>NC_090022.1:86691223-87934556 GCF_037176765.1 Anolis sagrei
CCAAATTTTGTTCATAACTTGGACACTGCTTTTATATAAATGATATCTCTGGTGATAAATACTTACTATTTTTTTTCTATATTTGTAACATTTAGAGTGAAAAAATGTAGGAAAAGGACAGTTGGAAAATCATCAGTAGCAGTCATTGGCCTCACTGGTTATAGGGCAGAGTGAATCAACCAAGCAATTTCCATCATGTTATATATTTGCAGTACGAACAGATTGCAAAAGTTGAGGGAAGGGCCCTATGCACAGTAATGTTGTCAGTCTGTGCCTTCTTTGTCAAGCACCGTGCTGTCATAGTATTCTGCAATAAAAGAACTACAGTATTAATGGACAATTACAGGCATGAATTCTTGAGTGTTTCTTTGAGGGTTGGGTTTGGGGCATCTTTGCTCACTATGGCCTCTATCAAACTGCTTTTGCAAGCCACTTCTTAAAACCATTCCTAGCTCTTGGTATTAGTCGGGCAAGGCTAATGGATCTTCTGCTTTGCACGCAGCTTAGTCTCTTTATTAACTTCGTGTCTCTGCTTTCCTTGCTAGTTTCTGCACTTTAAAAGTCATTAGGGCCATATCATCCATCTGTCTGGAGGCTACTTTACTTCCCCCTACCCATTTAAACAATGTGTCTTTGTTACTGCTGTATAATGGGTTTTAGCTTTGTGATGCTGTTACTTGCTTCCCTTGCATTACTCATCAACTAAAAGGTTCTTTCAACTGTGGTTTAAATCCCATTAAAACCATCTCCCTACAGAGCTTCAGATAAAGAGATTTGGGGGACTGATATCAGTGAAGACATTTCTAATAGTCGCTATTGGTATGTAGATCCCTTTCTTGAAAATATTATGCTCTCTCTGCTTTGTTACTCAGTTCTTTGAGTCACTCGGCAAAAAGGAAGGGGCCTGTTCGTGTATGTGTCATGATGGCAAAAGGTACTGGAGTGTGATTTTCCATTAAAAAAAGAAAGAAAATGACATATAGGTACATGTTCACATAGTAATGAGATGGTCTGGATTAAATAAAAAGCTGTGCTGCAGTGTATTTCTCATTTTTAGACTGAAATTCATTCCCATTTAGTTCATACAAAAAATAAGGGGGAAATCAGTTTCCATTTCCACCCAAACTTCAGGTGTACATTTCATTTTTTCCTCAAATGTTATTATTGCCTTCTAATGGTGTAACCAGTCTGTTGTTCTGTGGTCAGTTCTTACTGTTGCTAATTGGTCCTTGTACAGATTCCTGAGGAGAGAGACAAGGTGGAACAACAGACTGGTTCAAGATTGGGAAAGGCGTATGGCAAGGCTGCATACTCTCACCCAACCTTTTTAACTTGTATGCAGAACACATCATGCGATGTGTGGGGCTTGATGAATGCAAAGCTGGGGTGAAAATTGCTGGAAGAAACATTAACAACCTCAGATATGCAGATGACACCACTCTGATGGCCGAAAGCGAGGAGGAGCTGAGGAGCCTTCTAATCAAGGTGGAAGAAGAAAGCGCAAAAGCTGGGTTGCAGCTAAACATCAAAAAAACCAAGATTATGGCAACAAGAATGATTGACAACTGGGAAATAGAGGGAGAAAATGTGGAGGCCATGACAGACTTTGTATTTCTAGGCGCAAAGATTACTGCAGACGCAGACTGTGGCCAGGAAATGAGAAGACGCTTACTTCTTGGGAGGAGAGCAATGTCCAGTCTCGATAAAATAGTAAAGAGTAGAGACATCAGACTGGCAACAAAGATCCGCATAGTCAAAGCCATGGTATTCCCTGTAGTCACCTATGGATGTGAGAACTGGACCTTAGGGAAGGCTGAGCGAAGGAAGATAGATGCTTTTGAGCTGTGGTGTTGGAGGAAAGTTCTGAGAGTGCCTTGGACTGCGAGAAGATCCAACCAGTCCATCCTCCAGGAGGTGAAGCCCGACTGCTCATTGGAGGGAAGGATACTAGATACAAAGTTGAAGTACTTTGGCCACATCATGAGGAGACAGCAAAGCCTAGAGAAGACAATTATGCTGGGGAAAGTGGAAGGCAAAAGGAGGAGGGGCCGACCAAGGGCAAGATGGATGGATGACATCCTTGAAGTGACTGGACTGACCTTGAGGGAGCTGGGGGGGGGGGGGGTGATGGCCGACAGGGAGCTCTGGCGTGGGCTGGTCCATGAGGTCACGAAGAGTCGGAGACGACTGAACAAATGAACAACAATGGTGTAACATTTGAAAATGTTGACCATTTTTGCTACCTTGTCAGCCATCTCTCCACAAAAGTCAACATTGACATTGAAATACAACACCACCTGAGCTCTGCGAGTGCAGCATTTTTCCAAATAAAGCAGAGAGTGTTTGAGGACCAGGACATCCATAGAAAGACCAAGGTGCTTGTTTATAAAGCTATTGTCCTTCCAATTCTCTTATACAGCTGCAAAACATAGACTGTCTACAGACATCACACCCAATTCCTGGAATAATTCCAGCAGAGTTGCCTCTGAAAAATCCTGCAAATTTCTTGGGAAGACAGGCAGACAAATGCCAACATGCTGGAAGAAGCAAAGGCCATCAGCATTGAAGCAATGCTTCTATGCCATCAACTTTGTCTGAATGCCCAGTCACTGTCTCCCAAAGCAGTTACTGTACTCCCAACTGAAGAACGGGAAACATAACACTAGTTGACTGGGGGAAAAAAATTAAAGATAGACTTACAGCCAACCTTAAAAACTGTAACATAGACACTGAGAACTGGGAAACCCAGGCCCTTGAGCGCTCTAACAGTGCTACAGAATTTGAAGAGGTATGAATGGGGGTTGAAAGGGAGAAATGTGCCAAGAGGAAGGTGTGTCAAGCTAACCCTGACCAGGACTGCCTTTCACCTGGAAACCGATGTCCTCACTGTGGGAGAATATGCGGATCAAGAATAGGACTCCACAGCCACCTACGGACCCACTACCAAGACACTACACTTGGAAGACCATCATCCTCAAGCTATGAGGGATCACCTAAGTGATCATTGTCTTGATTATTTAGAAATAATTGGACAATGCCATCTCCTGTTTTGCTTCTGTTTTCCCTCCCAGTAAACCGAGAGTAGCTCAGCCAGTTTATGTCAGAAAAGTCCCCGGTGTATTGTGATGCAGGTGGTGGATTATGTCAAACTGTGGTAGCCTTTTGGGCTTGTTCACAGTGACAAACCTGGATCATTGCCTCCCTGAAACATCACAAAGGGAACTAGCTACATGTCAGTTTGGGTTTTGCAGAGTAGATTTACAATGGTCCTCGGAGCCTGTTTTGCCAGCCACTGCCTCGAAATTAGCTGAACAGTGTTGGTGTATAAGAGCAGGAGGAACACAGTGAGTCATGGCATCTCATTTTTTTGGAAGCTGAATGTAAGGAAGGAGCAGATTGGTGCCTCCTGAAGTTGAGACCTGCTCATTAAGAAGTGGACTGCGGCCGTTTATTTAATAGCCTCCTAAACAGAACTGAATTCTGCCTGATGCCTTTAGTGACGGTTTGAAAAATGATCTAGAGTTCAAAAAATGGGGAGAGGGCAATTAACCCTTGGACTGTTGTGGTGACAACTGTCTGCAATGGAGAAGTACTCATTCAGGGCTTCTGAAAATATTTGGTAAATAATTTATCTGTGTCAACACACGGTTCAAACAGAATATGCTCTGCTTATCCAGTAGTTTCTTATGCATATAGGTTGAAAGGAAATGGCTGTGGATGTCAACAGCAGCTCTCTGACTTTTTTGTTTTTTGCATAAGTCTACTTCTCATCCTGCATAAAACAACTTTACCACAGTATCCCATTAAAAAAAAGGGACTGGTATGATTCTGCATCCCTTAACATAGGGAGGAGAAAGTGTGCAGCTCACAGGATGTGGCTGGACTGCAGCTCCCAGTGTTCCTGCCATCGACAGTGTTGGCCAGGGTTGCTGGGAACTGCAGTCCGGCAAAAGCAGGAGGGTTGCGTTTTGCCCAGCCCTGCCTTAGCATGAAGTTTAGGGCAGGTTGTTGACATCCTCACTCAATGTTTACTTGGTTGCTGAGGCTGCATGTCTAAACTCACTTAACTTGAAGACAAAACCGGATTTAAATGAGTTGGGTTGCTTTGATGGCAACATCTGCCTCTCATTTTCTTTTCATATCTCACCTCATATTTTTAAAAAGGTCATTGGAGACTTGCTGTGTTTTAACATACTAATTCGATGCTATTACAATGGGGGCTTTTTGCTGCCAGTGGTCTCTCTATCTAGGTTGAAAGATTGAATTCTAGAGGTATTATCTACTCATAATGCAGTGAAATTAGATTTACGGCATGCATAGGGCTTGTTTAACTGCACTTAACTTTTCCAGTAATGTCATCTTTGTAATGAGGCTTTTTGTGGGGCCTCATCACTATGAGGAATACCTGTTGAATGAATTATAAAACCTTTTAGTGTCCCTATCCTGCATTAACAGCTTAATTTTACCAAGTATAGAATGCTCTTGTTTTTTCCCTTCTTGAATGTGAACAGCAGTAACCTTGAGGTCATGTGCTTCCTTTAAAACAGGAGCAGAAATTATGGTAGTTTGTTCCAACAACATTTGGGATGTTACACGATTCCCATTTCCTTTTTGAAAACATGTTTTGCTGATTTACTTTCACCATGTTGTTTTATCAGTTCCCCTTTTCTAAAGGACATTCTTCCTTAGATTCACCCTTGCTGTTAAGAGAGCAACTCTGGATGACAAGTGAGTCAGAAAAACTGGAAGAACTGGGCAAAAGTGGCATGTATGTCTGACGGGAAAAAATGAGATCTGAATGAAAGCACTGTCCGTCAATTGGGAATGGTGATCTTGCCAAAATGAAGAATACAAGTTACCTGCTTAGAAATATGGGAAAGTTGTATAAAATTCTTCTGAGAAACTTTTTTCAGAACTGGGTTACTATGAATTTTCTGGGCTGTATGGCCATGTTCCAGAAGCATTCTCTCCTGGTGTTTCACCCACATCTATAGCAGCATCCTCAGAGGAAAAAGAAGCGAATGAAGAAACACAACATACTAATGATCTACAGACCTACTAAAAATCCAACAAATTCCATGTTCAGCAAAGGACAAGAGGAATCCTCTCACCTCAGCAAGAGTCTACCATATACCATGCAGCTGTGGACAAGTCTACATAGGGACCACCAAACGCAGCAAGGCCCAAACACGAATCAAGGCACATGAAAGGCACTGCAGACTCTTTCAACCTGAGAAGTCAGCCAGAGCAGAGTACTTGATGAACCAACCTGGACACAACATATTATTTGAGAAATGCTGGATCACTCTAACAACCACTATGTCAGACTACACAGAGAAGCCATTGAAATCCATAAGCATGTGGACAATTTCAACAGAAAGGAGAAAACCATGAAAATGAACGAAATCTGGCTACCAGTATTAAAAAAACCTCAAAAATCAGGACAGTAAATAAAGAGCAACACTCAAAAAACAGGGGAGTTCATACAAGAATCAATCAGGGCCAGCTAACTCCTCTCAACATAGGATCCCTAGGCAGCAACCAGCCAGGCTTTGAAGCTGCAAGGCCATAAAATACTAATCAAGGTGGTCAATTGCAACATTCACACCTGCCTCAAGCAAACAAGAATTCATTCTCCCACCTGGACATTCCACAGATATATAAACCTCACTTGCCTAGTTTCCAACAGATCTCTCAACCTCTGAGGATGCCTGCCATAGATATGGGTGAAACGTCAGGAGAGAACACTTCTTGAACATAGCCATACAGCCTGGAAAACTAACAGCAACCCAGTGATTCCAGCCATGAAAGCCTTCGACAACACTTTTTCAGAACTGAATTCTATTTCAGAGACATTCCCAGGAATCACGTTCTAGTAGTGAAGGGAGCGAGCGGGGTCCAAACACAAAAGGTCTGGACCAAAATGCCTTCGTATTTTAGTTTAAAGCGCTTACTTCTAGTAACTAAATTATAACAGAGGCATTCCAGCTTTTTGGAATGGGAAGGCAAAGTATGTCAAAGGGAAACATGAGGATTGCCCAAAGGGAGGGTCTCAGTTGCTACGTGATCTACAGAAAGAATCTTTGAGGCCCTCAAGGGCTGGACTCGGCCCCAAGGCATGAAGGTCCTCACCCCTCAGCAAGAGTGAAAGACATCTGTGGGAACAGACAACTCTCTCTATAAATCTGAAGTTTATGAGTAGGGATTTATTGCTGGGTATTCCTTATAAGGAGCTTTTCACATTTCTCTTTCACCAAGTAGTTATACTGTTTTTAACTTGACTTTCCAGCACTGTTTATGAGACCTGCTTCTTTGTGTTGCTACTATAATTTTATTTTATCTGGGGAGATAAAATGGTTTCTACTAGAGTTAGCAATTAATCAAATACCTTTTGATATTTGTTACACCTTGGTACAGCAGACCTTGATATAGCAACAGTTCCCAAGTACAGCTTTCTAAGGAGCTGAGATGGGAGGCCCAGGGGCCATATTTTATCAGGTAACTTTTGATCTATAACCCTCATTATGTTTAAAGTGGCAGATGTTGAAATCTCACTAATTTAAAGCAAGTCACTGTGGTAAGCGATGCATTGTGTTTCATCAGTAATGGGAAAATGACCCCAAACATAAAGATTTTGTGTTTTGTGTGTGTGTGTGCATGTGATGGAGCACTGAAGGTACAGAAGATTTTGAAATAGTGTATTGTAGGTTTGGCCTATTAGGTCTAAATTCCTTAAAGCCATATAGAGCAGTGTTTCTCAACCTGTGGGTCCCCAGATGTTTTTGTCGTCAACTCCCAGAAATCCTTACAGCTAGTAAACTGGCTGAGATTTCTGGGAGTTTAGGCCAAAACACCTGGGGACCCACAGGTTGAGAACCACTGCATTAGAGCATGTCTGATCTTGGTAACTAAGCAGGGTTAGTTCTAGTTAGTACTTGGATGGAAGACTGTCAGTGAATACCAAGTACTGTAGGCTTTATTTGGAAGGAAGAAATTGGTAAAAGTATTCTTTGCCTGATAAAATTTATAGAGTTGCCATAAGTCAGCAAGCAACTTGAAGACACGCACATAGAGAGAAATGGGTTTGGCCTTGGTTAAAGAATGCAGTACAGGATTATCTTATTAGGTTGTGATTGGCTTCATTGTGTTTAGGCTAAATTCCTTGCACTGGTTGGAGAAAACCAAGGTAGAAATGTATGAAATAAATAAATCATGCATTAGCTGCCAGGTCACCAGTGTCCCAGTGACATTTGACTGGTGGTGGAGACAAAGAGGAGTTGGGGACCCTGATTACTCAAAGGAACCCGAAATACATTCAGAAAGCACTCTTCTCGTAGATAGTAGCTGTCTAAGGATATGCAGTTGTAGGTATCACAATGTTCTGTGCTTTGACTCCTGTTTTGATTTTAGGTCCTCCTTTAACATCCTTGAAGAGCAGCAAGTATAGACATGAGCTAAATTGCAGATCAGAAGACTAAGGCTGAATCTACATTGCTTTATATCCCATAATTTGATCCCAGATTATCTGCTCATCCTAGATTATCTGGCAGTGTAGACTCATATAATCTAATTCAAAGCAGATAATCTGGGATCAGATCGTGGGATATAGGGCAGAGCCAGCCACAGGGCATCTAGGCAGCCCTAGGATATCTGTATTCCTTGGGAAGCAAGGAGGAGGCTAGTCTTAGATCTCCAAATCTAGGGCTCCTTCTAAATTTCCATATATCAAAGTAGACAACCCACATTATCTGCTTTGAACTAGATTAAATGAATCTACACAGCTATATACTACCTCAGCCCTGTTGATTTGCTGCAAATTGTTTTGCGCTTTTAATATTTGATTGCCTATTTTACCCAATTTGTTAGTTAAACGTTTCTTAAATGCTATATTTGTATATTCACAATTAAACTTGTTAGATTGGGCTATTTTATAATTATATTTTGATGTTCATTTATTGTTTATTATTCAATTTGTTTTGGTACGTCTTTTTGGCATTGAATGTTTGCCAATTTTTGTTATATGCCAATTTGATTCTCCCCGGGGAGATAGTGCGGGATAAAAATAAAGTTTTAATATTATTGTTGCTATTATCCAGTTAAAAGCAGATAATCTAGGTTTTATATGGCAGTGTAGAATGGACCTAAATCTGAAGTGTTTCTAAGAGCCCTTCCAGACACGCCCTATATCCCAGGATCTGCTCCCAGGTTTTCTGTTTATCCCAGATTATCTGACAGTGGAGACACATATAATCCAGTTTAAAGCAGAAAACCTAGGATCGGATCCTGGGATATAGGGTCTGTCTGGAAGGGCCTTAAGAAGTCATACAAATATCGTCTGTTCCTGACTGCCTAACCGTTTTGTGGAATAGCTCCTGACATGGCCTTGTAGACCTTGCTGCAGCTGCTCTCCACACCCATTGAAACCCAGCCATAGGGCCAAAGCTCATCTTCCTGCTGTTTGTGACATTTCCCATGTCCGGGGTAGCAAAAAATAAAATGAAGAGAGAGAGAGAGAGAGAGAGAGAGAGAGAGAGAGAATGGGCATCTGAATCAAATTGGCTGGGAAAGGGTTTGGAGTGTTCTTTTGTAAAAATAATTTGTGCTGATACACAATTGGGTCATTCCTCTCTCCATTATTGTTTTACTAACGGTGAGGGGAAAATAAAGTAAGTGAGTGGATATATGTCAAAGCTCCGATACTTTCCAAGCTCTCAGGTATAACAAAATAAATTTTGATCAGTCTAAGATCTTATCTGTATTCCTCTGATTGCAATTATTCATTATAGTCTGTATTGAAACACTGTATGTACAGGAACTGTGTAGATGAATGTGTGAAGTGTTTCTCATGTATGTGAGATAGTTGTTTCAGGCTCCAGATCTTCCTTGGAGCCTTACTTTTATTATTGAATATATTTATATTTATTTCTAAGTGGTGCATTTCAGTGACACTGTGCAATGAGTAGTATCTTCACATTACATCTGGGTAACTGAAGCATTATTATTTTTTTGCACTATCACTCTGAACATAGAATCATAGACTCATAGAGTTGGAAGAGACCTCGTGGGCCATTCAGTCCAACCCCCTGCCAAGAAGCAGGAAAATCGTGTTGCTTTAGAGCAGTGGTCCTCAACCTGTGGGTCCCCAGGTGTTTTGGCCTACAACTCCCAGAAATCCCAGTCAGTTTACCAGCTGTTAGGATTTCTGGGAGTTGAAGGCCAAGACATCTGGGGACCCACAGGTTGAGAACCACTGCTTTAGAGTAAGATAAGCAATAACAACAAAAAGACAGATTCCTGTCTTACAGAATTTTTAATAAAAAAATTAGGAGTGGGAAAGATAAAAAGAGGCAGAAAAATAATTGGATCCTTATCCAAAGTCACCCAAGTGAAGTATGAATTTCAGGTCTCTCTTGGAGCTTCTTGACTATCCTTAATGGGATGTAGAATGGATCAAGAGACCAAAAGTGTTCATTTAAGTCAATTTACAAAGAAAACCCATTGATTGTTTGTGTGTCACCTCTTCCATGTCGAGAGCATTTTCCTAGACAGCATTGGATCAGAATGGCTAAGCATTTGAAAATAACACAACATGTTTTATTCACACTTTAATGGGTGTCATGCAGATTTGCAGATGGGGTTGGGTTGCGGGTCCTGGGAGTTTCAGACAACAACATCTGGATGCTGCATGATTCTCATCCCTGTTCTGCAAATGCACTAGATCTGTGCGGGAGGTCTTTTCATCGTGGTAGCATTTGTGACCATAGTCAGTGTTATCACATCATGAATGATCCTCCATACAAAATGAAGATGTGTGCACTCATAGATACAAATTACAATATTTTATGGCTTATTCTTGTTCTTTATGATTTGTTTCATGCAAGGGAAGTGATCTGTTGAGCCTTTTTTAAAAAGCCTCACAATGTAGCCAGTCAACGGCAACAGTTTAGTACTTTCTATTTTGTTTTAATGCATACTTGCCTGTTATGTGTCTCATGCTTTTATGGCGAACATTATCAACACACTGTTCCTTACTCAATGCAATTATGTGAATTAGGATTTCTATTTATTTATTTATTTATTTGATGCATTTATTAACCGCCATTCTCAGCCCTTCAGGGCGACTCATGGCGGTGTACATACATATAAAAGACAATTTACAAAAGGCGATTACAACAACATCTAATCTACACAACAATTACAAACTACACTAAAAATCCGCTTCGTCTCATAGTGAAATCATAACCAATCTCATATTCCTTGTTCCATTCCAGTCATCTTTACATTGTTATAGCACTTAATTAAATGCCCTCTCGAACAGCCATGTCTTTAGGCTTTTTCGGAAGGACATGAGGGAGGGCGCCTGTCTGATATCTGCAGGGAGAGTGTTCCACAGCCGGGGGGCCACCACCGAGAAGGCCCTTTCCCTCGTCCCCGCCAGACGGGCCTGTGAGGCAGGCGGGATCGAGAGAAGGGCCTCCCCGGACGATCTCAAGGTCCTCGTGGGCTCGTAGGCAAAGATGCGGTCCGAAAGGTATTTTGGGCCGGAACCGATTTCTAGCAGGTTGTGGGTTCTCTGTAAGCCCGACTTAAAACCAGTTCTTCAAATACCCTTTCTCATATTACAGATGCCGAAGCCCCATTCAGGAGCAGGGCAAGGGTGATGGTAGCAGCTGATGCTGTTTGCTTGGACTGTTTGGCAGTTGTACTTTAGTATTTGTATTATTTGTATAGCTTTTTGAACTGAAGGCAACTACAGATATGATAAGACACCACTAAAGGCTTGTCCTGAATTTTAAAAGCTCATAATTTTAGTGAGGATATAAAGAAACTATTGTGAGTTAAAATTGCATGACTTTTATAATAGCTTGATTAATATATTAACAGAAGATAATATTGATTTGTGTGTCTTTTATGAAAGGAACTGATTGTGTACATAGCATTTTATAATATAACAATGTACAAATTGTCCTTGTGAAAACTGATCCATATGAGTAGCACGTCAATGGAAAGAGCAATGCAAGTGCATTATATAAGTAGCCTGGATGATGTGTACTACACAAAAGAATATATGGATATTGGAAAGCAAACAACAAGCATGAAGGA
Source organism: Anolis sagrei (assembly GCF_037176765.1). Classification (NCBI taxonomy): domain Eukaryota; kingdom Metazoa; phylum Chordata; class Lepidosauria; order Squamata; family Anolidae; genus Anolis; species Anolis sagrei. Next base: position 86,702,327 of record NC_090022.1, read on the forward strand.
ATTTTGAATGTAGTAGCTGTGTATTCTGTAGTGGGTTTTGGACAAGGACTTACTCGAAAAGGCCTGGGTTAAAATCCCTACTCAACCATGAAAACGTGTTAGGTAATCTTGAGCAGGTCATACTCTTTCTCATCCTTCAGCAAAGTCAATGGCAAACCTCCTCTGAATAAATCTTGCCAAGAAAATTCCAAGATATGGTCTCCATAAATCATATTAGGCTTGAGGGCACAGAATAACAAAACCCTCAGAGTAGCTGTGTTATGCTATCACAGTAAAACAACAGAATCATATGGCATCTTACAGATTAACAAGTTTCATTATGGCATAAGCTGCTGTGGATTTCAGTCTCCTTCTTGCAAATGCAGCTGCACCAGGAGAAGGAGGCTAAATCCCTGAAAGCTCAAGCCAGTCTAAAATTGCCTAATAAACTATGATAACTTAACAAACATGGCTATACCTCCCTCCCTGCAAAAAATTATAATCACCACCTATAGTTAACAAATGTGGAAAACAGCTTTGAGTATTTTCTAAATGTTTACAAGTTCTGAAATGGTTGTTACTGTTCAGGTCGGCACTTCCTCTTACACACATTGAAAGTACTCTGACTTGTGGAGTGACCTAGGGAGCTTGATATGTTTATTCTTCCTTGATCATATGGAATTCTGTGTCCACTTCTGGGCACCACAATTCTAGAAGATTAACAATCTGGAATGTGTCCATAGAAGGGTGATTTGAATATAAGCCCTATAAAGAGTGGTTGGGAGATGGGTATATGTTCAGCTCGGAGAAAAGAAGGCTGACAAGAGATATGTTGGGTATGTTTAAATATCTGAAAGGATGTCACATTGAGAAAGGAGCAAATTTGTTTCCTGCTGCTCTGGAGACCAGGACATGAAGCAATGGGTTCAAACTGCAGAAAAAGAGATTCTACCTAAACATTAGGAAGAGCTTCTTGATGATCAGAGCTGATCGACAGTGGAGTATGCTGCCTTGGAGTGTGGTGGAGTCTCCTTCTCTGGAGCTTTTTAATCAGAGGCTAGATGGCCATCTGTAAAGAGTGCTTTGGTTGTGGCTCTTGCATGGCAGGGGTTGGACTTGATGGCTCTTCCAAATATTTGATTCAGTTACCTTTTTAGACATCACCTTAGGCCTCAAATGGAAATAGTTTGAAGGATTGGAATGCAAAATCTTAGTTGCTTGGACAAGATGCATGATTTTCCAAGAAACATTGATTTTGGAGTAGTTGATATGCTTAATCACTTTAGATTATCTAATTTCACATCATTCTTAATGGGTAACAACTACAATGTTAATATATATTGAATGGATTTAGAGAAAGCAACCTTTTCAACCAATACCCATAGATACATTTTAGCATGTTATTCCAGTATTTCTCGTCTGCTAGGATTATGGGTCGCTGTTTCTGATTCCCTTTCTTTGCTGGCTTTGGATATGCCACAGTGACGTGTAACATTTCTCACCATCATGCCAAGTCAAGAATTCTAAGGGGATGTTGAAGACCTCATTCTTATTTACAATGGAGTTGATTCTATAACATAAGCAACATGCCAGATTGATGTTCCTCCTGTCCTGCAGTCTCTGGACAAAAGGAATCAATGCAGGATGGAAAATTCATGCTCCCAAATGTGTGTATTCTGTCAGTGTGAAAGACGTGTGGGGATATAAGACAAGATGAGAAATTATATGTCCTACAGATGTCTCCTCCTAGTATCCTGGTTGATTAATTCCTCCTTTTCCATAGAAAACATGTGAGACAGAAGAGTAAGTCACCATCTGTTATGTCATGCTATTCCAGAGTTGTTGTTCTAGCCCAGCCTTCTCCAAACTGGTGCCTTCCAGATGTGTTGAATCCCAGCTTCTAGCCAGACTAGCTGCCACATAGGACAGCTATAGCACAGTGGTTCTCAACCTATGGGTCCCCAGGTGTTATGTCCTACAACTCCCAGAAATCCCAGCCAGTTTAACAGCTGTTAGGATTTCTGGGAGTTGAAGGCCAAAACATCTGGGGACACACAAGTTGAGAACCACTGTTGTAGCAGAAGCTAGGTGCTGTGACTTGACTGGAATATCTATCAACTTTCTACTGTAGTTAAGTAATGTTCAGGGCATTGTTAAGTACAGTTCAGAAGACTGTTTTGTTCAGGCATATTTTCCATCATCCTCCCCTTTGTTAGGTTAAGCATCTCTGCTTCCTGGCCCTTTTCTTTATTATTCTAATAGCCTCTTATCCTCTACATGCCCTATTTGTTTTCTGGTTAATTGGTTTTGTTCCACTCTTCTTTAGTATCTAGAATTTCAGGCGAATTTTGCATTTGCCATGGTTTTCCCCCCCTCTTGTAGGATAAATCTCTACACACTTATGAAGCCAGACCTTTGAATGAATTCTGCTGTTTCAGTGGGTTGTTGGAACAGGATGCATTGTGGGTATAAACTTCCACATGCCTTCCCCCACCTCTTGCTGACAATGAAGCCTTTAGTTCACAGTTTAATATAGATGGCCCTAGTTCATAATTCCATCGGTTTCTCAGAAATAGATGTCCCCACCCTGTTTCTCCTCATTGAAAGTGAATATGATATAAACATTCATTGCTTATTGTTCCCAGTAGGATACTTAGAATCTTTTCCCTCGTGCTTTTCTTTTCACAAAATGGACCTAGTGAAGAATCCCATAAACTGCTTTATTCTAGTAGAAAATGCATTTGTCAAAAATGCTGGCAGAGAGAAAAACGTAAATTCACTATCAGAGCAATTGCAATAAAAAAGGGGATTTTAGGGTCCTTTGGATGGGAGCTTGCCTTATTTATTTTATTGTTTACAGCACTTTGTAAAGTACCTTACATGTACATTGCTAATATACTGAAAGCTATACCTCAGTTAAAATATATTCATCTAAAATACATCCAGATATATACACAGAGCCACACTATATTTATATGAAATGTTTTCAGTTTCACCACTATGAGGTAATTACATTTATTGTCTGAAAATTAAAACCTCTCAACTGTATATTGTAGTTTATTTCGACCAAAATGCCATGCTCTCATCAAATTACTGTGGATTTTATGGAAGGACATTATACTAAGTACTTTTTTATACATTTGGATATTTCACATAACAATGCATTTACTTTTCTTGCATACAGTTATTGTATAACTTTGCATTTAGATGCTTATTTAGTTTCAGTTTTTGTGTTGTCTCACGTTGTGTTCTGTAAGATTTAATTTTCTCCTTCACAGATCTTTCTTGCATTATGTGGAAATAAGCTTTTCTTTTAAAAATGAATAATCTATGAACTCACACCTAGAAAGATAACACAAAGGTGGAGCTTTAGTAAGTGCCCTGGTCAAAGTGTCCTGCTTTTGTGTGTGTGTGTCAGAAATGACTTGAGAAACTACAAGTCACATCTGGTGTGAGAGAATTGGCCATCTGCAAGGATGCTGCCCAGGGGATGCCCAGATGTTTTGATGTTTTACCATCCTTGTGGGAGGCTTCTCTCATGTCCCTGCATGGGGAGCTGGAGCTGACAGAGGGAGCTCAACCTGCTCTCCCTGGATTCAAATTGCTGACCTGTCAGTAAGCAGTCCTGCCGACACAAGGGTTTAACCCACTGCACAACCGGGGGCTCCTATCCTTATCCTTATACTGAAATATCATTGAGTGGTGTCCTCTCTTTTGCATTTTCTCCCCAGGTTTATAAGTACTGTTTAGGCGCAGTCCTAAAACCAATGATTGACCAAGAGATAGAGCTGTACCTGTGTTTTCTTATTTAACTGATCTTATACACCTGGAAAGACAGTTATTACACAAGGAAGTACAAGATACATCCTTCAACAGTTTCTTACGCAGTACGCATCCAAGAGTAAACAGCAGTTATGGCTTTATCTGTCGTCAGCAAGGTCGAAAGGGTCATGATAACAAGGTCAGCTTGGTTGACAGCTGGCATGGAAATTTTCTGTAAGTCAAATGAAACACTAATTTGTAAGATCAGTTTTGTGAAGGGACCTTCCCCCATGCTTGCCCTTTCTGACCTTGTGATTCACAGAGGGAATCTTATATAACCACTTGTACGGTTGCATTGCAAACACTGTCAAGCTTTATTTTGAATGAATGCTATGCTTTGACTGAAATGTTGCTCCACTGTACAAATATTTATTCACTGCTGATGTTAATAATGGTAGAGTGAAATGAAAAAGAGAGCTTGTTAGCTGGCTCGCTCCAGTTTTGTTGGACTACAACTCCCCAAAGCCATCAACTAGGTTAAATTATCACTCCCAGATAGATTGGGGAATGTTGTTCTTAAAAACAAATGCTGGATTGATTGTCAGTCTAAGGCAGAGATCTTCCAGAGTGAAATTATCAACAAAAACAATTAAGCATAGGTAAAGAAATGAAAGAACCAGCTGTGGCAGTTAATGAAAGTTGCTATTTGTGTGAGATGCACGTTCAAAGCAACTAGATCTGCTGGTTGTCATTTTGTTGTCACACTCATTAATGACCGTGTTCAATAGCAATTTACCAAAGTAAAGTATTCAAAAGCTGATTTTAAACGTATGTGTTGCAGGCATGTAAACCTTTATAGCCTTCTTTTGGGATAATGGAATCCCATTTACTTTGCTAGGGTTGTTGACATGCATGCAGAAAAAGCAAATGTAGCCATGAGGCCACATGGGAGAAAACACCAAAATCCATTTTAGGACAACACCTGTATTAGCATGCAAGCTTTTGAGTTGTCTAGAACTCTTTATCAGGTGACATGGTAAACAAAGATGGCTGATGCATCTAGAGTGGAACCTCTCCTTAAGTGCATCCCAGCTTAATAGCATTTTGAGTTAAGAGCAGTTGTTTGGCTCAGGTTTCACTTTGACATAAGACTAGCATTTTGAGATAAGACTTAGCACGAGAGGGAGTGCTAGCATAAGAGTGCAGGGCTTTAGGGCTTCAAGGAAGCAGCTTCCGTGCCTTGTGCTCTTGTCCCCTTTGGGAGATTGCTGTCCGCTTTGCTCTTGTCATCTTTGAGAAACTTTGGGTTAATTGATTTCATGTGATTTTTATTACTGGTATGTTTGGCTTCATGGAGAGAGAATGAGAGGGAGGGAGGCTGGGATGAGTACAGTATGAAGAAAATAATGCTTCTGCTTCTTTACTTGCTGCAACTTTGTGCTTCTACCATTTTAAAGTTGATCTTTCTTTTTTATTGTTTCATGTGAATATGCTTTTAATATATTATTATTTATAAAGTAGATTTTCTTATTTAAAAGCACATAACAAAAATTGGGGCTGGGGTTGGTGGGCCAGAAGGGATTAATAGCATTTCAGTGGGAAATTCACTTTGAGATAAGAGCATTTGAGTTAAGAGCTCAGTCACAGAATGAATAAACTCTTAGGTCAAGGTATCACTGTAGTTTATGTTTTGTTACAGTTTTAAGCTGGAAAGAGGGGACATACTGCAGACATACAACTGGGGTCAAATCCACGGCTGGGTGGCTCCAAATTACACCTAGCACTGCTGGGTGGATGGGGGGGGGGGGGAGCCATGTTTAGTTTGCCTTTTTTGAAAAATATGCAGCTGTTACTCAAATTGTCTTTGTTCCTAGGGAGAACACACGGATTCTTTGGTAAGTAGAAAACAGAAATAGAGAGCAAGTGAGACAGTTTTTGTATTAACAAAGCTGGATATGATTTTACATGATGTGCTCGTTACAAGAAAAGCAATTGAAGCCAAATTGGATCACTTTGCCTAAGATGCAGAAGTTGTTCATCAAACTTAAAGAATTATGATAGAAACATAAAATAAACAGAAAGATTCATCACTGGCTGTTGGGAGGTGACTGTGGCCATGATAAATAGTTGGGTGCTGCCAATGAAGGGCAACTGAGAACTTTTTCAGAATGGCTTAAATGTCACTAGAGAAGCACTTTTGGAAGGAGGAGCTCTAGGATATTGGAACAGAGTCTCGGACTGCCAAGATATCACTGTGTACACTTAGTGCCCTAACAGTTTCTAGATGGAGCAGATTTAATGTGTATTCGGTTACTCTTGCTATTCTTGATTTCCAAGAAGGACAAAATCTGTGCAAGGAACAGAGCTTGAAGAAACTGCTTTTTGGATTGCAATTTCCAGAATCTGTACTTAGCCCCAAAAATAACTTTTCCAAGCTCTGCCAAAGATGGCCATTCATTTGCCTCCCCAAAAATGTTTCAAACACTTATGAGATGCTTTTTACAAATTGTTTTCAGCACAGAAATAAGAAAAAAAGAAGTGAGAATGTGCCAGCTTTGTTTTTACAGAAACATGGATATTCCCCAGGAATTCATAGTAGGATGAAACTCCCTGCTAAACAAGTATGCACTTTTTGGCAAACTCAGGTTCAATCCTATGTACCAAGACAAATGGTCCTCCTGAGGTATTTCACAATCTGATTAGTACATTCAGCCCTCCACATTTGTGGGTTTCTCTTTCGTGGGTTTCATTAATATGTTCTTTCTGGAGATCTCTAGATCCTCCAGCATGACTGTGGTCAATTTCCACCATAGAGCTGTGCTGGAGGGATTACAGATTTCTAGAGAGGTGGTTCTCAGATTAACAAAATGTAGTGTTTTGTTTTGCAGTTTCTCCCCTTTTGTAGGGGCCCTGCACCCATGACCCAGGGAATGTGGAACATTGACTATACTTGCATTTATTCTTTGTGAAGTGGGTCGGGTAAAAGAAGTGTAAAACTCCCCTCTCTGGAAGCACAATACGAGCAACAATTCCACAGCATTTGGCTAGTCTTCTAGAGCACTTACTATGCAGTTGAATTGCTAAAAGACGAACCTTTTCCTACATGACTTTTCAGGCAAGAGTCAGCTGCAGCTTCCCTGTGACCGTGGAATTGAGCAACAATGGCATCAGGGAGTTTCTGTAGTCGTTGGGAGTAGGGATTCGCAAGCTTTCCTTTTATTACGTCTCACTGTGAATGTCACTGAAAACAATTATATTTTGTTTACTTTATAGCTGTTATGAGCAATGCATCTTGAAATGCTTCCAAATAAACCACTGAGGGCTTGAAGGAAAGGGCAAGGGTTTTTAGGTTGATCTTTGACTTAGTTCAGTTTGTATGTGTGCTTTGCCATCCTACAGAAGGTCAGTGAATATCTGATATTTTAGTATTATCTAGATCAGGCATGGGCAAACTTCAGCCCTCCAGGTGTCTTGGACTTCAACTCCCACAATTCCTAACTGGTAGGAGTTGAAGTCCAAAACACCTGGAGGGCCAAAGTTTTCCTGTGCCTGACCTAGATTGACAAAGATTTCAGTCATACTTAGCAGACACAACAATTTAGACTGCCTTTTACCTCGCATCCACTGCCACCATCACAACAAGGAACGGGGACAGGCTAATTAAAGTAGGCTCAATAATACTGCAGCCACTGTGTTTGAAGAGAAATCAACTAATTATGTGTTTCAAAAAGAGTGGAACATGGGCAAAGCAACATTTCTGCTTCTCTTTGAAACTGCTTCTGGTACTTGTCAGGATCAACATGGCCTTTGAGGAATGGGACTTTCTTATCAATAAATGATCCCAAAATGGAGAAATATTTGGTGCAAAGCAAGGAGTGTGGCTGAAACAAAATGCTCAAATGCAAGAAAACTCAGATCTTGAATCATGAGTTAATCGAGATCAAACATGATGTGACTTCCGGTGGACGCTTCATGGAGGCAGGACGGGTTTGCTGAGCTCCCTCAGCGGATCAACCAGCTCCAAGGCTAAAACGGGGTCGTAGACCCTGCCCCCAATCCTGGATCGAAGGGATTGAATAGTGCCAAGCCGCTTGATCTCCCTCCGGTTTCTCCGAGAGGTGGAGGTCGCGGCAAAGCGAGCCTGTAGCTGGGAAGCGGAGATACTCCGCATTTACTACCTTCGCGTCCATCACACCACAGAAGAAGAAATACAAAATGAAGAAAGAAGCGTTTCCTCGGAGCAAATGAAACGCGTGAGTAGTGAATGAATGAACTCATTCATCCTTTGATCTCCTCAAAACGCTACAAAACAGGAAAGCAGAGGAGCTGGGAAACTATAGGGGAAAACTAACAATGCAAATTAAATTGTAATTTCCAAATCCAAATCCAAAAGAGCAGAGCAAAATAAAAGGAAACACAAAAGGAAAGCAAGTGGATAATAAGAAGAAAGAGGATATAGAATACGCTGTTAAAGAAGAAAAGAATCCTGGAATCCTGGAATATATAACGCCTGGTGAAAACAACACAGCTGCTCTATAATGTTTGGTAACGCAAAGGACTGAGGAAAGAGAGAGTAAGAGAGTAAGAGAGTGAGAAGCAAGAGAAGCAAGAGAAGCAAGAGAGGCAAGGGAAAGAAAGAAAGAGAAGCAAAGGAGGGAGAGGAAGGAAGGAAAGAGAAGAAGCAGGGGAAAGCTGGAGTTGGAGACAAAGAGACAAAGCAGAATAACACTTGCCATCATAAAGTAAATATAAAGAAAGATCGACCCAGTTCAAGGGAAGATATCCAAAGGAATTTAAAGTAAGACCTGCTCGGCGGCTTCTTCCCCCTTCCCCCCCCCCCTCCCTGAGCCTTCTCTGGATCAGGACAGAGGCCCCGCACGGAGAGACGCCAGGGGAGAGGGTGTGCGGCTGCGAAGCAACCAGCGGCGGCGGCGGATCCTTGGAGGCATCCGTGGGGATCGTCTGGCCGTGGCGCCCGCAGCCACGGTTGGAGGGAGCGAGTCGCGAGAGGACAGTTCACCGCGCCAGCAGCGCCCAGCCAAGGCTGAGAGGTGCTCGAGGTAGAAGGAAACGGAGCCGAGAGAGAGACCAGCAAGGCCGGCGAGAGTGGTGTCCCGCGCGGGGGAACGGCCCAGCCAAGGCGGAGGAGGAAGGCGGCGACGCAGGCGAGAGTGCACCACGCGGCGAAGGAAGGCAAGAAAAGGGGCTGGGGGAAGAGAGGAGGTGAGGGTCATCAAAAAGAGGCACGGAGGGACCGGAAGAGAAGCAACACAAGGAAACACAAGGGAACCATAGAGAAAAGACAAGAGAGATCCCTCCAGCTGCAGATGAAGAGAAGACAACGAATAACAAGATTATAGGCACAGAGAAAGAGATAAACAGAACTGAGGGAAAACATCAGAGAAAGAAACATCTTAACGAGGACGAGAAGCAGACGAGTCGAGGAAGAGAAACAGACGTGTCGAGGAAGAGAAGAAGACGAGCCGGGAAAGAGAAATAGACCAGTGAGGTGAAGCTAAAACAGAGGGACTGATAGAATACGAGAAACTAAAAGAGTAAGATCTGTGGCACAAACTTTGCTAGTAATGACAAAGCCAATAAGCTCTAAATAATTAAAAGAAGGAGACCAACAAAATAGAACAAAATAAAATAATAACCAGGAAATAAATAAACAAAAAATAAATAAAATATCCCCGTAGTCATAAAATTAATAAGTATTGCATAATATTAACTAAAGAAAAGGGACTAAGAAAATAAGACACAGCTGGTAAATTCTATTGCTGATTGACTCTTGAAAATAAAATAAAGTAAAAATTAAGAAATAAATAAACAATAATAATATATATACTACTATATAATTAATAAAATAAAATAAAATAAAAATAATAATAATAATAATATATATATAAAAAGAGGTAAACTTCCCATCTATATTAAAACCACTTAAGAATAGAGATGTCTAACATAAAGACAAAAACAGAGAAAGAAATGAAAGATCTAAAAGAGCTAAAAGATCTTAAAGGAACCCCTAGAAGACACTCAGTGGCTGGACCACCAACTCCAGTACCAACAACAGAAGAACCAGGTCTAAAAGAAATATTAATGGAAATACAAAATGAGCTAAAGGGTCTATCAGCAAAACAAGATAAATTGCAAGCCGATTTTCAAGCGAGGGCAGAAAAACAAGATGCCCAGCAAAAAGTCCTTCAAGCAGAGGTTTCAGAAATTAAAAGAGAATTTAAAGAGGATATGAATTTAATGAAAGGGGAAATAACTAGGGCAATACAAGAACTAAAGGAAGTAAAAGCCAGCAACACAAAACTGGAAAAAACACAATTAGGTCTACAAGGAAAAGTGGAAGACATTGAAAAACAAACAAAGAAATTAGGGAAAATTCAGGAAAGGATAGAACAGAACGACTCTGAATTCCAACTACGTTTCAGGAATGTAGTAGAAACAGAAAAAGAAAACATCAGGGAAATTATGATAACTCTCCTGGCTAAACTACTAGAGCTGACACCACAGGAAATCGATAACGGCATGGACAGGATATATAGAATTCAGACCAATTACGCGAAAAAAAATAAGGTCCCGAGAGATATAGTTGTAAATTTTGTTAGAAAAAAGACCAGGGATGACATACTGAAATTAAACTACCAGAAGCCAATATACTTTAAAGATTCTAAAATAACAGTATTAAAAGAATTCCCATCGGACACCCTGAGCAAGAGGCGGAAGTACTTCTTCCTAACAGATGAACTAAAAAAATTAAATATCAGATTCCGATGGGAGAAACAAGAGGGAATAATGGCTACATATAAAGGTGAAAGATATTGGCTCACCTCAGAGGAAAAAGCTAAAGACTTTTACAAAAGACTAGAAAAAGAATGCAAAATCAGAACACCACAAAGACCGGAGGGAAAAAGGAAGAAATCCAAGAGAAAAAGAAGCAAATCTCCAGAAACTGGTGATATGACCTCGGACCGTCAAAACTACAACGAGAAAGACATGGAGGAATTGGATGACGACGACTCGGAACAAGAGGAAAAAAATGAAACAAATGGATAATCTTATACATCAGGTAAAATTCTACTCTAATAATGTGAACGGTCTAAACTCCCCGAATAAAAGGAAAGCCATATTTAACCAACTGAAACGGGGAAGATACAATGTAATAGCTTTACAAGAAACACATATCGCGCAGCGACATACCCCACACCTAGTATGCCCAAGAATAGGTAAACTATACTACTCCTCAGCTCCTGATAAGAAAAAAGGGGTAGCATTATACATAGATGACAAAATACACTCAGAACTTGTATTTAAAGATGAGGAAGGTAGACTACTAGCAGTTAAAATAGCAATAGGGATAGACACCATCCTCATCTGTAACATCTATGCCCCTAACGGCCCGAAAGGGAAATTCGTTAAAGCATTAACAGAGAAAATCTCAGCAGCAAAATATGACCATATGATAATACTGGGTGACTTTAATGGAATCATAAATTATACACTAGATAAGTCTAAAAAACAGAAGAAGGGGAAAACAAATAATACTGGGATGCTGCCTAAAACCTTGCTCAAGTGGAAGGAGGAGTACAATCTAGATGATGCCTGGAGGATCCATAACAACGAAGTAAAAGACTATACATACTACTCAAACAGGCATTACGTATGGTCAAGAATCGACATGATATGGACCACAAGAGCGATAACAGCGAAGATAGACAAAATAAACATACTCCCACGAGATTACTCTGACCACTGCCCAATAACAATGGTAATAAATCATAAACAGAACACCCGAAAATGGCGTCTAAACGATAATTTACTCAAATTCGAAGAAGATATTAAGAAACATAAGGAAAAAACAAAAGAATATTGTGAGTTAAACACCAATGAGGAAACCAAGGTCCAAATACTTTGGGATGCCTACAAAGCTGTACTAAGGGGTCATTTAATTCAGCAAAATGCAATTAGAAATAAAATTAGAAACTATCAAAAAGACATAATAGAAAAAAAGATAAAGACAACAGAAAAAGAATTGAAGAACAAACCAGAAAACCAGGCAATAAAAGAGAAGCTAGAGTTACTCAAAAAGGAAAAACATAGACTGGAACTAGAACAGACAGCAAAACAACTAAAATATGTACGCCAGAGAGAATTCGAAAACGCAAATAAAATAGGAAAATTACTGGCATGGAAAATCAGGAGAAAGAACAAATCAGAACAGATAACCAAAATCAAGACGAAGGACAAAGTACTGGTAAAAGATAATGAAATAACAGAAGAATTTCAAAACTTCTTTAAAAAGCTATACAGGAAAAATGAAGCCAACGAAGAAGAAATAATGAAATACATATGTAAACAAAATCTAGGAAAAATTACAGAAGAACAGAGGCAAAATCTGAATAAAGAAATATCTCTAGAGGAAGTCAAAACAGCAATTAAGAACCTCAAAAACAACAAGGCGCCGGGCCCGGATGGGTATACGGCATGCCTATACAAAACCATGCAGGAAGAAATCGTAAACACCCTGAAGGAGGTCATGAACAAGGCACTACAAGAAGGTGAAATTCCAGAATCTTGGAAATTAGCAGAGATAGTATTAATACATAAAGAGGGTACGGATAAGGAGGACATCAGGAATTACCGCCCAATATCCCTGCTAAACAACGACTATAAAATCTTCTCAAATATAATGGCGAATAGATTTAAAAACTTTCTAACAGAGTGGATTGGAGACGACCAAAATGGCTTTCTTCCCAATAGAAGCATTAAAGATAACATAAGATCCATCGTAGACACCATAGAGTATTATGAACACCACCATCAGAAAGAAGCAGCATTGCTCGCAGTAGACGCTGAAAAAGCGTTTGATAACGTTAACTGGGCATTTTTTAAATCCCTATTTCAAGAAATGGACTTTGGCTTTCACTTTAGAAACGCAATAGAAGCCATTTATAAAGATCAGAGAGCAAAGCTGGTAATAAACGGCAACACCTCAGAAGAGTTTCAAATAGAAAAGGGAACGAGGCAGGGATGTCCCCTATCCCCACTAATATTCATTTTCGCATTGGAGATTTTACTAAGAGAAATAAGGGAAGATAAAACACTCAAAGGCCTTACAATTGACAAACAAGAACTTAAGCTAAGAGCGTTTGCCGATGATATCATCTGCATAATTGAAAATCCTAGAGAAAATATAACAAAATGGCTAGAAAAAATAGAAAAATTTGGTAAGATGATGGGCTTCAGAATAAACAAGAAAAAAACAATGCTCTTTCCCAAGAACATCACGAAATCCAATCAAAAGATATTAGAAGAGATAGCGGGAATTAAAACAGCAAGCAAGATCAAATACCTAGGAATATGGATCACATCAAGGAACCTCCATCTCCTCAAAAACAATTATACTGAGAAATGGAAGGAAATTAAGAAGGATCTAGAAGCATGGAATAAGCTGAACATCTCACTCCTAGGCAGAGTAGCAACTATAAAAATGAGCGTATTACCCAAGTTGCTATTTCTCTTCCAAAACCTACCTATTATTAGGAACAATAGAATCTTTAAGGAATGGAACAGCGCGATATCTAAATTCATCTGGAGAAATAAAAGACCCAGAATCAAGCAGACTATTATGACAATGCCACTAGAAAAAGGTGGGTTCGGACTACCCAACATGCAGTTATACCATGATGCGTGCGCACTCACATGGGTCAGGGACTGGACAAAACTAAATAATATCAAGATCTTGACCATCGAGGGTTTTAACCTTCGAAAAGGGTGGCATGCGTACCTTTGGTACGGGGGAGTTAGAAAGGAAGGGAATTTCGGTAATCACTTCGTGAGATCCGCATTAATAAGAGTCTGGGAAAGATACAAAAGATATCTCTTCCTTAGAACACCATTATGGGTGTCGCCCTTAGAGGCAAATCAGCGCAGACTCCTAGGATGGATCCAATGGCCCTCCTATAGAGATATCCTCCTTAAAAAGAACGGATCTATGGAACTCAGATCTCAAAAGGAGTTAGCGAAAAACTTTAGAAACATCTCATGGTTCCAATACGCTCAAATAAAGGAAAGCTACAAAGAGGACAAAAAGTTGGGATTTGGAGAGGAAGATGACTTATGGGAGAGAATTCAAAAGAGCAAAAAGAAAATAATAACTATCCTATATAAGCATTTACTGGGGTGGGACACAGAAAAAGAATTAATCAAGAACTCAATGATAGCCTGGGCTAAAAATATAGGCAGAAGCATTCAGTTAAAGGAATGGGAGACGATATGGAGGGAAAAACTTAAATACACTTACGCTTCTGATATGAAAGAGAACTGGTTGAAAATGGCACACCGCTGGTATTTAACCCCACAGAAAATAGCTAACATGTACAGGCAAGTGGATAACAGGTGTTGGAAATGTAAAGAGAAAGAGGGCACTTTTTTCCATCTATGGTGGTCATGCCCCAAAGTGAAGAAGTACTGGGAGATGATAAATAAAGAATGTAGGAAAATTCTAGGGAAAAATATACCGATGCATCCAGAAATATATTTACTAGGAATGTACGATTCCAAAATATTTTCTGATAAAAATACAGAGAAGTTGTTTACTTTTTTTGTAACTGCAGCCAGGATGACCTTTGCTAGAAAATGGAAACAAGACGCAATACCCTCAAGAGCAGATTGGCTGGAAAAAGTTTTGGATGTACAGGAGATGGACGAGCTGACCTTTTGGATTAAACAACACAACGGAAAAGGAATCACTGCGACGGATTGGAGCCTGCTCAAAAACTATATAGAGAATGAAATATACTGAAATAAAACCAGCATTGGATAGAATGTGAGGAGAAAAAAATTGTTAATATAAATGCAGAAAGAAGATATATATTAGAAAGTGGATGAGATGAGAGGAAGTCGATTTTAAACTATGACGTAGGGGGGTTAAGGGGAGTAGTTCGGGAAGGGGTGGCTCATAGGGAGGGGGGGGAGGGGGAGTGGGGGCTCTAGTTATATCTGTTAGTTAGTCTGTATGTCTATCCTTTTGTATTGTAACCAATGTCACTTCCCTGTCCTCCCCTTCCCCAACACATATGTCATATGTATGTCTCTTTGTTTTGTACATTTTATATTGCAAAATTAATAAAAATATAATAATAATAAAAAAAAGATCTTGAATCATGCTCCCTGCTAATCATGAGTACATTGATGGATCCTTTGTGTACCTTTGCCTCAACCCCATGTAAACACAACTGCATAGTCGCATTATCTATATCCCCTGTATAGTGCAGTATTTGTGATGAGGAAGAATTAGAAGTGAAACACAGGCTCTCATAATGTCAACATGGAGAAATGACAGATTCACAGTCTTATTCTCCCCCGGTTCAGACTGATCTCCATGTGGTGAAAGGATGTTTTGCTTAATGGGCTCAGTCCCAGGCAAGCCCGATCCTCCTATATGTGATTTTACTTGTAAACATGGTATAAACTGTAGATAGCATTGCACTAAAGGTTACCTCCGACTGGCTGTTCTATCTGTTTCTAAATATAAATGGCTTTGCCAAGACTCCTTTCTCCCATTTCTCTCCCATATTCTCACAGTAGATGAATGAGAGCCAGCTGGGAAACTGGGTGGCTCTGACCCTGAATGTTGTGATTGATAATACTACTAAAAGCAATAGGATTGAGAACATCTGCTCTAAACAAGTGTTTGGCAAAGATACCAAAAATAGCAGAATAAATAAAGAAAGGGATCTTAAAGGGAGAGAAATACAACTATAAATCAGGCAGAACAAGAGTAGGCAGTTTTGAGAAAATGAGGAGACGTGGAGGAACGGAAAGCAGAAAGAGGAAGACGGAATAATAGAAAGGGAGGTAAGGGAAGATTTTCGTACAGGGAAACAATTGCCCCAAGACACATGGTGCTCCCAGAGAAAGGCATAGGGTTAAGCTAGGAGAAAAGAAAAGATAAGGTGAGAATCAAGAGAGATTTCCTAGTAATGAGAGTGAAATATGCTGTGGCAGGAATGGCATTCTGACTCTTCTAACATTTAGCTGAATAATTTATTGAGACTGTTTCTTTGCAGTGTATGGTTATTTTAAGAAACTGAAATACCATTCAGAAAATTAAGTACAGCAAGAAAGTAGTATAATCTAGATATTCTCTTTTATTAAACCAGCATTTTTGCTTGATAGTTTTAGTGATTAAAGTAGAAATAAATAGCTGTGTAGAGGAAAGCAATGTCAACACTGTGACAAATATAGATGAAACTCAAGCACTTTCCTGGCTTAACTACCACAATCAAGAAGAAAACAGTTGAAGGAAGAGGTGGAAAACTGTACCTCTGCTCACCATCCTCCTACTCAAGTATGGAAAGAGTATTCCAGTCGAAGACTGCAGTCCCCTCGTCTATTCATCTGCTGTTTTCCCACTAGAGCCCTTTTGATGTTGAGGATAAGCTGGAAGCAGAATTAAAATGGTGACTCAACAAGCCATTGTACATGCCAACACGATTCAAGTGCTAAATGCCCTATAAAACCCAGCAATACTTGTCACTATCTGTAAAGTCCTGCTATTCTGTAGTGAGACAATCCAGCTCCTCCTCCTCCCTCTCCATCCCCTGTAATATTTTAGCATCCCTTCCTGCTCCGAGTGCAGAAAAACTGCAAAATATGGTCATCCCACCTTCCTGTAACACACACTTGTGATGTTCTAGCAATCACAGCACCCCTCCCCCCCCCCCCCCCCCCCCCGGTGAAATGCAGGGACACTCAATCAAGAGCATCCCCAAAACCTCCAGAGACTCCAGTGGACTCTAATGCAGCATATTTCACTGTTGGATAGCTGCAACCATTAGGACATTGTTCCTAATGTTTAGGTGGAATTTCTTTTCCTTTAATAGCACAGTGAAATATTTCATAACTATACACTATATTTGTGCATATTTCTGTGTCTCCAATGGGGAGAGAGAAGTGTATCAGTTTGGTTTTTTGAAAAAGTGGAATAGGATCATGACTGTATTCTTGGTCTCATATCTCTACATTCATCAAGTATATCTGAGAGAAGCCTCCCATAAGGATGGTAAACCATCAAAACATCTGGGTGTCCCCTGGGCAACGTCCTTGCAGACCGCCAATTCTCTCACACCAGAAGCGACTTGCAGTTTCTCAAGATGCTCCTGACATGAAAAAAGGTGCCTTGATAAAGTGGAATGGGTAAAATAAATAATTAAATAAACAAACTTTATTTGTGTTATTGAATACTGTCATGGCTGGAATCTCACTGGGTTGCTGTGAGTCTTCCAGGTTGTATGGCCATGTTTCAGGAGCATTATCTCCTTACATTTTGCCCACATCTATGGCAGGCATCCTCAGAGGTTGTGATGTCTGTTGGAAACTAGGCAAGTGAGATATATATGTCTGTGGAATGTCCAGGGTGGAAGAAAGAACTCTTGTCTGCATGAGGCAAGTGTGAGTGTTGCAATTGACCACCCTGATTAGCATTGAATGGCCTTGCAGCTTCAAAACCTGTCTGGTTACTGCCTGGGGGAATTCTTGTTGGCAGTTGTTAGCTGGTCCTGTTTGTTTCATGTCAGAAACTTTATTTGTATTCCCCCTCTATTTCCCCGAAGGGAGTCAAGGCAGATTCCAACAATAAATGGCAAACATTCAATGCCATAGTACATTAATAAATACAAATAACGAAGCAACCAGATCCCAAAATAAACCAACATCTAAGACAAAATTGTATTATATGACCAGAAAATAAACATGGCTTTCTCTTTGAGAATGGGTGATTAAATGTTCTCTAGATTTTGGATGCACCTTGAGCTGAATGCTGTGCTGTCAAAATCCACATATGTTAAGCATGTTTGCTTCTTGTGACCTCAATGGGTGTGGAACTATGTGACACTTAAAGAAAATTCAGCTAGCAGGAAGGCTGTGTGAGATTAGGGGTGGACTGTTGTACCGTAATATTGGCAGTATTGTGAGTCTATGCATTAAAAGGTCTTAGATATCTTCACTGGAGAATATCTGGTACTGTAGTAAAATGGCAGCAGCAAGAACCATTTTTCCACATTCTTGTAGTGTGTGTGTGTATGAGAGAGAAAGAGTGAAGTGTTGGCAGGTCAATCTAAATTTGGTGGAAGTCTGGATTTGAAATGACAAATCACTTCAACCATTCAGTTGGCATGTCAATTCAAAAGAAATTTTGTGAGACTCTGTCCTATTTTCAAGCATAGAATCATAGAGTTGGAAGAGACCTCATGGGCCAAACCCCTGCCAGAAGCAGGACAATCGCATTCAAAGCACCCCCAACAGATGGCCATCCAGCCATCTGTTTAAAAGCCTCCATAGAAGGAGCAAGGGTGATAGTCTTTGGTTTGAAATAATGGTAGATTTAGTCCATTATTTACCAATACATTTTTAATGTGTGGGAATGTTTATTTGTGTTTAAAATGTAGTATGGGCTTTTAAAGATATTTCTGGTAACTTTCCTTTGAAAAACGTACAAACAATACAATAATACAGCACAGACACTATAATGGATGAAAGTAGTTGTTGTTTCTTTATTTAAATTGTAGGTTTACACTTCTTTAACATTCCAGGAATGTTTTGAGAACCATATATTGAAGTGTTTGTATGGTGGGTGTTACTGGAATGAATGAATTGGCTTAAAAGCAAGCGACTGATTAACAAAAAGTGCATTAATTGCTTGGCAGGACTACTTTAAACCCCTTTCAGGGTTTTAATACTAAACACTCTTTTCTGTGAGTAAGCTCAGTTCAGCACAGTGGATTTTACTTCAGGGTAAATGCGTATAGTATTACCACTTCACATTTTTGAATCTTCAAAACGTACCATAGTCACTTAGCAGTGTTTTGGCTTACAGCTATGAATATTTATAACTTACATTAGGTCTTTCACTCTTAGTAGAGCTTGTCTTTTATTTTGGTGTACTATTGTACTGTTTCTTTTCTATGGTGTGATTCTGTGCTTCTAATTATTTATAAATTGCTTTCCTGGTGTAGTTTTTATTCTTTTGCAAAGTAAACTGCAAGTTGTCAGTTCTGGTATTGTTGTTGTATTCCATTTGGTTTTGCCCATTATATTTTCAGTAATTAACTTACTGAACCTGCTTGGTGCAGAAGGTTATCTGTGAAATACTTCATTTATTTTGTCAGGCTTACACCAGAGCACAGTTTTGCCATTTTATTTTTGACAAACTATTTCTTAGACAAGGTTTGCCTATCATAGCTGAAGAATTAATTTGGGAAAGATACCACTCTACCCGAGTTTTTGGATTGTTTTGTATGGAAGGAGAGGGAAAAGGAAAGTGACCACCACCATCAAGACCAAAACACTTT
Organism: Anolis sagrei; assembly: GCF_037176765.1. NCBI lineage: Eukaryota > Metazoa > Chordata > Lepidosauria > Squamata > Anolidae > Anolis > Anolis sagrei. Next base: position 86,721,433 of record NC_090022.1, read on the forward strand.
GAACTATACTGCTTTTCACACAACTTGGATTGCAACAGTGTTTAGTGTTTATGGAATACTGTATATACTCAAGTATAAGCCTAGTTTTTCAGCCCTTTTTGTAGGCTGAAAAAGCCCCCCTTGGCTTATACTTGGGTGAGGGTCCTGGCGAGAAGGCTTGGGGCTGAAAGATGGGCTTCTTTCAGCCCCATGCCTTCCTGCCAGGACACTCACCTCTCCACACAGCAACCCAGCTCTCCTTCCTTTCCTCCTACTACTATGAGAATCAAAGGTCTATTTTATTTGTCGTGTCAGGGCAACCAGTCAAAGGTCTGATTGATACTAAATCGATGTTCCCACTGTGAAATACCTATGCAGATCCAGAAGAGGTATCTACAGGCACTTGTGGACCCACAGCCAAGTCTCTACCCTTGGAAGTCAATCATACTCATCAATGAGTGATTGCCGATGATGATGGTGATGAGATATATTATTATAGTTTGTGTTTGTCAGCCTCTTCCAAACTTGCAGCACATCTGCAACTTGTGGCCTGAACATTTCTGAAAGAGGAAACTTTTCCTTAATTAAAAGACATCGCTGCATGGCCACCTGCAAGATGTTCCTTCTTCACTACAAGTAATAAGACTGAAGAGATCATAGCTCACTGTTGGGAGAGTACAACCCAATAAACAACATCAAATTCTGATCTTACAAACGAAGCCCTGAGACTGAATGTATAACTTTGCCAAGTTAGCCAATGAGCAAAGTAGTTTCTGCTTTGGCTTCCCAGCTACAAGTTCAGTTTTGTATCCATTATGTACCATAGTTACCAAAATATTCATCATGGTCTTGGTAAAGGATTCAAGAAAAGAGAGAGGAAAGTTCAGTAAAGTAACTGTATCTTCCTGTGGATCGGGGATGGTGATTCACTCATTGTCAAACAACCACCATGAAAACTAGAACAAGTTGTATCCTTGCGGTAACAACAAAAATATAACTGTTTCTTAATGCATTGATAGTTCTGCTTCTGTCTCACCTTTGCTCCAATGCATTCAAGTTGACACAGATGGCTCTGTTCCTCTTCTCTTTATCTTCACAACAACCTAAAATTAGACCAAGAAAGATCAATTGTCCCAAGGTCACTGAAAAAGTCACATGCCAGAGTGGGGATTTGAATTTGGATGTCCAGTCCACCACACCAGCTCATTATACTTTCCAAATGTGAGTGAAAGTTGACCATTGAAGCAAGTGTGTGTGTTCATAAACATTATACTTTCCAAATGTGAGTGAAAGTTGACCATTGAAGCAAGCGTGTGTGTTCATAAACATAAGAAGAAAAGAGACTTAAAATGATTTCCTGCTTCTAATGATCAACAGCCCTGAAAGTCACGTTTAACTTCCTATCAGCATTTAATTCACATTACTCATCAGAAGTTTTTAATATTGAATTCTGTGATTTCTTCAAAAGACAGGCAAGATTTTCTGTCTTGGTCTCTGTAGCCTGACAAATTTGTTATTATTTATGTGCTACATATTTATTCTGCCTGGTCATTTAAGGAGGTCATGTCAGCATTGTTTGCCTGCATACATTTTTAGCACCACAACAATAATGGGAAGTAGATTTGGCTCAGAAATAGTGAGTGGCTCAGGATCAACAAATGTTTGGGCTTAATGTCTGGTAGGGATGGTTGTTTGCTGGTGCAGTGGGGTTGCTGCCCTGTTGTTTCCTGCTACAAACCAACTTTTCCTTTACATCACAATGGCATTTAACTACTTTGGCTGCCTAGCTTGCTGCTAATTTAACTACTTTGGCTGCCTAACTTGCTGCTAATCTGTCCTTTAACAGTCTGCCATTACAGTGGGACCTTTTGGGAGAGTACAATAGGTGTGTGCTCAGAACTTTCCCTTATTCTACATTTAGATGAGGACTTCTCTCACACACTCTCCTGTTTAGTCCCGATCCATTTCAGGGGCAAACAATTAACATCAACTGGGGTTGTGATTAGTATTACCTGGTTGGAATGACCACTGGTCATGAATCAGGAGCCAAATAATAAACCTCACTGCTTGGACAACTCAAAAGTAATGGAAGAACTGTGGAAGCTGTAAGCTTTTTCCTCTGATCAGATTACACGGAAAGAGGGAGAAGGAAGGGAAATTGAAACCACCACAAGAACTCCACCAGGAAACCAATGACTATTAAACAGTATCAACCACCTTCCTCCTCCTTTTCTCAGGAGCTTCCTAATGGCTTGCATGTTCCATGGCAGAAGACATCTCCATAGGCCACTGTTGTTTGAGGTAGTGGCCATCCCTCAATGCTGGCATGTGTCCTTGTCACACCAGACACATGGGCCTCTGTAGCCATCCCACACACCCCGCCTCACTTTATCTATAATAATTATAAATATGCTTCTAAGTCTTTAAATAACTATGAGTTGAAATTTTGAAAATAAAACATCACTGTATGGAATTTATTGCTAAATTCCACACTAAGTAATGCATTAGAAAAATTATTGAAGGTGTTAAATAATGCTCTAGATTTTTTTTTTGTTTTTGTTCGATACCATGTCAGCCCTGTTATTCAGCAGTGATGAGCTGACCTGATGTGTAGTTTGGTTACTGATTGGCTTGTTCTTAATACAGCTTGCTCAGAAAATAAATAGTAATTTCAGTGTCAAATGAATGGCATGTACTGAAGTGTGAAAATGAAGGCAATTTGAAATATGAGTAGTGTGTATCTAAGATGATATTTTGTGTGTTTGGTTGAAATAAATCCATTCAGCAATGAGTTTTGTGTAATTTAATGCTAAATGGTGCCTCGTATCAGTTTCCTCTCACGCACCTCTACCCCAAGGCTCACAAATTAGAGTTAAAGTCAGCAAAACGGTTTCATTCACAGGAATGCTTATTTTATACCTCTCAATATAGCACCTGTTGAATTAGTGATACTGCACAGTTTTCTGGATTAATGTTGCTATATTCACTTAAGGTATGCTTCTGGAGAAAATTCTGGAAGTTGTGCTTGCAGTGTGTCTATATGGATTTTAGAGTTCATTTCAGGAATGTATAACCACTTCATCATACAGCTCAAATTAAGTGTCCTAGGATTCTTAGGACCTTTTCAGACAGGATCCAAAATGCAGGCCCTGTCGGACTTTTACTTGAGGCATCCAAATGAGGAATCATTCGGGACAAAACAGGAAAACTCTGCTTTGTCCCAAATTAATCAAATAACCCATTAAACCCGGGCCTTCCTGAAAGGCTCAGGTCTAATGGGGCATGGGCTCTGTGGGGACTGCTCCCAGGTCCTCCCAGGGGCCAATTCCCATACCCATCTTACTTCTTCGGGCTTCCAAAAGTCCGGAGAAGCAAGAAGGCCAGCCACCCCCTTCTCAACACCCCCCCCCCCCAGTTTCTTCATTTCTATGCACCAGGGGGCCTGCAGGAGAGGCTTCATGGCACCTGGTAAGTTTTGATTTTTATTTTGAGGGCTGTGGAGGCAGTTTTTGGAGTGGCCCATGCCAGTGCGCTAGTTACCACACTGGATGGGGACAACCCTGGGAAAGCTGCTTCTTTTGGTCATGCGGGGACAGCAACACAGGCAAAAATGGGTTACTTCAGCCTGTTTCTACCTGCAATAATTGCTGTCTGGAATCACCCTTAGAACCAACTTAGGGGACGGAGCCCCACTGCAGCCACCAGACCATGTTGTCTACAGCTCCGCCCCCAAGATTCCCCAACAAGGGAAAAGCGTTGGTAGATTATTTTCCCAGCGACATGGGTAGCATCTTGTGTTGTGCTGGCTGCAATGGAGCCAGCATGGGGCCTCCCTGAGAGAGTGGTGTTTTCCCCATATGATTGGAAAAGTGTTACGAGAGGGAGCTGTGTTCGGGGTGACAGATTCACCCCGCAGCTCCCTCTTTTTTCCCGAAGACCAGGCACAGTGGGTTACTTCCTTATGATAAGGAAGTAAATCAGGTGTCCTCAAATCATGGAAACAAAGGACCAGATCACGGGTCCTCAGACTACTGGTGGGCAGACTATAGTTTGAAAAAAACATGGATGGATTCCTATGTTCATTGCACCTATCTTATTGGTAGTGCAAAAATATATATGAAAGAACAATACAATATTTAAAATGAAGAACAGTTTTAACAACATAAACTTATCAGTATTTCAATGGGAAGGGTGGGTCTGCTTTTGACAGATGAGATAGTCAAGTTAATTAGGATTGTTGTTGTTGTGTGCCTTCAAGTCATTTCAGACTTTGGGCAACCCTAAGTCTAAGGTTTAGGGCGGGGGCCTGGTAAATGACCTTGGAGGGGCACATCCGGCCCGCAGGCCTTAGTTTGGGGACCCTGGTCTAGAACAATCCCCAAAAAGGATACATTTGTTGCTATGTGATCATCATAGTAAGCAGTTATGTGTCACCTTTTATTTTTCACCATACAGGCTTTTCCCTCTGTTTGCAGCACTTCGTATTCTTGCTCCTCACACCTTTTATCCAGGTATTTAGTCCAACAGCTGGGTGTCTCTTTCCTTTCCTCCTGCAAAGTTGCAGAATGTGTAAAGAATGTCTGGTCTAAAGAAACATCTATTCCTTGTCTGGAGGTAAAAATGGGGAAAACTGTGTTAACAGTCTTATAAGTCGTATTGTAGCTTTCTTTAGTGCAAGGTGAAAGGAACTCCTACTGGAGGATTTAAGGGTAATTGGCACCTGCTATTACTCCTCTCTCCGTGTCACTTTCCTTTTTTATATAAGTGAGTGTAAATCCGTCTATGTGAGACAACTCTCCCATGGCGACAGTTACAAAGCTGTAACATATACTTGCTAATTGACTTGCATGTATTAATGTGAGACCTCTTAGGTGCAAACTACACATTTTATGCAAATATGTGTGGAGAAGCTCAGTTGTTATTTTAATGGAAAGTAGCCCTGGGAGGTTGTCGTTCTGAGTGGAATAATAGTGGAAGGAGGTTGTTTTAACAGTCAAATCCTCTGGGTTGTGACTGAGACGTCAGCCCCACTGTATTCAGCGCAGGTTATTGAGCAAATATAGATGGGGTTTAGCTAAAACCTTTCCCCTTTCTCTGAATATGGAGCTGTTTCCCTCACTCTCCCCCCTCCCAAATAATCTTTCATAAGTAAGGGGGGGGATGTAGGGGGGAACAGTTGGTAGAGATTTTGGTGATGAAAATGGCTAGCAGGGAAAAGAGTAACCAATACACCTCCCCTTCTCTTCCACACACAATAGGAACCCACCATGGCTTAATTATTAGTGTTTCTTGGTAGTGTGCAATTTGATCCTCAACTATGCCACTTCTCATTTTCTACCATAAGGGAGAAACAAAGTGTGCTTTTAAAAAAATACCGATCTTTTGATGGTTTGCATATTCCTATATTTAGTGGTTACTTACTGGATAGGCACTTTGGGGCAGGCAAATATAATGTGATTTTGCAATTAATGAACAGATAATGTTGCCTATAACAGTATATGGTATAGAAAGAAGCTTCTGATAAGTCCTAGATAGAAGAAAAGCATTTTTTCCTTTTCCTCCTTTGTGATATTCTCAAGGGGGATTAGCTGGTGTTTGAATATTAATTAAGCTTGCATAGTGCTATATACAACTTTGTTATCTGTGTTTTATATTCAACAATGCAACTCATTTAGATCCTGGAGAATAGCTTCTTGTGATATGTGTGTGTGTGTGTGCATATGTGTAGCACAGCAGGTTAAACCGCTGAGCTGCTGAACTTGCTGACTGAAAGGTTGGCAGTTCAAATCCAAGGAGTGAGGTGAGCTCCTGCTGTTAGCCCCAGCTTCTGCCAATCTAGGAGTTTGAAAACATGCAAATGTGAGTAGATCAATAGGTACTGCTTCTGTGGAAAGGTAACGGCACTCTGTGCAGTCATGCTGGCCACATGACCTTAGAAGGGGTCTATGGACAATGCTGGCTCTTTGGCTTAGAAATGGAAATGACACCACCGCTCCAGAGTCGAACTCGACTAGACTTAATGTCAGAGGAAACCTTTACCTTTACTATATATATGCGTGTGTGTGTATATATATATATATATATAAGCAGTCAATAGAATATCGATTCCAAGATGTCTCACTGTTTTGCAAGGGATTTGCAAAGGTTAGATAATATTAGTGCACGATTTTGCACCTAGTTCCAAAAAATGGGACATAAACTTCTCTCTTCTTAAAGTCTCATAAGTCTGCATCTGTTATGGTACTTAATTAGAAGAGGCCTACAGTATAGTATAGTCTATAGTTTTATTCTTAGGTAAAATAAATATATTTTTTGGAGTAATGAGGCAAAGTAGAGCAAGAAAGATATATTTTAACTGGACACCTTTCTCCTTGGCGTTGTAGAGAATACTCTGCATGGCTAAATTGTATAACTATGAAGTCACCATTGTTAAAAGATGTCTCCATTCATAGAAAATGTGTGATGACTAGAGAGAGACCCTAAAATATATTTCCAATCCCAAGATGAACCTCTGTGGTATCAGAAGTGGGCCATCCTTGGCTAACAATGTGATTCATGCTTTTAAATTTCACCATGTTGTCTCTTCCTCGTTTTATACAAACAGGTATTAGGAAGCATTTTATTAGCCCCATCATAATCTTGAACATATTTTGAAGGTCATGGAGTTCTACCTTGTTATCTCCCTTTTCCAAATCCAGCTATTGAGACATGCCTCCTTCTGTTTACTTATTGATAATAAACACAACACTTCTTTGTGTCATGTAGCGAGAAAGCCTTTGAAAAGAAGGCATTACAGTTAGCCCTGGAAAAAGGATGTAATCTTTTTTTGATACAACAGTATAGAGATAATTCCAATTGGGATTGAAACTACAAGGGAAAATAATGCTTGAGCAATCCGCTTATAGTATTCCCAGACACAAATGAAACCCACTAATGGAATAAAGAGGGATCCAGATAATTATCTCAGCTGCATTAACTCTCATCCTTTTCAGTAACTTACTCTTGCTTTGACACAGTTTCATAGTTTGGAAACTTGCATCTCCCTAGATCTTTTCGAGATGTAAACTGTTCTCTTTTTTCCCCTGAAAGTGAAAATGCATGTCACGTTTCCTTCCAGGGTAGCCATTAGCACTCGCCTTCCCCATCTTAACTCTCAAACCCCAGTGAGTCTTATCAAGCTGATGGCTTTTTTTCCTTCTCAGCCAATCTTGTGCTGGCATTAAAGCATAATTTTCACCCAGAGGTCAGTCGCTGCACCCTCTTTGTGTAAGCAAATAATGAAGCGATATCTGTCTGACAAAAGCAATTTCTTGAAAAGTAAGGGCAAGGCACATACTTGTCAGGGTTTGCTGCTGTATTTCTACTGATCAAATAATGTGAATGTGTGATACACTGAAAGTTATGTAAAGTGTAGCTAATTGCAATGAGTAGAAAGGGTTGACGACATTATGAATTCTTATTAGAGAGTTTTTATTGGCGTATACAGTTTATTTGGAGTCCAATGATCTCAGTCGTGTATTAGTAAGATAAATCCAGTTGCTAGTTCCAACTACAGAAGAATATTGGAGATCAGTGGCTGAATGCTAAATCAACACTTAAGCAAATCTATGCGATGGTATTCCTGAACCCAGTTACTTGAGGAGAAGATGGGGGTTACAGCAAGTGTTGCAGTCCAATTATCAATTAAATGCTTTAAAATGGATTTGGTTATTACACTATTGTTATCATATCTATAATGTTACTTGAAGCTTATTTTGCTTTATATTTTTAAAGCTGAAATACATGTTCTAGAAAAAGTAGACAGATCTTACATGCAGAGCCAGTTTTTTGGGTCATAGACTATTTCTCAGGATTTATAGTAAAGCTGCTCCAAAACATTCAAAATGGTGGTTAGTGGGAAGCAAGAAGCAAACTTCTCTGCACTAGAGTTTATTTTTTAATCGGCATTTTGGCAGTCCGGATGGCCACTGGGGTGTACCAAAGACAGCATGTTACCCCTTAGCCCTTGAGAAGTTGCCCAGCCCTGATCTAGAAAAACCTTATCTTCTGGTTCAGAGCATCTGTTTGCGGGGGCAGGGGGGTGGTGGTGGTGGTGGTGGTGGTATCAATCTTAGTCTTAATGTACTATAATTAAAAATACCAAAATGTAGGGATTGTGGGAACAGGTAGGGAGGGATATTTCAATGTCTGCCACTAGGATTTTCTTACTCAGGTTGATTTATTCATGAAGACAGAAACCTTTAGTGCACCCAACCCTTTAGGGACCGGGATGCCCATTAAGGAATAAACAGTTTTGTAATGTGTGATTTATGATTTCAGACTTTCAGGGTATGTAATTTGTGATTCTAATTGTGTGCTATTAATGTAATAGCCACTCTGACGTATGAGAAAGGACGGGAAGGGGCATAATTAAATAATGACAGCAACAACAATAGATCGTTATAATCTTGCTAGCTGTTAGAAGAGGAGTCGGTCTTCTGCTACAACAGAAGATTGCGTGATTTTAAATAATTGGTTTTAAGGTTTTAGTATGTTTCAGTGATGGTTTTAAGGTTTTTATTGTGTGTGTTTTTGGCATCTAATTGTTGCCTATATATGTAAGCTGCCCGAGTCTCCTATGGGGTTGAGAAGGGTGTGGTACAAATATAGTAAATAATAAATAAATAAATACAATTGATTTTTTCCCAAAAAAAATGTCCAGTGTTTATAAATACTTTAATTAACTAAAATTGGCTGCCAGTATTACTGGGTTTCTTTGTTTGTTTGCTGTTCTAACATTTAGTTTAAAGTTTTAGGGGAGGGGATGCATCTGTTTTGTGTCCCCATCTGCCATGCCACAGCACTCTCCAGACTGACGAAGTAACCAAGTGTTTATGGGTCTTGTTTATGGATCCTTTCACACTGTATCATTGTAGTGCTATGATTCTTCTTGAAATGCCATGGCAACATCATATGGAGCCCTGGGACTGGTGGTTTAAAGAGCAACCCTTGTGTAATTGTGTAGTGTGAAAAGGCTGGTGTTTAGTGGGTTAGAGGAAGCAGTGTGGTCAGCAAACTAAGGCCTCCAGGGAGCAAAGGCAAACCAAGAGAGGGGAATATCCTCAGAGAAATGATAAAAGCATTTAGAGCTCCTTTAGGGAAAAGAGAGGAAGGCTCCCTGTAGGAAAGCAATAATGCTTGATGGTGGCTAGGTGTTGCTGAAAGGCTTTGGCAGCAAGACATCTTTATAGTCATCTAGCTCTTCTGCAGCAGAGGGATTGATTTTTAGATAAAACCCCTTTGACAGCAGCTGTCCCTACTACGCAGACGATCCTTGAAAGCCTCAGTTAACTCCCAACGGTTATGGCAAGCGACATTATTCTTGTGGTTTTGTAAAACATTGTGGGATTTAGGGGACATAAAGCAATAATTAAGGGTTGCAGAAAAACTTTTGGTTGGCAGAGGATCAAAGTGTGAATTTTGTGCAAATTTTAGTAGGATGCCACTGTGATTGCACATATTTTTGTGTATGGAGAACTAGCCCATATATCTTTAATTTTTGAAATATTCAGGAACACAGTTCCATGCTTATAAATCCCATCTTTCTAATTTTCTGATAACATTGGTTTTGTTTTAATTTTGTTTCCAGTTGCATAAGGACTACACAAACTGTGAATTCACAAGAGTAAACAATCTGATTTATTCAGGCATTGCACTCAGATTTTCGTAGTAGGCGAAATTGGAAGACAAAGAATCTGTTTTGTTTACCCATGGTTATTACAGTAACAAGGGGGTGGGGGGCTATTAATAACCAAGGATAAAAATAGTATGCTGGGATTTTTGTGTCTTTGTTTTTCTTTAGAGGATGATTGCTTTCCTCAGAAGCTGCTTCTGCAAGATTGCCAAACTCTTTGCTAAATAACCTTGATTGCAAGAAAGTAATTAAAATGGTAATGCCATCTTAGCTACTGAACTCCAAAATTGTCTTGGGCTTTAAGTGATCAGCAGATGTTGTGCTCAATTGCACTATTTTCCCATTATTTATTAAACATGGGAATGAGGAATGTAGACCACATGTGCCCCCTGCAACTGTTTTGAAGTCCACAACACCCCATTTTGGGGCCATTTTTGGTCTAGGAGAGGCCTTTATTCGCCCTACATTGGGCAAAAAGGAGTGCCTCTGGATCGGACACTAAATGGGTATGAGGAGGGAAAATACACAAAAACAAGTGGCAGAACATTTCAGTTTTCCTGGACACACCATCTCTGAACATCTGACCTGGCACAAAAAAATCCCAAGGAAATTTGGCAAGAGAAACAGCGGAATTGGAATATATCCACAAACTCCAGTCTATTAACAGTAGGTTGTACAGCGGTGATAATTTCCTGGCACATTACACATGTTAAATCTCAAGTTATCACCCCAGTCTTATAAGGGCACCCTTAGCCAGTGAATCATTTCTCCTTCGGGTTTCACACTACACTCCAGTCGCTCCCCCATCAATCATATATTTATCTTCTCATCTGGACTTCAGGCAATATTTTCCCTCCCACTTTGTTCCTCAAGGACTATCAGCTGAACTTGTCACCTCATCACCACACCAACAAGTTTTGCACTGCTATAGTTGTTAACACACAAAGCCTGCCTGTAAAGACACTTCACTCCATACACCTCAGGAAGTTGACTAAGGGTGCATCTGCATTGTAGAATGAATGCAGTTTGACACTACATTAACTGGCATGGCTCAGTACTATGAAATCATTTGAGTTGTAGTTTGGTGAAACAACAGGACTCTTCGGTAGAGAAGACTAAAGCTCTTGTAAGACCACAATTTCAATGACTCCAGGACACTGAGTCATGCCAGTTAAAATGGTGTCGTTAATACAATTAATTAATATTGTAGTGTAGATCAGAGGTTCTCAAACTTTTTCAGCTACAGACCCCGTTTTGAAGCACAGATTTACCCTGGAGCCCCAAGAAATATTTATATGTTATATTACATATTATATATTGCCATATATATATAATGTATTTATATCGGAAATGGGCAAACTTTTGGACACAGGGGCCACGTCGCATTTTAAAATTTGACAGATTGGCCAGGCCAGAGGCAGATTGAAGGAGAGTGTTTATGTGAACTAATTGGGGGGGGGGGGGGGGATGAACCAGTTCCTGTGCACACTGCACATATCTTGACTGTAATACAAAAAAGGAAAGAAAGAACAATACAATATTTATAATTAAGAACAATTTTAATCAACATATTTTTACCAGCATTTTAGTGGAAGATCCCAAGGGCCATCTAGTCCAACCCTCTTATGCTATTCAGGAAAAGCACAATAAAGGCACACCCAACAGATGGCCACCAGGCTTTTGTAAAATAATAATAATAATAATAACTATTATTATTATTATTATTATTATTATTGCAGAAATCCCATGGGCCATCCAGTTCAACTCCCTTCTGCCATGCAGGAAAAGCACAATCAATCTCAGGTCCAAAAAGCATAATCTCTGGTTCAAAATAAAACTGAGTGGTGAGAGGGAAATAGGACTTTGGAAGCAAAGAAGGTGAGCGAAGGTGGGGGGAGTCTGGATGGCTAGGAAAAGAGTGTGGGGCAACACAGGAGATGAGAAAGAAAGGGTCTATACCATGGGAGGATGCTGCTGCTACTGTTTCAGCAGCTCCAAATTTTAATTTCCCTGTATTTTTGAGAAGAAAAGAGGAGGTGGGAAGCAGCATGACACTGCGAAGCCCCTGGCTGTTACCCATGGAGCCCCAAGGGCTCCACAGAGCACAGTTTGAGAACTCCTTGGTGTAGATGCATTCTGAGTCAATGAAAACGTATATTATCACCTTATGCTACCAGCTCACTTTTTTAGTTAGTCTGTAAGGTGCTACAAGAGCCACCTTTCTTCTCCCAGATGGTTCAAGGTCCTTTGCATACTGATGTTTCAGATTCACATGTCTTTGAATTCAGTCCTGATTACTGTGTTCCTAAATTTACATTTGCTGAAATGCAGGGAAAGATTGGCAAAAGGTAATCACACTTACCTGGTTCCTGTCAATTGTGTAACATTTTTGTTTAAACTAAAGTTGTTTAGTATGATTTTACCTGTTGGGACCCTGGTATGTTAAGAGACAATAAGCCAATGCTGTTTATCAGTTTCCTTTGTAAACTCAATCCTTTGGGCCAGATGGCCCCTAAGTTAGCCCAGTTTGAGGGGGGAAATATTAATTTGCAAGAGGAGGTGGGCGGGCGCAGAAATGGTAAAGAACACCCTCTGACCTTTGGATTCTTCCTTATGAATGAAATCATTGACTCCATTATTAGATCACAGATGTGCAAAGTGCGTATTTTTCCCCTTTGTTATCTACCTGTCTTAAAGTCTCCTACTCTGAAGAAAAGGATTTTAGAGGAAGGTGTGGAGTCATGTATGGACTCACAGCCATCCCAGAATATGGAAAGTTATAGTCACCATACACCAGGTAAAACAAAGGTTAGATGGCCTGTCCCCTCAGCTGTTAGCCTATGTCTACCTATTGACTGGCAAATCTTGGAAAACTCTTTTTTCCAAAATAGTTTTTGTACCAAGGAGCCAAAATTGAATTGATGTTATATTTGAAGTTTGTAAAAGTAACTATTTACTTTGCCACAAATGCATACATGTTTTAGCTACTAAAAAATAAACATTCAAATGCTACAAACTACTCACTGGCTTGTGGTAAAAAAAAAACCACGTTATTTTTAAATTCCACTTAATCTCAATTCTCACAAGGTGATATTCCCCCTCCGCCATTTAGTGAAGCCATACCTCTGTGAAAACAACTAAATGTTACATTTTACTAAAGCAAATAGTGAACTTGAATTACAGTCCCTCATTGAATGTGTAATGTGGTTGTGCCTCTGTTACCAGGAAGTGTAACTAATTACAGTTACATCTGAGTACATCTACTTGCACTTTGATCTGGGCACAAAGGCCCTTAAGTGCAAATTCAGGATAGTGTCTGCTGGCATGCCTCCAGGGCTGGCTGTGCAAACCTCCAGACTCCACAACTGTTGCAGTTTGCTAAGTGGTTGGGCAGGGAACAAGACAGGATGAAGCTGCTAAGCGTATGAACTTTGTGAACCAGAAGCTCCCCTAGTTTGCAAAGTGTGTGGCAGGCTGCTTGCCCTTCTTCCAGAAACACTTCGCTGTAATCTCTGGTCCAAAATAAATCATGCTGATGCCAAAGAATATAGATACTTTTCTCTCACTACTTGCAGAGCTTATCTCCTCTTTTAGCAACTCAACCTTCAGTTTTGGTCCATCATTAGAAGCAATTATCTGTTTAAATGTTTTTACTGCATTTTTTTCAGGTCTCGTGGTTTGGATTGAGACGTAGGCATGCTTATTAATTAACCTTGAATTAATCATTCTAACATTGGGTTGTTGTAGGTTTTTCGGGCTGTATGGCTATGTTCTAGAAGCATTCTCTCCCTGAGATTTTGCCTGCATCTATGGCAAGCATCCTCAGAGGTTGTGCAGTCACAATCTCTGAGGATGCTTGTCATAGATGCAGGCAAAATGTCAGGGGAGAATGCTTTCAGAACATGACCATACAGCCCGAAAAACCTACAATAACCCAGTGATTCCAGCCATGAAAGCCTTCGACAATATATTCTAACATTGTTTTCAATTGGTCTGCTGTAAATATCCATGTACTCTAAATCTAAATCTGCCTCCATGTTTAAAATGCTGTGGTCTTTCCCACTAGTGTAGAGATTGAAGAACCAGTTGTGGTTTAGGCTTGAGAAGAAGTAAGAGTATGCGCTGAGAGCTTGCTGTTGTTGATTTTTCATTCAGTCACCTCCAACACTTATGGACCAGCCCACGCCAGAGCTCCCTGTCCTTGCTGTTGTTGGGTACCTTCAAATTGTTTCTGACTTACAGCAGGTTTTTCTAGGGCTGAGAGTGTGTGACTTGCCTGACATCTGTCTAGCAAGCCTTGAGAGTGTGCTGGAAGGTGTCTCCTCTTGCTTAGGCACTCGTGTTGCTTTAAGCTTAGCACTGTCTTTCTGGGTACCATTTTTCCCCAGTAGTTAATCAGTATTTTCCCCCTCTAATTACCACAAATCTTCTGTAATCAATCCATGCAAGGAACAAAAACTTCCTGATTGGAAGAGCTGTTCAACACTGGAATTGCTGCCTTGGATCGTGGTGGAGGCTCCTTTAAACTGAGACTGGATGCTCCCCTTTTAAGAATACTTTGATTCTGTGTTCCTGTATGGTGGAATGGGGTAGGAGTGAATGTCCCTTGGAGTTCCTTCCAACTCTTTGAAAGACCTTGTCTTGAAACAGCAGGATGTTGGGAATGAGGTGGGGGGTATTTACAACCTTACACCTGTGACTTCAACATGCCCTGTGGATTTACCTGCTTGCTTCCATGTGGAAGTTTTCCCCCCCAAGCTATTGCTTCTTTGAAGGGCCAGTCTAACCAACACCACCTGTTAACCTCTCCATAAGACTCCAAGCATTCTACTGTTTTAGGTTGTTGATCATGGGGCTGTTGTCTCCATCTCGGTGTTCCCAATAAGCTTTTTTTTGGCTTCCAGGGGAAGCTCATAAAATGGCTTCATCACATTTCTCTGCAGCCACCCTTGATTCCCTCTCCTTCACTAACAGCAAATGTTCAGAAATGGTTCTGCCGAAGCAGTGAAAACAAAACAAAGAAAGGGGAGGCTCCCAACCAGCTGCTTTAGAATAAATTGGTAACTAGAGCCCACATTTACTGCATTCCTGACACTCTTTCTTCTTTCTCTGTTAATTTCCACAGAGTCCATTTTTATTAGAGGGCTTGTCTTCATGCCTGTTTATAATCCTTTCCAACTGTTCATCTCTCCTGTCTTCCCCCACCCCTTGCGAAATCCATTTCCATAATACTACTGGGTTTTACACAGATTTGTGGAAGCTCTTAATGCTGATGATGTGGCTGGGAATCTGCATGCCCACTTGGTATACATTTAGACTCAAAATTAACAGAAAAGTGGACTTTATTTTTATGCCTGCCAATAAAATATCTGGAACAAAGGAAAATCAGAAATAATAATAAGGCCTTTTAAAAATTGAATTACTGAGACGGCACAGCACTCCGATATTGCTGTGTCTCTGGGCTTGATGGTGCTGGAAAGCTAATAATGCCAAATTGGTAGCACTTTAATTATCCTGGCCACGCTCCAGAGAGCTACTTTCAGGCGCATCCTGTGTGCATCTGGTGGGAATTTTGATTCTATCCTCTTTGGACAACAAACATTCATGCTGCTTTTAAGGCTTCTCTGAGTTTGAAATCATATATTATAGATTAAATGTTTACAGATGATTCTGGTTCCATTGTCCTTCCTTTCTTCCTATCTTTTTATGCTGCTTGACATTTCTAAATATGTAACCTTAGTAATGAATACTGCTGCAGGTTTAAAAATACTGATTATTTCTTTCAGTTAGGAACACTGTTTATTAAATGAAGGGAGCCAGTTATGAGATGCCCCTGATTTCCTATATGGATATTGCTTTCATATAGAAAATATTGTGTCCACTGCCATTATGAAGAGCACATGTCTCTTTCGCTGCATGCACAAACAGCTGGAAGCCCTGTGTGCTCTAATCACACATGACAGTTTACAGAGAACCTCCTACACAGAAGCAATATCCATATAATAACTTTGTCTTGTGAGAAATGGCCCAGAGATCCTGACTGTGCAGCTATTTGTATCTCCTTGTGCTACTAAATTATAGCTGGAGGGTTATGGGTCTTAAATTGCCTGCAGTGCAATAATGGATGTGTGTGTGTGTGTGTGTTGATCTTCCATTTTCTCTGGAAGAATGGCGCTGGAAATAACAATGAGTTAGTTTGAAATTTAATGGCTTCCATTTCCTTAGGAGAAGCTTGGTAATATAATTACCTGTTTTACAGGCTTTGGTAGTACATAAATCACAGAAAATGTCATCGGGAAAGATAGCTAGGCATCTCCTGACGTGAAGTTTGCTTCTACAGAAGTGCTTTATGGTTGTTTTGTGGAAGACACAGAAGAGCACGTTACCTTTTAACTGCATCTTCCATCAAAGATCATGAGTAGGATGCTGTTCAATTTCTGTTATTCGCTTTTGTTTATCCATCTTTTCTTAACTGTGGTTGTCTCTTCTGCTATTCTTGAAGTCCTTGATGGGAACTTGAGATAGTTTTTTGAGGATTAACCCATTGTTGTGCAAAAATATGAAGTAGGATTCTGTAGGGAGAACCAGTGCGATGTAGTAATTTCAGAATTAGACTATGAGCACTTGGTGACATTAGGCAAATCACACGCTCTCATTCTCAAGAGGAAGACACAGGCAAGCCCTCTCTGAATGAATCTTGCCAGGAAAACTTCATGATAGGTTTGTGTTAGTGGTTGAGCACTGAACTGTAACCAGAGTTCAAGTTCCTGCTTGGCCATGGGAACCCATTGGGTGACTTTGGGCAAGTCACGTTCTCTCAACTTCAGAGAAAGGCAAAGGCAAACCACTCTGAACAAATATGGCCAAGGAAACCTGTGATAGAATCAGCCTAAGTTGGAAATGACCACACAGTAGCAAAGATATCTTGAAGGCACACTGCAGCAAGAAAAGCAGTGTTTATTCTAGTTCTGCCTTCTACTGACACTGATAGTAAAAGGTATGAAAGCGATAGTAAAATAAAAGTTTATTTGTATGTTTTAGAAAATATTTGTTTATTTTCCCCACTTCATCTGCATATTTATCTGTGATAAAAGTAGCCAGAGAATTTAAATCTTATAAATTATGAAACGGAGATAGGATTACCTATCAATACTGTGTGGTTGACCTTAATATACTCACAGTGCAAAATTATTGAGATACTGAGCCAGCCTGGTTCTTTCCCCTGTTTTTCATGAAAATGGCGGGTCAAATCTTCACCCAGGGTTGACTTCTACTTTAAATGGCAGGGTGTTTGCCACCTGAGTCCTGTAACTTGTACTTCATACATGTAAAGTATGAATGAGAGATCTGTTCCATATGTTTGTGGATGCACAATAAACACTGTTTTGGCTGCTGCAATAATAACTCATGACTTCTTCATGCATTTATTATCTTTATAGTTGTAAGCCAGGGAGCAAGATTGCTACATACAGTATAAACTGGACTTCATTTGTTAAGTGAACTGAGAGGCTTTGGGGGATTTATTCTCAGCCTCTCCACAGAAATGTTGCAAGGTTAGATATAATACAATACCATGTCTTCTCTGAATTGTTGGATATACAAATGCAACATGCAAAGTGTTTCTTAAATAGTTTACAAATGATCTCGTAACATAGGTCAGTGTGAGTACTAGGTTAACACTTAGCTTTGCAAAACAAATTCCACAAAATCCATTTTTAAACTAGCTAAACTGGAGATGAAAGGGATGTGCAAACTTTCAGGATCACCAGATCTCCCATCAGGCAAGGTGTTGAAAAAGCTGGTGAAGGGAAAGATGGCAAAGGGTACACAAAATGCAGCTGATTCCTGCTTACTTAATTTTAAGGCTCTTATTTGTTTTCAGTTGTGACAGACTGCTAAAGTAGTGGTGGAAACATCTAGCTCCTCACACATGGCTAGGCTGTAACTCTCATTAGCCTCAGCACAGCTGGAAGTGTGGATTGCAGTCCAACACTTAGAGGGCTTTATGAGTCCCACTCCTTTTTCCAATCCTAAATACCCCCAAACATTACTATATTTTGTATATGAGGATTGCTTTAGATCTCTGTTTCAGTGTCACCTTCCAGCTCTGCAATAGGATTTTTGAGATACCATGACCAGAACGCAGTGTGCAACATTTTAAGTGTAGTTGTACAATAGATTTGTGTCATAATATTTTCAGCTCCTTTCCTGGGGATATTTAGTATGCAATCACTTTTCTCATGGATAGTATTGTTCACTAATATGGGCAAAGTGTAGTTGCTTCCTTCCTTCCTTTCTGACCTATTTAATATCAACCTAAAATACAGACAGGGCCAGAATGTTCCCATTCCTTTCCTCTTTCTCCCGTCCTCTCTGCTAATTGTTCTTCTGGGCTTCCACTTGAACTTTTTTTGCCCTCTTCTGCTCATTGTTCCCTTCTGCCATGTTATCTTCTGTTCCTTGGTTGAGCTCTCAAACGTTTGGAAGAACACTATATTTTACACGTTTCTGAACACGTCATCCCCCTTTCCTCAGTATAAAACAGATGTCTGTTTATCTTGTTCATCACACATATATGTGCACACTGCTGCTAGTTTTCCTGGATTCATCCTTGGAAAATGCAGGCTTAACACACACATTTCCTTCTGTGTTGCATGCTTTTATCTCTTGGGTTTTTATATGGCCAGCTGACTTAACAATTGGCTTTCTGTATAAAATGTATTTGTCATTGATTACAGAAGGCTCTGTTTATGTTTGTGTTAGAGAAAGAGACGTTAATAGATCCAATACTGATAATTGGGGTGGTTTTTTCAGATACATGTTTTGAATGAGGCTGCTCAACTTGTTTGCATTGTGTAGCAATTAATACTGTGTAAGCCATGATATTTTAATATGCTGGGGTTAGGTTGGAAATCTGGGTGATTTTGAACCACACTCTGACATTAGCATTACGTCTTCATTGCATCCAATAAACTGACTGATCCACTGCATTGTCGAAGGCTTTCATGGCCGGAATCACTGGGTTGTTGTAGGTTTTTCGGGCTGTATGGCCATGTTCTAGAAGCAATCTCTGCTGATGTTTTGCCTGCTTCTGTGGCAGGCATCCTCAGAGGTAGTGAGGTCTGTTGGAAACTAGGAAAATTGGGTTTATATATCTGTGAAAAGTCCAGGGTGGGAGAAAGAGCTCTTGTTCGTTGGAGCTAGGTGTGAATGTTTCAATTGGCCACTTGGATTAGCATTTGATGACCTGACAGTTTTTTTTGGTGTCGCTTGTTACTGCCTGAGGGAATCCTTTGTTGAGAGGTGCTTAGCTGTCCCTGATTGTTTCTTGTCTGGAGTTCCCCTGTGTTTGAGTGTTGTTTTTTATTTACTGTTATAAATTTAGAGGGTTTTTTTAATACTGGTAGCCAGATTTTGTTCGTTTTCATGGTTTCTTCCTCTCTGTTGAAATTGTCCACATGCTTGTGGATTTCAGTGGCTTCTCTGTGTAGCCTGACATAGTAGTTGTTAGAGTGGTCCAGCATGTTCTAAAATAATATGCTATGTCAAGGTTGGTTCATCAGGTGCTCTGCTATGGCTCACTTCTCTGGTTGAAGTGGTCTGCAGTGCCTTTCATGTTCCTTGATTCGTGTTTTGGCAATGTGGCATTTGGTGGTCCCTATGTAGACTTGTCCACAGCTGCATGGTATACGGTAGACTCCTGCAGAGATGAGAGGATCCCTCTTGTCCTTTGCTGAATGTAGCATTTGTTGGATTTTCTTGGTGGGTCTGTAGATATTTTGGAGGTTGTGTTTCCTCATCAGCTTTCCTATGCAGTCAGTTGTGCCCTTGATGTATGGCAAGAACACTTTTCCTCTGGGTGGATCTTTGTCTTTACTCTCGTGGCTTGTTCTATCCATGTACGTGTAGGTTTTCTGTAAACTGTGTGACCCAATTGTTGATCTGCTTTGCGGATGACTAGGACATCTAGAAAAGGCAGTTTCCTTAATTTTCTTTTTCCATGGTGAATTGGATGTTTGGGTGGATGCTGTTAAGGTGGTCCAGAAACCTGTTTAGTTCTTCTTCTCCAAGACAAACTGAACCACCTAAACTGGGCTGTACTTCTAGAACATAGCCATACAGCCCGAAAAATCTACAACAACCCAGTGACTGATCCACATTTACACTTTGATTAAGCAGGTGTTGTCTAAATGTGGAAGATGCTTCAGGAAGATATTTAATACTGCATGTGATCTTCAGGGCCATTTTTGGAACCCCGGGAAACTTTAGGAACCCAAACTTTTTAAAATGAATGTTTGTGTCACTAATTGGACCCTCACCCTGAAAAATGTAGGAGTAATTTTGAAACACTTACTAGGTCTAGCCTTGTTTTCAATGAACAGGTCCTGTTGAAAAATGGACTCTCTTGAGAACTAGTACAGTGAAGGCCAAAACATGAAGAAATTTTCTGCATGCTTGGCATATTTGGGAGAAAAATCTTCTTTTTTCCAAAGGAGGGGAGCAGGAAGCCTATTTGCCAAGGTTTTGGGGGACCTAGCACAGCCCCTAATCCCTAACAGTTGCTGAACCTGAGCCTGCACATAGTAAGTGTTTTGAGGCAAAGCTTCTTCTTGACAGTTGATCCTCTTACATCAGATCCAGGACATTTTAAATGATTCTCATGAAGGCCAGGAAAGTAACGACAGGATTCATGGGCTTAATGAAGCAGAACAAATAGTCCTGGCTTGAAGACAGAGAACTGTTTATACATAAACAAAAGGAAAAATGAAGTTGCATGCTGGTTTGCAGGTGGGTGGGGGCTGAGCAAGACAAGCAGATGGTTACCAGCTGGTCACTAAGATCTACCCTTCAGTTGTGTATGCAGAAGACACTTTGCACAAGAGAAGGGCCTTCAACGCTCACCACATTTCACTGTGTATTCCATTAACAGTTCTGTGGCAGGCAGATAGGGAATGTATGCATTTCCTCCTCCCGCCCCCATTCATTGCAGTCTCTATGCTAGGAAAAAGGCACTTCCATTACTTTCAGGAGATCTTGCACAAGAAGGGCATCCTGAAAGTGGCAGGATCAAAAGGCAGGTCCTTACCACCATGGATTATCTGGATTTTAGTGGAACATTTGGGGGGCAGGAGGAGGAAGGGTCCTTTGGGTCTCAAGTCTTTTTGGGAATTTTATCAGCCTTGCTTTCCAGAGCAGAACTCATTAGAAAGCCAGACAAAGGGGCACTCGTCCGATGTGTGCAAGCATACCTTCCTAATTGGGTACCAGCTGTAACCGAACTAGCTTTCTATTCTTTGTATGGAAAATGATATAAGCCTTTAGGTTCTCCTTGTACTATCCTTGTGCTGTTTTGCTGCAGAAGCCTTGACATATGGTGTACAGTTGCATTTACTGATGCCTTGTTGACTTTCCCAGGATCAGCTTTGGTTTATGGTTCATCAAGGTTGAAAGAGCCATGGCAATTGGGGAGAGTGTAAACTTACAAAGTATTATCCCAAACTGTTTTTATAATTGTTTTTACACCAAAAAGTGCATACTCCAAAAGTGCTTTCTTTACTACCACCACCACCACCACCACCATCATTTCTTACCTCTCCTCATGCCTCAGGACAAGGCATAACACAAAAAATGAAACACTTCACACATTTATATGATTTTTTGTGTGTATATCTACACTCTAGAACAGTGGTTCTCAACCTGTGGGCTTCACTGGTAAACTGGCTGGGATTTCTGGAAGTTGTGGGCCAAAACACCTGGGGACCCACAGGTTGAGAATTGAGAACCACTGATCTAGAATTAATGGGTTTGACATCTATTTAATTGGTATGGTTTAAGGCTATGGAAGTGTGGAAGTTATAGTGTTATAAGATCTTATACAGATCTGCCAAAGAAACATTGAATGTCTCAGGATTGTAATCAACTGGTAGGGTTGGTATATATTTATCCTCATGTTTCCAAGCATGCAGGGTGGCATTTGATAAAAAATCTGAGAGAATACCAAAACACTGAATCATTCTATACCTCCATAAGGAAGAACAAAATCTATTTACTTTTGCGTCTTCCAGATAGATCTAAAAAGTTTGATTCTTGCAGCATAATTCTGAGGTTTTTTTTCCTTAGTTCTTGTTACAAAGCAAGAAATCTGTATATATGTTTAAAGGTGCTGTCAAGTTGTTTACTGGTTCTATAGGTAGTCATTCCATTCTTTCTGGAAACTGTTGGTAGTGATTTCTTGAATCTGTGCTGGGGCTTTTGCAAAAGATATTTTTAATGGTACGGTATGTTGAAGAAATCCTATATATTGAAAGGCAGATTTTTTTCTCCCTCTGAATTTTGAATCTTCCTCCAGAGTTATAGAATCGTGGTTCGAATCCAGGGAGCAGGGTGAGCTCCCACAGTTAGCCCCAGCTTCTGCCAACCTAGCAGTTCAAAAACATGCAAATGTGAGTGGATCAATAGGTTATTATTATTATTATTATTATTATTATTTTATTTTTATACCCCGCCAACCATCTCCCCTAGGGGACTCGGGGCAGCTTACAAGGGACACACCCAAAATTACAATTAAAACACACATGTAAAACACTTAACCAATTAAAACATCAGATAAAAACAAATAATAGCACAATTGAAAGCAATATAAAAACAATACGGCTGTAAGGTACCACTTTGGCAGGAAGGTAACAGTGCTCCATGAAGTCATGACCTTGGAGGAGTCTACAGACAACACCGGTTCTTCCGCTTAAAAGTGGAGATGAGCACCAACCCCCCAGAGTCGGACATGACTAGACTTACTGTCAGGGGAAACCTTTACCTTTACCCTCGATGCAAAACTGACACATTATAACATTTTAAGACTTATAGAGAGAGGGGGGGCGGGGGGAACTGATGCTTTATTTATTCTCAAGAAATTCACTTGGGAGTGGGAATACAATGTTACAGCTGTTTCTCGAACTACAGTAATGTTATTTGTATATTTTAAAATAAGGGATACAACAATGAATGCCTCATTTTCCTGGAACATTTCTCATAGCTGGAGCAGGTCTTTAATACTTTTTATGACTTTTAATTAACAGATTTCTTTGAAAGATAGAATTGCTATGTGGCTTTCCATAAGGAATAATTACAGAAAGCATGCAGCAGGAGGATTTTCCTGTCTTTTAAAAACATCCTCCTGTTTTGAATAGTAGCCTGGTGAATTCATTAGTCTACAGAATGCCGAGTGGTTAAGTCAGCATTTGTTTGGAAAGACAAAAACAACTACCTGCTTATATAGTCGGAATTAAAAGCGAAGATTAACAGTAATGTTGACATTAGTCAGGAGTATTTGGGAAGAAAAGCTGTTAAGACCCCTGGCATTTCTAATGGTCAGCTTTTCTTGTCTCATTTTCTGTAATATGTTTATGGAGAAGGTGGAGTAGTAATTTTGTCGTTTGTTATGGAGGTATTCCAGTATTGCTCAGTCTTTTTGGAAATGTTCCTCCAGCTTCCAGTTACTTAGTGCTTTTACACACACACACCCCTCCCCTCCAAGCTTTACTTGGTTGGGTATATCACCTCTTCCACATCTGTTGAATGTTTAATCGGATCCTACTCACCCTTCTCAGTGACTGGCTTTGAAGGGGCTAACAGAACTCAGAAATGTTGAAATTCTAAAATGCAAACCTAGAGAGGGGTTTGTGCCTCTCCTCTGGCCTGCAGAAGACCAGAAGCTAAGAGGAGATAATGTATCTAGAAGACACAAGATGCTGTATTGTCAAGTACACCCAGGGTGGGTTACTACGCCCAGGGAGTACCCAAGGGTGGGTTAACACCCAAAATGCTTATCTGTAACAATAATGTGTGTGTTTACGTAGTTTGTAGAAGGTTAGCAGTGAAAGACATTGGAGTGGCAAAATATGAGAAAAAACATGTTTTTGAATGGTTGATCCGATAAGAGAGGTGTGTGCCCATGACACAGTGAAAAGACATGTATATAAGGAGACTGAAATATCCAAATATCAGAGACAGCTCTCTTTGAAGACACTGGTCTGTCTGGGCTGTTTCTCCCTGTGTGGCCACACTTGAAATAAAGAGATTTCTGCTTTACCTCTGGAGACTAGACTCTCTTCATTTTGCTGCCCTCTGTGACGGACTCAGCAAGGACCCCAAGCAGGGGGTCCCCTACATTTCTGGAGGTTCCACCGAGATCTAGCAGAGGTGCCGGTTTGATGAGATTCTAGAGGTTGTTGGCAACCCATTCCTGAAGGCGAAGGCTGCCCAATTGGGATGTATCAACAGAGATCGAGAAGGGATCCCAAAACAACAGACCGATCCTTTTGTTCATCTTTGTTGGGTGCCCTCGTCAGCAGGAACGCTCCACTTGAGAGGAAAGTTGGAAATCTCGTCCCCAGGAACGTCAGGGAACGCAAGTCATCGTTACCAGGCGAGTAGAGGTTTTCTTGGGGAAAGGGAAAGTCTAGACTAGTAAACAGGCGCCAGAAGGGTGGAAGGTTGGAAAGTATTGTCTGTTCGGGAGTGTGATACAACTGAATAGGCACCACCCTTAGGAAAATGGGGCAAAAAGGGAGTAAGAAATGCTCAAGCCCATTGGAATGTATGGTTAAGAATTTCTCTAAGTTTAGGCAACAGATGCCAGGATGTAACAATGCCCAGAAATTGCAATTTCTGTGTCAGGTGGAATGGCCGAAATTTAATTTAAATCCCAGATGGCCAGAAACCGGAACTTATGATTTGAAAATAGTAAGGCAATACCTTCGTTACATAGCTGCCAACCATCTAGATTAGCTTTGCTATATAAATGCATGGAGTGTTGTGTTGCAAACCTGATCTCCTTGGCTTTTAAAATGTTGCAAAGAAACTCCCTCTTGCATGCCCTTACTTGCCAATCCAACAGCACCATTTAATGGTGAAAGTAAGAAGGTCATATACCTTGATTCTGCAGAAGGACAATTAGAGCTGGAATCCCAGCCCCCACCATATGTGTCATAAGTACTTTTAAAAACACTAGATAGGTTCTGCTTTTAGTGAGACAGGTTGCATTAGGCACTTTCAGAGAAAAAATAGACACAGACTCCAGTACTTACATGCTCTGCTCCAGGGGAAGGACAGAGTGGTGTATTCAGAGAGTGTCAGATATGCTATGGGAAAGCATGATTCTGGACACTTTGGGGCTTCTTTCTCAAGGGAAGAGGAAGAAGTGCGCTTTTGGAGTCTTAGATTTTGTGCAGGGAGTCAGGTTCTGCTGTATGGAAAACAGAGGTCTGGTCCTTGGCATTGTGCTTAGGGAAAGAAGTTTTGGCATTTCAGTGTTTTGAAGTTATGGCATTATGGAAGTTATGGAACTGTGCATTGGCAGGCTGCAGGAAAGCAGGGTCTGGCCTTACAGGTGCTTCTCCAAGGAGGGAGAAAAGGATATGGTAATATTTGGATGCATGTGGATGAATGCGTGTACATGTGTGTGAATGTTGAGTGAAAATGTAATTCCCCTATGTTTAATGTATTGTCGAAGGCTTTCATGGCTGGAATCACTAGGTTCTTGTGGTTTTTTTTCAGGCTATAGAGCCATGTTCTAGAGGCATTTCTCCTGACGTTTCGCCTGCATCTATGGCAAGCATCCTCAGAGGTGTGAGGTCTGTTGGAATTAGGACAATGGGTTTATATATCTGTGGAATGGCTGGAGTGGAGCAAGGAGCTCTTCCCTGCTGCAGTTAAGTGTGAATGTTTAGCTGATCACCTTCATTAGCATTAGAAGGCCTGCCTGAGCCTGGGAAAATCTGTTGCTGGGAGGTGTTAATCTGTGCCTGGGTTTTTTTTCCCTCTCTGTTGTTTAGCTGTTATAAT
The DNA here is from genome assembly GCF_037176765.1 of Anolis sagrei. NCBI lineage: Eukaryota > Metazoa > Chordata > Lepidosauria > Squamata > Anolidae > Anolis > Anolis sagrei. Next base: position 86,746,928 of record NC_090022.1, read on the forward strand.
TTTAGAGTTTTTTTTAATACTGGTAGCCAGATTTTGTTCATTTTCATGGTCTCTTCCTTTCTGTTGAAATTGTCCACATGCTTGTAGTCTGTGTAGTCTGACATGGTGGTTGTTGGTGTGGTCCAGCATTTCTGTGTTCTCAAATAATATGCTGTGTCCAGGCTGGTTCATCAGGTGCTCTGCTATGGCTGACTTCTCTGGTTGAAGTAGTCTGCGGTGCCTTTCATGTTCCTTGATTCGTGTCTGGGCAATGCTGCGTTTGGTGGTCCCTATGTAGACTTGTCCACAGCTGCATGGTATACGGTAGACTCCTGCAGAGGTGAGAGGATCCCTCTTTTCCTTTGCTGAACGTAGCATTTGTTGGATTTTCTTGGTGGGTTTGTAGATTGTTTGTATGTTGTGTTTCCTCATCAGCTTCCCTATGCGGTCAGTGGTTCCCTTGATGTATGGCAGGAACACTTTTCCTCTGGGTGGATCTTCACCTTTACTCTCGTGGCTTGTTCTTGGTCTTGCTGCTCTTCTGATGTCTGAGGTGGAGTATCCATTGGCCTGGAGAGCCCAGTTGAGGTGGTTCAGTTCATCTTGGAGGAGGTGGGCTTCGCAGATTCTTTTTGCACGGTCTGCCAAGGCTTTAATGGTGCTTCTTTTTTGACTTGGGTGATGCTTGGAGTTTTTATGTGGATATCTATCTGTGTGTGTGGGTTTTCTGTAGACGGTGTGACCCAATTGTTGATCTGGTTTGCGGATGACTAGGACATCTAGAAAAGGCAGTCTTCCTTCATTTTCTTTTTCCATGGTGAACTGGATGTTTGGGTGGATGCTGTTAAGATGGTCCAGGAACCCGTTTGAGTTCTTCTTCTCTATGGCTCCAAATGGTGAAGGTGTCATCCACATATCTGAACCATATCGTGGGCTTTTTGGTTGCTGTCTCCAGGGCTTGTTTTTCAAAGTGTTCCATGTAGAAGTTAGCTATGACCGGGCTGAGAGGGCTCCCCATAGCTACTCCGTCTTTCTGTTCGTAGAATTCATTGTCCCACTGAAAGTAACTGGTGGTGAGGCAATGGTGAAACAGAGCCGTGATGTCTTTTGGGAACCTCTGGTTTGTTTGTTAACCAATGTAATTGTGAATCCAATGTAGTTACATAGAATCTGTATGTCTGTATGTCCAATGTCCAATGTCATTCTTTGCCTAAATGTTTTCTGTAATCTTATATACCTTCTCACACTGGAAATTGCATTAAAAAAAGAACCTCTGCTTTAAAATCATTGAAAAGTCATTCATGACATATGTAATTTTAGATTTTATTTAGCCTCATTCTTATTGATGATACTTTTCATAAAGTGTTTGCAGTTTTGAGCAGAAGATCCTCATCCTTATTGATTACAGGCTAATGATAAATAGAAGTGGGTTCATCCGAACCAGGAAAAACTTGGAAAGCTGTGCAAGTTAATTAATAGTTTTATTTGGTTTCTAAACAGGAATGCAACTGGCCACCAATTAAAAGGATGCAAAGCTTATGAAAAAAAATTGCAATTGGACTATTAATTGGAACAGTAAATATATGTATTGTTTGTGTTTTATAGTTTTTAAGGAGTGCAATAATAATAATAATAATAATGGTGACTCATATTATTATCTGGTACCTTACTTACTTACTTAGGCGATCCCTCGTTGGACGAGTAAGATGGTCTTCCATTATGGATTTCCCTGTGGGTCCGCATGTGGCTGTGGAGCCCTATTCTTGCTCTGCATCTTTTTCCGCAGTGAGGGCATTGGTTTCCAGGTGGAAGGTGGTCCCGGTCGGGGTTGGCTTGACGCGCCTTCCTCCTGGCACGTTTCACTCTTTCACCCTCCACTCGTGCCTCCTCAAATTCTGCAGCACTGCTGGTCACAGCTGTCCTCCAGCTGGAGCGCTCAAGGGCCAGGGCTTCCCAGTTCTCAGTGTCTATGCCAGAGTTTTTAAGGTTGGCTTTGAGCCCATCTTTAAATCTCTTTTCCTGTCCACCAACGTTCCGTTTTCCGTTCTTAAGTTCGGAGTAGAGCAACTGCTTTGGGAGACGGTGGTCAGGCATCCGGACAACGTGGCCAGCCCAGCGGAGTTGATGTTGTAGGACCATCGCTTCAATGCTGGTGGTCTTTGCTTCTTCCAGCACACTGACGTTTGTCCGCTTGTCTTCCCAAGAGATTTGCAGGATTTTCCGGAGGCAGCGCTGATGGAAACGTTCCAGGAGTTGCATGTGACGTCTGTAGACAGTCCACGTCTCACAGGCATAGAGCAGGGTTGGGAGGACAATAGCTTTATAGACAAGCACCTTGGTCTCCCTACGGATGTCCCGGTCCTCAAACACTCTCTGCTTCATTCTGGAAAATGCTGCACTTGCAGAGCTCAGGCGGTGTTGTATTTCGGCGTCGATGTTGACTTTGGTGGAGAGGTGGCTGCCAAGGTAGCGGAAATGATCAACATTTTCTAATGTTACACCATTAAGCTGTATCACTGGCATTGGAGAGGGGTTGGCTGGTGCCTGCTGGAAAAGCACCTTGGTTTTTTCAATGTTCAATGACAGGCCGAGCTTCTCGTATGCTTCTGCGAAGGTGTTTAGAGTGGCTTGTAGATCTTCTTCTGAATGCGCACAGACGACATTGTCATCAGCATACTGGAGTTCTATAACAGATGTTGTTGTAACCTTGGTTTTGGCTTTCAGTCTGTTGAGGTTGAATAGCTTGCCATCTGTCCGATAGATTATTTCCACTCCGGTGGGAAGCTTCCCATCAACAAGGTGAAGTATCATAGCGATGAAGATGGAGAATAGAGTTGGGGCAATAACACATCCCTGTTTGACACCTGATTCCACTTTAAATGGGTCACTGGTACCAGAACCTATTGGCAGTTGTTTTTTCAGAGGCCAGAGCTATTCAGCATCAGACCTCTTTGAAAAACAAAGCAAATGAGATATCAAAAGTGCAGGATTTGCTAAGATTGGTTTACATGATTGGTAAAGAACAATTGCTCTAACACAAATGAAAGCAATATATGGTATAAAGTGTAAGATTTATTGTATAAAGGGTATAGAAAAAATAAGGATGAAATGATGTTTTGAATCAGATCAACCAAGTGATAGAAGGAAAGACACAGAATACAACGGATGAAGAATATTGAGCTTCAAATAGAGAAGTACAGCTTTGGTATATGGGATTACTGCCGGATTGCAATTAAGTATATTTGACCAGCTGAATCATTCCTTGGTTGCTTTAATGAAAGCTAAAAATGAAACCTTACAACAAATAAGTAAGTCTATGAGTTGTTTGACTATGGAAATAAATTTGAGAGATTGGAGAGAAAAATGTTGATGTTAATAATGGGAGGACACTCAGAAGCCTTCCTAGAATTAACAAAATTACATTATTGGTTAAGAACAGATTATAAAGGATGGAGTAAGCTTGTCAAATATTCTTGGGAAGATGATATACTAAGATTGAAACTGGAAACCTTGGGAAAAATGGTCAATATTGGAAAAAATTTGGTTTGTGATATAGTTCCTATGCCTATGCATGTGGGAAAATGGTTCTGGGTTCCATATTTGTTATCCAAGAAAACCATATGCACAAGGTCCAAATATACAAATTTGAATGAAATAATTGATATTGATAGATGCAATAAATGGGATATGTATGTCCTTTAACAGTAAAACAAGTTGAACCATGTGCATTGGAAATGGCAGATGCAATCTGCAGGTTACAAAAGCTAAAGCCCAAAACAATGGTATATGACAATGGAATGTAATGCCTATGTGCTATATCACCTAATGATTTATATTGGTGGAAACACAGAACACCACTGGTATGATATCTTCATAGGATACATTTAATAGTATGGATAGGGATACTTATATTGCTGCCAATCATTTGGATCTTATGGCCTCTTAGACAAATGACAGGATTGACAAATCGATTATCTATATTTGAAAACAAGTTAACGTGTTTAGAAACACAATTATGAACTATGATGTTTGATTAATCATACAAGTTCAATATTAACCTAAAGATATGTACTCTACACTTAATCAAGTTTGATTATAAGTATAACCAACACTGAATTGCTTATCATGTATGGATCATGTATGTGATACGATAAATTAGCATTTATGTATCAAGGGGAGGAATATGTGAGGAATGAATGTTTGAATGCATGGAAAAGAGAAGAAACAGGCCTGAAGAAAAACCAACATGGAGTTCTCGCAAGGCATGATATGGGATGAACTTGGCAGTCGAAGCGAGGAGGCAGCAAGGCATAACTGAACAACAATGGACAATGAGGTATGCGGCCGAGCATGTAAGGAGTGCAGGAGGTACCCCATAAGTCATGAGGCCTGGAATGCTAATGTCTTGAACTTTGGAGAGAACAAAGACATATTGTCCTTTAGTAAGAGGACAGAGCAACCTGCTGTTGAAATGAAGAAAAATGGATTTTGGCCTATAAATGCAGGGGACCCCTGACAATCTCCATGCTTCCTGAACTGCAGCAATGGAGTGTCCACGCTTCCTCAGAAAAGACTGATCATCTTTGCCGGAGAAGGCCTGTGTGTGCATGAGTATGAATGAATGTGTGTGTGCACGAGAGCTCTCCTTGATGTATTTTCCCATCATCATGAAGATGTGTGATAAGTTCACCACAAGTGCGGTTCCCACTTCGTGGCAATTGGTGGTGATTACAAGAATGCTGGGGTATCATAAAAATGTTATAACTAGATATTGATCTTGCTTCAGCTTCTGTATGATCAGCTTTCGCAAAAAAAAAAAATGGAGGAGTGAAGGGGCTAACAGAACTCAGAAATGTTGAAATTCTAAAATGCAAACCTAGAGAGGGGTTTGTGCCTCTCCTCTGGCCTGCAGAAGACCAGAAGCTAAGAGGAGATAATGTATCTAGAAGACACAAGATGCTGTATTGTCAAGTACACCCAGGGTGGGTTACTACGCCCAGGGAGTACCCAAGGGTGGGTTAACACCCAAAATGCTTATCTGTAACAATAATGTGTGTGTTTACGTAGTTTGTAGAAGGTTAGCAGTGAAAGACATTGGAGTGGCAAAATATGAGAAAAAACATGTTTTTGAATGGTTGATCCGATAAGAGAGGTGTGTGCCCATGACACAGTGAAAAGACATGTATATAAGGAGACTGAAATATCCAAATATCAGAGACAGCTCTCTTTGAAGACACTGGTCTGTCTGGGCTGTTTCTCCCTGTGTGGCCACACTTGAAATAAAGAGATTTCTGCTTTACCTCTGGAGACTAGACTCTCTTCATTTTGCTGCCCTCTGTGACGGACTCAGCAAGGACCCCAAGCAGGGGGTCCCCTACATTTCGACTTTAAAGGAGCTGGGGGTGACCATGGCCGACAGGGAGCTCTGGCGTGGGCCGTCCATGAGGCCACGAAGAGTCAGAAGCAACTGAACGAATAAACAACAACACCCTTCTATATGCTATCCTTCCAGCTTAAGATATAACTGGGCCTGAATCAGTTAGCTAGCAGATCCTCTTCTCTTTTGACAGCCTGGTTGAGGGCCAACTCCTTCAAATCAGGACACTGTTAGCAATATTAAAAATTAACTAGATATTTGAATTACAAAAAATGCGAGTCAAGCACTGAAAGGGTTAAATGGATGCAAGAACTCAGTAAAAGCTATAGTTTTATAAAAGCAGATATGCCTGTAGCTTAGTAGCCTTCAGTGTTAGCAGACCTCAGTGAGAGAAGCCTCTGTATGATAGGCCTCTGTCTGAGAGAGCTCTCAGTCTGTGAGAGGCCTCTGTGGAAGAAGGGTCTCAGTGTGTTGGTGGGAGAAAAGCCTCAGTGTGAGGTAGACCTCAGTATTAGTAGGCCTCAGTGTTCATGTGCTTCAGTGGGAGAAAGGCCTCAGTGTGAGTTAGGCCTCACTGTTAGTAAACTTTAGTATGAGAAGTCCTAGTGTGAGAAGCTTCTGTGAGAGAAGCCCCAGGTTGAAGGCCATCATGTGTGAAGCTCCAGTGTAAAGGCTTCTGTCTGTAAAAAGCTACTGTGTGAAGCTCCTGTGTAACTTAGGTGTGATAAGAGGCTCTGGAAATCTTATGGAAATCTTATTTTTGTAAGTAGTGCAACCGTATTATTTTACCACAAAGAAAAGCCTCCTATAGAAGAGATAACATTGGTCTGTGTTTTTGTTCTTTTTATCACTTTTGGCTACTGGTGCTGGGTTACGCTGCTGCTAATAAAGTTACCCTGTTGTACATTTATGAGGAGGGTCTTTTGTTAATGAGCCCACTCACCCAATAGACACTTCACCATAAATAATATTCCCATCTATCTCAGTCACTTTTAAAAGAACCTTTCTTTCACAAATGTGAAGTAACATGATGCTAAATTTAATGCCTTTAAAAGTCTGCCTTTGTGCTTGTTTTTCCTGAAATATTAACAAGGAAATGTTTGCACTCGTTTGATTTTTTAAAAAAGAACATTGATCTTTCAACCAAGCCAATGATTCTCATTGTTCTCTGAAAAGCAATGCCTATTTAACCGGCCTAGAGACCATCATCAAGGTGGCTTTTGTTTGGAACCCATATTTTGTACCCGTATGGTAACTATTTTTAGACTTCGATGATGAAGTATTTTTTTTCTTCAACAAATTCTGTTGTTCATTCCCAGCATGATTTATTCCCCAACCCAATGAGAACATAAAAACAAAAACAAAGCTCTTGTTTTGTGTGCAACAGAGAGAATGCTTAGAATGCTTTATTTGTGGTGTGCCACTTGAATAATTAGACTGCTAATGAAGTAGCTCTGCTTGAGGTGGAGGCATGAAAGCAAAGAACCACAATGGAAAGAATAAAGGATTCGGAAACTTTGCAAATCTGCTTTCTTTGTCATGGGAGAGTGAAGATATAATGCTCCTAATCGCTTAGAAAACTAAGAGCACCCTTGAACTTGTACTGTCCATGCCGCTTCTTCTTCCATATGAAGATTCCTCTCTCCCTTTCAGTATTTGGATTAATTGTGCCTGGTATTACAATTGCACAAGGTTTCTGCTAACCATGGTTAGCAGTATGGATTGCATACTGTGGGTTGTCAATAGATAAGGGTTAGCAAGAGAGCCAGCCAGGTTTAGAGCAGGGATCTTCAAGTTTTTTAAACAGAGGGCCAAGTCACAGTCCCTTAAACTGTTGGAGGGCCGGATTATAATGTGAAAAAAATGAATGAATTCCTATGCACACTGCACATATCTTATTTGTAGTGCAAAAAAACACACTTAAAAAGAATACAATAATTAAAATGAGGAACAATTTTAACACATATATACTTATTAGTATTTCAGTAGCAAGTGTGGGCCTGCTTTTGGCTGAAGAGATAGGATTGTTGTTGTTGTGTGCTTTGAAGTCGTTTCAGACTTAGGTTCACCCTGAGCGAGGGCTGAGTAAATGACCTTGGAGGGCCGTAACCATCCCTTGGGCCTTAGTTTGAGGACCCCTGATTTAGAGGTTTGATCATTGGATAATGACACTGGAGAGGGTTTGAAACCCCACTCATCAATGAAAATCCGCTGAATGACCTTGGACAAGTCACAAACTTTTAACCCCAAGAACCTTGTGATCAGTTTCCCTTAATGTAAATCAGAAAAAAACTTGAAGGTACAAAATAATAACAACAACAATAATAATAATAACAACAAAATTTGATGTATAATGATGTGGAGATATGATACTATCAATTCTTCTCTCTAAGCCTAGAAGGAAGGAAGGGCACTCATGAACCTGAGTGAGATTTCTGATTACCTAGTTAAGGTTAGTTAATCAGGTGGTGTTATATCTGCCCCAAAGTTTTGGAATGTGGTCTTAAAAGCTCAAAATTATAGAATCAGAATGTTCAAGTCCATTCTAATAGCCCAGCGTGGGTCCCTTTACTTAATTTAATAAAATCCTAAGTTTTGAATTATATTTATATGGATGAAAATGTGATAAACATTCTACAGAAGTTCCTTCTTCTTGATAGGTAAGCTAGAGCATCTGGCTGTAATAATAATAATAATAATAATAATAATAATAATAATAACAACAACAACAACAACAACAACAACAACAGCTTTATTTTTGTACCCCGCCACCATCTCCCCAAAGGGACTCAGGGCAGCTTACATAGGCCCAAGCCCGATCAACACAGTAAAAATAACACATTAAAATGTGAACAACAATATAAAATAAAATAACATTATAACAATATATAAAACAGGCATCAAAACCAACAACCAATAACAAGCTCAATTTATTAATGCAAGCAATTGTTAAAGCAAGGTTTCAGATACACAGCAAGCCCTTGGCATCCAGTGGGTTTGGTTCCAGAATGCTCCATGGATACCAAAATCCATGGATGCTCACTTCCCACTGTATACATTGGCATAGTAAGAGGGTGCCCCTTATGTAAAATGGCAAACTCAAAAGCTATTTTTATAATTTAAAAAATATAAAACCTGTAGACACAGAATGCTGACCGTAGAAATATTTTCAAAGAGAGATGCAGCTCACTGCTTCAGGATTTCCCCCTTATTCCCTGCACCTGCCCTCAAAACTCCCTAGAAATAGCAGGCACTCATGAGACCCACGTGCTATGATTCAAATGTTAACAAACAGACGATTGATGTAAGCTAGCGGATGGGCCTCCGGAGGTGGTCGACACGGTGACGGCCGGCCCAGTTGGTCTCTATCCGGCTAAATAGCGCAGGCAACCCACCGTCGGTCTACACAGAAAGTGGATTACACCACTAAGTCTATACAAATCGGTCAGCACACAATCGAACAACACAACTATAATGGTCTGCACAATGGACTACACAGCAACTGCCCAGTGAGGTTGAGAAGAGAGAGGTATCCGCCGCTTGCCCGATGGCGAGGGCCAGATGGAGGGCTGGTGGGCCTAGATGGAATAGACAAGAGTGGAAAGCCTGGTTGGCCCAGCGGTGAGGGAGGGAGACGAACAAACCCGGATGGAAGAGCCGTAGGCCCACGCGGCGTGGCAGAGGATCAGCAGCGCGGCAAGATGGCGTCTCCTCCTTCTCCTACTCCCCAAGCAGCGCTGCAGGAATGGTGGCCACAGCAGCCTCCCCTCAGCTCTACTCGGCGCTGCGGGCCAGCTGCTGACCTAGGCGGCGGCGGGCCCAGGTCGAGTAACACAAGCAGCATAAGCTGCACCGCCGCTCACTTCGGCAGCCGACGGGTCTCGCTAGCAGGGGGTCTGCAGCGCTGGATCTCCTTCGCACTGCGTCTCCCTCTTGGCGCGCTCCCTCTCCTCGATTGCAGCAGCGGGCCCAGGCAGGCAGCCTGGCGACCGCGGCAGACTCCACCCAGCCCGGCCCAGCTCGATCAGCCGGCCGACAGCCGGTCCAAGCGGCGTCCCTCCCGCGGCTCACGGCCCGCTCCTCCACAGCCGCCGCAGCCTCGATGGCAGGGGGGAAAGACAGCCGCGGCGTGTCTCTCGTGGTCATGCTGGCAGGTCTGTCATTTTGCCCATTATTAAATTAATAAATATAAAAATCCAGATACTCAGGTGTGGCTTTCAGCTTTCTATATCTGTGGTAGTGTTATTTATTTTCTGAATTTGTTTTTAGTTTGCCTTTTCCTTTACAATTGCCATATGGCCTTTAACTCCTCTGTTCATACATGCAGCTGCCTTGATCTCCTTTTTTTTTAAAAAAAAATCAGTGCTATATGTTCTTCCTTGTCTTGGTCTTGCTGTTTCACCCCTATGATTCTCCACAAGGGTTTTCACATTCACTTCTGGATGGACACAGTTGACAAACTCAGGTCTTTCTTGATCGCAGTGTTGGGCCTGACGAGGGTTCTGTTATCATTATAAAGAGGAAATTGAGCAAAAATGATACTGAAATAAAACAATTTATTGGAGGATCCCACAACCCAAAATACAAGGTGTATTATCTGTTTTGTATTCAAATAAACGTCTGGGCCTCACAGTTTCATGTCTGTGTTATTGAAAGAAGGATTGAGAAAGAGGGAGAAGAAAAACCTTTTAGAGTATTTGTTGCCTGTTTTCTGTAAAGAGCTGAGGGAGCTTGTGTGGGGTTTTTTTCTGTATTTATTGTTTCTTGCAAAATGAGATGGGTTGGGGAACTTGTGTCTTCTCTGGAGAAACTCTAGCAGTGGCATTCATGTAGAGAAAAAGAGAGTGCACGAGAAAGTAAAGGTCATCTTGCTGCTAGCTCCAGGATTTTTCTGATATGCCACAGCGAACCCTCCAGAGTCAAGAAGCAATCTCTGCGGTCTTCCTCAGTGTGACCAAAGGTCAAGATACACTTTTAAAACTACTAAGCAGAGGCAGTTTTAATCTTTTCTGTTAAATTGTGCTATTTGGTGAACCATTTGTGAACTCGCAAATTGTGTAGGTTTTTAAAAAACTGTTTCAGGATTTGTCTTTCTGTTTAATCTTTGCTGGGGTACACTGAAAGTGGCAGAAAACATTACGAGCTGCTACTGTCCCATGAAGGGACAATTGCAACTCTTGTAACATTCTTGGTGCAAGCCTTTAGACTTGGATGCTCGTTCTTTTCTTGGTAGTAGTGGGTACCAGCTTAGATCCATAAGATATCAGAAGAAGCACATTGTATGCTTTGAAAGCCCCATAGGGATCAGCCTAAGGAGAAATGGGGATTTAGGAAGGAAGGAATTAGAGAAGCCTATGTACTTTCATAGGAAAGCCTTTCACTTTGAGAATGATACCTTTCATTTGGGGTGGACAGCTGTGAACTTCCAAATGCTGCAGGACCGATGCTCCCAGTGGTAGTGGTGAAGATATCTGGGAGCTTGAGATTTTTTCACTACTGACCATAGCTACTGGGAGAGTCAGTGAAGTAACCTCTGGAGGTCCATTCCTACCCATCCTTGTTTTAGCCTACCTTCCTCTTAGATAAAATGAACTCAGACACACAGTGATGAACCAAAAAGTCTGCTCTTTTTCTCTTCTGTCTATCATGAGGCATAGAAATGGGTGCGTGGGAGCATTGTCTGAACCTTTACTTTCCTACAGAATTGTTCTGTTCTGTACAATTAGAGAATTGTCTATAATTAATAGTCTCTGTGTTTGCAAGCTGAAGTTGTTTGTTGGGCTTCCTGAAGCCCCAAGTCAGACATGGAGGTGAAACCTCTTGGGCTGACAGACTAGAAATGTTAAGAGCTGCATTGCTGCATTTCTGGCTAATCCAAGGAAGTATCGTTGATGCTCCCCCAACTTCCTAGTTTAATGAAAAGTGCAGCTTTTGTGGTACAGGAAGACCATTAATGACTGATCAGTGACATTTCCCACTGTATGTGTGGGGTAGAAATGGAATAATCCTCATTCCTTACCTTTAAAAAAATCATTAGATAATGTCTTGACTTCATGTCCCAGGTTTTATATAAAATTTTAGAAGCAAAGTTAAGTTGTTTGACTTGACTTTAATGAACTTTAGCAGAAGTACAGCATGGGTGTGTGTTTGTACAGTGTATTTCCTCCATTGGGTTGTCTAAGACTCCCACTGCAGCTCCACTCCACTGCAGACAAAATGTGTGTCACTGATTAACTTCCCAGGCACCCCCCTTGTACATTAGGGAGTTGGCTGCCCACCTTTAAAAATGTTTGAAGTATCACCTATATCTTTAGTAAACATTTATGTTAGAAATAAGATGGGAAAAACTGTTTTTACCTCTGTTTGTGTTGTTTTTCCTTGTTAATTGTATAATCAGCATTAAATGTTTGCCGTATGTATGTTCTGTAAGCCATTCAGGGTGAGAAGGACAGGGTATAAATACTGTAAATAAATAAATAAATAAACCATTTCATTTTAAAAATGGGCCTATTTTTCAAAAAATTGAAAAATTGTTTTGATGAGGTTGGTCATCACTTATTCTAGCCAATCCATGCTGTGCGCAGCCAACTTCTGCTGCACCCACAGAGAACTGGTTTTCCCATTAGGGAGAAGATGGTATGATAAACAACGTGCAATGAAAATACTTGCACATCTAGTTCAGTTCATGTACATCTGTGCTCCCTGAGCTAAGAATGGGCTTCTGTAACAAACTGTACTGTTTAATTGGATTATTAACATAGGATGATATGCAGTTGCCTTAAAAGCTATTTCTGTTAGTACAGTTTCAGTCTCAGGAGCACAATGCCATACCTAAATGCTGCAGATACATAGGAAGGCTATGTGCATCAATGCCCCAGCATTGAATTTGTTGTCTTGTGTTCATTTCTTTGTGTGTTAAACCTTTTACAGATGTTCTGTGATCATGGTTAATGTACTAGGCTAGAATCTTGAACATGGACCTGTATATGTGTTTAAATAATAGTGAATGTGTCCATAGACCATTGTCAAAGAGAGCATTTTCCAAAGGAGAGAAATAAAAAAAATGAAACTTCTTTTCTGTAGCTTTATTTAGAAATGTGGTAAGCAAGAGCACCTCATAAATGAGAAGGAGGAGGAGACATTCATTCTGATAACACAAAAGAAATGAGTCCAAAGAGCAGAGAAAATAGGATTGGGGGAGATTTCAAGCCTCCAAATTTCTCTTCTTTTGATCGTTGAAGAAATAATGGTGGTGAGGATACAAAGCTGTGGTGTATATGTCATTACTGAATACCTGAATAGAGCTTGCAAGGAATGGGAAATGTATCTATCACCCTATGGTTGTTGATAAACAGTGGTAAAGGATGATGGGGACTGAAGTCCATCAACAACTGAAGGGCTACACCTTCCCCATTTCTGTCTGGTTGGATTTCATTAAGTGGGGAAAATGTGTTCAAATTTAGTTTTGTAATGGAGTGCTGAATAGGAGTGTGTGAACTGAAAAAGAAAATTGGTGCAACAAAGATGGAGTAGGAAGGACATATTGGAAGGGATTCTTAAATTGACTATATTTAGTGTAGCTGTGGCATGGCTAATCTCTCTTTTGTTAATAGCAAGCAATATAAAAACAGATGGACTTTCCAGAGCATCAGTAATGTTTTATGGCTCAGATGCAGTATGCAAACATGCCTTTGTATCCATTTATGTGTGGAAGATTCAGGCTACCAGTGAAAATCATCATGATAGAGCTTGAAGTAGCATGGTTGAGCTATGAAAAATGGTTCTTGGCACTTGGAAAAATGTAAATGCACTTGGAAAAAGAAGCATATTCTTGTTCTGGACAGAAGTGTAGCAGATCTAATTCTCTTAAAATTAGTGTATATACTTATTATTCTAATACTGACTGGCTAAATTTGACTGAAACTGGTATGGAGAGATTTTCCATAATGTATAATTTCTCCTTATTTGCGTGGATGATATGTGCCATGATGAAACATTCATAAAGCATTTAAAACGTGAAGTAGAAATGTAAAATAGTTAAACAACTTATCAGTAGTTTATACTCCTTCTTTTTTTAATGTGCTGAAACCAGTAGTGGGTTTGTGTATATCATCTGCTTCTTTAATCCCCATCCAGGCAGATGACTGCCTTAATCTGAGGTATTTTCTGACACCAGAGATACTTTCAATCTCTTTCAATGCTCCATCGGCATAGAAGTATCTGTGGATGCAGAATCAAGAATGTTCTGCAACACCCAAAGACTTCAAGCCAGAAAACACATATTTGTACCAGGTGGAATATTTTGTTCTGAGAAGCTGTAAATCCTTCTTGTTTGCAAAAAATGTAACTAAGAGAAATATAATATATTTATTGGGAAAATGTTTGTCCCAAGCAGTTTTTCACTTGTTAAAAAGACATCTGCCCTTGCACTTTGCTACTCTGCTGCTGAGTATGCATGCCCAGTGTGGAACCCATCTCACCATACTAAAACAGTGGATGTGCCTCTTAATGAGTCAGGCTGCATTATTACAGGATGTCTGAGCCCTACACCACTGGAGAAATTACACTGTTTAGCCAGAATTGTACCACCTGAAATCCACTTGGAAATAGCAGCCAATAATGAAAGGACCAAGGCATTGATATCCCTGGCCCATCCCCTGATCTGATATCAGCCAGCATACCAACGCCTTAAATCAAGAAATAGTTTAGAAATAGTTAGATCTACAGAGATACTCACAGGAACACTTCAGTAAGTGACAGTCTAAAAATGGCAGGTTAAAACCTGAAATCCCAATCCATGGCTGATACCAAATGAGAGACTCCCTCCTGGACACACAGAAGACTGGGCAACTTGGAAGGCACTGAACAGACTGTGCTCTGGCACCACGAGGTGCAGAGCCAACCTTAAGAAATGGGGCTACAAAGTGGAGTCCATGACATGAGAGTGTGGAGAAGAGCAAGCCATGCACCACCTATTACAATACAGCCTGAGCCCTGCCACATGCACCATGGAGGACCTTCTTATAGCAACACCAGAGGCACTCGAAGTGTCCAGCTACTGGTCAAAGGACATTTACAATAGGATACCAATTTTTTTAACTTTGTTTTCTCTCAGCTACATCACAACTGTAGCCTTGGTTCACTCCTGATACGATAAATAAAATTTTTAAAACCTGTTAAAATAAAAGATCAGGATGCTGCTTACAACTCTTCCAGCAAAAGTATCATCAAAAGTTTAGGTAATTTTTTGTTTGTTTGATGAGTTCTTCAATAAAATATGATTCCTGGGGACTAAAATATTTTTTTCTGTCTAGATGAGAGTTAAAAGACTTTAGACTGTGCTTTAAAACAAACTGCTTTGCAACCTTTCCCGACTAGGGCTCTACATAAGGTCGCTTTGAGTTCACATCAAACTGATTGAAAAGAAATGAACATTTTTGAGCTGTAGCAATATTTTTTATGTAAGGGTTCCCTGAGACCTGAAAATTATTTCAAGGATTCCTTCAGGGTAAAAAAAAAAAAAAGAGAGAGAGAGAGAGAGAGAGAGAGAAGTTGCTCCAGATGCAACACATCATTTGTGTTGGGACTTTTTAGAGCTATCATAGAGAGAAGCATTCAAATAAATATTTTTGGTTGTTCTCTGTTGAATACCAGTTTTATACTTAGATTCCTGCCCTCTCTTTTTGTTAGTATTCTGTGTCCCCGTGTTGTACTAGACACACATTGTTTTGGTTCTTGTAGTGATCTTGAAAGCTTATCCCGTGAGAGGCATCTCTTTTGTAGTTCTCTGAATTGGATGAATCCATGTTTGCTTGGCTGCTAATAGGATACAGCTTCACAGCTGAATGTCTTACACCTGTAAAGGCTTGTTGCACTAGCACTCTTGTCTTTGACAGGATTGCCTCCTGGCAGCTGGAAGGATTCAGAGCTTGGTTTGTCTAATAGATCTGTAAAATGTGAGGATTGTGTGAAATTCTCCTTTCGTGAAGAGGCACAGAGCAAAGCATGATGGTTTGCAAGAAGCTGTCTACAACATACAAGTCAGTGTTTGCTGCTGTTCTGTAGAATTGACATCAGAAAGTGTCTTGAAAATGAGATTCTCTTGGGGAGTTTGCGGATAAGTTATGGACAACCATCTCATTGCCACAAGGAGGTACAGCTTTTTATTCATTTGGAAACAATGCCAGGAATTGTGTGTTTCCTGACAGATGCTGTGACACAGCAGCACTTTTGACAGAATGCTCTTGGTGAAAATGAGTTTATTTATTGTGCCTCTGTATGTCTTGTTTGTTTCTTGCTTTCCCCCACATTCTTAGTTTTGTCTTGGCTGCAGCAGCTTTATTGCTGCCTTGCGCCTTATTGAGCCCCCATCACTTGGGCATGGCCAGAGCCTGTATTATCCTGGCAAGGAGTTTCAGCTCTAATTTCTGTGCCAGTAGGATTTGAGCAGGGTCATCTTGCTGCCTTCACTCATGGCTGAATTTAAGACAGGGAGAGAGGAATTGAGCTAGAAAGGAAGCCTCTGGGAGATGAAATTAGGGCTGGGGGAGCAGCTGCTTGTCCATCGTTGCCTTCAGGGCATGTCCTGCTGCAAATAATATGAATTTGACTTTGCCTGAAGTAGTCTTCCAGCTAATCAGGGGCACAGTTCACATATAGGACACTCAGGGAAAATGCCTAACTGCCCAGTAATTAAATACTCACTCCATCCATTGCTTTCGCTTTTTCCCAAGAGCCATCTCTTGCCATCTGTCCAAGAGGACAGTCGGATATCTTTCCCTTAATTATTCATGGAGTTCCTTTTATGAAGCCTCTGGTGGTTCAGATGCAACTGGGGATTGATGCCTCACAGGCCTGACTTTTGAGCTCCCCCAGGCCTGTCACAAGGTGAAGGCGGTGTGATTCCCATCTTCTTATTCATCCAAAACACTGGCTTTCATTGTGCCAGCAGTTTCAGCTTAACTTAGGCCCTTGACGATTTTTTCCTTCTCCTTAAATTGTTCACAGCTGGAATCCTGGCCTCCAGCTTGTTTCCAGTGGTTCAAGGGGGCAGTGGAACTGAACTGGACAACTGTTTCTATGTGGAGAGTCTATTTTTGTGTCTTTCTAGTGATTAGTTGCCATAGTAATAATAGCAACACCACTTAGCATAATGACATTCCCATTTGAATGTCTGGGAACTTGTTTAAAACTTAAAGAGTAGCTGAGAGCAAGCATGTCCCTGCTTCCAAACATAGCTCTGACCCTGTTCTCCCATCTCGCCCCATTTTGGTTTTGCCAAATGAAAAGTTTCTTGTAATTGGCAAGTCTGAAAAGGCAAATCAGAGCCATTTTTGCCTGATAGGTTTTCTTCTACACAAACTAGCTTGTTGAAGAAAGCATGAAAAGTAAAGTAGATTTGCTTTTGTTTCCTGTGTATTCTTGTCCTTAATCCTCGAGGAAGTGGGCATACTGAATTAGTTCCTGTTGGTTACTTCCTGAAGTACATCTTCAGTCTTATTAAAAATGACAGAACACAAATCCACTAATGAGACTTTATTTCAAATTCAGTAAATGAAGCAAGTTGTGTGTTGATATGCTTCTACCGTTTCTATAGCTGCCCATTTACAAGTTCAACCTTTTGGAACAGTTAAAGGTGACAAAAATCAGTGTGGCCCAATTATGTTGTCATTTCCATATTCTGAATAAGAGGGGGAAAGGGAGGGAAGCTGTGCTTTTCTCAGGGCACACTCTTTTTGGCCATATCTGCTTGTGTATGTATTCGGTATCTTTGAATGATATATGACCATAGCTGGCATATTACTACTACTGCTTCTAACAAATGATAAAAAGTGTAGAGTTGTTTCTGTCTGCATTCCTTAGAAAGTATTGTTTTAACAAAACAAGCAATTCTGAGCACCGTATGGCAAGAATCCAGCTCAAGGTGACTTTCAAAGGAATCCAGTTTATATATAAACCATTTAACTGGATACAGGTGTGAATGTTTATTTAATAGATTGGCATATAGTACCTGCTTAATGAAGTATGTGTATAGCTCTATTTAATTCAGAAGGGACATACACACACACCCTTCCAAATGAGCAGTAGGAGATAGATGCTGATTCCCCTGGTGAATTTCCAGGAAAGAAGAAAATAACAATTTTAATTGATGGTCGTGAATATGATGCTGGCCCTTAGCACACTGGAAAATAATAATTGCCACTCTTCTATCTCAGCCTGAAAAGTACTGTTCCAAACTACAAAAACCCTCCCTTTTATCACAGAAAGAAAGGTACAGCATTTTGCTCCTCTTCGCAGGTGATGTTGTGGATATCTATCAGCGAGAGTTCCTCGCACTGAGAGACCGCTTGCATGCTGCAGAACAGGAGAGCCTCAAGCGGTCCAAGGAGCTGAACCTCGTCCTAGATGAAATAAAGCGAGCTATCTCTGAGAAACAAGCCCTGCGGGATATAAACCGGACATGGAGCAGCTTATCTGGTAAATCAGGTTTTAATGAGGATGAGCCTCACAGATGCGTGGAAGCACTGGAGAAATGTGTGTGTGCATCTCCAAAGAGCATCAGATAAAAATTCATTCATTATGTATATCTCAGGTGGGTTTACCAGAGAGAGCAGGGCAGTGGAGGTACTTTTGAATCTCTGAAATTACTACTTGTAGAAAGATAGTGTTGGAGGTATTAGACATCTCCTTTCGGGTGTCACACAGTAGTCATGGATGTGATGTGAACACGATGAAAAAGGTTCCCTAATCCATGGAAAATATTTCATAATCTTGAATGTGACAGCTGCTGTTGCACAGTATGTGAAAAACCTAATACAGATCCCAACCCGATGTGCTTAGTCTTCAGCAAGCACACTTTTGGCTGATTTTCTGCCCTCAGTGCTTATCAATGCACAGCCACTTGCCTTGCATTTCTTAGTCCCTCTGTTGCTCCAGCTTCAACTCGCATTTGTTTTGTTATGTTTTCTGGAGGGCTCTCTCTCTCTCCTTCTCTTTGTAGCCACCTTATTCTTGTAGGTCAGAGGTTGGGAACACATGATCCACAGGCAGCATGTTGGCCCCTTCCTATTTTTGAAGACCTGGAACCATCCTCTGGAAAAGAAAGCTCCAAAATGAAAGAATGCCCTCTCCAGAAGTCTCCCAGAGTAGCAATTCTCCATTACAACAAGGAGCAGATCCCTCAGTATCTTATGAAACCCAAAGTGGATGGTCTGTAAATGCTGCTCACTTTTACCTGATACTACAGTCCATGCTGGGAGCAAAAAACTGCAGAGAAAAGTCTGCTATATTAGTGCCCCCTGGTGATAATGACATAGAAAGTCTGCATCTGGGGAATGTAGGAGTTAACAAAGTAGAAATGCTTCTACACATGCCTTCTTTCACAGAAACGTTGGTATTGGAGGCCAAAGTAACACAGCAAGAATAGGAACAGTTTCCTATACTACAAAAACAAACATCAGTTCACTGTGTTCCAGCAGACCTTTTCTTCAAAGCTAAACAACATGCACACATGAAATGAAACAACCAGGGCAGCTAGGCCTTGAACAAGTAAACAAAAAACAATTTGAAACTTCTAGAGCAGTGGTTCTTAATCTGAGGGTCCCCAGGTGCTTTGGTCTACAACTCCCAGAAATCCCAGCTAGGCTACCAGCTGTTAGGATTTCTGAGAGTTGAAGTCCAAAACATTTGGGGACCACAGGTTGAGTGAGAACCACTCTTCTAGAGACTATTACAGTTGCTTCCAAAATACTTCTAAGGACAACCTTTTCTTTTACTGCCTTCCACTTTTCTTAATGTTTCTCTTTTGATGGCCAGACTTTTCAAATATATGCTTTTTTAATAAATTGGAACTAGCTGGTGACCGCAAGCTTATCTGCACAGTCCTTTTCTCCATGTTGCTGTTCATATATGCTCAGTAATAAATTCTCAGGGCAACTGCTGTTTTCCTTGCCTGTTGTGGGCAGGTACACATACATATACAGCGCTGCAGTAGAAAGTTATTCTTTCCCTCCTCAAAATTTGTTGCATGGTTTACTGGAGACAAAGATAAAGTGAGAGTAGTGTATTTGTTAGAAGCCTCATTAACTGAAGTACTCCTGGAATTGCAATAGAGCAGGAAATGACCCATTTTATGATATGATTGTTCTTAATTAAAACTTTGGTTATTGCTATTATGTGCCTTTAAGTCATTTTCCATTTAGGGTAACCATAAAGTGACCCTAGCACAAGGTTTTCTTGGCAAAAAGAGGGTTTGCCTCACCACCTTTCAATATTTCAGAGAAAGGAACTGGTGTACCCAATTCTGAGTATTTCTCACCCTAGAAATTCCTATGACATTCATAGGGTAGCCATAAATTGATCATTGACTTGAAAGCACATATACATATCCTGATAAACCTGAAATTTGCATGCTAGGTATGCATTTTATTTTGCTTTTGAAATGTTTAGTTGCTGTTTCAGATATTCAGTCTCTTGAAATTGCACAGATTCAAAACATAAACCTGTTAGGGAGAAATGGGTCCTTGATTTATCATAGAAGTACAGAAATTCAAGGTGCAGATTGAGATCTCTTTGCCAGAGATTTCATTTAATCTTTATTCCCTCCTCCCTGTCACTAGAGGAGGAGGAGACATGTTTATCTGTCCTGAGTCCTGAGTAATTCCTGCTGCACTTAATGGGATTAGTGGGTACAAGTGAAAAAGATTGGACTGATTAACCTAAGTTAAGTGATCATCTCAGCTGGCCAGATGGTGCAATGAGTGGGTCTGCTTGTGTCGCATCACAGCTTCTTTCTTTCCCTTACAGTCTTCTCCTTCACTCTCCTTTTTTTTTTCCTCCATCCTTCTGGCAGATGAAACAAAATTAAAATTGTGGAATATCACTAACAAGAATGTGCTGCACCTCCCCACCATTTTTCATCATTTGCCACATTTGCTGTCAAAGGAAAACAGCCTGCAGCCGGCTGTGCACGTTGGACAAGGGCGTACTGGAGGTAAGTGAGTGTTGGAGCTCGCTGCTTTCAGTCACTTCCCTTCGCTTCTTGTCTAATCCTTGTTTACACTCTCCCAGCTGTAATTGAGGTGTGAAGGCAGACAAGGATACTGCTATCAGCCAAGTTGCTTTGCTGCGCAGCCATCTTAGGATAAGTAAGTCAGTTTTGATTTACAAGTTACAGCTTGTTGATGAGGCTGCTGTTGCTCACTTCCTGTGGCAGCCATTATTATAATGAACCAGACCAACAACATGACCCGTGTGATTGGGCTCCATCTTGGTGGAGGAGTGATTTATAAGCTGCCTCCATCTGGCAGCCATATTATATAAACTGGTCCCAAGAGTGAACGCTTTATGGGACACTTAAGCATACTTACAGATGTTGCTAATGCTTTCATCGGTCCTAGTAAACAGCTTGGTTTTTCAGCTTGAAGGCTGATCAAAGCAGAAGCTCCCCATGTTTCTCAGTCTTATTTATTTGACTAACTAACTCATCCCAGAGGAAGCTCTTGGGAAGGATATGACTAGAGAGTGCCTGTGCTCCTTGTTCCTGTGTGAACTGCACCAGTCCCCCTGAGGCTCCATACTACATAGCACAGAAGGATAGTAAGAGTTGCACAAACTGAGTTAAGGATTGGGTGCGTACACACATGCACACCAGATAAACAGACTATTTCAATGAAGACACTGTCTGGGAAAACTTTATCTGCACTACATTTTAGAAGAGGCAGTGTCAAACTGTACCGAGCACAATTCACAGTGCTGGCTTTAGACTATAAAGCCCCAAATGGTTCTGGCCCAGCTTACCTGTCCAAACATATCTTCCTTTATGAACCACTTTGGAGGTTGAGATTATCAGGGGAGGCCCTGCTCTCAGTCCCACCTCCTTGGCAGGGGTGACTGGTGGGGACAAGAGATAGGACCTTCTCAGTGATGGCCTGTCAGCTCTGAAATTCCCTCCCCAATGAAATTAGATCTGTGCCCCCCTCTTGGCCTTCAGAAAAGCAAAAACATGGCTGTGGGACCAAGTATTTGGGCAGCAAGCAATACAAGGAACAAACAGGGATTATGTGAAATTGATATTTGATATTGGAATGACCTTGGGCTATGATTTTTTTGAATTATGTGATTTTAATGTTTCTAACTTCATGTTTTAATGTCTAAATGTGGTTACGTTTTATGATTTAATTGATATGTTATATGTTATTGTTGTTTTGTGCTAGGTTTTTACACGTTTGTGAGGCATTAAATTTTGCTGTGAATATGTTGGAAACTGCTTTGAGTTGCTCCCTCCCCAGGGTGAAAAAAGCAGTATACAAATGAAGTAAATAATAAATCAATGAATAAGTTACTTTTGGGTAGATTAGTAGGTTGGAAGCTGTAGTCTAAAAGGGTAACTTTTCCAGCATTCGCCACTGAACACCCTCCAGTTGTACATCTAGCATATCAGATCATTGGTTGATTCTCCAGAGCACATGACTAATTTGGGACAAATAGAGAAAGGAAATAGAATGCTGGGTTCCTTTGAAATGTGAAATATTAATTTGTGAGGATATATTGGACTATTATTAAGGGACTTAAATTTTGTTTTGCTTCTTTACAGTATCCATAGTCATGGGGATCCCTAGTGTCAAGCGGGAAGTGCATTCCTACCTGACAGATACTCTCAACTCTTTGATCTCGGAGCTCAACCAGCAGGAGAAGGAAGACTGTGTCATAGTTGTCCTGATTGCTGAGGTAATGAGATACTTTCATTTCATCTCTGACTTCAGCTTTGACAGCATCTCTATATCCCTTTACTATCTGTCTGATAAGGGCTTGATTCTGGTCCAGGAGGCCACATGTGGTCATGAAACTGCATCTCCGTGTGGCTGCAGGGCAACTCCTTTTTTGGCACCAGGTGACAAGACTATGATTCTAAGTCTAACCTCAGGGTGCTATCAGGCAAGGATCATTGGGCACATCCTACCAATGGGATCTAGCAGACTGTTTCCATTGTGAAACAATGCTTGGATGCACTCAGCTGTAGAGGGTCAATATGTTAGCAGAAGGCTGCACGTCTATTGCCAAGCTGGCACTTGTGTGGGTCCCTTCAATTTAAATTTCACTTGACTTGTTGACCTCTGTCCTTCCATATTGTTAGGCAGCTGTTCATTGAACTTTTCTGGTAGGACACAGTCTTTAAAATTTCCTCTCAGGATTACTTGCATTTGCTGCCATCTCCTGCAAGTTATCCCAAGAGAAGGCTTGAAGGAGCCCTGTCTGTTTCGTTAGACTAATTCCTTACGTCCGAATCAGTTTCTGAACCGTGCAGCTAGAACAACTGCAGAACATTAATACACTGTAGCCGCTTTGGTGTGTGTATGTATGTTTTCTTGTAGTACTCCCACTGGGATTATTTATCTCAGGCCTGAAATAAATTTGTAAAAACAAATTAATACCTTTGAGGAAAAAAATGCCTCCAGTAACATATTGTTGCAAAAAGACCAACAACCCTTTTTGTCTTCTGATTTCTCTGTTCAGCATTTTTCTCAGTAAGAGAGGTCAGGAGGCTCCATCCTTGAGTGTCTGGTGGCCAACTGAGCCTATATTATTTCACTGTGCTTTCAGCCCTTAAAACCAACAGTGGGTGCTCTAGCTGTTTTGTCTGTGGTTAAAAAACTATTTTAACAAGGTGTTTTAGGCTTTACATAATGTGTTTATTCATATATTTAATGCTTTGAATGCTTTTATCTCTTGTACATCCCCCCCCCCTCAAGGAGCCTTGCTGTGTTGATAGGCTGGAGCAGATAAAAGCTTCAAATAAAACTAAATAAAGCAAATAAGAGGGTTTGGTATTTTCTCTTGTCTCCCTTGAGTTGATCAGGAAATAATCTTAGGAGCAAATGGCTTTTGTGAATAACCTGATTCTCAGAACTAGAAGGGCTCCAGGCACCTTTGTATTGGGCTGGGCACCACTACATGGCATGCGAAGGCAAACACTGAGGTCCCTGCGGAGCATTGCACATGGCTTAGTCACCAAGATGGCTTGGATGGATGACTCTTAGCTTACTGCTGGGTGTGTGCTCTTGGGGACATGGAAACAAATTGTTCATTGGAAAAAGTGGCATGTCAAACATTTGGAAGGCACGTGATTGGCAGGCTTTGACTGTAGACATGACATTTTAATGTTTCCTCCTTTAGCTTTTAGCCAAATTCTCTGAATCTTGTGAGAGAGTCAACTTGAAATAATCAGGATACAAATTTATAGGAACAATAGCAGCAGCTAAGTTTCACTTGACAATTTTTGCGTGCCCTTTTTTCTTTAAAAAAAATCCTATTTTTTAAATCCTTATCCTTCATTGCATTGTTTTTGGTGCAAAATTAAGTAACCCATTTGATCATTAGGATTATAATATTTTATTCTATATTTCAGTCATTTGCCCAGTGTTGGTCATCCGGGGCCCTGGAATGTGCTGGATAAAGGGTGGTATACAAATGATTGACATAAATAAAACAAGATCAAATGAAAAGCAGGGCAACTAAAACATTTTGAAGAAATAATATACAATGTGTATTGGTATGAAAATAATATTTATTTTAGGAATTTCAGAAATATTGAAAACCTGGGCATAGTGGCTACCTGCAACCCCAATATCTATAATTAATTATGAATTTTAAGGGCAGAGTTGGGGGAGATTATGTGATTTCAGCAGTGGTGCAAAAATAATGCTGCAACTCTTTGTGAGGATCCCATCACGCATGTGATTAATGTGGGGATTAACTCTTAACCACAGTGGTATTTTTCACAGAGCAAGTGCTTCTACATACAGTAGAGTCTTGCTTATCTGACCTTCGCTTATCTGACATTCCATCTTATCTGACATAATTATCCAATGCCCCCCTTTTCCTCCAGCATTTTCTCTTCAATTAAAGGAGCACTCCCCAATTTTCTCTCTATTTCCAATAAATGAAAAAGGCAAGACAAGGAAGAGGAGGGAGAAGGGAGGAAGGGGGGGGGGGGGTAGAGACAGGACCAGAATTGGAAGCATCCTCCCTCCTTCCCTCTGTGATTTCCACGCTCCTCTTCCACATCCGGGTATGTCCTGCTGAGCTGCTCTAGCTCCGAGGTGTTGCCTTGCCTTAATCCTTTGAGTCCCTGTTCTTAGTATTCTAGATGTCTAGCACCGCGCTGGATGGGTAATAGTATATTATCTGACATTTTTGTTTATCCGACACTCTGACATGCTATTTATGTCAGATAAGTGAGACTCTACTGTATTACAGTGAAACGGGGAGAATTGTTGTTGGGTCCCAATAGGTCAGTCTGCCATAACAGATACTTTTCATTGACCAGTAAAAGGGAAATTTAGGGCATTAAAGAGAAGAGTGATAGAGGTACTAAAACCCAACAATCCTACAGTAGTAAAAGAATAACTGTAGCCAACACGAGCATTTTATGATCATGTGAAAGTTGTTATTTTATTTCATTGATTGCTCCTGTTTCAATAGTGCATATGTACAAAATCTTGAGCAGCTGCTGAAATGGTATATCAGACTGGTGATACCATGTTTCCCAATTGCTTACACATTTTTGGAGCAATGGGGGTTAAACAAAGGGGAGAGCAAAGTGCAATGCAGTTTGAAGAACTGTTCGTATATCAGAAATGGAGATATAATATAAAGAAAATTTCTGATGGAAAATGGCTTAAATGTTAAAGCAAGAACATTTTTGTAATGCTTTCTCTGATGGTTAATTTAAGACCATTGTGACCTCTCTACAGGTGACCAAGTAAGTAGGTTAATAGGCACACAAGTGGCACTTAACTAGTTCAGATTGTGAGAATACAGCTGAGATTGTTGAGTTGCTTCTGTAGGATAATCTTATGAAAAAAATGTACGAGTTAAATATATCTAGGAGTCTCTGAGAAGAGCTAAGAAGGATCAATGCTGTTGGCATAGGAGATACAGTGTTTTAGAAGCAGAGTAAAAATACATTATAAAACCATGCCTGCTCATTGTCTTATGCTTGTTTCATTTTCCTTTGCAGACCGACCCTCAGTATACAACAGTAGTAGCGGAAAATATCAAAAGCCTGTAAGCAATGTTCTTCCATCCTACTTTAATTTCTTATTTCTTTTATAAAGGGACAGATTTTGTTTTTCTTTAGTAATAATAATGAAAACTGATTTAATGTTGCATGCATTGTCTGAATAAGACCAGTTTTTAACTCAGGCACATGACTTGAGTTTGCATGTGGTTAAACTTGGTTTCTTTCCTGTCTGTGGGTCTGTACCAGACACTGCAATCATCATGGCATCTCTGTATTCCCTTCCCATTTCTCAGTCTCCTGATAAGAACAGTGGTTCCCAACCTTTTTTTGACCAGGGACCACTTTAACCAGGGACCACTCTCCAACTTTAGTACCAACTTTAGTACCAACTTTAGTACCAACTTTAGAAATCGGTTTCTGGTCAACTTTAGACTGAGTTTGGTTATTTGGGGTGCTGATTCAGAAAATTGCATTGGATAGACCATGTCAGCTCTATTTCTGATGCAGAACATATGCCATCCAGTAGTTGCCACCTGCTTGCCTACAGAAAACCATATTGAATCATTTAGAGCTGATGTGGTAGTACTAATTTTTCGTGCGTAGTCAGCCTCTTCCCCTCCCAACATCCCTGTTGCCTCGGCATTATAAGAGAGTTTCGCTAGACCAGTTGCACTCATTGCCGTGTGGTTTTGAAACAACAGTGTAGTAATGGTGAGGCTGCAAACCATATTTTAGTTCTTGTGGACCACAGCTTGTACTGCGTGGTCTATGCTTTAATTTTATGCTATTCCTGGTTATATGGCAGGTATGACTGACTTAGATTTATGAGATTTCCAGGCACACAGTGCTTGTTATCTGCATCCTACTTTTTTGTACATCACATGAGGTGTGGAGGGGGCTGTAATCTTGCATTGCAGGCCTGACCTCAAACTAAAGTGAGCCTTAATGGAGTCTTTGGGGTTTACTTCCATTCTGGCTGACATCAATAACCACCCCTCCATGTCTTTTACTACATGAGGTCATATTCTCTCTCCCCTGTAGTCCTGCCAGCGCTGCATCTCTGATTTCTCCAGAGCTCCATGTTGACTTAACAGTTAATTTCTGTCCTGGAGCTCGGAGCATGTGCCTGTGTTGCAGTGTTAGGGTTTTCTCATTAGTCCGTTGCTGTTTGTGTGTGTGTGTATGTTTAAAGGATTTGGATAGGAGTCCGGTGGTTCATTTTTAATTATTAGTGGGCTTGTAGGAGTCAGTGGGTAGGAATTAGGAACATCAGGACTCAGTGGACAGAAGATTTAGATGGTAATGGTAATGGGAGAGTCCCTGACTTCATTAGTGCTCTTGCATTCTGCCTGTTGCCTATTAATAGCAGTAGCAGCAGCAGTCTTGGAGGGATGGTGGCACGGAGTGGAGGAAGAAAAGACTGGAGCTACCTGCTGGCTAAAGCTCTGTTACTTGTGTTGGACAATTGATGAGAGCTTAAGGGTCCAGATCGAAGCCAAAAAGACCCTCTTGGGTTTTACCCTGTGCCTCATTACTGCCTTTTGCAGCAAGTACACAGTTATCAATAGATAATAGGACTGACTGGTGAGCATGGCCGAGGAAAGTAGCCCTCCGCCAAATGCCGCAAACTTTCCTTTTAATCATCTTAGTGATTTGCTTTTCCCCTCCCCAGTAAAACTGCTTGTTTAAATTGAATCTCCCTTTAAATTGAATGAGCAGAAGCATGTAGGGAGGAAACAACGCAAGGGAGTCAAAATACGTTCTTTAGCTTAGATGGCTTAGAAGAAAAAGCAATTGCTCCTGTATCAAGAAAACAGCAATGGTAATAAGACGTCAGAATTTAAATACTGGAGAAAGAAGATTAGTTTGGAGGAGCACAAGGTTGTCAACAGGAAACAGGGGTTTTTTTTTTAATGAGACTGAACACAGACAAAGAGGTCACTTTTTGTTTCTTGGTCACGTTGCCTGTTTCGGTTGTCTTCGGACAGCATCCATCCGCCTCATCAGAGTCTGTTTACTCAGGAGGAAAGAATATTCTGCAGGGCAAATGGTGAATCTGTCTGTCTGTATGAAGAAACTGTCAAAATGTGTACTGTTAAAAGACACTGGGGCGAAAGACCCCTGATCTCTTGGGAGATTGAATATTCATTCATATGTTATGTAATGCTACGAAGACATTTAAATGAAGTGAATTGCTTGATAAAGGCCCTTTCATTTGTCCTTCATTGCATCTTGGATTAAAGTGCCACAGCAGGAAAAAAATAGTAAAAACCTTGATGCTTCTAAGGAACAGTAAAATGAAATACAGCAATATAATCTCTGCAGGAGACTGTGAAATTAATTAAACTTTGCACCTGCACATACTGAGCAATCAGTTTTCCACATCTGAACTTGTCTGTTTAGTCATCTGTTCAACAGGTTTTCTTGGCAAATTTAAATGCAAGCAACTCTTTTTAATGATGTTGCAGAAAGGGGACAATTGTACATGATTAAAGTATTTATCCCCACTGTCAATCCCTTCCAAATCCCAGGACAGGAGTGGAAATCATATAGTCTTCCAGATGTTATTGGACTGCACAATTCAGAAGTCTTGGCTAACATAAAAAATGGTGAGGAATGTTGGGAGTTGCTGTCCAACAGCTTCTGGGGAGCCGCTCCGATGATTCATATGGACATTATGGAATAGAGTCTGCCTTTTGAAAGCCTACCAAAAAGAAAAAGACGCATACATAATGTTTTTTTGTAATTTTGGAAGTTAAAAATAAGGAAACTCTTCCAAGAAGAACCATGGGTACTCCTTGAAAACATCAAAACATCTTGTGCACACCTTGATTTGTCAGACCATCCTCTTTTTACAAATGATCGATTTAACTACTTTGTTTTTGTGTGAGTTTGGTTGCTAATGAAGCTTTTGGATTCATAAAATTAGAAATAAAATGGATCCGAAGAATATCCACCCCAAATATCATTCTGTGGGCATAATTATTCTTTCTTGCCCCCCCCCCCCCAAGCCTTGACCCAACCCCAACACATTCACGCACAGT
The DNA here is from genome assembly GCF_037176765.1 of Anolis sagrei. NCBI lineage: Eukaryota > Metazoa > Chordata > Lepidosauria > Squamata > Anolidae > Anolis > Anolis sagrei. Next base: position 86,775,351 of record NC_090022.1, read on the forward strand.
GTGTACATAGTCTTAAAAGGTTGACGATCTCTCATCTTCATGAAATAGACAGGGAGCCAGTCTGCCATAACTCGGTTTTTGCAATGTGAGATGGCCTTCGTTTGTTTCTGTCATTTCTACATGGCACAAAGAAATGAATTCCAGCATGCACTACAAAAAAAAGGTGAAAATACATGAGTATATGTAACTGAAAGCTAGGCAACCTGTTGTCCACTTAAGTTGTTTGGACTATAACTCCCATGGTCCCATGATGGCACTCCAAAGCATCTGAGAACCCTAAGACACCTACCCAAATATCTCTAATGTGCTTCTGTGTATGTTTGCAAGGTGGGGTTGTCTGATCTGACTTTAAGAATATATATGTCCTCATATATATATATATATATATATATATATATATATATATGATTCTGTGAAACTTCTGCTTATTTCTGCATCTTCTCAAAGATAAAAGGAAATAAGCTTGGATTCCGAAGTCTGGCATGCAGTTTCAAATATAATAATAATTATTATTTATTTATTTATTTATTTATACCCTGTTCCATCTCCCCCAGGGGGACTCATGGTGGCTTACATGAGGCCACGCCCATCAGTACAATAAACACAATATTACACAAAAGCATAACAAAACCAGAAAATAAAATACATAAAATGCAAAACCAATATAATAGATGACACAGCAATATAAAATCAAACATTAAAATACAAAGGAATTACACTGGGCAGAGTCAAATTCAAAGATAAAAATTTTAAAACACTGGGAGATAAGGCAATGTAAATTGTCAGGGAGGGGGATCCGGGAATGAGGAAGGATTTAATTGCAATTCTTGAGCAATTTTCAAATATAAGAAGGCATTCTGAATGTGCCTGTAAAACCTCCCATTTCCAGGTGCTGTGATAACTTTAGGAAGTGTAAGAGGAACAGAGTATTTACAGTTACCAAAGAATAACCCCTGCAGATGTTCTGTTTTTTTAAAAAGGACATAAAAGTCCAGTGGTTTCTGTGGCTTTTAACGTTGCCTTTCTCTTTGGTGTGCCATTATCTTTATGTTATCAATCACCTAATGCATTAGATTACCTTCTTCTCTGCACAGAAAGTAACAACATTTTCCTCACCGTTTCCTCATTCTCAGGTTCCCCAATGAAATTCATTCTGGTCTTCTAGAAGTTATTTCCCCTTCCCCACATTTCTACCCAGACTTCTCCCGCCTCCGAGAATCATTTGGTGACCCCAAGGAACGAGTCAGGTAACACCTGGCAGCTTGATTTGAACTGCTGTTGTGCTTCTCCTTATCACCCTGATTGTCATTATAAAGGACCTTCAAATGTGGTGGAGCATAAGTCTCCTCCAGGACATGTATGAAAGGCAGTGCATGTTGTTCCAGTTGCTTTTCCCATTCTGAAACAACAGCAGGAGGGAGGTGACAGCAGGACGCAGCTCTGTTTCTCCAGACATGAATTGGTTGCAGGGAGGCTGATTTTTGACTACCCTTGAACATAGAGGGAAGATGGAGGGCTCCTTCATCTTCTCCTTCAGAGCATCCAGAATGAAACCAGACTCATCTCACAGCTGATCAATGGCCATTCAATGTGTGCTGTGTGGTGAATCTTGTAGAAGGCAATGTTGGATACTACTTTCCACAAGGTCCAAAAAGTACAGTAATAAACATGTGGGAAGGTCCCAGATATGCATGGATGTTTCAACAATAGGATGCTTGCCATTATTGGCTGAAAGTTGGTTGAATTGTTTGTATTTTCTGTTCTTGGAAAAAATACCTGTGCCCAAGGAATCTATTCGTATTATGCAGAATTCCTGTTTCTGATCTGATTCCATTAACACAGTTGACATTATTTATTTATTTTTTTATTTTTTTATTTTTTTTTATACCGCATTTTTCAGCCTAAATCGGCGACTCAATGCGGTTTACAATCGCATTTACAATCTACATTTACATGGTAGTTGTTCTTTAAAAGTAAGTAGGAGCAGTGGGAGGAAACTGAGGATGTTTTAATACAATGGACTTTTGGTATCTGCTATGGTTTGGTTCCAGAATTCTCTCTGTATACCAAAATATGTGAATTTTCAAGTCCCATTATATGCAATAATATAGTGCAAGAGTGTCCTTTATGTAAAATGGTGAAGTCAATGTTTGCTATTTGGATTTTTTTAAAAAAAAAACATGTTCAAGCTGTGCACTGTTGAATCTATTATGTATGCAAAATATAGAGATATGGAGAGCCAACTCTACATTATGAGTAGAGTTGTGTTAATCAAATGGTATATTCCCCTCCATCTCAATAGCTTCTATTTGGATGTGGAGGATAGGGATGAAAGCCATGGAAGTGGTCTTCTCAGTACAGATTGCATCCTTAATGGGAGAACGAGCCAAACTGAGCATTAAATTTAGTCTCTCCTTTCCTGCCGGTTATGATCCCAATTTCGATTGGTGTGCCTTGTGACTATTTTACTTTTCATTCAATTGCTAGTTGTTGTAATACCATTGCATATTGTTTGGTGTCAAAATTAACAGGATTACAAGTTAGCATGACAGTTGTGCCTACAAAACAAATCCAGATTTCTTGACCTTGAAAGTTTTCTGGCATCCAGATATTCTGTTGGATTGATATTCAAAAGAATTTGATATTAAAAAACTGGATACAAAAGAAAGCTGTTCTTGTCTGCCAGCAATGTAACATCTTTCTCTTTGCCGCTGCAGGTGGAGGACGAAACAGAACTTAGATTACTGCTTTTTAATGATGTATGCACAGTCCAAAGGCATTTATTATGTTCAGGTAAGGTTGACATTGGTCCTCCCCTCCCAGTGGAGGATAGGTTTCATGATTGGAACAAGGTTATGGGAAAACACTGAAAAGAAAGCCATTAAATTGGATTTCTTCCAGTCCTAGCATACCACAGAGGGCATAGAAATTACTAGAGAGGTATCCTCTGTTGGAATTTGCTCTGTGCTCTAAGGCAACTTTTTGGTAACTTCTGGAGAAAGTATTCCATACAATTGCCTGGACCTAGAACATTTCTAGAGACCTTTTTTCATACAGGTAAGTGAAAACACAGATATAGGTTCTGTGATTACTGAGAACTTCCTGTATTACTTCCATCATTGTACACCAGGAGTATTGTACCTGGATCCTAGAATAAAGCACAAAGGAAATGATTGTTTTAGGAGACTGTTAGGAGTTAGCTGGAGTAACAGGATGAGATGTTTTGTCTAGAAATCATCACTTTCTGTGGTTTTGACTTGGCAAGCCAACTCTGGATCCAATACATTGCTGACAGTCCAGTATTATGCCATAGGATTCATTTCTAGTGACTATTTAAAACAGAAGAAAAACGTTCTCCTATTTGACTATACTTCATCGGTATGTTCTGCAGCTAAGCTATTTGGTCTCATTCATTACTTGCTTACTTGTCTTACTCATTATTTCATGTGCTGCTGGAATTAGCTTTTGTCTTCCTTCATAAGAGACCGACCCTAGGCCAGAAGTTTCTCCCTGTCTCCATATGCTGGATACATTCTAGGATAGAGGGCGCACATATTCTGTCCTGGGTACTGACATCTCCCTCTGTTACACAGCTGGAAGATGACATTGTAGCCAAGCCAAACTATCTCAGCACAATGAAGAACTTTGCTCTGCAGCAGCCATCTGAAGAGTGGATGATCTTGGAGTTCTCCCAGCTTGGGTTCATTGGTAAGGCTCTCTTACCCCTCTCACCCCACCTCCAGATGAGTTGATATTAGAGGTTATGCTGAAACACATCCCATGGGGCAAGAAAACTATGTTAGAGTCCTCAGAAAGAGGAAACACAAAATTGTCTCATTTGCACTCTAGTTCACTCCTAGGATGGTTTAGAGCATTGACACAACACATAGCAACACCAGCCTTCTCTAATTTCTGCTTGCTTTTTGTGTCACGCAAATGTTTTATTGATGCAGCTTGTCAAACAAGTAGAGCGTCCTGAAAAGCTCTTATTACAAACTGGAAGGTGCAGGTGATTCTTGCCCATACTTGACTGTGGCAGTGGAGAGAGAGGGATGGTGATCTACTATGAGCTTTCTGTGGTTACAGATGAATCAGAGGGCCAGTGAATATTTTTCTACAACAAGTTAGGTAGCATCTGGGAGCACTCAAGGCCAGGGAAACAAAAAATACTCTACATCCTTATGGGATAAAAGAGTCTTACAGCATCTTTGAGACTAAGTGAAAGAAAAAAGTTTGTAACATAAGCTAAATGGGAGTTTCACAAGCAGAATTGCCTCCTCCTGAAAAGGAGTGTTAGAGAAAGGTATTGAAAGAAGCCTAGCAGTATGTCTGCTTCCCAGGTTCCATTATTTTATATTTGGAGTTGGGAAGGCTCAACGGCCAGTTAACAAGGCAGGTGTATTTAACTATCACTACCTTACCAAAACTTAAACAGGGTTGAATTAAGAAGCCTCCCCCCTTCACACATTTTCATTTTGTTTTTGTATATTTGAAAAATGTATATATGTACCCACTGTCTAGTCAATGGGAAGATGCACACAATGGGAAAACGTATGAAGAAATCTATATAAATAAAAATGTAATGTTCATTTGTGGGATTAACATAATTCAAAAAACACCGGATGAATTGACACAAAATTTGGACACTACACCTCTAGCAGACCAACAAGTGACCATTACACATAACCCCTCCCAAAAAAACAGCAGAAAGGACTTAAAAACCCAAAAAAGCTAAACGACTATACAGCACATGTGCAAAAATGACAGCTCCCAGCATTCCCTAGATCAGGCCCTTTAGGGGAGGAGGGTGCTCCAAATGCACTGCTTCCAAGCACAAGTTTGCTTCTCCTTGGATTTCTTTGGGAGCATCCCAATCTGTACATATTTCCTATTTTCCTGGACTGCAACTCCCAGCAATTTTTTAGATAGATAAGATATGTAGATTAGATAGATAGAGATAGATAGTAGGTAGACAGATCAATCGGGAGGACTGATGGGAGTTGCAGTCCAAGAATAGGTAGGGAAGGAAGAAAAGAAAGAAAGAAAAAGGGAGGGGAAGAAAGGAAAGAGGGAGGGAAGGAAGGAAAGAGAGAAAGAAGATGAGAAAGAGGGAGCGAAGGTCGGCCACAGAAACCCATGGTGGGTACAGCTAGTATGTATACTAAACATGAACATGAAATTCCATTTGAAATGGAAAGAATGCAGCCTGGACTGAAGTTGGATGAGACAATAATGACTTTGGGGTTCCAGGAAATGCATCAATGACTGTTGGGCCAAAGCAGTTTCATGGGTGCACTTACGTTTCCTCTTTTTCTTTCACATATGCTTTCAGGGAAAATGTTCAAATCACTGGATCTGAGTTTGATTGTGGAATTCATTCTCATGTTCTATAAGGACAAGCCCATTGATTGGCTCCTCGACCATATTCTCTGGGTGAAAGTCTGCAACCCAGAGAAAGATGCAGTAAGTAGGCCCTATGTTGGAAAAAATATTCTTCTTATAAAAACACTCTCTTATATAGATGTAGTATGTGCCAAGTTACAGAAATTATGGAAGATTCTCCAGGGGACTATTTTTAATATGTCTGTCCAGGAGCCTGCATCAGAGGCATACGTATGATACCATAATTATGCTCCACCTGAGTTGACCCCTGAAATCCACTTTAAATGCCAGCTGGGTGCACCTAGTGACAGAGTTCTTTGGTGCTTGTGAGAAGGGCACTGCAGAATGGTGCAACCAGACCTATCTTGCCTTCAGAAGTTGTAATTTACTGCCTATGACTTTAAGGATCTGGGAAGGGGGCGGAGCTCAGCCTCAGCTCCTGCTAGCTTTGGAATAACAACAACAACAACAACAACAACAACACTTTATTTATATTACGCCCTTCTCACCCTGAAGGGGACTCAGGGCGGATCACAGTACATATACACGGCAAACGTTCAATACCACTTTGTATAGACAATACACAGACAAACTGAACAGAAGAAGGTGGTTTGTTTCAGTTGTTTTTGGTGCCATGGAAGGTTGGGCTTGAGTCCAGGGGGTGCTGTTGCTCTATCCTCTATGACGAAGAACCGTCAGGACTTCCTCCTTCCTTTTGATCGCCCAGCATTTTCTGATCTTCTTTCTTTATGGCATCGTAAAACGCCTCCTCCCCTTTTAGCAGTACCTAATTTCTCTAATCACAACTAAAGCTGTTTTCAAATTGCTTAGGTAAACAATGAGTTAGGCTGACAGTTGGCAGCTCATGCCAACCCGGGGCTTCAAACTTGCAACCTTTTGGTTGATAGATCTTATAATTGCTGGTGATTTACCAGCAATTATAACTAAACTTCCAGACCTCATGGCAGTTATTTTTGTCAGTTAGGATTTGTCAGTGTTTAGCATTGGAAGAGAGCACAGGAAGGTATAAGGTGCATAGAAATTCACGTCACGTCAGAGTTGTATATAGTATAGTAAAACAGCACATCATGTTGGAGTTTTATATAGTATAGTAAAACAACCCGTCATGTTGGAACTGTATTAATTAAAGTCATGTTAGAGTTATATACAGCATAGTAAAATAACAGTACTCATATCGGGACTTTATAATAGCCAGTAGATACAAGAAGATCAAAGAACAGAACTGCATAAGCTTAAAAGGTTTCTTTTCTCTACAGAGACTCTATAGTGGCAACCAGGGGAAAGGAAGTTCAATTTGTCTGTCAATAAACATTGTTTTAATTGGGTTGTTGTAGGTTTTTCGGGCTATATGGCCATGTTCTAGTAGCATTCTCTCCTGACGTTTCGCCTGGATCTGTGGCAGGCAGCCTCAGAGGTTTGCTTGCCACAGATGCAGGTGAAACATCAGGAGAGAATGCTTCTAGAACATGGCCATATAGCCCGAAAAACCTACAACAACCCAGTGATTCCAGTCATGAAATCCTTTGACAATACATTGTTTTAATTCATGAAATACAGCTTCCGATCTGTCCTTTGTCTCACAGCATACTCCAATTCAACTTTGACAAGCACGGAGGCAAAACAAGCCCCCTGCGATCAAAGAGTTGTGTCAGGATCCCACAGATGATCCTGCTGCCAGTTGCTTCTAATGTGGCCATTGAGTCATAACGACAACATTTTAATCAAACCTGAAAAAAATCAAGCCTACAGATGTGGAGGACTGACTATACTATCATAACAAAAGTATAGTGATTGAAATTTGAATAGGAAAGAGTTACACAGTTGTAAGTCGAACATCCAACAACATGACTGACAAACAAGATGCCAGCCTGTCATTCTTTGGTGACTAGAAGCTACTTAGTAGTCATGGGGCACCTTCCGTGGGGTGCTGAGAGGTCATTCCCAAAGCCAGAAAACCCCTGGCATTGGCAAGTGCTGATTTGCATTACTTTGCGGGTAAAGTTTTCAAAGAAAGCACATCAAATGAGTTACATAAAGGCTTTTCCGGCATCTAGACAGATGGCAGCATTCCAGCTGAATCCTTTGTCTTTAATAGTTGTACTTTCCATGAATTTTCTAATAAGAATATTTACTAGCCAGTTGATAAGTTTGATGCTGATCTGTTTATGTGGTAACAACCCCCCCCCCCAGTAGCAATGCATTGTGGTTACTAGCAAAACAAAAAATGCCATCCTGATTCTTCACTTAGAAGATTTGCTCAGTTAGAGGCTGCTGGTAAAAATGATGCTCTGGACACATGAACACAGCTGAGATGGTCACCATTGGAAAACAGAGCTTTCTCCCTACTTCCAGGGGCTTCTGCAAGTAGACCAAACCTTAAATGCTTCTATATTGGTAGAGTAGAATATGAGTGGGCCATTGTACAGTATGAACTATGTTGCTGGCCGTAGAAGCCAGCATGGGCTATAAAATGAAGTAATTGCATGTGGGCAAAGGGTTATCTCCCTGTCCTACATGCTGGCTTTCAGGTCTTCAGGAGCTGTGGGTCACGTGTGCCTGGGGTGCATGGCGGATGGCGTGCCCCATGGAACAAGAGACAGGTGTTCTAGATAGATTTCCCTTGTGTATTGCCCTGAGCGCACAATGTGGTTTTGATGGGATTTTTCCTCTTTTCTCAAGCCTTAAACTAGTACAGTATTTCAATGTCACTGTGCATTCAGGTTCACTTCTCTTTTCCTGCCCTATTTGCTCTGCCACTGACGTTTTCCAGGGCTCCCAAAAGCATTAACATTGTTGTCTGTTTAAAAATGTAACCTACTTCTAGCATGGGCTTCTGGCTCTCTCTCTCTCTCATCCTATTGTCTGCATGATTAACTCAGCACAACAGCCTTTTCAACTTAATTTTTCTCTTGTAAATCCTTCTGTGCAAAATTAAATTGGTTAACATGTAGGATTTGTCTTCTTGATTGAAAGTTTGCTTTACCTGAGGTTTCACAGTAAATGCTTTGCCTGCCCTGGATATTTCTTGCCCCCTTTGTCTGAAAGCATGTTCTTAGAGTTCACCTGCTGTAGTTGCTTTTATCCCAATGTTGTTGTATCTGTTACAAGAACAGCAAGGAGCAAAAAAGGCATGGAGCAGAGAGAAAGGTCGCAGAACCACTCTTGGTTGCCATGCTTCACTTAGCTGCTTGTAGGCAAAAAATCTTTGCTGACCACATTTAGGAAACGTCCCATGAAGGAAATTATGGTTTTTAATTTTTTTTCAAGGGTTAGAAGATTATATTGGAACCCGATTGCAGGGAATAGGCCTACATTTCCCACAGTGTCAAAAGTTGCAGAGGTTGTAAACGCATTTTCATTGCACCCTGTGACTTGGAGACAGGACTGTTCCCTGATTGTAAAAGCAGTGACAGTTTGTGTGTCAGTGGAGTAGGGAAAATAGTTTTTACTCTCAGATTTAACTAAACTGCCAAATGTACCAATTTATTTGAGAATAGGGTTCAGCACCTTGGATAGTTCATATAAAGAACAAACTACTGTAACATCCATTGCCAATGTATAGGTCTAGTGACATGGAAACCATCATCAGCCACAATAATATACATTTGGTATACCTCTTCGTTGCGATTGGGACTATTGAAGACTTACAGAGGTCAAACTGTCTATCTTAAGTTTAATAGGCCTAGCCCTAGGCAAAATCTGAGTTACATTCAGGACAAAATTCTTTTCTGCATGTGTTTATATTGGGCTTTTTATTAGAAAGGAAGTCACTTTGATACTAGAAATGTATGTCCAAATCATTGCTTGTTGGGCCCAGTTTCTACCTTCCCTCAGTTGTTGCTGTGTACCACAACATCCCTGAAAAGTGTTTTGCAAGTGTAGTGGACCAGTGGGCATAATACTACAATACTATTCTGGCAGTTCTTTATTCAAGCTTCTACTAGACTTGGACTATTGCTAAGTTAGTATGATAAACCAAATTGAATAGTAAAACCAACCCATCTGAATAAATCCAACTGAAAGTTGTTGTGCAACTTTTTCCTTCCTCACCTGGAAACAGAAATCCTGATCTTCTCCTCTGTGTCTTTTTTTAATTGTTTCAGAAACATTGTGACAGACAGAAGGCAAACCTGAGGATCCGCTTCAAGCCGTCACTCTTCCAGCATGTAGGAACACACTCCTCCCTCGCTGGCAAAATCCAGAAGCTAAAAGTGAGTAGGCTGTGTCTCAAAGTGCTGGAAATGCAGGTATTCAAAACCAAAAGAAAACCACAAAGAATAAGTGACAGGAAATTACAGTGAACTGCAATTTCCAATAACTGTGGGCCATTGCATCCCATTTTAGTAAATTGCATTTTAGTAAACTGCATTTTACTAAATTGCTGAAAGATGCCCTTTTACATCACCACCATTTAATAATATGGAGACATGATCCATTTTTTGTATTCATGTCAGATTCAGGAACCAAACCAACACAGATGTGGCAGGGCCACTATATATGTGCTACTTAAATTCCTCTTAAGAACAAATTCTCTAGTCCTTAGGCTCACAGTTATATCTCATTTTTCACTGGAGCAGCTGCTCACCTCCCTCCCTGTCCATTATATAGCCCTGCCCAAGGAAGATCAGTATATTCCTCCCCATTGTGTTCCTACCCCAAAAGAAGAATTCCTGTTCTGGGCTGTAACCAATCTGAAATAAGATTTTTGTGTGTGTGCAGTATTACATTTGAAGGAGTGAAGAAGATATGAGAAGAGGGATTAGAGACAAAAGCCATTTTGGAGGCAAAGATTAGGAAGAGCATGGACTGAAGTGTGAGCTGTAAATCCTTGCTTTCTCCCTAGAACTCATAAGTGTAGTGCTCAGAGGGCCTTGGGAGAAGGAAGCATGATACATGACAGAAAACAGAGTCTGCACAAGTAGAAGATACTAAAATCCCACCCTCCAGCCATTGATAATCTTGCCTCTCCTTTTCCTCTCTGAACCTCTCGCAGAAACAGCGTAGGGATCAGATAAGTTCATGCCACTTGCAGCCTCCAAAGCCAAGTTTTGTGGCCCCTAAAGTCCTGGCAATCTACAAAAGCCCCAGTGTTTTCTGCAGTTTCTCTCCCTTGGAATAGATGCTGACTTCTGTTTGACGTTTGAGCTCATTAGATGCTCCTTTCTGTGCCAGTTAGTGCTTAACTGTGGATATGCATCCCAAGTTGCATCTACCCATAACCTGATCTCAGTGCATCAGAGAGATTTGTGTGTAAAGCGTAATAAAGTTTTGCATGTGTGTTGGAGTTAGGGCAGGGAAACGGGTATTCTCAAATGCAGGTGCCTTCCCTGGGGAAAGGCTCTTCCATAGAAAAGAAGTGGATGCTTCACTGGCCAAGTATAGAAGAAATTACAAATGGTTTGAAAGGAAAAAGGAGGCACTGGGCTAGGACCCAGAAGAATTTGAGCATGATATCAAGACTGATGAATACTTGCTAGGATGCCTTCACTACTTATGTATTGCAGTATTTTAGATGCCATTGAATATCAGTGTGCTTGCAAAACCAGGTCTGTTCAGATAGCAAGGGGCCTTGTGAATATATGATTATATGTTTTGGTTATTGGAACACAGTGGAAATCTGTACTGTGGAAAGAAGTTACAGATATTTTTTTCTGAAGGGACCTTTATCAGTTTCCTAAATATCATACTCTTAGACAGACATGCCCCACTTAGCTAACCTGGCAGATGTCTTTCTTTTCCTTTTTGTCTCTTCTTTATGTGGTGCAGGAGGGCAGCCTCAGCAGCTCAATAAATATTTGTTTTAGTTCATTTTCTGTTCCAGTATTTCCAAAGGATTCAAGATACTAAGTGGGCCCTTAGTATCCACTCAGGTTTTGGCCAGGACTCTCTGTGGATACCCAAATCCACGAATACTTGTCCCATTGTATACAGTGGTACAATCCCAATGTACACAGTGGCAATCAAGGTTTACATTTTTGAATAATTGGGGGGGGGGGGAGAATGTTTTCAAGTTGTGAATGGTGAATCCATGATGCAGAATCTGTGGATGTGGAGGACCAATTGTATTAATTAACTATAAAGCAAAACATGAACAAAATAAAAACAACATACTCCTTAAACTGAAGTTATGTTGCCTGCATAGTTCTGGCAGAGGTTTCTCCCTCTTTAGTTGTTAGGGATCTTCAAGTCAGCTGTGTTAACTTAACACACAATCAACTTAGCTGTGTGTTAAGTCAAATGCATATTTCACTAACAAACCTAATTATGGACCTACCTGTGTTTTCTTGGTGATGAAATAAATAAATGAGTTGAGAGAACAAGGTCTAAATGTAGTAGTCCAGAAAGAAGATCGCAAGAGTGTGAACTAATGTTTTCACTGGTGTTTATTTATTCTCACAGCACCTGACAGGAAGTGATGATGATGATGATGATGATGATGATGATGATGATAATAATAATAATAATATATTTATATTCTGCCCTATCTCCCCAAGGGGACTCAGGGCAGATCACAGTACACATACACGGCAAACATTCAATGCTGTTTGAACAGACAAGGACAAAACAGACAGAAAGGAGGCAAGTTGTGTTGTGTTGACCTCAGCGCCTTTGGAAAGTTGTGCTTGAAATCCAGCCACAGAGGGGTGCTGTTGTTCCATCCTCTATGACAAACCATCAGGACTTTCTCCTTCCTTTTTGGTCACCAGCATGTTCTGGTCTTTTTCTTTTCATAAAATACCTCCCCGCTCCCTGTTTTAGCAGCACCTAATTTCTCTAATTATAGCACAAGCTGTTCTCGAACTGCTTAGGTCAACAGTAAGCTGGGCTTGATAGTCAGCAGCTCACGCTGACCCAGAGCTTTGAACTAGCAACCTTTTGGTTGGTAGATGTTATCATTGCTGGTGATTTTACCAGCTGTTCTTAAACCTGACCCTATGATGTGCTCTAGTAGTTGGTTGAATCAATAGGACAAAGTAGATGGAAGATTCTTATATAAAGTCAAGACTTGTATCCTGATGGCTTGATGATGAATAGGCTTGATAGCTATGGTGTCAATTGACACCTAAATATATAAAGCAGTTAGGGGTGAAACATTTGAGTCCCTCAATTTAGGATCATGCCCAGGGATATAGTTTCCATACAAGTGTAATGGGAAGGATTGCCTATGTCAATGAAATTGTTTGAATAGCTTTACTTTTATTCTGGTTGTTCAGGACAAAGATTTTGGGAAACAAGCTCTTCGTAAAGAACATGTCAATCCTCCTGCCGAAGTGAGCACCAGTCTGAAAACCTACCAGCACTTCTCCTTGGAGAAAGCCTATTTAAGAGAAGATTTCTTCTGGGCATTTACGCCCACAGCGGGTGACTTCATACGCTTTCGCTTCTTTAAGCCACTCCGCATTGAACGGTAAGTCTGTGGGGTCTTGTAGAGGCAGAGACTGAGGAGGATTAGCTTGACATTTAAAAGTCACATTTCCTCTCTTCTGTGCTGGAAGAGAGTTCATCTGAAAGGCAAGCAATGTCTCATTCACCTGTTGCATGTCTTTTCCCCCTAACAGTATTTAAACTTCCAGCTCTGTCAACACAGCCTAGCAGAGGGCAAATAAAAGCATGGAAGGAATGACTGGCTGGCCCCAAGTTATGGAAGGGAATCTACCCGAGCTTCATTGGGGCTCACATCATTTTGACCTTAGTCTTAGTTTCTTTTGGGCAGAAGTGAGGGTATTGTTGCCCACCCTCACCCCCAGGAACAGTTGGTCTGCAGCTTCCAGTATTCCTCACAGTTAGCTAAGCTGAATACAGTTGTTGGAAATTGTAGTCCAATTTGAACCACGAAAGCTCATGTCTTGTTGGGCCTCCTCAGGAATTACCAATTGGAAGTATATTAAATGAATAGGTACCAAGAAATGTTAAGACAGTTGTTATTGCTGTGTCCTCCCAGGAATAATAATGGCTGCTTGCCATCTATCTTATGCACACTTACTTGAACACAGAAACATTTCAGGATGTTTTGATGACAATGGTTAGGAAAAGACCTTGAGCAGTCCTCTGCAAATACTTTTAAATGGGAAAATTAATAATAACCTGATTGCTACAGTTAAGTGGCTAAAATAAATAGTTTTGAGATTCCTGGCTCCATGATTCCTATGCATATGGACTAGTTTGCGAGAAGGATTCCTTCATATATGTTAGTTCTGAAACTAGTATAGCTACCTGTAGCAAAGACTTGGGTACTTTTGTGAATGTTCAACTTATATGCAATTATTCCTTAGAGTAGTTTTGTTGTTTTCCTTGAGTAAGTTTTCTCCATTTTGATTCTGCTTTTTAAAAACGTACAGAAAATCATTAGCCCTATCTGAAAGGCCTCATAATATGGTGTACTGAGCCACACGCTCCCAGCTTCTGGAACATCTTATAAAGAGAGAAGCCATCTTACTAAAAGATGAAGCAGGCAGAGGCTGTCATACAAAGAGTGCTTCAAGTAAAGCTGCCCTCTCTCATTCCAGACATGGCTTTACATGTGACACTGTTTTCGAACTGCTTAGGTCAACAGTAAGCTGGGCTTGATAGTCACCATGTTTCTACTCCCGAACTGCCTAAATGTGTCTGGAAGTCTGGAAAAATAGATGTGATCTCTGAAAGCTCATCTGTTTGTTAAACCTCCTTTAGATGTTAATTGAAAAAAGCCAATGGGATTTTGGCCTGCATCAATAGGAGCATAGTGTCTAGATCTAGGGAGGTGATGCTACCCCTCTATTCTGCTTTGGTTAGACCACATCTGGAATATTGTGTCCAATTCTGGGCACCACAATTCAAGAGAGATATTGACAAGCTGGAATGTGTCCAGAGGAGAGCGACTAAAATGATCAAGGGTCTGGAGAACAAGCCCTATGAGGAGCGGCTTAGGGAACTGGGCATGTTTAGCCTGAAGAAGAGAAGGCTGAGAGGAGATATGATAGCCATGTATAAATATGTGAGAGGAAGCCACAGGGAGGAGGGAGCAAGCTTGTTTTCTGCTTCCTTGGAGACTAGGACGCGGAACAATGGCTTCAAACTACAAGAGAGGAGATTCCATCTGAACATTAGGAAGAACTTCCTGACTGTGAGAGCCGTTCAGCAGTGGAACTCTCTGCCCCAGAGTGTGGTGGAGGCTCCTTCTTTGGAAGCTTTTAAGCAGAGGCTGGATGGCCATCTGTCAGGGGTGATTTGAATGCAATATTCCTGCTTCTTGGCAGGGGGTTGGACTGGATGGCCCACGAGGTCTCTTCCAACTCTTTGATTCTATGATTCTATGAAAGGGCCTTTAAAATGTATCTTATCTGGGCAGAGTCATCCTTCCCAGAATTTGTTCTTGTATTCAAAATGCACACACAATCACATCTTATTCCTCTAGTTTGATAGAGCTGAAAAGCAAACTGCTTTCACCATGGGGATGGATAATTGTGCTTCTTACTTATATTCATTCAAATGCAGCGAAGTGCTTAATTTGCAAGAGCAATCAAACAATCAATCTGTAATTGGTTGTTTGTGCACTTCAGAGTTGCCTCTCTCTGAGTGAGCTTTCTTGGGGAGGAGGGCCACCTGTTGCATCCAGGCATTGTGGTAAATGGTACATGTATTCCTGGTGGGGTTCTTTTATATGCTAATCTATCCCCCTGTGAATCTTTGCAGACATTGTTGGTTTTATTTTCACAGGTTTTTCTTCCGCAGTGGCAACATTGAGCACCCTGAAGACAAACTCTTCAACACTACAGTGGAAGTCTTACCCTTTGATGTAAGTGGGCTGAGCTTCTGATAGGAGAGATTCTCCTCAAGCCTTCACATACTGATTGCAGCCCCTCATTCCCATTTACTCTTGAACCCCTTGCATATGCTTAGAAAGATGTTGTAAAGTTTTGCTCAGAGCTTGGGAAAATTGCTTTTGGGGTGGAATCTAGTTGTTAGTTTCAGCAAACCATAGCACAGCTGTATTGTCAAAGTCTTTCATGGCTGGAATCACTGGGTTGTTGTAGGTTTTTCGAGTTGTATGGCCATGTTCTAGAAGCATCCTCAGCAGTAACCTCAAGGCTAGAATATTACAGTGAATATGGTGTGGATCTATCATTAAGGCTGGTTTAGAAATTGCAGCTAATGCAAAATGTGTGAGTTGGGCAAGCACATATAACATATCTACTGAAAGATTTGCACCAGTTGTCTGTCAGCTACTAAGCCAGGTTGAAAATTTTGATGTTTATAAAGCTTTATATAGCTTGAGACCCAATTTATTTTAAAGTCCCCCTTTTCCCTTGTGCACCCATAAGGCATGGAAGTCTTCCTAGTAGTGCCACATGTTCCAGAAGTTTGCTCAGCAGTAATTTAGAGCAGAGCATTTAGTGTGATGCCGCCTGTGTGTTGGATTATGTGCCTTCAAGTCACTTCCAATTGATTCAGATGAATGAGTCATGAAATGTCCCTGGCAAGATTTGTTCAGAAGAGGTTTGCCTTTTCATTTCTCTGAGGCTGAGGTAATGTGACTTGCCCAAGGTCACCTAGTGGGTTCCATGGCCAAGTAAGGATTCTTATCCTATGCCTCCAGAGTTGTAGTCCAATGCTCAAACTACAATACCACATTGGCTTTCAGTGGCATCTAGTATATGAAATCTTGCTTGTTATTGTTGTGAAAAACATTTTGCTGGCCTTCTCTATTTAGCTCAATTAACATCTATTTCTTGGATCATATAAAGACTCTATGGTAATTTGCATGTTGTGTATTCTGTGATTTTTTTATACTGTGATTTTTTGTTAGTGCACACCGCTTTGAAAATTTTGGATCTAAGCAATGTATAAAGTAGACCCATTGGGTCAGTGCAGTTTGTCTTTGTCTTGTATCCAGTCATTTATTTACTGGGTCTAATGTAGTTGGGACTAACAAATCAGATTGAGGCCTTGGACTACAACACTTAGGTTGAGAACCAGCATTGCATCAGGGTAATGTAAATGTCTGCCAGTGGAATTATGTTACACAAATCCTGAGCTGAATGCCAACCTTGCACAACATATGTAGATCAATAGCCATGCACAATTGCAGTGAGCAATGTGCAGAGGCAATGCAGAGATGTAGTGTGCATCCACACACTATTCTGCATGTTTTAATGCATTTCCACATGTATGCAAATCTGCTTATGTTTTCATCAGTTGGAAATGACTGTTGCACATTGTTTAAAAATATACTCTGTGTATCTGTTTATGTCATTGACAAGATGCCAACTCTAGAGCCATACTAGGTAGGTAATTCTGGACTTTGAAGTCTAAAAGAGTAACTTTCCTAGTCCATTATGAACTTCTGGGGATAGATGGTGAGTTCATATTTAAGGGCTGATTATTTTCATTACAATTTTGAAGGTGTCACATTTTTTAGGAGTTTATAAGCTAGGTCCTCATTATTTTGTATCTGGATAGCACTACAAGAATACAATAGTACTACAAGAATATCTTCTAAGTGGGGCCCAAGCATGAACCAGAGTCTAACTTCTAATTCCTGAGACTTTGTTCCAAAATCTAGAAGTAAGCCTGCTTAGTCATCTCCTATTTAAAAGATATGGCCTGTGGCAGGAAAAGGCCTGATCCTCACAAGATATACTTTAAGAGACATTTTCATGGGTGTCACAAAGGTCTTCTAACAACCCTGCTTGTTAGAGTAATGTCCCATTGCTGAAAACATCAATATTGCCTTAGTGCTTTTATGGTCATAGTGGTTCCAGCTGTACCCACAGCAGGCCTCCTAAATCCTTGTGGCTAGCTTTTTACAAATATTGTCTGTTTTCTTGCACAGAGTCTCCAGTCAGATAAGGAAGCCCTGCAGGAGGGGAGAGCAACGGCATTCAAGTACCACAGGACATCTGACGGCTACATACAGATAGGTAAATTGCTGGTTCAGGGCAAACAGGAGCCTGCTGGTCGTGGAGAATGACTTGTGTATGTTCCTTTTGGATAACACAGCTGCACAGAGAGTGATGGTACAGGAGGCTTGAGGGCAGAACCAGCTTATTCTATATTAATTAGTGTTCACCTCTATCCGCACACTTGTTTTGAAATTGAGAGCAAAAGTCATTTGCTTAGAAAACATTTGGTATTTTGATTCCCACAATACTAAACTTTGGCTTATTCCCTAATCATTGTATTTCCACAGTGATGGGTGTTTTTTTGTCACTTAACAAATGTTGTCACAAATTTTGCAATAAGTCTGGACATACTTAAAGGACAAAGAAAGCTGCACTGATTTCAAATAATTTTGTGAGTGTGGGATAGGGAAATGATCCCAAAGTGGATGTTAGGTTTTGCTTTTCAGTACAAATACCACTGAAATCAGTGAATCCCATATCTGTAGCATGGCTAGAATTCACTAAGTTAGTTACAAAGGCATAGTTTAGGACCACACATTCATGACTGGTTCATATTCACAATTTCTACACATTCACTAGTTTGTAGAATACGTAAAGGATATGAAAGTCCCCCAATTGTTCACTTACCAGGCAGAAACCACTGTGAGCAACAAGGATCTCTTCTTCTCTTGGCCAGGAACTGAACTGAGGATAAGGACCCTACTTCTGGCACATGGTGTAAATGTCAATTAGCAGCTTCTTGTGGAGCCCATAGTGGTGCAGTGGGTTAAACCCTTGTGCCAGCAGGACTGAAGACCGATGGGTTGGAGGTTCGAATCCGGGGAGCAAGCAGATGAGCTCCCTCTGTCAGCTCCAACTCCCCATGCGGGGACATGAGAGAAGCCTCCCGCAAGGATGATAAAACATCAAAACATCCGGGCATCCCCTGGGCCACGTCTTTGAAGACTGCCAGTTCTCTCACACCAGAAGTGACTTGCAGTCTCTCAAGTCGCTCCTGACATGAAGGGAAAAATTGGCCTCTTTCTTGACCTGGGCTTCTTTCCAAGATAGATTGTGGTGTTATCTTTCTCTGCCTGCATTCAAAATGTAAAAGAATTGGCCAGTTGTATTAGTGTTTGCATCATCAAGGAAAGAGAACATAACTGCTTCTCAAATGTGTGTGCCCTCATCTGGACTTCTTCCACATCTATCAGAAGGAATCCATTTCCTGGTGGTTTCCTTGCTCACATTTTCTTTACTCAAGAAAGAACTCTTAAAAGCTTGTGCCTCACAATCTATCTGTCTTTCTGCCTGACCCCAATAATAGGGTTTAAGGTGATGATAACAGAGAGATCTTTCATATTTCAGTCAGCTTCAAATATTCAGTAGTTAAACCAAAAATGGTAGTAAAATCAGATCTCGGACTTGCCCTCTCCAGTTCTGTTCTTGGAAGCAGAAGAAAACAAACACAGCTCAGTAAATAATGTCACATTTTTAAAACCAATGACCAGCAAAGGCCTGAGGCTTTGGAGAGCTACTGATAGTCAGAATAGATGGATTTCTATTATAGAGACCCATAATTTGGCACATATGTATTTCATATAATGGTTTATGTGCTTATGTTCACAATATCAAACATAAAGTAGTTATTTCTCTGTTGTTATGCTTCCGGCCCAACTTACCTGTCCGAATGAATCTCCCTCTATGTTCTACCTCGTAGCTTAAGATCATCCGGGGAGGCCCTGTTCTCAGTCCCGCCAGCCTCGCAAGTGTGCTTGGCGGGGATGAGGGGACAGGGCCTTCTTGATGGTGGCCCCACTCCTATGGAGCTCATTCCCCAGCGAGATCAGGTCAGCTTCTTCCCTCCTTTCTTTTAGGAAGAAGGTTAAGTCATGGCTTTGGGACCAAGGCAGCAAGCATGACAGCTCCTTGGATGTTCAACCGGATTGTAATTGGCACTATGGTTAATGACCATGTTTTTAACATGTTTTTAATTTAATGTTTTATTTACTGTTTTAAACTGTTGCTATTTGTGTTTATATTTGTATTATATTGGGGCTTCGAATTGTGGCCAGTTTGTAAGCCGCCCTGAGTCCCCCCTCGGGTGTTGAGAAGGGCGTGATAGAAATATTGGAAATAAACAAACAAACAAATAAATAAATAAATAAATGAGAAACACCAGGAACAGAACCTTACTGATGCAGCAGAATGACTTATTTAATGGGCTACCTTTTCAGAAGCACTGGCTTTAAATCCCATTCTGCTGCCCAGAAAATGATTTGGTGGTCTTTTTGGAAAATTCTTTCCCTTCAGCTCCACCTGTCTGTTGTACATGATAAAAATTACTGATCTTGATTTCCAAAGGATTCCAGGTTGATTTATGTGAAGCATTTCAAACATTGGACAGTTTTACACTGTATTCATGCCTTTCAGTTTAGACTATTACATTACTATGCCCAACCCTCATTTGTTGTTGTGTGCCTTCAAATTATTTCTGACTTCTGACAACCTAAGATGATCTTGTGATGTTTTCTTGAGCAGACTTCTTCAGAAGAGATTTGTTACTGCTTTCCTTTAGGGCTGAGAAATTATAATGTGTCATGTTATGGGCTTCTGTTTGGTTGAGTGGAGTTTCAGACCCTGGTCTCCAAAAGGCCTGTTCAAAACACTACATTGACTCTGGCTTACTTGACTTTCATTAGGCAGGATTTTATTTTGTTTGGGGGCAGGTTTCTTCCTCCTGCCATTAACTTATTGTATGGTTGATAAGCTCCTGCTGCAAACATTGGTGGACTCCCTGCTTGTTGATGCTTTCTTCTCAAATGGATTGTGCTGGCTTTGCTATAAAGAGTTAGGCAACAGAATGGGAGTCCCTCTTTGTGTTTGTGTTATAGGTCATCTAGTGATTTGTGATGAGGCGCTGCCCTCTACTGGACAAGATGTCATTTTGCAAAACAATCCATTATTTTTTTTCTAAGCATTGCTTTCCTACTTAATGGTTTCCCTAAAGCAGTGGTTCCCCCTTTTTTTGACCTGGGGCTACTCTCCAACATAAATACCCAAAGGGTTACGAATCTGTTATTGGTCAACTTTAGATTCAGTTTGGTTAATTGGGGTGCTGATTCACAAAATTGCATTGGATAGACCATATCAGCTCTAGTTTCTGATACAGAACATATGCCATCCAGTAGTCACTATCTATTCACCCACAGAAAACCATATTTAATAAGCCTCAGCACTATAAGAAGGCTTTGCAAGACCAGTTGCTGTCATTGCAGCAGTGAAGTAATGGTGAGTGAAGTAATGGTGAGGCCGTGAACCATATTTTTGTTCTTGAGAACCACTGGTGGTCCATGGACCACAGGTTGGGAACCACTGCCCTAAAGTGAACTTATCATGGGGGTTTCTTGGCAAGATTTGTTCAGAGGGAGGCAAGGACTGTAAATCTGCAGTCCTTTCTGGGAATAGCAGTATCACACCAGCTCTTCACTGTATTTATTTGCTGATTTGCTTCATATCCGAACTCTCTCACCTGGAGTTCACAGATACAGATACAATTCATTCAATTATTAAAACACAATTGAACCAATCAGGATATCAAAAAGATAATTGGATTGAAATCAGTTTTAAAGCACCTATTACTTGCAAGTGTGCCTTCAAGTTATTTCTGAAAGCTAAGGAATTCATGTGATTTTCTTAGCCAGACTTGTTCAGGGGAGCTTTGCCTATACAGTCCTCTGTGGCTGAGAAAGTGTGACTTACCCAAGGCCATGCAGTGAATTTCTATGGCTGAACCCTGGCATCCTGGTGTCCATGTCAAACGCTACGCTGGCTCTCAAAGCATCCACTCCCTGCTCCATTAAAATAAACTCAATGAGCCTCCCTTCCATAGTTTGGGAGTAGCCATCATTCCCCTTCCTTTTGTTGTTGTTTTTTAATTGCCACAGCTACATCTCTATGTAGTTTCATGCCACTCTGGCTTTCACTTTATTTCCAGGTTGCCTTTAGAAACCTCCTGTCTGTACAGTTGAAAGCAAAGGCATGCTCTCGTGTGTTATAACTGTGGTAGAAACTCTGGTGCTGCTTCCCAGGACAGACCAGACTGTGGCTATTTTTCAGGTTTTAATAAAGGCCACATCCTTCCTGTTGCACAATATTATGTTTCCCTTTTTAGAACCTGGATGGGAGGGAGCAGATAATAGCTCCTTCTCAAGGCTGCTCACACTATTGCGCCACTCTTGGAAAAAAATGGAGAAATCAGTGTGGAGGAGTCAGAAAGTAGACCTACATAGGGATGCCCCCACAGAACAGAAAATTTTCAGTCTACACAGCTCTAGTGCCCTACTTTTCAGTCGTACTGATTGCAAGGAATGTGCCATGGGCCACATGAGCATTCCACGCATGTATTAGCATCTCTGTGCCATTCTTGTTCTGAATATTTTGGGATGGTAAGTAACCTCAGCAGCGTGGCACCTTAAACTTGCTACTTGAAAAACTAGTTTTGTGATTTCACAAATTGAAGGGTTGCTATGTATTGGTCAGGATTACGGAGTGATGGTTAGAATGTTTTTAAAATGAGTCCACACAGCCAGTCATATATAAAATGCAGTCTGAAAGAAGGGCTCAGTCCCAGCCAGTTTGAAATGTTGACTTTCCTAAAAGAGGGTGACATTGGCTTAGGGACCAGGTATTCACCATGACTCGACGACTCCTACATTGTAAACATCAGACATCTGAATGCAAAGGTTTTGTGGTCTGTCTTGGCATTCCTCTGCGTAAATGCTTGCATTGGAACTGGCCAGTAAGATATTTTTTTAGGGTGGGGAGGCAGAATCCCACTGGAGATTTACACTTGCATAACCAGCCACTTGTGTAAGATGTTAAAGTTGTTTTGGCTTGCATAAAGAAGTCTGAGGCTTTGTTATGTATAACACCCCCCTCCCCCAGCTTCCACAATGGTCTGTGGTCCTGCTGGGGGGGACAGGGGACAGGTGGGCACATCTCTTGCCCTCATTTGCCTGAGTATGGATGCCCCAGTTCCTCCCACAACCCTGAAAACTCTACTGGCAGTTCCTGCTGGAGGATTCTGGGAATCACAGTAGAATCATATCTTTTGGAAATGTCCCATCACAATGGGGTGCAGTAGCATTACTGTCACACAGAGGACCTGCGATTTGTCTTGAAACTATCTTCTCTGTCCTCCCACAGGCTCCTTTTCCAAAGGCATCGCTGAAGGAGAAGTGGATCCCTCCTTTGGTCCTTTGGAAGCAATACGACTGACCATCCAAACTGACTCGCCTGTATGGATCATCTTGAGCGAGGTAATCTTCTTTGAGCTGTTTTTCCCTCTTGAAGACCAGCTTCCTCAAAAGTGTTCATTCACAGTTGGAGCTCATGCCTGTTATGTCCTCAGGTAGATTTCTCTAGACAGCGTTGCAGGATTTCCCTAGCACTAAGCCTGACAAAAAATGGAAGTCTTCTAGAAGTTTTATCTTCTGGATGAGAGTGGCCTCTCATCCATCTTACAAATGTGAATGATAGAGGGAATCACCATTTTATGCTCCATTTTAATTAATAAACAATCTGCACAGAATGCCATCTCCATCTTGGAGAGGTCAGTGCCAGAGCTCCCATAGTATGTTCTCTCCTGACAGGATGCCATAAGCACCCTTAGCTATGAGCTGGTATTTCCAAGTCCTGGTAGTCTCTAAAGTGCCTGCAACAGTAGTGCTTGAAAGGGAAGTAGCACAGTCAAAATGGTGACTCAAGACTGTCATTGCTGCGAGACCAGAGGAGATGCCAATGGCATGTGTCCTGTTTGAAGTCGCTGCACCACTCCTGATTGACCTCCATGGAGCCAAGCAAAACTGGGTTAATCTATAAATACAGTGAGCCCTTGGTAGCTGCTGGTGGGGATTTGGCTCCAGGAACTCCTTGAATTCCAATTTCAGTGGATGCTAAAGTCCCTTTATATACAATGCTGTAGCTAGTGTATTAAAATGGTGTCTCCTATGGAAAATGGCAAAACTGAAAGTTTGCTTTTGTTTTTGTAAAAAAAAGTTTTTACCTGTGGATGGTAGAATCTATGGATACAGAGGGCCAACTCTATTTGTCTCTGGCAACCACTTTCATAACACTTATTTATATATTTCTTTTCAAGAGGTGATGTGTAAGGAACCTCCACACATCAAGAAACAGAGTACAACCTTTAGTTTTTGTAATATTAAAAGATGCAACACATCTGTGATTATTGGATGTGTAATTAAAGTAGATGGTGTTGTCAGTGAGTTGGAATACTGGCCATTTTTTTTCCAGGCCACACTTCCCAAATCAGGCCTTTGTCAGTACTCTGCAATCTTTATGGCTAGGAAATCCTTTCCCATCACATTCAGGGATTACATGTTACAGTTGCTTTGTGTTCCAGTGCAGGATTCAAACCTTGTTTTTTAAGAGCCAGAGCTAATAAGTGAGGGAGCAGTAATCTTTGCAAAATAAAACACTGGCTAATTAAAAGCATGTCCTGTTTCCCCCTTGTGCCAGCAGGACTCCCAACTGAAAGGTCAGCAGTTTGAATCCGGGGAGTGGGGTGAGCTCCTTTCTGTCAGCTCCAGCTTCTCGTGGGGACATGAGAGAAGCACCCCACAGGATGATAAAACATCTGGGCGTCCCCTGGGCAACGTCCTTGAAGGCGGCCAATCCTCTCCAGAAGCGACTTGTAGTTTCTTAAGTCGCTCCTGACACGAAAAATAAAACAGCTGGGGAGTCTGTGTCCTCCCTGCTAGCCATGGCCACTGCTTATCCGATGTGGAGCTGGTGGATCCAATATGTTCTCTAAGCCTACCACAGAAACAATGCAAAGCTGATTTGTTAAATCCTAATAGATTTCTCTCTGAAAACTCATATTTTCAGATATTCCTGAAGAAAGCCGATTGAGCTTGAAGATACAAGGAACGATGCACACACAGTGTCGCTATCAGCTCTTCTCCTTTTCTTCCTCTCTTCTGTGAAACTGCAGACGTGGCAGAATACGGGGAGCTGACTCCTAGGCAAAGGTGCTTCCAAAGGGCACCTGGCTGCTCTACGCAGAGGAAGAAGCAGCAGGCAGTGAAACTTGGCAGGGCCTTGGAGTTTCCTGACCACATTTCCTAGGAGAAGAGAAAGATTTCTCTTTCCACATGCGGGTGCTGGACTGAACTACACAACAGCAGCACCAGGGCTGGCCTGCTGTGCGCCTGGCTGCCTTTGCAGCTGTAAGAAGAGAAGCATGGAGATGAATGTTCTGTGTAAAAGATTTGTTTCTTTAGTCCCTTGAGCAAGGACCACAGGACTCACAGGCCTCTCCCCTTGCCCCTCCTCGGTATTGATGCCTGAATGTATCACCCAAGGGTGCATTTAGAAATATGGGTTTAAGGAAGGCGAAGGTCAGCGTGACTATCAAGCTCTCACAAGCCGGTGGCGAAGCCTTGAGGAGTGTGGTGGGAAGCGGCTGCCCCTTCTGTAAGTAAAAAGCAGTTGCTCCAGGCCCCTCCTGAGGATTACACATGCTGTCAGGTGACCAATCAGAGGTGGGGTGTAGGAAGAAAGGGGGTGAGAGGTGGAGGCGACAGAATGGCAGGGAAACAATAATAATGCCACACTGTGCCTGCCAGGGTGGTACATGCCCCCATCACACAATACAGCTCATGTCGAAGTCACCAGTGTCTTCATGCCTTGAGGAGGAGTGCAGAGTCCATCCTTTTAAATCCATATCTCTGTTATTTACTGGTTGGTGTGAGTTTTGAAGAAAAAACAAACAAACATGTAGGCCAGTTCTCAAATGGTAGGGATTAGAGTGTAATTTTTAAAAACGCAAAAACAAAAACCCATGTCTCTAGCGATACACTGGAATGCATTATACTACTTTAATGTGATGTATTTTTTATTATTGGATACATTTGATTTTTTTCCAAGTATATCTATATAAAATATATATATATATTAAAATGTGCACTGTAAAATTTTAATTCCATTTAACATGGGGTGTTTTGTTTTACTTGCTCTTCACTGAAGCACTGAATTCTGACCACTCGAACAGGAATTCACATCAACGAGTATGAAGGAGAGGCGCATTCATCAAAAAGGTAACTGCTACACAACAGCCACAAAGAGATTTTGCAGTGGGGTGATATATGCTTAAACCCCAATGGACAGCCACTTCCTCTGTGTAACAGACCTCCCCATTTGCAAAGCCAGGTCTTTTGTCCCCTATGAGTAAAGTCTAGTCATGTCCAACTCTGGGGGATGGTACTCATCTCCATTTCTAAGCCAATGAGCCGGCATTGTCCACAGACACCTCCAAGGTCATGTGGCCAGCATGACTGCATGGAGCACTGTTACCTTCCTACAGAAGCAGTCACTATTGATCTACTCACACTTGCATGTTTTTGAACTGCTAGGTTGGCAGAAGCTGGGCCTAACAGTGGGAGCTCACCCCACTCCCCGGATTCAAATCTCCAACTTTTCAGTCAGTAAGTTCTACAGCTCAGCAGTTTAACCTGCTGTGCCATGAAGGGGCCTTGTCCCCTATTGTCACAAGTATTTTCAATGTTTTCGAAAAGACTTGCATGCCCTGTCTTCCAGAAAAGATGAATGATTTGCCTTCATCTTAACTTCTGGACCAGAATCACTAAGTGCTTCTAACAGCTGTTCAAGCCTTGGCAAGAAACTGAAATAATTGCGCAAATTTATCTACAGAATTGCGAGCTCAAAAATTAGGACCTTTTCAAAAATACAAGTATTTTATTCCTTTTCTTAAATTGAGTTAATACTCTCAACTGGAGTAGACCCACAAAGCTAATGGAAAATCCGTAAATGCAACTTTCCACATACCCTTTTGGGTCAATTATTCCATTCCTGTTGGGACCAGCACCCAAATTTGGGGCATTGTTTCATGCAGCCATTGCTTAATCAGATAACTTGAATGTCCAGGAAGCAAAAACCAGCACTGGATACACAGAACATTTCACAAGCACTGCTCAAAATTCTTCCTCGTATAAATAAAAATCTAAAACTCTGACATTTTTGAGGTTAAAGGTCATAGTAACATCAACATGGCTCAGAAAATACATTTCCATAGAACTGCTTGCTAAATAATTGAGGTACAGGCACTTAAACGTGAGAAAAAGGAAATAAAAGTAGAGGATGGTGATGTAAGATATCTGGGGCTGTTTGTCACGAATAACTTGGCAGCGGAGTGCTAGAATAAAAAATAAGGCAAGGCCATAAAATGGGCTGTGAGCCCTACCACAGACAAGGCAATAAGGACACACAGTACACCAGAACTAAAGTACATCGGGCTCAATCTGTGTAAAAAGAACAAAAAGTGTTGTTATTAGTTCAAGTTGACAACATTAACTTTGTTTCAACAAAAGCGTATCTCTACTCCTGGTCTCTACATTAACATGATAAATAGATTTGTGCCAAATGGTGTTGCTAGACACCATGGTACTAGAGTTGCTGTTATGGAAGTGCAATTCATTTGAAAGCATGAGAAGTCAGGAGACATTCCAACTCCTTCAACCTGAAATGTGTTAAAAGTATTTTGTTGATGAATTTTCAGCCGTTAGAGATGCTAAGGCAGTAAGAGGTACGCTGTGCTGGCTTCTTTGGAATTTCCCTTTCACATCATCAAACGCTACTTTGCAAACCAATATGCTTATAAGGAAATAATGATGACTTAAAGAGGAGAGTTGGATGAAAGAAAAAAACTCCCTCCACCAAGAAACAGAGTCATTATTATAATGGAAATGACACCTTCTAGAATACTGATGTTGGAAATGGCAAATATCACAAACACATGTTTGGTGGCTGGGAATTGAAACTTGAAAAGCATCCATACAGCAACCCAACCAACATTATTTTCCAACACAAAAACTAAAAAGGATCTAGCCAAACAAGATATTTTAACTGTAACTTTCTCCGAAAAAGAATATACACTGACATCAAGACAAAAAAGGAAGAAATTTATGGGTTGTTGTAAGTTTTCAGGGCTGTATGGCCATGTTCCAGAAGCATTCTCTCCTGACGTTTTGCCCACATTTATGGCAGGCATCCACAGAGGTTGAGAGGTCTGTTGGAAACTAGGCAAGTGGGGCTTATATATCTGTGGAATGACCAGGGTGGGAGAAAGAACTCTTGTCTGCTTGAGGCAAGTGTGAATATTACAATTGGCCACCTTGATTAGCATTTAATGGCCTCCTGTTTAAAAATGACCTTTCCAGGGCCTGGAACAGTTTGGAGGGAGATGTGACTAAATTACTCCCATGCTATCCAGGGGAATTTTTAACCAAAAACAATTACTGTGAGATGTTTTTAAATGCTGGGGGAGGAACCATAGCCTCCCAAAGTCAGAGCTCAGACCAGCATGGCTCCCTAATCCCTGACTGTTGCTCTCTCCGGATTTAATTGAACCAGATATGTGTTAAGATTCTGTGAGTCTATTTAATTATTTAGGAGAGATGAAAGCCAAGGAACACCCAACTATGTGCTCAAGACTGTTGTATATGGTCTGTGGTGTCCCTTTGTTGCCCCTTTTGTTTGGATGGTTTGGGTTTTGGATCATATCTATCATAAATGACATAAGCACGACCTTCCACCAGTTAAGACAGTGGTTCTCAACCAGTGGGTCTCCAGATGTTTTGGCTTTCAACTCCCAGAAATCCTAACAGTTGGTAAACAGGCTGGGATTTCTGGAAGTTGTAGGGCAAAACATCTGGGGACCCACAGGTCGAGAACTACTGAGTTAGGAGACAATAACCTTATAATCTTGTAACTACTAACCAGGATGGCAGCTGTTGTGTTCTACACACATCTTGTATGGAAGGTCATTCAGTCATAGAAAGGGAACTGATGCAACACCAATAGGTGTTTATGCTGCTCTTGTTAGGCATATGCTGTCCCACTTTCTACTGGTGAGAATTTTCCAAAGGTTCCAGCATTTACCCAGAGTTCAGTTTCTTTAAAACCAGTAACAGGAAACTTGAGGTATTGTGATATAAGGATCATATTTACAGATATACCCAGGCTGAGTATAATGCACTCAACCCAGCAACATATCCCTATCCGATTTCTTGGGATAATTATAGCAGCATAGGCTTCTGCTTCTTGCCTGACCACATTCAACACAGAAAGCTGTTCTGCTAGTATTCACTTTTAGATAGACATACTTGGAACTTATTTTTATTTTGTACACTTGGCATGGGAATACCTAAATGTGGAGTGAGCAACAAGTGGGGCTGGGGCACATGGGAAACTATATGTCCTACTGTGCACCGAGCCCAATCTTAATACTTTTACATACCCTTCCTACTGGTGAGCACAGGGGCAATATCCACATATTGGGGGTTACAAACCATTTTAGGAGGGATGTTTTAAAATTAGGAAGTCAATGCAAAGCCCAAAGAGGTGTAGGGGCCATGTTTTGCCCCCAAAGTTGGGGAAATGTGGGTTCAGTTGTCCCAAGTACAGCCTTGAGGGGCTATAGCTCCCCGGTCCTGCTGCATCTGACCTCATCCGCTTTGCTTAATCCCACCTTAGCAACATCCAGTGTCCTTGGGCCTCTTTGAGACTTAGCCAGCAAGACTTCTCCAGAATTGTAATGTTGTCTTTTGGCTGAAATCCTAATTGGTATCCTGTTATTCCATTCTAGTTCTCATAAAAATACAGACTGGGCTGGGGCTTCCGCTTTCCACTGTCAGGTCCTTGAGATGTGTTTGGCTCTTGGATCTGTATCAACAGGTTTACTTAATAGTGCCTTAGGAGAAAATTTATAATGCTGGAAGGTGATCTAAAGGATCACATTGGCCAAACCAGTATTATCAATACTAGTTTAAATGTGTGGGGCTTGATGAATGCAAAGCTGGGGTGAAAATTGCTGGAAGAAACATTAACAACCTCAGATATGCAGATGACACCACTCTGATGGCCGAAAGCGAGGAGGAGCTGAGGAGCCTTCTAATCAAGGTGAAAGAAGAAAGCGCAAAAACTGGGTTGCAGCTAAACGTCAAAAAAACCAAGATTATGGCAACAAGAATGATTGACAACTGGAAAATAGAGGGAGAAAATGTGGAGGCCGTGACAGACTTTGTATTTCTAGGCGCAAAGATTACTGCAGATGCAGACTGTGGCCAGGAAATCAGAAGACGCTTACTTCTTGGGAGGAGAGCAATGTCCAGTCTCGATAAAATAGTAAAGAGTAGAGACATCAGACTGGCAACAAAGATCCGCCTAGTCAAAGCCATGGTATTCCCTGTAGTGACCTACGGATGTGAGGGCTGGACCTTAGGGAAGGCTGAGCGAAGGAAGATCGATGCTTTTGAGCTGTGGTGTTGGAGGAAAGTTCTGAGAGTGCCTTGGACTGCGAGAAGATCCAACCAGTCCATCCTCCAGGAAATAAAGCCCGGCTGCTCACTGGAAGGAAGGATACTAGAGACAAAGTTGAAGTACTTTGGCCACATCATGAGGAGACAGGAAAGCCTAGAGAAGACAATTATGCTGGGGAAAGTGGAAGGCAAAAGGAAGAGGGGCCGACCAAGGGCAAGATGGATGGATGGCATCCTTGAAGTGACTGGACTGACTTTGAGGGAGCTGGGGGTGGTGACGGCCGACAGGGAGCTCTGGCGTGGGCTGGTTCATGAGGTCACGAAGAGTCGGAGACGACTGAACAAATGAACAACAACAACAAAGTTTAAATTTTAGGAAAATTAGCTGGTCAAAACTGAAGGCAGACAACTCTTTATCTGAGACATGAAATTAGTCTACACAGAAAATAATACTCACCTTTCTTGTGCTGAATGTGCATACCCAACAAAGTACTGATAGCGAGCATAGAGATAAATTAACCCACAAAATGCAGCCAAAGCTAAGAAAAAAGAGGAAACAAAAATGGTTGTTATGGAAACACTGATCACATGGATTGAAAACAATCTGATTAAAATCCTAATCTAGGAGAAGTTCCTGCATCAAGAAAAGTATCTTGATGCTGTTAAAATGCCATCTCTAGTTTATTGCTCCTGCCCCTCACCACTTTATTGCAACATCACAAAGGGGCACCACTAACTGCTCCCAAGGACACCAAAGAGTGGGCACACATTTGGGCTGCCTTGCCTCCCCTCCTTTTTTTCAAGTGCCATATATCAGTTTCCATCCACTACTTGGTTAACTAAATCTGGCAAGTAAAGTAAGACAAAAACATTTTCAGCCAAAAGGGACGTGAACATTCTCTCCTTCCCAATTAACCTCAGCCAAAATTGTGAAACTATCATCCAAATTTAACATTATAGTTAAGATTAGAGTTACTGCATGGAAATGCCTGGCATGGCTACGGATTACAAACCACAATATCTAAGGAAAGCAGATTCTACCTGAACATGAGGAAGAAATTCCTAACTGTGAGAGCTGTTCTGCAGTGGAACTCTCTGCCCCAGAGGGTGGTGGAGGTTCCTCTTTTGAAGGCTTTTAAACAGAGGCTGGATGGCCTTCTGTCAGGGGTGCTTTTGAATGTGATTTTCCTGCTTCTTGACAGGCGGTTGGACTGGATGGCCCATGAAGTCTCTTCCAACTCTATGATTCTATAATACTAATGCTACTATATGTCTTGTAAAGTGTGGTTTGATGGCAGCAGACATAACAAAACTACCCTGCCAAAATACTAAATATTTTCTCTTGGTTCCAGCACTGCGATACTACTATGTGGACAAAGCCAGCACTCTAGTGTTTGGACTGAGGAATAACAACAACAAAAAACCCAAGCCCATGCATGTATGTACTACATAAACTACTTTTGAGGAGTGATACTCCTTTCACCATAGCTTCCAACAACCTCCACAATAAAAATACACACACAGCCAGAGTGATGTCACATTTTTCGTGGCAGACGCCCTTGTTGTGCGTGTCTCTGGGGAAGCATGAAGTAACCAAAACTCCTGCATCCTGATGCATCCATGCACCTTCCTGCTTCTTGGGAAGGAACTCCCTAAAGAAGGCATGCTGTTTCCACTACCCACCCACAATCATTTTTACCATTTACAAAAAAGACGCTACTATTTGTGATAAGACAGATGTAAACAGAGTGAAGAAATGTGTGTTTAAAACCTTTTAGCAAAATACTTTAAAAAGTATAAAGTATGAAAGATTTATGTAGTGTGAAAAGGTGCCCTAGTCAGCTAAACAAGAATCAAGTTTTTGTTATGTGTTAGCTATGCAAGCAGTTCAGTGGTAACCATTAAGAATATGAATTAGGATTCACTTTTTACCTTGATTGGAAAAGACTCCAGCAACCCATAAAACTGATAGAAATATTGGAAAGTATTCGGAGCAATTTGCTCTAAAATAAAAGCAAAGAAAAATATTTTTACTCCCTAATTCAGGAGGTTAGAGGGAAAGAGCATGGTGAGATCAGATTAGATAGCTTTCTTCTGGAAATACTACCTAAGCACTTTATAGCTCCAGGTGGCATGTGATGCCATAGAGATACTATAACAAATGGCATATTTTCCTGACTCTGACTCTGATTTTGTCACACTGCAGATATTAACACACACACACACAATCCTCTTTCACAGCATTTACATGATTTCCTGAAGATACAAGCCTAAGCATGTAATGGCAGGAGAAATCAAGAGATTAGTAGAAGTGTTTTCCTTGACGACTGCTTTTCTAAGCAGTGAGATTAAATAATGCAAATTCTTAACTTGCAATCTGAACTGGTTCAGTTATAACTTACCAACTCGGTGATAATTAAAACTGTATTGTTGTTGTATGCTTTCAAGTCATTTCTGACTTGTGGTAACTCTAAGGTGCCGGTATTACCAGATTTTCTTAGTAAAACTGGTTTATAAGTGATTTGTCTTTGCCTTCCTCTACAGCTGAGAGAGTGTGACCTGCCCCAAGGTCACCCAGTAAGCTTCCATATGTGAGCAAGTATTTTTGGACTACAACTCACAGAGTTGGTTAGTTGGAGGCAGGGTACATGGGGAGAAGAAATAATGCATTTAGACATCCTCAAGGTGAGGTGCAGTTAGGTGTGGAAACTAGCTTAAAAAACTGGGGAAAAGTGAGTGGATTTTGAGGAAGGCACCGGGAAAGAAAAAGTTTAAGAAGAGCACAGTGATAAAGTTGATTATTTTGGCAACAGGGTTGAGGAGGAAGAGAAAAAGGACAGTTTCGGTCCTATCACACTGCTCTACTGAGGGATGGACAAAATCAGAAAGGCCACAGAGATTCTGTAGTTCCTTCAGAGGTTCACTAAAAGACAAGTATGGGTGCATTAGTTCCACTAAGCCTGCCAGATACGGAAAGTCTCACCCTCCTATAGCCATGAAAACACTTGCATACTATCTAGATGCTTCTCTTTGTTGAATTAATCTTTATTGTTCTTGACAATGACCAGCACTGATCCCTTGCTACACAGAAGGTGGACAAGGACCGTGATGACCAGAGTGCCTTCTCCATGCAAAAAGGAAAGCCACTTTCTGTTAAATCATTGCAATATCTTTGTCAAACATCTGCCGTGCGTGATATTTGATTCGACTGAATGATTCAACAATAAACTCTTTTAAAATGTAAACAATTTACACAGTCCCTAACTCTTGGCATAACGCCGCAAACTGAATGCCAATATATACAAAATTAAGCCTCCTCTGCGATTTTAATCTAAACTTCACTGCAAGTGTGGCTTAGGACATAACAGTGCATCAAAACTGAGCGCACTAACCCAATCTGTCAGACTTACTGGGCTCTGAAGATCCTTTCAAATTCTTGTGGACCTGATGTTAGAGGTGGGGAGATTTTGCACTTCCGCCGAGCATAGATCACCTGCATGGCAAAATAGGCTGAACAGAAGAGGATGGGAGGCAAGAGGGAGCAAAGGGAAAAGAACACGTTAGTTTACTTGCTGAAGTGATGAAGGCTTTGTGATGAGAGACAACAGGCTCACACACACCCCAGCAAACACCACCTTCATTTGATAAGCAAATATGAATGGACAAAGACATCATTTCCATGATTATCAATGTTTTGCAAACGAGTTGATTTTTCCTCCTGGCCGTCTGGTTCTTGTCTCCTCCAAGAAAAACTCAAGAGGCCTGAAAACATTCTAAATGCACTTGAACTAAAAACACATTATGTACGGCAAGAAGACCACACTGGAGTTTTGGCATGTCTGTTCACCTGCCTTGTTTAGCACATTTTTCCTTTGGCATTTTCAGTCTTTTGTCATTTGGGAAGAACTGTAGAAAAGGACTGACTCTTAAGCACTTGATAGTGGGGAGGATCAACACTACATGAAGAACGAAAGCTTGCTCTCAGAGTCTGCAGCACTCTCCGTTTTCTAAATATTTAATTAAAACAGCCCATTACGTTGTCAGTAAGGATTCCTGAAAGGAGACTTCTGAAGTAGCCAATATCAAAATGTGTAAAGAGGGAGAACCAAATGTGCCATCTCTGTAAATTCCTTAGCTTCATTGACAAGCATAGCTTTCATGAATATAGTAATTTACATTCTTACCTTCTTGCAAACCCAGTCAAGGTTGAGTTCCTCTTTTGCAATGACAAATGTTTAAAATTGTTTTCTGAACCAAATACAGTAGAGTCTCATTTATCCAACATGCCTACGGCCATACCACCCTGAACACACTTATCCAACATAAGTGGGCCGGCAGAACGTTGGATAATAAGGAGGGATTAAGGAAAAACCTATTAAACATCAACTTACGTTATGATTTTCCAAATTAAGCACCAAAACACCATGTTTTACAACAAATTGACAGAAAAAGCAGTTTAATACATGGTAACATTATGTAGTAATTACTATATTTACAAATTTAGCAGCAAAACATCATAGTGTATTGAGACAGCTGTGGATCCAGGTGGGAGGCAGACTGTGTTGGAGAATACAGAGCGTTGGATGAGTGAAGATTGGATAAGCAAGACTCTGCTACATTTTTAGTTTTTCTAGTTTGTTTCTATATTCAGTTAATTTTGATTTAAATGAACTAATCTTGGGGTGTGAGGAACCTATAAAAATCTATGCTGTAACCTATGAATGGCTAGTTTTTACAACTAATCCATTTAATCTAATTTGCCTCTTTAAAAAATAGCAAGGGCTACACGCCTATTATATTCTAAATGCAAAACAGGATTGTCAGGGCATGACTGCACGGTGCAGATTGTATTCTCTCCAGCCAACTTCAATAGGAAATATATGCACATTACCAATCTAACATACTGGTCTAGAAGATCTAAAAATAGACTGTATTATTAAACTTTCATTGTAATACGTAACAGCAAAGGTTATGTTCCTTACCTTGTTCCAAGACTCCCAAAATAGTAACAGTGGCCAGCAAGGCTATCTGATGCAGCATGTTGGTTCTGCAGTAAAAGCAAGGCAGCTAGAGAACCAGGCAGGCTTCTAGGTGGTGGACTGTTAATAGGCATACCCACAGCCTGCCTTCAATACAATCAGGCAGCAAAGCCTTTATTTCCTCTTCCCAGCAGATGGCTAGTTAACTCCTTCCTGGCTGGACTGTCTTGACTGGATTCCAAGAAGTCTTGCTACCAAAACCACTTCTGTGAACTTCCACTACATTGAAACCTCACACGCATAGAAACACATATGACCAGTAGAAAAAAGAACAGAATAAACCACAATGCAATGCACTAGAATGCAATATTAAATACAAAATTTAAAAAATGAAATATATTTTTATACAGTGATTAAAAAATATGGTTGTAACACACTCCATGATGCCTAAAAGCCGAGCCTATGAAGAACAGCCAATTCTTGTTTTACAAGCGTTACATCTGGGCATTTTCAACATGCACTGTAGGCAACCTCATACTTGTTGCAATGGGAAATATTAAGTTTAATCAACATAATGGAGGCTTAACATCCCTTCCATGGACAGCAGGGTGCCTAAAACAGATTCTCACCAATGTGGCAGCAGACGACAACCTCACTTTTCCTTCCATTGGTTATCCCTTTAACTAAAACAAGGCTAATATGAAATGGCATGATCCAAAAATAAAGCAAGAATCAATGTGGTGTAGCAGTTTGAGAGCTGGGTGACTGGAGAGCAGGGTTTGAATCCCTGTTCAGCCATTGAAACCAACTGTGTGGCCTTAGGAAAGCTACACTCTCTCAGCCTCATCTCTGAACAAATATTACGAAGAAAATCTTAAGGATACCATAAGTCAGAAATTACTTGAAGACACATAACAATGAAAGTAAAGTGGGGAAACAGAACAGAATTATCTACATAAATAACGGATTTTGAAACATTAATTGTGCTCAATTTAAATGCTGCACATGGAATGTATGTGCAGCATTACATTTTGTTAAAGCAAATCCATCAGAACCACAATACTCCTCATCATCAATCTTTATTATGGTCCAAAGACCCAATTTGTTCACCAGAAATGGTACACAGCAGATTCATAAACTGGTAGGACTACTTAAAAACAGGACAAGTGATATTCTAGATGCATATGAACAAGGATAAAAACACTGCAAATATATACAAGGCACATTTCAACCTGAGTCTAATACAGGAAGTTGTTGTATCCTGGCTACCTCAGAGAGAAACTTGGCAACAGCCAGGATCACAGGGGGAAAATTGTCACCACCTAGTAGGAAACTTTACATGGAATTGGGCTCATCTACCAGGTAGGTTGCTCAGTAGTGGGTTAATAACATGTAACCAAACCTGTTTGTAAAAACTGCAGGACAGTATGATGCAATACATACATTCAACATCCTGGTTATTACATGGGCAAAGTCTTGCATTGTATGGGACTCCCGCAAATCTGCCTCAGATGGGAACACTGCACCTTGCCTTGGAGAATAGGTAGTGATACTTGGCCATAGTCAAATTCTCAAGATAATTTGCTTCATGAAGAGGCCCAGCATAATGTATACTCAGGGCACTTGGGGGACAAGAAACATATGAGCCGCTCACAGAAGGCAATATCCCAGAGTCTTTGTTAATAGATTTAAGTGCCATGTCAAACCCCAAATGTGATAAGAGAGATGAAGAAAGGCCAATAGAAAAGGCTGTTTCAGAGTTAAGCTTGAATCAGTTGCTAGTGCAATCATCCTGGGCTAGATGGTGAATCAGACCTGAGCCCAGTCTGAAAACACTGACCTTAATCCAATATTGAAGGGCCCACTACCAAGCTCTTTTTGACAGGAGGATTTCCCCGGATTGTAACAGCAAGACACAGGATGATATACATCTGGGGAACTGAAAGAGGGCTCTCAAGAACTGTGGTTGGTGCTGGCCTATCTTAGGTGTTAAGCCACCAATCCAGATGCTGGATGCATACAGCAACTGAGTAGCTGTCTTGGCATTAAAAACTTTAATAGCTGATGCTATATACCACCCCTCTTTGGTAAAGTGGCTGATCTGATAACTTGTGCTTTCGGAGAAATAGAAGATATGTGAGCAGACTCAGACAGAGTGTGATGGAAAAGCAACCCCAGATATTGAAAGCTTCTAACCTGTTCTAAAGTATGCCCGTTGAGGGACCATCGGCATGAGATCTCCCCCCCCCCCCCCACACTCCTCAAAAAACCATAATTTTAGACTTTCTGTGATTGATTTTAGGTCATTCCATAAGCAATAATTTAGGAATTTACTTAATAAATGATTTAGTCCTGCCCTGGAGCATGAGATGTTAGCAGCAACATCAAGAGAGCAATAAGGAGATTTTTATTGTTCCAAGCTTGGGCAGATGTTCATTGGGGTCTGATAAGGTTTCTTCCAGATCATTGATGAATGTATTAAACAAGGTAGGGGCAAGGATGCAGCCTTATTCTGACTCCTCTGGACATGGATATTTCTCCAGAAAGTTATCCCAGGTTGCCACATCTAATCTGTAGCTTCCTGTCACTATACAGGGCCTTAATAAGGCCTAGAACTCTTTTATCATTCAAGTTCTTGTCCATTTTCCCCAAAGTTTATTTCTAGAGATGGAATCAATTGCTGATTTCAAGTCCATGAAGCCTACAAATATTTTACCCTGTAGCAGTCTGACATGTTTCTCAGCAATATGAGAGCGCAACCACAGTACTGGCTTTATACTAAGAGAACGAAACACTATCATATATTCTACATGTCGGATATAAATTATATACAATTAATGTTTCAAGTCCAAACCCAGAAGATGCAATTGATGAAAGGGGACAAGAGAGAAATACAGTAGAAATATCATCATATTAGAATAATAATACAGAGAAGGAACCGTAATATTTTCCCAGTCCTATACTATTTATAGACATTTTTCAATTAAAAATACTTCATACCTAGATCAAAACTTTAGACCCTTCGAATCAACAGTATCCTCTTTCTGTTGGGGACAAGTGAGGAACACAGTCTACTGGAAAAGTATTTTCATACTGTATCTGAATAACTATCAGAAACATTTCACTCCTTTTTCCTTCTGTGGAAAACAGGATGGCCCAGCCTATTCAAACCATGTTTTCCTTGGAAGTTTCACAGAGTCAAAAAAGCAGGAACAGGAGAGAAAAATAATTCTACGGTCTTGTGCAATGAGGAGCAGAAGTGGAAAAGTCGTTATGTATTTGCTTTGACTACTGCCCTAAACAACTATCTTGAGAGGGTATATCACTATCTGACACAAAAATCCATGCATGGAGAAGCCGCTTATATGGTTAAGAAGGTTGTAACGTTTGGTTTGTTTGCATGAATCCGGGATAGAAATACAACCTAGCAGAAACAACTCAAAAACTTAGGACAAAATTCCTGTGTGCCCAATCCCCTAATTATGACTTGATTTCCTTAAGGAAAGAAAAATAACAACAAATCCCAGCTGCTGCCATCAGCATGTTCCACTGTAATAAACACCATAATGAAAACACAATGTAAATGTTTCCTTATATTCTTTGCTACTGACCTGAAAGCTATGACATACAATTGATTTGAAAGTTCAAGTTCATCATGTCATTTAGCCAGCCCAAAAATTAACAACTGATGCAAAATTTCAGCAGTGTTGTAGATTTAATGTATTGCCAAAGCCTTTCATGGCCAGGTTGTTGTGTTTTCCAGCCAGTATAGCCATGTTCCAGAAGCATTCTCTCCTGACGTTTCACCTGCATCTATGGCAGGCATCGTCATAGGTTGTGAGGTCTGTTGGAAACTAGGAAAATAGGGTTGATTTATCTGGAATGTCCAGGGTGGAAGAAAGAACTCTTGTCTGTTGGAGGTAGGTGTGAATGTAGCAATTGGCCACCTTGATTTAGTGGCCTAGCAGTTTTCAAGGTCTGGCTTCTTACTGCCTGGGGGAATCCTTTGTTTGGAGGTGATTAGTTGGCCCTCAGTGTTGTAGATTTGTGTGGATGTGTGTCAGGAGTGAATTGAGAAACTGCAAGTTGCTTCTGGTGTGAGAGAATTGGCCGTCTGCAAAGATGTCGCCCAGGGGATGGCCGGATGTTTGATATTTTACCATTGTGTGGGTAGCTTCTCTCATGTCCCTGCATGGGGAGCTGGAGCTGACAGAGGGAGCTCAACCCACTCTCCCTGGATTCAAACTGCTGACCTGTCTGTCAGCAGTCCTGCTGGCACAAGGGTAGATAAAAGCAAATACATTAAAGCTTAATCCAAACAAAAAAGGGCATTTTATAAGCAGGTCATGGAAAGGGGTCATGCTGAGCTTGTGGTGGTCTGGAGACCCAAGTTTAAAGTTGGTTCTGTTCAACTCAAGCTGAAACCTGAACACACAGGTATCAGCTGTAGCTAGAGATGCACTAACCCGGCTAAGGCTAGTGTGTCAACTCTACCTGCTCTGGAAGATGTCACTTCTAGCCATTATAGTACATGTCCTGCCAAAGAAGACTGGTCTATTTCCATTTGTTTCATCCATTTTCTGACAAGCCTGTAGCACTGTTCTGAAGTGCAAGAAGAGGACATACATACATTTATAGATGGTACCTGAGGTGCAGGTGGGTCCACTTCAGGCTTTCAAAACAACTGCGTTTATTGGAAAACCAAGGTCCTTTAGCCGGAATCTAGATGCAAAACAATGGCATGGGCAAACGATAACATAACAAACCAAGGAATTTCTGATTGGTGCTAAAACTAAATCCATAAGGTCTTTCACAAAAGAATCAATTTTTGGTTTACTTCTAAGCTTTATTATTGTACAACATAATCTCTTGCTGATGAACTATAAATCACCCAGAGATCTAGTCGGTCCTAATCTGCCTTCGCTCTACCACTAGTAGGAAAAACAAACATGCAATGATTCTGAAATAAAACACGTAGATTTCACTGTATGTATTCCTTTGCCTTCTCCACATGTCCTTACACAGGGATAAAACTGTGTTCAAAATACTGCCTCAGATTAAAGATATATTTTATTTTTACAAGGTTTCTCTTATCAGGATTGAAACTGTGATTAACTTACCATGTGACCGTGGCTAAAATTCAAACTTGGGTTGAACAGAGATTAAGAATCACAGATAATATATCTTTCTGTAACAAATCATGATCCTGCAATTTGAAACAGGAAACAGCAGATCAACATACTCACTGTTTAATACAAAGTGTGACTATCACTCTGATCTCTGGGCTCATCATGCAAACTACTGGCTAGATCTTACCCATACATGTTTTTAACATTTAACTGGCTATGATATCAAAGGCTGAAAGAGCATTAACCAGAAAATCATTTATTTAATTTTAAGCATTTATATTCTGCCCTTCGCACCCTGAAGGGTACTCAGGGCGGAGCACAACATATAAACAGCAAACATTCAATGCCAGGACATAAAGAAACTATAGACAAACATAAACATTGAAACCATTTATCTCGACATTAAAATCCACTGTTTAAAACTGTCTCAATCATCCACATCGAATCCGGTTAGCATGGTAAGTTTTCCTATCGCTGCCTTATTGCACAGACCCAAAGGCTTGGTCCCACAGCCAAGTTTTTACCCGCCTTCTGAAGGACAGGAGAGAGGGGGCAGATCTAATCTCACCAGGAAGGGAGTTCCATAGCTGAGGGACAATCACTGAGAAGGCCCTCTCTCTCATCCCTACCCATTGCACCTGTGACAGTGGTGGGACGGAGAGCAGCCCCCCGGCCACCACCGAAATCTAGGATATCAGGCTCAGCGATGACTCCAGGAGGACTCCCAAGCTGTGCACCTGTGCCTTCAAGGAGAGTAACCCCATCCAGCACAGGCTGTAACCCTATACCTTGTTCGGCCTTCCAACTGTCCAAGATGACCTTTGTCTTGTCTGGATTCAACTTCAATTTGCTTGCCCTCATCCAGACCATCACACCGGCCAGGCACCAGTTCACGATTTGGATTGCCTCCTAAGCATCTGGTGGAAAGGAGTAATAGAGCTGGACGTCATCTGCATACAGATGGCATCGGACTCCAAAATTCTGGATGATCTCACCCAATGGCTTCATGTAGATATTAAACACCATGGGGGACAATACTGAGCCCTGTGGGACACCACAGGACAATGGCTGTGAGGCCGAGCTGAAATTCCCCAGCAACACCTTTTGGGTACGACCCTCCAGGAAGGACTAGAGCCACTGCAAAACAGTACCTCCAAGGCCCATCCCCGTGAGGCAACCCAGAAGGATACTGTGGTCTACAGTATCAAAAGCCGCCGAGAGGTCCAGGAGAACCAACAGGGAAACAGTCCCCGTCAAGCTCTCTGCGGAGATCCTCCACTAAAAGAGACCAAGGCTATTTTATTCCCATGACCTGGTCTGAAGCCATACTGCGATGAATCCAGATAGTTTCATTCAAGAATCCCTAGAGCTATGAGGCAACCACACGTTCCAAGATTTTGCTCAGAAAGGGGAGATTTGAAACTGGCCAAATTATTCAAATCCAGTGATGGCTTTTTCAACAGTGGTTTATCACAGTATCTTTTAAGCTCGTTGGAATTTTGCCTTCGAGAAGGGAGGCATTAACCACCATGTCTAACCATTCTGACAACCCTCCTCTGGCTTCCTTTATCAGCCAGGACAGGCAGGAGTCCAGGATGCATGTGGTCCCCTCGCCTGTCCAAAAATCTTGTCAATGTCCTCAGGTTGCACAAATTGAAATGAATCCATTAAAACTGGGTAAGCAGGTGCTCACGTTACATTTTCAGAGATTGCGGTAACTGTGGCGTCCAGGTTGGAGCGGATCAGAGCGATTTTATCCATGAAGAACCGAGCAAATGCCTCACAGCGAGCTGTCGAAGAGTTAGATGCACATCTAAAAACTAGAAATTGTAAATGAAACACTAATGGCACATTTTGAGTTTCACAGAATCATAGAATTGGAAGAGACCTTGTAGGCCATCCAGTCCAACCTCCTGCCAAGCAAGTAAATCACATTCAAAGCACCCCTGAGAGATGGCCATCCAGCCTCTGTTTCAAAGCCTCCAAAGAAGGAGCCTCCACCACACTCCAGGGCAGAGAGTTTCACTGCTAAATAGCTCTCACAGTTAGGAAGTTCTTCCTAATGTCCAGGTAGAATCTCCTTTCCTGTAATTTGAAACCATTGTTCTGCGTCCTAGCCTCCAGGGCAGTAGAAAACAAGCTTGCTCCCTCCTCCCTATGATTTCCCCTCACAAATTTATCAATTTCACATTCAAAACCCAATGCTCTTCAGATTCAGTAAACATAATTTTTTGCTCCTATTCAGTGTGTCAGCACAATTTCTCAGTATGCATCTTTCATCTTCCAAAGTTACAATGTCTTCTTCCTTGCCTACTTTTCTAGCAAAAACAAAAAGAGCACTGAAAAAAAGGCTGGAAATACCTATTCAATATTGAAGCCATGTCTTCTAATGCTTTCACTACATTCACAATATTATGGTGCTTAGTTTTTGTTCCCAATAGCCTAGAAAATAAAACATTCAAAAATGATCACAAACACAATGAAAGTAACTCTACAATTGTATCATGTTAAATATATCAGCATTGTGATGGAATACGTGAAGCATTAAGCAACCACTTTTAAAAATCTAATGTGAGAAAATATTAAAAGACCAAATAGCAGTTTTCCCTAATCCAATGCGTATCTCAAGAAAAGGGATATAAATGTACAGAGTTGGTTTCAGCAGCCAGAAGATGCAAAATTAGAGACAGCTCATAGAGTGTTTCACAAACCACAACAACTCATTTAATACACTAGCAAAATATTTATTTTTTATAATGACATAACAGAAGTGAAAGATTTTTTTGGTGTGCCACGGTAATTGGAGTTAAAGAAAACTGGATTAATGGGATGTTTATACATTTCATTGACAAAAAAATATGTTAGGATTGAAATCTGAACTGTTCACCATTTAAACAAGTGTAAAACTTATAACCACCCCCAACATATATATATATATATATTTATAAAGAATTATAGTTTTTAAATCTATAAAAAGTAAAAAATATACACTCAGAAGATCTAATTCTTATTCAGTCTTTAATATAAAACTGTAAACATTTATTTACACAAAGAAAATGTGTAGGATAGAAAACTGAGCACCCTTTCAATTGAGTTGTGGGGTTTTTGGAAGGCAGTGGATGTCGAACAGTGACGTTTGCACACTTTCTCATCTGTTCACGACCCACCGCAGTCTATAAATAAAGTTGAGGCAGCAGGCTAGGTAAAGCTCAGGGAACTCTTATTGCTCTGAAGCTGCAGCAAATGGAAAGCTCAAGTGCATACATTTGTTTCTGAACTGCTACAAGGAACCGAAGGCCAGCACTCAGGCTTTCCCCACCCAGCCACCATGTTCAAGAACCACTGAATAGCACATCGCTATTGTCCCACCAATGCTACATTTTCACAATTTGGATAGCTGCAGGGACAAATGCCACAAGGTTGCCTTGCGTGCTGTGATTGAAAAGTTCCTACCCACAGATTTTTAGGGATTTGTTTGCACATGCCTTTCCAAAACATACCAAGGTCAAATTACTAAATACTTTGTGTGAACAGTACTTGAAACAGCATGCACTTGCAGTTGACAAACACCTATAGAACTAGGCTAAATAGAAGAAACAGCAACCTTTTACTGGACATCAGAATCTGATTGTAGCATTAGAAACACAAGGTGTTACCTTTCTTTGCACCCAAATATTACTCTAGAATTTAATATAATTTAAACTTCATAATAACTGGCATTTTTGTCAGTGTGCCCAAGGGGGGGGGGGGGAATCAGCAGAACCCAGACAATTAAGAAGTATGAGGTCCCAAGCACCTCCAATGAGAAAAAGGCACACTGGTGCAAAATCCCCAAGGCATTTACAAAACAAGGACAACTGTACCCACTCCATCCCACCCCATTTTTCCCCTGGGCCAAAATGAAAAAGCAGCTACAAAGATTGAAAGGAATTTTCCTGATGACATTCAACTTGGATCAATTCTTTGATTAAACCCAAGCTCATGGAGACAAATTCAGTTGAATGATGGCTTGTGAACAAGATCAGTAAAATGTAAAGCTAACCTAATTTACTTCATAATAATATTCAGTGACATCTGCTTCATTTATTAAATTAACCACCGCTTAGAAATGCTTAAAATATACAAGCCATGTCATTTGCTTCAGTTTGGACATTCAGCAGTGGAACCGCCCAACCATCCACACGCAGCTTTCTCCATTCCCCCCATCAACCGTCTATCAAGATACAAGACAAACATCTCACTCACATGACACACGTAACCTGCTCGTGGGTGGCAAGCACATACAACAAAACTAATGGGAAACGTTTAAATAAAAAAGTAGTGTTAAAGCAGATTTCATTTTCCAAAGTGCACATTTGAGAAAAACACTGCAGATACAGAAAAGTATTTTCCTTCCCATGGTTCAACTGTTTTATCCCTTTAACTATTCCTGTGCCTAAAATATCCCAGACCTTTCTACACGTTACTTGCGTAGAAATGCTCCCGAATTGGTCTGACATGAAGGAAATTCTTTGATTCTCAGTTGCAGGTGTGATGATGTAAAGGAAGGATCCTTAAAACAGGAGGTATACAGTCCTGTTCATTAAAGAACAAAACAAAACCCAGAGGAGGGAACAGAGAGGTATCTGTGCATCTATAACAACTTTCAAATTTATTACCTTTATAAACTAAAGGTTAAGGCAAAAGGTGGCTTGTTGGCAAGCAGAAGAATTTTTGGTAACACGTTAATTCTCTCTTTTCTTCGCCCTGTATGGAACTGACCCTACAGAGCCATGAAACCTTGCACACAGACCATTATGCTTTTCTAGAAAGAACTCTATATATTTCTAAGGAGTTTCAATCACCGTTTTCCCCAATGCGTTGGGGCCTTTCACAATGGAACGACCTTTACTAAAGTATCGCGCCTGCCCCAGTTCATTGTGCCGCAACTGCATTTCTTTTCATGTTAGTTAACATCTTCCAAGGCACAAGGTTTGCTTCATACGAGCAACCAAAATTTACAGATGCTGCTCTTATTGGGACAGCTCTCGCGAGGCAACAATAAACATTGCTTATTATAAATGCTCTCCGAATCAAAGGGGAGAAATAAGCTGTGATCAATCCAACTCTCTCATTTAA
Organism: Anolis sagrei; assembly: GCF_037176765.1. Lineage (NCBI taxonomy): Eukaryota > Metazoa > Chordata > Lepidosauria > Squamata > Anolidae > Anolis > Anolis sagrei. Next base: position 86,820,200 of record NC_090022.1, read on the forward strand.
TGAATGCTAGAAAGGAGATAGAAAAAGTGCACACACTTTATTTTAAGTCTGATTGGCCAATTAAAAAAACCCTCTAAAAACCAAGAGCTCAGTCCTGACCCACCCCTCCCACAGCAGTGCAAATTGCTTAGCTTAATAAGCCATAACCCAATTAAGACTGAGGCCCCCAATTTAGGGCAACAAAGAACCCACTACCTAGCCATCTCCAGCACAGAAAGCCATTTGCTCTTGTTGCGATCTTTCATATCTTGTTTGCTGAGAATGCAGGCACACATCACTAGTGACTAGAAAACTGTCCCCTCTAAACCAGAGAGGGTCCTGCAAATAATTAAATAAAAGTTGCCCATCCTTTCCTCAGGAATAAAATATTGGCAGGGTGCTACTTCTACCAGTTAGCAGGTCAAACTGAGATCAAAAAACCTGTCAAGTACTAGCTGTAGGAAAGATGGCCTTAACACTGAATTATTGGGAGTTTTCCTTGCCAGCAGTCTCTGCACCGCCTTTGCGCAGGTTAACATTTAAGTTTTGCAAATGCAAAACAAAGTTTAAAATGAAAATTTTGAAGGGCCAGCTTGCCATACACACCAAACTCATTGAGACTGTAGTCATGTGCAGTGTTCCAGACACGTTACAAAAATTACCATGTTATTTCCTATCACATTAGTGTATAGTTCTCATGCTGTTAAACCCAGAAGGGAGCAGTTCCAATACATCCCCACTAATGCCTGTGAATCTTCTCAATGCCACAGGTATTTGGTCCAAAAATCATTTTCAAATATTTAAAGAATTGAGCAAAGAGAAAAAAAACCCCAAACTGTATTTTAATGACTCCCTAGCAACTCATCCAAGTCATTCATCCATTCCTCTGAAGTCCTGTTTTTCAAGAAAGTGTCTATGAGATCCGTATCCCCAGTCAGGCTTGGCAGTCCATTGCCCCCGGATGGGCTACTGTAGGCAAAGGGCAGCTCCTGGCTTGCTGTCCTCACCGGATAGCCTTGACCACAGTGCAGAGTGGCCCGGCTGGGCATTGGCTGGTTCTGGTTCTGGCTGAAAGCCGCCAGGTCTGGGACGGCCTGGCTCAACCCTGGCAGAACCTGCTGAGAGGGGACCGGCTGCTGGGTCGGGGGATTCGTCCTCTGCTGGGCGCTAATGGATGGCAACACCTGTCCAGAAACAGCCGCATTCATGGAGCCCATGGGTCTGCCAGGGTTGAGGCTGACCTGAGGCATCCCTTGCGCAAACTGCTGGCTGGCTAATTTTAGATGAGTCTGTTGCATATGGAAAGTGGAGCTGGGAGTAAATGACCCTAAACTATTATTTCCTTGTGTCTGGGCATTCAGATTTGACATGCCTTGGTGCTGCCATGATGGATTTTGAGCCCCAATCGTGGTTGGCATTCTTGCCATCTGGGGTTTGGGCAATGTAGGATTCAGTGCTCCTTTGTTATGTTGCTGAGAAATGCTTGGATTTCCTAGGGTGCTCTGTCCATATCCAGCAGGAAGAGCAGTGCCCTGAGCCAAACCAGGGGGTCTCTGCATTTGCGGTTGCCCATTGACACTGGGATTGGCATGCTGTGGAACCATCTGTGTCATACCAGATGCCATGTTGTACAAACCACTTCGTTGAATGCTCTGCAAGCCACTATACTGAGTTACTCCTCGATCTTGCTGGCTGCTACTTGATGAGACAGAGCTGTGCCCTGTTCCGATCTGGATCATATTCTGTGGCTGTGAAAACATGCGAGGGCTGTTGGAGTTGGACTGGCCTAAGTTATTGACCCCTGCCATTCCTGGAGATGAACCTATAATATAAAAGCAGATTTTCAGCACTAGTATTTATAATAATTATTTCAATACTTGTCATCTATTTAGGTGACATGCTATAATTTAAGTATTGTGTCATGCAGTACAACTGTTTTGCAGCTAAATTTAGGACTCATTGGTTTGGAGGTGCAAGAGGACGGGTGCCCCACCAAGGTATTCAACTCTAGAAGGTTCCAAAAAGTGTATCTACAGAGGTGCAAACCCCATTAGTGTGAGGCATAGAGACTAAGAAGATGAACTTTCTAAAATGTTTTTCATGAAAGAAGCACCCATGTATACACTATTTATTTATCGTGCCAGGAGCAAGCCAAACAGTTGTATTGCATTTTTAAACAAACAAACAAACAAAACACAAAATTTGCAAGTGTCCTTTGACCTGTAGCTGGCCACTGGGTTGTTAGAGAAGTGCCTCTGGTGTTACTATAAGAAGATGTATACCCTGAAAAATGTTAAGACAAAAACTGACCCAAAAACACTGGGTCAACTTATGTGTAAATCAGTGGTGGAAATGTTTTGTGCTTCCTGCCATTTTGGGCACCTGAAGCAAAATGGTGGTCATTTTTAATAGGTGCTTACTCGCAAGGCTTGGCAATCTCATTGCAAGCCTTGAGACACATGCAGAGTCTGTATCACCACTATGATCCACCTCAAGAAGTACAGAGCGTATATAGTACCACCCTATTAAAAATGGCTACTACTCTGCACCACCTCAAATGTCCAAAGAATGTGGGTGTGCTGCATTCTTCAGGCTCCCCCACAATGTTGCTTAACAGCGGAAAAAAGGATGAGGAAAGGCTAGCTTTCCCCCTCTAATCTGGGCAAGGGAAGGTTACATGCCAATAATAATAATAATAATAATAATAATAATAATAATAATAATAATAATAATATACCCTGCCCTGTCTCCATGAAGGGACTCAGGGCAGCTTACAACAAAACGAAGCACAGTGGCAAACATTCAGTGCTGAAGATAACATCTAAACAAATCATTAAGAAGCTCAATAAAGAAATTATAAAAGCAACTTAAATAAACAAGACATAATACAATCCTTACAATTACAGCATATTAAATCCTTAAAATCTCTTTAAAATTTGTCAAAAATTATTGGAGGGAAGATGGAAAACAGCAGATTAACCAAGGTAAATGTTCAGCAGCTAGATTGAACATATAGCTGTAATTAGTCCTCCTCCTTAATTTTTACCCTGAACATAACCACAGATAAAAGCAAAATCCCTAATTTTGGCTCCCAAGTCTGCCTTTGACCTATATATGAGGTTGACTTATACATATGTTTGTAAGTTTTATATGTTTATATGGTAGTTAAAATTAAAAACATAGACATCACCATCATCATTTCTATCTCGCCTGGTCTCTGGTTTCTGGTCTCGAGGCAGCTAACAATCATCACAGGCATGAGAATAAAATCATATAACCATAGAGATATGGGCCATGTGGCTGACCCCCTGCTCAGTGCAGGATCTCTACATAGAACATCCCTAGCAGGAAGCTGTTCATCTTTGGGAGATCCACAGATGAAGACCCCATCATTTCTCCAGGAAATTTATTCCATTGCCAAGGCACTTTCACTGCTGGGACACTGGCATCAGTACTGCAATAGGTCCGAAATCAGGACAACCTATACCAGTGCACACATTTGCTAGTGCTGCTATTTAAATGTGCAGCTGGCAAATAGAAAGGCTGATAGACAGACAAGACCACATTCTACAAAGCACTTGTTATCACATGCTAGTTTGCAACCACCAAAAAAGGCCAAGATGCGGGGGGGAAATCAAGCAAATATTCCTCATTTGGTCTTCGTGCACAAGTTCTAATAATCCCTTTTTGTGGAAATTTTGTTCACGGCTGCTGCTTAGCCGCCTAAATTACCCCCTCCCTGCCTGGGACCCGCCTAAATTACCCCCTCCCCACTTCTAAATCAGTCAGTAACAATTGGGAGCTATTGTTTGTCTTTAGAAATGCTGGACTACCAAGACTACCAGAATAGTTCAGAAAATATATAATCTAACAATTATGCTTAGAAAAAGCTTCCGTGGAGCACAAACACAAGAACGTTTAAGCAGCATTCAGTATTTTGAAATTAACTAAAGCTATAATAAAGAGAAGCTGAAGGACCACTCTAGTTAGTATTTGAAAATAAATCCCACTGACATTTACCTGTGAATTGTCCAACTTGTTGTTGGTATGGATTTGGTGTCTGGTCTTGGTACTGAGGGGGTGGTCGAGTTAGATGCCTCTGGAGTTGCTGCTCCTGATGATGTCTTTGCTTCTCCTACAGGGTTATTAGAGAAAGAAATAACTGTTAAAGATTCCCTACTGCATGAGTCAGTAACTATTTGGATTTAATACCATTATAGAGACAACTCAGAAACAAACATACTTTATGTTTGAGAACTAAGAAAACTTTGTTTTTAAGTCACAACACAACAAAATAGACCACAAAATATCATGAACACAAAGGATCTGCACTTAATAATGCATTGATTTAAAAACCAAATTAAACATTTTAAGCACAAGTAGAAGAGAATAGAAAACTGACATTCTTAAAAACTGTGTTGAGGCTGCTTCTCACTATTTGTTATTGTGTTTCTTCAAATAATTTCTGACTTATGGCGACTCTAAGGTGACCCTATTGCAGGTTATTATTGGCAAGATTGGTTCAGACAGAGTGAGTGTGACTTGTCCAAGGTCATCAGGCAATGAGTTTCCATGAGCAAGTGAGGATTCACACTGTGATCACCAGAGTTGAAATCCAATGCTACACATTGGCTCTCTCTCCTCCACTTCCTCTGAACCACTTTGAGTCTTGGTTAAGAGAAGAGGAGGAGGAGGAACCTTCCCATTTTGCCCATGACTGTGGAATGACCTGCTGGAAGAGGTCCAACAGCTAAATCAGCTGTCAGAATTTAAGAGGCGACTGAAGACCTCTCTTCCAGCAGGCCTACTCAGTCAGTTTTAACAATGACTTTTAAATAACATTCTATATTTATTGTGCTTCAACTTTTGTTCCTGGAATTTTAATATGTGTATGTTTTAATATATGCTTTTATGACTGCATTCAACAATGTTTTAATATGTGATTTTATAGATGCATTTAACTGTACCCTGCCTTGAGCCAAAAGAAGATACAGTTAATAAATACAAAATTATTATCATTTGATACACAACATGATTAATACACAGCAAACAAGATCACTTCCCAAATGTCTAGGACTGAATGATGTATCGGCGAATAATGCATGCAGATTAGAGTAGGGTGGCCTTTTGGCAGCTGACAGATGGTAATTTTGTCAGCGCCAATTGTTTTTAAGTGCAGGCCAAGGTCTTTAGGCACTGCACCTAGTGTGCCGATCACCATTGGGACCACTTTACTGCCTTGTGCCAGAGTCCTTGCAATTCAATCTTTGAATCCTCATATTGTATAAGCTTTTCCAATTGCTTCTCATCAATTCTACTGTCGCTTGGGATTGCAACATCGACAATGCATACTTTGTTTCTTTTTTAAGATTGTGAGGTCAGGAATATTGGGTCCAAAACAGTCTGAATTCTGAAGTCCCACCAGTTTTTTTGTCACATGCAAATGGTGTTTGTGGCATTATTTTTATTAGAATGTATACTTCCCATTTTTGATTATTTTAGTGATTTTTTTACCTTTTTGAAGTGAACTGTGGCATGATATTCTGCAATACTTGCTTAATTATTTGTGTCTTAATATTTTCACTAAAATGTGTGATGCAAGGCCAGAAAGTTATTTTTGTTCTTTACAGTATATTATTTCTACTTGATCTTTATGAAAAAAAAGTAATTTCAGCACAACCCTGTCTAAGTTAACAATCCATTGTGAGACATGTCCATCTTGATTGACAACTATCTACCTACCCTTCCCCTGCCCTTCTGAAACTTAATCAAAAATTTAAACTCCTTTACTTTGCAAACTCTCTCCTACATTTTTTCCTGGTAAGGTTAGGCAGAACTTTGACTTTGTTGCTTCTACTCTGGCCCAATTTCAATTCAGCTTTTGAATGGTAGCTACCAAGTCTGTGAAGCAGCACATCTGTCTCTCATATCAACTACTTTACGGATACCAGCAATTATTTTTACATAGCTTTTTCTCGATGTACAGTTTTTTGCAAAAGGTTTTCTGTACAAGAGCTATGAACATTATTTTAAAGATGGTCTCATTATTATTATTATTATTATTATTATTATTATTATATTTTTAAATATAAGATAGAATGGTCTTGCACAACACTTTTAGAGAGAATTAACTTTGCCAACTGTGGGACATTTTGATATTACAGTGCTGTAGTGGTAAGAGGTCCACTAGTTCAACATCATATATAGACAAAGCACAGTGAAACCATCCTTAAAATAATTTTCATAGCTCTTGTACAGAAAACCTTTTGCAAAAAAAACCCTGTATATCCAGAAAAAGCTATGTAAAAATAATTGCTGGTATCCGTATGTATGTATAATTGCTGGTATCCGTTCACTAAATAAATAAATAAATAAATAATGAAGCACAGTGAGACCGTCTTTAAAATATTTAAAAATATAAAGTTGACAGCCATTGAGCTGGAAGGTACCAGATGGCCCAAAGCTCTCCTTGTTCACTGAATAAATCCTGGAAGATCTCTTGTCGGTTTAGATTTAGGACCACAAGAGAATGAGAGCTCACATGATTCTATTGCTCTAAGGGCCCTTCCACACAGCCCTTTATCCCAGAATATCAAGGCAGAAAATCCCACAATATTTGCTTTGAGCTGGGTTATCTGAGTCCACACTGCCATATATTCCAGTTCAAAGCAAATATTGTGGAATTTTCTCCCTTGATATTCTGGGACATAGGGCTGTGTGGAAGGGCCCTGAGTTCTAAGAGGTTTTTCTAAATTTACAACTGAAAGCCATCCTTTTGTAACTAAAGTCCATCTGATCCAATCAGGTTCAGCAGAGAACAAGACTTGAGAAATCAATGGACAAGAGAGGTGGTTTCTTTTCCATTGATCTTGTCCATGGGCGTAAGGAAATGTCCTGAGAATTCTTAAGCGAACTGGGCTACTCTCCTGTAAACACAACAGTCAGCCAACATCAAACCCATAACATTCATATCTAATAACAACGTAAGTCCATCAGGCTCCCCTTTCTCTTACCTGCTCAGCAAGAAGTTGCCTCTGTCCCATCAGGAACTGCTTCTGTTGCTCCATTAACAAATGTTTTTGCTGCTGTTCCCTCTGTTTCTGCTGATCAAGTAGCATTTGGTGCTGCTTCATTACAGCCGCTTGCTGCTGACTGTTGAGATAGGCCGTGTTGCCATGATTACCTGCCATGGAAACACTGGGAGGCTGTGTGCTCCCACCAGGGCCAGGAACAGACACAGGAATGCGAGGAACACCGGCCGGAGGATTCTGGTCCTGCAAAAGCAGACAGAACGGTATTACATAGAGAAATCCATTACCAGGGCCCTTCACCAGGCAACCACAGCTGTGCCTAACTCCAGCTCTGGCTGAAAAGAGGTAAGAGACAGGAAACAGCTTTCCATGGGGAGAAGCTGCCACCTAGAGGCTGCTCCAAGAAGTCTTGCTGTGAGCAGCAGCCCCAGAAGGCAAAGGGATGTGTTTCCTTTTTGTGTTATCTTCTCACTGCAGACCCAACTACTGCATACCAGAATGGCAGAATTTTCAGTAAACACTAGCATACTGAAGTCTGCAAACATATACGTGTGTGTGTGTGTGTGTGTATGTCAATATATATTACTTATTACATGTAATTCCCACAAGTACCGTTCTTAATAGGCCTCCACATCAAACACACTCAACAACACAGAGAGGAATTCTTTGGCTTCCCACATTATTTGGTGTGCAAGCACTGGTGATATGCAATACCACATGTGGTGTATTGATCAAATCCACAATGCCATTTATTCTCACATAGCAAAGTGAATAATCAAATTGCCAATTATAGCATATTTTCCAAACTTCTAAGAAAAGAGAAATCTTCAATCCTAGGTAAAGTAATTAAAATATTAACTGCACTCTATTTAACAGATCCTGAAGAACTGCAAACAGATCTATGTTGCATACAAGCAACACAAAGGTTCTATTTTGTTCAGCTCTTTCTGTCCTCCAAAAATTGTAATGCCTTAAGTATAAATTCAGTGGCAAAAATAGTGTCCACATAATGAGCAGTATATAGATCACAGATGAGGTCACACTTTTTCAGTCAAAACAAGACAGAATATTTACCCAATGAAGAGCTAATGCTAGAGATTGTTTCTACTCTTGTGCACTTTTCAAGTGCTTTCTGTCTTATGGTGACCCTATCACAGGGTTTTCTTGGCTAGATCTGTTCAGAGGAAGGGTTGCCTTTGCCTCCCTCTGAGGATGAGAGAATGGGTCTCATCCAATAGGTTTCCATGGCTTCTACCAGTGGTCTTCCACAGTCAAGCACGGATTCGAATCTTTGCCTTCAGAGTCCAATACACAAACTGCTACACCGCACTCTCTCTTCACTACTCTCTATATTAAGTTCCTACTATAAGAACCTCCCATTTACCCATTTGTTCCACTTAATGAATCCTACTCATCATAGCAAAACTATCACTAGATACACTTACCTGGCTGTGTGGTACTAGAGGCCTATATGCAATGTTTCCAGATTTCTTCACTGCAAACATCCCATTCTGCTCTTCACTCATATGAGGCAATGTGGGCTGCTGACGCTGCTGCTGCTGCATATATGCCAACATAGCGGCCTTGTTCTGTCCAGATAATGTAACCCCTTGTCCACACTCCTTATAATGGGTAAGAGGTTTTGTATTCCCATAGTCCAGTACAGAGGTTTGACTTGATACAGAGTTTTGGGTCAAGTTGTTCGGCTGATGGCTTAATATATTTCCACCATGATAACCAGCCCTGGGAGAACTCTTGTTTGGTATATTGGATATCATGAGTTTCTGATTATTGAAGTCCTGTTGGTAAACTGAAGGGCTAGTGGGATTCTCCATGTTGTATGGGACAGTCAGTGGACTGTGAGAAGATCCTGACTGCTGCCAGCTAGAGATCTGGTTGGATTGGTGGACTTGCTGCTGATTCTGTAACAACTGATCTCGCTTCTGCTTTGCCGCTATTTGCTGAAGCTGTTTAGCAGATGACATCTCTTTGGTGCTCCCTGTATTTTGTCCAGGCAACAGTGAACTAGATAGAGGCCTCTGCACATTCTGAGACTGGTTGGATGATTGCATCATGGACTGGTTGGGATTATCAGTCACTGATTGACCGGAAGGCTGGAACATTGTTTGAGAATTGCTAACTGTTGGAGAAGCAGCACTAACAGGGACAGAAGAGGTACCAATAAAGGCTGTACCAGCAGAAGACGATCTGACTTGTGGAGATCCTATCTGCTCTTGCTCAAAGTCAGCTGGAGAAAATTCAGTCTTTATGATGATGTCTTGTGGCAATGGCGTTTGTGCAGCTGAATTAGTAGAATCAGCATCCTTCTTTTCCTCAAAGTCTTCCGTAAATAGATCTTTCATGTCTTCATCAGGCACTGATCTGTTCAGTTCATCAATGAGCTCCTTCCACTCTTGCTCATTAAGGTTAAGATCAGGCATCAAGTTGTTCTGAGATATAGAACTTCCTGGTCCCGTAATCATACAAGGAAGATCATCTGGTGGTTCTTGCTTGAGCTCTTTATTAATACCCAAAGTAAATGAGTCATTAGCATCACTGCTTCCATTCAACTGGAGGTTAGAGTCTGGTAGACACTTTTTGTTGATGCCATCTAGCCCCATGGAATGTTTCCCATTGAGATGCAAAGTGTCTCCACCGGATGGTTTGCTGTCAAGTTGGTGAAGAGTAGATACAGGAGGAATTCCATTGGAAGAGCCGGTCAATCCACCAAGACTATCTTCATGACGCAATTTCTTGGGCATAGAAAACATGTCACCATAGCCATTCTGCTGGTCACCATTCTGAGGTGAAACAGAATTATCAAGCTTCCTTTTCACTGTTTCATGAAGCTGCTAAAAGAGAAAGAGTTTCAAATTAGTCTTACACTTCAGAATGGTCATAATGACTTTCCAGCTGGCATGAGGCTATTAATCGTGAAAGGTTCTGGGTTCCACTATAGTTTCAAAGTATCTTCTGGCTACGGATCTTATTTAATTATTTTAAGCGAGGAATTTTAAAAGTTAATAAAATGGAACACTTTTCACCATATATTATTGGTTCCTTTTAAAACTGAAATTCTAGGATAAGAATAAATGGAAAAATCTGAAGTTTATTTATTTATTTAGAACTTTTATATACCGGTCTTCTCACCTCCGACGAGGGACTCAATCCGGTTTACAATAGAGGAAGTTCCATCCTTGCCCAACAAATTATACCTCCCCATAATATAAATAAATATTTTTGTCATATGAAATACTTTCCTTTATAACAGTGAATAAAATATCTAAGACATTTGAAAAGGGAGGGGGGCTTAGTTAGCACAGTCAAACTACTTTCCAGTCTTTGCAATACATGAAGAGAAAAATGAAAAATCAAAAGCAACAAAAACAAAAACAATTCAGAAAATAAAACTGACTAAACCAAGCTTTGCGTAGGAATATTAGCATCTATTGTCACCTCTCTTTTAAACAAAGTGGATTCCTACCCCCCCAAGAGGACCAAATCACAATAGCAATTTTTCAACTGTTTCTCAAAATGTAAATATTTTTCCAGAAAAGCCAGAACAAAAACCCCATTTTTGCTAGCTTTATATTTCTCAGAATTTGTTATTACTAGTTGAAACTAGCATGGCTGCTTCCCTGAAACTGGTTTGAAGGGTTATTTTTCTGCTATTCTTAAGTATGGCTGGATCGACACTGTCAAATGTTGTTGTTTGAACTGCACTGACCTACATTATATAGGTCTATGATGACCAAATAATGTTGTTGAAACAGTATTATTTGGCAGTGTCAATTTAACCTATTTTACATTTCTTATTGGCACCCAGTAAAAGATCTGGTGGCATGAAGCAACTTTGGACGTGATCAGTCTTTATATGGAGAATCACTTGAAGGCCCATATAAGAACAGCTAAACATGAATGGATATTTTAATAGTTAAATAACGTCCTAATGCCCTTGAAGTGCTACCCGAGACAAAAAAGTGCATTACACATGCAACTCCCATAGGAATGTCTAGCATTTAAATACAAGGCATGAGTACAGCACTCAAATTCTTTTCAGTCAAAAGCATTATGTTGGCCTTGAGGCTGGAAGAGAATACTGCACTCTGCAGCTGCCACAGCACTGTACTAATACAACCCAGCAGTCTTTGTAGGCTTCATGCAATCCAAATTATGTTTGTTAAACGTATTAGGATTAATAATAATTAGGATTAAGGATAACTGCCACCACAGACAAGTAACAAGTTGCAATGCTTCCCCCTACTATAGAAGGACACATTTACAACAAATATCCAAATATCCGTTTTTTAAATAAAAAAACACACCTGAACTTCCAACTTGGAAAAATGAGAAAGCATATCAAACAAATTACATATCCCACACTTTTAAATATCTGCATGACACTGTTGGGAAATATATTATTTTGTTCTTGATGATATTCAGTGAAGAGGAGACAATGGCTAACTGGTAAAAGAGCTTAATTGTATGAATGAGAGCCAATAAATTGAAACGCATTGCAAACAAGATGGAGTCAGCGCTAGGTGGTTCATCCATTTCATTAAGTCATGCTAAACTCCCAGAAGGGTTATAGTTTGGAGGTGCTCATAAATCTGACTCTGCCATTTGAGGGTCAGAATGGAACAGAGTTATTTTACCAGCTACTTCCCACCTGGTCACCATTATCCATGTACTTATCAAGTCCCATCTTGTGGGAGTCATATATGGGCTATTTCTGGAGATGGCTGGAGTGAGGCTACTTGCTGAGAATGGTCTGTTCTGAAAATATCAGCAGTGCTATTTGGCCGTCAGTTCTCATGTCCCAATTCAAAATGTTGGTGCTGTCCTTTAATGGCCTAAATGATTAAGACCAAGTCATCTGAAGGTATATTGTCTGTCATGTTTATGCCTAATTATTATATTTGGGGGGCGGGCAGTCTTTTCTTTGGCAGCTATTGCTCACAAGGATATGACTGGTGACTGTTCTGCCACCACTTTGATAGCTTAGATTTGACTGATGATCAATTACACTCTAATATTTTTTATATTCATTCAGTTGACAACTTTGCTTTGGTTATTATTTTGTTGTTTTGTGGTTTTTCATGTGTAAACCACCAAGTCTACAAATATCGGATAAATAATTTTAATTAATAAGCAAATCTTTCATCTCCATAATTTTAGATGTTATGTAAATGTTATTTTACAGATTTGCAGCAGAACTGGGTTCCAAATTAAAATTCTCACTCATTCTCCCTGTTCTAAGGCATACTCCCTGTTATAAAACAAACAGAAGTATTTGTCAAAGCTAAAATGTAGTCAAGTAAACTGTATCACAATTCAGGAACTCTGAATGTATCATTGGTTTAAGAACTTCTTAGATTTTTCTGAGTGTAAAAGTTACAGGCCATAAAGGGATGATCCAAAGATGTTCACCACTCTGGCAAACATTTCTTGAATTGTTCTTTAAATGACAATCAAGCTCTATATCTAGTTCTCTTGGGGATGTCAAGAAAAAGGATTCTTTTTTCCATATATGGTGGACTCACAGGAAAGCAAAAACATAGAATAGATATGTTAATTTGAAATTCTAAAGATAGACTTGTAATGTTTTTATTGGATAATATGGATGAAGATTTAGATAGCAGATATGAATTATTTTTCCAATATATAACAACAGCTGCAAGAGTATTGTTGACCCAAAAATAGATAATTGTCAAAGCTGCTATGTTAGCCCACAATGTCACGTTAATATGTATCTTAAGGAATAAACAAACTATAGGTTTTTTTCTGAAGGATTGGAAGCCATATATGGACTTCTTGAGCTAGGGGGACAATAATGATGCAATACTGTGCAGTTATGGGTATTACTAATTCTTGTAGGAATAATCTTTTTCTCCCTTTTGGTATTTTTTTCTTAATAATTCATCACAGTTGAATTGGGTGGAAGGTCAGAGCCCCATGGCCAATATTTAGTGTTTTAGTATAATGTATTAGTTTTAGTGTACTTCGGAGTTAATTAAACTGTAGCCAAAACCAACATACATATATATTATTCAGTTTTCTTTTTCTTTCACTTTTCCTTTTTATGCTTCCTCTTTTCTTTTCTTCTGTTTTTGAACATTTAACACTTTGGTTGTACCGCATATTCTTGTATAGACTCTGTTTAAAATGTAATAAAATATATAATAAAACAATCTTTATCTAGTTCTCATTCACATAAAAAATAACTTTTCAGTTGATTATTGTTTAGTTTCTCTTTGGAGAAAACATTTTTCATCATGTAAAGTCAACTAGATTCAAGGGAGAAAACTTTGTTAACTACAGCAGTGGTTCCCAACTTTTGAACCTCCAGGTGTTCAGCTCCCACTATTCCTAACAGCTGGTAAGCTGGCTGGGATTCTGGAAGTCCAAAATAACTGGAGGACCAAAAGTTGGGAATCACTGAACGAAGGGATTCAAATTTCCTATTTCATTATTATACAATTAAAATTCCGGTGAGTTAATGTTATAAAAGCTTGTTAAAAGGCTATAAGGACACAACTATCTATACAGACTATATGAGAAAAAATCTACTTTAGTTTTTACTGTTATTAATTTATTTGGAGGCAGAACATGAGTTCTTCAAGGAATTTCCACTATGTACAGTACTTTTATTTGTTTAAGCTTAACTATTCATTCACTACAAAATCCTATATCATAACAGCTTAAATTTAAAAAGATGCTCTTCCCAAACCAATCATACTAAGATTCAGTGCTTCTATGGGACAATCTAAAATTACTGAGGTACATGTATTTTGTTCATACAAAATTATTTTCTTATGTGAAAAAAAAAACACCAGTTAGGCAGTATCTATTTTATTTTACCCAAAGAGGGCAAAGTTGCAACTTGAAAAGGGTTTCACCATGCCTACAAATAAAAAAGATGTTCCTGTCATTGCTTACAGATCACATATTTTTATCCTCAATGGATCTGCCATCTATGTATGAAGATACAATTATATATGAAGAAGTCCTAATGAAGATTCTAGCTTCAGTGAAAAATATGCTGAGACAAGGGGCTTCTTGACTATAATCACCAAGCCAACACGGATAGTGGATCTACCAGCAAAAACAAAAAACAACAACTGCACAATAACACTCATGTTCCAGAGATTGCTTTTGTAAAATGTATGTTTGTGTAATTCTTTAAAGTTCTTATTTCTTCTAAATTTGTGGCCCTTTATGTGTTCAACGGGGACACTGTAATGCTAGTCAAGCAAACAAAATCAAGTACTTTATTACATTTCTGGTAGGCTGCCTAACATGGATGCATCTGTCTTAATGGCCAGCACAATTTGAAATACAGGGGGACCTAGGTATCAGCTAGTGTTTGGTTCCAGGATCACCATATGCACCAAAATCTGTGCTCAAGTCCCATTATAAAAATCATAAAATCACAGAGTTGGAAGAGACCGCAAGTGGCCATCCAATCTAACCCCCGCCATGCAGAAAAAGCACAAAGTACCCTTGACATATGGCCATCCAGTCTCTGCATAAAAGCCTCCAAAGAAGTAGCTTCCACCACACTCCGAGGCAGAGAGTTCCACTGCTGAACGGCTCTTACAGTTAGGAAGTTCTTCCTAATGCTACTTTCTAGGAGTTGAACACACTGCAAAAGACATCCCCAAGAGCTTCAAGGACCCACAGGAGGTCCCTACAGGTAATGTTCTTGCAATTTGTCCAGCCTAATGAAAATAGATGTGCCTATCTCTAATAATCCTCTGCTCTTCAGAAATAGCTGGGCTTGGAAGACTTAATATCTCAAAAGGTTATTTCACAACTGATAAAAAATTCCCTCTTCTTCAACAACCAAAAAAGTGAGTTGCAATACCCTAAGTTAGATCTATAACATTGTAAATTACCAACAGAACTCCAGCAACAGGTTACTGTAATTTTTTCCTTCTATGTAAGGATTACTATTTCAGATCATCTAATTACCTAGTGCTCATTCTTAACAATTTACTAAGTTCTTGACTAGATTAGTCAGCTATTGTATTATAATAATAAACTAATCCTATACTGATAGCATTATCATTATCTGACAGATGATCCTTATGTAGCTAAGATCTCACCACCCACACACAAGGAGAAAGTATTAGCTGGCTTGGGCAAATCCCAAAGCTTGTATATATGTAAAAACCTCTTAAAAATAGAGGTAGGGAGGCATAAAACAACCCAGCAAGCCTTTAGCAAACTTAGTGGTTACGAAGACTTGCTCGTCACTTTGCTACCTCAGGCAAAGAACAAGCTGGCACTCCCACTTTCCACATACAAAAAAGCTGTTCAACCTTTTTTAAAGCAAAAGTGGGGGAAAGTACATTTTTGGATTACAATCCCCAGAATCCTCTGGTTATGCTGCCTGGGGGAAATCTGAGGTCACAGTCCAATAAAGTCCCTTGCTGAGCTTTCTTTACCAATTGGAAAGTATCCCTCCTTGCTTGCATTTGAAGGCAGAAAGCTACTTAGTTGAAGTAAACATGACAAGTGACTTCTGCTCTAGCATCCCTGAGGCAGTAGTATGCTGTATTGTTTAAATCCTAAATTTCCTTGGATAATATCAGTACAACAAACATATAATAGTGACTGCTAATTAGCTGTTTTATACATGGGGTACATTCTGTATTTTATTTTTAAACTTTTTTCATTTCTCTTAAGATTTATACATTTGGTAGCCTACAAAATCAACAAAAAATATACACTAATATATTCAGCTCCGAAAGAGCAGTTTCCAGAAGCTTGGCAAATGAGTCAGATAGCAGCCCCGCCAAAGTAATGTCAAGGCAAGAAAAACCTGTTCTAAGATGAAATCTCAAAGGAAAGGAAGCACTGAAAAAGAAATCAATACTATCTGCCAATGTACTAAAGGCTTCTAATCTATTTAAGGCAGTTAAACAATTACATGCTGAGTTTAAAATTGCTGACATTACTTTTCTAGCAGTATTTTTGTAATTAACACCCTGATGATTCCTTCTGAAAAACATTCTGGCACCATAGCTGGGACCAGATTAAGACAAAAAATACAGAGGAGATGGAAGAATCAAGACATATATATTTGTATATAGCAATATTAATTATTCCTATGAGATGTTCCATAACCAAAAATATGAAATCATTTAACATTCTAGAATAGATCAAATCTGAAATAAAAGTTAACACAGATCCAGTTGTATTCAGGTTATTATTAATATGTTTTATATAATGTCTTTATTTTAATAATTCTGAATATTTTATTAATTAAGATAAATTCAGATCTATGTCAACAATGCCTTGCCAGTTCACAAGACATACAACTACTCACTGCATCTCAACTACATAAAAGATTCCAAGTAATGTAATTGACTCTTTACTCTTAGGAGATAACAAAGTAGACTACAATTACAGAAATACTTTTTTTCTGAATCTTGCTACTATATCCTATACAACAAAAAGCTAAATAATATATTGCCATTTAAGTCAAATGTATTTCCAGTTCTTCCTACCCTTTTCTGATTCAGAAATAGTTATTGTTACAAATGAAATGTGTAACGTGATTTGCGAGTCAGCAGCATTATCAAACTGCCACAAAGTCAGAGATAGATGGGGGAGGGGACCATTAATGCCCTATTTCAATTTGTTTGACAACGGACTATCCAACATGTTCACAAAAATGCTCTTTGACCCTTATAAAACAACCCTTGCGTAATCCTCCAAATGCTCCCCTGTTCTTCTGCTTCTCCACCATGCCACCCTGGGCACTCTGGAAGCAAGACCAAGTAATTGCTGTCAGTGCTTAATCAAGATCAGATTCTTGAATCTAATCTGTCTCAAAATCTCCCAACCAAAACAGATGCACTTCCTGGGACATAAGGTAGTGACTGCACAAGAGGTGTATCCCGGGTACATCTCAGGTTTTTTAAGGGGATTGCTGCCTGCACCACAAGACAGCAAGGTCAATAACAGGTCTCCTCAGTTATGATGGGAATCCTGTGTGTGATAAACACTTGGAATGCTGCTATCTTCCAGATAAAAAATAAATGTGCATAATATTATTATTTTTTTAAAGGAGCATTAGTTTCAGAAGAAAATAGGATCAATCGAGCTCACTTTGAAACTATCATTGTTCACAACAACCCAGTGATACCGGCCATGAAAGCCTTTGACAATACATATTATTGCTTTATTAAAGTATAATTAATCATTACTTTCATAGTAATACTAATTTAATATTTTAAACAAATTATGTATCTCTACCAACACAAATTATATTATGAAAGTATACACTGTTTTTTTTGCTTATAAATGAAATAGGCCGGTAGTGGTATCAACAAATTTAAATATACATCACATTGCTTGTTGTGAAATATATATATAATCCAAGAGTTTTACAGAATTTTTTCATATTTTTTGCACATCAGAATGTTTTGTTCACCAAATAAAGGAACCTGGCATTTACGGCAGGTTTCTATGAATAGGATTCTGTTCCTGCTGATAGCTGAAGGACATTTACACATACACACCCCATGCATAGTCCTCCCAACAGATCGTGGAAGAGCAGCTTAGGATCCTAGAGAATATGTTTATGGGGTGACATGATTTTAGGTAAGATCACCATTACAAAACTTAACTTCAATCTCTCCATCTATCTTTCAGTAATATTTAAAATGTGGTAAAGTAGGTTAGTAACAGGTGGAATATTAGTTTCCTGAGGCTAAGGAAGAAGAAACATAGTAGGACAGATGACCAAATGCAAGAGTATTATTGTTGTTGTGTGCCTTAAATCATTTCTGAATTATGCTGAACCTATCACAGGGTTTTCTGGGGTTGAGAATGTGTGATTCGCCCAAGGTCTCCCAGTGGGTTCCCACAGCCAAGCGGGGAATCAAACCCTGGTCTTCAGAGTCATATGTATCCATCTGTGTTAAGATTTATGACAGTCTGTATGATCAAACTGCAGCAAAGCTCAAAGGCAACAACAATCGATCCATAAAATAGGTGGAGGAGAAAGCATAAGGTCATAAACACATCTAGTTGGGCTTTTCCGTTGCTTTCCATTTCTGGCAAAAGAACTAGATGCTACTGAAAATAATTAGAGGACATGGAAATTCAAACCCTCAAAGTTTAAAAGAAAATATTAAGCTATAATATGTTCTGGCAATGTAAGAAGATGAACTATCTCTCTCAATAATCATGAAGTATGGAAATACGGGCCCAGAATATTCAACTAGAAGATTAAAATCAGGATTCCTCTACTTAATACTTCTGTTCTAGTAAAATATGGTTATAATACAAATAAACACTTAGCTATTTTTTATCTTCTAAAACTTATACTTTAAAACTTAAAATGTTAATACTAAGAAATCAGTGTTTACTTTTAGGCCTTTTGGACAGCCCTCAAACTAGGACACATAGCATTTAAGCCAGTGTCAGATCACTGAATCTTCTCACAACTTACTGCCAGATAAAGATTAATGTTCCCTATCCTTCTGACTCTGCCTCAATGCTATTCAGTCAGCTTCTAAACAGAGAAATGACTAATTGGTCAGGCAATTTCTGATTCTGTCTGATTAAAAAAGAAAAATGTTAACACAGGGAAGACAATACTTATCCCCCTTTTCAAAATTGTATTTCAAAATTGTTTTATGCCCATATGTATCAACATACTGATACCCATATATTATTATTATTATTATTATTATTACTCTTGAACTAGCCTGGCAACTCACCTCCACTTAACATAGTCAACTGCTTTCAATTTGAGAAGTACATTATGACAATTTTGAACTAAAATCTATCAAATACATATTTTTTCTGTTTTAACAGAAATGTTACCATCATCCATTCATAAACTCACAATTTCAATAACAGGAAAAAGGCGACAGTTATCTAAGAGATGCCACAGCTTGACAACCTAGGTTCAATTCTTAGTATTTCAGGCTAACCAAAATCACAAAGGTAGAATTGGTACACTGTGTAAAGTCTGCTACCACAAAGAAGTAGCCATTCCAGACTGGATAACATAATATAAACAAGTTAAATTTGTAGAATTCGCAGCTGTAACTTTTCTTTAAAAAAAAGAAAAGAACTACTACATAACAAAAAGCACCTCATATCTGGGATAATCCATCACCCCCTTCCTGTGTTCTCAGTCTCCTCCCCCCATTCAGCTTTTAATTGAGCAACTGCTCTAAATAGGACTAAAAGGGAGGGGGGTTAGTAAACCATTGATACCGAAAGATAACAATGTTTCCTACCATGTTTCTAGGATAGTGCAGAGTAGGGCCTGGTATTAGTTAGGTCTGTGTTTAATGGTAATTCTCTAGTCACCAAAAACTACATTTATCTGCAATATTCCAATCCACACAGGTGCTGGTTAGCTGAGAGTCTACTCTATCAGTCTACCCTTTATTCTGGCCACAATTCAACTCTAAGTCTGGGAGTTACTACTTTCTCAACATATCTTTCTCAACAAGTAGGAGGGAATTGAATTTATGCCTGGAATAAATGGGAGGAAGACACTATCCATGGGCAAGAGAGTAAACAGTAGAACAATTACTCTTTTGCCTCGAATAGTTATGGGGCAGGCATGCAACTTCCTGCCCAGTGTGGGAAATTCAAGATGCAATGGAGGGACAAAAGTGCCACCTAGTATTTTAATTTTACTCTGTTCAAACTTAGAAGAAGGTTCATAGTTCAAAGGACAACTTCCTTTTAAATAAGGCACACATACACACACACACCAGAAGCTATGTTAAAGGGTGATGGGGTGGAGGTGCCTTGGGGGCAACACAACCCCTCAGGTCTACTTCAGCCCCTGCAGTCAGATCTTACATTTCACTAGTTCCTCTTTTTGTTATAAAAGTGAGTAACAGTAAAAAAAAACAACAACAACACAGCAATAAACTGAAGTTTTCCCCTTGAAACTTGAAAGAATCCAGTGTACCCTTTATTTTGGCCACTATTCAACTGCAAGTCTAGGAGTTACTACTTTTCTACCAACTAGGACGACGATTTGTGCCCGAAATGAATGGGAGAAGATGTCATCCATGGGCAAGGCTTAAGTGAATAGCAGAACAATTACTCTTTTGACTTGACTGGTTACTGGGCTGTTGTGCGACTTCCTGCCCAGAACGGGAAATTCAAGATGCAATGGAGGGACAACAGTGCCACCTAGTATTTCAGTTTTACTCTGTTCAAACTCAGGGGAAGAAGGTTCATAGTTCACTTCAAAATATAACCTCCTTCTAAATAGGTGAAAGGGACACATGCTGATATACAAGGAGTTATTCTAAGGGGAGGGAGGAAGAGAGGATATGAAGGCAAAACAACCTTGCAGGCCTACTCTGGCCCCTCAAGCCAGATCTTACATTCTTCACAACATTGTTGTTGTTGCTGTTGTTAAAACAAAGGTTAAGATCTTCTGGGGAGGCCCTGCTCTCAGTAAAACCTGCTTCGCAAGTGCGGTTGGTGGGGACGAAAGACAGGGCCTTCTCAGTGGTGGCTCCTTGGCTCTGGAACTCTCTCCCCAGTGAGATTAGATCAGTGCCCTCCCTCCTGGCCTTTAGAAAGAGAACAAAGATATAGTTATGGAGCCAAATTTTTGGCTAATAAAGTAACGCAGTACTAGAAATAAATATGGAATATGTGCAATCGATGTCTGGAATGGCCCTGGTCTAAGAGTTTGGATCATGTGATTTTAATGTTCATATTAGGTGGTTTGAATGTTTATGTCCTCATGCCTAAATTTTGTTTTATCTTATGTTAAATTGTCTTATTGATTTTAATGCAATTTTATTTATTCATTTATTATTTACAATATTTATGTATCGCTTTTCTCACCTCTGGGAAGACTCAAAGCCGTTTACAAAACCTAATGGCAAAATTCAATGCCTTACATCAGGCATCCTCAAACTGTGGCCCTCCAGCTGTTTGGGCCTTCAACTCCCAGAATTTTTGACAACTGAACCAGGTCATTAGGCTTCTGGGAGATGGAGGGGCCTAAACATCTGAATGGCCGCAGTTTGTGGCTGCCTGCCTTACATACATCAACCAAATCATAAATCAAACAGCATACGACTAAGCATAAAATACAATACGGCTAATTCCCCATAAGATAATATTTATTTATTTATTTATTTATTTGCGATGCTTATATGCCGCCCTTCTCACCCCGAAGGGGACTCAGAGCGGCTTACAATATATATTTTCATACAATATATTATATTATATTATACAATATATTATATTATATTATTAGCAAAGTACAATATCAGTATATATTACTATATTGTACCATACCATTATATTGTAATGTTATTAATGTAATAGGACATTTAAACCTGAAGTAAAAAAATTACAGACACCTAATAAAAACATTAAAATCACATGATCCAAACTCATAGACTGGGCCATTCCAGATGTCCATTACACATATTCCATATTTACTTCTTGTTTGATTTTGTTTAGATTTATTATTTGGCTTCTTATGTATGTGAGGGTGAATTTTGCCACTATTTGTTGTAAACCGCTTCGAGTTCTCTCCTGGGGTGAGAAAAGCGGTATTTAAATAGAGTAAATAAATAAATAATAAACAAATAACAACAAAAACAACACCACGTTAATCTGGAGGAGCCAAGATATCGCCTTGGCACTTGAAAGAAATCAGTTGACACTCTTATTTTGTCCTCAACTCAACTGGAAGTCTAAGGAGTGGGGACTTTGCCTACCAAGGAGAGAGAGGGAGGACTGGTGCCTGAATGGGAGAAGGGAAGGCGGTGGGGGAGCAGTGCCTTGCCTGGCTGCTTCCTGCCCAGGGTGGGAGAGAAGGAAAGAGGCCGGGAGGCGCTCAAACTCGGGGGAGAGTTCACTTGGAAGTAGAACTTCCTTTTAAATGGTCGAGAGGGGCCTGCTGCTCCTTACTCACCGCGATGAGGGCGCTGCTGCTGCTGCTGCTGCTGCTCCGGCCCCCGTGTTGCTGCTGCTGCTGGGCCTGCTCCCCGCCCGCGGCGTCGGCGTCCAGCCCGTTGGCGGGGGCGGAGGAGGGGGCGGCGGGGCCCGGGGCCTGCGCGGCGGGGGCGGCGGGCGCCGAGGGGGCTGCTCCGGCGGAGGCCGCGGCTGGTGGGGCCTGGGCCTGCGGGGGCGGCGGGGGCTGGCGGTGCTTCCCGGCGCGCTTGGCCTTGGCCTGGAGGCAGCGCTGGTGGAGGGCGAAGGTCTGCTGGCGCTCCAGCTCCAGGCGCTCCGGGGAGACGGCCTGGTAGCGGGACTCGCAGGCGCTGTGGTGCCGCCGGCAGAGCTCGATCCGCCGGCGGAGGCGCTCCATCACCGCGCTGTGCCGCGGCACCGCGAACTCCGCCATCGGGGAAGGGGCCAGGACCATAGGAGGCGAGGCCAGAGGAGAGGACGGAGACGAGGGAGAGGGACTCACCAAGCCGGCGGGGGCGGCGGCGCCATGTCCGAGCACCGGCCTGCCCTTGGTCCCAACTTCAGCGCCGCCTCCTTCTCCTCCGCTAGGCCGCACCAGGCCCCGCTCCCTGCCTCAGGCCCAAAGGCGCCCCGGCCTCCCCAGACCCATTGTTATCCTCGCCTCGGCCGCCGCCATCTTGGAATGGCTTTGCCCCCTTTGCCTCCCTTCCCCCAGCTCCGAGGGGGCGGGCTTCCCGACGCGGCGGCGGCGTCACGACCCGCGAGCTCACTGGCTGCTGCGCTTTGACTGGCATTCGGGCCAGCCAATAGTGCAGGAGGAGGACGGGATGGGGAAGGAGGGAACTTTTTTTCACCCGAGCTTTTCCGTCTCCCCCTCCCCCCACCTTTCCGGAAGAAGATAAGGGGCGGGGCTTCATGATTGACCCCGCCCAATCAAATGGAAGCTAGAATCATAGAATCCTAGAGTTGGGAGAGACTTACTGGGCCATCCAGTCTAACCCCGTCAAGAAGCAGGAAAATCGCATTCAAAGCCCCCCGCCTCCTACAGATGCCCACCCAGCATTATTTCTCAACCTGTTGGTCCCCTCAGCTTACAACTTACAGAAATCCCAGCCATTTACCTGCTGTGAGAGTTCAAGGCCAAAACATCTGGAGACCCACTGGTTTAAAAGCCTCCAAATGAGCCCCCACCACACTCTGGGGCAGAGAGTTCCACTGCTGAACAGCTCTCATCGTTAGGAAGTTCTTATATTTGTATGCTGTTCCTCTGAATGGGAAAAGGAAAGCTGGGAGAGGCGACTTCATAGAGTACAAAAAGGACAGAGCTCCCCTCAGGACAGCCAGAAGTCAAATCAGATTGTCCTTTTAAAAAGATTACTAGAGAAACAGTACTTACAAGACACCCCCCCCCCCCTTCAGACTTCAATTAATGACCTTTTCAAGCTTTTGCATTCGTGCATCTTCTAACCATTACAATATACCTCACAGCAAAAGATATACAAAGCAAACTGGAGAACAAGGTTTTATCAATTGAATGGAAATAAATAAATAAATTGAAATAAATTTCCTGACAGCTTGTAGAACTGCATTTCCCATCATGTCCATAATTACCAATACTAACAGACTGAATAAGACACATTTTGAAGAGCAAGACAATTTTTTAAAATAATTCAGGTGACTTAGACCTCTAAAAGCTCATTATATGTTTACTTGAACTATTTTTTTTTAAAAAAAATACCGATTAATTCAATTTAGTTAACGCTGAAGTTATTATCTCAGCTGATTGTGTAAACTAAGCAGGTTAAGCTCTGAACAGTACTTGATGGGAAACAGTCAACGAGTGCCAGATTTTAGAGGAAGGAATTGGCAAACCACCATCTGAATATTCCTTGCCTAACAGAGATGACTTGAAGGCATGGGCACACACGGAAATCTACAAATGAATCAAGATGGAATCTTTTGTTTTAAAACATTAAGCTAGATGTATTTTCAGTACATCTCAAACGGAAAGCTAGACCAACATGTTTTTTGCATGATATTTAGTTCTTTCAGAACCATTTGGTCTCTTATTCATGCCCTAATACTAAACTCCAAAGATTAAAAACATTATAGTAAACTAGACAATAGAAAATAGTGGTTTATGTTTCTTTATTAATCAGAGTATGCTTACATTTGTTCATAACTTAACCAATATATTTATATGCATACTGCATCTTCAGATTTATCATTTTTATAACAGTCAGGACTTATGAGAAAATCACAGTCTTTTTTTCCAACACTTTAAGGGGGGTTGCATCTGAAACTTGTATGGAGGCAATACTGGCATTAGAAGACTATAGCTGAAGAGAAGGCAGAAGGGTGCCAAGAAAAAGCACCATATTTACTGCCACAAATCAAGTGGAGCTAAGCTTTCAAGACCCAGGGTACTTTTTCCTCATTAATGGTTGATTGTATATGATTCCCCTGTCATCTGCAACATCCACATATGAAACTCAGTGCATTTTACATCAGCATTTTAAACATGTGCAACTTTGCAGTGTTATTTTCAGAAAGACCAGTTGTTCATCAAAGAACGTTATCTTGATGAAAAAGTGTCTACTTTTACCCAACACACTAACACCAATGGATTTGAAGCTGCTGTGATGGTCTTTATTTTCTGAACAAAATAAAAATCAAGTAAGTAGTCTAACATCCCATTCACCTTGCTATTCCCTTCTGTGCAATAATACATTTTCTATATGGTCTTAATATATGGAATTATTTTCCTGCTATCAGTTCAACTCTATCAGCACAAAATATTTCATACATCCAAATATACTTTCTTCAAACTTAAAAAAATAACCATCCTTCAAGTCACAGCACTTCAATTATTTGGAAACTCAACAACTTCATAATACATGAACTCTTGTTTAACTTCAAGATAGCAGATATGATATTTTCCTGGTGTAGAATATTCTGTAATATGGATTCACCAAGACACATTGGGATCAAGATTTTTGAAATACATAAACTTTAAAAACAAAAGTTATTGTAGTGCCTTTGCAAATTTTGCTGACATAAAAAAGCCAAAACATGCAAACAGCAGAGCATTCTGGAGAAACCCCTGTGAATATCAAACGTATTACACCTTTAGCTTTAGATTAAGCATTGCCTCCTGACATTATCTAAAAAGAAGTTCATTTCAGCAACTATTTTGGAAAGAAAGGAATATGTGTTCTATGGAAAAATAAAGGAACAAAACAGCTTCTTCAAAAGACAGCATTAACTCAAGCATTAAAATTAGTTCTAACTCCGAGTTGTTAAATACCCAATGCAAGTGCAGAAAAAAATGGATGCGAGGCAGCTATGAACAGTATTTTTATCCAGTGCCTGAACAACTAAAAAGAGCAAATGATTCAAGCACAGTCTGCAAGTTCTGTAGCTTCAAATGCGGCAGCATGTGGAAAAATCAAGGAACTAGAAAATGTTACAAGATGCAACAATCTGGCTTTTAAAAGCAAAATAGTCCTTAAGTAGATTTTAAAGCTTCATTTAAAAACAAACTATGCACTGACTAAATCAAGAAGCTCCATAGCACATTTATGATTACATGTTTGGACACGACAGTCATATTTTGCAGGCAGCAAAATTCTCAGTTTGGTTTCTCTGATAAACTTGGAAGTGTTGTATTCAGTGCACTTACAACAGGTTTGCCCCTATGAGCAAACAGTAGCCTACTGTCGATGAAGCATTTTTCTTCTATTATCTCCTATCTCTCACCACCAGAACTGAGTTTCATCTTTAGAGATATTTAAGATGATCATCTGCAATCCATTCAAAGTGGGATTCTGAATGGTTAGATACTCAAATGCAATACACTTTTAAGAATTTATTTAGCTGGAACTGGAAATCCCTACATTCACAATGGTTTGATACATGAATAGCAGTATGTTTCATAGACCCAATGAGTTTTCACATGCTCCTTCCTCAGCTTCAAATACTGATATTTCCATTCAATGTAAGTCTATTTAGATTGCCTGATCACTGTGAATGAATGTACATACAACAGGCACAATTAGAAAATTAGCAACACTGTCCATTCCACAGTGTTTAGAACCCAGAAATAAGTAATTCTAGGTTTGCAGGGTTTTGTTTTTTTTAAAAAAGCACACTATAGACTGAACAGTGAGTTGAACATATGTAGTTTACAGCAACTAAGCTGCATTCTGAAGGAATTGCACAGCAACAGATAGAAAGAGGAAGGAGCTTTTAAAACCACAGGGGAAATTGTAAAAAGAAAGAAGACAAACCTCATACTGAAGACAATTTAAGGCCTAAAGCAAGAAGACGGTCCAACCTTAATCTTTGTACCCTAAACCAAAATCTGCTCCCAAAGTTAGGCTGATTATGAATACTGTTTAACCTGGGCAGTGCCCATGGCCAACATATAGATTTCATGGCCTCATTGTGGTTTTTCCACCAACAAGAAAGAAGGACTTGAAAAAAATTATCTTAAAGGATTTTAACTTCTGCTTTCATTGAATGAACTGGAAACATGAAGGTAATGGCATTGACTCATTTACTTTAACATGATCAAACTAAGGGAAATAAATGTTCAATAAAAATGTCCATGTTTACAAAAAAATATATAAAATTGTATATGTAGTATTTTTCTAAGGGTTGGTGTTCATTTCCATTGACAGATTAATACATTAATTTAAGCCAAGGTTTTGAGACTGGCAATTCTATCATTCTATTTAAAAACAAAGAAAAATGTTAGTTCTTGTAACATTCCAGAAATTTATAGCTGGGTTGTGTTAAATGCATTCTTTTTCTACAGGATTTTTCTACTTAAAAACACAATGCAAGTATTTGACCGCTAAACACCCATTTACACTGGAGAGCATTTGACAGGAACCTGTGGATGGTGAATCTTGAGGTTTTTTGAGTTTCAGCAAAAAGTATCCAAGGTCCTCTCCCAAAACCATGTTGGGGAAAATGAATCAGATCAAGTTCTTAAGATATTTCAATCTTTTCTTGGTTTTCTGTTTCTGGGTGATCTATTCATAATTTCTTCCTCCTACAAAGATAAAAAGGCACAGTCTTTATATAAATATAAAAACGGTAATGAGAGAGCTTCTTGGAAATATTTTAATCTAAAAAGAATTATATGCATTTGTATGAGATACTTTGCTTTTTTCCGATTGTGATAGTCCAGCGAAAGGCATGATGGTTAGCCAAGTGAAAGGTGTAATAGTTGCTTAAGGCAAGCTACTTGCCTAAAGTGATTTCTTGGTTATTTTGAATTTTTAATGGAACTTTTTGATGTTTTTTTCATTCTTTATTTTCAGCAATTGATTTTAGCATATTCTGTTAATATAAATTGCTTTGGATTTAAAATTAAATGCATTAGAATAATGTTCCTGAACAAGTGCTTCTTAAAACTCAATGGCTGCTTCATACGCTGAATTTGTTCTCCCATGTGCCTGTGCAAGTCATAAAAAGCAGCTCTGAAGTTTAAACTACGATGGCAAACAGAAAAATCCTTTTAGTCTTGTACTTTATAAATGTCCCAAACTGCTAAATACCATGCTTTATCCATGTGGAAGTGGCAAAGTCCTTCTGATAGTTCACGTTGTCCTTGGCAGTGCTCTGTGATTAGGGAGCAGTGCTCAAAACAGCTAGGTCTGCAGATCCATTTTGCTTCATTCTGACAATTTCTTGAAACACTGGAGGTATGGATTGTAGGAATGGCCAGCATAGAATAACATGCAATTACAGGAGGGCAGGATAGGTGGCCAGAAATAATATTTTTCCTCACAAATTCTTGTGCAGACATGGTGTTTAAATCCAATGTTGCACTAGCTAGTTCAATACATATATTTTGTCTTATTCCCTCCCTTCCATGACTCTCTGCACTTCTTGAAAATGTGGTAAGGTTCCCTGATTTTTATGGCATGAGGAAATGAGCTATTCTTGTGCCATAAAACTACTTCCATCAATGAAACAAGCATGGCTGATCATGGCCAGTGAACCTACAGCTGTTGTGAGCAGTTTACAAAAATGCACACTAGCTCATAACAATATGACTTAAAAGTACCTTATGGGGACATTGGTCTTAAGAGTTCATACCATAGGCTTTGGTGTACAAATGATCATATGAACAGGAAAAACTGAGGTTTAAGAAACACTCAAATGCTGATACTCCAATAAAAATAATTTTATAATTTCTAATCTTACTTTTCCACCAAAGCAAAACTTTGTAATTAATCACTTACCTTTCTATCAGATTTACTATCACCCTCTTCTTCTCCTCCTCCTTCTTCCTCCTCCTCCTCTTCCTCCTCCTCATCTTGACTAGCAGCTTCTGCCTCACCATCACTCCTTTGCTTCTCTTCTAAAATAAATATATAAAGCTATTTTCAAAAGTGCTACTTGTGTTTTCTGGAAACGAACAATGACTTTCCTATTCATCACTGGAACTGGCATCTATTTTTAAAATACAAAAACAGTCTTATGGAAAGATTCAAAGATTTCAGAAACACTGAATTATCATCTATTTTGCATACCTGGCTTTTCCTCATTGGCTTCTTCCTCTTCATCCTCTGCTTCTCCCTTATCTTTTTCCTCTACCTTTTCCTCCTCATTAACATCTGGCTGAGGTGCATCTGTCTTTTTGTACTCCGCAGCACTTGGTTGCTTCTGAAACAGTTGTCAGAGATATTCCACAATTAGGTTTCTCAGAGAATGTTCAGTTATTCATGTTGTAGTTTTATTATTTCTGCCTTTCAATATGAATCCTCCCCAAAGTGTATTTTTCCCCTTTTAAAAGATGAAATACCATACAGATAATTACAACAATGTGTTTTAAGGAACAATAGCAAGGATTTCCCATTCTGATCCCAACCAACATGCTATTCACAGGGTACACACCTTTCCAGAGCAGCAGAAAAGGATGATGAGAAACACAGGCAGTGCCACAGTCAAGATGTAGACGACCCAAAGCCAGGGACGTTCTTCAGCCGCTGCCATCATCTGACCCACAACACCAGGCTGGAAGGCAAGTTAGGCTTTCAAATTGCATGCCCTCAGCGGTCATGAGAGGCAACATGGCAACCAAAGATACCTAAGGGCCATCCCAAATATTTCTCTAATTATTAGCAACCTCATCACACTAGAACATCTATACAATTTAAATTTAGTTGCTGCCTCCTGCAGAACTCTAGGGTTTGCAACTTGGGGGGGGGGGGTTAAACTTCTCAGCCAAAAAGGTCCTGCACCTCACTAAACTACAAACCCCAGAATTCTGCAGAAGGAAACACTATGACTGGTTGAATCTGAAGATACACCACTTACAGAGGGTTAATTGTACAGAAAAGCCAGTCATTTAGAAGAATGATAAAATCAGAACTATGCACAATCTTTTATGTCTTGAATGCAAAAAAACTAAACTATGCCTTGTTTTTTCTGCTGAAAAACACCTTACCTCAGCAGCACCATCTGCTGCCTTCTTTAGACCCCATCCATCGTTACCCCAGTCATCAGCTACGGCCCGGTCTGTACAGACGATGAAGTTATCAAATAATATATCCGAAGTCATAGACCATAACTCAAGCCCTAGAGCACTGAAGGGGGTCATTTTGAAAGGTTCCAGGTCTTCAAAGAAGTCTGGATTTGGAATCTTTCTTGGCTTCCAGATACCCTGAAAAATTTGCAGATACCACACTGTCAGTTTAAGCAAATTTATTTTTTCATTGACTCTTCAGACCCTAGTGAATGGATTAGAAACCCCGAAGAAGTTTTAATTTGATTCTTAGCTATGCCATTGTGATGATTATTACTGCATGTCTTGAAATTATTTTCCACTTTTGGCAATTGAAGTTCTATTTCTCACATATCTACAGCCACTTTCTACCCATGTCAAACATCACAGTGCATGATTATATACATGCACAAGGTCAAAGATTCAACCCCTTACATCTCCAATATCAGGGCTGTATAAGAATTCTGCTACATTCAAGATGTAATATGAGAACAATTGTTTAATCAGAGAGTGTTTGAAACTGCAAACTCAGATATTGGCAATAAAACTGTCACTCATTCTCAGGAAACACATGAACACAGGAGTGTTTAAGCATGAACACAGGAGTGTTTAAGTTTGTATGGCATGGCACAGCATGCAAGTTCTTTTTGAGATCATGCTAATTTGTGATACAGCAAGAAAAAAATTGTAGGAGTTACAATTTGACTATGAAGTTCCAATTCGTCAATTGCTTGATTTATTTTAAACATTTAGTGTAACTGTAAGAGTGGAGGTCTCATGATTTCAGTTTTCTTCATTTGTATCTAACACAGAGACAATAATTTCCTGGCTCTCAAAACACTCAGCCTTTCTGACCTGAGTCCATAAACTTGAGGTATCTGTATACTTATTTTGCAAACATCTAACTGCTAACTGAACAGTCCTAATTGTGATCTACACACTTTCCATTTGATTCCACTGTTGACATAATTTCCCCCCCCCCCTACCCCCGGTCATGTTTTTATACATCTGGTACTATACTTTACAACAGAAACAGTGCCTCATGCATTTGAAAATCTATGAACTCCAGTCCACAAAATGCCTGATTTTTCCAAAGAAAGGGAGATTCCTAATTTCAAGTCTGCCTAATTTCATTTACTGAGACAATACATTTACCTCTTCCCAAAAGCACAACCCAAAGTAAATCATTACTTTTTAAGTTATGCCATACACTAACACTACAATATACCTCATTTAAACATAGATAGCCGACTTTTTTTTTTTTGTTCTTGTAATGTGCATTCTACTCTTTTGTTCTTGACTTTTAATAACCCTATTAAGGTGCTTTTTCTGAGCAAGGTGTTCAAAGAGGTCGAGAGAGTGGGACTTGCCCAAAGTCACCTAGTGCTTTTCATTTTTAATAGTCATAATCCGAGTCTCAAGTCACTACTTCATATTGCCTCTACTTAAACTGAGAGTACAGAAAAGTACCTTTACATGAGCCTAGAGGTATAAATTGTGAGCAAGATCATTTACCTGATAATTAGGATTATCAATCATGGGAGGCTTCCATTTGCCTTTATAGTTGGGATTGTCAATTGTCGGCCTTTGCCAGGCACCACAGCCAGGGGCTGATTCGCATTTTGGATTCGCAATCTGAGGTGCCTCCCATTCTCCATCCATATCTTCGTCCCTGAAACAAACCCTCTGGTTTAGGATGCCATACACTTGCTTTCAGAAAAGGAGGTTTTTTGAAACTTGTATATGTTTTTGAACAGGATTGGATTTTGTTTTGTTTTAGGAGAGATTTCTTAAAAGCCTCCAAAAGCAGAAAAATAAAACTGAGGAGAAAGATGAGTTTCCAATGAAGGAGAGCATCCTAGGGTTCAGAGACCACACTACTCCTGCCTCCCCAATCCAGGGGTATGCAGGTGTTTTCTCAGAACACCTGAGAAATTTAGATCCAATTTAGATACTTGTATCCAAGTATGATTAATTATATCTGGATTAGATCCAACTTATAATGCACTGCCTAAAGAAACACTTTTTTCTCTATTGAATTTTATCACCAACTTTGTTGGGAGAACAAAATCTAGTATTTAAGACCAAAGAGATCAATCAGTACCCATTCACAACCACCACAGATAAATTATTAACTTCTAGAAGGCTATCTTGCTCCCCATTTTCTTTTTTTAAAAACCTTTGTAAAACATAATAATATAAATAGATCACTGACATTATAGTGGAACTACCAGAGTTGGAAAAATTAATTTAGGGAATTAAATCTCTTAAAATGACGTAAGGAATGTTGGCAAACGTAAAAAAAAAAAAAAAAAAAGCCTCTTAACTTTTCCAAGGACTTGTTCTATTTTTTTTTTTAACAATCATACTGGATGGAAAATAAAACGACTCTATGAAACTTTTCCAAGCCATAGCAAACCAAGTTTTGGTCTTAAAAGTAAAAAGTAGTCCCTGCAGAATGAGAGCAGAAATGCAATATGTAATCGCAGCATCAGACTACTTTTCACAACTGGATGTCAAATTCAGAATGCTGAACAAACTTAACACACAAGGTACAACAATAAAGAATGCTTACTTAAAAAATATACTGAAAGTTAACCAGCATAGTTAAAGATATATTTTAAGACTGAGAACAATGTAACATGGAACCATAATTAATTTACCAATCCTCTGGTTTCTCTGCATCAGGATCAGGAACATACTCTGGCTCGTCATCTAACCAACCTTCTGGTTTCACAGCATCCTCATCAGGGATCTTAGCGGGAGCATCCTCATCCCTACAAAATGCCAAAAACAGACATCATTTTGAAAATTTTCAAGGAGTATGTTCTGCTCCTGTGTCAGATTCACATGCTGGTATCATTAGCTGATTTCAGTTTCACCGCTTGCTTTCTGAGTGCAATTCAAAATATTCCCTATGAAGGTGCTTGGGAGTCGAAACCAGAACACATTTCTAACTGTTTCCACCTATATAACCATGTGGAACCTCTGCACTCAACTAGAAGGACCTTCCTTCATGTCTCTTGCAAATGCTAATGACAATAGATGAGCTTTGCCTCCTTCTCCAGTGACTTCATATGATCAAGGTTTTTATTTAGTAAAGTCGTGGCTTTGTGGCATCCCTTTGATACTTTTCCATTTCTCGGTTACAGTGCTTTGTTCTGACATGTTCAGCTTTAGTTATTCTGCTAATCTTTTTTCAAACTGTCTTTTACTGAAACTGTTGTAAATACTTTTAAGAAACTGGAATTGGGGGCCATTTGGCCAGAATACTATGGGTTTCTGTTGGCGGAAGAGTGATTACTGCTTCTTCCAAGGGCCCCCAACCTTCACCAGCTACTTACCAGTCATCAGGCTTTACAGCATCTGGATCTGCAATCTTTGCTCTCTCATCCCAGTCCTCTGGTTTCTGGTCATTTGGGTCTTCTATTTCACGTGGAGGATTCACAGCAGGGGTCATATCAGACAGCAGGTTCCCACTATTTACAACTGTTTGATCAACTAGAATTTCAAAGCTGTTGTCTGGATTCAAAACTAGGATGATAAAGCAGAAGCATGAAGACTAAATTAATACTTGCAGGAGATAATAAAGAAACAACTGAGCACCAAGAAGATCAATTCTCTTTTTAATTTGTTCCTCCCTTCAATCATATGTGATATTGCTTTACCCAATGTGTACAAATGGGTCTTCTTATCAGTAAAATAGTTCTTCAAATCAGCATCAGGACGTTTTGCGTGCTTCTCCTCATACTTCCCAGTCTTGGGACTCTTGTGACGGAAGATGAAATGCAATTTGTAGTCTTCCCCACATTTATCTGGTCCAAACATGATTGTATAGGGAGTCTTGTCATGGAATTGATCCTTTAAAAAAGAAGAAAAGAAGTTTCAAACATACTACAAATCAACTTTTCAAGGAAAACTTATGATTTACATCTCAGACACTTTGATTCTACTTCAGCTAATCAAGGATCTCCGTAAGCCAACACATTCGCAGTGTAAAACAAAGGACAATCTGATTCATTATAATGTCCTTTCTGTAACACCAGTGATACATTTACTGGTTCAATGCCCCCAAATTAATGTATAAGTCAGAGAAACAAATGCCCCTTCTACACAGCTGTATAAAATCCACACTGAACTGGATTATATGGCAGTGTGGAGTCAAATAACCCAGTTCAAAGTGCTTATTGTGGATTATCTTTATATTCTAGGTTCTATATGGCTGTGTGGAAAGGCCCTAAGTCATGAAACTAAAAATCCATATAGATTTTCAATGACACCAGTATTATAATGCAAAAATGGAATCAGTTTTCAGCAAAAATTGTGTATTTAGACTTTTGAGAAAACAGAAATTATGAGATGCATGTCAGTTCTTTTTAAAAATCCAGCTCTCTAAATTGGGATTGGGGAAAAGTGCTATATTTGGTCACTAAAGTTACTGAAATCATTGTTGTGCCCTACTCTAATACTGTCTTAGAAAGATTTGTTCAGAGGTTTACCATTGCTGTCCCTTGAGGGTGTAAGACTGTGACTTGCCCAATGTCACTCCGTGATTTTGCATGACCAAACTAGGATTCAAACCCCTGTCCCACAAAGTCCTACTCCAATACGTAATAATAAAATAATAAAACTTTATTTATATACCACCCTATCTCCCCGAAGGGACTCAGAGACCTTTTCATCAAAGTTGACTTCCAAGTCACTTACTATTATAAATAAAACCTCAAATGGCTTTAAAATCTCAATTGGCCCAGAGAAGACTAAACATTTGTCACAAATGCTCACATCCCAGGGGTTCTTTGGGTGCATAAACACACATATATGCACACAGAGAGAGCACATTTTTGTAAGAGGCCCTCCATAATCTCCATGGGGACAATCCAGTCCTCTTAACTCCTAACAGCTGTCCACCCTTGCTATTGACAGATTAGCAGTCTAGTTTGAAAAAGTAATGACTAGTCTTTGAATATTGTCATTTTGCAAACAGTGGAAACACATAAGATTTAAATCTCAGCAGGCAAAGAAGGCATGCAACTCACCAGGTGCTGTTCATGACCTTTGCTGATCAGC
This sequence comes from Anolis sagrei, assembly GCF_037176765.1. NCBI lineage: Eukaryota > Metazoa > Chordata > Lepidosauria > Squamata > Anolidae > Anolis > Anolis sagrei. The sequence continues at coordinate 86,854,736 of NC_090022.1, forward strand.
TTCACATATGCACCACCACACTCAATTCCATTTTGGAAACTGACCTCATACCTTATTTAATTTTCGGGGAAAGAGAACAAACTGTCAATTTACAAAAACGGTTTATCTCGTGACAATAACACATTTCATACAACAGTCATACTACAATTGCAGTTTTTATCAATTGAACAAAAATGCCAGTTTCTGACTACTAAAAATGCAGCAGACTAACAGAGGCTCACCCCCTGTAGCTCAATCTCTTTACACTCTGAGTGCACTTCTGCATGGGGCTCACTCCTCACTGTAGATCTACACATCCTTTACTGCTAAAAAAAAAAAGCCATTACCACTTACTGTATAATCAAGGGCTTGGTATCAAAGATAAAGGGCTTGTTAAGTTTAGCGGCAATTGCATGGTGTTTAGCTCTAGAAACCAGCACAAGTCCTTTATCCCCTGGAAGTTTAGTATCCATCATTTCTTGCACTTCCCATTTGCCTACAAGAGGGGAACAAACAATATATCAGGATTTTACTGAGTGCTTTCATAATATATCCTACAGACAAACACAGTACCAACACCCATGCCATTTCTAGCTCTTATATTTCTATTGCCCACTTTATGATCTTGACTGTGGAAATTACCTAAGAGGTTTTGCTAGAAAGTCCACATTCACTTTTTAGCTACTGTTTTCTACAATAATAAACAGATCTAGCTTGTGGGTAAAGGGAACTGATAAAGACCACTGCACAAAGTAGGAACACCCCTCTTCAGTGGAAGTTCGAGATATGGAATATTTTCATCAGAAAAAGAAAGAGCAAACTGTTGGGGTTTTTTTTCACTTCCTGCAGTAACTGTTTGAGGAATACTCTGTGGAGTGGCACGGTGACCTGTAAAGGATAGGAAAGATCAGCCAAATTCCCCTTCCCTGAATTTTGAGTCAAAGTCTTCGCTAAAACAGTCCCTTTCTTGAATGGAAATAACATTTCAGTCTACAGCAGAAAACTCCGAATTCCATACAACAGCTCATAGAAGCCACTCTCATACCAAAGTAATATTTTCTGGTCTTCATGCAGTGTTCCAAAAGACTTGTTATATTTTATCTTGCCTTTTCCCTAAAACTGTGATTCAAAGCAACTTACATTTTTAAAAAAATATGCAATATAGTTAACAACTTGTGAGCCATTACTGAAAAAATGCATACAGCTTTTAAATTTTGCTCTCAACAGACAGGGCATTTTACTATGCCAGAACTATGTTTTATTGAAGAAGCCATGAAGGAATAAACCTAAGCTACAAGTTAAGTATGGGAGTTTTAAACAATGTCCCTAAATTTCAACTACCTAGCTGTCTAAGACAACTATTGTCCCAGTAAATCTTTTGCACGTTGACACTGTGGGATGTTTTTGTTTGCATAATGCAATATTCTGGGACAATAAATACACAATGCTATTTGGTGGTTGAAACATAAGGAAAAAGTTTGGGTGATTATTTTGATAAGAAATTCGGCCCTCTGCGAGCACATAAAAGAAAGATAAAGCAGAGATACTGAGATCATGGGATGGAAGAACCTGGGACGAGACACTCATAACACAGTTCACCATAGAGCAGCCAGAAAATCATTCAGGGACTCAAAAGATGCAAACAGGGTTTGGACCCTTTGAACTGCTCTTTAGTGAAAGCATTCTTGACCACACAATACATTTAACAAATAGAGACCCATGCATTAAGCCACAGAGTGAGAAAAACTGTACCAAAATCAAAGAACAGAAGCTCCTTGACATCACTTAGTTGAAACATATATATTTGCCCGCTTCTCCTGTTTCAGGGCCTGCATAAAACTTTGAACAAACTGCAACTAAATGTACCTTTTTATCCATCACAATGAAAATTAAAAACAATGACTATAAAGTACCCATTATATTGTACAGAGATTAAATGCAGTTAAATAGTAGTATAACACAATATTAGCGGTCCTTTAAAAATAGCTCCCCAAAACCTATTGAAACAAAAAGCCTTTGCCAGTCAACAGAAGAACAAGCCTGGAAAGTACTTCCAAAATCGAGGAGCAGGCACTAAGGAAACCTTCTCTCATATCCCAAAAGGTATATATGTAAGGATGGTAGCACAAAGGGAATAGTCTCACCCAATGATCTCATAGTGTGGGCAGGACTAAGTGAGAGATTTGTCTCTTTCATGTCAAGTTATTGACAATAAAGAAATAACTAATATACTTCAGCAGGAATGCATGGAAGAACTGTCCACGCTTTAGTGACTGGGGCTGTATAAACTGATGGGAAACATACATCTTGTTAAATGATAAAAACAATACTTAAAGCTATGTAAAAATGAAAGAGAACTGATATTTATGCCCTTTGTATGTTTATATTTCGAGTTTACTAATAGTTACAAATACAATTGTAAGGCCAACACTTCTTTTCAAAGAACTCTTCAGAAGATAAATCCCTCATGCCATTACAGTACTCCGTGATGTTTTAAGTGTAGCACTTAAAACATCTGTTTGCCTCATGGCCTACTTGGTGAAAAAGTAAAACAGAGAACTGAATATGCATTGCCTTTCAACATAGTTTCATATGCTTCAAAGGTGCTTTCCTCCTAGTTTTGCTTATACAGTATAGAAAAGGCCAAGCAAGATACTATACTCACCATCATATTTGGCAATTTCATCATCTGTATCATCTTTCTTAGCTTTGGAAAGAACCCACCTGAATTTTTAAAAAACCAAGGTTTCAATGAAGATAGTGCACAGCAAGAAGGGCTGCCAACCAGCCATAATTGACTGATATGACTTTCAATGGACTAAGGTCCCTTCTTCACTGCCCTATATCCTAGGATCTGATCCCAGATTATCTGTTTATCTCAGATTATATGGCAGTGGAGACTGATATAATCCAGTTCAAAGGAAATAATTGGGATCAGATCCTGGGATATAATGACAGTGTAGAAGAGGCCTAACTAAGTTCAAAGGAACACATATCAATCTACTGAGACACTTAAATAAATACTTAGAATTTAAGCATTTCAAACTACTTGCAAACCAAGTTATTGACAATAACAAAATAACTAATATACTTGAGCAGGAATACATGGGAGAACTATACACCTTTTAGTGCCTGGACTTAGACCAGTTTGGCTTCCTCCCTTATGACAGATAGTTTAGGGTTATGTTTTAGGCTGTTCACTAAAGCAGGGGTATCAAACTTCCACATTTGGAGCCATAAATTGCTATTGACAGAAGTGCAGCTACACTGTAGAATGAATGCAGTTTGACAATATGTTAACTGCAATGGAATCATGAGAAGTGTAGTTTGGTAATGCTCCAGCTAGCTCTATCGGGCAGAATAGGCTAAAGGCTTTATAAAACTAGACTTCCTATGAGTTCATGCCATTGAACCTTGAATTAATGCAGTCTGACACCATGTTAACTGCCATGGAATCATGGGAGGTGTAGCTTGGTAAAGCTCCAGCTAGCTCTATTAGGCAGAATAGGCTTTATAAAACTAGAACTATGATTTCATGTCATTGAACCTTGATAGCTAAAAGGCTGTCACACTGCATTACTTTTACAGTGTAGATGCACCTTGTCAGACTACTATTCTACCCCAATGCTCTCCACATGTGGCACCTGCACCTTTGAATTAAAAATAAATAAATAAATAAATAAATAAATAAATAGCATAGCATCTTGGATCCTATGGGTTGGGGGGGGTTTCAAACCCAGACACATCTTCCAGTTACTTCATGTTTTGAAACAAAGCATCTTTGTTTCAAACAAAGTATATAACCTGCTATATATAATCAGGGATGTGAGCATCAAGCTGTACTTTTCCCATTCCTATTGTAAGTTAGGCTGCTGTCTTATGTTAGGTAGGGAGAGTGAATTGCCCTTAGATGGGACCAACTTCAGTAATCTCTTAAACATTGAAGAGGGATTGTAGCTCACAGACTGGAGAGATGCAACTCCTATGCAACCATCCCTGTGGTTTCTGAAGTATGTTTTTTCTTGTTTTATTCCATCACCCGCAATTGCAGTATTTTGCAATGTGGTACCCTAGTAATTTAAGGTATATTTTGTTTTAGACTTTTTATTATCTTTTATGAGCTGCCTTGAAGCTCAAATATTATGTTTAAAAGATATAAATGTTTTAGGTATGCACACACAAGAGTTTTCCTATTGAAAATTAGCACTTACCCTTCTAAAGTTCCTTTATCAAAGTTCTCAGCAAAATAAACTTCTCCTGTTGGGACTGGGGCTGTATAAGTAACCTGATGAGAAACATATATCTCGTTAACTGATAAAAACAATACTTGAAACTGCTTGACAATGAAACAGAACTGATATTTATGTCCTTCGTATGTTTATACTTCACAATATTCTACTTCCAGTTTACTGTTAGAAATACAGTTGTAAGACCAATACTTCTTTTAAAAAGAACTCTTCAGAAGATAAATCCCTCATGCCATTACAGTGCCCCTGATGTTTTAAGTGTAGCACTTAAGTCAGCTATGAATTGCATTTTTTTGACTCAATGAATTACTGGGAGATAAAGTAAACAGAGTTGAATATACATTCCCTTTCAACATACCTCATATGCCTAAACTATGGTAACATAATCTATATCCCAAATTTCCAGCCAATACTAAATGGAAATTAAGCATAAACAGTTCCCATATACAGAAAGAGCTTAACAAAGTACTCTAAGTTGTAAATATGAAGTGAAGTCATTCTGGACAGTGCAAGCAGGGATGCAAGTTACAATTTTCTACTTCTTATAAGAAAGCAGCTCCTACTTGACCAAAGCAACCAGTAAGATTGCAGGCTGGACCATCCTGATCTCAAATAACAGGCCAGTTAAAATGTCAGAGCTTGGAAATAACAAGTTAATTGACCTGTCAAGTTGTTTATCTGCTAGATTTTTCTATCAGTGTGACTTGTTTAATAAAATCACATCAGCGGTAAATGTATGCTGGTGGCAAACATATCCTTTAACAAGGAATTATTTTATAGCATGAGAATTTAATAGAAAGGATGGCTCTTATACCAGCCCTTTTAGGCCTGAAAGGCTAGTGTTTTACACCAAACTACCAGCCTGTTAATTAAAGAATTGTTTTAAATTCTCCTCTGCTATTTTTTAATTCTGGTTTCCACTGTATAATTAGCGGTTGCACAAATGGTTGTGTGTACACCAGTGCTACTTTGCAAACTACTGCCTACTAGTCCAGAGCAAACTTCTACAATCTTTGTGCCATTATCTGTAAATCCCATGGTCTCTTCCAATATTAAAAGGAAAATAATGAGTCAATAGACAATAATTATATTAATTTAATAATTTCAGTTATTAGCATTGGTGTAATGCATTATTTCCCAAGTTCTAACACCTCTAATATTGTTAAATTAATTTTCTAGCATAATGTACCTAGCTCTGAAAACCAGGATCAATTATAGTTCAAAAATGACCCAATCTTCCTAACAGAGAAACTTTTAAGACAGTTATTTAATTAGATTAACTGCTGAAAAATTACATGTGAATTGTGTTCAAACCAACCTTTGGGAGTGGGGGTGGAGTGCTGACTTCATGTTTCAGCTCCTCTACCTCTTCAACACCATCTTCAAGATCATCATCAATATCTATTACATCGTCTTCATTATCATCATGATCATCTCCTTCATGAGCAAGGACAAAAATGTTTCCAACTAGCAGCAATGCTGCACACAGCAACCACTTTTGTTTCATGGTCTAAGGATAATAATTAGAGAGAAAAGACAAAACAATGGGAAGCCTGTCAAATGAAAACGAGCAAGATAATTTAACATATACATACATTCCAGACTCCAACATTATTTGCATTTTTTAACTGTTAGTTTACAGTTGCAAGTATAATTATAAGTACAACAAATGCAGGATGACTTAAACACTCTCAGCCAGATATACCTTTTGAAGCATAATTGATATTACAGCTACCCTGCTACATTAATTTCAAAAGAAATGTATTTGACCTTAAACGTGATAATTGTAAATAATTTGCAAAAGGTAATACACTCAGCATGAACGTATGTGAACTACCAGCAAGAAAGTAACATTAATGATGGGGCTAGCTTCAGCAGCAAATGCCGATCTAGACCCGGCCACCCACAGAGCCGGCCAGCTCTAATCACACAACGTTGTGCCAGCTCCATGAGTGGAGGGCGGAATCAGCATGCCACCACTGGTGCCCTGGCTTCCCGTTTTGCCATCTCTTCAATGGGGGAAGCCACAACGCTCCACGCTTCCCCCTGTGTGAAGAGCTGCCAGAGGAGCCAAGAGAAGTGGGGCGTGTGGTGGCAGCAACAGCTTCCCGGTGCCCAGTGGTGAACTGGACAGCCGCTGGGGAAGGTATGAGATGGTAAAATGTGTACTGGTGATTTTGTTACATTTATTTTGTCAATGTTTTATTGAAAGCGTTTTATAATACATGAAGCATCAAGTTTCAGTTATACTCCTGGTGAATTTAGTACAATCTACTTCCAAGTAATTACTCAAATAATGAGGATGCTATAAGTATAATGATCATCAATACTTGATAAAGAAACTGATGCTAGAAATTCTCCAGAAAAAAGAACATTCACAACACCCTTTAGAAAAAAGGCACATTTCCACAATGCAGTCCTCATGAAACTTCTGCATTATGAAGGCTGCAAGCTCAGCTTTCCTTCTTGTTTCCAAGTTTAGATCACATGATTCTTATTCTGGAAGATACAGAACTGCTCCTGTCAGAAGGGCATCACAAAATATCAGTATAACACAAATAGCTCCTTCATTGTTCTCTAGTTGGCAATGTAAGGTGGGAAAAGGAGGGTATTTATTCATTTATTTATGATATTTATATGCTGCCGTTCTCACCCCAAAGGGTAATATATTATATTATGGTAATATATTATATATTACATTATTACCATAGCACAATATTAGTATTATAACTGGTATAAGATGCAGGCAACTAACAGGAAAAAGTGGGGGATTCCCCATTTTGAATCTTACTTTTTGTTTACTTCATTACATGTAGCCAGAAGAACCATACAAATGGTGTATGGTTCTTCTGGCTGTCTACAACACGTCTGCTAAGTAAGAGAATAATTCACCTCTTTTATTAGTTAATATAAATGCTAAATTCACTACACAAAACATTTAACTCCCTGTAGTATCTACAATTATAGAAAATTATTCTTTAAATGAAAGATTTCTTTAGGTTGTAAGAAAGCCAGAATAAAAGTACTACATATTCATGAAGGTTACAGAGAAGGAAAAGGTAGTTCAAGTAATTTTTAATTCCCAAGACAAAGTGAGTATGATGAAACAGAAATTGCATGGTTGGAGGAATACACATGATCATCTCTTTATTATATGAACTCTGAAAAGAGAACAATAAGGTTTCCTTTACATCTAGACATTGACCCCATACATCCTCATCAAAGATTACAATCTAGAATCTAAATCCTCAAATATAACCATGTTAAAACTAATTACACCAAACTCTGAAAATATGAAAGATTAAAAACAGTTGCAAAGTGAAACCTAGCTTTATTATTAAATGGATGCTCACTTCCCCTTGATTTCTTTGAAAGGAAGGTTTTTAACATATAGGCAGTCCTTGAGTTAAAACATCTGACTTTCAAACAAATCGTAATTAAGAACTATGAGACAACAGCAAGTGAGAGAAATCTAGCTGCTTTCAGTAGTCATCAGGAGAGAGAAGGATATATATATATATCATCATCATCATCATCATCATCATCATCATCATCATCATCTACCCCCAGGAAGGAAAATTCACTCCTGAAAGAGTTATCATGGGGAAAAGGGATCTCCACTGAAGCTTTATCCCCAATTCTTGTTTCTACAACAAGCCATTTTCCCCCAAAATCCAATTATTACAATTACAGAAAGTGAGGTGAAATCTTAATAGGGGCACAGCAAAACAAGCATCACAAGGATGTTAACCCTTCCTTATGCTATCCAAAGCAAAATACAAGGTGGGGCAGAGGAAACAGGAAGTACATTGGAAGGGGAGGAGCAATGGTTGTCCCTCTCCACCAGTGCAGATATTGCAGTTTCAGTGGCCATGGTGCCATGGACTGTAGAACACTGTTTATTTGCAGTGGTGTAGTTTTTAAAAAAGTGAATCCATGGCGACCATACGTCTATTCAGATAACATGTCAATGTTGAGCGACATGGAACGATACACGTTCACAACACTCTACTGCAATGGGTTCATGCGTTCCAGAACAAAGGAAGCGTGATAAAGAAGCCACTCATCCTTCCCCAAAGCATACAGACTACTGAAAATGTGGAAACAGTGAGGCGGACAGCTCTTGCTAGTCCACAACCTTCTATGCAGAGCCACGTAACAGCTTTGTGTATGTCAAGTTAGTTCCCAAGGTGCATACTTCACACAGAATTGCAGTTCCATGCAAACAAGATGTTGTTTATGCAGCAGTTGAAAGCCGCAGATTTTGCACAACGCAAAGCGTTCAATGCTGTAGTGATGTTGGGTAAAAAAACACATTCATTTGAATGGTTCAGCAAGTAAATACACCTGTAGATACCGGATGGCAGATAACTCACAAGAGCTCCATCAATGGCCTCTCCACAACCTCAAGGTCACAGTATGGTGTGGTGTATCACAGGTCAAAATCATTGGTCACTACACTGCAATGTTAAATGACTTCGTCCATCCCACTATGATAAGACGTAGACTTCCTATGGGAATATGGTTTCAACAGGATGGTGCAACGGTGCACATGGCGGGACTATAGATGATCGTAGTAAAATTCATGTTCTTCCAACGCACAATCTCCTGATTTGGTGATACTGCATGGCGCACACGTACACTGGATTAATTGGTTTATGACATCTTCTTAAAGGGGTATCTGAAAGCCAGGGTGTATGCAAAAAAAAACCATGTATAGTACTTAAAAGATTACACTTGTCAAGAAATCGTGGCTGTGCTGGCACAAATGCTTGTGAGTGCAATGGATAACTTTGCACAGTGGCTCCAAATGTTTGACCAGATCGACGGACAACATCATATGAATATTATCTTCCACACACAACTGTTAAGTGTTCCTATGATTAACTACATAGACATACCTTCCTTTCTGTGTATGTATATATGATGTATCTTGCAAATAAATCAAGTTATGCATACTTCAAAACCATGTGATTCCTCTGTCCCACCCTGTATATATAAATATTTGGCTGGAGTTACATTTTAAAAATGTATGTTTTCCAACCTACAAACAAATTCAACTTAAGAACAAACCTACCAAACTTATTGTGTTTGTGACTTGGGGACTGCCAGTACTTCTTCCAACTGTGCTAGAATAAACAATTGTGTAGTTAACACACACACACATAACTTTTCACAATAGGCATTTAAGATTCTATGTAATTTGTATCATGCATGTAGAAGGTGAGGAATTGAAAAAGTAGCTTGGTTAAAATCTCTCAGCAGGTTTCTGAAAAGGAGCTATCTGAACCAATGATTTCTGTGTTTTATGACTACATTTAAGGCAATACATACACTCAGGACCTAGGAAGTGTTACTCCTCAGTAGGCATGTTGTTGTCAAACAGGAACTCTACTCTCTCTGTACCCTGCCCTCTCTCTTGAAATCAACTAGAATCTAAATGTTGAACTTGAGACACCTTAAGCTGGTTTCATTTACACTGCTATATCCCTTGTTTGCTTGATACTGCACTGTAAAGTCTTTCAATTAGAATGTGTCAATTAAAGTCTACTTAATTATATTACAGCTAGATATATCATTCTGAGAAAGGGCATAATTTTTGAAACCTCTCTTACTATGGGATAGCATGCGATTTTAATCATTTCTCTCAGTCTGGTATTGCCCATCACAACATTCCCCAATTCTCAGTCCTGTATAGGACATCCTATGCATCTCTAAGGTAATGCTAATCTGGAAATGTTCTTATCAAACTATGATAGCGATACTGCATCCTATGATATAAATACTTCAACTTCAAGCCTGAACATATTTGCTTAAGAGTGACCTGTACTGAATGCAATTGCACTTATACCTGAATAAGTCTGCATTTAACAAAAAATCATTTTCAGTTCTGTAGAACACCACATGCCAAATGAAAGTATCTAATCATGTCAATATAGATATTTTGCCATTTACAATTAATTAAAACAAGACAACTTGTAGCATCTTAAAAATAATCGCTGTGTTTCATTATAATGTACTTCCACAGAACGAGATATTATAGATATTTCCTGTCAGAAATAATAATAAATCATAATGAATTTTCCCATAAATTACATGCTGTTAGAAATTCAGAAGTCTTGAAAGCTGCTGACTGAGGTTTGAAATACTTCCCTCAATGCCATGTAAAACTGAACCTCTGACAGAAATATTACTAAGTTATTAAAATCTTTTCAAATTCTTCAGTTTCTTAGTTCATCTTTCTTGCACAGCAACAATTGTCAGATCTGAACAAACTGAAATGTTTAAAATAAAGGGGGCAGCAGATTTTCAGCTATTTACAAGTTTCAAATGAATGTTTTCAGCTAGCTACTCTTTTAAAGTAAATTGGTAGATATTTCCTCATTCTTGTGCATATTACCTAGTTGACATTTCTGACACTATCCCTATCCTCCCTGTCTACTTTACCTTTGTCCTCTTATGCTTTCACAGGTTGCACTGCTGTTTTATCACTTCCTCCTTCATCTCACACAGCACCTGCTTTTCCCCCCACCCCCAAGTTTTTCAGATCACACCATTTTTGCTAGTAATCTGGATCACAGTCTGGTCACAAATCATATTTCATGCTTTTTTTAAGTACAGTATGACTCCATATCCACAGGCAGTTTATGTTCCCACATGGCTACATAAAACTGATGGTAAAGGCAAACTTTGTTTAAATAAATGGCTTCTTGACCAATAACCCCATAGACTCACACTGGAAGACCTAGAAAATGCCTAGAGAGAGGATATATTTTGTTGGATGTGAATACATTAAAGTGTGGATGCCAGTCCCTTAGATATAAGTTTTGTACGGTATTTTATGTTTCATTGTGTGTTTTACATTATACTGTCCCTTGAATATTCAAGAGGGTACTTTTTAATAGCTTGACACTTCCCCAAATCAGTTGAGTGCTGAAACAATTGCAGGAGTTACAGGTCTGAAACTATTCACGGTACAAGTTAACTGTACACATGTATAAGTTGACTGTAAAAATATCTTCTTTGTACTAAAATTACCTGCATTACACACATAATCTATTGTGCTACCCTGTTCCTGAAACAGTGATTAAGCATTCCCTTTCTACAAAGTCAGTCATATTTTTAGATTCCACAAAGTCTGGGAGGATTTTAATATATGAAGTCATGCTTCCTATGCTATGACCAGACATTTCTAGGGCTGGGGCTATACCAGGCATGGGCAAACTTTGGCCCTTCAGGTCTTTTGGACTTCAACTCCCACAATTGCTAACAGCTTTGGGACCTTTCCTTTTCCCCCTCAGTCGCTTAAGTCCAACCCCCTATCATGCAAGAAGAGTACAAAGTACCCCTGACAGATGGCCATTGTTGTAAGCTTTACAAGTCCCCGGTGGCACAGCAGGTTAAAGCACTGACCTTGCCTACCAAAAAGTTGATGGCTCGAATCTAGGGAGCGGGGTGAGCTCCCACTGTTAGCCCAAGCTTCTCCCAACCTAGCAATTCAAAAGCATGTAAATGTGAGGTCAATTGGTATCGCTTCTACGGGAAGGTAATGGCGCCCCATGCAGTCATGACCTGGCAGGAGTCTACGGACAACGCTGTCTCTTTTTCTTAGAAATTGAGATGAGCACCATACCCCAGCACCAGACACAAATAGACTTCATGTCAAGGGAAAACTTTTATCTTCTCCTACTAAGCTTTACAAGGTCTTGAACCTTCTCTGCCAAAAAAAAGGCTGGCTGCTTCCCCAAACTATGTCACCCAGGATTCCCATGGCAGTGAATGGGGTGTCAAACTGCATTCATTCCACAGGGGAGACACAGCTTGAGTAACACATGCACACATCCCACAATACACAGAATGTCAGAGTTTGCAGTTTCAATGCTGTGGGATCCTGGGAGTTGTAATGTGGTGAGGCACCAGCATTCTTGGGCAGAGGAGGTCTCGTAAAACCACAAGTCCCGCGATTCCATAGCCTTGAGCTGACAGAGTCCAAGGGGCGCCAGCGTCAAGCTATGGCATCTGCACCAATCCTGCAGTGTACTTATTTATTTGCGATATTTATATCCCACCCGTCTCACCCCAAAGAGGACTCAGAGTGGCTTACAAGTTATATGTACATTGTTGTTGTTCATTCGTTCAGTTGCTTCCGACTCTTCGTGACCTCATGGACCATCCCACGCCAGAGCTCCCTGTTGGCCGTCACTTCCCCCAACTCCTTCAGAGTCAAGCCAGTCCCTTCAAGGATACCATCCATTCATCTTGCCCTTGGTCAGCCCCTCTTCCTTTTTCCTTCCATTTTTCCCCAGCATTATTGTCTTCTCTAAGCTTTCCTTTCTTCTCATGATGTGGCCAAAGTACTTCATCTTTGCCTCTACTATCCTTCCCTCCAATGAGCAGTCGGGTTTTATTTCCTGAAGTATGGACTGGTTGGATCTTCTCGCAGTCCAAGGCACTCTCAGAACTTTCCCTCAACACCACAGTTCAAAAGCATCTATCTTCCTTCGCTCAGCCTTCCCTATGATCCAACTCTCACATCCGTAGGTGACAATGGGGAATATCACTGCTTTGACTATGCGGATCTTTGTTGCCAGTGTGATGTCTCTACTCTTCAGTATTTTATCAAGATTGGACATTGCTCTCCTCCCAAGAAGTAAGCGTCTTCTGGTTTGCTGGCTGCAGTCTGTGTCTGCAGAAAATTTTGCACCTAGAAATACAAAGTCTGTCACGGCCTCCACGTTTTCTCCCTCTGTTTGCCAGTTATCAATCAATCCGGTTGCCATAATCTTGGTTTTTTAGATGTTTAACTGCAATCCAGGTTTTGTGCTTTCTTCTTTCACCTTGATTAGAAGGCTCCTCGGCTCCTCCTCGCTTTCAACCATCAAAGTGGTATCATCTGCATATCTAAGGTTGTTAATGTTTCTTCCAGCAATTTTTACCCCAGCCTTGCATTCATCAAGCCCCGCACATAGCATGATGTGTTCTGCATACAAGTTGAATAGGCTGGGTGAGAGTCTACAATATATTATATTATTAGCATATTACAATATTAGTATGATATATTACTATATTGTACTATATCACTATACTTTATTATTATTAATATTACATGTAACATAATTATTATATCATTAATAGTGGGTTAAACCCCTGTGCCGGCAGGACTGAAGACTGACAGGTTGCAGGTTCGAATCCGGGGAGAGGCGGATGAGCTCCCTCTATCAGCTCCAGCTCCTCATGCGGGGACATGAGAGAAGCCTCCCACCAGGATGATAAAACATCAAATCATCTGGGCATCCCCTGGGCAACGTCCTTGCAGACGGCCAATTCTCTCACACCAGAAGCGACTTGCAGTTTCTCAGGTCGCTCCTGACACGACAAAAAAAATTTATGAGCACAGCACAATATTAGTATTATATATTACTATAGTTGCTGGGGGGAAGGGCTCTGATGACCCAGGAGACATGTTGGAACTGTCTTCCTGGCTCCCCTTCTTCACTCTGGACCCAGAGCAGCAATTGGTGCTGGGGGGATGGGCTCCGATGACCCAGGAGAGATGTTGGAACTGTCTTCCCTGCTCCCCTTCTTCACTCTGGACCCAGGGTTCCCAACTGATGACCCAAGAGACACGTTGGAACTGTCTTCCCTGCTCCCCTTGTTCAATCTGGACCCAGAGCAGTAATTGGTGCTGGAGAGGGGCTGCCAAACTGATGACCCAAGAGACATGGTGGAACTGTCTTCCTGGTTCCCTTTCTTCACTCTGAACCCAGAGCAGCAATTGGTGCTGGAGAGAGGAGCTCCCAACTGATGGCCCAGGAGACACGGTGGAAGTGTCTTCCTGGCTCTCCTCCCCAGTGCAGATACACAGGAGGCCCCCTCCCCGCTATGAGCAGCCCCTCCACAAAATGAAACACTCGCCCACCCCATCCCCTCCCCCCGTAAAAAGGCGAGGGGAGGTCCCTCAAGGTCCCACCCGAGAGGCGAAGAGATAAGCCACGCACAGGCCCGCAACGACACCTTCCCCCAAGAGGCCCGCTCTAGAAGGCCCTAGAAGTTTGGCCTGCGGAGGGACCCGGCGCTTCTCCCCCTCCCCCTTCTTTCTCTCTCCCTCATTCCAGCCCACTCAGTACCCACAGCCCCCAACGGACACACCCTCCGTGGGACACTTCGCCTCCCGCTCTTGCCGCCTCCAGTGCGTGCCCCAGAGTTCCCTGCGCGAGAGGAAGAGGGCCGCTCTCCTTCTCTCCCTCCACCCCCCCCCCTCATCCCCCGCCGCAACATTCTATCCCAGGCAGAAACGAAGGGAGGGCCTCCTCGCGGGAGATACTCTCTCACTCACCTCGCTCCACGCGCACAGCTCGCCCGCCGAGGCTCCTCCGAGAAACCCCCTCGCACCTCCTGCCGTCACGTGCCTCCGCCCGCGCGCGTTGGTCCGTTGCCTGCCTGCCTGCCTCACACTCTCTCCTCTCTCTCTCGCTCTCTCTCTCAGCCGCTAGCTCCGCCTCCCACGCCCCGAGACTTCCTACTCTCATTGATTCAGGCAAAGGGAGTCTTCCCGCCCCTCCGCTCTGATTGGTTAGACCACGCCATCACTCTCCGCCGCTCTCGCCTTAAGCCCCGTCCCTACGGCGCTGCCCTTCGTGGAGCGCTGCCATTGGCTGAGCGGCTCCGACGGAAGCGCCCGTGGGTTGGCGGGCGAGCCGGAGTAGGCGGAGCTTGAAGGACGAGGGAGCCTCTCCGTTCTTAAAGTGACAGGAGAGCGTACCTCCTGTGGACCGTAGTAAGAAGGAGTGGGCTGGCAGGGGCCTTGTGGGTGTCTGCTGCAGAGGGCCCTTCCAGACAGGCCCTATGTCCCAGGGCCTGATCCCAGGTTCAGATTATCTGGCAGTAGCAATTCTTATAATCCCGTTTAAAGCAGAACACCTGGGAATCAGATCCTCGAATATAGGGCCTTTCTGGAAGGGCCCTGAGACATTCAGAGCAGAATATAGTAATGAAGAGAATGCATTGGCATCAAGTGCAGACATATATAAGCGAGATTGGTGGGGACGAGGGACAGGGCCTTCTCTGTGGTGGCCCCCCGACTCTGGAACTCTCTCCCCAAGGACATCAGACAAGCCCCAACGTTGGCAGTCTTTAGGAATAGCTTAAAAGATGTGGTTGTTCCAGTGTGCATTCCCAGAATAGGAAACTCCAAGCATCATATCCCAAATGCACTTTATTAGAGATTTAAGATTGTCTGCATACCGCACCTATCTCCAAAAATCTATCCATTTCACCTGGTCATGTCCAGCATTTTTAAAATTTTTAATCATTACATTTGGCCCGGCCTTAGTTTTTAAATGTGTCATGGTGTTATTATCTAATGTTTATTGCTATTGTTTTAATGTTTATTGCTTTGTTTATTGTTGTATTTGTTATGCTGTTTTACTTATGTATTGGGCCTCGGCCTCTTGTAAGCTGCACCGAGTCCTTCGGGAGATGTTAGCGGGGTATAAAGGTTTATTATTATTATTATTATTATTATTATTATCTCTTGAAATTAACTCCTAAGCAGAGAACAATACTAAATAGTACACAATTGAACACCTAAACACCTAAAATATATGATCATCGCAATAAGAATAAAAATATTTGTTAACTGCCTCAAGGCTCACAGCATAAAACACATATATCAGAACACACCACTGTATCATACCCCAAAACATGGTAGTATATAAAGCTAGAGGTTTCTCCTGACATTAAGTCTAGTTGTGGCCAACTCAGGGGTGGGGTTTATCTAAGCCAAAGAGCTGGTGTTGTCCATAGACACCTTCAAGGTCATGCAGCCAGCACAACTGCATGGAGCACCATTACCTACCTACCTATTGATCTACTCACATTTGCATATTTTCAAACTGCCAGGTTGGCAGAAGCTGAGACTAACAGCAGGAGCTCACCCCGCTCCCCAGATTCGGTCAGCAAGTTCAGCAGCCCAGCAGTTTAACCCACCACACCACCAGGTTTACAAAGCAGCATATATAAATATAAACACTAAAATTGGATTAAACGTGGAAAATATTTACAATAAATAGTTAAAGCAGATTAAAATATATAAAACATTTCTCAGCATTCCTGATTCAGTCTTTAAAACTTTTTTTCTTTACAAGGGCCGGGTGTTATTTGCTTGGCTTTATAGTCCATGAATACCTTTGTCTAATAACATTTATTTTCTTGAAGCAAAGTGTGTCCCAAGGCCGTTTTTCCTCCGACTACCCTTATTCTGTCCAGCAGAAAAGACCTCTCTAATTGAAGCCTCTAGAAAAGGCAATTGCCCTTCACAAAAGAATTCATTTTCACCAAACTGCATTCAAAATATCAGATCTGGCAATATGTTCGCATTAAGTAAAATTACATCTTTCTCACCATCATTCCAATCCCAATGCTGTTTTAAAACATCCAGGTAGAAAGACGACAAGAAGAAAAAGGTTGCTCAGGGGAATACATGTTTTGTAAAAAATAAAAAAAAAAGAGCTTTGTTAACTGAAATATGTATGTGCTAATCTTGATATAAGCTTTGTAAAACTATGGCAATAAGTGTATAGCCTACTACCAGCTTTCGCTGATACACCATCTGTGCCCCTGCCTAGATTTGGATGACCTAAAGATGGTAGTGCATGCGCTGGTAACCTCAAGGATGAACTTCTACAGTGCCCTTTACACTGGGCTACCTTTGTACCAAGTTCAAAAGCACAGCAGACAGATTGGCTACAGGAACATTCGGGAGTTAGCATATTACACCTATCACAGAGTCAACGCATTAGCTGCCAATTAGTTTCCAGGCAAAACAAAAAGTGTTGGTTGTGATCTTTAAAGCCCTATTGTCAAAGGGCTTTAAAAGCCAGAATTTCGTGACCGGAATCACTGGGTTGTTGTAGGTTTTTTGTCCAACTGCAACTCCCAAAACTTCTCAAGATTAGCAAGGCTTTTGGGAATTGAATTTCCAACATCATGGAGGGACAGCCAATTGCTACCACTAGATTAAGCCAAGGTTCTGTTTCTACTTTGTAGTTTGGTTCTTAATTCCAACCACAATATTTAATTTCCTATTTAAATTCTTCACTTTTTCACCAGATGGCACTATTCACAAAGTCATGGGTCTGTTACTCAATACAATACTGTGCAAAGCTCCAACATTTTTTAAAAATATTTATTTTGCAATTAAGAGTGACTATATAGTGATAATTACGTGAGGAGTTGATTCAGTAAACACCACACCTATTGTCTAACCTGATGTTCTGGTTTAGTACTCCATTTCCGGGTGTTTGTGGACCCCCCCCCCCCCCCCATGTTTTAATACTGGTTAAAATAGTACAGCAAATTCATGTGTGAACAGAAGTCTAATTCAGTTACTTTTAAAACCATACAGAATGCTGCCCAACATTCAGCTGGAGTATTAATTTTTCTTGGGTGCAAAGAACTTACACCATGAATGCAGATTAGTGAGAGATGAAGCTTCTTAATCTTATTTATTTATGTATTTATGACATTTATATGCTGCCCTTCTCATACCGAAGGGGACTCAGAGTGGCTTACAAGATATAGATATATATACATACAATATATTATATTATTAGTGTAGTAAAATATCAGTATTATATTTACTATATTGTACTATACCATTATATTGTAATATTATTAGTATTGCATGTAATATAAAATATATAATTATAATAACATATTACTGTTATTAGTATTATATTGCATTATATTATATTGTTAAAACTATTATATGTATATACAATATATTATATTACATTATATTATATTATATTATTAGCATAGTACAGGAGACAAGGTGGAACTGTCTTCTGGCCCCCTCTCTCTTCACCCTGACCCAGAGCAGTAGTGGATGCGGAGGGAGGGAGCGGGGCTCCCAACTGATGACATAGCATAGGAGACAAGGTGGAACTGTCTTCCGGCCCCTTCTCTCTTCACTCTTCTTAAGCACTAGATGTGGACAGGGAAGGAGTTCACAGAGTGTAGCATAATTAGACTAAGTTTTATTGCACTCCCAGGTATATCTTTTTGTGAGATTTCAGGCCAAAAGGTAAAAACAGGCACTAACAAAAAGAAAAATATATGGTGGGAATAATTTAAATTATCCAAACAGCTGCTGTGCCAAGTCCCTACTAACACCATCTTTCAGATCAGCTGAGAAAGCTGTGCCGAGAGTGCCACACAGTCATATTGCCCACCAGCTTAACATATAATGCTTTATCAATTGTAACACCCTAGTTATGATACTTCTGCCAGAAATCCAGGTGTCCCCTACACAAATGGGTATTGTTTTAATTATGCCAAAAAATAAAAAGTGTTGTCTCCTACATTTTAAAAAAAATCTGGCATCATTTAAAAACATATCTATTTGTACAAAGTAAAGAAAAATATACATAATGTATACTCTTATAAATATCAGAACTTAGCAGTATGTTATTTTAGATATCTCTTAAGTGTAGACATAAGAAAATTGTGGGTCTGAAGAGCAAGATTTGAGTCTTGTTTCAACCATGGAAACCCACTGTATATTTGTGGGTAACTCACTCTCTCTCAGCCTCAGAGGAAGGCAAAGGCAAAACTACTCTGAATAAAAGTTGCCATAAACCCCCATAATAGGAATCATCATCAGTTAGAAACAACTTGAAGACCACCCACAAGGATGTTCACTGAGGATGTGCACCATTTTTTAGTATCTGTGTCATTTGAGACTACCATATTTCTGGTTATTATTCATGTCATTCTATTCTAAATTCAAGAGCAACAGGGAAATGCCCCAAATAAATTAATAAATAACTTCTGGTGAGCACTTTGATTGGGGGGAGGGAGGGTGATGGAAAAGAGTTCCAGCCACTGCCCTCCAACACAGAGAACAGAATGGAGACTACTTACATTGTTAATTACACTTCTGGGCTCCTTTCAAAATACAAATATTTTTTCTTCCAAAATAAATTTCTTCTGATGTGAACATTTAAAAAAATAAAACATAAAAGAGCAGTATTATAAAATAGCACATTGAATTTCCATCTCTGGTGTGGCCCATTCTATCATTGCCCTTTAGTTTCTAATTTCAGCTTTTTGCAGCTTGCTTTATAGCATGTTGATGTCGATGCAGCCCGTTACTGTCCATTAAGACTTTCTGAGATAAGCCTTATGAGTATTTCTTGTGCTAACTTGGGTATTATTCATTGTTTTCCTGAGTTTTTGTATTCAATGGGCCCTTGGTATCCACTGGGATTTGCCTCCAGGATCCACCTACCCCCTGTGGATACCAAAATCCATGGATGCTCAAGTCCCATTGTATACAATGATATAGTAAAAAAAAATGGGGGGGGGGGATTGTGTCAGGAGCGACTTGAGAAAATGCAAGTTGATTTTGGTGTGACAAAATTGGCTGCCTGCAAGTACGCCCAGATATTTGATGTTTTACCATCCTTGTGGAAGGCTTCTTTCATATCCCCATATGGGGAGCAGGAGCTGATAGAAGGAGCTCAACTCACTCTCCTCAGATTTGAACTGCTGACGTTTTGGCCAGCAATCCTGCCAGCACAAGGGTTTAACCATTATAAAGAAAATTGTGTCCTTTATATAATATAGGAAAACTAAGGTTTGTTTTAAGGAATTTATTTTTAATATTTTCACGCCGTGGATGGTTGAATCAGTGGATACAGAATCCATGGATAAAGAATAAATGTATTATATGATTAGGCCTATTTCTCTGACATTATATATACACACAAACATATATATAGCAATCAAAATTCATCTTCCCTGTCAAAAGTGGGCTCCATTTAAGGTGTGCGGAGGGCCTGCTTTTGGTAGCAAAAGTTATCTGCAGGAACCTTTCCCAGCATGGCTCTCCCTTACTAAAACATAAAAGGAACTGGTGCATCTGTAAAAATAACAGCTGAACTGCATTGCAAGGCTGTTGTAACCCCTTTTAGCAATCCTTACTTAGTAGACTTAGTGGCTCTTGCAAGCCTCTGCTTAGCTTCCCAGACCAGGCAGGATCTGAGGCCTACTTTTAGGTCAGCTATTGAGTCTCATGAATCCGAAGTACTGTTGGATTTAGAAGCTCAAATGCTTGTTAAGACCAGCACACTTATTTGAAAAAATGGTTCACGGCCCTCAACAGTTCAAGGAGCGGCGTCTCTGTTCAGTCAGGGAACGGACACACAGTGCTATCCAATCACAGCGAGACGTGTCTCCGTCACTTCCGCCTTACGCGAAACCAAATAAGCCCCGCCCCTCCGCGCAGGAGGACACGCCCCTTCTGTCAAGAATGCGGTTTCTGGTCTTCGAGGATGACGCATGCGCAGAATGATTCCTAGCCTGTTTCTCATCTTCCATTGCGTTGCTGGGGCTTCCTCATTTTCCACTCTTACAGCCGTTTTGCTAACTTCTTGCAAAGGATTCCTATTTAATCCAATTCCTTCTAGCCCATGGTTTAATCAAATCTTTATGCAAATATAAAATACCCTAAAGGCACCAAGTCTCATCTGACCTTGGCATGGGAGGCTGCCAACGAATACCAAAGCTTGTAGGCTGTGTGACAGAGGAAGGAAATGGCAGAATTAACTCCGGAGTCTTCCTTACCTAAGAAAATCCTATGAGAAGCCATAAGTTGACTGGGGGCTCGAAGACACTTAAGCACACACACACACACACAAATAAATCTTTAATATTTTTTAAAGATTAACTAAACCCTCTCCTCTCTTCATCTGCGCTCTCCCCAGATTCGAACCTCCAGATAAAGAATGTTTTCGCTATTTCTACAGAGGGTTAGCTGAAAAAAGTTATGGTGTACTGGATACTTGGGGGACTCTGCATACCAGACTTCCAAACAAGCATATGCAGCCCATAGGCTGTAGTTTAACAGTCTGACTCAATGCACACATTTTTTGGACATGCAGTGTCTGTTTTAGTGTGGTGTGTCCTGGTGCATGAGCAGGAGAAAGTGATGTGGGAAGACTACATACCAGTACTACTTTTTAAAACCAGCAGCCAATCTGCATCTCAGCACCTTTGTCTTTTGCCAAAAGGAGCTTTAGGTCCCTGCTTTTATTTGCCTTAAAGATGTTTGTTTCTTAGCATGCCTTGATTTTGCATTACATGTTAAACTTTGTTTAATATCTCTATCAGTGACACATACGTATTCCTATTTTTAGCCTAGCTAATAGCTGCTGGATTTGAGATGACAGGAAAGACTGATCCAGGCAGAAATATAAAACAGACAGAAACATAAACCAGCATATTGCCTGTCTCATTGTTTTATTGATTCATTTATTTTGCCTCCTTTTAGGATTCCATTCAAATTAATGGATGATGGTGCCATCAGTGGCTATGACGAATACAGATTTTTATCAGTATCAGAGACTGTGGCAGTCACATAAGAGGCTGTTGCTTCCCACAAGCAGATGGATGGTGGCTATGTGAACTGATTAGTAGATTAGATAAGTGTTTGGTCTGATTCATTGTGCTTTTTAACATTTGTATATATTGTTACATGTCTTTGCAAATTATCTGTTTTAGGTCATAAGGCCCACAATTAACAAATACAAACAGCCTGCTGTCTCTTGAAAAATCGATTTCTCGACACTTCTCCTTCTTGTCTTGGCTGCCTTTGTCTAAACTTCTGCTTGATTAGCTTTGCAATACAAAACAAATCTGGAGTCCAGGTGTTAAGCAGAAGTGGGCAAATGTGCCCTTCCAGATGTTATAGGATGGCAATTCCAAACCAGCCCTAGACAATGTAGACGAAGGAAGTTGTCATTTATCCACCTCTGCCCATCTACATTTGTCAGACTTATTCAGACGGTAGAGCTACATTTCTCAGTATTGTAATTAGTAATTAACATCTGAACATCATCATAATTATCACAGCCAAGTCTCTTAGTGCATCACAAATAACAGGATAACTGCAGAATCTGGTAAATAAATACTCAGAAATAGGTTCCAATGAGCTGAATGGACTTTAGTCTAAGGTGTGTGGTATTGGGCTGAAGCTTTAGAGTTTATCACAGCAAAGTTTATCACGGCAACTGAAAGAAACTGCAAGGGGAAACTGCTTAAGTAAAGTAAACTTTTCCAAACCTACAACTGAGGGCCCTTCCACTTCCCCTATAACCTAGGATCTGATCCCAAATTATGTTTATCTCAGGTTATCTGGCAGTGGGAACTCATATATTCCAGTTTAAAGCAGATAATCTGGGATGAGATCCTATAGGGCAGTGTGGAAGGGCCATGAGGATAGTAGAAACATTCAGGGGAAGGGGATCGGAAATCCAGAAGTGATCAATTTCTGTATAGCTCTCCTTCTGCAACATGTTTCTCATTTTACTCTGATCCTACTCACTATGCATGATTTGTGAACATATAGGAGTCTCCCTCTCTGCTCTGAGAATAGTGTACTCCAAACAAAGTGTATTCATTTATTTCATGAGCAATGACAGTTGCACAAACATAGTACATGGAATACATTACTGAACTACCATGTATCCCACTTACGAACTTCAGTCAATTGTATTAAAATACATTTTTCAGCATAAAAAGATATAAAGAAACCCTGTGCAATAATTGAGATGGACCCAGAAAAAGTAAGGTATAGCACAATGCAACTGATACATCTCATGGAATGTCCGCTAATCCACGAAAGCTTACATTAGAGATTACTTTTTCTCAGGTAATATAAAAAACATTAGAGAATTCCTTTATATCTTTTTATCTGTAACCGGTGGTGCAGTGGATTAAATCCTTGTGCTGGCAGGACTGATGATCAACAGGTCAGCTTTTCGAATCCGGAGAGAGCGGGTTGAACTCCTTCTGTCAGCTCCAGCTCCCCATGCAGGGACATGAGAGAAGCCACCCACAAGGATGGTAAAACATCAAAACATCCTGGCTTCCCCATGGCAATGTCCTTGCAAATAGCCAATTCTCTCACACCAGATGCGACTTGCAGTTTCTCAAGTCGCTCCTGACACACACAAAAATAAATTTAAAAATCTGTAACTAGAATGCAGGGTGCTGTGGGCTACATTTCAGAGGAAAGAACAGGCTAACCCTCCTCTGAATATTCCTTGCTAAGGACAACACTGTGAAATGAATGGAGTCACCACAAGTCGAAAGGTGCCTTGAAGGCACATATACACACAGGACATTCTACTATTTGGACTTCTTGTTAAAGTCCTAATAAAATGTCCTATTTTTAATGGTCACTGGCTGTATTTTACATATATGTAAGGTTCAACATTATTGTTAGTCTGCATTTTAATTTCTCTTTGACTTCAGTGTTTACAATGCTATGCTCATGTCTAACAGACAACTGGCAACATAATACTGAATGGATCTGATAAAATTTTAGTTCCTTATACAATAATAGATTTGTTAAGTGTTTCAGGTACCACAGGATTTTTTTTTAAAAAATCTGCAATAGTCCATACACTGCCTTCCACCTGGATTCTGGAAGTTTAATTTTAATCAAGGAAGTCTGCTTAATGCTT
This sequence comes from Anolis sagrei, assembly GCF_037176765.1. Classification (NCBI taxonomy): domain Eukaryota; kingdom Metazoa; phylum Chordata; class Lepidosauria; order Squamata; family Anolidae; genus Anolis; species Anolis sagrei. The sequence continues at coordinate 86,878,494 of NC_090022.1, forward strand.
CTGGAATATACCATCAACCTAGTTCTTAGAGCACAATTGGTTTTATTGCAGGCAAGTGGGGAAAAGCCTGCAATGAAACCTGAAAGGGAATTGAGTCTACATGAAGCTTCTCTTTGTGATGCAGATGTGTTATACAGGTTTCCATAGTAGCTGCATTCATAACAAAAGGGGGCCAGCTGCAGGGCAGAAGTAGGTCAGACTGGTCTAAATAATGCTCACTTTGATCAGAAAAAAAATCCAGATCAGTGAGAGAAAAAACAAAAAAAACAGGAGGAGACATGGGAAGGACAGAGACAAAAGTTAGGACCGCAAAGTTGTAATGTACATTAGTTTGCAGTACTTTTCAGAACAACAATGATCCAAACCTGAAATTGTATTTTATTTAAGTTTGTAGTAAGACAAACCTGAAACAGTGTGCAATGGAACAACCAGCAAATTTAGCTTTATTTCTGTTGTGGTTCAAATCCCTCTCACAAACAATGGACTTTGCAGATTTATTTTACCTGATCCACTAAATCAGTGGTTCCCAACTTGTGGTTTGTGGACCACCAGTGGTCTGCATGAACAAAAATATGGTCCACGACTTCACCATTACTACACCGTTGCCTTGAAACCACGCAGCAAAAAAAGCGACTGGTCTCATGAAAACTTCTTATATTGCTGAGACAACGGGGATATCAGGAGGGAAGAGGCTGACTACCCATGAAATATTACTACTACCACATCAGTTCTAGATTATTAAATATGGTTTTCTGTGGGTGAGCAGATGTTGACTACTGGATGGCATATGTTCTGTATCAAAAACTAAAGCCGATGTGGTTTATCCAATGCAATTTTCTGATTCAGCACCCCAAATAACCAAACCAAATCTAAAGTTGACGAAAAACTGATTTGTAACTCTTTTGGTAGTAATGTTGGAGGGTGGTCCCTGGTCAAAGTGGTCTCTTCTCAAGTAGTCCCTGGTCAAAGTTGTCCCTGGTCAAAAAAAGTTTTGGAAGCACTGCACTCAATCTTATTGAACTTTCACATAGGTGCATAGAAATTTGTCCCATTTTTAATTTAGGGATCCTAGGCACTTTTTTCCAAGTCATCTCCCCCCCCCCCCCACCCCCAAGTGCATTCTTCTAATCTCATAATATATCTCAGGTAAAATGTGGAAGGGAGAACCCAGACAAGTGAAGAGTACCACATCTGCACCCCACTGCCTCTGTTCGTTACTTGATCACCTGCATAGGTTGTTGTGCTTAACAAGGTGTCATTAACAACGTGTCCTTTTGCGATTCATCCCCTCAGACATGTCTTCTGGGTTAGAGCTCATGACTGGCTGGAATGCTCTAGTCTGTGTTGCTTATCATTGCAGGCTGCTGACTCCAGTGCCAATGGAGCAGTGAATCCACTGTGGATTTTATTCTGAATTTTAAAGTATGGACCTAAAAACCATTTCCCCTTGATTAGATCAACACATAGGTTAGCTTCTTTAAATTTTATGCTACATTCAGCCCCATCTTACATTGGAGCTACCAACCTTTATAGCCCTATATGAGAAAACAAGCTTTCCCGGTGTAAAACATTAAGCCTTTGGCGCTTTAAAGGGAGCTGGACTGATGCATCTGACAACGTTATCTCAATATACTGGGAGAGGATGGCCAACCATTTGGGAGTTATAGTTTTGGATTAAATCAGTACAGTTTGAGGTGAATAGCTTGTCTGATGTTGACAGGGATATCAAATGCTGTAACACAAATGTTACTTATTGCAAAATTACACCAGTACTTTTGTTTTTTATTGGTCTAGTATCATCCTGTCCTTTTGGCTCATTACTGTATGCTTAACTGGAAACACCATGGACAATATATACAAGAAAATGTATAATCAGCTCTGGAGATTCTGCATGTTAACTATAGATTGTTCCGTGTAGATCAAATCAGAGAAATTCAGCTTGTTGCTGCAACTATATCTGTCATATGGAGGATCAAAAACACCTTTCTCCAGTTTGGTGCTTTTCACATTTGTGGGGTTGCAGTTCCTAAAATCCCAGCCACAATGGTTGACCTATCTAATGTTGACTAGAGGAGAAACTAATTGTACTTACATTTGGATCCAACAGAATATCTCAGTTCCAATTTCCCTAACTTGAAAATGACATATTAACAAATAATTAATTAGCTGGTATGCAGATTATCTCTGTACTTATGAGAGGCATACATTATAAGTACTTGTACAATACTGGTATGTAGCAAATTCATTTACCAGATAGGTTAAACATTGAGCTGTCTGCTGACAACCATAAAACAACTATATGTTAATTTGAGCATTTATGGCACACAAAAATTATGATTGGCTAACATAAGAGGGGCAATTGTGACACATTGCAAGGGACATGGTGACATGAATCAATCAACATGATGTCAGGCATAATTTGAGAGGGTTTATGTGTGTACCCAAAGGCAACAGTTTCTTTCCAGTTCTGAACAAGTTTATACCAGAGGTTTCAACTGAAGCTAGAACTGAAGCAGTTACAACAAACTATAATCTGGTGAGCCGAGAATTTTAAGAACTGGAAAAAAATGTGTGCATGTAAATTGGTGTTTGGTAGCTGATTGGTGATATGCCTGCATAAGCTTTGTTGGAATACTCCTTAATAGGTATATCACGTTAGCCAGATTTTCCAAATTATTACACAAGATGTCCTTATCAAATTAAGATCCAATCATTTAATCCTATGCGTGGAACGTGCAATTATCTTTCTTATGCATTGTCAGAATAGCATTTTCCCCACATTCACCTTCATCCTTTTTATTCATCCTGCAGCTGAACTTTGTATAACCAACTTCTCGTGTTAGCCCACTGGGTTCCATGGAATGCCACAGAAAGGGAAGAGGGACTCATATCTTCTCTTCAGCCATTGAAATCAAACACTTGTCCTTATTCCGTGCAGAATCTGTCCCAAAGGCCACTGCTCATCAAACCTCTAAGAAGGATTCTAGTAGATAAGATCAGAAATGTTGTGGCTGTCCAAAGTTCAGGCTGCACAGTGGCACTTGGCAGATAAAATCACTCAGATGCAAGTTGACTTGGACGCCAGATAATACATGTCCAGTTGCTGTAGCTTTGGTTATCGTTTTCCAATAGTTACATATGCTTTTAGCTTAGTTCTGCCTTGGATGTGGGCAAGATCTCTAGAGTGCAAGATCTCTGGAGTTTCAAAACCCATAGCTATGTGTTAGATCCTTCTCTTCCTGACTGATAAAAAGGTCTTGGGGTGAGAAATCGACCAAGTAGAGGAATCGGACAGTTTCTAAGCATGAAAAACATGTTTTGAACAAAATTATACTCTACATTTTTCAGGCACTTTCCAATATTCTATCTTTGGAGAAAGTACTGAAGTGTGTGCTGGCATCCCAGTTCCAATATAAGACTTACTAACTTCTGGATGAGACTTACTAACTAATTATTCTATTTCAGTCTGGCTATCGGAGATGGGCAATTTTTGTTGCTTTGGGGGTGGTTTATATGAACAACAGGTACACTGTGTCCCTTTTGGATTTTATTTGACATTTTGGCAACTTTTGACACAAGTGGTCATCTTTCTTACTTAAATGGGATAAGATCTGGATGCAATGGTTCCTTTCTTTCCTAGAGCAATAGTTCTCAACCTGTGGGTCCCCAGGTGTTTTGGCCTACAACTCCCAGAAATCCCAGCCAGTTTTCCAGCTGTTAGGATTTCTGGGAGTTGAAGGCCAAAACATCTGGGGACCCACAGGTTAAGAACCACTGTCCTAGAGGGACATGCTCAAAAAGTGGCACTGGGGTATTTTTATTCGATATCTTGACTGACGGCTTGTGGAATTACTCAAGGATCAATTTTTTCACCCATGTTGTTCAGTAGATGTATCATTTATTGGGAAAGTTTGGCCAAAGGTTGAAGTTTAGTACTGGCCATTTTCTGATGCTACCCTATTCTGTCTCTCTGTTCGATCTAAATCAGAAGAAACTGTTCTGGAGTCAAGGCTGTTTGACTGAGCTGTTTCCAGTGTTCTATGCAATGTGCTTTTGCTGAGTAGATGGTCTTAAGAAACAGGGCTTCTGCTGAGTGAGTCACCAATTTGACTGGAGGCGGAGCAAACAGTTGCTAGTTTTACATAAGGGTTGCCGCTATCTCTGAAATTTAATGAACAAGAAAATTAAAACAAGGGAAGTCTGGAATGCAGCATCAGTTCTTATATGGGACTATTAACATGGAACTGTTGCAATCATCTGCAACAGCTGTGCCATGTTCAATTTCTTACCAGAGATTTGTGGTGCATGTCTATGCTATGCCTGCAGCAAGCTGGTTGCTGTGCTGGAAGAGAAAGTGCAGCAATGGTCCACATATGCACATTTCAACATATCAGGGAAGATGATTTTTTTTTTGAAAGAGCGGTGCAGTCTCTCTTGGAAGGTTAAGACACGGGATAGCTCTAAAGAGGATGACATTTTCCAAATCCATGAGGCAGGCACTTGGAAAAATGTGATACTCGGAAGCTGAAAGATCAGGAACCATGCTGCAGTTTTGGAGCTACATAATGTTTTCCAGATTCTCCCCTTAGTCAGCAATTATGAGGTACAGGAACAGGGACAATAACTTTAGCCCTCAGATGGAGGATAACATTGAAGAATGGAACAACTCCTGCTTATTCCCAGAAGAAGCAAAGACGACAGGTGATTCTGTAATGATAGGAAGAGAAGCGATGGCATGAACAGCTTTGAGAAATGTGCTATCTCCCAGGGGTGAAGATCCACGAGGAAACAGATGCTGACAAGACTCATCAAGTGCACCAACCATTGCCCCTAGTTTCTGATTCAATGGGAACAAATGAAGATGTTGTTGTTGTTGTTCATTTGTTCAGTCGTTTCTGACTCTTCGTGACCTCATAGACCAGCCCACGCCAGAGCTCCCTGTCGGTCGTCACCACCCTCAGCTCCTTCAAGGTCAAGCCCGTCACTTCAAGGATGCCATCCATCCATCTTGCCGTTGGTGGGCCCCTCTTCCTTTTTCCTTCCATGTTCCCCAGCATTGCTGCCTTCTCCAAGATTTCCTGTCTTCTCATTATGTGGCGAAAATACTTCATCTTTGTCTCTACTGTCCTTCCCTCCAATGAGCAGTCGGGTTTTATTTCCTGAAGTATGGACTGCTTGGATCTGTAGGTGACTATGGTGAATACCATTGCTTTAACTATGCGGATCTTTGTTGTCAGTGTGATGTTTCTACTCTTCGCTATGAAGATATAGCTTTCAACATATTGCACGGGACTATGAGGAAGCTGAAAGACGTTGGGCATAAGTTGCAATTTCATTACTTCTTCCTGTTAAAGGGCATGGTCCTGATTCATAGGGGAGCTAGGTATGTTTAGCTTGTCTAGATTTTATGGGCTGGGTAAAGGCAAACAAGGTGAATGTTAACTCAGACAAGACAGCTCTGTTTCTTGTCAGTTGAAAGGTACTTCAGGGTCTAGGGATTCAGCCCATGTTGGATGTGGTTGCACTCTGCCTGAAGAGTTGACTTTGCATTTTTTATATACTTCTGGATTCAGCCCTGAAGATTTTTGTGGTGATTAAACAAGCATTTACATGATTAAGCTCTGAGTCCCCTTTGGGGTGAGAAGGGCAGCATATACATGTTGCAAATAAATATAGTAAGACTAGTGTATTAGTTGTGCTTTCTCCTGGAAATCTCAGATCTGACCATGCTGACACATACATTATATTCTGTTTAGATGACTGTAGGTTCCTATAAGCAAAGATGCTGTTGAAAAATGTTTGGAAACCTTAGCAATCCTAAAGAGCTACAGTGTGACTATTGGCCTGGAAAAAAGAAGCTCCACTGTCTACTAGTCTGTTTCCGGACATGTTTTGTCCTAGAAAGCCCTATAGAGTTTACATCTGGATTATCACCATCTCCCATATGTGCCATCCAGGCTGATCCTGGAAGACTATCCTACTCGGACAACGAGGAATTGCCTAAGTGCCACCCAGGCCCCATCATCTTGGAACATCTGGCAGTAACCCAAGAGAAAGAGCTTTTCAATGGCTGCTCTCAAGCTATAAAACAAATTATAGCTTGAGGGTAGCGAATATAGAGCAAACACAGGGAAGGAAGAGCAAATATCTTACTATTATTCTAGGAGCTGGTATTTTATTTTCATAGACACAAGCTGTTGTGGACAGTCTATTTATTTGTTTTGAAATAACTATTTTAATAGTATGCTGTACTGTTTTTAATTAGTATTTGGCATTTGATGAATGTTTGAACTTGTTTTAGTGTTATAGATAGATCAAACTTGACTGATCAATTTGTCTCACATTTTATAGGGTGATTGTGTTAACAAGCCATTATTTTAACAGATACTACGGTATATTATTTAAAATGTTGTAAATCAATTTTGTAAACTTTTGTAAACCATTTATATTGCATGTATGTGTGTACATGCTCCAGTTATAATTCTCATTATATCATTATGTTTTCAGCCCGATTTACTCTTAAATAATTGCATGTTTCCTTTACCTATATAATAAAATAAAAGGACCATAACAAGAAAATGTAAGACAAGAGTGTGCTTTCCACCAATATAATTATTTTGAAAGGTATTTCTATATGAGATTTAGTTCCATTCTCAATTACAGTATATAGAATATTTTTTTAATTATTGGTGATTTCTTTTTCAACTTAGAGCCATCATTCTTCTGAGCTCATGCTGTAATCTTGCACATGTTGACTTTTTATTTCAGAACGCTCTTTTGTAGGTTTCTTTTTGGTACCCTCCATCCATAGTGCTCCTTGTCATGGAAACCATTTATCAGATTCTGCAAGATGTGCGTGATTACTGGGCTGATCATTTCTCTCGTAGATTTTGGCCCAGAAGACCAGTCCTTCGCCAAGCATCCTCTTTGTCCACGTTCTATCTGTTGGACTACAAGACCCGGCAAGCTGAACTTGGAATGGACTATGGCCCTCCGAGTACTGAGCTATGCAAAACAAAATTTGTCTTCCAAGATGGCGAGTGGCAGAGTGAGAATGGCCCACCAAAGATGCCCTTGCTACAGTTATACCCTCCTCCTGATAAGGAATCACCTAACAAAGCCCTAAAGAAAGCCAATAAAGCCCTATTGGAAGAGAACAATTACTTGAAGCTGCAGCTCGAGCTGCTGATGGACATGTTGACAGAGACCACGGCACGGCTGCACTCCATAGAGAAAAGGCTGGACACCACTCCATGGCATCCCAAAACAATGAAAAAAACAAGCAAGGTACTGATGCTTCGATCCTGATAATACCTTGGACACAAAGACTGTGACAACCACATTTCTGAAATAGTTTGTCTTCTGGTGTCCAGACATGTAATAAAATCTTGATGAAGATATGTTCTAGAATAGCTTTGACTTTATTCACCCTTTCCATAAAACATGTTTTCCCGTAAGCTGGAGCCCTATTTTTCTCATTTGACATGAACTTATTGCATTTCTGGCCAAAGTAAACCATAGAATCTCTCTGGAAGACCTAGAAAATGCCTAGAGAGGTCAACCTATGGCTAACTTCTGGCAGAACTTGTGACAGAAGTTTACCATAGAATTGCACTGAAGGCCTAAAGGGAGTCTTCCAGAGTGATCCCATGGTATTCAAAGCTCTTTAAGTAGAAATGAATCAGTGGTCAATGAGCTTTTGTAATGTGGGCCTAAAGTATTTGTTCTGGAACAGCTGTTCCAGGAGCTCCAGATGTATTTGCTGTGTTTAAATGTTTGTGTGCAATCCCATGCTTGGGATTTTGCAGCAGGGGGTTTCCTGTTATAATTTGCATTTATAGGGTAAGCCACCTGCCAGTTATAGTTAGGTTCCCTGATCCCGCCCCTTGTTGAGTTTTGGAGGGAAAAAAGCCATTTTGAGTTAGTTCCCACAGAGAAGCCTTGCGCACAGGACATAGAACGAAGTGGCTCCTGTAGAAAAGCTTCATCTTTTACAGCTTGGCCGGGGTTATACAGCCCTACGGCTTGGCCAGGAGACATACAGCCACAGCTTGGCTGAGGGACTCCAGCCGGCCATCACAGCAACCTGAACTCCTTCTTTTTCCCTGGAGGTCTACAAAGCTCTGTTGAGGCAAGTCACTCGCGGAAGCCAGACGCAGTTGGTACCGGGTGCAGGGGCTCCACGTCAACAGAGGCAAGTACAGACTGCCCAGATTAGAAGCTAGGATTTCCCCATCGGTTAGCTACAGTTAAGAAGACAGTGCCTGTTCCTAGTGGACAAGATTGAAAGAGCCTATAGACTGTAAAGAAAACCGTTAAAGTACCTGTTTGTTCCTGTTTGTTCCTTAATAAAAGAACTTTGTTGGACTTACTTTAAGCATTCTAAAGACTCTGTTTGGGGGAATCTAAGGGCCTTTATTCTGAGGCAGCCCCGGCGTCCCGTTGGGCACAGAGAATTTATGTCCTGTGTACGGTCTAATGTACAGGCCCAGCGTGCGACAGCACAGTATTCTCTTTCTTTTGCTCTGGGACTGTGTGATCTAATGAACCTAATTAAAAGAATTCCTGTTCCTTCAATCTGTTTCCTGATGTATTCCCTTCTGCTAAGCAAATTGATAATCAAGGGAGGTAATTGTAGGGAATGAAGCATTCCAGGCCTAAGAAGCTGCACAAAAATAAAAGTCACATGTGACCTTTGGGTTGCAGACTGCATATTTGTGCTCTAAGGAGCACTAATTCTCAGGAACAATACACCCAAGTTCTTGCGTCTTACTTAACACAGTATTCACTCAATATACTTGGATTCTCCATTGAAAGAATCAATATCAAGACACTGGAAATAGGAGTAGCAGCATGTCAGTGTGCAGTTACTGATTGGATAACGAATGGTTTAAAACAGGGCTGTAATGGGTTAAATAATTAGGTATAAATGGAGAATCCTTAAAATGTAGTATAGAGTTCCACAAGCATATTGGGACTGTTTTTTTTTTTTACATGTGGCTGGAGTCAACATAAGTATTAGTCAACATAAGTAGTAAATGCAGTTCAGTATTCGTAAACCTAAATTGATGCATGCATAGAAGGATCCAACACAGATGAAAACATTGCAGAGAAAATCTCTTAGATCAGTGGTTGTCAGCCTGTGGGTTCCCAAGTATTTTGGTCTACAACTCCCAGAAATCCCAGCCAGTTTTCCAGCTGTTAGGATTTCTAGGAGTTGAAGGCCAAAACATCTGGGAACCCACAGGCTGAGAACCACTTCCTTAGATCCACTCTGACTTGGGTCCTGTAGTGAATGCAGAGTTAGTAGATTCAATTTTGGCTTGGTCAATCTTAAGGGATGGGTTTCAACTTTAACAGTATCAGGATGTGGGTAGGATTTTTGAAAGGTGAGGTGCACTATACGGGTACTGCATTTTTGTTTTTTCCCCTGGCATATCAAAAAGGCGAGGAAGAACTGGCTGGGAGGGGCAAAGGGAGTGACTAATGCCCCTTTCCAGTGAGACAAGGTTCTGACATGACTAAAGAAGGCATTTAGAAGACGACTGTTTAAAAAGCCCTCCTTGATTACTGCTTCTAGGCTGCTTTGCTGGGAGAGGGTTTGTGGCACTGTTTTATAGTGGTTTCATTTGTTTCAGAATTCATGAGCCCAGAAATTGGTGATGGAGAACCCATTTTCAGCTTCTTGGCCAGTGGATTGTGGGTCCCTAAGATTTTAGTTTGTTCTTCATGCTATTTAACACGTACCACATGAAACCACTGGCAAAAGTTGTCCTGAGTTTTAGCATTTCATATTATCGGTATGCTAATGGCATCACAAGAGGAAGGCCCATTACTCATGGCCACCACTGCAAGAGATGCTGGTGGGCAGATTTAGTAGATGGAGTGAGCAGAAGCGGAGGTGAAGGAATAGAACAAAACCTGTCAAGGCACCAAGTGTGAAAGGAAAAGGCACATAAATAGATGCCAGTGAAGGGTGTGAAAACATCAACCATGACTGTGGGCAGAGAACACATGGAAAAGAAAGATACTATTACAAAACCAGCTCATGTGAAAATGCCAGAAGTACAATTCTAACATTCCTTTTACTAGACAAAAGTTGTCAAAGTTAATGTGTTTTTCCCCCCAAAATCGTATCTCAATAGACATCAAGGAAGCTTACTCATTATGCTTGTACATTATTCTAGTATGAAATTTTCACCCCTTTATTTCCTTCGTATATAGAGCATATACAAACTTATTTTACTCTGTTAAAAAGTGGACAATGGGGGTTCCAATTAAAACCCCAGAAATCTTTGGTAAAAGCCATGCAAAATGAACTGGTATTTATAAATTCACAATACCTTCTACTATTCTCAGCAAATCATTTTGATCCAAAGTTGCTTCCTTAATTACAAAAGTATTGTACCTCAAAGCAAATACAGGAAAATAATATGTCTCCACCAAGCATTGAAACTGAGATCACAAAACAAAAAGTGGTTGTGGTAAGACACTTGAGATTTCAGAAGACTAGATGACCCACAGTAATTTTAACCTCTGCTTTTTCCATCTTTATCCCAAAGTGAGACTCAAAGAAGGTTATACATCATTTCGATAGAAAGGTATTCACTTGGAAACCTATGTTGATAATTAAAACCAATCAGTTTTTAAAACTCTGCTTTATGCAGTAGCATCTGTTTCTTCCTCATTTCGAAAGGACAGCAGCTTCCCCCAGCACTCCAGTTCCTTTTTTGGAATTAACTAACTGAACGGGTGCATAGGAAGATTGTCAAAAACCAGAAGGAGAAGCTCAAAAAACAACAACAGGTTTTTCTACAATCCATGCAGCAGTTTACAATAAGCACTGTCATAATATCACTCTAATCTCTTGTTCTGCCCCTCTGCTAAGCTGTTAAAATGCTGTTTTCCCTGAACCAGTGTGTAGTACACCAGCATGTCTTGTTCCAACCCCCCACCCTCTTCATTCTATGTGGTTATTTGCATTGCTGGTACAAGTTGATAAATCATGTCAAAGTACAATCTGAAGAACATCCCCGTGCAATTTAAATATGTGAAAAAATAAATTTGTACTACAGGCAATCTCTGGGTTACAAACAAGATGTATGTTGTTCTTAAGCTGAATTTGTATGTAATTTGGAACAGGTACATTTTTAAGTGTACCTCCAGCCAAGTTTTTTTTAAAAAAGGTTTGGATAGCATAAGAATGGTTAACGCCCTGTGGTGTTTGTGTTGCTTTCTGTACTTCATGTTCAGAAGATTTCACCTCACTTTCAGTCTCTGTGATAACTGGATTTTGAAAAATGTGGCTTGTTGTGGAAACAAGGATCGGTGATAAAGCTTCAGTGGAGACACCTTTTCCCAATGCTAACTTTTGCAGGAGTTAATTTCCCTTCCGAGGAGTAGATTCTCTCACCCCCGCTTGGAACTAGTTGCATGTAAATTGGATGTTTGTAACTCAAGGACTGCTTATTTTTAAGCATAATTACCCATGAGCCAGAACAATTCTGGACTGAAGCCAGGGACATTGTCAAGGAAGAATTTAGAAAAGACACAATCTAAAACCAAACAGAACAAGAAGCCTCAATAAATGGCAGCTGGAACTCTTCTAGTAGCTATAGGGGCAGGCAAAAAACAAAAGTGAAAAGTGACAGAAACAGAATCCTGAATGTAACTGATTAATGATTTCTACAGAGGATTAAGGAGGACTCATGCAATGAATGAAGAGAAACAGAAGGTGACAACAAAAAGGAAGAACAAGAGATCTTTCCGCAAGATATGAGAACTCAAAGGGGAATTTAAACCAAGAACAGAGCTGCTTAAATCTACCAAGACAAAATCTACTCTAGTTGAATGTGATATTGGGTTTTATGTTGATATATTGTATTTTATGTTGTATGGCACCATTGTGTGCTTTGTGAGCCACCCTGAGTCCATATGGTGGCGGCGGGGTATAAATAAAGTTGATTATTATTATTATTATTATTATTATTAATCACTAAACTCTGTTAACAAATATGGTAAACAAATAAAACACAATGTATTGGAAACACTCAATATACATTCCAATCCCCAAGAAAGGAGACATTGGGGATTGCCGTAACCACAGGGCTATTGCATTCATTTCCCATACAAGCAAAATATTGCTCAAAATTCCTCAAAAAATACTTTTACCACACACAGAAAATAAAAATCTGGGATGTCCCAGCTGAATTCAGGAAAACAGAAGTCACTTTGGATCATATTGCAAACATACATTGGGTAATGGGAAGCATCAAAGAATTTAAAAAGAAATCTGTCTGTGCTTTATAGATCGCTGGCTTATACATAAAGCATTGCCCAGGTTTGCATTTTCTTTGTTGCTGTTTCTTTCCTTCTTCCCTTTCTCTTGTATACCTTCTCCCTCCCTTTTCTTTCTGTCCTTCCTTGCTTTCCCTCACACATCTTCCCCCTTCTTTCTTGCCTTTTTCTTCTTTTCTTTTGCTTTCTTCCCTCCCTTCTTTGTCCCCTGTCTTCTCTTTCTTTCCTTCCTTCCCCTTATACCTTTTCCCTTTCCTTTTCTTAATTCCTTTCATAGAATCATAGAATCATAGATTTGGAAGAGACCTCGTGGCCCATCCAGTCCAGCCCCCTGCCAAGAAGAAGGAAAATCACACTCAAAACATGCTCGACAGATGACCAACAGATTGTTTCCTTTATTCCTTTCTTTCTCTTAGGAGGAAAGGAGAATTTGTTGCTTTTCTCAGGAATGATTGTGAAGAGGCAGCTTGAAATAGAAATTGTATAGTACAAAACAGAATCTGTACAATGCTGTATTGAGAAAAACTTTGATGTAGAAATGTATCTTATTACAAATATCTTGTATTTGTATGGCCTTTTTAGACACAGTAGAAATTCCTTTACAAATAAATGCTCTATTCTTTACAGATGATACAATGTTGCTCTGAATCTTGACAATATACTGGCCTTGCTATGCTTTAGAAGTAGAAATGTTTCACTTTGCAGGGGCAGACTTTATTAATAGACATGCTTCCTCACCAGAAACTCCTTTTTTTTTTTTTGTCGTGTCAGGAGCGACCGCTCCTGTTGTGAGAGAATTGGCCGTTTGCAAGGACGTTGCCCAGGGGACGCCTGGATGATTTTTGATGTTTTATCATCCTTGTGGGAGGCTTCTCTCATGTCCCCACATGAGGAGCTGGAGCTAATAGAGGGAGCTCATCTGCCTCTCCCCAGATTTGAACCTGCGACCTGTCGGTCTTCAGTCCTGTCGGCACTGTGCTTTAACCCACTGCGCCACCGGTGGCTCCAACTAGAAACTCCTATCAATAGTTTAATTATTATCAATAATTATCAATAATTTAATTATCTCAAACAGGGTGGTCAACCTCATTTCCATGGAGGACGACATCATCCATCCTTATGGTTGCCTTTCTTCCTTGTGCCAAATATATTCGTATCAAAGCTACCACAAAGTCCTATTGATACCAGAATAGGACTTTGTGGTAGCTTTGATACGAATATATTTGGCACAAGGAAGAAAGGCAACCATAAGGATGGATGATGTGGTCCTCCATGGAAATGAGGTTGACCACCCTGTTTGAGATAATTAAATACTACAGTGTGCCACAACACTTGATTCTCCTATATTCAAGGCAAGAGCCACCATCAGAACAGAATATGGAGGAATGGAATGGTCTCCAATTGGCAAGCGGATCAGGGAAGGCCACATTTTATTATTCTATCTGTTTAACTCTGATGTTGAACATATCATAATAAAGCACAGTGAATTACTGATGAAAATCAAACAAGGATGTGCAAAGGTTTACAGCTGAATGTTAAGAAAAGAAACATTAACTGAGCATCATTTACATCTATTTGAACTAGACAATAATAATAATAATAATAATAATAATAATACTTTATTTATACCCCGCTACCATCTCCCCAAGGGACTCAGTGTGGCTTACATGAGGCCAAGCCCGCAGTACATCAATAAACAAAGGCAATAAGAAAATAATCAATACAAAACAGTTAAAATAAATCTCATAAACAAAAAATAAACAATAAACAATAACAATAACACAAGCATTTAAAAACCTATGGCTAGGCCAAATGTAATAATTTAAAATTTAAAAAATAATGCTGGACATAAACAAGGTAGGATATAACTAGGATAGGGTTTTCAAAGAAAGATGAGGGCGCACAAGCAATCCTAAATCAATAGTAAAGTGCAATGAAAGATTTCCAATATTTTCCATCAGAATGGAGACTGCCATCAAGATATAAGACTAGGGCTCCTGCTGCACAGCTGTATAAAATTCACATTGAACTAAATTATATGGCAGTGTGGACTAAGATAACCCAGTTCAAAGCAGACATTGGGTCCTTCCATTGTTGTTCATTCGTTCAGTCGTCTCCGACTCTTCGTGACCTCATGGACCAGTCCACGCCAGAGCTCCCTGTCGGCCGTCACCACCCCCAGCTCCTTCAAGGTGGTCAGTCCAGTCACTTCAAGGATGCCATCCATCTATCTTGTCCTTGGTCGGCCCCTCTTCCTTTTGCCTTCCACTTTCCCCAGCATAATTGTCTTCTCTAGGCCTCCCTGTCTCCTCATGATGTGGCCAAAGTACTTCAACTTTGTCTCTAGTATTCTTCCCTCCAATGAGCAGTCGGGCTTTATTTCCTGGAGGATGGACTGGTTGGATCTTCTCGCAGTCCAAGGCACTCTCAGCACTTTCCTCCAGCACCACAGCTCAAAAGCATCTATCTTCCTTCGCTCAGCCTTCCCTAAGGTCCAGCTCTCACATCCATAGGTGACTACAGGGAAGACCATGGCTTTGACTAGGCGGATCTTTGTTGCCAGTAAGATGTCTCTACTCTTTATTATTTTATCAAGACTGGACATTGCTCTCCTCCCAAGAAGTAAGCGTCTTCTGATTTCCTGGCCACAGTCTGCATCTGCAGTAATCTTTGCGCCTAGAAATACAAAGTCTGTCACTGCCTCCACGTTTTCTCCCTCTATTTCCCAGTTGTCAATCATTCTTGTTGCCATAATCTTGGTTTTTTTGATGTTTAGCTGCAACCCAGCTTTTGCGCTTTCTTCTTTCGCCTTGATTAGAAGGCTCCTCAGCTCCTCCTCGCTTTTGGCCATACAGACCCTATATCCCAGGATCTGATCCCAGGTTTTCTGTTTATCCCAGATTATCTGGGAGTGCAGACTCATATAATCTAGTTTAAAGCAGAAAACCTGGGATCAGATCCTTGATATATGGCCTGTCTGGAAGGGTCCATTGTGGATTATCTGCCTTGATATTCTGGGTTGCATAGCTGTGTGGAAAGGCCATAGGACTTGGAAGAGCAACTATGGGTCCTTCCACACAGCCATACAACCCAGAATATCAAGGCAGATAATCCACAATATATGCTTTGACAGTTCACACTGCCACATAATCCAGTTCAATGTGGATTTTATACGGCTCTGTGGCCTGTGAAGGAACTCAGTAAGATCCCAAAGTATTATCGTATACAGCAGCCATGGCACATTTTCCAAGATCATTCTGAAACTGAAGATAATAGCAAATCCAATATTTTGACAATATTTGTATTAGAGATACACCCCAGAGACAAACACTTCTGGGAGGGGGCATATTTTATGCATGATGGGTAAGTGAATCCATGGATATTGAGTGCACGAATAAGGGGGTCATGCTATAGCACTGAATACTAAAATTGGGTTGCTGTGAGTTTTCCGGGTTGTCTGGCCGTGTTCCAGAAGCATTGTCTCCTGACGTTTCACCGACATCTATGACAGGCATCTTCAGAGATTGTGAGGTATATTGGTAACTAGGCAAGAAAGGTTTATATATATGTGGAATGTCCAGGGTGGGAGAAAGAACTCTTGTTTGCTTGAGACAAGTGTGAATGTTGCAATTGGCCACCTTGATTAGCACTGAATGGCCTTGCAGCTTCAATGTCTGGTTGGTTGCTGCCTGGAGGAACTCTTTGTTGGTTCATCTGATTTTTTTGTCGTGTCTGCAAGGACGTTGCCCAGGGGATGCCATGATGATTTGATGTTTTTATCATCCTTGTGGGAGGCTTCTCTCATGTCCCTGTATGAGGAGCTGGAGCTGATAGAGGGAGCTCAACTGCCTCTCCCTGGATTTGAACCTGTGACCTGTTGGTCTTCAGTCCTGCCGGCACAGCGGTTTAACGCACTGTGCCACCGGGGGCTCCTGGTTCACCTGATGAACCAACCTGGGCACAACATTTTATTTGAGAACACAGAAATGCTGGCCCACTCTAACAACTACTATGTTAGACTATACAGAGAAGCCATTGAAGTCCATAAGCATATGGACAATTTCAACAGGAAGGAGGAAACCATGAAAATGAACAAAATCTGGCTACCAGTATTAAAAAGTTCTAAAATCAGGACAGTAAATAAAGAGCAACCCTCAATAAACATAGGAGTTCCAGGCAAGAATCAATAAGGGCCAGGTAACACCTCCCAACAAAGGATCTCCCCAGGCAGTAACTAGCCAGGTTTTGAAGCTGAAAGGCTATTAAATGCTAATCAAGGTGGCCAATTGAGAGATACACACCTACCTCAAGCAGACAAGAATTCCTTCTCCCACCCTGGACATTATTCCATGTCAGACTACACAGAGAAGAACATTGAAATCCACAATATATCCTGGAAACGAGACAAGGGAGGTGTATCTGTCCAGGGTGGGAGAAAGAACTCTTGTCTGTTGGAGGCAAGTGTGAATACTCCAATTAGGATCGCCCAGGCTATTGTGTCTCTCATTTTAATGCCTGGTTGCACAACCAAACCGACCCGTGAAGAAAGCTGATAGGCACAGAACCAGCCCATGGGCAGGCGGGGTGGGCGGTGCTTGAGGCACGTCAGCGCCCTCCTCAGCCCGTGATTGGCCGGCTTCCCGGGCCGGGAAGGGGGCGGCCCTCCGCGCCTGATGTCACAAGCCTACAAGTGGGGGAAGGAGTTATTTATAGAGGCGGAGAGCAGCTGCGAGGAAGCAAGCCTTGGGTGAGTCGGGGAGCCTTCCGCCCCCCCCCCTTTTCGCCTTCCCCAGGCGCCCAGTTTGGGTCTCCCTTCGGGTCGGGGAAGGGGAGAGGAGGCCGAGGAGCGGCCATTCTGACTTAAACCTCTCCCTCTTTTCCTTCCGATTGTTGTTCAGAGCTCGATTCGAAAACAAGCCCCGGAGAGAAACAGGAGCGATGGACCCTTGCCACACCGAGGAGACCGGCACAGAGATCCCCGGCCTTGGTGAGTGGGGGGCGCCAGGAGGAGGAGGAGGGGGAGGAGGGAAAGGAAAGGCGGAGGGCGGTGAGGCCTAGCGGGCGTTGAGGCCTGTCTTGCGGCTGCGGCTTTTTTCGAGCGCTGGCGCAGCTCTGGGGGCGGGGCCTGGGCTCGAGCTGCGCGCGCAGCCTCTGAGCCCCTTCTCGCCTCGTTGTGACGTTGCCGGCTTCGCGCGCGCGCTCTTTCTCTCTCTCTCTCTCCCCCTGAGCCCTTCTTATCTCCCTCCCCCGCTTTCTTCTGACCACGTCCTGCCTCCGCCATTGTGGCGGGTGTTTCCGAGGCTGCGCAGTCCTGCCTTCCTCTTGCCTCGCGGGCGCCGCCATTGTGAGGTCAAGGCGCGCGAGGGTGCGCGTGGCGCTTTGCAGGCCGTACGGGGAGAGGAGAAGAAGGAGGTGGCTTAGACTAAGCCGCACTTCCATGATGGAGGAGGAGAGTGGGGAGGGAATCGAACCCACATAAAGCACGGCCTTGGGGGCATCCATGGAGGAAGAAGCAGCGTTGGCTGCCTTTGTAAGTCGGAAACCCCCAAAATGGAGGGGAGGCCGCCACGTGACTGGCGGGCAGCGTGGAAATGCGGCCTGGACGGTTCGCTTCCGCCTCACACCCAAGCTCACGTGGACCTTCCGGCTCCCCTTTGCCCTCGAGTGTCCGTGCCAAGACACCCAAAGGGAAGGGAAACCATATATCCCCACATCCTTATTGTTTTTTAAATCATGCCTTCAAAACGGCTTTGCAACCCTGTGCTTCTTGGCTACCAGGAGATTCCAACTGTCCAAGCAACGCCAAGTCTGTAGTAAACTTCCGATTACTCAAGCCAACAAAATTAAACTTTTTGTAATCATCACAAATGAGAGCAGCATAGTTTCAATCAATTTTATACTGATTTTAAATACCTTTATTTTTTCCCCATCACCAACTTTTAAAAAATAGGACAAATGGTACATTATATTGTAAAGTTTGCACACTTCACATCATAATCACATAACACAATCCGACAAATATATTTCATCAGATGCAGTTTTAGGCCATTTTAAAAGGTTTTTTGTGCTGAATTCAAATCTGTTTACTTTTTCTCTATTACATAGAGGTTTGCAATGAGACTAATCGAAGAATTAATATATTTATGCACTGATATCAATTAGATTCTATTGCTATATGTGCATTAATGCATGAATTGCAGTCCTACTGTTCACATATAGGTTTTGCAGACTAATTGAAGAATTAATATATTTATGCACTGATATCAATTAGATTATATTGCTATCTGTGTATAAATGCATGAATTGCAGTCCTACTCAGCTTTTTGAATGCAGTATTTCAATTTTTTGCCAGTTTTTTTGCGCAGTTTTGTCTACCATAGTACTTTTTAAAACAGTGCTTGGTTTTACCTGGAAATAGCCATATGTTAAAGCAAGAAGAGTTCTAGCGGCACAGCTTTACATTGCTAAGCAAGTAGATGTGTTTTGGAAAAATCCGTAAGTTTGAAATGAGAACATCAACACTAGTTGGGAAAACAGTTTATTAAAGCTCTTTAAAACCAATTTCTAGTTTGAGAATACTTGAAACCCAAAACAGTGCAAGGTGTGTTGTGTTTTGAAAAGCTTTAAAAAATTCAAAAGGTCAGTTTGCTTCAGGCTTACAGAGATATATATATATATATATAATACACACACACACACACACACGAGTTCCCATGAAATTTTGACTTAACTTCCTATGGTGAAATGTGCATCTCTTTATATTTGTAAACCACCTTTTATTAGCACCAGAAATTGGGTGTATCTTGTTCCCTGCAGGAGATCTTTGACCTGTTCCTACCAAGCATTCAGTAGAGCTGGAGATCAGTAATGATGAATAGCAACACTAATATATTAAGTGAAGAGTAGTGCCCTATTAATTGCAATTGCTGAAGTTTTTTTTTCATTCATTGTCTAAATGCAAAAATAACTAAAATAAGAATTTACAAAAATGTTTATTATACATGAGTTACTTATCTGGACAAAGGCAGTGCAACAAACATTGTTTCCATTGACATTGATGAGATACTTTCAGTAACAAGATAAATATTAACTTGTTGCAGTCAGTGTTTTTTCTTTGAAGATAGTGAATGTCCCTTCTCATCAGTATCAATCCACAAGAATTGGCTCTTCAAGTAATTCCAATGTTTTCAGTAATTTATACCCATGTGGTAAAATCCTTTGATCCTGTTATGTCACACCCCTTTTCATGCAGATACACAAAAACAGGCTATAAAAGTAGTTTATATACATTAGGAAATTGCAGATCCTCTTCACTGTGTAGTATTTCTATTTCTTAAGTTGTCAAAAAACCCTTCACCTGTGAAAAAATATGGTACATGAATAACCAGTTAAAAGCAATTTCCAATCAGAATCCTAGTCTTAAACTACACAATCTCCAGTAGTGAGAGTGGGTGGACTGATTTCCCCCTACCCTGGTTTAATATCTGTTCCAATTCATTTTTAAAGCACTACTTGCCACTGCTTGATAAGCAGACTAAGACATTCACTATTAATAAATGGATGACTGGTCTGGACTATACCACATTGACATTTGGGATTACATTTAATTTAATTGCATTCTGCATATTTGACACCAGTGCTACTCATAGTGGTGATCAGTGTTGCTCCATGTGCCCTTGGCTGCCAGTCTGCTATTTATAGGGAAGTTGCAGATACTGGGCACTAATATGATGCCAATCTCTGGCATATTAGGGGGGGAAAGTAATTAGCATTTTGCTAAGGAGCATTTTTATACACTAGCCAAATAACTGTTCAGATATGAACTTCCAAGTCACAAGACTGAATCAGTGGTTATTCAAGTACAAAAAAATGGGTTTTGGAGCAAGCTAGCCAAGATCACATGAAAATGCTGATTAACAAAATAATCTGTTGGGGGTCAGGTTCCTGCAGGGACTGTTCAAAGTACAAAATATACTGAATAGCAATACAGATTTAAAAACAATGGAAATACATACTTTTTCCAGCAAGTGTTCTTGTTTTATTTCATCATTTTTGAAGTCGTCATTAACATCTAGAACCAGAATGGGGATATCTTTCAGGTTGTTGAAATCCACCCTAGAAACAATAATTAGTTAAGTAGATTTTAATCAACAGAAATCACCATGCATTTTTCCAGTAGTAATTTTTGGAAATTTTCCTTGAATCGACGTCTACATTTGGCAACTCTTCATTAGTTTAAAAATTGTGAAATTTGGAAAGCAATTTCTAGAAAACCTTCAACAGTACAATTCATAGAAAACTACAGTGTGCATAGCCCTGAAAAATGGATATAACTCCTACATTTCCTGAACACAAGGATGTCTCAAACATTTCTTAAACAGTTGAGCAATGTCAGAGCATTAATCAATTTATGTAGTGCTTATATTAAATGTATTTCTTCTCTAGCATATCAAACTATTTAAAAAGCTTTAACAACTTACTTCATTGTTCTCTCGTGAAGCCAGATTTCATGTTTATAGTGGAGGTTTTCTAGATATTCAAGCTCAATTCCTTGTTCTTCTTCCCTGCCTCTACGCAGCAGCCTCTCCATGCACTTCTATATTTTTAAATGACAAAATACAATGTTTACAATCTGGTAACTATGAGGTTTCTGAAACACAAATACTCAGTTTTGCCTGCATTTAATATTGAAGTATTTCAAAAGTGACATGGGGCACTGAATCAGCTCTACTTTAGACATTAATACCTTATTTTAGTAGGTTTGGGATTTTTTAATTATTTTCTGCTGATACTACTATTACATTGCTAAAAGAAAACAGTTGAATTCCATGCTTGTCTCTTGGCAACAGTGAGAACTCACAGAATTCTGACATCAGAATACTAAAATATTTGGAATTGTCTTTCGGTTACAGTTGCTCTAAGTAGGTAAGACTGAGTTCTGCTTGTAAACCTCTATAAGGCAATCTTATTGTATTTTATATCAGCTTGAGTCTTGTGGGAAATTGGAGCAGAAGTTTTGATTTTATCTGTAATAGGGCTGAGTTGTACAAATTTAGTGCCACAGTCAAAAGGAGCCTACATTTGTACCTAAATTTGCCCTTGCCACGTGCGTCCAGTGCTTTCATTAGAATAAAAGGCCCTCTCATCTTTAAAAAGCATATTTTTGGGACACAATATGAAAAATTCCTATTTACTCTTTCAGATGGTTATCAAATGTCCAATTTGACCCAGTAAAGTGTACATATGTAACCACTTTAAATCGGAGCTTCGGATTGCTTTCAGCGTCCAAGTTTGCTATCAGCATGTCACCTAAAACCATAACCAACTCAGAAAGCATACCTCAGGGGTTGTCCGCAGGTAGATAATACCATCTAGCTCCAGGTTGGAGTCAAACTGGTTCAGAAACCATGCATGCCAGTCCTGATAAATGGCCCATTCTGTTTCATTGATGTCTCCCGATTCAAATAAACTGGAAGCAAATACATACCTGTGATAATTAAAAAAACAAAAGGATTTTAAAATGTGGATAGAAATGGATTTGAGAATGGAAGTTTCATAAAGCTATAGAAGTTACCTACAATCGTTTAGATGCTAACTTGAAAATAAGTACCAACAAACATAATGCTTCCTACAACCAAACAAACATCCAGCTATAGGATTGGCCTGCAATATCACTGTTGCGTTTTCTTAATGCTTATTTCTGATAACTGAGCATCCACTGTATCTTAAAACTTCCAAAATTCTTCCTGCACCAATTCAGTAAGTACAATTCCACTGAAGGTAGTGACAGTTGAAAAATACAAGAAAAAACAATTTCTGTAATTGAAATGTTGTAAAAGCACCCCACTGACTACAGATAAATTATGTAATCTCTTGCATTCTCATATTGCTATTTAAATAAAATCCTACATGTTTGTTAGCCATAGTCTATTTACAAACATGACTGAAGGCCATAGATGCATGCTGTATCTACCTGCCAGTTTAAAATACTGTCTCTACAATGGCTATTTCTGATGGAGGCATTTTTCAATAGGATTCATTTATACCAAATTTCATCAATCGTTGATGTAGTACTGACATGTAAAGTTACGTAAGCTTACCTATCGCTGTACACCGATCTCTCAAAAAACTGCACAGGATGTTCTGCTTCGTGGAGTTTTGCAGAAACTGGTTTTAATTGCGCTTTGACTCGACTCAAACAGGCATAGGTCTGGAACGTGTAAGCCCATCTTGTAGGCTTGCCATACAACATTTGAAGCAAATTTCCTCCACTCTTCTGAGATGTTGAAAGCTCCTGATAATGTTAAAACATGTTTTCAGTGTATAAAATAGCCATGCTTATCCTCTGTAGAAAATTTGTTTTAAGGTGGGTCCTGAATTATTTTACTGAAATTGTGTTTACCCTTGAGAGTATAGTGCGCTATTTTATGCCTGATGCTGAGGTCTTAATTCAGGCTCTTAAAATTATTTATGCATTTTTTTTCAGTGAAATCAACAACTAGCACTTACTTGGTGTTCATTTTCAGTTGTCTGGATGTTGCACCACTTGGCAATGGGTTCAGGAATTACTTCCCATTCATCGCTGTATTTTTCTAGCAGATGGACAAAGGTAGACTTCCCTGCAGCTGTGAAGCAAAGCAGTTGGAAATATTGGTTGATACTGGCACAGGGGGGGGGGGGGGGGAGATATAGCAGGCCTGAGATATAGTGTCTTCTGGTAGGCAGCCATCTTCCAAAATCTCCAAACTTGGAAGCTATTTTAAATTGCATTTTTTCTATGCTGTTTTGTAGTATGACCCATTTTCTCCTTAGCGATGTTTGTCTCATTCTGTAATCCCCCAAATGATACAAGAATGAAACCATTTGGGTAATATGGGGGAGGAAGACATAGTTGAAGATAATGGAGCTCTGGACAGACTCAAGCTTAATGGTGTATCTACACTGCAGATTAAACGCAGTGTGACCACGTTAAAATGCCATGGCTCAAAACGATGAAATTGTTAATTTTAGAAAGCCAGAATCACTGGGTTGTTGAAGATTTTCTGGGCTGTATGGCCATGTTCTAGAAGCATTCTCTCCTGACGTTTTGCCTGCATCTGTGGCAGGCATCCTCAGAGGTTGTGAGGTCATATGCAAGGGTCCCACAGCAATGAGCTAATGTGGTATCAAACTGCATTTGTGCTACAGTGTAGATCAGACATGGGCAACCTTCAGCCCTCTGGGTGTTTTTGGACTACAACTCCTACAATTCCTAATAACCTACTGTGTGTATTGTAGTCCAAAACACCTGGAGGGCTGAAGTTTCAACGTTCTAGGTATAAATGTTCCCTTTGTGAAAACTGATGACTACCAAGTGTGAGGGAGGCCAGCCTTGGAAGATGTCTTGCTTGTGTTGTAGGTTTTTTGGGGCTGTATGGCCATGTTCTAGAAGCATTCTCTCCTGACGTTTCGCCTGCATCTATGGCAAACATTCTCAGAGGTTGAGACCTCACTTAGTTTCCAACAGACCTCACAACCTCTGAGGATGCCTGCCATAGATGCAGGCGAAACGTCAGGAGAGAATGCTTCTAGAACATGGCAATACAGCCTGAAAAACCTACAGCAGTGGTTCTTAACCTGTGGGTCCCCAGGTGTTTTGGCCTACAACTCCCAGAAATCCCAGCCAGTTTTCCAGCTGTTAGGATTTCTAGGAGTTGTAGGCAAAAACATCTGGGGACCCACAGGTTGGGAACCACTGACCTATAGCAACCTAGCGATTCCTGCCATGAAAGCCTCTGACAATATCTTGCTTGCCCTTGTCACCTTTCATAGAAGTGTTTCATCCAGATTTGGTGCAGTGGGTAGGTCTAGAGTTTGGCCCTGTGGGTGAAGAGCAGCTGAACGCCCACGAGCCCAAGTGTTGTAGATCACCGGCGTTTCCCCCCAAACCAAAAATAGCGGGTGGCGAGGCCTGCCTAGATTTTGGCGCCAACATAAGGCAATGGGGCTGGGTGTTTCGCTTCCCCATAACTGGCACAGTCTCCTCGAGTGTAAGTCTCCTTGGGGGGGGGGGGCTTTGCTCTCATGGAATAGTTTGTAAAAAATGGGATTCAGACACGTGCTCCCCCGGATAGATACTCACCGATATTTCCCTCGATGGAGATCTTCTTGAGGCGCTTCTCGAAGCTGTCGTTGAGGGAGCCCTGGGGGCTGAGGCAGAGGCGCTTGTGCGGCGGGGACATGGCGGTCCTGCTCCTCGGCGGGTCTGGCGGGAAGAAGGAGCGGGGCCGGCGCTTCCCCTGGTTCAAAGCTCCCGCCTCCCGCCGGCCAATCCCTGGCGCTCAGGCAGCCTCCCGCCAACGCTGCGCCGCTGTCTCCGCCCCCTTGGCTGCCTTTGCCTCCAAGCCGCCCCCTTCCCGCGCTCCGGCAAACCGCTTGTTTGCGGAAAAGGGGGAAGGAGGGAGGGCGGCTGGCTGGCTGGCGGGGGAGCCGCCATTTTGTGCCCGTCTCCTGCGTCACTCCGTGCAGGACACACAGGCCGGGTCAGGTTAGGTTTAGTTGTCGTTTTGGGAGTACTCTTGTTCCAGGACTTCCAAAAAGTATATTTCAGGGGTCATCTGTCTTCCTCCCCCGCCCCAAAGCCATAAAGGAAAAAATAAAAGGAAACCACCTCTTAAGGATGCCTTAGGGCCCCTCTACCCAGACATATCCCAGAATATCAAGGCAGAAAATCCCACATCTGTTTTGAACTGGATTATATGGCAGTGTGGACTCGGGGCTCTTCCACATAGCCACATAACCCAGAATATCAAGGCAGAAAATCGCACATTATATGCTGTGAACTGGGTTATATGGCAGTCTGGACTCAGGGCCCTTCCACAAAGCCATATAACCCAGAATATCAAGGAGAAAATTGCACATCATCAGAGTGTGGACTCAGATAACCCAGTTCAAAGCCTATATTGTGGGATTGTCTGCCTTGATATTCTGGGATATAGGGCTGTTTGGAAGGGCCCTCAGGCCCTATATCCCGGGATCTGATCCAAGATTACCCTTAGATAATTACCCTTAGATAGAACCATAGAGTTGCTGAAGACCAACAGGTCGCAGGTCCGAATCCGGGGAGAGGCGGATGAGCTCCCTCTTATCAGCTCCAGCTCCTCATGCGGGGACATGAGAGAAGCCTCCCACAAGGTTGATAAAAACATCAAATCACCTGGGCGTCCCCTGGGCAATGTCCTTGCAGATGGCCAATTCTCTCACACCAGAAGCTACTTGCAGTTTGTCAAGTCGCTCCTGACACGATGCGGGGAAAAAGCACAATCAAAGCACCCCCCCCCCAATAGATGGCCATCTAGCCTCTGTTTAAAAGCCTCCAAGGAAGATCTTCCACCAGACTCCAAGGCAGAGAGTTCCACTGCTGAATATCTCATGATCAGGAAGTTCTTCCTAATGTTTTAAATAAAAACATATATAATTTTATAATTAAGTATATAAATGTTTTAAGTAAGTAAATAAATAATGTTCAGGTGGAACCTGCTTCCACACAGCTGTACAAAATCCTACATTACCTGCTTTGAACTGGGTTGTATGGCAGTGTGGACTCGGGGTCCTTCCACATAGCCATACGACCCAGAATATCAAGGCAGAAAATCCCACAGTATCTGCTTTGAATTGGGTTGTTTGAGTCCACACTGCCATATATCCCAGTTCAAACCAGATAATGGGGGATCTTATTAAACTGTGTGGAAGGGGCCTATGTAAATGGAAAGAGGCCTCTTAAGGCTATTCGATGCTGTCCATTGCTTTGCCTGCTATGAAGTAACTTCCTCCTGCTGCTTTGAAAAGTGCGGTGACTTGTTCCAAGTGATTGAAATGGGAAGGCAAACTTGGGCCTTCCAGGTGTTTGGGACAAGCTTAGCGGGGGGAAAAGGAAGGGGCCTGAGGCCAGGCATTGTGGGACTTGCAGTCCAAAGCACCTGGAGGGCCGAAGTTTCCTCATGCCTGCTTTAAGACGTTGGGTGCCTCTTTGGTTGGGCGACTAGGAGATCGATCACACGCTGAAAGATGTGAACTTTATATTCGCGTGTACGTGCAAACCTTCGGCTTTAAAAAGCGGCTTTGTTCTCGGGCGCATGCGTACAAAGCGATGCCTTTATTGTTAGGCATTGGCGCGTGCGCAGAAAGAGCCGCCGCCTTGGGGCCGAGGGTGGAGCAAGTGCAATTGGGCTGCGTAGGTGGCGCTCTTAGGCGGTGGGGGAGGGGGAGCGGGGGGGAAGGGAAACAATTTCCCCGCTGCGCGTGCGCTGTTTCATTGCCGAGGCGCGCGCATGCGCTGTAGGCTCGGATTGTGGGCCACGCCGCGCCAGACTTTGGAAGTAGGTGAGAGCGCGCTTTCCGGAGTTGTTGTTGGTCCCAATCCCGTGTTGCCAGAGGCGGCGGGGGCGCCTCTTCTGTACCGCCTGCTTTTTCTCCGAGCCGCTTTTGGCGGTTGAGGCCTGTTGTTTTGTGAAGCGGAGGCGGCTCCCGAGTTCGGCCGAGCGGAAGCGCAGGACCCGCTCGGCGCCATTTCCTTGGACTGGCGCCTGCCGCCTCTCGGGAGCTTTCAGCGTCAGGGGGCGAGGCGGGCCGTCGAGGAGAGTTTCTGTTGTCATGTGTAGGTGCTTCACAACGGGGGAGGGCAAGGAGGAAAGGAGCGGGGACCGGGGTTGAGGGGCGGAAGGGTGCCTGGCCAATCCCGGCCCGCACTCAGTGAGGCGACGCCGCCGCCTTTGTTTGTTTTCTTGCCTCGTAGTAACAGAAGGAGAAGCGGAGACTACGCTCACCTCCAGCATGATGTTGAACGCCGAGGGCGGCGAGGGCTACGTCGTCAAGGTGCGGGGCCTGCCCTGGTCCTGCTCCGCCGACGAGGTGCAGAGGTTCTTCTCCGGTAAGTAAGCCCGCCTGCCTGCCTGCCTTGGAGGCGGCTGCCGGGAAATGAGGAGCACCTGTAGGGTCTTGTTGTGAGGCAAAGAAGAACATAACTGTTTGCCATTCATGTGGTGGGAGAACAGGGTGGGCCGAAAGTCACAAAGGGACTTGTATTGAACAACTCCTTTCTTTTATTTTAATTTATTACAGTGACAGTTATAACATCATTTACATGTAAAGTCTTTTGCGTAAGTTATTATAGCAGCAGACACTTTTTGTGAACTAATTTGGCCCAGCTGACAGTATGAAAAGTTCAAAAAGTATTCCTAGGTGTATACAGGTTACTTAGAATGATCAGCCATCAGGGTCAAGAGTGCTTTAAATAACAGACGGAAGAATTTGCAATGACTACAGAACATAGAAATTAAACTCATATGTAGTTCTTGCATTTATTGTCTACTTAAAGTATATTATAATAATTATAATACTAATTGTAATATAATATAATCTTCTATATAATAAAAGTCAATGTTTGTATGCAGGCATGTAGCCAGGAGAGGGGGGGCTTGAGGGGCTTCAGCCCCCCCCCCCCCCAAAATTCTCATGGTGGTCTGCGAAAAGGCCTTACTGGTGCATTATTTAAACTGTTATGCTTATTCATATCATGATCTGATCACCATCCTCAATATATCCCATATGCATGGGGGTATTGGGGTAATGATACAAAAGGTTTGCTAGGGTAGACCCTCTTTCACTCAGACTCAGCCCCCCCCAACCCCCCCTGAAAAAAATCACCCCCCCCCCGAAACGAAATCCTGGCTACGGGCCTGTTTGTATGTATATATGTATGTGGGTATGTGGCAGCTTTCTGATTGGCTGCCACTTCCACAGGCCATTGCCACTCCTATGAATAACTGACCTGGACCAAACTTGACACACATAATTTGGATCACAGACAAGCAATGGCTTTTTCAAATAACTGTCACCGCTGGGTCCGCAAGCTAGTATAATAATAAAACTTTATTTGTATTTTCCCCAAGGGGACTTAGGGCGGATTCCAACATAACAATGGCAAACATTGAATGCCTACAGAAAATGCATGATATTAACATAAAAACCCAGGAAAACCCACATATAAAAGTAGCGTTAAAACCTGACATCAGTAAATTAAGATATATGTAGTCAGACAAAATTCTATAATTATCTTTAGCTTAAATTGCAAATATTTTGTGTCTGTGCATATAATAAATAAATAAATAAATAAATGCATGTGGATTCTGTGGTGCTATTACTGAAAACAAGTGAGAGAAAGTCATAGGAGGAGGGAGCAAGCTTGTTTTTCTTCTGCCCTGGAGACTAGGACACGGAACAATGGCTTCAAACTGCATGAAAGGAAATTCCACCTGAACATTAGGAAGAACCTCCTAACAGAGCTGTTCAACAGTGGAACTCTCTGCCCTAGAGTGTGGTGCAGGTTCCTTCTTTGGAGGCTTTTAAACGGAGGCTAGATGGCCATCTGTCGGGGGTGTTTTGATGCAGTTTTCCTGCTTCTTGGCAGGGGGTTGGACTTTATGGCCCACAAGATCTCTTCCAACTCATTGATTCTATGAATGCTCACTGAGAGTGCATGTGCAAGATTAAAAGTACACCTTTATTAGCCACGTTTTGGTATCCTTTTTCAGAGATCTGTTAGTAACTTTAATTCTCCCATTCTTCCCTAGAATGCAAAATACTGAATGGATCTTCTGGGGTCCGTTTTATCTACACCAGAGAAGGACGACCAAGTGGTGAAGCATTTGTGGAACTGGAAACTGAAGAAGATGTGAAATCGGCATTGAAAAAGGACAGAGAAACAATGGGACACAGATATGTTGAAGGTTTGAATTGGCATAGTAACTGACTAAATAGGTTTTTATTTGGGTGGAGTTTAGATGCATGATTATCTTTCTGTGTGTTTGTGAATGTAAACCTGTTCTCCAAATGATTGTCGTGCATTGACCTTTCTGCGCCAAATTCCAAAATTCATTAATTCTGAGTGCCTCTTACAGTCTTCAAGTCAAACAACGTTGAAATGGATTGGGTTCTGAAGCATACTGGTCCTAACAGCCCTGATACGGCTAATGATGGTTTTGTACGTCTTAGAGGACTTCCATTTGGTTGTAGCAAGGAAGAAATTGTTCAGTTTTTCTCAGGTATGTGAGGTAAAGTTCTGGCTATAGTTGTGGGTAAAGATCAGAAATGCTAGTGGCACTAAAAATGCCTAGCCATGTTGGCACAGTTAATTGTATTTAAACTGCCACTTCTGAATGTTTCATGTTTCTCGTGTTTGTAATTCAAGCATTGTTTAAACTATATTCTATTTGTATTGAAAGTTACCTCCAGAATTTCAAGTATCAACTTGAACTTTTATTCATTCTCATTCTCCAAAGTTTAAGGTGGATTAATACATTAAAAAGAAAAGTAGATACTGATAGACTGGAGGAGAAAAAATAACCATGTTAACCCTTTCAGTGTACTTCAAATCCTTCTGAAGTACGTGAATGGGAGATGGCCATTAATATAGTTAAATACAGGTTGAAATATGGAGTGAAATAATGAAACAACTCTGATTTTCACAGTTGGGCAAAGTTGAGCAAACTAAAGTCACAAAATTGTTAACTTTCTTTTAAGTTCTCAATATGTAGGGGGGGGGGGTGATGAAAAGAAGCTTTAGGGGAAAATGCTTTTGATGTAGGTGAGTCTACATTTCAGTTCTTTTTGGAGGTGGGCTAAATTATTTGCTAGTACTTTGATATCTGATTTTGTTGCCCAGCTGTGATCTTGGGAGTTCTTTCTTCTGGATCAAAATAGCTTTTTGTGTACTCTGAAATAACTCTTAGAACTCCTTTGTTTTCTGACATTTACAATAACAATATAGAAGAAACTTATCCTTATGTTTGTAAAGATGATTAGTTTCAAGATTGGATGTATATTTAAAACATTTGTTTCTTAAAACTGAACTTGGAATTGGAAATGCTTACGCGTAAGAGAAACAAAAGCAAATACAGAAATGAGTTTTACACATGAATGTTTGGAATGTAATGCAGTTGTCCAGATAAATTTCAAGTGTTTTCTTTGTTCAGTTGCAGTGTTAAGATCCATTTATGTAACTTAGATTTCATTGAAAACTGTTTATTTACCAATTTTTTTTTCACAAATTACAATTGTGTGCATATAGTTTCAAAACTGAGTATTTTGTAGTACAAATTTGATTTTATCAGAGCTAGTAAATTTAGTTGTGGTTGTTTTAAAACTTAGAACTTGTTATGATTTGTAGAATTTATCATGCTTTAGTTTTTAAAGATTTTAATTATTTCTTTTAAAAAAGAATGTTTGATCTAAGTGCTACAGAATTGTCTCTTATGCAGGGAGTTTGTGTTAAAAAAATCTCATAGAATGTAAAACATGTTCATGTTGAAATGTTTCTGTTATAATCGTGTTAATAGTATGGTATACTGATTCTAAACTTAAAAGTATAACTTCTGGTGTATGTTAAAGCTATAAGAAAATCGTGATTGGGCTTGTGATGTTAATATTACCCCCCTACTGGGGTTATTTGTCCTTGGGTTGAAGGGTTGGAAATCGTGCCAAATGGGATAACATTGCCGGTGGACTTCCAGGGGAGGAGTACGGGGGAGGCCTTCGTGCAGTTTGCTTCACAGGAAATAGCTGAAAAGGCTCTAAAGAAACACAAGGAAAGAATAGGGCACAGGTGGGGATGGATGGTTGGTTGGATATGTCGCTCTTCTTATGGTAACTGTTGTTAAATCCATATTCTCTCTTCTCAAGTACTCACATTACAACATATAATTTATCCCTACTAACACCTCCCAGTTTTATTTTAAAATGTTACTTTCTTAACATATGCGCAGACTAGCTGAAGCGCTAGTTTTGCTTTTTCCTAGATTATTTTTAAGGCTGTTAATTCTGAACAAGTTAATTCTAAACTTAAGGAGGTTGAGAGACTATGGCTTTAAATTTTTCTGATAGCACCAATTATGCCTCTTAGTTCTAAAGACACTTAGCATCTTATTACCATAAGAAAATGTGATTGCTAAACTTGTTCTATACATTAATGTAACATTTTCTTGTGTAATTTTTCACATAAATTTATAACTTCCAAAAATGTCACAAAGGGTTCTTTTCGAAGTTTTGTGACTTATTAATTGAAGCATGCATTTTTGCCTATGCCGATTTGCTGTGCAAATGCATAGGATGGGCTTGTGAGCACAAAAAGCTTGTTGAACTGTATTGATGGGTTAAAATTCTGGCGGAGGCTCGTTTTTTAACCCTCCTGCTTATTGCCACTTGAGCAAATATGGGTGCTGTTGAGTGGACATCTGTCCCTCCAGAATATGTTCTGATTATTTGAAATATAAATTAGCTTGCTCTCCCAAACCCTTAAGGTTGGGATCCCTTAATGAGCATACACATTATCAATAAACTGATTTATTCAATTAGCCTTGGGTTAACTTTCTCTAATCTTAAAAAAAAAACTGGCTTAAATTTGCCAGTTCCAAGGCTCTGGCTTTATAATGTGTTACTCTGTGTAATGTTTATGTGCGGCGTTTTCAAAAGAGGTTCAATTACTTTTATGTGTGTAAACTTTCCAGGTATATTGAAATCTTCAAGAGTAGCAGAGCTGAAGTGCGCACTCATTACGACCCTCCTCGCAAACTAATGGCCATGCAGC
The DNA here is from genome assembly GCF_037176765.1 of Anolis sagrei. Taxonomy (NCBI): domain Eukaryota; kingdom Metazoa; phylum Chordata; class Lepidosauria; order Squamata; family Anolidae; genus Anolis; species Anolis sagrei. The sequence continues at coordinate 86,910,412 of NC_090022.1, forward strand.
GGCCAGGTCCTTATGACCGGCCAGGTGTGGGAAGAGGCTATAACAGCCTTGGTAGAGGAAGTGGCTTTGACAGAATGAGACGCGGGGCTTATGGTGGAGGTGAATATGCAAACCTTCTTTTATACTTAAAAGCAAATTATATGCCCTGAATGTATGGTGCAAAGGTTAATTTCTGCATGTTCCCAACTTGGATTTGTAGGCTATGGTGGCTATGATGACTACAATGGATATAACGATGGATATGGCTTTGGATCTGATAGATTTGGAAGAGGTAAGCATTAATCATTGGGCTAAATGAAGCCGCTCATTCTACATACAAAAGATATAGTATGCACTCTACTTTCTACAGGAATATCAGATCACAGATATGGAGATGGATCTTCTACTTTCCAAAGCACAACTGGCCATTGTGTACACATGAGAGGATTACCTTACAGAGCTACAGAAAATGACATCTACAATGTAAGTTACTATGTTTCAATTGATCTGTTGTTCTTTGACCTACATTTTAGTGCTTAATTCCAGCTTGCATAGACCAGAGAGTCAGTGTGGTCTAATGATTTGGACTAGCACTGACACCAGGTTTGGATCCCCACTTGGTCATGGAAACCCAGTGGGTGACCTTAGGAAGGTCACACTATCACCCTCAGAGGAAGGCAAAATCCCCTCTGAATGAGCCATGCCAAGAAATCCCTTATTGTTTCACCTTATGGCTGTCACAAGTCAGAATTGCCTTAAGAGGCATACTTAGGTCAAGAATACACCTAGTGGATAAATGGGACTTACCCTATGTGATACTTCTTTATAGCAGTTGATTCAGTGGCTCTTCTGATTGGAACCAAGCAGTAAGATTCAGTCTATAGTGCTACAATTTTCATGAGCTTAACAATAGCTTCTATTGATTTCCTTTTCAGTTCTTTTCCCCACTTAATCCTGTAAGAGTACACATTGAAATTGGACCTGATGGCCGAGTAACAGGTGAAGCAGATGTTGAGTTTGCTACTCATGAAGATGCTGTGGCTGCAATGTCTAAAGACAAAGCAAATATGCGTAAGTCTGTGCTGTTAACATCTCTGCAGCAGTGTTCAGCCTTGAACTAAGACTAGATTTTGCATTAAGATCGTTAAGTTATATTTTCCTACTGTATGTCAGGTACCTTGATTTAATGTGTATGTTGAGATGGTTGTCTCCTTTTTGTTTCTGTAGAACATCGATATGTAGAACTCTTCTTGAATTCTACAGCTGGAGGAAGCGGTGGTGCATACGGCAGTCAGATGATGGGAGCAATGGGTATGTGTAAGCAATTCGGCTTCATGTTAAATGCTGCTGGAATTCAGCAAAGCTGGGTAATTTGATATAGTTCTTGCTTATTTGAAGTGATCTAAAACAAATTCAATGTTCTGTCTTAATCATAGTCAAGGAAACAGAAGGAGTAGTTCAAGATTGGAACACAAACACATTGGCAGGTAAATAAATATTTTAGTTATACATTCCAAAATTATATTACTAAATAAATGTATTTGTTGTGCAAGTAGTGGTGTGAATGATTTTTCAAGGTAGTATGGGGGTACCTAATGTGTGGGAACATTTTTTTCTCTATTTAATGTTGAGAAATAGGGGTTTTTTGAGAGGGGAGTAAAGAGCGTGTGTTAAATGGTGAAATTGCATTAGTAGTGATTAGCACAATGATTATTCCGCATCATTGATTTTCTTGTTATACTGCTAGCACCAAAATTGACTGGCCCATTTTTTTCTGCCTTCCTATATTCTGTAGAAATAATATCTTTAGAATCTGAGGTTGCTTGTTTTTATGATTTATGATTTTATTCTAAAAATGGTGGTTGGTTTCCTCTAATCTATGTGTGTTGCTTTTTGTACAGCACTTTGTGGAATGGCTTACATTTTGTGCTTCACAAGATAAAATTAAGTTTAAACCCTTCATATTCTGAAGTGCAAAAAAGTTTTTCAGATATGTGAATAGCAGTACCTTCGGCATAATTTCGCTTCAAAATGGTTTTGAGGTGCATATTTGAGAACAGCTTGGTTTGCAATGTGTGCTAACAGATAAAGGTTGTGATCTACCAAAATTTTCTACTTCCTATTTTCAAAACTTCACTTTGGTTAGTACATTTGAGAAAAAGATTGAATACTCAGGGGAATAAGCCTATTTCATGCAAACACACACAAATTCCTAACTAAATAGCATAATTGTCTGAATCATGTCACAGAAATTAATCATTGGCAAAATTGGCTCTGCAAAGAGTTTGCTTAGCAATGAAGAGAAAATGAAGAAGCATCTTATTCAAATGAGTATGTGGCAAAATAGCAAGAGATCTGCACTATCTAGGTAGAATGTAGTACGTGAATTTTTAATAAAAGTTGGTGGTAGTCAAAGTTGTAATTTGCATGTCCTTAACTTAAAAGGAAGCCAATCCAGTTATGGTGGTCCAACCAACCAACAGTTGAGTGGAGGTTATGGAGGAGGTTATGGTGGTCAAAGCAGCATGAGTGGATATGGTAAGAAGTTTTAAAATTAATCTTACAGGTCTGTGTATTGGAGCTAGCCAGTTATTTTAGGCAAAAATTACCTAGCTTTGGCAAACAATGAATTTCAGATAGTCGAGGATTCTGCAAGTATTTAGATTGTTACATTTTAAAAACCTAGAGGTGTGTAGTATACAAAAGCAAGGATAAGAACATTTTCTTGATAGCACTGATTATTTTGAACATTGAAACTATATAGTTACTTCTGTCATTTTGTGATGTGCAAAGTGATTATGTATATTAGATTACAGTAGAGGGGGAGGGCACGTTGATGTTTCAGGACTTACTTTGCAAAGAATTGGGGGGCTTTGTGTTTTTAAACTTGAAGTTACATGGAGGGAAGTTTGTCTTTTTAAAGGTAGGGGATTCTGCAAGGTGATACAAGGAAGATAACTTGTCAAGAGGGAGTGCGAACAGCATTGTTTTCACTTTTAACTTTGCTATCTCCCTTAGGTAACCAGAGTGCGATGAACAGCAGCTACTACAGTAGTGGCAACCGTGCTTCCATGGGAGTGAATGGCATGGCTGGGATGTCTAACATGTCCAACATGAGTGGTGGCTGGGGAATGTAAATTGTTCTCCTTGATTTTTCATCATTTTTTAAGAAAACAAAACAAAAAACTAAGTTTAACAGTTTTGCAATACAAGCTTGTGATTTATGCTTTACTTGTAAGTGAAATCAGGATCATTTTAAACCATTCAGGTTCAGTATTTTTGAGTATGCTGAAACTTTCATCTAGGGTGTAAGTCAAGTAAAGACGTTTCCTGTTAAACAATTTCAGCTTTCCCCCCAGTTTTTGTTGTAGGAGTGTATTTGAGCGGTAAGCGTATTTAGGTTCAAGCTGTTTGAATTATGTTAAATGTTGCCCTTATACCATATAACACCAAACACTTTTCAGTGCATGTTCAGGAACATGCTTTTTTGTACAAACAAAATATAGGAGCTGTGTTGGAAACTCAAGTGAACATTTGGCATGTTAGTTCTAGATTTTCTTTTTTAATATCTTGTAAGGCACATTTAAGCTTTTTAAGTTAATGGGGAAATGTGAGATGCAATACAGCTACCTTTAGGATTTTGGTCCTGGTATTCGTATGAAATCTGAGGCCTTGATTTAATCTTTCATTGTATTGTGATTTACTTTTAGGTGTATTGCGCTAAGTGAAACTTGTTAAAATAAAAACTTCCTTTTAAAAACCGGACTTTCTTTTGATTTTAAGTGATCATTTAACTAGTGGTGATTTTGACATTCACCTCTCTTGGGCTGCTGCCTTGCTGGAACTTGGTGATAGTTCTGCCTGACGTGTTCTCATATTTATTTTGCATGGATCTAGCTAACATAAAATAGAGATGTGTGGAAGGATTCTAATGCTAATACATGAGTTTTCTATTGAGAAATTCAGGCCTTACTTTGTCCATCAAGCAGAAAGTTGTCTACCAGATGTTTTCTTATGTTTAGGCAGCATCTCCTTTCTAGCAATTTGAAACCATTGGTTCATTTTCTAGTCTCTGGGGAACTGAAAATAAGCATGCTCCCTCTTCAACATGGTGCCCCTTTGAGCATATTAAAAATGGCTATCATATTTTTTCTCTGTCTTATCCAAGTTAAACATTCCCAGTTGCCTAGGTCATTCTTCAAAGGATTTGGTTTCCTTTGCCTCCTTGATTGCCCTCCTCTGACCATGGCCTAGCTAATCAGCCTATGAATCTCCTTTGAGGAGAGAAAGTAGGGTATAAATAAACACAATAATAATAACATCCTTTTTGAATTGTGCCCACAAGTGGACGCATAATTCTAGGTGAGATCTGGCCAAAGCTGAATTAGGGTAGTACCATTATATCCATTGACCTGGACACTATGCTTGTGCTGATTTTCAGTTTTGCCAGTTATTTTGAATTGTGATCCTGTTCCTAGACTTCATTCGCCTATATCTTTTGGACCTCAAGTCTCAGGAGGCCAAACCAGCTTGGAGCTGAAGTCCAAAACACCTAGAAGACCATCATTTGGGAGCCATTGCTCTAGTATTAGCAACTCCCCTCCCCAAATTTAGTGTCATCTCTGCTAGTCACTTGTGAATGAAAAGGAACCATTGATGTATTTTGATCAGTAAAAACTATTTAACAATAACACCATCTACACCACATTTGAAAAGTTGATCTTAATATCACGGGGGAGCTTTACTAAAAAACAAGACACAACATTCAGTGCCATTCCTTTGCTCAAACAAGCTTGGCTTAAAAGAAAAAAAGTTAAGATTAGTCTGTCCTGACTTGTTTTTGAGAAACCCAAGCTGGTTTAGTAATCACATTATTCATTTCTAAGTGCGCACAGGCTGTCAGTTTAATTTCCTCTGTCGTCAGGTTGACTGGATGCCTCTAATTTGCTATGGGAAAATAGCACTGAGATGCCATTTGAAACGGTCTGTAATGAACAGTTCTCAAATAATGAAACCTTATAAACAGCCAAATAAGTTTTGGACACAAGCAACTGTTGGTCTTTTGTTTAGGCTTGTAAACTTAACCAGACTGGAAATTTGTTTGTTTTAATACATATATGTGTGTGTGAGTTTTGGCTGCAGTGGCATGTTGCTCATTCTGCTTTTCATTGTACCACTTTTTTGTTGTCACTAGCAACCTCCTTTGTTATTGGAGTTCTTTTGTGAAGTAACAGAAAGGCACGGCCAAAAGAGCCCTGCTCACTGTATGGGCGTGCAGGTGGCATTAAGAGGAATTTTTCTGAAATGGCACGTAACAGGAGGTAACTGCTTTCAAAATTAAAAGTCCTGTGCAAAAGAAACTGATAAGAGTGTTTTAGCTACTGATTTGAAACATTTCCATCATGAATCACAATGCTTTGGAGTAGTGTTTGCCCTTTGAAATTGCTAGTGATACTCGTTCTAGACCAGAAGACTGCCAGGGTCTAAGGACCCAAATGTGTTTCCTTTTGGCTGGGGGTGGTGACCAGATTACCCACCCCTGCCGATTGGGCATTGGGATTATCTCCCCCCCCCCCTTTTAACCCTTACCTTGGGTGTGTGTGTGTGTGTGTGTGTATGCCACAATGAAACTAAAGAACTTGGGATAGGGGAGGGGGAATTTTCCCTCCAAAACTCTTAAACCTTATTTTTCAGCCCTAGGAAGGTAACTTGGGGGATTTTCTTTTTAAATGCGGGGGGGGGGGGGGGGGGAGGCTGGCATTGCCATCCTCTTCTCCAGGCTGCCTTAGCCTGGGGAGGAGAAGGGATGACCGTGGGGACTGCCTGCTGGGATTCCAAATAGAGATACCTGCAGAGATCCGGATTTTTTAATAAGGTCTACTACTACTGGGAACTCATGTGGTTATACTGATCTACCATTGGTCAGTGACAGCCTGTGGAGTTTTCAGTGCCTTCAGCAAGGTGCCAGGTATCAACTGGAGAGATTGGTTCTCTTCGCCTCCGGCCTGAATACCTTAGGCATTGGGCGCTCCAGAGAAACTGAGCAAGGGAATCTTTCATCTACTCTTCGTCTACAGAATCATCTATGAGCAATGACTTCAAGAACAATCAGTTACCTCCAAACTTTTAAATATGGAATTTGTTGTGGGGAAATCAAGATAGTGTCTGGGAGATAGGCCCAAGACCAATTAATAAAATGTTTGCTTCTCTAAAGTAACAGCGTGGACTCTGAACTGCTGAACAATAGCTTTCTTAAAATGTACTTTCAGGAATGCTAAAAAGCAAAAATAAAGCTGGCTTCTGCAACCGGCTTCTTGAAATAACAATATAGCTAAAATGAGTTGCGTTTGCTTTTTGCTATTGCATAGGTCAGTAATGGAACGGAACCTCTGCCCATATGATCTTTGAGTCCTGTCCACTGGTTTTGACTGCCTAAGATCTAAAAAATGGTCCATAGTATTAAGAACTTGGAGAGAACTGCTAAGAGCCTTCTGCCCATGCTTTCCCTGTGAAACAAGGGGTTATAAATACATTGTGAAGGCAAACACATTTAATTCCATCTTAAGTCTTTATTGCATTATTAGTATTTCATAGGTGCTTTAGAAACAATCTATATTTTCTGCTGAAGTATAGCGAAGGCACATTCATTTATACATTGCTTTAAAAAAGTCTTCCTTGGGGACACTTTTTAAGTTGCTGACCTGTTCAGCTTTGACTACATACAAATCTAGAGGGAATTTTAAGTGAAACTTCCAGAGTAGGTAGATCCACAAGACTTAAGTGTTCAGAAAAGTAATTTGTTTTTAGAGATCAAATGTACAAATGTCAAGTACAAAGTTAAATACAAATAGATCTTTTTGGTAATTTATAAACAAAGGTATGACTGCACATTCTCAAGAGTTGCAGCATTTTGAGAACATTTTAGGTCATAACATTTTCTGGCACTTAATCTATGCAAAATATTTAGTTGCCATAATTTCTGTAAGCCCCATTATAAATGTTCTTTTCTCTCATCCCAACTTGACAAACGACCATAAAAATTATGTGATGAACAATGGTGCAAATTTGATTCCACAAAAGACCTGTTAAATAAGATTATTACACATGGTTCTCCTAAAACAAACTAGTTACTTTAGGAAGAATTTGATGAACACCTCTGAAGCAATAAAGTGTGGCAAGTGTCACAAACTCGTACAGGCTTTGGATAAGATGGAAGTGCCAGTTCATTGCTGGAACACGTGTTGCAAAAGATGTGTCCACAGTTTCGACAATGGTGCTGTAAAATGAAATATCAAACTTTTACAATCACTAAGGACATGCTTTTCACTTAAGAATGAAGACGTTTCTGATAACTTAAGGGATGCGTCACAGGAGGTTGCTAGATTTCTGAAGCTCTTAATTCCTTGTAATTCGTAATTGGGTGGTCACATTGCTCTTGGTGGCTTTAATGTGTGCATAACGAGAGTTTATAAGTGTGTAAATTATTTTTATTGTTACTTGGAGACTGCTGACAAATTAGGTGCTGTAGGCTATATTGCAGAGAAAGGTACTGGAAAAACCATCTGAGCATTTCTTGCATAAGAAACCCCTATGAAATGTATGGAATTGCCAAAAGTTGTCAGGTGACTTGAAAGGTACGTACACACATACACACACAAATACACAGAAGGTTGTATGCAGTGCTTCCTTACACAATAGCAACTGACAGTCCAAACAGACAGTGACTGCTTGCAAGGGATGCTGAATAGGGTTCGTACATGCCCAATGCCCTCTCTTGGACCTTTGCCATTCTCAGCCTGGCTTCATAGACCTGCAACAACTCCAGCTTCCTTACACTTAAGAGTAACCAAATGAAGACTACTTGCTGTGAATTAAGACATTTATGCCCGCTTTAAAATGGTTTTACGTTATTATTTTGAGTACTGGAGAGCTTACAAAGTATTTTTGTGACATCAGAGTTATAATAGAAGGTATTCTACCACAGATGCTAGTTCATTTGGCTAGAATAGCTGAAATCTAAAAATAATGACCACAACAAATGAAGGAAGGACGTTGAATGGAGGACCCACTAATCTTAAAGGTTTTTTTTTTAATATTGACCCTTTAAATGCTACTATGTCTCTTGATTGAGAAGAAGAAAGAAGTGGAAGAGATTTCATACTGCACTGGAGATAAAGGTGAATGACAAACCCATCAGAATAAAGGTTCAATTCAAAATCCATGTATGACTCTAGAGCAGGCACTTTACTAATTGGATCTGATATATTGTTGCTGGTCCCTTGGTTTTGTAAAATGCTAGAAATGTCTTGATATACACATCCTATAATTTGCAGACTGAAGGGAGCTCCTGTATATTAATATAGTTACAGAAGCCTTCTCCAGAGTCCCCTTTCTTTCTGTAATTTACATTTTGCAATTACTGGATCTGACAAACTGCCCTCAAAAGGACACACAATGCCAAGTCTTGGTTGTTTCAGCCTCAGATGCAGACCTAGTGAGAAATACATACCAGTTCCTGTAACACACCTCACAACTGAACTGGGATGCTGCACTACTGACCCCACCCACCCAAAAGCCACATAATGTCTGTTTTCTCAAGTGAATTTAGGCTTTACAGATGGCCTTGACATTGTTTTGTAACACTGAAACATTGTTACTGGCATTACCTTTCTTCTTGAGATGGAGAACTCTTTCTCACACTGCTTACAGTGGGTTGCTTCATCATCTTTAAGCCAAGTGTGGCCCTAATATTGAAGCAAAAGGAAAATTACTATTGAAGTATTGAGAGGACTGAAACTTTGTTTCAAGGTCTCACACACAAAGTCAAACCACAAGCAGGAACAATAATATCTAGCTCACAAACACATTCAGGGAACTGATCTGAGGTTGCAGCCACTTTTACACTGGCCTGGAAATGGGAGTTACTTCTAGGGAAACAATCAAAATCACAGGAGAGACGAGTCCAACTCCCTGCCATGCAGGAAAAGCACAATCAAAGCACCCTAACAGATGATGTTTTTCATTCTGTTTAAACCCTCCAAAGGAGCCTCCACCACCAGGCAGAGTTCCACTGTTGAACAGCTCTTACACTCAGGAAGTTCTTCCTAATGTTCAGGTGGAATCTCTTTTCCTATAATTTGAACCCATTGCTCTGAGTTCTAGTCTCCAGGGCAACAGAAAACAAGCCTGCTCCCTCTGGGCAAGATCATATTGTTATTCATATAACTGACAATGGTCATTTAGCTAAAAGCATGTCACACTTAGAGGTCAGACAAGATCAGAGTGTCCTAATATCTTGGAAAGAATTTTGATGGTGCTGCACTTTGGAAGATGCAGCCAGGGTGTGTAACGGCTGCGTGTTGGACTAGGACCGGAGATCTTGGTTCAAATCCTTGCTCAACCACAGGGAAGTGACGTGATTTCCTGTCATAATTTTGAGAAGGACTGCAGAGGAAAACATGGCTATTTTGGTTAATTTAGGATTGTGCACTGCTTGGGGGGGGGGGGGGATGAAGGAAGGGGACTTTTGTGTGTTTTCATATGTTGAGGGGCTTTCTACACAATGTGGGGGCACAAATGGCAGGAAAACTGTGCCAGTGTTTTTAAGGGAATTTGTAGGAGCGATGTGGAGCCTAAAGGAGTCCCATGTGGCCCATGAGCTGCAATTTGTCCATCTCTTCAGAGTGATTGTTAAAGCTGTGATACCTTTAATGCCTTGTTTACTTCTTTAATATCTTCCATCTTAAGTTTGGATCTAGGGGGGGAAAAACAATATTTCACAATTACATAGAACTTTGAAAGCTAATGTAACATTATCTTGTGATTCTTACAAAGATATACTGCTATATATGGTTAATGCCATCCTACACAGGAGGTGAAGAGGGAGCAGGTAAATGAGACTACAAAAGAATAGCTAAAAAGAAAACATGTTATAAGTTTATGACATAGGCAAGATTGAACTCAAACAATTCCTAATTTATAGAGCCCTCTCTGGTATGAGGAATGCCTCATAACTCTTTGCAATTATCAAATGGTTAATGATTTTCATTACATACTGGGGTATTAGCGCTGAACCTGGAGACCCAGGTATTGGCGGAGACCAGGAGGGCTTTGCATAATTAAAACTTGTGTGCCAACTTCGCCTATTCCTTGAGAAACCAGATCTGGCCATGGTGGGACATGGCTTAGTTACAGCCCATCTGGATTACTATAATGTGCACTACGTGGGACTGCTTCTGAAGAGTGCTCGGAAATTTTAGCTGGTCCAAAGAGCTGCATCCAGACTGCTCACTGGGGCTGGCTACAGGGAGCAGACAACCCCCTGTTGCAGCAGCTCCACTGCCTGCCAGTCTGTTATTGGGCACAATTCAAAGCGCTGATTATGACTTTTAAAGTCCTAGATGGATCAGGTCCAGGCTATTTGGCTGACCTCATCCCCTTGTACAAACCTGCCCAGGCCCTGAGATCTTCAGGAGAGGCCCTTCTCTCAGTCCCACCTCCATCAAAAGGTCAGTTGGTGGGAACAAGAGAGTGGGCTTCCTTGGTGGCTGTCCTGCGACTCTGGAACTCCCTGCCCAGGAAAGCCAGAATGGCGAAAACCTTTTTATTCAGCAGGCTTTTAAAGAAGGTATTTAAGATTTACTGTGGTTTTCACTTTGATTATCAGGACAGTAAATAAAGAACAACATTCAAAAACAGATGAATTCCAGACAAGAAACCATCAGGGCCAGCTAACACCTCCCAACAAATGATACCCCCAGGCAGGAAGAAGCCAGACCTTCAAGCTGCAAGGCCATTAAATGCTAATCAAGGTTGCTAATTGCAACATTCACACCTTCCTCAAGCAGACAGGAGTTCTTTCTCCCACCCTGGACATTCTGCAGATACATAAACCCCACTTGCCTAGTTTCCAACAAACTTCACAACCTCTGAAGATGCCTGCCATAGATGTGGGCAAAACGTTAGGAAAGAATACTTCTGGAACATGCAGCCTGGAAAATTCACAGCAACCCAGTGATTCCGGCCCTGAAAGCCTTCGATAAAACTTTGATTATGTTTTGATGGATTTAAACTATTTTTTGTGCTGTTTGTGTTTAATTCTGTTTTAATTTTTGTATATTTGTAAATTTTAAACTCTGTGCTAATGCTTTTATGTCAAGCCACTTTGAGTCCCCTTTGGGACTCAAATACAAGTATAAATAAATATAATAATAACCACCCATTTAAAGGAAATATTGATACTAGGTCAAGTTAAAGGATCATCAAGATGTGTAGACTTTTGAAATCTCCAGACTGCTTCTTCAAGCAACATGCTAGAAATAACAAGTCAAATCACATGGACAAGTTGCAGACATTCAAATTGGGAAAGAGGAAATTTTCAGGTTTCATTTGCATAAATAGTGAGTGATTTCTCAATTTCTGAAAATAACATGGATTTCAGAATCAACAAACCATGCTTACTGGCTAAGATGAAGCCCCATTTCTTGAAGGGCCTGTTCTTGTTCTTCACAGGTCTTTTCTAACTGCTGCTTTTCTTCTTGCAGTTTTCTTAATTCCTATAAAACATATGCACACCACACATGAAATGCCATATATTGTTATTTGACAGACCTCCCTCTTCAGTGTCTTCTATTTTGGACTGGCTTTATAAGAACCAAAGAAAAATGGGGAGAGAAACTACCTGTGTAAAGGGAAACATTTCTTTTTGTTGTAAAGCCAACTAACACCAGGAAGATATTTGCACCGTAAGTTGCCCCTGGGGACTTTACCCCTTCTGTGGCCCTGATATGGTGGTTATGTAAAATACAGGTTTCCATCTCACTTACTTTTTTCAAGCCTTCCACTTGTTGTAGTTCTGTTTTTAGCAAAGTGGTGGTATCTTTCTCTTGATGCAGCTGCTGTTGCAGAGTCTGTCGCTGCTCTTTCTCAGATTTTAATTCTTTCTCAAGAGTTGAACTATTTTAGTTAAAAACCAACAAAAATGCCATACGTTAGACTGAAAGCTTGTTTCTGGAAAGTATGAACCTTTTGAGAAAATTCTGGAATAAGAAATGAGGGGTAGGTAGAGAATGCTCTTTTCCTGGGGTCACCAAAGAAGGATTTTGTATTTCTGTGTAGAACAGCACTTGCAATCCAGAGAGCTTCTTCAGGCATGTGCAAGAGCTGGTTTGGTGAGATTCTGGGTTATATTTTGCTTTAAAACAGACATTTGCACATCTTGAGCTATATTTTGCTTGAGCTGGATATTACAATGCTTTTATATTTCCTCTTAGTTTCAAGGCCTTTGTATATGACTATATGAAGAGAGGTGTGTTGCCGTTCAGAAGACACAAAGCCGAAGTGTCCTTATGTCTGGAAAACAACACTAATTGCAAGTCTAAAGTCCTAAAATCACATCATCCAATCCCATCTTTTACTATAAAACACAATTTACATGGGTCCTTTGTCAGGCAAGAATTGGATTCAGCTTTGTGGCTGATTGGTAAAATACACATTAGAAGACTTGGGAGAAAGCCTCTTAACCCTTCAATGTGCAAAATGAAACAGGAAAAAGAAAACATTTTGTTTATCGGTAACCTGTAGTTCTTTGTATAGTCATCCGTGAACTCAACAAATGGGTTACCTATACCAGCACAGGGCATTATTCAGAACTTTCCAGAGCTATTACCTAACTGTTTTGGAAGCAGCCCTGTCCACTCCTTGAGTGCCATACTAGCACATGTTCTACCAAAATCCTCAGTTTTATGGGTGCTGAAGAAGCACCCAAGGATCTAAGGAACACAAGACACAGTGAGGGGAAGATGGGTGGGTTGGGTGAATTCACAAATGACTAGAGGACAAGTTATAGGTAAGCAACCTGCCCTCTTCCTTCATGGTCTCTGTGACTCATCTTAATAGGAGACTAGTAAAGGTAAAGATTTCCCCTGACATTAAGTCTAGTCGTGTCCAACTCAATTTCTAAGCTGAAGAGCCAGTGTTGTCTGTAGACGCCTCCTAGGTCATGTGGCTGGCATGACTGCATGGAGTGCCGTTACCTTCCTACCAGAGCGGTACCTATTGATCTACTCACATTTGCATGTTTTCGAACTGCTAGGCTGGCAGAAACTGAGGGTAACAGTAGGAGTTCACCCTGCTACCTGAATTCAAACTGCTGACCTTTTGGTCAACAAGTTCAGCAGCTCAGCAGTTTAACCATAGGAGGAGGGAGTGCCATGCCACAGAAGGAAAAATAACAGCTTTCCCGAATGTAGCCTCCACTAAGCAGAGGAATTACACAGAAATAGTCTCTAAGACTCTGAAAAGGAAGCTAAACAATCAAAATGAAAGGTCAACACTACAGAAATATATGGAATGCAGAGATTGCATTCAATCAGTAGCAAGATTCTGGAAGAAAGCTGGAAGAACAACGACGTTCTGATTGAGATGGAAAACAGACACCACATTCAGTAGAAAGGAGATACCCAGATTCAGGACCACATTTGAGGCAGAAGATCTATCTATACCCATGGGATTTGCTTTGAGTGTTACATGTATTCCATCCTCTGCAGAACTCCTCTCCACCAGCGCAAGGGCTCCTTCCTCTGTCCTGGTACTCTGAATTATATTCTCAGTGGCTAATTTTCTATTTAAACAAGTAAAACCCACTTTAAAGACAGAGTGAAGACAAAAGAGTTTTAAATACCACTTGCTATCCAGCTGACTTAGTTGTTGCTTCAGGATCTCAATTCTGCTGCTTAGTTCCCTTTTCAGTTTGACGCTTTTCTCTTCTGCATCCCTCTTGGCCTTTTCTGCATGCTGAAGCCTAAAGAAGACACCAACACATACTGATTGTTTCGTAAAATCACAGTGGAAGCTGGAACGCTGTGGAACTAGGAAGATCACAAGTTAGACCAGCTCTATGGAAGAAGTTACCTGTCTTCCATTTGTTTCATAGAAGCAATCATTTGATTTGTTTTGCCTTCAAAGGATGATATTGCTTCTTTCTTCTGCTGTAAAGTAGTCTCTGTATTCTGGAGGGAAAGAATTCAAATATCACATGTCAAATAATTCCTTCAGGCTACAAAAATCAAACCATCTGAGGGCCCTGCTTGATAAGCATAAGAACAAAACCAGTCAGAAAGACAGTTTGCCAGGCCTTTCTTTCAGAAGCACATTTCCCTTCCAAAAAGGTAAATGTATAAAGTTGCCCTGCCTCTAAAATCTTATAATAGGTAATCTGATGGCAAGGGTAAAAGCACTGGCTTAGCTATGGGATGCACAAGAGAGACAAATGAGAGCATAGGAGCAACCCAGCAAATACAGTCTCAATCCAAACAATATGTTAATAGAACCCTAAAGGTTTAAGCCAAACTAGCTCCATCCTATTTCTAAATAAACACAACCTGGAAAAGAGCCTTCAAAATACTTCTAAGGCATTTCAGAGAAGAGCAAATTGTTGCCTCCTCATAATAGGCAAAGATGCATGCAGGCACTGTCTGAACAAACATTGATGCGACAGAGACTCTTACTTTTCTTAGAAAATCTGTCATCACCAAAGTGTCTTTAACAGACAACAAGCTTCCCTTTCAGCTTCTTGTCACTTTGTGCAAGTGAATATCTTTATATCCTACATGCATTATTGAGGTCAACAGGACATCAAGTGTAATTAAGGTGAAGTTTATGCAGGAAGCAGATGGGAGATGTCTGGACAAAATCCTGTTTTTGTATCTAACAGACTAACAAATCCCCAAGGTATTAAAGATGAGAAATTAACCACTGTACTATTGAATGAGATGACTATATACTAAACAGAGGAGAGGTTTTCATGCAGTGTTCGTACACTTTTTGGAATGAAAAATAATTACCAGGCCTGCACGCTTCTTTCTGTACTTGACCCTATTCCTCAAATACCACCTTTAGGATAACTTGGTTTGCTTAAAGCAGAATGTCCGAAATGGAAAGCTGGGTGCAGATGCAATCCTAGCTTAGTCATCTTAGGAGACATGAATCCAGACTTCTTGATCTTGGATGTAATGGGGGAGCCCCAATTTAAATGTTGCAAAAGCCAGCAGGTGAGAAAAGAGGAAGAAGTGTGTAGGTTGTGACACTAGCTCAAAGTGGGTTCAGAAGCTTGCCACATGACTTCCAGACTGGTCCCTGAATTGGAAATGCCAGAAGTCAAATTTCCCTGCCCCTAATAGGTCAAGTGACCTTGGGCAGGTGACTTGTCTTTGGTTCTTATGCAATAAGATGCTGCAAAGGCCACATAAATAAATGTATTTATTTATTTGCCATATTTATATCCCACCCTTCTCAACTCCACACAGAGGCACAATTTGATGCCATATATTACATACAATACATATCCAGCAAATAAAAAACATATACATTAAACCATCTGCTAAAAATATATCAACATTAAAATTATTAAAATTACATAATCCAATATCGTAGTCCAGGCCGTTCCAGTTTTTTTTTTGTCATGTCAGGAGTGACCTGAGAAACTGCAAGTCGCTTCTGGTGTGAGAGAATTTGCCGTCTGCAAGGACGTTGCCCAGGGGATGCCTGGATGATTTGATGTTTTATCATCCTTGTGGGAGGCTTCTCTCATGTCCCCACATGAGGAGCTGTAGTTGTTTGGGTCATCCTTTTTTCCCTTCTTGAAGATTGGGACCACATTGGCCCTCCTCCAATCTGCTGGAACTTCTCCCGTTCTCCAAGAACTCTCAAAGATGGTTGCCAATGGTTCCGAAATGACTTCCGCTAGTTCCTTCAATACTCTGGGGTGTAGTTGATCTGGCCCTGGGGACTTGAACTCATTAAGAGCAGCCAGGTAGTCGTCCAGGAATACCTGACCGCTCTTAATGAGTTCAAGTCCCCAGGGCCAGATCAAATACACCCCAGAGTATTGAAGGAACTAGCGGAAGTCATTTCGGAACCATTGGCAACCATCTTTGAGAGTTCTTGGAGAACGGGAGAAGTTCCAGCAGATTGGAGGAGGGCCAATGTGGTCCCAATCTTCAAGAAGGGAAAAAAGGATGACCCAAACAACTACCGTCCGGTCAGCCTCACGTCGATACCGGGCAAGATTTTGGAAAAGATTGTTAAGGAAGCGGTCTGCAAACACTTAGAAACAAATGCAGTCATCGCTAATAGTCAACATGGATTTATCAAAAACAAGTCATGCCAGACTAATCTGATCTCTTTCTTCGATAGAGTTACAAGCTGGGTAGATGCGGGGAATGCCGTGGATGTAGCGTACCTGGATTTCAGTAAGGCCTTCGACAAGGTCCCCCATGACCTTCTGGCAAGGAAACTAGTCCAATGTGGGCTAGGCAAAACTACGGTGAGGTGGATCTGTAATTGGTTAAGTGGACGAACACAGAGAGTGCTCACTAATGCTTCCTCCTCATCTTGGAAAGAAGTGACGAGTGGAGTGCTGCAGGGTTCCGTCCTGGGCCCGGTCCTGTTCAACATCTTTATTAATGACTTAGATGAAGGGCTAGAAGGCATGATCATCAAGTTTGCAGACGACACCAAATTGGGAGGGATAGCCAATAGTCCAGAGGACAGGAGCAGAATTCAAAACGATCTTGACAGATTAGAGAGATGGGCCAAAACTAACAAAATGAAGTTCAACAGTGACAAATGCAAGATACTCCACTTTGGCAGAAAAAATTAAATGCAAAGATACAGAATGGGGGACGCCTGGCTCGAGCGCAGTACGTGTGAAAAAGATCTTGGAGTCCTCGTGGATATCAAGTTAAACATGAGCCAACAATGTGATGTGGCGGCAAAAAAAGCCAATGGGATTTTGGCCTGCATCAATAGGAGCATAGTGTCTAGATCTAAGGAAGTAATGCTACCCCTCTATTCTGCTTTGGTTAGACCACATCTGGAATATTGTGTCCAATTCTGGGCACCACAATTCAAGAGAGATATTGACAAGCTGGAATGTGTCCAGAGGAGGGCGACTAAAATGATAAAGGGTCTGGAGAACAAGCCCTATGAGGAGCGGCTTAGGGAACTGGGCATGTTTAGCCTGAAGAAGAGAAGGCTGAGAGGAGATATGATAGCCATGTATAAATATGTGAGAGGAAGCCACAGGGAGGAGGGAGCAAGCTTGTTTTCTGCTTCCTTGGAGACTAGGACGCGGAACAATGGCTTCAAACTACAAGAGAGGAGATTCCATCTGAACATTAGGAAGAACTTCCTGACTGTGAGAGCCGTTCAGCAGTGGAACTCTCTGCCCCGGAGTGTGGTGGAGGCTCCTTCTTTGGAAGCTTTTAAGCAGAGGCTGGATGGCCATCTGTCAGGGGTGATTTGAATGCAATATTCCTGCTTCTTGGCAGGGGGTTGGACTGGATGGCCCATGAGGTCTCTTCCAACTCTTTGATTCTATGATTCTATGATTCGAACCTGCGACCTATTGGTCTTCAGGTCTGCCGCCACCGGGGGCTCCGCCGTTCCAGTTATCATTGCACCATTCCATGTTCACATATTGCACTAATCAATTATCCAAACGCTTGGTCCCACATCCAGGTTTTCAGTTTTTTCCTAAAGGTCAGCAGAGAGGGGGGATATCTGATGTCACTGAAGGAGAGCCGGGCCTTCCCAGATCTTAATCTCTGAGATGGTTCAAAGAGGGAGATACGTTCGGACAGGTAAGCTAATTATCCCAATGCATTATGCCCATTCAAAGTGTCAGGGATAGGAACATTAACTTGATACCCATACCTGAGATTTATTAAACATCTGCAAATTGATAGCTTTGACTTCTTCTAGCTGCTGACGAAGGGCAACTAAAGTGTCTTGCTTCTCATGAGTATCTTTCTCCAGCAGTTTCATGGCAATTTCCATTTCAGTTTTCATTCCAATTTGTAGCTCTAGCTCTTTCTCCAGCTCCTTAAAAATTCCAATGCAAAACTCAATGAACAAAACATTTCTGCTGTACAAAACATGAGCCAAGCTTCAGAATAAACAAGCCAAAGGAAGTTGCCTATCTGCAGATCATGGCCTAGTTCACCAATAGAAGTACAAAAGGTGGAATTCCAATATAGCATATTGACTAGGACTTTTGAGGCTCCCCTTCACCAAAATGATGTCCACTTACATGAGCCAAAGGGCTGCCTTGTCCATTTTAAAATTTTTCCCAAATGCTTCCCAAGCCCCAGAGGAATACAACAGTATGTTAGACCATTTGAGGGACAGCAGTGGTTTTGTTTTCCAGTAGGAAGTGAGCTGGGAATAGGCCTTCTCCTGAGTTTAAAATGACCTTGGAGAATGTGGCACAATATTTTCTCAACTTTTCAAAAATACGTTTTGGAGGTGGTAGGGCAGGGGTATGTACCCGTGGGCCACTATCTTCACCCTGATCTATACTCTTTGCTGTTCCGCTATCCAATGGTCAGCAATTCATAGTGCTTATGTACTACTGGCCTTAAACAGAATTGATTCAGATTATGCAGACAACTTATTCACTTCAGATCATGAGAATGTGGCATCTCACCATTCGAATACGTTTTTCCTCTTTCAGTTGTTTCCAGACATCACTATACATCTCATCCAAGCCTTGCCGTGTCTGCTTATAAGTTTCCAGTTCAACTTTCGTGTCTTCTTTAGTCACCTAAATACAAAGTGGTTTGTAAAATTTTGCTGCACACATATTGGAGTAGTTTTTCTGGGGTAGTACTTCCTTCATGGCAGGTTTTACCTGATTTAAAGTTACTTCATACCCCAGACATTACTCTAAACTAAATAAACATATCAGGTTTGTAGGCAAGAATGAAAGAGAGTTTGCTTCTTTTTCAAAGGAAAAAAAGCTGCATTAGTAAGCCAAGCTAGTCGGGGCTTCTAAGCAGTGCACGTCTGCTCTGTAGTATTCCTGACTGACCTCTACATGTTTCTCACTTCGTTCACGGATTTGTTCATTTTGCTGCCTCAGCTCCTGCTGCTCATCCTGAAGTGCCTGGATCCGATCTGTTGCTGCTGTCAACTGGCAAAAGGGAAGCAGGGGAACAGGAAGGAGAGAAAGAGCCATGTGCCCTTGAGGTGAACATAATACCCATTTGTCACTCAACTGGAGCATAAAATCAAGACCTCAAAATTCAGCTAAGACAGACTGCGGAACTATTTACATTATTTCTGCTCCTAAACTGCTTACAGTGAGTGTGGGATTATCTTAAAAGAGGCTGGCTTACAGCTGTTAAATATAAAAGTTATACTGAATACATATTTTATTTATTTGGAATAAACGCACCTAACACTATGCCAGTGCTGGAACCTAAAAGTTAAAAGAGTATCCCTTACAAACAGAACAGACTTTATACAACACAGAGGAATTGGATTTTGATGGCAGCATACCCTTGGGAAGGGAGGGGGATGTCTGATCTGTTAGGATTCGTACTATTGTGCCTTGCCCTCCTTGTCAGAGTTTCTTGGTGTGAAAAGAAAGAGACAAAAATGATGGAAAAGACACGGGAGTATTACAAACAGAATATGACATCTGGAACCACGTAGAATTATTTGAATCAGGGCAATAAATGCCTTGAGTGGAATTACACCTACTATTATTTTTTCTCTCCATCAGAGGTGGGAATCATGAAGCCCTACAGGTGTTGTTCAGAGTGCATTTCCCATCGCTCCTAGCCATTACAGCCAATGGTATGGGGTGATGGAGGTTGTAGTGCAACATCATCATGCATTCTGATTCTCATATCTGTTTCACATCAAAGCACTTTTCCTTTAAGGCAAAAAAAAATGCTCAAGAGGCAGAATCTTTCATAAACTTGGACTAATAATTAATTTTTCTCAGCTCATGGTGCACAACACAATAACACACAAAAGGGTCAATCCCATACAGTAATGGGAAATATTCCTACCTGAAATCTCAGAGAGCTTCAGACAATACTGTGCTAAACAGCTCAATAATCTTAAATGTTATAAAGCAAGTTTCCCAAGTTCTGCATATTTTACAGGTTGTATTCATATTTAATACCCTCTCTTATCTATAACATTCTTTTTATCTTATCTACAGGTATATTATTTCGATCACATGATATTTCCAGCTTGTTGAATTAACATGTGACTTCTCGCTCTGCTTAGGTCTTTGTCAACATTTGCTAAGACTTAATTTTAAAAAAGCAGTTGCTACAATTTTATTAAGGGAAAAAAAATAAAAAATTGAAATAAATTTCACTCTCACAAACCTCTTCCTGAAGCTTTGAATTGGTCTTCTCTAAGCTCTCTATCTTGGTTTGAAGGTCTCCAACCGTACAACTGGAACAAAAGATCATCAATATCTATTTAATTAGAACCACTCCTATGTCATTCAAACCAGGAAATCTTAATAATTACTAACAGGAATTATGTTTTTCTGAGATTTTTTTAAAAGGAAGGATATGATATCAGTAGAATGAAACAAACTAAGTGCCCTCTCCCATGACGCACACCTTAAGTGCATTTATGAAATAATGTGGTAGAACACAAAGGGGAACTAGTGAGTAATAAGACAGAAACATAGAAAATTGATTGCAGAGAAAAGGATAACACATTTGGCAGAACTTGGTACTAGGGAAGAACAACAAAACAGTGGCAGAAAAAGGGGGAGGTACCTCTGAAACTATAGCCCTCTTTATGTTAACATTTTGATTTTCACACAAGAGGGGCAAACAAAAAAAAACTTTCAACAAAAAACCTACCTTAGATGACGGTTAAGTTCTTCCACATAATGTTTCTGATCAAGCACAGCAGTGATTCCTCCATCTCTAGTTTCAAAATAAAGATTTTGTTCTCAGAATTGTCAGTTCTTTCAAGGGCTACATTTATATTAGCAAAAGACCACAAGAAAACACGACAAGCTTGCAGTGTAAGGGTCCAAGTGATCTTTCCTTATAGGGGACCAGTACAGTCTCAAAAAGGCATGGCTCAAATTAAAAAATGAAAATAAATAGAGTGATTTCTTCTGGGGAATTAGTATCAGTCAGGCCCAATGTTTTGACATTAAAGTATAATATGACCGCCACTGCAGCAAAAAATAACTATTTTCAAAAGAATAATTATGTTGAGAAAAGCTATTAAGTTATTGTTATGAAAAGACAGATGAGCATATAACTATATCATGACATATGGAAATTAATATTTCTTTTTAATTCCAAAGTGATCCTTTCAAAGAAGACACAGATCCATTCCAAATATACAAAGTAAAAGGTAAAGGTTTCCCCTTGACATTAAGTCCAGTTGTGCCTGATTCTGGGGAGGGAGGGGGGGCTACTCATCTCAATTTCTAAGCCGAAGAACCAGTGTTGTCCGTAGACACATCCAAGGTCATGTGGCCAGCATGACTGCATGGAGCGCTGTTACCTTCCTGCAGAAGTGGTACTACTTCTACTCACATATGCATGTTTTTGAACTGCTAGGTTGGCAGAAGCTGGGGCTAACAGTAAGAACTCACCCCACTCCCTGAACTCGAATGGCCAACCTTGCGATCAGTAAGTTCAGCAGCTCAACGGTTTAACCCACTGCGTCACAGGGAGCTCCCATATATAAAGTAGTGGGATTGAAATTGTGCAAATTTAATTAAGGACAGAGATCCACATTAGCAGGCAAGAAGCATGTGTTTCCAACTATTATATTTGGTTAGTCATATTAATTTGGAAGGCCTTAGACTCATTCCCTCCATAAGTAACTAGATTAATTCTCTATATATCACAATTCTCTTTTAAATACTGATTAAGAATAAAAGCTTATACATACTCTTTGCCATTGTCAGTGCTTTGTGTATCCTTAAGGTAGAGGGAAAAATCAATCACTGCAACCTAAAAAGAAAAATCAGGTTTACTATACAACTGAATTAATTTAATACTACAGCTAATGCCCAGATAGGATCAGCTAATATTTCCTTATTTTCATACCCCCTTTCACCTTCAAATAAATGTGGAGAAAGAATTGGTGCAACAACACGATACTCTTTTTAGAGAGATTATTCTTTCAGTTCCTTCCTAGGGCCAACTAATTTGCATAGCTTCAATTAGACATCATATCAATTATTTTCTTGCTCTACTCAATATAACCTGGCACCAGACACTTAGGAAACAAGGCCTAGAGTCCCTTCTGAGAAGTCCTTGGACATCTTAACAACAGTTGCTAGAGACTAAACAAACTAGCGAAAGACTAAAGAGGAGTGGCCAATACAAGGAGGAACTGTATTTCTATGGGAAAGAGCTTTCTATACATCTCTCTTCTCAGGAATCTAGCTACTGCAATGGCAGGGGGATAACAAGGAGGATCAAATCTGGGAAGTGGCATGAGCATCTGCTGTTAGCCCCAGCTTCTCCCAACTTAGCAGTTCAAAAACATGCAAATGTGAGCAGATCAAAGTCATGCCGGTCACATGACCTTGGAGTCGTCTATGGACAATGCCGGCTCTTTGACTTAGAAATGGAGAGACACGACTGGACTTAATGTCAGGGGAAAACCTATACTTACAAGGTAATAAGGACACTGACTCTTTACATAGGAAATTCTGCCTCTATAATGAATTTTTTTAGTTCCCAAATTTCAATGATTACAAGAATGGGTTGCTGAAAATCATTCATGCTTACAGCTCTTGCATTTGTTGGGTTCACAATTCCTTGGTCTATTTGCCTGCTCTTTTTCTTTGGATGCTTAAAATGTTTTTCTGAATGCTCAACTAAAATTCTAAGTTACTGTTTAAATTTAAGAGCAGGATAAATATTTCATCTGAGGAGTGTGCATATGTACTATGTTCTCCTTCCTGCCCCATAGTGACACATACATCTCATTTGAAACCAAGAGCTAGATTTTAACTGTAAAACATACACATTTAGATTTTCATTCAGAGTACCTGACTTTTAATAAAAAGATACCACTTTATGGAAGCCCTTGACTCCCTGCAAACTCCCATAGTGTAATTCCTGTATCCATGAAGGATACATCTCAGGACTTTGCATGGATACACAAAACCATGGGTAATAGCAAACCCTACTGAATGAATGACTTCCAACATAGTATATGTTTTGTTAGATGTGGACAAAAGAAACCACAGGTACTGGCCCTGTGGATAGGGGAGTTGTACTGCACCTCTCTTAGGATAGGAATCACGAGGAGCAATAATTCACATTTTGAAATATTAGGTTGTACGCCCCCCACACGGTTTACTATCATAGATCAATCTTTTTCTTACATAATATGAAATGGACATTATTTTCATCCCTCTCTCCTTCTTGACTTGTTGGCAGTCCATGTGGCCTTTGGGTGGTTCTGGGGGAGAAGGATGACCCACAGATTTGCCCTATTTCCATACCTGGACCTTGATTGACAACTGCTGCCCACAAAGGTTCCCCATGTGCAGCTTTTTTTCATTATTACGATCGAGGAACAGGAAAATCCCTTCTGAGCTGCCTAAAGGGGTGTGAATCAGGAAAGATACTCCTTCATTTAAAGGAATAATGGTTTCACCTGGGAATCCAGATCTTCTCCTTTTAAGCAGAGATTTGCATCAATGACATTCAGTCCCACAAGGAGACCCACCATCACAGCTCCTTCCTCTTCCATCATCAAGGCATAAGACTCATAAAATTCACTATAAAAATAAAAGACAAAAATATTTGAGCTGATAAGTTTACACTCTACCTTGATGCCTTACGTAAGGACAAAGCCAATATAAAAGTACATGATGATGATGATTATTATTTGTATCTCGCTTTATCTCACTAAAAAGAGACTCAGAGTGGCTGTACTGTACTTTCAATAATACCTTTTACATTCAATCTGGTTAGGAACTGCTTGGAGTACTGATTTTGCAGAAAATGCAAATCAGTAAATAAAATTAATGAAGGTTGTATTGTAAACAGTGCTTCTGTTGTGGGTGTCCCCAAGTTATGAAGAAAAAGTGGTCTGTAGGTTTGTTCTTAAGTTGAATTTGTTTGGAACAGGTACATTTTAAGTCATATGGAGGTGGGGGAGGAGGAGGGAGTGCTTTGGATAGCAAAGGGAATGTTTACACCCTTGTGGTGTTTGTTTTGCTGTCTGTGGCCCTGTTCAGAAGATTCTACCTCACTGTGTCCCTGTGCTCATTGGATTGTTGGGGAAACAAGGATTGGTGCTAAAGCTTCAGTTGAGACACCTTTTCCCCATGATAACTCTTTGACGAGTGGATTTCCCTTCCTAAGGGAAGATTTTCCTCCCTCTCAGTTGTCTCATCCCTGTTTTTAACTATGAGTCGTTTGTAAGTTGGATGTTTGTAACTCTGGGACCACCTGTGTATGTATGTATGTATGTATACACACACACACACACACACACATATACTTAGAAAATCCTAGCAGTTGAATGTCCCATCTAGCAGTTTCCCCCCCTTCCATATATGCCTCTGAGAATCTGTTCCAGAGCTGTGAAGGAGCAGGTGGAAATAGCATCAGGGAGCAGAGAAAGAGGGGCGTATTTACAGCTAACTTCCATTTCCATTTTATGGATAGTTGTGAAAGCTGGATAGTGAAGAAAACTGACCAAAAAATCCAAAAGACAATTTACTTAATTTCTACCAACACCATGGATTATCAAAAGGACAAATGAGTCCTAGAGCAAATCAAACCTGAATTCTCTATAGAAGCCAAAACGACTAATCTGGGGCTATCACATTTTGGACATTTAATGAGAAATGACTCATTAGTAAAGATAATACTTGGTGAAGTGCAGGCCAGTAGAAAAAAGAGGAAGGACACATGAAAGGTAGATAATAATGGAAACCACCGTCCTGTGTTTGCAGGGCCTGAGAAGGGCTTGGAAGTCTCTCATTCATAGGGTTGTCATAAGTTGATGTAATAGCTATTAACAACAACAACAACAACCCATTTCACCCATAGGTGTTTTCTGAGCAGATCTTTCCATTTAATGGTCTTAACGGAAAAGCAGTACTAATTCAATTATTTAATGCCTCTTTTTTCTGCGTGACAAAAGATATCACTATGAAACAAAAAAAGATGATACCTCAGCAAGTGCTTGTGGTCCAAGAGTACTTTTAGGTAGTCTGCCAGTTTCTTTTGCATCACTGCAAGATAAAGCCAAGCTCTGCCTCTTCCTACAGGAGTCCTACAATTGCACAAAAGACTAGCTATCAAATATGTCAAATCACCAAGCATACATAATATGTTATGATAGCACTTGTATTAAGAAGTACACAACTAGTTAATAAATACAAGGAAAGACAATAAATCTCTTTAAAAAAAGAAAGAAACAGATAAAAATAAACAGGATTTTTCTGCTAGAAATTATTGTTTGAACAAGAGAAACCCATGCTATACTGTTACATCAAGAGTTTTTGACAATCCGAGAGGAAGCTCCACTTGCTAAAAGAAGAGAACCCATTTCTAGCAGAAGATAACCATTTATTAGAAAGGTGGAAAAAGTAGTTATATCTTTATCTCTCTTGATAAAGATATAATTTATTTTAGTACTATTTTGTGATGATGACAATGATGGTTATGATGGTACATTTTTATTTGTTATCTACCTCTCCTCGTGGCTTGAGATGGGGCACAACACAATTGAAACACATCACCATAAAATACATACATTAAAACACACCATCACAAAATACATATACTAAAATACACATTGCAAGGATTAAAATGCAATGCAAATGCATCTATTAAAATACAACTAAAATGTAAATTTAAAGTTCGGGTTTAAAATTGACTGGGTAGGCCTGCAAGAAGAGAAAGGTCTTCAATTCTCTCTTGAACTCTGACAGTTCATTTAGCCGTCAGATCTCTTCCAGTAGATCATTCCATATATGTACTATATTACCTTGTTATAGATAGTTTTAAAAAAATGTTTAAAAAGCGATAAGGGACTACTCATGTATCACTATGAAATTAATCTGTGCCGGGATGAGCAGTTCTGGTACTGAGTCCAGTGTGACCTTTATTACTTTAAGTCAGCTTGAATCCTTGCTAGTGGCACCTGAGTGGCCATTTTCTGGATCAGATTATGAAACCTGATAGTGAATTATCAATACAATTTTGATATTCTTAAATGTGGAATGTTAACATTATGTGAGAAATCTGAATAGGGTAGTTAGTAAACACGCTTCTTTAAAAACATTCTAGCAAAAAAATTACATCTTTTGCTCATAAATTAGTTAGCTCATCATATGATTCATCTAGCTAAACCAGCCACTAAAATATATGATAGCACATAATTATTAGAAATAATAATTGGGTTTTTTTTTTAGTATCTTGTTGGATTTTGATTTGTTTCAACTTACTTTAATTCTGGCAGATTTCTCACACTTGTTGCTAAATCTGATGCTTCTGGACAAAGTTTTTCCACCAGTTCTAGAGGTCCAAAGAAGGATTTGTTTTGACCAATAAAACTCTTTTTAGCTAAATGAAAGGCAAGAAAATATTTTATTTCAGTTCAAAGCACATAAAGCACAGAGAACAAAGCAAGTTACATCTCTGCAGATCAAAACAGAGTGAAGGGAAAATAAAACAAAACGGGATAAACCTTCAATCACAGATTGCTCAATGCATTTTCAGAACAGGCGAGGAGGGAATACAGTGTTTGCTTACTTCCGGGTATTCATTAGACTCAGACTCAGGGTTTAAACTTGTTTTATAAACCTAAATATAACACTTATAAGGAAATAAGACACATTAAATATAGTGGAACTTATTTCTGACTAAATGTATTATTTGACCACAGTGGACAGGTGTATCAAGACACGATTCAGCCATCCTAAAAATAATGTGATTTATTTTCATTCATCTGTCTATCTGTCTGCCTAACAGATTATGCTGGAGAGTTCTTGAAAAACACCTCCAGACTCAGCAATGCTACTGTATAATCCTTTGCCACGAGAAAACATTTCGTTTTAAGAAGACTGTTAAGTCAGCATTAGATACGTTTGCATACAGGAATGAGGTTCCAAAGGAGTTTAAATATCACACACAACAACCTCCTCAAACTTATTAAATAAGCTTTAGAGCACACAAGAACAGGGTCCACAACCACTACTTCAGTAGACTGGCTATTAATTTAATGCCATTGGTAAACTGAGGTAGGTCTATGGATAAGCTGAGTTATGAATTCTCCTTTACAGATATAATTCCTCTATCTTTACCCTTCAGTGTTTCTAATCATTTTCTGTATAAGTGAGATACAACTTTGCAAACGATTTCTACAGGCTTCTGTTTATAACCATGAAGACAAATACCTATAGTGTGGTTAAAATAACTTTGATTAAACTTAGGATGCATCTAAGTTTGGCACCACTTTTATTGCCATGGCACAATGCTATGGAATCATGGGAACTGTGGACAAGGTCTTTAGCCTTCTCTGCCAAAGGGTGCTGATACCTCATCAAACTACAGCTCCCAGGATTCCATAGCATTGAGTGACTGCTGTTGAACTCATGTCAAACTGTATTAAGTCTAGTGTAGATGCACACAAACACACCTCCATAAGGATATATGGCCAATTTTATATGCAGCCCAAACCAGTACTCAAAGAAAACTCACCTTTAAGTCCATGCTTGAGACAATGCTCCATTACCACAAAGAACTGTTGCAAAGGAGGAAAGTCAGAATCTAGAATCCTTCCCAGACTCAGAGCCGACTGAATTAGGACCTTAATGCTCAGCTTCATCATGTTCATGAGATTTGAACGTTCTTCCATCGTGTGGTAATTGGCTGTTGAAGATATATAAATACACACACACATAAGAAAGAGCACCTGAAATAGCATTTCCAAACCATAACATTTCAGAAATAACATAGTAACATCTGAAATCCAACAAACAAACTAAAACGCACAGAACACATCATGCAAGCAAATAAATGGTTATTTCTGACATGTTAGATTATGAGAATTTGGAGAGGATAAGGCAAAAAGAGCAAAAATAATTGGTCATCCGTTGGGGGTGCTTTGATTGTGTTGTTGTATGGCAAGGGGATGGATTGGGTGGCCCATGTGGACTCTTCCAACTCTATGATTGAGTTTTATTCAGTTCATGTAGCATTAAATATTCTACTGGATAATTTACACATTGTACACTGGTGAAGCCTAAAGACATTAGGCATATTGTGATCTACATGCATTCCTAAATAACTCTATGGCATTTATGTTATTTTAAATTGATATTACATGTTTCTAACTCATGTGATGTGTTGTATTTTAGTCTTTTCCTCGTTTCGATACATGGGAGAGGCAGGTAAGAGATAAAGATATTGTCACAAAGCATTTCTATATTTAATACCAATAACTTTTTTGTTTTTAATGAAGAATATCATAACGTAATGTAGGGTATATATAGGAAATAAAATTACATTATGTGTAAAATCTTTCCAAAGAAATTTGTGAAAACGTATGAAAACATCAGACACCTTTGTGACTTTTCTACTACTATCTCTCTCTCTCTCTATATATATATATAGATTGATATAATAACTACATATTATAAATTATTATTTTTATTGAGTTGCTGTGAGTTTTCCAGGTTGTATGGGCATGTTCCAGAAGCATTCTCTCCTGACGTTTTACCCACATCTGTGGCAAGCATCCTTAGAGGTTGTGAAGTCTGATGGAAAACTAAGCAAGTGAGGTTTACATATCTGTGGAATGTTCAGGGATATATAAACCTCACCTGCCTAGTTTCCAACAGACCTCACACCTCTGACACATAAGTGGATGAAACGTCGGGAGAGAATGCTTCTGGAACATGGCCATACAACCTGGAAAACTCACAGCAACCCAATGATACTGGCCATGAAAGTCTCTGACAACACATTATTATTATTAGTCAACAGTAACTCGCAATGCAGATGCAGGCCTGGCAAGGATGTGTGAAACCCAAAGGTTAGGGTGTCTTTGAGCTCCAGTCTAAAACTGGAAGGAAATGCACAGCTCAATTCCATCCCCATGAGGGAAAAAATATTTGGGTGCCACATTTTATTTCCTCTTCAGGTTCCCTACCAGAATTGCTGAAGAGGATGGAGACACTCAGAAACTTCCCTGACAGGAACCCCCACAGAGTGTACACGTGTCTGCCTGGTCCTGAGCCTCATTTCTGAGGAGACCTCTTCCTTTCCTAAGGGCCAAAACAAGAAGTCTCCTGGGGAAAGGAAAGGGCAGAGCACCTGGCCTCCTTGCAGCTTGTTTCCCCCTCCCTGAGAGCCTCCTTCTCCTCCCTTAACACCCCTGTTTGGGCTCCTCATGGCTGACAAGCCCCTCGGGCAGGGCTCCCTCAGCCCCCACGCGCCCACCCCAGAGCTGAGGCCTCAGCATCCCCCTCCCTCCCTCCCCTTCCCCATTGGTTTCTCACCTTCACCTGCGTTACCGCAGCAACAGCCCCCACCCCTTCTCCATCCCAACACAAGCTCCTGATTGGGTCAAAACTCGAGGTTTCTGAGCCCCTTCCTGGAAACCAATTGAAACGCCAGGGGCATAAGCCCGGCGTTCCTGATTGGCTGCGTTCTCTGGCCAGTCCCCACCCGCTCCGACTGATGAGGTCTTACTCCTGCCTCGATCCTGATTGGACAGAGGAGCAGACTGTTTTGGGAAAGGACAGGCGAGGTTGTAAACAAACGGGGAGAGGCCGGCTGTGCATTTGTAGCGGGGCGCCATTTTGGGCGCTTGGCTTTTCTCCCTTCCGCCTGATCTTTTCATGGAGACCCTCACCTTTCTGTGTTCAGTGGGATCCCCCCCCCCCCCCCGTTCTCATTTCTTTCCCTGCTCCCGTTTCGGGACGGCTTGCTTCAGAGAGGGCTAAAACAGTAACTCTCAGGATCCTGTATCATTGAGGCATGGCAGTTAAAGTGGTGCCACATTGCATTAACTTTGCAGTACAGATGTATCCTAAGTAACTGATTAAAATGGATAAACCTATAACACTTGCAAGCCTTTCAAGGATTTATTGTCGAAGGCTTTCATGGCCGGAATCACTCAGTTCTTGTGGGTTTTTTCGGGCTATATGGCCATGTTCTAGAGGCATTTCTCCTGACGTTTCGCCTGCATCTATGGCAGGCTTCCTCAGAGGTCTGAGGAAGCCTGCCATAGATGCAGGCGAAACGTCAGGAGAAATGCCTCTAGAACATGGCCATATAGCCCGAAAAAACCCACAAGAACTGACTTTCAAGGATTAGTTGGTTCTTAATCAGGAAAGTTTGACTCAGCCTAAGGCTCTCTTTATTCCCCCAGCTATTATGCGCTCCTCATTTCTCCATGCTCCTAGCACAGGCCTGGGGCAACTTGGGCCCTCCAGGTGTTTTGGACTCCCAACTCCCACAATTCCTAACTGCCTCAGGCCCCTTTCCTTTCTTTCCTTTTGCTTAAGTGGCTGAGAGGGAAAAGGAAGGGGCCTGAAGCTGTTAAGGAATTGTGGGAGTTGAAGTCCAAACAACTGGAGGGCCCAAGTTGGCCCAGGCCTGTCCTACCAGCGTCTTCACATACATTTGCTGTATAGCGCAAAACTGTCCCCAAATTATAGTTGTCTTTTCACAGAATACTCATAAAAGCTAAGAGAAACCACAAAAGCCAGCCAGTCTAGTTCAGACCTTATTCAGAAAGTTTATTTGACAACAGGTAACAATTGTTTTAATTTGTTGGATTGCTGCTGGTTAGTTTATGTGATCCGTGGTTTCTAAGATATACAGAGGATGCGTTGGAGGTTGTAACTAGTAAGAACATTTTGTTTTTGACACCATCAGAAGGCGCTTTTTAAAAGTTTCCTTTTCCCAATCTGGGATGCACCTACGCTGCAGTTTGATTCCACTTCAACTGCTATGGTTTAATGCTATGGAATCCTGGGAGTTGTAGTTTTACAAGGTCTTTAGCCTCCTCTGCCAAAGAGTGATGTTGATTCAGTGTGTTCTTGAAGGTTTTCATGGCTGGAATCACTGAGTTACTGTGAGTTTTCCGGGCTGTATGGCCATGCTCCAGAAGCATTCTTTCCTGATGTTTTGCCCACATCTATGGCAGGCATCCTCAGAGGTTGTGAGATCTGTTGGAAAGTAGGTAAGTGGGTTTTATATATCTGTGGAATATACAGGATGGGAGAAATGATTCTTGTCTGCTTCAGGCAAGTGTGAATTTTGCAATTGGCAACTTTGATTAGCCTTTAATGGACTTGTGACTTCAAAGCCTGGCTGACTGCTGACAAGAGTTCTTTATCCCACCCTGGACATTCCACAGATATATAAACCTCACTTACCTACTTTCCAACAGACCTCACAACCTCTGAGGATGCCTGCCATAGATGTGGGCGAAACGTCAGGAGAGAATGCTTCTGGAACATGACCATACAGTCCTGAAAACTCACAGCAACCCAGTGCTGGTGATTCATCAAACTACAATCCATATGATTCCATAGTATTGAGCTGTAGCAATTCAAATGGTGTCAAGCTCCATTGATGTTACAGTGGAGATGCACCCCTGGTCTCCCCCACACCTTATATGAACTAGAAAGCCCATAATAAAATTGAAGTTCAACCAGTGCTGTCAGATTGGGAAAGGCCATCCTAAATTTGAAATCTCATTTTACTATCTGATGCGTAAGGCTTTGTAAGAAATGATATGTGAATTTCAGCAAGAGCAGCAATCAGATATTAAGATTCATCTGAATCAAGGACAGTTTGTTAAATAAGATATATTTCTGGTTCCACCTGAGCATATGCAGAATATTTTCCTGCATGCTCTGTCTTCCCATTCCCTATCAGGGTCTGCAATGTGATAGAGCACATGCTTTGCTCATTTAACTGAACAGAAGTTAGTTCCAAGAACATTTTTTAAAAGACATAGTAGGTTGAGAAGTAAATAGTTACAACAGGATTCATGTTTCAGCAGACATAAGGAAGGCATGGGTTCAGCTAAATAACTTGATTCCAGATTAATAGTTCCTCAAACCAAGCAATCCACTGAAGGAGAAAGGGGATGGAGAAAAGCAATGCCAAGAGAAGCAAAATAAAAAGGGGAAAGTTAATCAAACAGTTTACTTATGTCCCATGCAAGGTATATAACAAACACACTAAAGGATTGCAAAGGGGTTCACCCCAAATAATAACGTGCAACAGTTTACAATGGAAACAAGAACAAAATGGATAGAGGAGAACAGTTGAAGAGTGTAGTGACACCACCTGCTCCCTAGAAACACATGCAGGCCCAATGTATCTACAAAATGGCATTTCTGGTCTAATGGCTTGTTCTGCAAGGGCCGTGGCTGCTTGAGGATGAAGCAAATAAATTAAGCCCTCACCCCATTCTATTTCCTTTTCCCCCTTGGAGGCTCTCCAATCCAAGCCCTTGAACTGTTTTCTAACTACAAAACCTTCTCTAAGGCTGAATCTACATTGCCATATAGTGTAGACCTATATAATGCATTCCAATGCAGTTCCAACTATATTATATGGCAGTGTAGATCTAGCCTAATTTTTCCTTTTGCCAAAGGCAGAGATCATAACGACAAGCATATTTACCTGTCTTAACAATAGAGTTTTGTGATATTTTCACCCAAAACTAATCCTTAAGCATTCTTGTTTTACTGAATCTGCCAAAGGAAGAGCTATGGTGAACATTTTTAGAGGAAAGGTTTATTTTGAGTGTTAGTCAGCAAATTTAGCAAGCTAAAGAACAGTTAGGATGAAATACCAACAAGCTAGTAACATACTAACCAAGTAGTTATTCCCCGTCTTTGCTGCATTTCCAAAGTGCTTCTAAGGCAACTCTATGGATTTTAAGTATTTAGAGAAAATTGGTTTCCCATTTTTTAATTCTTTGAATGGACACATATTTGCTAGATAACACATGAATCAGTTGTGTTCATATCTCAAAAGTCAATACCTTAATATAGTGTACAGCGTAATCTGAACTAGATACTAAGTATTGCATTCTTTTAAGGAACCTATGTATGTATGTATGTTTCCATTTTATACTTACTGCAATTCGTATATTTTGTATTTCAGAGTTAGCAGCTGGGGCTACTAGAAATTTAAAACCGATTTTTCATTATTATTTTTCAGTCCTTGGTGTGGCTATACTACTTACGGCTAAGAGAACATTAATGCACAGCCAAATTTGTGATGGGATTAAATGAATATATTACTTGAGAGAATGGAAGAATTCCCATTGTTCTCCTGTCAGCAGGCAACTTTTCCTCTGGCAGGTTTTTGCATAATGACAGCTTGCTGAAGAACAGACTTTCAGCTGGAGATATTATATTTTTATTGATGTGCTTTAAAATTTCTTTGCATTCAATTATATTTTAATAATATAACCTCTTTAACTATATTTTAATATTATAACTTCCCCCATTTGCTGTACCTTTTAAAAGTTAATATGAGACACTTATTAGCTTCTATTTTGGGGAGGAAGATAAGAAATCAAACAAACAAATATATATTGTTATGTCTATGTGCTCTGCACACTGGTTCCAAGGTGCTTAAACATGTCACTAGTGTGGATTGCAACATGGATTGCACAAAGGTCAGAATGAAAGTTAGATTTTTTGTTATTGTTATTGCAACAAGGTATCCTGACATAGTTTTAAGAATTGATTTTTGCAGAGATTTTGCCTTTCATTTTTTTAGTTTAAAAATGTCTAAATTTGAGACCTGGGGTACAGCACAGGAAAGAGGTGCTGTGCAGCAATCTAATTAGAAAACAAATCTCAAGATATTGTGGTTTATTTCCAGATAAACTGGTATAAGATTGTTGCACTGCTAGTAAATAGACTTGTAATTAATATGCATGGGAGTTGGATGTTTGCTTTGCTGGAGAGACACTGTACCTAAACCATAACACTTCAGATGAAAATTATTGTACTTTGACACAGTTATTGTATTTTAAAACAATTGAACTATTATACATATTTTGTTTAAAACACTCATAAACAATTTTAAATCTGAGGACAATTTTGAATCTACCTATGGAAGCATTAAGTTGTACAAAAATGTATACAGAATTGGCAACTTTTGAATATTTGTGTAAGCTCTAACATGAATAAAATGTAAATATATTGAGCTCAGTGCAATATTGTGTTAGTGCACCTTTCCCACAGCATTTGCTCAAAACACTCCATATGGTTTTCTGGCTCCCTGGAGCAGATTATGAGGTTTCAAGGTGACTTCAAGAGGGCAATGAAATTCCTCTCCATCTGTTTCCACGGATGTATTTTTTTTGTCAGCAGAAAGACATTGGATCCTGGCCATTTGCCTATCTAATTCTAAACATATCCACACTCTAATCATATGTATATACCATATTAAGGAACTATTTTTTGTTTGAGCAGCATATTCCAAAGAAAGTGGGAATAGAAGATGAGAGGGAATTGCTGTTGATAATTCTATCAAGTCAGCTTTGATTTCTGGCAACCTGATCAATGTCAGACTGTCAAGGCACCCTAATCAATTCAAGTCTAGCAGACTCAGGGCTGTCACATTTTTATTGAGTTTATCCACTTATAATGTGGTCTTCTTTTCCTACCACTTTCTAACTCACTACATATTATTGTCTTTTCTTGTGAGTTAGGTCTTCTCAGATAGGTCCAAAGTCAACAATCTCAAGTCAACTTGGTTTCTTCAGAGATTTCAGGCTAGATTTGTTCCAACACCCATTCCACTGTATCTATAGAACTCTTCTCCAGTGCCACATTGCTAATGAATGGATTGTCCTACTATTGGCTTTCTTCATTGTCCAACTTTCACTATCATACAGAGGAATGGGAAATATGATGGCATTTAGTACAAAATGATATATCTTGACATTTCAAGATATTGTCTAGTTCCTTCATAGCTGGCTTTCCAAGTCATAATCTTCTGATTTCTTGAATAAGGCTCATTCTGATGAATGACTAAGCCAAAATATGGAAAATCTAAAATGTTTCAATGTCTTCATTGTCTAATTTAAAGTTATGTAAATCAGCTGTGACCATTATTTTTGTTTTGTAAGTGTTCAACTGTAAACCTGCCTATGCATTTTCTTCCTTTATTTTCTTCAGTAATCATTCCATTATCATTTGCATATGTTAATTTCCCTTCTTCTATTCACGTCTCCTTCCTATTTCTTCTTCCATATTTTGGTATTCTGTCATGAAGATAGCATATTGTGCTGAGTACAAGTTCCACATCAGGATAATCAAATGTTGTGGCACACCCACTTCTTTAGGAGTGATACATATTTTTAATGATCTACATAAAAGACTGCAGCATAGACTATTTTTTTTTGGAAAGTCTTTGTTTGAGCTCCATTATCTAATATATGTTTGTAGTACGCTCTCTACTACATATTCCTTTTTTGAGCTTGGTTTAGACATCTGGCATTTCTTGCTCCATATATGGTAAAAGTTTTTGTTATAGAATTTTTAACAACACACTGCTTGCATGAGAATGCTCTTAACGTTATTGGTGTTCCCTTTCCGTGGGTCATTCTTTTATTTAGAACTAGAGCAAATGCTGTCTCTGTAGCTTGAAGTACCTACTGGATGTCATCTATTCATGATGACTTAATTCTCCCAAGTGCTTTGATGCAGATTTCATTACATTTTTTAAAACCAGAGGTTCATCTTCAACTGGTTCTTTACTTGAATTAATCTGTAATCCTTTCCTCTTTCTTATATAGTTTTTCAGAGTACTGTTCCCACCATCTTTTTTTTCTTGCTGTTTGTACAGTGTCCCATTCTTGGTTTAAATTTCCCTTTGATTTCTCAGACCTTGTGGCAGAGGTCTCTTGTCCTTCCCTTTTTTGTCATTGTCTATTTTTCTGCATTGATATTAGTTCTCCTTGTCCCTGTGCCCAAGTCATACAATAGTTGCATTTAGGGTTCTGACTCTATTTATGTCCCCTTTTATGCTTCTCATCTGCCCTTAACTGGTTTTATGCATCATCAGTTGTGGCTTCTCTTTCGTTTGTTCAGAGAGTTTCTTCTTCTTAAGATTTTGATTTCCTGAGTAAAATGCTGTGTAATTGTCTGACCCAAAATGTGCCATTACTCTGCATATCATCATCATCATACTATTTATTTATACCCTGCCTTTCTCCTCTTGGGGACTCAAGGCAATTAAAACTCCACACTAGACAAGTTTAAAAGGTGCAATACAAAAGTTATAAAACAATTAAATAGTAACATGTGGTGAAAACAGAATTAAAATACAGTAAATAAACTAAAATTGCCTTTAGCTGGTTCAGTTCATGTACAGTTCATGTTTATACATTCCATTTCTTGTTTTACTGTGGTTATCTTCCCTCATTTTCTCATTCTGTATTCCTATAACATGTGCTGTGCAGCTTTAGACTTTCCTTTCAACTCAGAGCATGTCAACGGCTGAATGTCCTTTCAACTTGAGTCTAGTTGCATCATTAGACACAGCACTACTCATAGTTGTCTTCCAAGGGCTTGTTGAGTGCCACTCAACCTGGGAATTTCATCTTCTGGCACTAACTCTTGTTTCATTTTCAAATGTCTCATCATAGGGTTGATGAATTTATTATGCCCTCTTTCCTGCATTACTAATAGGTGTTAGCTATGATGCCAATGAGAGATTCTCTTCCAGGATTACTTTCCACTTCTGCTACTGCCCAGTAGCTATTTAGTCTGGCTCCTCAGGAAAAGAAACATTACTAGCAGCACTCCTGCCCTCAGTATAGCCTCTTACCCCACAGGTGTATGCAAACTCATCACTGTGGAACAATGGTGTTAAGAATTACATTGCCATATTATCCTTGTTTACCCAAAGGCAAACTCTATAGAGTTCAATGCAATTCAATCCCAGATAAGTAGATCTTCAATTGCAACCTTAATTAGAGACTCTATTTGGAAGAGGAGAGTAAAGAGCTTGTAAAACTACCATCTCCCATGATTCCATAGCATTGAGTGATGGCAGTTAAAGTGGTGTCAAACTTCATTAATTACATGGTGTAAATGCACCATAAAATGCTAATCTAGTTTCCCCCCACAATTTGGGCACTGATGGAACTGGAAGAAAAGATACCTGGCTCTATGGAGTCTATGAAGGACCCATTCAATGGTTACATTAGTTAAGTTTACAAGTATTGTAATTTGCCAACCTATATTTCCTAGAAGTTGGCAAAACAGAGCCTTCTCAGTGTCACCTTCCCCCCCCCCCCCCCGCCCCCCGGCTTTGGAATGCCCTCCCTAGGAAGATAAGGCCGGCCTCAACACTGTCCTCCTTCCATAGGCAGGCATGTAGCCGGGGGGGGGGGGTCCACGAGAAGGTCTTACTCATGGTGGTCCACGAGAAGGTCTTACTGGTACATTATTTAAACTTTTATGTTTATTCATATGATCTGATCACCATGTTCCCATATGTATGGGGGTATTGGGGTAACGATACAAAAGATTTGCTAGGGTAGACCCTCTTTCACTCAGACTCAGCTCCTCCTCCCCCTGAATCAAACTCAGCTCCCCCTGAATCAAAATCCTGGCTACGGGCCTGTCCATAGGGATTGGAAGACTTGGATGTTTAAACAAACCTTTGAGAATGTCTAGCCCCAATGGTCCACAATTAATGACACGGCACTGCACTCTCATCCCATTCCCTTGTCTTGTTTATAGTTTGGCCACGTCTTATGGCAGCTGTCACCATAGGTTATTGGGTATTGTTCTGAATTTTAAATTTTTGTTTTTATGTGCTGTTGGTTTTACTTTTTTGTATTGTACTGGATGTTTATTTTATGCATTGTTTTTAGGCATTTTGTGACATATGTAAGCCGTCCCATGTCTTTTCGGGGAGATGGAGGTGGGGTACAAAAATAAAGTTATTAAAACAGGATTATTATACATGGAGATGAATGAAGTCAGACTGAACATTAATCTAAAAGAAACCAGGGTAAGAAGAGGATAATTTTATTTACTTGACTGTTATTGTGCAAAACTCAATCATTGTGAAAACACAGATGTAAATCTAACGTTTTCATATATTTTTGAAAAATTGAGTACAAAATTCCTTAAGATTCTATATGCAAATTTTTTAAAAACCATAAGAAGAAAAATAGTCTTGTCATACATTTACAACAAAGCAATTTATTTCATCACACAATTTTTCTTGCATGGAAGAGATGGATTTTAATCTAAGACAGTTTATGATGAAATAAGGTGGTTAGTTTTCAAAGTGTCACATAACTACTTGTTTGTTCCTTTTTTCTTCCCTGTTATGCTTTTACAGAGAAGGCCCCGACTTTAGGCAAAGTCAGAAAACTGCCTCTGTGGCAAATGCTGGAAGAAAGAAGTGGTAGCTCCACATAACTATTTCTTTTGGACTTTTGAACTTTCTTGGGAGGATGGGATGCTCATGCCACCCCCATCTGCACACTCTAGTTTGTTATTTTCTGGTGTTATGGGAGCAGCCACCCCATGACTAGTACTGCAGTAAAATTATACAGCCAATCTGCCAGGCATGAAATGGAAGTTAGGGTGGAGTAGCCTGCCTTTTCTGTCATAAGATTAAAATGTCATGGACCACCCTTCTTAGGACAGCTTTTCTAGTCTTATGCAAACCAGTAGATCACAATCTAACACGCACAAGCATCATTTACAGTTAGGTGGACTTCAAAAAGTTTTCCTAAGTTTGCTGAATTACAGCAATTATGTCTCCTTTTCATGAATTGTTGATTCGAAGGAAGCAATGCAGCTGAGCTTCCAAGAATCACCAAGGCCAGACACGTGATCCTAGAAGTGGAACGGATGAGAAGGCTCAAGGCATAGTTCCTGCATTAATACACATTAGTCTCAGAAGTCATTCATGTTTCAGAAAGATATAATAGCAACCATGGGTGCAACTGTATTCTAGAATTAATGCAGCAACACTTGAACTGCCATGGCTCCATGCTGTAGAACCATGGGATTTGTAGTTTGGTGAGGCAGCAGCACTCTTTGCCAGAGAAGGCTAAAGACATTGTGGAATGACAAGCATTGAGCCATAGCAGTTAAAGTGGTGTCAATCTGCATTCATTCTAGAGTGTATTATTTATTTAGTTAGTTACTATATTTATATACCGTCCCTCTCAGCTTGCAGGCGACTCGGGGCAGTTCACAGTTGGTGCCGAGACCATAAAATACAATTTCAATACAATAAAAATAATCGGATAATAAAACCATAACAAAATCAATAAAAACATGAACATTAGGGTCTCCTATTAAAAACATTGTCTAATCACATTGTTCAACCATTCCATTTTCCTATGTGTATTTGGAAATGCCTGCTCAAAGAGCCAAGTTTTGATTCTCTTTTGAAATGTTAAAAGGGAGGGGGCTGATCTGATATCCTTAGGGAGGGCGTTCCATAGTCGAGGTGCCACCACTGAGAAGGCCCTGCCTCTCTTTCCTGCCAACCATGCTTGTGATGAAGGCGGGACCAAGAGCAGGGCCTTTCCAGACAATCTTAAAGTCCTGGAGCAGTGGTTCTCAACCCGGGGTCCCCTGATGTTTTGGCCTTCAACCCCCAGAAATCTTAACAGCTGGTAAACTGGCTGGGATTTCTGGGAGTTGTAGGCCAAAACACCTGGGAACCCACAGGTTGAGAACCACTGTCCTGGAGGGTTCATAAGGGGAAATGAATTCGGACAGGTAAGTGTAGATAGACCCTTTGTCTGGAGGTGAACCCAATATCAGTAAACAACAAATGCTTGGATTATTCCATGATGAAGCCTAGTTTACATTAAGATTGCTTAGACTTTATTTACTTCTGCTCCAAGTCTCATAACAAAAGCGACACCTCAGGACACATCTACACTGTAGAACGAATGCAGATTGACACCACTTTAACTGCTATGGCTCAATGCATGTCATTTCACAACATCTTTAGCCTTCTCTGGCAAAGGGTGCCAGATAAATTGACAAGAGATTGACACTACTTTAGCTGCCATGGCTCAATGCTATGTAAACATGGGATGTATAGTTTTATAAGGACTTTAGGCGCCTCTTCCAAAAAGTGCTGACGCCTCACCAAACTACAACTCCCTGTTTTTTTGGGTTTTTTTTAAGCACTGAGCTATGTCAGGTAAAGTTGGGCCAAACTGTATTACTCCTGCAGTGTAGATGCAACATCAAAGGACACCTGTTGAGCCCCTTTTCATGGGACAAAGACTTTATAGAGTGGCACTGAAAGGGTGCATCTACGCTAGGTATGGGCAAACTTCGGCCCTCCAGGTGTTTTGGACTTCAACTCCCACAATTCCTGAATTGTGGGAGTTGAAGTCCAAAACACCTGGAGGGCCGAAGTTTGCCCATGCCTGTTCCACACAGTAGAAATAACAGTTTTACCCACTGTCACTGCTGTGGCACAGTACTATGAAACCTTGGGATTTCTAGTTTGGCGAGGAAACCAGGAAAAGCGACAACTCCCATGATCCAACGGCATTGGGTAGTTGAAGTGGGGTCAAACCGCATTACTTCTGCAGTGCAGACGCAGTCAAACTTTTCCTCCCAGACGTGCAAAGTAAGGAACAACTGGCTGGCTGGCTGGCTGAATGACACCCCAGAAAGGAGAAGCAGGAAAAGTAGTAGCCGTACTTTGTTTGGCGGCGCTGTCAGGGCTGACGGGTTTGGGCATGAGTCCTACCAAGGCTGCAGACTTCAAGGCGCTCCCATAGCCGGCCGCCAAGTTTTCCGAGGCCCTCTTGGCCAAAGAGAGGAGGGGCGCCGACCAGGCCGGGCCTTCCACACTCTCCTCCGGGCCGTCGCTTGGGAGCTCGGAAGTGTCGGGCGCCTGGGCCCCGCCGAGGATTTCGGGGCCCCCTCTTGGCTCCGCGGCTCCTTCCCCTTCGGCCATCTTGGCTCGAGGGGGGGGGGGGTGTCACGTGATACGCGCGTCCCAAGAGGGAGCCTCTGCCTCTTGAAGGGTGGATGAAAGAAGGAAGGAATGCAACCTGACGTCACGTGATCTGCCTTGGTTCCATGCTAAGGAATCCTGGGAGTTGTAGTACTTTGGATGGAGGCCCCAGCTCTCTTAGGCAGAGAAGGCTATATAGAGCAGGAGTGGGCAAACTTGGCCCCTCCAGGTGTTTTAGACTTCCACAATTCCTAACAACCGGTTAATTGTCGAAAGTTTTCATGGGCGGAATCACTGGGTTGTTGTGTGTTTTCTGGGCTGTCTGCCCATGTTCCAAAAGCATTCTCTCCTGACATTTCGCCTGCATCTATGGCAGGCATCCTCAGAGGTTGTGAAGTCTGTTGGAAACTAGGCAATTGGGGTTTATATATCTGTGGAATGTACAGGATTGGAGAAATAACTCTTGTCTGCTTGAGGCAAGTGTGAATGCTGCAGTAGGCCACTTTGATTAGCATTTAATGGCCTTGTGACATCAAAGCCTGGCTGACTGCTGAGAAGAGTTCTTTCTCCTACTATGGACATTCCACAGATATATAAATTGCACTTTTCATCCACATCCATGGCAGCAGGCACCCTCAAAATGGCCTATCAGTTTTCAAGGTCTGGCTTCTTACTGCCTGGGGGAATCCTTTTATTCATTAAAATGAACAAAATCTGGCTACCAGTATTTAAAAAGCTCTAAAATATAACAGTAAATAAAGAACAACACTCAAAACGGGAATTCTAGACACAAAACTATCAGGGCCAACTAATAACCTCCCAACAAAGG
This sequence comes from Anolis sagrei, assembly GCF_037176765.1. Taxonomy (NCBI): domain Eukaryota; kingdom Metazoa; phylum Chordata; class Lepidosauria; order Squamata; family Anolidae; genus Anolis; species Anolis sagrei. The sequence goes on from NC_090022.1 coordinate 86,951,998, forward strand.
ATCTCTCCCCCCTCCCCCCCCCGTCAGTAAGAAGCCAGACCTTGAAAACTGCTAGGCCATTAAATGCTAATCAAGGTGGCCAATTGAAACATTCACACTTACCTCCAACAGACAAGAGTTCTTTCTCCCACCCTGTACATTCCACAGATATATAAACCCAGTTTTCCTAGTTTCTAACAGACCTCACAACCTCTGAGAATGCCTGCCATAGAGGCAGGTGAAACGACAGGAGAGAATGCTCCTGGAACATGGCCGTACAGCCCGGAAAGCACACAACAACCCTGCTCATGGTGACCTGTTTCATATAATTCTAATTCTAATCCTTTTGCATCTTCCAGGATAATTCTAACCTTTTCTCCTCTTGTCCTGTACCTGAAAAGAGAGCTGAAACTTACTGCAGGATAAAAACTGTGAACCACGAGCTTTCACTGCCATCTAGTGAGTTAATCTAGTCAGTTACCTTGTTTGTTCAAGAGCCTTGCATATAAGGAAAGAAAAAAAAAGAAATGGTATTCACAGTAATATGTGGAAATTGGCTCCCTGGGTGGACAATTAATGGCCAAGCAATGATTCTGCAATTTTAACATTGCAGTGTTTTTCACAAGTTCTCCTATGGATGTGGTCTGCAGTGGAAATATTGGTGGGAAAGGATTCTGCATACCATTGTGGTGGCATCATCTACCTGCGTGGAGGCACCTCCACTACCTAGATTTAAAAAATGAAATTCACAAAAGTCTTGGCTATTTGGTTGTTATGCACTCACATGGTTTCTCAACCTCTAAGGCAGTGGTTCTCAACCTGTGGGTCCCCAGGTGTTTTGGCCTACAACTCCCAGAAATCTCAGCCAGTTTACCAGCTGTTAAGATTTCTGGGGACCCACGGGTTGAGAACCAAAATTAGTCATCTGATTAAATTAGTCATCTGATTAAAAATACAATAATTAAGTAGTTATCTGATTGAGAGCCAGCATGTTGTAATGGTTTCTGTGTTGGGTTATGACTTTGGAGGCCAGGATTTCAAACGCTGCTCCGCCATCGAAACCTACTGGGCGGCCATGGGCAAGTCACTCTCTGAGCCTCAGAAGAGGCAAAAGCAAATCTCCGAACAAATTTTGGCAAAGGAAATCCCATCATTTTCAGGCACAAGAGGAGAAAAAGATCCTGTGGATGACTTTATTGTTATAGAATCGCTTTTGGGGCCCTTCCACATGGCCATATAACCTATAATACCAAGGCAGATAATCCATAATATCTGCTTTGAACTCGGTTATCTGAGTCCACATTGCCATATAACCCAGTTCAAAGCAGATAATGTGGGATTTTATACAGCTGCGTGGAAGGGGCTTTGGCAACCCAACCTATGGCAACCCAAATTAATATGAAGCATGCACTGTATTTTTTTCCAGTTTGATGCTTTATATTCAGATCTGCAATTAATATCAAGGAATTTCATTATATCAGGGAAAGGCAGCTTGTGGCTGATCAGATGTAACTGGACTGCTATTCCCATCAGCCTTAGGCCCCTTCCATACAGCTGAATAAAATCTCACATTATCTGCTAGAACTGGAATATATAGCAATGTGGACTCAGATAACCCGGTTCAAAGCATATATTGTGGGATTTTCTGCATTGATATTCTGGGGTATAGGGCTGTGTGGACGGGCTCTTAGTTAGCATTGACAGTGGGAAGGATAATGGGAATTACAATCCAACAACCCCTAGGGTCATAAGATGCCCTCACCTGACTTACATTCTAGCATAAACAAGAAATTATACTGAGTTTCAGTGTTGAACATAGCTGAGAAACGGGGGAAAATATCTGTTGTTCTCATTACAAGCAGTGGAATTGCCATAGTGGCAAAACGTTGTCCTGTAACTTCCAGATTCCTCCAGCCAGCATTTCTATAGATCCCCCTTTGAAGCAAAAGTTTCTAGCGGAGCCCCATCATTTAACTTATACCACTATCCAATATTTGTGCATTTCATTTTTTTCTTGTCTAAATATAGTACTTTCCTTGTTATCGACATCAAGTTTATTAGTCTTCAGTTGCTTGAGTTTTCTAGGCAACATCCATATTATAGTTTTCTGTACTAATTTATTTGAAATCCAGAAAGCTGAAAAATTAAGGCAACCACCCACATATTTGTTCTATTTCTTTATTCCAATAAAATGACAGTAGCACATTATTTTTGCTAGAACATTTGGCATTTATAGAAAGCCTTATCATGATTCAGAAAGTCAAATGGTCATCTTTGAGTTCTGGTTACCCAGAAACCAAGTTTCTCAATATTTATAAAGCTCTTCCAGATGCAGTATTAAAATTCATTTGGGGTAGCTATTTAATACCATAAAAGGAGATGGTGTATAACTGACTTGGAAACACACCTGCTTCTTCTGGACTTAATAAAAATCAGGATAAAAATATCCTCAAATTAAGGAGAAGGGATATGAGATTTTGAAGAGCTGAAGCGAAAGATTCTGAATCTCTGGTTAGAAGGGAAAAGATTATGCCTGTGCAGAGCTCCTTTCTCAACCATTCAAAGAACAAGGAATTTATTACTTCATAAAGATTTCTACAATTCATATGAAACAAACCTTTTGAAATTAATTTTAAAAACCTTCCTCTGGGATAGCTTGATCTTTTTCAATGAGTGCTTTATGATATAATGTTTAATTAATGTAGTTTGAAATGCAAATGGGTCGGAACATCATTTGGAAGAGATGTATTGAGTTCATAGTGACTAGGATGAGGAACATCCCTGCCCCCTTTTCGCACAACTAGAGTTGGAAATGTTACCTTTTGGGAACTATACCTATAAGTCCCAGTGGTCATACGACATGGGGGATTTTGAGAATTATAGCACCAGTTCCCAGTTCACTTTTCCAAGGTGTTTATCATAGAAGACACTTGTCCCATGCAAAAAGTGCTTTCCCCCTACACGGAAAGATAATATGCTACCTTTTGCACTACTGGTGCAATTTAAGTGTAACAGTGTTGCCTCCTCTAATTGTCCTTTTAGCTTTCTGATGTTGAAGGTAGCTGTGACTCTTCCTTTTCTCATTATTATTACTGGTCAGTGAACTTTATATGTTTGTTTGGCTATGTATGTAAATGCTGTAATCTGCTCTGAGTTCCTTAGGGGAGAAGGGCGAAATATAAATAAAGTGTATTATTATTATTATTATTATTATTATTATTATTATTATAAAATCCAAAGTTGTCCATAAGGGTGTCTGGGATAGGGACACCTGTGCTTTCTGGTGGTCCATGGCACACACAATATTGGTTTCATGCATTATATTATTAAGCATACTACATATGAGATTGACAGGGAAGGCCCTCCTCTCGGTCCCACCACTGCCTCAAGTGCGGTTGGTGGGGACGAGAGAGAGGGCTTTCTCTGTGGTAGCCCCCTGGCTGTGGAATACCCTCCCAAATGAGATTAGATTAGCCCCCACCCTTCATTTTTTCCATTCCAACATGAGTAGGCTGAATGGGTCCATATGAAACACATGTGAATTGACGGCAGTTGGTTTTATCTACTGTTGTTTTAAAATTGTATTGTTTTGATTTTATACTAACATATGTTGACTGGGGATTGTTGTTATAATTTTATGTGACTTGTTTTATACTTTTGTACCATTTTTACCGGTTGTACGTTATATGTGCCCTGGAGTGTTTTGCAAGTTGCCCTGAGTCCCTTTGGGGAGATGGTGGTGGGATATAAATAATTAAATAAATAAATACATTAATTTATTATTATTATTATTATTATTATTATTATTATATAAAATTACTATTGGGATGTGTGTATATGGTAAATATGAAACATAAATGAATTTTGTGTTTAGATTTTGGTCCAAAACACTATAGAAATGCCAAAGAATCATAGAGTTGGAAGAGACCACAAGGTTCATCCAGTCCAACCTCATTCTGCCATGCAGGAATACACAACCAAAGCATCCCCAACAGATGGCCATCCAGCCTCTCCTTGAAAACCTCCAGAGAAGAAGACTCCGCCACACTCCCAGGCAGCATATTTTACTGCTGAATAGATCTGACTGTCAGGACATTTTTCCTGAGGTTTTGGTAGAATCCCATTTCTTGAAATTTGAATCTACTGCTCCGTGGCCTAGTCTATAGAGCAGCAGAAAACAGGCTCACCCCCTCCTCAATATGACACCTTTTCAAATATTTAAACATGGCAATCAGGTCCCTTTTCAGTCTTCTTTTCTCCAAGCTAATCATACCTAGCTCTTCTCAGCGTCTGGCTTCCAAACCATTGATTATTTTGGCTGCCTTTCCCTGCTTTTCAGTATCCCTCTTGAATTGTGGTGTCCAGAACTGAACACGGTATTCCAGGTCAGGTCTGACCAAAGTAGAAAAGAGTGGGGCAATTACTTTCCCTGATCTAGTCACTAAATTCCTATTGATACAGGCTAGAATTGTTTTTTTAGCTACTGCATCGCACTAAAAGATCTCTCATTATGTATAGGTAAAATAATAAAAAATCTGAAATCCAAAACCATTCTTGTTCCAAGCATTTTGTTCAACCAGCACTTTTCTGTAATGTGCTCTCATTGTTAGCTGAGGAACAGACGGAGCAGAGAGCTTCCAGTAGGTGTCACTGTTGCATTTCCCTGATTGTGACTGGACATCTTTAAGGACCAACCACATGGAAGGGTGGCATTGCTGTGTGGCTGCTCTAAAAACCCAAAAGCCAAAGCCCAACTGATTCCAGTGGGTAATTCCTACCCACCCCATTATATCTCACATAAAGTAGATTTTAAAAAACCCCTCTTTATTCAGGCTTTTTCTTCCCTTGCAATAAATATTACAGGAACAAAAAGAACAGCCCCTGCAGTGTCTAGATCAATGATGGGCAACCTTTTGAGCTTGGTGTGTCAATACTTGCCAAAAAAACGAGCATAACTCAGGTGGGGTGTCACTTCGAGAAAAAACCCCCCATAATTTCATGATATTTATAGTTTAATAACAAAAATATATTATTGTAATATATAACTGTATTTAATTAACCAAAAACTAATTATTTAACTTACCTGCTTTTTCTATAATGCCATATATCTTGGCATTATAGAAAAATGCTGGTGTAGGAGCTGAGGATGAAATGTCCTTCTTGGGATGCGGCCCCATCTTCTCTGTATGCGGCTGCATGCGACCGTGTGTCATCAAAAATGGCTACGTGTATCAGTGCTGACACATGTGTCATAGGTTAGCCATCATGGGTCTAGATTATACTTCTTTCTCATTCCCCTAAGACATACTGTTAGCCAAACTGAAAAGTTAAATGAGAATAGGGGAAATTTTAAAAAGAAAAATGGAACACTAATGAGACTAATAGATATCTAACTGTGTCATGGTAAAGCCTTCTATGCTTCCAGATATTTGCTCTAAAATTGTCAGCAGACTCATATATTTAGTAAATTGGGATTTACCTAAATACATATTTTGGGAGCCCCAATGGCACAGCAAGTTAAACCACTGAGCTGCTGGACTTGCTGATCGAAAGGTCGGCAGTTGGAATCCGGGGAGCGGGGTGAGCTCCCGCTGTTAGCCCAGGCTTCTGCCAACCCAGCTGTTCGAAAACATGTAAATGTGAGTAGATCAATAGGTACCGCTCCAGTGGGAAGGTAATGGTGCTCCATGCAGTCATGCTGGCCACATGAACTTGGAGGTGTCTATGGACAACGGCAGCTCTTTGGCTTAGAAATGGAGATGAGCACCACCCCCTCAGACACAACTAGACTTATTGTCAAGGGGAAACCTTTACCTTTTAAACACATATTTTAAAGGCATTTGCTCAGCAAACACAATGTATTTTTAACATATTTTATAATGTTGTAAAAACAAATCAATAAGCCAAATCCCAAGTTTTACACATATAAATCCTGAGTAATTCAACAAATATTAAAGACATCATGCTAATTTACACTGGTGTAGATTACATTTTCCTCACCCTCCCTCCCTCTCCCTCCCTCCTCAACCACAGTATATTTCTACTAATCTTGTAGATCCAGCCAGTGGTAGAGTCTTATTGATCAATGGTTTGGAAGCCAGGCCCTGTGAAGAAAGGCTTAGTGAGCTAGGTATGATTAGCTTGGAGAAAAGAAGACTGAAAAGGGACCTGATCCCCATGTTTAAATATTTGAAAGGATGTCACATTGAGGAAGGGGCGAGCTTGTTTTCTGCTGCTCTATAGACTAGGCCACAGAGCAATAGATTCACATTTTAAGAAATGGGATTCTACCAAAACCTCATGAAAAATTTCCTGACAGATCTATTCAGCAGTAAAATATGCTGCTTGGAAGTGTGGCGGAGTCTTCTTTTCTTGAGGTTTTCAAGGAGAGGCTGGATGGCCATCTGTTGAGGATGCTTTGGTTGTGTATTCCCCATGGCAGAATGCGGTTGGACTGGATGAACCTTGTGGTCTCTTCCATCTCTATGATTCTTTGGCATTTCTATAGTGTTTTGGACCAAAGTCTAAACAACAAAATTCATTCATATTCACCTTATACACACATCCCAATAGTAATTTTATATAATAATAATAATAATAATAATAATAATAATAATAATAATTTATTTATATCCCACCACCATCTCCCCAAAGGGACTCGGGGCAGCTGGGGATTTGGAGAGGGACCTTCTTTGCAATGAATCTTGCCTACTCTATAGATTTGCCCTTGGTCCCATCCTTTCAATAGCTTTGTATAGGAAATTTCAGCAGATTTGCCTTCTATACTAAGCCACACTTGCTAGAGTTGCTTGGTTTACCTATCTGCTGATAAGTGTCAGAGCACTATCTTCTTTTGAATGCAGCAAACCTGATGTAAGAGGAAAAGCATGGAGACATATGGAGACATTTGTTAAGAGGAGAAACCAGCACAAGATCTGGCGACTTGGAAGGCGCTGAACAGACTGCGCTCTGGCACCACGAGATGCAGAGCCAACCTTCAGAAATGGGGCTACAAAGTGGAATCCTCGACATGCGAGTGTGGAGAGGAGCAAACCACTGACCACCTGCTCCAATGCAACCTGAGCCCTGCCACATGCACAATGGAGGACCTTCTTGCAGCAACACCAGAAGCACTCCAAGTGGCCAGATACTGGTCAAAGGACATTTAATCAACTACCATACTCACAAATTCTGTATTTTGTCTGTTTGTTTGCTTTGTTCTGTTAGAAATGTAATATAATTGACTGGCTGCCCTGACACGACAAATAAATAGCACAAGATCTGAGAGAGAATATTGGAGGAAATATTGCAGAACCTACCAATGGTGTTGAGGCTTTGCCTTTTTGTAGATTTCCACTTGTGATATTTTGAAGTGACGTTCTCAGACTGTTTTTCTGGGATGTGTGGGATGCTAATAGAAAGTGTCTCCAGCCTTTCTCTGGCTGTGAAGAGTTATGGCCAAACCATGTCAGCTCCAAAGTCTATTTTCATCTATCCTAGTTCTCATAAAATGCTTTTTCTGATGTCTTCCACTGTTCTGTTGTTGGAGCAATGAGCACTAAAAACCCTCGTATTTTCTTTTATATCCTCACTGGGGAAATTCCTAATGATTTATAGGGAGGCTCTTGATGTTTTCAGCCATAAATCATAAGAACCTAACTAATGTTACATCCCAGTTGCATGTGTGTATATGTTTGGTTTTCAGAGGCTGGAAACAATCTTTATTAAAAACAGCAACCTCTAGGATCTCAAAGGCAACATGCACAATGGCTATACTGACAGGGGAATTCTAGGAGTTTCCATTAATTCCCAGTTTACAAGATAGTTAAGGATTGTTCTCTGTAGCTCAGAATGGAAAGCTGATGGTAATGGTGTTGGATATAGAAGAAAGTGTTCAGGAAAACTAAATGTTTCAAGGTGAAATGCATTGGCAATGAAGATCAGGTCATTTGAACATGTGAAAGACTTAATAATATCACTCCAGTTAGTCACCATTATCCAGTTTGGCCTTGTTGTGCCTGTTGGATCACTTTTCCTTGTGGCAGCAAGTCTTGATTGTCTTGCTGGAAGGCCTTTCGCCCCTGAAAACTGCTTATTTCACTTTTATTAAGACAAAAGGCAACCTCCAACTGAAAACAAGGCCAGAAATAAACCAACATAGCTACAACCTGAACTGGTTTGATTATTCACAAATACATCATTAATACCAAAAAGATGTACAGATAGGATTTGAAGAAAAAAAGACTGATCTTGACAAGATACTGCAATTAAAGAATAAACAACTATCTAAGTTCTACAATCACTAAGAAGACAAATGTGTCAAGGAATGTGTGATAAAATGGGCCAAAAATATTGGCCGTTTGATCAGCTTAGATGAGTAGGTACACCCCCTGAGTGGCCTTGGCCATGTGGAGGGCCTTGCGCTTGCCCCTTCTGAGGCCGCTGGGGGCAAGAGTCTAGCGGAGAAGGCCCCCCAGATAGCCTTGGCCATGCGGGAGGCCTTGCGCTCTCCCCTCGCCCCTTCTGAGTCCGGCGGGGGTGAGAGGTGAGCAGCGAGGAGTCTGCTCAATCCTCGCCCCTTCTGAGCTCAGCAGGGGGCAAGTGGCGAGTGGCGTGTTTTCTCCCGTGTGCTCCTTTGCCTCCAAGCTCCTCCTCTTGACTCCCTGCAGCCCTGTGGGAAGAGGAGAAGGAGCCAACCAGGAGCACCTGGCTGTTTGGCTTGCACAGGTGCCGGCAGCCATTTTGGAGGGGCCATTTTCCGCGACCCCCGGAAAATGGCCCAGCAACCCTCTTGGGGGTTGCGACCCCAAGGTTGAGAATTGCTGAGATAGGGCATTCTTTGTTCTAGCACTTCTATGGAATGAAAAATCTGTTTGTATTTTCCATTAATAATAGAGTTATCTATATTTGACTAATGATGGCTATAAAGAAAACATGAAAGGTAAAAAAAAAGCCAAAAGCTCAATCAGAATTTACAACTTTTGCCAGACAGCTTTCCTGCAACCAAACTTTTGTCTTAAGTTGAGAGCCCAGAAAAGAGAGTTGTCCTTTGGAAGTTCCTTCCCTACACAGTCAACTCCCCATCGCTTTTCCCAGTCTTCTGTTTTGAATTTGTGTGTGGAAAGATGTTTGTTTATTCTTTAAACAAGTTTAAATGACTTCAAAGCAAACAATAACAGCAATTCCACTTAATATCTCAAGACAGCTCACAAATAAAACCAGTTCCATGCAATCCTTAAAAAAACATCTATATTTAAATAGTTTAAAAGTATATTAACTAGTTTAAAGAATGGAGTGGAGAAACCCATCAGGACCAAAGTTTTCCAAAACCTAATGGCCTGGACCCTAATGGTTTTCTTCTGTCTTTTACCAAAGCCCTGTTGTAATTTTAGTGTTTATCAGCCTTCCTGGGGAGGTCATTCCACAACCAGGGTGCCATTGCAGAGAAGACCCCATTTCCCAATATCACAGAGCAGCTGTATTTTTCCCATCAGTGGGACACAATGGAGGATCCTTCCAGCAAACCTTAATCCTTGGTCAGGTTAAATTAGGAAAAGCCCCTCCTTCATATATTGAAAGCCATTTAGGGCTTTTGATGCCATTTTATTCACATTAGAATTCAAACCAGCGCCTTGAATACAGACTGGTAGAATAGTAGAAGTCAGTGCAAATCCTTTTGTGTTTTATGGTTTCTGCCTATTTGCTGCACCACCCACTAGTGAAGCTTCTGAATCATCTTCAAGGGAAACCCCACAAAGTGAAATACAGTAAGACCCCCTGCAAACTCTGCAAAACAAGTAAGACAACTGCAGACTCATAACTTCTATTTTTCTCTAGGAATATGCAAAATTCTGTGGGCAATTCTATGGCGTCCTTCCCCCCAGAAATTTACATAGATCACACCAACAACCACCATGTCAGACTACACAGAGAAGCCATTGAAATCCACAAGCATGTGGACAATTTCAACAGAAAGGAAGAGACCATGAAAATGAACAAAATCTGGCTTCCAGTATTAAAAAACTCTAAAATTACAACAGCAAAACAGCAGAGAGGAAACAACCAGGCACATCTTAACACCTCTCAACAAAAGATTTTCCCAGGCTCAGGCAGGCCTTCAAATGCTAATGAAGGTGGTCAGTTGAAACATTCACACCTAGCTCCAGCAGAGAAGAGCTCTTTGCCCCACCCCAGCCATTCCACAGTTATATAAACCCATTGTCCTATTTCCAACAGACCTCACTACCTCTGAGGATACTTGCCATAGATGCAGGCGAAACCTCAGGAGAAATGCCTCTAGAACATGGCCCTATAGCCCGAAAAAACCCACAAGAACCTAATTTCCATAGAGCTGCATTGTAGGGTATAGGAAATTCCTGAATGCTGGGATTGGAATTGAGGCAGTGGCTTTAGGCTGTATTTGCACCTTCAGGTAACTGTGGTCTGGAGAGAAACATATTCCTCACAAATGCAGGGTCTTACTATAGCTTAATTGGGAAGTTACCAGTACATGAATTATTATAGCCAGATTGTCCTGAGTCAGAAAAAGGTTTAGCTGGTGTATAAGCTGAAGATGTCACAAGCACTCTGAGCCATGTAGCCCTCAGCTTCTTCTTCAGAGCAAATGCAATCACATCCAGGCCATGTCATTTACCCGCATTCAGACATGATTTTGTCAGGATTCAGTTTCAGTCTATTGACCTTCATCTGGCCTCAAACCCAAGCAGATTGTGAGAACAAGAAGGATAACTTTTCTGTTTTGACTTTGTCTATTGTGTTCTTTAATAGTGCAGTCCAAGAAATATCTACTAAATCCTGTAAATGCCTACTAAAAAATAAGCTGTACTGAGTCTAATGGTGACCTCCCTAGGGTAAGGTATTGGATGTCAACTGTTCTTCTATGGACATTTCCAGAAAGTATGTCCAGTTGGTCCCCCCCCTTCCTGAATAGACATTTATTGGATTGATCTGCCATTCACTTGACCTGGCTTATATTGCATGAATAAATGTTTGGGTCAAATGTCTTTAGTTTTGGCTTTGTAAAACATTTACAAATAGCTAAAAGTGTTTGATAAGAAAAAAAGGGATGTAAATCTAGATAAAAATCAGAAACTGAATGCAATGCTTTAAAAATATGTGAGTTGTCTTTGGTGATTAGCCATAAAAAATTGCTAAATAGGACTTAAGGAAACCATCATGATTCCATTGATGCAAAAGAAATATGTTGTGAATTATAAAAGATCCGATATCTGTCAAGCCAATAACAACAACAAACACAAAAGCACATTCCTAGAATGATTCCAGCTTCCATAGTGATGGAAAAACAAAAACAACATTGGATGGGCATGCACTAACCAAAGATATGTATTGTGAATACTGTTTGATTTAATGAGAGAACTACAACATAAGGCGCCAACAAGTCCCATGGGGAAATAAACCCATCGGAGCCCTGTAAACCTCAAAAACTTGGAACTCTCTCATCAGTATGATGAAATGATTCAAGTGTTTAGAAGGATTGGGCTGAGGATGAAGATGCTGCAAAAGAACTTGGGTCTCTGAAGGGTCCAGGCCTGAACAATAAAAGCAAACAGTGTAATTCGACTCCTTTATACGCAGGAAATGGTTACTGGACTTCATGGAAATATGAAACTGTGGATAACAGTGATTATCAATATGATGAATGATAGAAGTATCAAGAAGATGGTGCAGCTTTTACAAGAGGCCCTAAGACAGTGGTTCTCAACCTGTGGGTCCCCAGGTGTTTTGGCCTATAACTCCCAGAAATCCCAGCCAGTTTACCAGCTGTTATGATTTCTGGGAGTTGAAGGCCGAAACACCTGGGGACCCACAGGTTGAGAACCACTGGCCAAAGAGAATAACTGAGAAAGTGAAATGGTGAATAATTAAAACTGTGCATACTGGTTCAGCCTATATAGTGGACATACAACCAGTTTGGCTCCACTGGATGGCCACCCCTTACCATCGTTCTCATTTTCTTGTTGGAGCAGAAGCCACCGGGCATAAAATGGCTAGTACGCCCACATGAAGGCCTCTTGCAAAATCCATACAAGCACAATTTTTTTCTGTCACCAACCTACATTTTTGTTACAATTTCCATTTTGGTGACCAAATTTATAGAACTATGCTAGGAATAACTGGTGAGATAGGTTTATCTGAACTCTGGAGGCAGCCGCTGTTTACCTGCATGTTGTATGCAGACACATGCAGCTGCAGCAGCATCACCTAAAGGAGAATCCAATTCTTTCCCCAGCCCAGGCTTTATTTCCTTGCTTACTGCAACTCAGCTCTAAAAGTCTGTGTTTCTCCAGTCCACTTTCCCCTTACCAATGCATGCAAAAAGCCATACCCAAATTTGTAAAATTCTGTGAAAGCAATGCTGAGTGGAAAGCCTCTAGAAAGCATTGGTTCATGTATGACATCAAAAATGCAAAAGCTTGAAAAGCAGTTGTAAAACCACCTTCCTGCACAGCCAACCACAAATCAATAAACACAAAACTAACATGCATTTAAAATTAGGAAAGATGCTCAAAAGTATTCTGAGTGTTTTAAGTTTGAGATCTATATAAGATATTAATGAATGGTTAAAAAACACTTCATGGGTGGTGATGATACCAAAGATCAGAGCTGACAAAAATGCTGTTGTATAATTGGTAAATAGATGGGGCAGTTCACTAGGAGAGATACCTGGCTAAATTAAAATGTAGCATATGTATGAGTGAAGCTGAACTACAACTGCAGGGTGGGGTTGGGTTTTTTTAAGCAAATAAAGATTTTTACAGTCATATTTCTCAGAGAGTGAAACAAATTTTAACAAACTTTTAAAGTAGTCCATTGACTTTTTATGTAAGCAAGATTGTACTCAATATATAAGAATATAGAACACAAGTCTTTTATTGTTCCTCCTCCTTTTCCCCTGCAATATTATTTAATAATTATTAGTATCTTCCAGTTCTCCATGTTATGAAGACGTTGTGAAGAAATCATGCAGAAAGCTTCAGTTAAGAGTGGTATAGGTTGAATATACCTACTCCAAAATGCTTAGATTTTGATTTTTTAAAATTTTTTGGAATACCTTTATTATCATACGAGTACACAATGAGATTTCTTGGAGATGGGGCTCAAGTCTAAAAAGGAAATTCATTTATGTTTCATATGCACCTTATACACTGGAGGTAACTTTATACAATATTTAAAATAATTTGAGGCATGAAACAAACTTGGTGTACACCAGTGGTTCCCAACCTTTGTTCCTCCCGTTGTTTTGGACTTCAACTCCCAGAAATCCCACCAAGCTTACCAGCTGTTAGGAATTGTGGGAGATGAAGTCCAAAACACCTGGAGGACCAAAGATTGAGAACCACTGGTGTACATGGAACTATCTTAAAAGCAAAGGTCAGCTACCCATGTGGACATTATCAGATTTTGTAATATTTCAGATTTCTCAGTTCTGGATAAAGGATGCCCAACCTGTACCACTTTCCTTCCCAGAGGTGTTTCCTTAAATGGTCAAGATACTTGCAAATCTTGAAGTGCTTTGCTTTGTGAATTCTTTTTTTATTGAAAGCTTAACTTGAAATCTGATTGCTAAAGCATATACCTCATTTAGGGAAGGAAAACAGATTAAGGCCAAATGATATGCATTCTTTTTAATCTCCAGAACTGTTGCTATAGCACATGTTTAGTGCTAAATTATTATAAGACATCAACTGGATGGACTGGTTTAGATACCTGGGTCCACTGGATCACTAGGGTGCAGTTAAATATGTTCCCTCATGGTTCTGCTTTCCTTCTATGACTCTTTTTTTCTTATTATCCACGAAATAGCATTTGTCACAGTAACTGAGTTTATTTGCTGTGACATTCCCAACCGTACATTGCTGGAATAGAGTCGTTACCTTGTATCCTACCTGCAGGGGGATGCATACTGTTTTTGATGGCTGCACTAGCAGTGCAAATTCAGGTAGCACTCAGTCAAAGAGAACAGGTGAAATTGAGTGAAATTTGAGGTAGGATGAGAGGAAGCATTCAAACTTCCTTTTGTATTGCAGGAGACCACAGCTACCAAGTAGATACCTCTGTTTTCAATTACGGCCCTGTTGAATTAGAGCTATTTAGATAAATTTGATGATTTAGATGAATTCTGAATGAGACTCTTCTGTTAAACAAAGACATCTTTTTTGCCTGTTATACAATGTGCACATAAATTTCTGCCAAAGATGTTTGAAAACAGAGACATTTATTGTTGTTAAAACAAGCCAACCAGAAAATATTAAGTGAGAATTCACATTATTATTATTATTTCTGTTTGTTTATAGATCTCTTCTCTATCTAAGGGCTCCCAAGGGGATTTGCATGATGTGAACACACTGAATACACAGTGAAGGCCAACAAAAATATAACAATCCTGCAGTTCTCACAAGAGATTTAAAAGTATTACAGCAGTTAAATAATACTAAAAATCAAAACACATTTAAATGCTGGTAAAACCAGAAGCCAAACAATGAAGAATCAATACAAATCCTGTGATATACTATCTAATTTGTGGGCTGCATGTGAGCCTGGAAGACCCCTCCTTTCCGAGCCCACCAAACCAGACTATTAAATATTTAAGCAGCTTTTGAGCCATGTTTTGCATCAAAACTATACATAAAGGTCCTTAGATGCATGGAAATATACACATCCAGAACTGGTTGACATACTTCCATCCACAGATGAGGACCCTTGATGGCAATCACCTCTGTTTTGTCTGGAGCCCCCGGTGGTGCAGTGGGTTAAACCCCTGAACTGCTGAACTTGCTTACCAAAAGGTCATAGGTTCAAATCCGGGGAGCAGCATGAGCTCCCGTTGTTAGCTCCAACTTCTGCCAACTTAGCAGTTTGAAAACATGCAAATGTGAGGTACCGCTCTGGCGGGAAGGTAATGGTGCTCGATGCAGTCATGCTGGCCACATGACCTTGGAAGTGTCTATGGACAACGCCGGCTCTTTGGCTTAGGAATGGAGATGAGTACCATCCCCCCAAGTTGGACACGACTGGACTTAATGTCAGGGGAAAACCTTTACCTTTACCTTTACTGTTTTGTTTGGGCTCAGTTTCAATTTGTTTTTCCTCATCCAGCACATTACCCCCATCACACACGGGAAGTGTAGCCCAAACCGGTTGGGGCGGGGCCTCTGTCAGAAATCAGACAATGTTGTGTGATGGCAGGTGTGGGGCTCTGTTCTCCACGCAGGCTGGAAGTGTCCTAGGACACTTGATTTGGTCAATGTGATGAGATCCCTAGACAATTCCTAGAGAGGACATATTTTGTTGGATACGGATAGGTGAAACCATGGGTACACGCCTGTCTTACAAATACGCGGTCACTCTTTATGGTACGCTGCCTTGTGGGCAATCTTTTTTTCAGAGATGGCTTGCAAATATGGTTAATAGATAAACTCAGGTACTTAAAAAGACTTCAATTTTGATCAAAGTCATATGAAGTTTAGCCTTTTTCATCTTTGTAGTCATTATCAACCATACTGAAAGTTGCTTCTATTTGCATAAAGTGGAGTTGTCGAGATTTTCCATATGTTTGGCTAGTCTCTGAAACTAATCAGTTTGGCATGCAGCCTAGGAAGTCTGCAGAGTGAAGAGGCAAACTTCTGTTATGCAACCTGGTGGTATTTGTTTGATGAAGGGAACACACTGAAGTCTCAGTGAGGATGGAAGGCAGTTTTATAATTCACCATATCATGTTCGTTCTTTATCCTCTTTTCAGAGAAAAGGAGACAAAACAGAGGCCACAGCAGGATAAGAACAGCTATGCCCACCATTGTTCTGAAACTGTTATGTAACTTATTATATTTATATCTTGCCTTTCCTCCAGTGTACTCTGTGCAGTGTATATGGCTCTCCCCCACCCCCTTTATCTTCCCAACAACACTGTTAGGGCTTCCATTACTCTCCAATTCTTTTGCTCTATACCAAAATTTTGCAAACACAGCCTCTGCCTTTAGGATTTTGCTACTGGGTTAAATCAACTTGTATAAAGTGATTTGCCATAGAATTTCACATTATGATCATGCACTCTCAGGTCCCATGTGCACATCCCAATTTTGCTCTGAATCTTCTGCTGCTGATAATCAACCTTTCACTGATTTCATTAATGATAAAATCTCTACTATCTTTCTTTTGCAATTCTGCTTCAGATCACATTTTGTTGACTAACCTCTGAAATAAAGACCATACACAGATATGGATGGAAATGAGTATAGTATTATTTAAACAGTTACCTATTTAAAGAATTTATTTGAAGTCTGCTAAAGGACAGAACAACGTAGTGCTAGAGCACCTGGGGCAGTTTGTCACCATCCAGACCTCTTTCCCAGCTTTCCCTGGATTAAAACACCTGAGCCCCTGAAAGGAACTCTTTCCAAAAACGGAGTTGCTCCCATATTAACCATTTTCTGGAAGGCTGACTTGTGGGTCTTTACCTTCATGTCACCTGACCTTTATTGTAGTCGAAACTCTGAGTTCACCCTCAATACACAAACTCTTTCTCCACCCCACTTCTTGCCACTTGACTTGCAAGAGTAGTCCCAGAGTCCTATCCTTGACCTAAAGGGTGCCATAGGTGCGCACCAGATTCCTATTTTCTTTCTCCAACACTTATTTAGGCACCATCCTAGCCAAGTCCACTGCTGATAGTGTGGGTGAGAGGTGGAATGAACAGAGGGAGAGACAGTGATGGTGCAACCTTAAATAGGCTTAGACCCACTCTGTTTTCTCCATGCTCTGGGGCTTGGCACCAGGATGCAATTCAATGTGATCTCTTCCATAAGAGGCCAGCAAAATAGTCTCCCTCAACCATGCTGCTTTGGTAGGGGAAAACTGAATTTCTACTTCTGTTAGCAGTGAGGACAAAGGATTTGTATTTGGATTGATGATGCATTTGATTGCACACACATACATGTCTGTGCATTAGTGAGGTCAGATTTAGACTAGGACCACAGTTAAAATGGGCCTATGCCTGGCAAGCATTTACGCTAGAGCCTGAAGTTCCCGATTGAAGAAACCAGCCACAGAGAGGGTTTTTTTTTGTAATCCAGCCAGAAAGGATGTAAGTATGGCTAGCGCCAAAAGTACAAGTATAACATGACAGAGACATGAGGTTTTATAGAGTTGACAGCTATTCAAGTTTTCCCACTCCACCCATTCTCTTTCATCTATTGGCCGCTAGAGGGGCCAGCTTGAAGCAGCACCTTGATTGGCCGATGCAATGACGTTGCTGCCTCCAGGAGGGGATTCCTTGACAGAGGGGAGGAGATGGAAGGGGCCAATCAGCTGTTGGGGGGGTGGCCTCCCCATGAGGAGGCAAGCCCTGGAAAAGTCCATTGTCCAAACCAGGAAATGCAAATGGATACTGAATTAGCTTTGATTGTTTTAGTCTCTGGCAAGGAGGAAATCTCTTGGGATAAACAAGGGTGCAGGCTTTCAGAACAAAAGGTGCTGCTCTCCTTCAATTAAGCCTTGGGTAGAAAATAAAGGACTTCAGTTTGTGCACATACTTTGGGTCTCCATTTCCACAGCCAGCCATCTCTCAGCTCAGTTGAGACCATCAATGCATAAGTACCGGCCCAGTGATATCAGATCGAGAATGGAAACCTCCTGCTAAGCTGTACATGCACACAATGAGTCTTTGACTGTCACCTTTGTTCAAGAGATTAGCCTTACTCAAGTATCCAGGAAATTCCTTGATGGGGTCAATAGGGAGGCGATGTCCCCGTGGCTGTCTCTGGCAGAAATTATATATGCATAAAGGATGGGGAATAAAATGTATAAGATGGGCAAAGGCCATCAAGAAGAGATACAATGTAAGCAGGGTAGCAGAGAAGAATACATTTCATTAATAGGCTGGGAAACTGTTGTCTGCAGAACCTAAACTTGGGATCTACTGCACTATTGCCAGGTGCAAACATACACACTTTGTTGGATGGGGGTATCCCAACAGAGGATTGACTCATAATATATTGGTGCAAGTCCTATTCCCTAATCATTGAATCTTGCCTGTTGCTACATCCAGAAACCTGGTGAGCATAACTGGGTCAAGTTGATAATCTTTCAGTTAACCAGATTTCAGTCATACATGCAAGGTCAGCTTGCTTGTCCATGATTATACAGCTCTTCCTAGCCACTGACCCAGCCTTAAGCAAAGTAGATTGTGGTCTGATGGTTTTTTCCAAGAGTAGACAGGAATCTGTTGGTTGGATAGTGAACTAGAAGGAGGAACAGCCATGAGAACTCTCTCCACTAGTATCTTCCACTGCCTTGTTCTACCTCCTCCGTCATACCTTTTCTGGCCCATTATGACCTTTTTGCCCCTTCTGAACACATATTTTGTTGGCTAGAAATACAAAATAAACTGTCATAAACAATCACACAGATCAGTCTAGCTTGAAGAAATCTCAATACTTAGCCAAAACTGGCCTCATGAGATTCTCCTCAATAGGTGTTCTGGCAAAACTTTCTCAAGACTCATGCATAGTAGCTTGCATTTCTCCACTGGCCATTCCATCTGGATTCAAAGGCAAAGGAGATCTTTGTTGTATCCTGTAATGGATTGGCCTACCTTACATGGTTGGTGTAAAGGCAGTAAACAGGCCTGGTTGGAAAACCTAAGGAGAGCGGGGGGGGGGGGGGGTGGTGGTGGTGGTGGTGGCGGCGGCGGAGAGATCAGGCAGCCTCATAGCTGGAAGTGCAGTCTGATTGGCTGATGAATTTAACGGGAGTTGCTTAGCAACCAGAGATGGGCAGAGCCTGAGGTAAAAGAAGGCACTAAGGCAGCCATAGTTGTGTCAGTTGGTAGTTTGGTGTTTGAATAAGTTACTTAGGAGTTTTGAAGTAGAAGGAAGGAAGGAAGAATTTTGGGAACCGTTTGTTAAGAAGATACCTCTTTGAGGAAAATAGTTAAAGCCTTCAGGAAGAAGGAGAAGAAATATAGTAGGCTTCTATAATGTTAGAGTGCTGGTGTGGAAGGAAGATTAAAAAGGTTCAAAATAACCTGTTTGTATTCCTGTGTGTGGAACATTATTTTAAGAAACTCAAGTTATAAGACCATTCTCTGTAAAAAGTTAAGCCTGACAAGTTATTTGAAACCATTACGCAGCTTTATTGTTCAAGAACAAAATAAACATCATAGTCTTAAGAGTTAGTGTGGCTTCTTAAACATTCTAGTGAAGGAGGTGGCCTATGAAACAATACATTGGTGACAGCAAAAGAAAGCTTAGTAAATATTTGGTGGCAGCAAAGAAATATTTAATATACAGTGGTAGCGCCCTAATGTCCTGCCTTGCGTGTGAGGGTGTGTGTGCCTCTGGTCCCTCATGGCCTTTGCCTTGGGCCATACCTTGCCGTTCCACAGTGTCCATCTTTATTGCATACCCCATACAGTGACCCCAGACTCAGAGCCTCAGGGCAAGGGGTCTTCTGCTCTCATTCTTCTCTCTCGTTCATCTCCTTACATCTCTATACTTGATAATTTAATCTCGAATTATCTTTCCTGCCATTTAAATTATTCTCTTCATGGGAAGTTCCATAAGTCAACATTTTGGAGAGAACAGAGGTGAGTCATGAAGTATGCTTTGCCAAGTTGAGGCTACGTGGCAAGTGCAAAACCTGACAAAAGGCCAAATCATCCTGGTCCCACTGAGCTTAGGTATTTTTTCTCATAAGGAACACATGAAAACAACCATGTCAGATTTTTGATGTAGACACTTGCTTTAAACATTATGAACATTTTCCTCAATGCATATAAATACCTGTATATTTCCCAACCATCTTTTTAAAAAGCAGTTAACTACCAACTACATTTCTCACTCTGCAGATTTATAGCTTTTCTCTAGATAATGCTTTCATCTACTCTTCAAGCCAGATGTTGGAAATAAAATGTACCAGATTGTTGAGTTTTATTCTCCTCCTCATCCCTTCAGACCATTTAAATAACTGTTTTGAGGGTTGAAAACGGTTGTAAGACATGGGTAATTAAAGGGACGAAAATATCATAAAGAGTGTTTATGGTTCTAAAAGGATGCATGTACAACTGTAAAATTTCAAAAATGCTGCTCAGCTTGTAACCGTACTTTTTTTTTGTTATCATGAATTACCATACTGTTGTTGGTATGGAATATTTGTGCATTTCACATCCAATAAAACCCAGTAGTGGAAAGCTGGGCAAAAGTTATCTTCATGTGGTACAGTGGTTCCAAGGTATTGATTTGCTCAGTTCCCAGGCAACTGAGGCTCAAGATTCTGTCAAAATGTAAAAGATTCTTAGGTGCACCAAAACAAAGGTTTATTGGTTACATGAAGATATTAAGCAGGATGCATTGTAAAACCTGAAGCAAAGGCAAAGCTAGCTCATGTCCCTTCAGCTCATTGAAGTAGTCCTTCATCACAGCTGCTGTTTACTAGGGTCCAAATGATGAATCAGACTTCTCTCAACAGATTGTTTCCTGGGCTGGACTGCAGCAGAATTTCAGGAAGAGACTGACTTCACAGGCAAAGTGGAGAACAGTTACTCCATCAGGACCCCATGATTCCTAAGAGTGAATATTTCCAGGTTCCTAAGATTGAATTTTATTGTATTTTATTTTGATGTTATTATTTGCTTGTTTGTATTTTATTTTGCTGTATTGTAATTTTGGGTTCAGCCTCATGTTAGCCACCTTGAGTCCCCTTTAGGGAGATGGTGGCCAGGTATAAATAAAGATTATTATTATTATTATTATTATTATTATTATTATTAGAAGCACAACAAGATGAGTCCACAGCAGACACTCTGCTGGCTGTTGTAGTAGATCACACGTCAGACACTTCCCAAGTGTCTAGGACGGTGTGATGTAGTGGCGAATAATGAGTGCAGATCCCAGTAAGGTGGCCTTTTGCAGCTGGTAGATGGTAATTTTGTCAGTGCCAATTGTGTTTAAGTGCAGACCAAGGTATTATTATTATTATTATTATTATTATTATTTGAATGTTTTTTGAGATAAGAATGTTTCTACTTTAGTGATAGGAATGTTTCTACCTTAGAAACATTCTTATCTACCCTTCAGCATGAGCTACACTTGCACAACCTGCCAAAACCTACCTAATTAGTAACGGCCCAGGTGCTATAATACAGGTATGGGCAAACTTTGGCCCTCCAGGTGTTTTGGACTTCAACTCCCATAATTCCTAACAGTCAGTAGGAAGGTAGGCTGTTAAGAATTGTGGGAGTTGAAGTCCAAACACCTGGAGGGCCAAAGTTTGCCCATGCCTACTATTTATTTATTTATTTTGTATCAAAAACGTTGTATAAATTAGTATAAAACTGATAATAATAGAAGGAGCATAAGCAGCTAAATATTGTTTGACCAAAATGGGCAACAGAAATGGCATTGTCTGTAACCTCCAACAATTCTTCCTCTGTACATGAGGCAGGGCACAATGGACAAGCATACAGATGCAGAGTTGTCCATTCTGCTCCACAGTCACACAATGTGTGGGATTCTTTTACGTAGTGCCATTTTGTAAGGTTGTCTTTTGATCTGCCCACTCCATTTCTGAGTCTGTTCAGGGACTTCCAAAAGCATTGCTTTTAAACATTTTAATGCCTGCTATAATACGCATCCTTTAATCATATATCACACATAAAGTGAATTGTTGGTATTGTTGGGGTTTGGTTCCTGGACTGCTAGTGGATACCCAAATCAGTGAGTGCTCAAGCCCCATTTTATAGAATAGTGTCCAAAAATGATATCTCTCATATATCAGAAGTTTGTCTTTTGGATTAAAAAATATTCAAGCCCTGGGGGGTTTAATCCATGAATTCAGAATCTATAGATATGGAGGGCTGGATGTGAGAGCTGTAGATTTTTCAAACACTTGTTGAGATTACAAATCCCTTCACATGGATATGTATACTGTATATATACACAGTTGCAGTTTGTGAAAGGAACAGAAGCAGAAAAGCACAATGTTCTGCACCAGAGGATATCTGGCATAAACACTAGAACGGATATGTCATCTCATTTAACTCTTGGAAGACAAGTGTAGCCATTAAGTGTCAAGGAGGTTTTAGAGACAGTCGTATTAACAACAAAAGAAAAACAACCTGAATTCCATTACTGAAAGCTAATAGCTGAGGATACTCAGTTGCAATGATGCTGTTTGCAATCTGCTATCATGAAGTTACTAAGTATTGGGAGGCTTCACAAACATACTTTTATTGTGAGACTATGTAGGCTCACACATGTGGTCTCTTTTGCCAGCTGGACATTGGAAACCTACCCAACACTGCTTTTTATGACAGGCAATTGCTGGTTTTCTTTAGGGGCTGGACATATCATTTTCATATCATTGTGCATTTTTTTGGCCTTGGTTGGAATTGTACTGCATATTAGAGTATTGGCTAGTTGTAGTTTTGTTATGAAACTGATCTATGTGGCAACACTGCATGCAATTCTGAAATGCTTAATGGCTTGATATAAATGTATTACCCCTGTTTACAAGGAAGAAGCAAGCCAGAGATTGCTGCAATTTTTCACTCTCTGTGGTAAGTGAGGTAGACTCTATATCCTAAGAAGGGAGAGGGACGTTTGAAGAGGAAGAAGGAGCTCGAGATGGACTACCTTGAAGATTAGAGTAATCACATGGTCTTACTTAAGCTCAGGCTTGAGCCAAGCTCTAGCAGTTTAGAGACAAGGCAGCGAGGGTGGGGGAAGAACATAATAGTCCTGGCAAATTTGGGTTTCACCCCACCGCCTACGTATGTTTGTTTTTTATTAATATGCTCTTATTATGAAATAACGTTATGGCCAATTTTTACATCCAACTTGGGTGGCCAGCCCTTTCTTGCCACAATTATCTCTGGCACTTGGCTCATTCTACAGCTGAGGAATGGATAGTCCTGTTTATTGATTGATTGATTGATTGAGGTCAGTAAAAGAAATAATAATATACAACCATTTATATTCACAATAGGCATCATACAAAATGGGAAAAATGATCAACCTGTTTCAGTTTCAAGACTGATTAATTACATCCAACACATTATATAACAGCACATGTTCCCCAACCAAAGATGCAAATATAAACCACGTGTTTTCGTAGACAAATCTGGTGATTTTTTTCTTTGCTCTTCCTCTACAGCCAAATGAAGCTGACAAAACACTACAGAACAAAACGGTTGATATTTCCTCTATAAAACTCTAAGTAAAGTCTGAGATTGAATCACATATTTTGTCTTGTTCATATAATAAAGATACTTCATTGTTTGATAATGTCTTATATTTGCCTTTATTGGGTTTTGTTTGTTGCTGCAGATAAATGCTATGTGGAAGGCTAAAAAAAAAAGGAACTAAAACTGATTCATGAGTAAACTTAAAGCTCCATCTACACTGATGTATACAGGCAGTCCCTGAGCTGCAAACACCCAACTTACAAAGAAATCACACAACCTCATCAAACAGGCTACTTGGCCTGTCCTATGCCACTTGTTCTTCCCTTTCAGGACAGAGCCCATTACACAACATACTTGTACTTCCGGTCAGCCTTTGTCCAGAAAAGGAGAGCAAGTTGTGTATTCTTCCATGGCAGCAACACGGGATTCTTCTCGTGTTGTTTTACCAGCAATGGGGGGAAGCTGGGTGGCATTGCTTCCCCCCATGGGATGGCGAAAAAGGCAAGTTGTGTGATAGCTTCTCCATGCCCCCTGTCAGGAGCCCATGGATTCACCATGATGCATGGTGAATCCATGGGACTTTGTGATGAGGTCCATAGTGAAGAATGGGGGTGAGACAACAGGAAGTGAGAGAAATCTAGCCCTCAGAAGGGAAATTTACTCCTGGAAGAGTAATCACGGGGAAAAGATGTCTCAACTGAAGCTTTATTATCAATCCTTGTTTCCACAACAGACCAATTTTTTCATAATCCAATTATCACAAGGACAGAAAGTGAGGTGAAATCTTCTGAACAGGGGCACAGACAGCAAAACAAGGGTGTCAACCCTTCCCTATGTTATCAAACACACACACACACATTTGGAGTTACACTTAAAATTTACCTGTTCCAACTTACATACAAATTCAACCTAAGAACAAACCTACAGAACTATCTTGGTTGTAACTTGGGAACTGCCTGTAATGCAGTTTGAAATGCATTATATGGTCAGTTCAGGTTCATATAATGCAGTTTAATTGCATTGAACTGCATTATATGAATTTACATTGACCACATAATGCAGTTCCAGAATGCATTATATGGTACTGTAGATGGGGCCTTAGGAAAAGGAAGCTATGTGAGATGGGATAAAAGAAGAGGTGGACATGTAGTCATAATGTAATGGTTACGACCTGACCTGCATTTCAAAACCTACTTTAAAATCCAGCCAGCTGCACTGGGATGCCAAGGAGCAGGGCACTGAAGGATGATGCATCTAAGAACCTCATTACATGGAGGCAGAGACGCCAGGGGACAGTGGGGGAAACCATAGGGCCATGTACCGCTTCATCCCCTTACCATGGTTGGTTGTGGGATCCCTGCTGTCCCCGGCTTCCTCCCTCATTCTCTCCAGCTTCCTTTCTGAGGGGTTAGGTGTACCCCTGATCACTCAGGATCCCATGTCTCTGCAGAGCCCAACAGCCTCGTTGGAAGTAGCCCTGCATTATCTGATGGACTCCAGCAGACACTTTTAACGTATTTATTATTTATTTACAGTATTTGTATACTATCCTTCTCAACTCCAAAGGTGACTCAGGGCGGTTCACAGCTCTTTGCCCCCCATGTGATGAGGTTGTAACTCTCCTGTCAGTGAACGCTGCTGCACCACCTAAGCAGGGACTCTTGTGACAACTTGTTGACACACTGCCACTTTCTGGTGGAAGGGGGTGGACACATCCTCTATCAGTGCCTGACGGCTGGTGTTGGAAGACTCTATACTTTGAAATGGCCAGTTAGATTTCAAAGTGGCTTTCTGGGGCTTTCATGATTGTGGCAATGGTACCATGACCAAAAATGTAACTGACGCTTCTCAGGATTTTAGCAATGGATTGCTTCAGTGACAGATGTGGGGTCCCCCCAAACACTATGATTTGACGTGGACATTCTGTTCATATATAGGCATTATTTCTTTATTACTATTATTCTATTTATTTATACCTTGCCTTTCTTCCAAGACCAGAACCGAAAGCAGATTACAACCTTAAAAAGTATAAAAGTATAAAACAACTACAAAATATAAATATTAAAATAGAATTAAATATTACATTTATTATAACAATTATTACAAATGTAACGCCTAATTGTACTAAACAGTGCTTACCATCCATATATACAGAAATCTGCTTCTTGTCATATCCAGTATGTCTTCATTTCAACAATGCACTTTTGGATGTTGGACAGTCATTTGGTTGTTGCTATGGCTAAATATGTAATTGGAAATCCGGGATCATCGTTAATCTACTGCAAACCTATGTGATCTAAACCTATCTTCTTCTCATCTCAGAATGAGAGATATGATAAAGAGCTGCACTGCAGGGAGAGCACCTGTGAACTTTCTTTAGTTGTAGGACCATCTCTCAGACTTAGTTTTGGATTTGTGCTTTGTACTAGAAGATTATGGTAGTTCCTCCTCCAATTTTGTGATTCTAATTGCTGTGCAGAGGTGAGGTTGGCAAAATATAGAGAAAGATGGGAAATCTGTGCCCCCTCAAATCTTAATGTTGCATGGTGGGGGAAGGCCAAAATGATTTCCGTGAGCTGGAAGTTCTCCCTTCCTGTTGTACTGTATGGCAAGAGGGAGAATACTGAGGACTAGGGCTGGGTGGTTTCGTTTCGTAATTTTGTAATTCGTTAAAAATTCATTATTTTTTTTGATAACGAAGCGATATTGAATCAGTCAGGAGCAACTAAAAAACTAAACGAATTTTTCCAATTCGTTTCGTAATTGTTTCGGAATTGATTCGTTATTGATTCGTAAATGTTTCGTTATTATTTCCGTATGTCTGGTGCAAGTTTTAGGGTTGCTGTTTGTTTTCTCAGTGAAAAAAAATATAATTATCACACCAGCAGTCAACAACAGAGAGAGAGGGAAGTTTCAGAAGTTTTTTTAGCGTATTGCGCTATCGCGGCCACCATTAACGAATCGATTCATAATCGATTCGTAATTGTTTCGTAATTGTTTTATAATTTCTGAAATTTCGTAAATATCGAACTTTTTTTAAGGAAAATTTCGGAATTCTTTTAAATAACGAAACGCAAAAAACCCCTAAAAACGAATCGAGTTTAGAAACAAATTTTTCCGTGTTTGGACAGCCCTACTGAGGACATATCTTAATTTTGTTTGTATCCCTTTCCAAATATTTCTGCATAGGAAAACTATTTAATAAAATTCATGTTTTTTTTTCTTTTCTGATATTTATTTTTTTTCTCTCTCACTATTCCATTGCAATGCTTTTTTCACTTTTGCTGTAAACATCACTTACAACACAATAAACTTTAACTGGGAAAAAAATTAAAATTTACGTTTATAAAATGCTATAGACACCTACCATATATAAAATGCTATAGGCACCTATTCTGCTTGAAAATGAAGTGCATGCTCAAGGTCCACACTCATTTAATTAAACAAACTGAAGTAAACATTCTGTTGTCACAATCCTTTGTGTTCTATCTTTGGAGAACAATTTGTTCTCTTTGCAGAATGTTGGCTTTGTGGCTATTTTGAAAACTTTTCTTTGTAAGCTTATTCCAACATGTGGATTTTTGTCAAAAACGGCACTTCTTTGATTGTGTTTCAAGAGGATTGAGTTTTAATCCTTTCATTTTTAAACGGTTTAGGATGGGTCAACAAAAGTAAACAATTAGAAGGGCTTTTCTTGGTTATAGTTATTAGAACTTTATTTGTGGCAATTATCACAAGAAATACTTCTATCTCCACACAAAATTATGGAATAAGGAAATATTTTCACTTCCAAAAACACATCTAAAAGTCCAGCATTTTCCCCCTAATCTGGATTGATGTCTTCTCTGCTGGAAACAAGTAAACTTCCTGGCCCAATTTTTCAGAGCACTTAATCGCGGGGTTTTTATCCCTTTGGCCCTTGGGCACATTTAAACATTCAAGTAACTCTTTACAAATAGTTGCTTGATATAATTGATATAAATAGTTGATTGATATATTTATGTTGTGAATTTTATATATTTTTAAAAAGGTTAGTTTGGATGTTTCAGTTCTTAATAAATTGTGTAGACCTTGAGTTTATAAGTATTTGTGATACTAGGTTTATGCTACTGCAAAAACACCAACTTTTACTATTTGGGATTATCTTTGCACTGTGCATATTCTCTTGTTTCTTACACAAATGTGCGAATTGCAATATTCTTTTATCTGGTTGTCCATGGAAGCCATATGCCTTGAATTTAAGGGGAGAAATCCAGCAGCCCCCCCTCCCCCAAATGGCTCATTTTCCTTTCTATGTGGCTTGTGAATAAAGACTAGCTGACTGATTAACAACTGAATGAGCATAAAGGAATCAAAATAGAATTTAACATAGTCAAGAGCTAGGCAGGATGCAATATTTTTGATCAATAATTTAAACACAATTCAATATGTGTAAATGTTGGCAAGAAATGTCAAAGGTTTACTACAAAAATTGATCTCAAAATTAAAAGGCTGTTTTTAAGATGAAGTATTTTGTGTAAGAAGTATGAATGAAAAAATGCAATTAAAAAGAAATTAGATTAAATAATCTATTAAACATCACAAATGGCACAAGAAATTCGATGTGACAAAATAAAATATCTCCTCTCTCCCCACTCCCAGTGGAATACACTGCTGAACTGGATCAACACAGAGATGAAAAGACAACATTAAAAGATTGAAGAATAAAATGGTTATGTAAAAACGCTTTGTAGTGATGGAAGAAGACCTTGCATTTTCTCAGAATGTCTGTGCAAGCAATGGGTGCCGACTGTCATGTGTCAGGAAACAGGAGGCAGATCAATTCCTATGTCACATGATGGTCTAACAATTGCATTTCCCTGAGAACAGGTTTGCTTTTTTCCTGCTGAAACACCATGTCTGTAGCCAGCAGTGTCAGAGCTTATTAGAACTGCATAAATTGAATTCGTATCATAATTCTCTGATTCTCCTTCAGACTAACAGGATTTCTCTCCTTAACAATATAGGCTAGCAGTACATGAACTTTGTATTATTTTGATTATGGGACAGCTTTTCATTACCAGTACCTCTACATGAGCGCTTTCTAAACATTTCATATTGGTGGCACACTTTTTGTATGTACGTAATCTTGTGACACAGCAATTCGGTTTTAATAGCAAACCAAGATTAAACTCACTCCATATAAGAAATATGGAGACATACATAAATCGATTGGGACATGACATATGAAAACCTTTCATTTATATTTTAGTGCATCATACTAATATGCACCTATTCTGCTTGAAAATGCATGCAAGTTGCTTATTTCACACAGAATAAGAAGTTTCTTGTGGTATTTGTGTGACACACCAACTCACTGCAGCAGACACATTAATGTGTTGTGAGACACAGTTTGGAAACAGGGTTGTTGTAGGTTTTCGGGCTGTATGGCCATGCTCTAGAAGCATTCTCTCCTGACATTTTGCCTGCATCTGTGACAAGCATCCTCAGAGGTTGTGAGGTCTGTTGGAAACTAGAAAAATGGGGTTTATATATCTGTGGAAAATGGAGCCCCCGGTGGCACAGTGGGTTAAACCTCTGTGCTGGCAGGACTGAAGACCGACAGGTTGCAGGTTTGAATCCGGGGAGAATGCGGAGGAGCTACCTCTATCAGCTCCAGCTGCTCATGCGGGGACATGTGAGAAACCTCCCACAAGGATGGCAAAACATCAAAACAACAACAATAAAAAACATCCTGCCGTCCCCTGGGCAACGTTCTTGCAGACTGCCAATTCTCTCACACCAGAAGTGACTTGCAGTTTCTTAAGTTGCTCCTGACACGACAAAAAGAAAAAAAATATGTGGAAAGTCTAGGATGGGAGAAAGAACTCTTGTCCGTTGGAGCTAGGTGTGAATGTTTCAATTGGCCACCTTGATTAGCATTTGATGTCCTGACAGTTTTTAGGTGTGGCTTGTTACTGCCTGGGAAATTCTTTTGTTGAGAAGTGATTAGGTGTTCCTGATTGTTTCCTGTCTGGAGTTCCCCTGTGTTTGAGTTTTGTTTTTTATTTACTATTATAATTTTAGAATTTTTTAAAATACTGGTAGACAGATTTTGTTCATTTCTATGGTGTCTTCCTTTCTGTTGAAATTCTCCACATGCTTGTGGATTTCAATGGCTTATCTGTGTAGTCTGACATAGTGGTTGTGAGAGTGGTCCCACATTTCTGTGTTTTCAAATAATATGCTGTGTCCAGGTTGGTTCATCAGGTGCTCTGCTATGACTGTCTTCTCTGGTTGAAGAAGTCTGCAGTGCCTTTCATGTTCCATGATTTGTGTTTGCCGCTGGGTTTGGTGGTCCCTATGTAGACCTGTCCACAACTGCATGGTATACAGTAGATTCCTGCAGGGGTGAGAGGATCCCTCTTGTCCTTTGCTGATGTAGCATTTGTTGGATTTTCTTAGTGCGTCTGTAGATAGTTTGTATGTTGTGTTTCCTCGTCAGCTTCCCTATGTGGACAGTGATTCCCTTGATGTATGGCAAGAACACTTTTCCTCTGGGTGGATCTTTGTCTGTACTCTCAAATGCTAATCAAGGTGGCCAATTGAATCATTCACACCTAGCTCCAACAGACAAGAGTTATTTCTCCCACCCTGGACCTTCCACAGATAGATAAACCCAATTTCCTAGTTTCCAACAAACCTCAAAACCTCTAAGGATGCTTGCCACAGATGCAACGGTTCTGGCCCAACTTACCTATCCAAACGTGTCTCCCCTTATGAACCTTCCAGGAATTTAAGATAATCTGAGGAGGCCCTGCTCTCGATCCCGCCTGTCTCACAGGCGTGCTTGGCAGGGATGAGGGACAGGGCCTTCTCAGTGGTGGCCCTTCAGCTGTGGAACTCCCTTTCTGGGGATATTAGATCAGCTCCCTCCCTCCTGACCTTTAGGAAAAGAGTAAAAACATGGCTCTTTGAGCAAGCTTTTGGAACCTCTTTGTAACCAGATAATCTCAGCATTGTGAACAAATATGGAATGGCCAGGGGCGGCTCAACCCATTACCCAAAGTAAGCATTTGCAGTATAGTTGATTTTGCCCAGGGGCGCTCTTGAGGCGCTCTTGGGGGAAAATAGACCTTGACATATGCGAGTTGTAGTTACTGGGATGTATAGTTCATCTACAATCAAAAAGCATTCTGAACTTCACCAATGATGGAATTGAACCAAATATGGCACACAGAACTCCCACGACGAACAGAAAATATATATCAGTGATTGGTTGGGGGACGCCAAAATACTGTTTGCTTACCGTTGAAAATTACCTAGGGCCGCCTCTGGGAATGGCTTAATGATGCAAATGGACATGGCTTTAAACCTGGAAGTCATTGATTTTTATAGTTTTAAATTGTTTTTTTATATGAATTTTATTATGTGATTTTAACCTGTTTTAAACAATGTATTTATGTGTGTTTGGCATCTAATTAATAACAACAACAACAACAACACTTTATTTGTATTCCGCCGAAGGGGACTCAGGGCAGATCACAGTACATATACTTGGCAAACATTCAATGCCATTTTGTATAGACAATACACAGACAGACAGACAACAGAAGGATTCAGTTTATTTGTTTTGATTCAGTGTCCAGCTGTTTTTGGTGCCATGGAAGGTTGGGCTTGAGTCCAGGGGGTGTTGTTGCTCTATCCTCTATGATGAAGAGCCATCAGGACTTCCTCCTTCCTTTGGTCGCCCAGCATTTTCTGAACTTCTCTCTTTATGGCATCATAAAACACCTCCCCCGCTTTTTTTTAGTGGTACCTAATTTCTCTAATTACAGCTAAAGCTGTTTTCGAATTGCTTAGCTAAACAATGAGCTAGGGTGTCATTTGGCAACTCACGCCAAACCTGGGTGTTCGAACTTGCAACCTTTGGGTTGATAGATTTTATAATTGCTGATGATTTACCAGCTATGCTAAACCTCTGGCCTGTCTGAAATTGTTGCCAGTCTGAAAAGGGCGGGATAAAAGTGTGGTAAATAAATAAATAAATGCAGGCAAAACGTCGGGAGAGAATGCTTCTAAAACATGGCCATACAGCTTAAAAAACCTACAACAGCCCAGTGATTCCGGCCATGAAAGCCTTCGACAATACACAGTTTGGAAAGATGTATTCGACACTATAGAACTGATGTAGTTTGACACTGCTTTGACTGCTATGGCTCGATGCTGTGGAATTCTGGGAACTGTAGTTTGGTGAGGCACCAGCACTCTTTGCTAGAAAAGGCTAAAGACCTTGTATAACTACAGCCCTCATGATTCCATAGTATTGAAATCTATATTCATTCTACAGTGCAGAGCAGACATGGGCAAACTTGGTCCCTCCAGGTGTTTTGGATTTCAACTCCCACAATTCCCTTACAGAGGCATCCCTTTTGAATGATTTCTCAGGAAGAAAGGTGATTGAGCTAGAGATGTTTAAGAACTGGCCTCTGACAGCAACTGTTTGTTAGGGGGCGGACAGGCATTCTGGACAGGCTTTGAATCATTTAACATTTTTTTTCCTGGTGCCAGTGTTGAGACCTTGCACAGAGTAAGTTCTTCTGATTCTCTTCTTTTCAGGTCAATTATTTCATTTTTGGGCTAAGAAAACCCCCCAAATAGATTGCATATTAAATCCCATTTAGGACCTACTATGCCTACTATGCATGTTTTTTTTTTACTGCAGCAGTAGCAATGGGGGAAATAACTTTGGCAGAAGATCCTTAAAGACAACAGCACTTGTTGTTAGTATTGTGCAGAAGAAAGAATGGTGAACCACCCCTAAGGCTTTTACCTAGAAACCCTGATGATGAGAATTTTCAAAATGAAACAACAGATAGTGCCAGAAGATGAGACTTCCAATTTGAAAGGTATTCAACCAGCTCGTGGTAAAGAGGAGAGGACAAGTATGAAGAGATATGGAAGAAATCTTAGGAAACATATTCCGAGGTAGCTGGGTGGACCATACAACAGGCGTAGCTATGTTGGCCGTATAACACAATCTAAAATCTACCAAAAAATGATACTTTTTTATTGCTTAGGGCAGAGGGGGAAAGTGGAAGGAGAAAAGAGAAACTGGAACTTTTAAAAAGTAATTGAAAAAAGTGTGATGACAGAGCATTAATCCTGATTGTCCCTGCCAAATCAGGATAGTTGGAAGATACCCTAGCCAGCTTGTCTGTAGGCGAGGCACAATAAAAATAATATTTCATAAACATCTGGAAAGTTGAATATTCTCCAGGAGGAATCATCTGCTTTCCTTTTGTGTTGCCCAATAGTTTGCAATTATATTAGTAATTGTTATTCTTTTGTATCTGGAAAATTCAAGTGTGAAACCTCTGAATACAGAGATTTTATTGATAAATGGTGTCCACTGACAAAGAGCAGAACTTGGAAATATTGTTCTTTGGCCAACAACTTATTTGCCTACCAAATACTTTTGACAACAACTTCCACCATTTTATTTATTTATTTATTTATTAGATGCACTTATTGACCGCCATTCTCAGCCCTTACGGGCGACTCATGGCGGTGTACAGTACACATAAAAAGACAGTTACAGAGGCCAGTATCAACAGCATATGACTATACAACAAATACAAACTACATAAAAATCCGCTTCGTCTCTTAGTAGAATCATAGCCAGTCTCATTTTCCTTATACCATTCCAGTTCTCATTACCGTAATGTTGTTGCTTAGCACTTAATTAAATGCCCTCTCGAACAGCCAGGTCTTAAGGCTTTTTCGAAAGGACATGAGGGAGGGCGCCTGTCTGATGTGTGCCGGGAGAGTGTTCCACAGCCGGGGGGCCACCACCGAGAAGGCCCTCTCCCTCGTCCCCGCCAGCCGTGCCTGTGATGCAGGCGGGATCGAGAGAAGGGCCTCCCCAGACGATCTCAAGGTCCTCGTGGGCTCGTAGGCCAAGATGCGGTCAGAAAGGTATTTTGGGCCGGAACCGTTTAGGGCTTTGTAGGCCAAGACCAGCACCTTGAATTGGGTCCGGTAGCAAATCGGCAGCCAGTGAAGCTGGGACAACAAGGGCGTTGTGTGCTCCCTGCTACCCGCTCCAGTTAGTAACATGGCTGCCGCACGCTGGACCAGCTGAAGCTTCCGGGCCGTCTTCAAGGGCAGCCCCACGTAGAGAGCGTTGCAGTAATCCAGGCGGGATGTGACAAGAGCGTGTACCACCGTGGCCAAGTCAGACTTCCCGAGATACGGGCGCAGCTGGCGCACGAGCCTAAGCTGTGCAAATGCTCCCCTGGTCACCGCTGAAACCTGGGGATCCAGGCTCAACGATGAGTCCAGGGTCACACCCAAGCTGCGAACCTGCGCCTTCAAGGGGAGTGCGACCCCGTCCAGCACAGGCTGTAACCCTATATCCCGTTCGGCCTTGCGACTGACCAGGAGTACCTCTGTCTTGTCTGGATTTAGTTTCAGTTTGTTCGCCCTCATCCAGACCGTTACAGCGGCCAGGCACCGGTTCAGGACCTCGACAGCCTCCTTAGTAGCAGGTGGGAAGGAGTGACAGAGTTGGACATCATCTGCGTACAGATGACACCGCACCCCGAAACTCCGGATGATCTCACCCAGCGGCTTCATGTAGATGTTAAACAGCATGGGGGACAGTATGGAACCCTGTGGCACCCCACAAGTCAAAGGTTGTGGTGCGGAACAGGAGTCCCCCAATGACACCTTCTGGGTGCGACCCTCCAGAAATGACCGGAGCCACCGCAAAGCAATGCCTCCAAGACCCATTTCCGCAAGGCGCCCCAGAAGGATACCGTGGTCGACGGTATCGAAGGCCGCTGAGAGGTCCAGGAGCACCAACAGGGACACACTCCCCCTGTCTAGCTCCCGGCGCAGATCATCCACTAAGGCGACCAAGACCGTCTCGGTACCATGCCCCGGTCTGAAACCAGACTGTGCCGGATCCAGATAATCCGTGTCTCTCAAGAATACCTGGAGTTGTGAGGCCACCACGCTTTCCATGACTTTGCCCAAAAAGGGGAGATTGGAAACAGGCCGAAAGTTGTCCAATTTAGTGGGGTCCAGTGATGGCTTCTTCAACAGCGGCTTTATAATAGCCTGTTTTAGGCTCGCTGGAATCTTGCCTTCCCGAAGGGAGGCATTCACCACCACTGTTACCCACTCGGCCAATCCCCCTCTGGCCTCTCTCAGAAGCCAGGATGGGCAGGGGTCTAGGATGGACGTGGTGGGCCTCATTCCTCCAAGTATCTTGTCCACATCCTCGGGTTTCACAAACTGAAAAGAATCCAACAAAATAGGACAAGCAGGTGCTCTCGTTACATCCACAGAGTCTGCATCTAACGCGGCGTCCAGCCCAGAACGGATCAAGGCGACTTTGTCTGCGAAGAACCGAGCAAATGCTTCACAGCGCGCGACCGAATTGTCAGGGCTCCCACCTGCAGAGGCGGGAGTTAAAAGACCTCTGACAATCCGAAACAGCTCCGCCGGACGGTTCTTTGCAGACGCAATAGTGGCCGCAAAGAAAGTTTTCTTTGCGGTCTTTATTGCCGCGGCATATGCCCTAAGAAAGGACACAAACCGTGCTCGGTTTGACTCGCTCGGTTCCGAACGCCACACGCTCTCTAGTTCCCTCTTCCTTCGCTTCATAGCTGCCAGCTCCTCAGTAAACCAAGGGGCTGGTTTAGCTCGGCTACTTGAGAGGGGACGTTCCGGAGCAATCATGTCAATAGCCCTGGTCATCTCCCCATTCCAGAGAGCCACCAAGGCTTCGACATGGTCACCTACCGAGGTGGCGGGAAAATCCCCAAGAGCCGTCAGGAAGCCATTCGGATCCATCAGTCTCCTGGGGCGGACCATCTTAATGGGTCCTCCACCTTTGCAGAGGTTAGGGGGCGCAGTGAGCCTAAATCTGATCAGGAAGTGGTCGGTCCATGGCAACGGAGAGATGGACAACTCCTCCACACCGCCACCCTGTTCCCATCCCTGACAGAAAACCAAATCCAATGTGTGTCCAGCACAGTGGGTGGGGCCAGATATTTGTTGGGACAGCCCCATGGTTGCCATGGCAGACATGAAGTCCTGAGCCGCGCCTGTGAGGGTCGTCTCGGCATGGACGTTGAAGTCTCCCAGCACAAGAAGCCGTTGAGACTTCAATGCCAGGCTCGAGACCACCCCCGCTAGCTCAGGTAGGGAGACTGTAGTGCAGCGAGGTGGACGGTACACTACTAGAATCCCTATACTGTCCCGGTCACCCACCCTCAGGTAGACGCTTTCGAAATTTGCGGTCTGCGGGATGGGGCACCTGGTCAGATGGATGGAGTCCCTATAGACCACTGCGACCCCGCCTCCCCGCCCTCCGGATCTAGGTTGGTGCTGCACGGAGAAACCCGGAGGACAAAGCTGGGTCAGATTTACTCCTCCAGCTTCATCCAACCAGGTCTCCGTGATGCACGCCAGATCTGCCCATTCGTCCAGGATTAAGTCCTGGATCCAGGTCGTTTTTCCGTTGACAGATCTGGCGTTCAACAGCACCACCTTCAGACCGGAGGGTCCGCTCACCTGGTTACACCAATTTACCTTAGGAGACCGATTTGGAATTTTGATTATAGATAAGTGGTCCGAATTTGGCCGAATTTGAGGTCTCCTTTTCCCGCATCTCCTCCTTCCCACCACGACCTCTATGGGGGTCCCCTATTATTGGTTATGCTGGTTAAGGCTGATGAGAACTGTAGTCCCAAATAGCAGGAGGACCCCAAATTCTCAACCTCTGATCCCAATTCTTTCAGTTTGCATGTTAGTGCCTGCCTTAGTGCTGTGATCTACGAATGCCTACTGTTATCTTGTCTGACAAAAAATGTGTGGGAAACCACTTGTTTGTTTCTTCCTTTTTCCAATTGAAATTCCAAGAATGTTCTCAGCATTAGAAGAAATCAGCCAATAATTTCTATAATGTGTTATTGTCTGAACAATGTACGACTTCCTGGAAGGAAGCACCAATTCATAGAGTGCAGGGAAAGGAAAGATTGCTAAAACAAAACATTGTCTCCTTTTCACAATCCATAAATTTAGGTTTTTGATCTGCTAGTCCATTTTTTTCTTGATCCATCCCATTTTTTTGCATAACAAAGGCTGCTATTTCGTAATTGGTTATATATATTGTGTATATATTAGATGAATTACCTCTAATTTTCTTCTGGAACTTTTATCACAATGCCAGTAATTCTTATGTTTTTTTTGCACAATACACAAAGAATGCTTGTTATTTAAAACATAGTTCTTAGATATTACCAACACAGTGCTTGCCACAAGGGAGCGCCATAACAACTTTCCTTGAACATTTTTGTGGTTGCAGAAAACATTATATGTGAATAGGAACAATAATGCAGACAGATTGTTGAGGTGGAATTATTGTTTAATAAAGTTGTACAGCAGAACTTCCCAGACAGGGGGCTACAAGTCCCAACACTCTTTACCTATCCAGGAAACCTCAGGAGTTCTGTAGCACTTATTTGGGTGCTGTGGTCAAAGATGCAGTAATTTTGTATTGGAGGCACGTAATGCTATTAAAGCTTGCCCAGAAATTCCCAAGACTTCAATTTCTAATGAAAAAGTGTTCCTAAGACAACTCCTATTTTCAGCTAAAGGATATTGTAGTATTGCCTTGCTCATGAGTTCCAGTCTAAATACGTAGCAACATCTAACACAGTGGTTCTCAACCTGTGGATCCCTAGGTGTTTTGGCCTTCAACTCCCAGAAATTCCAACCAGTTTACCAGCTGGTAGGATTTGTGGGAGTTGAAGGCCAAAACATCTGGGAACCCACAGGTTGAGAACCACTGATCTAACAGATCTCAACTAGCTGTCAGCCTGAAGTTCCAAAATGTCTTTATTTTCTGACGTTGATACATTTGCCTACCCGATTGAGCCACTGAATCAGGCTAGTGTTCCACAGTCCGGCCACAAGCTGCTTTCTGCTAATCTTTTGTGAGAGTTAGAAATGTTATCACGCCAACACTAATTGTTGGTTTTTATGTTTGCTGAATTGTGTTGGTTAGATATATTGCACCCAGACTCTTACACTATTGTGATTTGTAACCATTTTATTCTTTATTATCTCCATTAAATTGCATATATACATAATAAAATTCTACCTTTCCTACAATTAGTTTCAGGCACCCTTCTCTCCGCCCTACTTCCTACCTCTCATTTTATGATCATAGCAGCACTAGTGGAGAAGGTTGTGACCGATAAATTTTGCAACTCAAAACTCCCACATCTCAGGCCAATATGATCACCTTTTCCCTCTGCTTCTTTTCTCTTTGAAGAAAAAAAAAAGAAATCTTCCAGGCATAAAAAATATGTCTAAATACCCTGAAAGCACCAGATTGTTTCTGATCTTGGAAGCTAAACAAGGTCAGCCCTGGTTAGTACTTCGTTGGGAGATCGGCATTGAAGACCAGGTGTTGTCGGTTTTATTTCAGTGCAAGGAACTGGAAAAACTACCAAGAAAACCCTACGAGATTTGTGGGGTAGCCATAAATTGATGGCTTGACAGCATGTACACACATTAACATATCAATGAAAGTTCAAGAAACAACAATAGAGCAGGACAAAATCCCAGATAAAGCTAGAAGGATTGAAAGAAATTATGTATATTGTAAGAAATTCAATTCTTTCATTTTGTGCAGGTTTTACAGCACCAATTGGACCTTATTTTCAAATGGAAATTATTATATAATATTTATATTTTCCAGTACTTTTGTATGATTAATGTGATAGGCTGATCTTTTCTGAAAATGCATAATAAATACCAGCCACACTGATGCATACTATATGGAGAGTTTTATTGCTGTCTTGCTTTCTGAAATTTTATTTCAGAAATTGTAGCTAGTCAATGAATAATTCAAAGGACAGGATAAAACAAAATCTAATAAACTCTGTGTATGATTGAACTTTGACATTAATTCAGTAATGTGTATATATACTTCCACGTAATCTTAAGATGTGATCTTCTGCAGTCTACAAACAACTTTTAAAAATAACTTCCTTATGGTGAAGGGTATTGCCAATGTACTAACTAACTGGCAAAACTGAATTTAGGATTCTTTTCAAAGAAATAAAACAAAGGTCTTCCTAGATGGTGACCAATAAAGTGAGGCATGAAAATGGTTCCAACAAGTTGGTAAGAGGAAAATGGACTTCCCTGGTTGGGTCATAGGCTAGAATTGTTAGACTAAAGTGAAACTATCTAAAGACTTTATTGCGTGAAGGAGGAAAATGGATTTTGAAAGCATGATGCCACGTGCATCCCATTGCCAGTCCGCCTTCCTGTGATTAACCTAAACCCCACTAGTGACAGCAAAACTCATCAATAGTTATCAATCTTGCCACGTTGGCATTGCCTTCCTGGTGGGATGGGACCATTCTATTTCTGTGCCAGCACGCTCACACTGAAGTGACATCAAAAGGTGGGATTCTCCTCCTTTCCCCCTCTCCCTTGCTATTTCTGGGGCAGTACATTTTTGATTTTTAGTAGTATTTCATTTAAAAAAATTAACCATACCTACAATTGTAAAATTGCTTTAAAATATACTTTAAAAATGATGGAGCAGCAGAAGTACAAGGGGTGGAATTACGAAATACTGTGGAAATACAAATGCAAGATCACAGATTGGTGAATCAGTGCAGTTGCACGCTTAGAGAGATCTATGATAGGCAGGGTGCTCATATTGCTATATAGCTGCTATCAGTGATTCCATGACTGCTGTGGGATAACAGCCTTTTGTGATAAAGTCCTAATACAGCCTAATAAATATCACTGCCAACAATGGGCCTCCAGGGTCAGTGCTGAGTCCAGGAGGACCACCAAATTGCTGACCTGTGTCCTCAGGGGGAGTGTAATCCCACCGAGCACAGGTTTCCACCCTATACCCCAATAAGCCTCACGACTGACCGGGAGGACCTCTGTCTTGTCTGGATTTAACTTCAGTTTGTTAGTCTATCACAGCTGACCAGAATGGAGCCACACACAGTACAGGATGTCACATCTAATTTGGCACAAGTTTGCTGAAGAATTGGGTTATGGGAAAGATTATCACTGCCTTTATAATAAACTAGCTGTGCCCTGCCACGCGTTGCTGTGGCCTATAGTAAAACTTATCAAAGTTGAGGTAGATATCTGGACTATTATGAAAGAAAGGTACCTACCTATTCCTTCCCCCTTTTCCTCCCCCTTTCTCTACTTTCTTCCTTCTCTCCCTCTTTCTTTCTTTCCTTCTTTCACTACTTGGTTTCATCCTTCTCTCTTTCCTTCATTCCCTCCCCCTTTCTTCCTTTGCCTTTCTTCCCTCCCTGTTTGCTTCCTTCTTTCACTTTTTATTTCCTTTTATTTCACCACCATCATAACAATAACAATAATGCAATGCATTGCCTCTGGGACCTGACACCTCTCCCATTCCCCCTAAAAGGGTCTCATAGGAACAATAGCATCATCATAATAATAATAGAAATAACAACCTTTACCCGCCACGTGTTGCTGTGGCCAATCTTCCCTCTTTCTCTCCTTCTTTCTCTCCTTCTTTCCCTCCCTCCCTCCCTCCCTCCCTCCCTCCCTCCTTCCTTCCTTCCTTCCTTCCTTCCCATCTTTCCTTCTCCTCTTCTTTCTCTATCTCTTTCCTTCTTTCCCCCTTTTTCTTTCTCTTCTGCTGTCTCTCTTTTCTTTCCTTCCATCTTTCCTTTTCTTTCCTTTTCTTCTTCCTCTAACTTTCCTTCCTTCCCCCTTTTTCTTTACCTCCCTTTCTCTTTCTTCCTTCTTTCCTTCCTTCCTGTCTTTCCTAGATTTTGACAGGGCGGGAAGGGGCGGGGTGGGGTTTGGAGGTGGCCTGAAGTAAAAGGAGGTAAGATTGGGGCAGGCGAGTGTTGGAGCGTGAGGTTGTGTGTGTGTGTGCGGCGGCAGGGGAGTGATGGAGCCTGGGGTTGTGTGTGTGTGTGCGGCGGCGGGGGGAGTGGGGTTGCGTGTGTGTGCGGCGGTGGGGGGAGTGATGGAGCGTGGGGTTGCGTGTGTGTGTGCGGCGACGGGGGGAGTGATGGAGCGTGGGGTTGCGTGTGTGTGTGTGGCAGGGGGGGTGTGTGTGCGGGAAGCGGCGCGGCGGGGCTTCGAGTGGGCATGGTTTCCGCAGAGGGAACGTTGGCCAGAAGGCCATGTGCTTGCGTGATGGAACTTGCGGCTGGGCGCCAATGCACATGCTCAGTTGTTTTGCTGTTTTGTGAGTGTGTTGTTGTGTTGTTTTTCATTTTGAGTAGATATGTTTGTACCTTGTGGGTTGTGTTATGGGCACGGGGATTTTGGTTAAGTTTTGTTGGGGTTTTTTTTAGTTTTGTTGTTTTGCCGTTTTGTGAGTGTGTTGTTGTGTTGTTTTTCATTTTGAGTAGGTATGTTTGTACCTTGTGGGTTGTGTTATGGGCACGGGGATTTTGGTTAAGTTTCGTTGGGGGATTTTTGAGTTTTGTTGTTTTGCCGTTTTGTGAGTGTGTTGTTGTGTTGTTTTTCATTTTGAGTAGCTATGTTTGTACCTTGTGGGTTGTGTTATGAGCACAGGGATTTTGGTTAAGTTTCGTTGGGGGATTTTTGAGTTTTGTTGTTTTGCCGTTTTGTGAGTGTGTTGTTGTGTTGTTTTTCATTTTGAGTAGATATGTTTGTACCTTGTGGGTTGTGTTATGGGCATGGGAATTTTGGTTAAGTTTCGTTGGGGGGTTTTTGAGTTTTGTTTCCTCGTTGGATGCCGCTAACAAATTTATATATATAGATAGTAAAAGTAAAAAGTAGGCAAATAAAATAATATTGAAGAAAGTAGTAAAGTATGAAATACAGAAAGCATCATGGGGGATGACAGCAGCAGGATTTTTGGCAGGAAAATGGTATGATTCCCATTCAGATTTGGAATACTGTGTTGAACTGGGATCCATGCTTGCTCTTCTTTGAGAATAAAAAGACAAATGCACACTTCCTAAAAAGTAAATGTATTTACTTTGGATGACAGCCATTTACCTCAAAACAGCTGTCATGGCTGTCATGCAGAATTCTGCACTATGCTGGGATCTGGGCAGAAATGCTAAAAGGGATGTTAGGGTGGGTAGAAAGTGCTTGAGAAGTGTGTGCGTGGGGGGGGGGGAGCTTGAAAGAGAGGAGCAGGTGTACATCAAGGCACTTTTAGAATAGTGTTTGGGAAACCCTGAAGTCAGACACCAAGCTGTGATTATGGGATTAGTTACAGGATTCATTGGTTTTGGATGCTTTCAAAAAGGGTATTCCAGGTAAGATTATGTAAGTTCTCACTGGCTTGAAAACTGGATGGCAGGAAAGATTAATGTAGAGAATGAGAACATCTTCATATGAAGTTTTGTTCAAACAATTACATTTTATCTTCAATCTTCTCCATGGCTTCACCTTTTGTCACAAAGTAGAAATAATTCTGTGAAGGTCAAGGAGTCCACAGTTTCTGTCATTGCCCTGTTGGGCTGAAACTGCAAAATCTGGCTTCTTAGCTACTTTCTATGGATGGCATCTGAGCAGAAGATCATCTTGAAGTTGTCAGTAAGCAATGTATCAGGTTTATTTGACACCTGTGCAAATATTTTTTTAAAAAATCCTTCCTGGTTGCAACAAAATTATGTTTAATAATAACCATGAAATTAAATACATAATAATAATTGTTGCTTATTTGTTCAGTCACTCCCGACTCTTTGTGACTTCATGGACCAGCCCATGCCAGAGCTCCCTGCTTGCCATTGCCACCCCCAGCTCCTTCAAAGTCAAGCCACTCACATCAAGGATACCATCCACCCATCTTGCGCTTGGTCTGCTCCTCTTCCATTTTCCTCAGCATCATTGTCTTCTCCAAGCTTTCCTGCCTTCTCAATGTGTGGCCAAAGTACTTCATTTTTGCATCTAATATCCTTCCTCCAGTGAGCAGTCGGGCTTTATTTCCTGGAGTATGGTTTCATTTTCTTGCGGTCCAAGATACTCTCAGTATTTTCCTCCAGCACCACAATTCAAAAGCATCCTCTTCCTTCGCTCAGCCTTCCTTATGGTCCAGCCCTCGCATCCATAGGTTACTACGAGGAATACCATTGCTCTTACTATGTGGATCTTCATTGTCAGTGTAATGTTTCTACTCTTCACTATTTTATCGAGATTGGTCATTGCTCTCCTCCCAAGAAGTAATAATAATACCAGAAGAGAAACACAGATGGTGAAAAATCCCTTTTATTGAACTTTGCCTATACAATCATACTAGTAAAAATAAATAAATAATCTCTAACCCTGCATTTGCACTTTATACCTCACCATTCCAAGTCTTGGCTGTCTTCTGTTTGCAGTATTGTGTCAACAAATTGTGTATCTTGATGTTCCTTCTGCTCATGTTTCTTTCCTCCATCCAATCTAATCTAGTTTTATTTGTGATATGTTAAATGTAAAAAATTAGATAAATTACATATGGTGATAAAATACAGGCTTGCCCAAACCTTTTGGCAGCAGTGCTGTTTCTTTATACTGATGACAGTGCCATCTTGCCCTGTGAATTACACACATGACAAGAACAATGTTGTGGAGTACCCATTACTGTGAGGGGGAGTGAGGGAGAACAGAACAAGTCCATCCCCTGATGTCACTTCTGTGAAGGATTGCCCACACAGAAGTGGACCCTGCCTCACTGTATAAGATAAGTGACATGTTAATCAGGGCCTATTGACATGTTTGTCACGGAGAGATAATAGACCAGCAATGGGTCGAGTATGGTATAGTGTGACCGTTCTGCTTCTGCTTCTTCAAGGCTAGTTTGCTAGTTCACAGAAGTGACATTTTCAATATCTCTCTAGCTTTCTACAATTGTGTTTTCCTTTTCAAATGATTCTTCCTTAAATTAGTCTGTCACCCTTTTCTCTCTTTTATATAGTTCTTCAGTGTATTGTTCCCATCACCCCTTTCTATTTCTTCTTGATCATGTACTCCTCTAGCCATATATCATTCACATTCTTCTTTCAAATTTCCCTTTGATTTTTCACATCTTGCAAAAAGATGGTTCAAAGGTGTTGGTGTAGCTTCAATGTCGGTTTGCCTGCCTCATACAATAAAGTCCTGAATGTCTATCTTTACGCCTGAGATTATCACCTAGTTCTTTCATAGGCGCCCTCCCCCCGTCTTCCTTGACTGTAGTCTTCTTATTTATTTATTTAATTCATGTATTCTCACTTTTTAGTCCACCAGGGAGCCTGAGGCAATGTACAATAGATGAAAGCATTTAAAACACTAAAAACATAGCTAAGTTTTCATCAAAGTAAAACACTGAGACTAAGATAAAGGAAATAGTTTACTATTTTATATCTTCATCCACATTTGAGTTTTGCAAACTATTTGTCATTATTATTTTTATTTTACCCAGCTCTAACCTTTCTTCTGCAGTTGATTTATAGAAATGGAAGAAAAAGAGGAGGAATTACTGTTATTTTTGTTGCTACATGAGTCAATTCATGATTTGACCCATATTGACAATAGACTTAGGAATCCACATACCATTACAACTAAGCAAGGAATCTTTTGCTGTAAGTGAAAGCCTTTGAACAGCAGAGTAACCTGTATAATGAGCATAAATTCTAACTTTCAATGAATAATCTACCTTTCCCGTTTTTATATAACACCTGAAGAATGAAAGATTTGTTCGAACTCATGGGCACAGTGGAGACCAAAAGGGGAGGCGACCTTGGATTTTAGGATGTAATATTTTTAATGGAAGGATAATATAATCGTAATCAAAGATTATACTCCACCTACAGAGGCAGAAGGAGAAACTGAAAGATTCCATGCTGGAATCCAGGGGGAAATTGATCACCTTAACAGAATATGTTAATGATAATATAAGTGATTGGAATACAACAGCAAGAAACAGCAGAACCAAAGACTGTTTAAGAACTAGGATTAAGAAATGAAGCAGGAGATAACATTTCTGGATAAGGAATATTCAACCTGATCTATATATGCATAATATTCTTTATAAATTTGCTATTGTGAATTTCACTTGTCACTTATCTTTGAGAATTCTTTGATCTGCAGTGGGATGGAAGAAAATCCCCTTCTTAGGTCAGTATTGTTCTCTCAGCATGCCCATATCATCTTTAAGTGAAATGTTATGATGACTATGCACCGTGTCACCTTTCTTTCAGGATTAATTTGTACATTTCCCTGTAATAAGAATACCAATAATGAGACTTTTTTAAAAGGAAAAACTAAAATTTAGATTGGTGACCAGGTTCCCAGATCCCTTTGCTAAAGAAAAATGGAAATTTAGACCTGCTTGTAAATATATCCAAATCTAATTTGATTTTGTTTTCCTTTCTTTTGGGCTTTGCACATTAAATTTCTTACACTCTGCTTGAGCATTAATGTTTATCTCACCGAGCTGAGGGAATAAACATAGTTATTAAAGAGCAACCTGACATAAATAAAAAATGTAGCATAATACTGTGTGATTTTTAAAATTAGAATGAGAGATCTTATCAGTACAAGAGGGTACTATTTGTAAAAACCATTTGTTATAAATTTCTCTTTATTTATTTTGGAAAAAAAATGTAAAAGCTCTGATAGACTAGGGTAACCAACCCACTTGCTTCCAGGTCTTTCAAACTG
The DNA here is from genome assembly GCF_037176765.1 of Anolis sagrei. Taxonomy (NCBI): domain Eukaryota; kingdom Metazoa; phylum Chordata; class Lepidosauria; order Squamata; family Anolidae; genus Anolis; species Anolis sagrei. The sequence continues at coordinate 86,996,885 of NC_090022.1, forward strand.
GTTGATCACTTTTGGAACTGAATGTTGGACTGGATAGACATTTGGTCTAATCCACTATCCATTATCTTCTTAGTCCTTAGACTTTCAACTTATGCATATATATATATATATATATATATATATATAGAGAGAGAGAGAGAGAGAGAATCTATCAAAGCCTTTCCTAAGAAATTGGAAAATAAATTAAATTTAAATTGCTATTAAAAAGAATTATGCTGAAAATGTTTAAACTCCCATAATATGTTCAAACTGCAACATAGGCTTCATTTATATTATTTAAATAAACTACTTTAAAGTTTGTAATCAATCATCATCATGTAACTAACCTCTTATCTTCTCTTTAAAGTTGATTTTGTATGTGCTTTTTTCATCATTATTTTTGAATTACAAACAGAAAAAAATCAATTAAAATAGCAGAACATGGAATTCGTGTGTCTTAGTACTACTTATAGAATACTCTCTGTACCTATGTTTTCTAGGCAAGTCAGGCCACACCTACAGAGCAACATGAGCCATACTGGCCTCACTTTACTGTAATGGTAGCCAGGGGCGGCTCAACCCATTACGCAAAGTAAGCATTTGCAGTATAGTTGATTTTGCCCAGGGGCACTCTTGAGGCGCTCTTGGGGGAAAATAGACCTTGACATATGCGAGTTGTAGTTACTGGGATGTATAGTTCACCTACAATCAAAGAGCATTCTGAACTCCACCAATGATGGAATTGAACCAAATATGGTACATTGAACTCCCACGACGAACAGAAAATATATATCAGTGATTGGTTGGGGCAGGGGGCAAAATACTGTTTGCTTACCATTGAAAATTACCTAGGGCCGCTTCTGATGGTAGCCTCAAGCACCAGACCAAACTTTTTGTGATGCCCCCTTAGTGTCCAGACAGTTCAGCTGTGCTGAAAATGCATCATCCTTGCTGGCCAGTCCCTTTGTCCTCCATGTCACTTCCACTGCTCCTAAACAGCCCTGGAGCTCCCTTCAAGAGTCTGGCCATCACGGTTGCATCTGCTGGGGTAATAGTATGGCACTTGTGTAATCAGGAAAGAGTAGGTAGAGCAGCCAGTGCAGGGAATGGGTAATGGCAATGTAGACAATGGATGAGCCTGAAACAGACTTGATCCAGCTGTGCCTGTCTGAGGAGTGAAGTCTGCAGTGGGAGCTCCTCCCCTGTGTCCCAACCAGTGTGGTCAATGTATTATGTGAGGTTGTAGGAGAGAGTTAGGGTCATTCGTGGCACCCCTGTTGTGAAATGCCACCTCTTGGGAGGTGAATTAGTACTTTATTTAAATGTTGACTCGATAGAGTTACAAGCTGGGTAGATGCGGGGAATGCCGTGGATGTAGCGTACCTGGATTTCAGTAAGGCCTTCGACAAGGTCCCCCATGACCTTCTGGCAAGGAAACTAGTCCAATGTGGGCTAGGCAAAACTACGGTGAGGTGGATCTGTAATTGGTTAAATGGACGAACACAGAGGGTGCTCACCAATGCTTCCTCTTCATCCTGGAAAGAAGTGACGAGCGGAGTGCCACAGGGTTCCGTCCTGGGCCCGGTCTTGTTCAACATCTTTATTAATGACTTAGATGAAGGGTTAGAAGGCATGATCATCAAGTTTGCAGACGACACCAAATTGGGAGGGATAGCCAATACTCCAGAGGACAGGAGCAGGATTCAAAACGATCTTGACAGATTAGAGAGATGGGCCAAAACTAACAAAATGAAGTTCAACAGTGACAAATGCAAGATACTCCACTTTGGCAGGAAAAACGAAATGCAAAGATACAGAATGGGGGATACCTGGCTCGAGAGCAGTACGTGTGAAAAAGATCTTGGAGTCCTCGTGGACAACAAGTTAAACATGAGCCAACAATGTGATGTGGCGGCAAAAAAAGCCAATGGGATTTTGGCCTGCATCAATAGGAGCATAGTGTCTAGATCTAAGGAAGTAATGCTACCCCTCTATTCTGTTTTGGTTAGACCACATCTGGAATATTGTGTCCAGTTCTGGGCACCACAATTCAAGAGAGATATTGACAAGCTGGAATGTGTCCAGAGGAGGGCGACTAAAATGATCAAGGGTCTGGAGAACAAGCCCTATGAGGAGCGGCTTAGGGAACTGGGCATGTTTAGCCTGAAGAAGAGAAGGCTGAGAGGAGATATGATAGCCATGTATAAATATGTGAGAGGAAGCCACAGGGAGGAGGGAGCAAGCTTGTTTTCTGCTTCCTTGGAGACTAGGACGCGGAACAATGGCTTCAAACTACAAGAGAGGAGATTCCATCTGAACATGAGGAAGAACTTCCTGACTGTGAGAGCCGTTCAGCAGTGGAACTCTCTGCCCCGAAGTGTGGTGGAGGCTCCTTCTTTGGAGGCTTTTAAGCAGAGGCTGGATGGCCATTTGTCAGGGGTGATTTGAATGCAATATTCCTGCTTCTTGGCAGGGGGTTGGACTGGATGGCCCATGAGGTCTCTTCCAACTCTTTGATTCTATGATTCTATGATTCTATGATTCTATGATTCTATGACTCAGCTCATGGAGACTTACCTGCTTCTGGATGGCCTATTGTTAACTGTATGATTATTTTAAACGTGTTAATTACCTCTGACCATTACTAGTGTCATTAGAGAAATATGTCCCAATTATTTTACTTTGTATATTTAAATTTCTCATTTGCTATTGAGTTGCTTTATAAGTATATTCTGATGTTGTCTATTTGATTGTTTATTATTTGAAGTGCTTTATTACTGACCTCATCACACTAGAGAATGAATCCACTTTAAATCTGATTTCTGCCTCCTGCAGAATTTTGGGATTTGTAGTTTAATGAGGCTATTAAAGGCTCCTCCCTAAACTACAAACCGCAGAATTTTGCAGGAGGCAGAAATCGGATTTAAAGTGGATTCATTCTCTAGTGTGATGGGGTAGTATGTTCTGTTTCTCAGGCATTTAATGCTTGCCGATCTTTGGTTGTACACCACCCTGAGTCCCTTTTGGGAGATAGGGCGGTATAGAAATAAAGTGTTGATATTTATTATTATTGGGGTTCTGGTTTCATTTCCAGTAAACATGGCTAATTATTAAAAGCTTTGTGCCTCATCAATTTATGTCCAAATGCTGAAATGTGTGGTTATAAAACTGCTTTAATTTTAAACACATTTTAACTTGTTAATCATATTTAGCTTGGTTTTTTATTCCATCTAAATTATATTGTTTGTTTTAGCTTCACAGAATTGATTTTACTTGTTCGCTAGTCTGAGATCTTTTGACACAAGGCAAGACAGAAATATTTTAATAATTAAGAGAATAAAATAAACAAGAGTTTGCATTCTGTTCAGAATTATGAAAACTACTCCAGCGTAGCCACAAAATATAAGCACCATTGTTTAGCTGGCATTTTGGCAAAATCACAAGTGAAAAATGTGAAAATTGGTGGCTCCTAATGTGGACCAAATTCTCCTGCATTCCTCTTTTTACTTGGAAGAGACTTTATGTTACAAAACAAAACAAAACACAAGACAGTAAGGTATTATGTAAGTGCTGAAGAGAAATTTCATTTCTCTTAGAGTAATACTCCTATAAGTAGGAGCTGGCTGTCTTGACAGTTGATGAAAAGCTCCCTTTCCATGTCTTCATTAGGAATCGGCAGCATCTATATGATACACTTGGGATTAGTTAGCTACAAAGGAGGTTTCTTTATGCAAAATAAAGTCTGGAATGATGACTCTACATCTGTTACATAGACACAATCTTGGGTGGCATTATAAACTAAAAGGGCACCAAGCTTTTGTTTGATTATATGCATCTCTCTCGATAGGATTGCTATAGAGAATTAAAGCTAAAATGTATGTAAATCACACTAAGATGTCCCAATGAATGCAATTCCCCTTATTATAATGCCATATTCTGTCTTTGCCAGATGCTTTTGGGCTAAGTCCACCATTGCAAGCATCCATTCTAGAACATAATGGCTTGTCTGGAGTGCAGTTCAGCACCCCAGAGAAGGGAAATTTTCCTTTTAACACTGTCTGTGCTGTTAATGTGGTGAGGAATACAGAACTCTAATCATTTTGCTTGGAAGAATATTGCACTGAGAAATAAAAAAGGTTATTTCAGACCCTCTGTTAACAACATAATAAATGTATAATGATTTCTGTATGTATGTCTCCTTCTGGGCTGAGGGCTCATAGCATTACAGATCTGCAGGCACTCTTACCTTTTCCTCTTAACAAGATTGTGTGGGAATGGGAAATGGGCAAAAGACAAAGCAATAAGGAAACATGGTAGAGTTACAAATTGAAGAAGATATTGTCAACCATTATGAATAAATCAACCTGTGGAAACAATGTCTGTGTATAGAGCTCTCTTTTTCTCTCTGCGTGCATATGCATATCTGTGTACAGGTTTTGTGGTTGAAGAAAGAGAACTAGTTTGCTCAGAAAAATGGGCCTCATCCATACAGGCACTACAGTTCGCTAGAAGCCAACTCAAGGTTGGGGTGTTTACGAAACATATACCCCCAATGCGACCTCCAACCCACATCCAGCCAGAAACCACGTTTTTAAAAAACCCACCAGAAATACCAGATCATGCCATAAAATGCACTGAAACTGATTATTGCATAAATAGTGCAGTGCTGGAAAGCAGGAAAAAAAACATTTGGACTGCTTGTCAGGACAGGATTAAACTCCAAAAGTCACAGACAGAAGCTGAATTAAGACTTTGGAATGAAGGTAAACAGATGCCTCCCCTCTTGCAAGGAAAGGACAGCATTCCCATGGGAATGCTGGATTTCAGTGCCTCAGCTTGCTCTGCTTTAAGTCAAGTGATGATCAGTTTTTTTCAACTGGTGCTTTCCACCAGAAAAGCTAAAAAAGTAATAATCCTGGGTTTGATTTGGTCCAGAATCAGTGGAGCTTTGGGGATTTTGTGGCAGCTTTGAACAGGTTCAAGGTGTATCTGTGTAAGCCAGTGGCTCTTAAGCTGTGGGCCGCGGACCTCCAGTGGGCTTAGAGGACCAAAATCTGGACTGCGAGCCTTTCCCTTTCTTTCCCCTCCTTCCTCCGGGACAGTTTGTAAGGGTTTTAAAAGTTTTTTTGGGGAGGATGAAAGGGGGGATGCAAAGCCCAATTGGGAGAGTTGCTGACCTTGTCATAGTTTGTATCCTCCCTTCGCCCAACCGGGGGGCGCACGGTGTGCAGCCGCTCCTGCAGCCAGGCTTGCTTTGCAATCCTCCAGTGTTGGGGGAAGTGTTGCCTGGTAGCCACATGGGCCTCATGGAGCTACTGCAGTGGCTCCAGCTGCTGCCGGGGCTTGCCTCAAGCCCCCACCCCTCCGTTGGGCCAGGCCTTCTCCTTCCTTTCCTATTTCCTTTCCTCAATCCCCCCCCTCCCCAAAAGAAAAAGGACTCTGCCTTCCTGAATGGAAAGGGACTCCATGGCGAGGCTTCTCTTCCCTCACAACGGTTGGTGCTTCATTCTTCTCGCGCAATGGGGAAAGGGGCTTTTGCACATGTTCTGTAAGGCATTTTTCTTTTTGGGGAGTTTTAAGTTATTTCCCCTTCATTTTTTTATGTTTTTTTGTTTGAAAGACATAGATCAGATTATAATGTGTTTTGCTGCCAAATTTGGTGTCAATTCGTCCAGTGGTTTTTGAGTTCTTTTAATCCCACAAACGAACATTACATTTTTATTTATATACACTAGCCGTCTCCTGCCACGCGCTGCTGTGGCCCAGTCTGTGTATATGTGTTTTGTGTGTATATATGTATATATGTGGTTTTGTGCATGCATTGTAATGTAATTTTTAATTTTTTTTGCTTTTTAAGTTTATTCCACTGTGTTTTTCAGTGTTTTTATGAGTGATGGTCACTCGTTGGCCTGATAGGTGTATTGTGTCCAAATTTGGTGTCAATTTATCCAGTGGTTTTTGACTTATGTTAATCCCACAAACAAGCATTACATTTTTATTTATATAGACTACCTGTCCCCTGCCACACGTTGGTTTGGCCAAATTATATCGTTGGTGGGGTTCAGAATGCTCTGTGATGGTAGGTGAACTATAAATTTTAGCAACTACAACTCCCAAATGTCAAGATTCTATTTTTTTCAAACTCCACCAGTGTTCACATTTGGGCATATTGAGTATTCGTGTAGCGTTTGGTCCAGATCCATCATTGTTAGAGTCCACAGTGATCTCTGGATTAGGTGAACTATAACTCCAAAACCAAAAGACACTGCCCACCAAACCCTTCCAGTATTTTCTGTTGGTCATGGGAGAACTGTGTGCCACGTTTGGTTCAATTCCATCGTTGGTGGGGTTCAGAATGCTCTTTGATTGTAGATAAACTATAAATCCCAGAAACCACAACTCCCAAATGACAAAATCAATTTTTTGAGTGAAGGACATACATTGGGTCGTTAGGTGTCTTGTGTCCAAATTTGGTGTCAATTCTTCCAGTAGTTTTTGAGTTATGTTAATTCCACAAACAAACAAACATTACATTTTTATTTATATAGATTTTATTTCTGCTCCTTTCATGCAGCCTTCCACTCCTTCCCTGTTGCTGACCATGGCATATGTTCTGTATCAGAAACCAAAGCTAATATGGTCTATCCAATTCCATTTTCTGAATCAGCACCTCAAAACGAATCTAAAGTTGACCAAAAACTGATTCGTAACTTTTTTGGTACTAAAGTTGGAGAGTGGTCCCTGGTCAAAGTGGTCCCTGGTTAAAAAAAAAAGTTTGGGAACCATTGGTGTAGGCACTCTGAAGCAAACCAGATTTTAGAAATCCAAATCCTGACCCAGATTAAATGACTGTGTGGAAGTGCTCATGTCTCCACTGTCAGAGTTTTAGTTGGGAGAATACAGACTTCTGGGCAGGAAAATGGTGGATTGATTATTCTAATTAGCGTTCTGCAATGAGGAGAGCTTTCACCATGAAATTGCATTTTAAATGGTACCTCTGGCTGGAAAAACTCATCATGGATTAAAAGGGGAATGAGGGGATTGCCCATGAGGCTCCTGAATTCTTGTTAGCCTCTAAAACCGATGAGTGGGTTGAGAGAAAGATAAAAAAGAAAGGTAATCTGCCTTAGGATAATTACATTCCTCTATATTTGTGGGTTGAACTTTTGCAGATTTGATTATTTGTGGATTTGATTAATATGGTCTCCAACATGACTCTGTGGGTCAGCTTCTGCTGGAAGTTGACTGCAGAGACATGCTGGATTACCTAGAGATTTCAAGAGAGTCATTCTCACAGGTAAAAATAATAGGTTTTTTATTTGTGGACTTCCAATTTTTGCAGGGGTCTTGCACACCTAACAGTAAACCTTAAAATTGGAAACTTGAAGGAGATGGAAATAATAACAAAATGTAATGAAGGGAATTTAAGAAGACCAAGAGGGCGAGGTCTTGGTTTGGATGGAGGAAAAGGAAAGCAAGAGTTAAACTGAAAATGAAATAGTAGAAATTAGGTTTGGTTCAAATTAGGTTATGAGTTTTAGTTATCATGAGATAACTCATCATGAGAACTGGATGTGGATATGATATTCAAAAGGATTTTATAAGATGAACTTGGATAGAAATATTGGGATAAATACATGAAGAAAACTTTAGAGCAATCAGGGAGTTTAAAGATAGAATGGATTTAGTGGTGCTACATAATATGTAAGAGATTTACAGTTTTAATTAGTAAGGATTAGTACTATGTAAATTGCTAGTAAGCTGCTGTTAGTATTAAAGGTGAGAAAATGGAATGTTATTTATCATGATGTAATAGTCTGACAGGAATATAGCAAGAATAATAAATGATTGATTTGACTGATATTTCAATGCTAAGTAAGTCAACCTTTTGAAGAAGGAATTAGTTTTTTGCTGTTGAGAAATAATGACATAAAGGTTGAAAAGAAGAGAACTGTTGATTTTTTGTGTTGAAACAATTTGAGTGCTACATACCAATTAAACGAGGTAATCTTTTTCTTTGTTATTTTCCTTTGTTTCTTTATGCTTTTATCTTTTAATCTCCTTTTCCTACTCTTTCTTTTCTTTTCATGTATTTGTTGAATTTTAGTGTACTTGAAAGCTTTCCAACAATATTATTCAAAAAAGAATTTGGGTTGAAAGGTATATGGGTTTGGTCAGTCGCTCAGGCTGTGGAATTTATTTTTTCCAGCTCCATATTTTATTTCTTTGCTTGCTTTTTTATGAAAAACACATTTTCTGGGAAAAATGAATTGTTCTGGCCTCTCAAGTTTTCTGATCTTCCCTTTCATGACTGATGGGTTTGCCTTTTCTCTTTCATCCTAATGTTATGGACTGCCATTTTGAATCTTGTTTCATAGTGAACTTAACATTTTATTTTCTAAATTTTGTGGCCCTTTTGAGGATCTCAGTGCTAAAAAGTGGCATGTAGCCTGATTAGTAAATTATGCCAGTTTTAATAAGGCCAATGTGTTTCAGGAAGAAGTCTGCAAAAGCAAGTCAAGCATTGACAAAACAAAACAAAAAGAAGAAAACAAAAGACACCTCAGAATCTGCAGTGCCATTCTGCAAAACTGTGAAACGATTATCCTGGTGCACCAGATATAATTAAAGATACTACTTTCTTAGGGTGCATCTACACCTTAATGAAGAATTAATGCAGTTTAATACTACTTAAAATAAGATGGGTTAATGCGATGGCGCCCTGGGATTTCTAGTTTGGCGAGGTATCAGCGCTCTTTGAAAAAGAAGATTAAAAGTCCTTGTAAAACTACAAGTCCACAATTTCATAGCATTGAGCTATGGCAGTTACAGTTAACATGGTGTCTAATGTGGTGTAGCTCTTCTTCGATAGAGCTACAAGCTGGGTAGATGCGGGGAATGCCGTGGATGTAGCGTACCTGGATTTCAGTAAGGCCTTCGACAAGGTCCCCCATGACCTTCTGGCAAGGAAACTAGTCCAATGTGGGCTAGGCAAAACTACGGTGAGGTGGATCTGTAATTGGTTAAGTGGACGAACACAGAGAGTGCTCACTAATGCTTCCTCTTTATCTTGGAAAGAAGTGACAAGTGGAGTGCCGCAGGGTTCCGTCCTGGGCCCGGTCTTGTTCAACATCTTTATTAATGACTTAGATGAAGGGCTAGAAGGCATGATCATCAAGTTTGCAGACGACACCAAATTGGGAGGGATAGCCAATACTCCAGAGGACAGGAGCAGAATTCAAAACGATCTTGACAGATTAGAGAGATGGGCCAAAACTAACAAAATGAAGTTCAACAGTGACAAATGCAAGATACTCCACTTTGGCAGAAAAAACGAAATGCAAAGATACAGAATGGGTGATGCCTGGCTCGAGAGCAGTACGTGTGAAAAAGATCTTGGAGTCCTCGTGGACAACAAGTTAAACATGAGCCAACAATGTGATGTGGCGGCAAAAAAAGCCAATGGGATTTTGGCCTGCATCAATAGGAGCATAGTGTCTAGATCTAAGGAAGTAATGCTACCCCTCTATTCTGCTTTGGTTAGACCACATCTGGAATATTGTGTCCAATTCTGGGCACCACAATTCAAGAGAGATATTGACAAGCTGGAATGTGTCCAGAGGAGGGCGACTAAAATGATCAAGGGTCTGGAGAACAAGCCCTATGAGGAGCGGCTTAGGAAACTGGGCATGTTTAGCCTGAAGAAGAGAAGGCTGAGAGGAGATATGATAGCCATGTATAAATATGTGAGAGGAAGCCACAGGGAGGAGGGAGCAAGCTTGTTTTCTGCTTCCTTGGAGACTAGGACGCGGAACAATGGCTTCAAACTACAAGAGAGGAGATTCCATCTGAACATTAGGAAGAACTTCCTGACTGTGAGAGCCGTTCAGCAGTGGAACTCTCTGCCCCGGATTGTGGTGGAGGCTCCTTCTTTGGAAGCTTTTAAGCAGAGGCTGGATGGCCATTTGTCAGGGGTGATTTGAATGCAAAATTCCTGCTTCTTGGCAGGGGGTTGGATTGGATGGCCCATGAGGTCTCTTCCAACTCTTTGATTCTATGATTCTATGATAATGCATTTATTCTACAATGTAGAGGCACCTTTACACTACAAGTTCATTTACACCAGTGATTCTCAACTTGTGGGTCCCCAGATGTTTTGGCCTTCAACTCTCAGAAATCCTAACAGTTGATAACCTGGCTGGGATTTTTGGGAGTTGTAGGCCAAAACACCTAGGGACCCACAGGTTGAGAGCCACCAACCAGGTATCATGGGGTCAGTCTACAACAGGAATTGCAGCAGCAGCGGGGTGGCGTCTACAATGGCCCAGCCAGTTTGTCCCTTCCCTGTTGCCATTACTGCTGCTGCCCCTTCGCACGAGGACTCCTGGCCATCTCAGACACTCTGTGCTGACAACAGCAGTGTGGCCTGTGTGCCAAGGGAGAAGGGAGGGCAATCTCTTTTCCTTCTCTCTGGTTGCACATGTACCTTTGCTGATGTCAGCATGCAATGCCTGCAATGGCCAGGGCTGCTCCTCCCAAATTCAGAAAGTTCATGGGTTTCCTTTGTGCAGGGCAGAACTAGCTTAACCTAGTATACATTGTGATATGGACCAGAAAGCCATGGACAATTGTGTAGATATAATAATTTCTCACTCATCATCTGGTATACAACCAGTGTAGATACGTCCTTCGAGTAGTAATTAGACTTACCCCATGTCTCTCTAAAATACAAATTCTTTAGCATTGCTCGATTCCTGCTCATTTGAACAGTTTTTGCTGGTGTCTCAGGAGCTTTTTCTGTTAGACATTTGGTATCAGGCCAACATTATTTTGCTTCATTTTTTTCCAGGAAGAAAATGCTTTTGCATCATTAGGTGACATTTCCAGCGAATTAAATCTGCATATAAACACAATTTTTTTTCTGAGTGGTTGGCAATGTTATGGTTCCCATCTCCATGTAATTTGAGAATGCTTGATTAAAATCTTTAGTTATAGGTGATCTTCTAAACTTCAGTATCTTATCCTCCCAGACTCTGATATTTATATAATCTCTTCCAAGCATTGACAGAGGGACAAGGTAAGCTCAGCATGTTTGTTTGTCTTCTGGTTTATGTAATCTGAATTCATTCTCTTCTCTTATTTCCTCTCCCTGCCTCTCCCCTCCAGAACTTTATTTTCTCTGGCATGCTTCGCCTTGATAAAATGAGCTGTTTTTCATAGCAGCAGAAGTTAGATCCCTCACAGCTAGAAATTAACAGGATGGTATATCTGAAGGAGAAAAGAAAATTACACAGAATATAACCGCTTGAGTGACCTGACTGTCCATCTAGGGAAACACCAGGTCAAAATATTCTATTGCAGGTCAAAAAGGAAGCTATGTGGCAGATTTCCCTTCAAGTTGCTAGAGGAGACTGCAGAATGGATATATGCAGTAAAGTTTTGAGAAAGTAATTTAATGGAGGAATCCATACAGGTCATCTTAAAACATTAGTTTTCACATTGTTCTCATGTCTATAGGTTGAGCATCCCTTATCTGTATTTCAGAAATCTGACATACCCCAAAATCTAAAATTATCCACATAGGTGTTTGAGATAGTGACAATGTTGCTTTCTGTTGGTTCAGTATATACAAATTTTGTTGCAGTGCACAAAAATATTTTTAAAATATTATATAAAATTACTTTGAGACTTTGAGTATAAGGTGTATGTAAAACAATAATGAGGATGCCTGCCATAGATGCAGGCGAAAGGTCAGGAGAGAATGCTTCTAGAACATGGTCATACAGCCTGAAAAACTTACAACAACCCAATAACGAACTTTACATTTAGACATGGTTCCATCTCCATTATGTATGCATATGACAATATCCAAAAAAAACCAAAAACAAAATACTTATGTAAAAGGGAGGCTCCTGCTATGCTTTATATTCCTACCACATTAATATGTTCATAATATTTCCAGACGACCTCAGACATTTCTCTTGCATTTGCTATGCACCTTTATGAACAAGTCATATTCAATCATTTATTCTTGTTGTTGGAGACAAACCATACCTACCTTCAATAGCCTCACCCTTTTCCTGTCAGTCGCAAACCCACACCCTCCCTTCCCTCCCTTGCCACATTCAGGGAAGCCAATGACATTATGCTAAAGAAAAGAGGGTGTCTTCAAAGGAGAAAACCTTGAAGTCTTGTGTGTTAGCTTCCAGTGGAGTAAGGACCAAACAACATGGATATTTTCCTTAATAATTTCTATTTTTTTAATCGTGTCAGATGGCTGTATTGAGCAATGAAATTCCACTGAAAAGATGGAGGATCTAATTGGTCCTCCACATTTGTGGGTTTGACTTTTGTGCATTTGATTCTTTGCAGACTTGATTAAAATATTCTTTCTTAGGATTTCTCTATCCTCCAATGCAACTATATTGGTCAACTTCAGCAGGTGTTGTTTGTCATGTACCCAGGTAGCACTTCACTTCTGTTGTTAGCAAAACAGTACTGGAAATGGCATATCCTTGATGGAAACAAATTAATGTAAGGTTTAGAAACATAATGAGGAAAAGAATCTCAAACCGGGTGGAACTTAAAGTCTCTGACTTATACTCTGGCTCAGTTGCAAAGGGGCAAATGTTTCTCAAGATTCTTTATAGCAGGGCTGAAAAAACTGCACCACATGGACTGCATATGGCCACTGACCTCCACTTTTGCCCCTCTAGTGAGCCCTGATGCTCACTGCCTCTCAAAATTTAAATTTAAACACCAATTTTCAGTTATTAAACTGAATTGTGACTGCAAATGCAGTGATTTATGTCAGCAGCTCCTTGAAATTGGCCAAAATGCAACTAGAAATGATGCAACATCAATTTGCATACACCAACACACTCAGTGTGTTCTGTAGGTTGTGTGTGTGTGTTTCATGATGGCAACAATCAACTTCCAACCCAGGGCAGTTTCTCACCCTAGCTTTACAGTGTTTTCCACCAAAAGACCTAAAGGCATTATGGCAATCTTGCCACCAACTCAATACCATTCATCTTCTTGCTGCTGTGACAGCCATGTCCAATTTGGTGCCTCTCTGAGTTGATCTCAACCTCCATTGGGGCTGATGGCCCAAAGGCCATTAAGTGAAATGAGAACATCATGTTTGGACTTTCCTGAAAATGGCGCCAAGAAAGAATCAAGAAAATTACTCTGTACTTCTTTTATTTGGTGTCATGGTGGAGATGCATGAGGGAGATGTCAGCAGGAGAGGAGTGTGTCTCCAGCAGCCTCCAGTTATATTCTAACTTTCTGAGGAAATTGGGTCCAATCTGTTATCTGCCCTAAAGTATGTGTATTTCATGTACAGATGTGAGATCACCAGCCGACTCCATCTTGTTGCCTTCCATGCCAACTGGGAATGATGGGGTTTTTAGTTCAACCTATGTGGAAGGGGGAAGAATAATATCACGTACAGATTTATGGTTAATTTCCTAGACAAAAATGCATTTCAATGTGGTTAAAAATTTGATATTGGTGGAATGCAAATCTTCTGTTATGGCTAACTGTTGTGTTAAACTGTTTTAACTCCTTGATATTGATTGAAGCTTTCCTTATTAAGTTAATTTTCCCCGTAATACCAGACACCAGGATACCAATTTCTGGTTTTTCCCCCTTTGTTTTGACTGAGTTTCACCCCTTAGTTATAGTTCCTATTTCTCTGTGAGCTATAATATCTTTTGTGTGCACAATTTCTTCTCTTTATATGTTCAAAGATCTCAAAATTGTGGTCTTAGATCTAAGCCTATGCTTTTATATCTGTGTTCTAATATGAAAGGCTTGGTATGTTCCTTTAAAGATAAATGTTAAGAGAGATGCTGAAGAGTGTTCACTATTAAAACACAGGTCAGACAATGGGCCACTAGATGTTTTCATCTATTGTACATGAATCACTAGTAATTGGCCAACTCAGGAAAATCATTTCAATCTTTCCTAAGGACTCAAGGGGAAACACATTCAGTGCCTATGTGGGGCATGGCTCTTGATGAGTTCAAAAATCTTCAATTGAATGTATTCAAGATTTTTTAATAAAATATTTTGAGTGTCTATAGCCTATTTTTTAAATTCTACACGATAAATAACGATGCAAGCAGAGAGCACTGTGATCTTAAACGATGATGGATCTGGATTAAACTTGGCACACAGACCAATATGGCCAATTTTGAATACAGGTGGGGTTGAAAAAATGACAGACGATGAAGGGAGTTGTAGTTTACCCATATTCTTATAATTTTATAATGAGGCCATTCTTAAAACTCAATAGCCAACAATGAATAGTTTTTGTGTTGACTGTTATAAAAGATCTAACTCAGGCATCAACAGGTACCTAAGCTAGTTGGGAAATAAACCTGGGTTTAATCTGGAAGTCTATTGTTGAACTCCAGCAAAGGATCACCGCCTTGTCGGGGCGCTGGAGCTTGAGCACCTCAATGATGTCATGAGCGAAACCGTGAAGGGCCACCCAAGACGGGACGGTTGTGGCAGAGAGGTCAGACCAAGCGTGATCCCTGGGGAAGGCAATGGCAAACCACTCCAGTATCCTTGCCAAGAAAACTAAATGGACCAGTACAACCAGAGATATGTCGGTATGCCATTGGAAGATGGGACTCCCAGGTCGGAAGATGGCCAAAATGCTACTGGGGAGGAGCAGAGGATAAGTTCAACTAGCCCCAGATGTGATGACGCAGCTAGCTCAAAGCCGAAAGGAAGGCTAGCGGCCAACGGTACTGGAGGCGAACGACGAATCTGATGCTCTAAAGAACAACACACCATAGGAACCTGGAATGTAAGATCTATGAGCCAGGGCAAATTGGATGTTGTTATTGGTGAGATGTCAAGACTAAAGATAGACATTCTTGGGGTCAGCGAACTGAAATGGACTGGAATGGGCCACTTCACATCAGATGACCACCAGATCTACTACTGCGGACAAGAGGAACATCGAAGAAATGGAGTAGCCTTCATAATTAATAAGAAATTCGCTAAAGCGGTGCTTGGATACAACCCAAAAAATGACAGAATGATCTCAATTCGAGTGCAAGGAAAGCCTTTCAACATCACAGTGATCCAAATATACGCCCCAACCACAGCTGCTGAAGAAGCAGAAGTAGATCAGTTCTATGAGGATCTGCAGGACCTACTGGATAATACACCAAAAAGAGACATTATTTTCATTACAGGAGACTGGAATGCCAAGGTGGGAAGTCAAATGACAACTGGGATCACAGGCAAGCATGGTCTGGGAGAACAAAATGAAGCGGGACGCAGGCTGATAGAATTCTGCCAGGAAAACTCGCTGTGTATAACGAATACTCTCTTCCAACAACCTAAAAGACGACTTTATACATGGACCTCACCAGATGGTCAACACCGAAATCAGATTGACTACATCCTTTGCAGCCAAAGGTGGCGGACATCCATCCAGTCGGTGAAAACAAGACCTGGGGCTGACTGTAGCTCAGATCACGAACTTCTTATTGCCCAATTTAGAATAAAACTAAAGAGATCAGGGAAAATACACAGACCGGTTAGATATGATCTCACTAACATTCCTAGCGAATATACAGTGGAAGTGAAGAACAGATTTGAAGGACTAGATTTAGTAAACAGAGTCCCTGAAGAACTATGGATAGAAGTCCGCGACATTGTTCAGGAGGCGGCAACAAAGTACGTTCCAAAGAAAAAGAAAACCAAGAAGGCAAAATGGTTGTCTGCTGAGACACTGGAAGTAGCCCAAGAAAGGAGGAAAGCAAAAGGAAACAGGGATAAGGGGAGATATGCCCAGTTAAATGCGCAATTCCAGAGGTTAGCCAGAAGAGATAAGGAACTATTTTTAAATAAGCAATGCATGGAAGTGGAAGAAGACAACAGAATAGGAAGGACAAGAGACCTCTTCCAGAAAATTAGAAACATTGGAGGTAAATTTCAGGCAAAAATTGGTATGATAAGAAACAAAGATGGCAGGGACCTAACAGAAGCTGAAGAGATCAAGAGAAGGTGGCGAGACTATACAGAAGATCTGTATAGGAAGGATAACAATATCGAGGATAGCTTTGACGGTGTGGTGAATGAATTAGAACCAGACATCCTGAGGAGTGAGGTTGAATGGGCCTTAAGAAGCATTGCTAACAACAAGGCAGCAGGAGACGACGGGATCCCAGCTGAACTGTTTAAAATCTTAAAAGATGATGCTGTCAAGGTGATGCATGCCATTTGCCAGCAAATATGGAAAACACAAGAATGGCCATCAGACTGGAAAAAATCAACTTATATCCCCATACCAAAAAAGGGAAATGCGAAAGACTGCTCCAACTTCCGTACAGTGGCCCTTATTTCTCATGCCAGTAAGGTAATGCTCAAGATCCTGCAAGGAAGACTCCAGCAATACATGGAGCGAGAGTTGCCAGATGTTCAAGCTGGGTTTAGAAAAGGCAGAGGAACGAGAGACCAGATTGCCAATATCCGCTGGATAATGGAGAAAGGCAGGGAGTTTCAGAAAAACATCTACTTCTGCTTCATTGACTATTCTAAAGCCTTTGACTGTGTGGATCATAATAAATTGTGGCAAGTTCTTAGTGGGATGGGCATCCCAAGCCACCTTGTCTCTCTCCTGAGAAATCTGTACAAGGACCAAGTAGCAACAGTCAGAACTGACCACGGAACAACAGACTGGTTCAAGATTGGGAAAGGCGTACGGCAAGGCTGCATACTCTCACCCAACCTTTTTAACTTGTATGCAGAACACATCATGCGATGTGCGGGGCTGGATGAATGCAAAGCTGGGGTGAAAATTGCTGGAAGAAACATTAACAACCTCAGATATGCAGATGACACCACTCTGATGGCCGAAAGCGAGGAGGAGCTGAGGAGCCTTCTAATCAAGGTGAAAGAAGAAAGTGCAAAAGCCGGGTTGCAGCTAAACGTCAAAAAAACCAAGATTATGGCAACAAGAATGATTGACAACTGGGAAATAGAGGGAGAAACCGTGGAGGCCGTGACAGACTTTGTATTTCTAGGTGCAAAGATTACTGCAGATGCAGACTGTAGCCAGGAAATCAGAAGACGCTTACTTCTTGGGAGGAGAGCAATGTCCAATCTCGATAAAATAGTGAAGAGTAGAGACATCAGACTGGTAACAAAGATCCGCCTAGTCAAAGCCATGGTCTTCCCTGTAGTCACCTACGGATGTGAGAGCTGGACCTTAGGGAAGGCTGAGCAAAGGAAGATCGATGCTTTTGAGCTGTGGTGCTGGAGGAAAGTTCTGAGAATGCCTTGGACTGCGAGAAGATCCAACCAGTCCATCCTCCAGGAAATAAAGCCCGACTGCTCACTGGAGGGAAAGATACTAGAGACAAAGTTGAAGTACTTTGGCCACATCATGAGGAGACAGGAAAGCCTAGAGAAGACAATTATTCTGGGGAAAGTGGAAGGCAAAAGGAAGAGGGGCCGACCAAGGGCAAGATGGATGGATGGCATCCTTGAAGTGACTGGACTGACCTTGAGGGAGCTGGGGGTGGTAACGGCCGACAGGGAGCTCTGGCGTAGGCTGGTCCATGAGGTCACGAAGAGTCGGAGACGACTGAACGAATGAACAACAACTATTGTTGAAGCAGGTGGGATGGAAAACAGGTTCCTTTCTACATCTTGTTTGACTCAGAGAATGCACATATATCTTCTCAACAGAGTTAATGATTGCTATGAATGCTTGAGGATGAAATGAAACACTAACACTTTGCAGAATGAATCTTTAACTGCATTGCAAATTGATATGATGCAATCTAGATGGAAGAAACCACTAATACTCAATAGAGTTTATTAAGTTTTCTATTTTCTCAATTTTATTTCCTTCTTTTCTGCTACTATATTTCATTACTTTATGTTGATTACTTGTCAATGCTAAGTATTTTTTTAAAAAAACTTGTCAGTTATAAAAAGAATAACACTGTCTTGATTGCTCTACCTAATTTTAAAATAAAATAATACATCTATTTCAATTATTAACAGCTTGTTAATAATTAAGTTTGGTCTTTTATTTTCCCATTGCAGTCACAATTTCCCAATATTAAGTCTTCCAATATCCCACATCCTTTATATCAGCATGTGCTGTTGCTCAGCAACAGAAGATTTGCTCTTTAAAAGGATCCAGGGTTTCTACAGCCAGCTTCCCAAGCTGTGCAGTGGGGAAGCTGTACTGCCTTCTGTATTTTGAAAATATGGCCATATTTAGTTTAATTGCTTTATTAATGGTATCTTCAGTTAAACTAAGAAAAAATAGATATTTGACTGTTAAGAATTTTACATAGCTATTCTTTACAAATTTTATATAGACTTGTTATAGGTTAAACTGGAATTGTATTTCTGTTGCATTATAACTGTTCTGGCTAGGAATCTGTACAAATTTGGACATTGGATATATACTCTGTTTAAAACTGGTTACAAATGTCTAGTTTTGCAAAGCTCTGTGCCACTCTTTCCGTATTCCTCAACCCCTAGATAATAAATAAAGTTTGAAAAAAATCCAAGACCAGAGTTTAAATAAGAATTTAAAGAATTTAAATTAGAAATTAGAAATTTGTTGTTATTACACTGCCTTCAAGACGACTTAATAATAGGGCCAATGCTTACTTGTTTATAGCTCTTAATATTATGGTTTGCTGTTGGTTTAGGGCAAGTCATGACTCTATAAAATAAGATTATTGCATAAAGTGAAAAGAATATTTTCTCCCAGATAATCGTATTATGTATCATCTGCAAACATCATGAGAATGGAAGTTGATGGCCAAAAACAAGGTGTTCTCGAAAAATTGGATCCCACTCCCAAAAGATGGACTCAACATGAATTCTAAAATCACATATGAATTTTATTTTATTTTTACATTTTATAAGGTTTCACAATATCAAAAGAGTAGTATTCCTCCTTCCTGCATTTGGTCTCATTTCCAGTAGCCTGGCCAGGAAACTCCACATTCCAAAAGGGATTAAATAATCTATCATCAACAAACCACCTTAGGGGAACTAAAGAGGAAATGTGCACCCACTAATCCCAGACAAAAAGCCTATCTGTAAATCCTTTAACAAAAGGGGTTTCGCTCACTGTCTCATAACCATACATTTATCTTCCTTCAAAAATCTAAACACAGACTGCTTTGTATATTGCCTCAAAACATTCCACTTGTTTGCCCCGCTTTCAGGGAGGACTTTCCAAATGGCTCCAATTTCAAATCCAAACATGAAAGTTGTTCATTTCTTCCCCCCACTGAGTAAACCCTAACCACCTCTGGAATCTGGAGGATTCCGTCAAGAAATGCCTGGTCCTGGCTGGGCCGGCATTCTGACCAATCAGGAGAGGGCGTGTTTATTTTGAATGGCTGTCAAAAGGAATAAAATGCCCTGTATTTTGCTGCATGCTTTATGTTTGATCCTTTTGAGTGAAGACTCTGTATCTGACATCCTTTCAAGCCTGAAGTAATAAGTCTCTGCTCCTGTTGACTTCAAACCCAGTTTGCTTGTTAATCTGGTTCGCAAAGTAGCGGAGCACATTGGGCATTGAGCGCCAGCCCTCTCCTTTGGCAGGTAGCTGAATCTCAACCTCAGAAGCAGTTTACTGTTTGTCCAGCAAAGATATGAAAGTGAAGTTTTTAAGTACAGTAGGCCTGCTATGTAGTTTATGTTACATGGTTTCTGTTATACATGAAGACCCCCTCCATGTATAAAAGCAAGAAAAGCAGACCAGACTGCTCATGATGAACTCACAAAAGCAATTCCCTCTCAGAAGCCAAATCTGTCTGGAAACCCTGCTGTGCAGAGCCTCACACTCCTCTCCATTGTGAAAAGAGTCCATGCCTTTCCTCTGTGGAGAGAAGCAATGTGAGACCAACTGTGCTTCTGACCGCTGAGAAATGAGTTTGCAGAGAGAAGCAACTGAAGTCTGGTAGTATTTCCTCCCCAAAGGAAGAGTATGTCTACTTTCTCAGTGGAACTTTGATTGCTTCAGCCCACCAAGAAAGGAGTCTGTTTCCTTCCTCTATCTATACTGAACTTGATTTTATCAATTTCTACCAAATTATCTAGTTTATCAAGGTCCATTTGAATCCCTATCTTCTTTTTTCTTCTTTTTATTTATTCATAATAAAAATTATGCACATCACACAAAACTAACATTAACACAAAACATACAATAAACCAGTGAAACCATTAATCATATATTTTATACATGTAATCTCTATGTGCACCCACCACCCATGGGACATACATTCATCCTTAATATTAATAATTATGATATTGACCTCTTCTCCAAAATGCTAATGTATGTCGATTTAGGTGTATTCCTTTTTCTTTGACAAATAAATATTCTAAGTAATTTCTTTTCTTTTCATTTTTACATTTTATTTCACAAGTCAGTTTTCACATTTTATTTCACATGGTACAGTTTTTAATATTTTCACATCCCCACCATAAATGTATATAAGTCCCAGTTTCCTTATTGCACCTCCAACAATTTTGTAGATTGTTTCTACTATAATAACTTAACATTATTAGAACCATGCACTATCTCCAAATTGTTTTATTTATTTATTATTTACAGTATTTATATTCCGTCCTTCTCACCCAGCAGGGGATTCAGGGAGGAGTACAATGTACACATACATGGCAAACATTCAATGCCATAGACATACCACAACACATATAGACAGACAGTCAGAGGCTATTTAACATTCCAGTTTTCTGGCCACCAGGGGAGCTGTTGCTTCACCGTCCATCTGCGACACTGATGAAGTACTTTCCGCATTCCCCGCATGCTTTTGCTGGAGATTTTTTATGGCCTCATAATTTTTTGTTAAATTAGCCTCCCCACACATAGGTGGTACCTAAATTTCCTACTTGACAGATGCAACTGTCTTTCAGGTTGCAAAGGTATAACAATTTTATAACAATTCTCTTTAATTCTCACATACATATTTGTCATAATTCTTTGTTTCTGAATTTTGAATCCCTATCTTCTAATGTAGAAGCCATTGCACCCAGTTCTGTCTTGCTGAGAAATGGCCCTAAGACAAAATCCTGAGGCACTTTACTTGAGGCTTCCTTACAGTTTGAAGTGCAGCCTTTGATGATGACTTGTTGACCAACCAGTTATGGATCCATCTGATGGTATTGCTGCCTATTCTATATTTCATCCAAAGATTTATGGGGAATCTTACTAAATGCTTTGCTGAAATCTAGATAAATGGTGGGCTCACTTGTGATACTAGGTGAACTTGATGGTGGGGCTGTCATGAATGAGGGAAAAGGAGGAGGAACATAAGACATCATTGGATCATGATGACACTATATTATCATGCCCAACCAACACCCACAAACTATAGGCACCTTACAGATGGGCCAGAAATAGATCCAACCAGATGTGTTGATATTTCTAGCTTGCAACAAGGATGGTGGGTCACACTGGAACAGACATCCCTTACTACATCCAGGGCTTTTAGTTTCAGGCATAGGCAGCAATTTATTGAATGCTCTTCCATCGCCTTTAACAAGATAAAGAGGTTACCTGCTGTTTTCTTAGCCTCTGACCCAGGAACCATTGCCAGCAAAAAGTTACTATTTTAGATTAAAACTCCCAGCCAGCATGACCATGGAAGGATTTAGGAAATTGAGGTCTTAAAGATAATTTACAATATAGGCAGAAAGCTTGGAAAAGTCTTTTGATGCCAGTGGCTGGTTTCATTACCATCAAGTAATTTTTAATCAAATTTTCTCCTTGAACCATTTAAAATATTTGCATAGCCATGTTTTTCACACCCATGAAAGCTACTTGGTTGATTACAGAGCCTATGAGTAATATTATTCTCTGGGGAAATACATCAATATATCATTAAATTGGAGTATCTGTTCCTTTCTGTTTTCTGTTCTTTTCCACCCTCCTGCCTTTGCCCTTTTCTCCTGTGAAGTTTTAATATACAAAAGCAAATATTTACAGTTGTGTTAGCTGCAGATAGACACCACGTCTGCCGGTTTTGTAAATTACATGTTTTAAGAATGCCTGGAAGAATGAAAATAAGGAGAATTGCTTAGCACTGAGAACAAAGTGGGAAAATAGCCCCTATCTGAAGTATGGGCTAGACTTTTTTCAGTAAGTAATTGAAAGAAGTGTAGACCTGTTGCATATTTTGCTACCTGTGTATTTATATTAATACACCCGATCAAAGAAAGGTATGGGATGTGAGAGGGGCTTTCTGAGGGAAAAGATAAACCCATTTACTGGAACAAGACATGCTGGGAGATCCATGACTTCTTGTGTTACATTCTTTAAAAAATTGTTGAAGTTTTGTTATTTTCTGTGTTTCATTTCAATGTGTGCTGTTGATTTGCGAAATGTTTTCTTCAAGGCCTAAGGCCCTTAAAAATATGCCTGGGGACTCAGGCAAAATGAACCATCAAATCGGGAAAGCTTCCTTTAACATCACAAGTGCATAAATTGGATTTCTTAATTGGGCTATTGGGGCATATTTTAATCACTTTTCAAGACACCAACCCAGTAGCTTTGAATTAATTTTTAAAATTAAGTGTTTATCTAGGCCCCGGAAACTAATCCCTAAACTCCCTTGAAGTAACTTCAGTTCTTCTAAACAAACCAAAACAAATTACTCTTTAAAGTTCTGATCCTTCAAACATTTGGAAAACACATCAGTAATGTTTCTGAGCATGTGAATTATTTTACAATGCATTTTATCCTTAAAACAACATATATAAGACTCAGTAAGTGCTAGGAATAAGTCTGTATTGAGCGGGAATCCTTGTTGAGCTTCTGCCACTTATCCAGAGGAAAGAGACCTTACAAACTTTGACATAAATGGACTTGTCTTTATCTAGTATGGCCCCACAATCAGAGAAAAGTGTAACTAGACTTGTTACCAATCATTTAGTTCAAGGAATAGTTTCTTGTTTAGCTTAATAGTTTTTTGTTTAGCATTTGAGTCTTCTTCGTGAGTGATAAAGCAGGGTATAAATAAATATAACAACAAGAACAAGAACAAGATCAACAACAACAACAACAACAACAACAACAACTTAGCCCTAAATAAAGAACTCTTGTTGAATCAGCAGTGAAAATGGGGTTAAGGGGTGCTTGGCATCATTGTGGTGCAATAGAAAACTATGTACGTTTCAGTTATAGATTAATGGCCCCATATGGGCTTGGATCCGGATAGTGGATCACCTGCCCGCAATATTGAGAAGTGGCTCCCATATCAGTGGGATAAATACATCTACACCAGGTTTTGGCTAGTTTTAAAGAAGCTATCCAAAAAGTTGTTTAGGAATTGGGTTCAGCCCCCCGGAAAGCTCTTTTCAAGCCTACAGCAAAACCTATAATAGACCCACTGTCCACAGATATCAGAATGACCAGCTGCCACTGTGCCATCTGTTGACAGATGAGTGAGAAATCCTGAGTGAGGAATGAGAAAAATATTTATATACTAGCCGTCCCCTGCCATGCGTTGCTGTGACCCAGTCTGGTGATCTGGAAAATAAAGTAATGCGAAAGTGTTGCTTTCTAATATGTGTAATTTCTTTATGCTCATGGGTAAACAGTATTTCTTGCTGTTTTTTGTCACTGTTGATGTGGAGATTGTCTGGTTTGCCTACTCTGGAACATGCAACATATAATTATCCTTCTTTAGGGGTCCTATAATACTATATCTCTCTGTGTGTGGATCAAATATATTTATCTATATCTATGGCTGGATGGCTCTTTGTCAGGAGGGCTTTGATTATGTTTTCTTGCCCTGGTGAAGGGAGTTGGACCGAATGGCAGGGATGGTCCTGATTAATCCTCTGTCATCCCATTAGTTCAGTTGCTTTTAATATGTCCTATTTTCTCTTCCTTCTTTCTGTGCTTTCTCTTAATTTTCATCTTACTTACATTATTGTGCAGAAGCTGTTCGTGCTCAGTTAACTCAGTGAGTGGGGAAGAAGAGAGGAGCACAGAGAATGTTGCCCCTCTGAGTAGATTCAAGGAAAAGTTTGCATTTTCTTTCTCATTAGAAACTTTTGCTATGTTGTCCACACTCAGAAGTTGCTTGGTCATACATGGTCTGGTTTTGATCTGTGAAATGTTGGAGGGTATGCAAATCTGACTCCCCAGGTACATCTGAGCCCATTCTGAAATAAGCAACAATTGTTCAGAGCCAGGACTGGCAAGCAGGTTGACTCTACAGCAGCAATAGGGGATAGCCAAACAATAGAGAGGATTAAGACCTCTATAGCTGGACTTCTCTCACAATGCAACACTTATATTATATTCTATTGTGAGTGATTTATAATGGCACTGACATGTTCAATACTGTGTATCTTCCATCAGCACAGGGCAAAAAGTTGGCCCAGTTTGAGGAAGAATAGAGTTTATTTGACTAATTTACCCACACTTCATTATAAGTGTGGGTAAATTAGTGGGCCTTTAGTAGAATTAGCTACAAGTAGTAAAAGTAGGTTACCATATCAATTTCTCATTTTTTACTTTATAAAAAGAATAGAAGGAGTAGAAATAATAGATAAACTATAATTTCAAACTGGTGAGTTGGAAGTCATATTTATTTATTTATTTATTTGCTATACTTATATACCGCTGCTTCTCAGCCTAGCCGGCGACTCAGCGTGGTTCACAACAAAATATAACAATTGGCAATATACAGTTTAAAAGCATAAAAACATAGTACACAATACATATATCAACAAACAATCCAATTCAACTCCTGACTAAAATCGTAATCCAGTTTCGTCGTCCATAATTGCCAATCCTTTAATCATTACATTCCTTGCACTGAGTTAACCGAATGCCTGCTCGAACATCCAGGTTTTTAGTCTTCTTCGGAATACCATCAATGAGGGGGCTGATCTCACCTCCATGGGAAGGGCGTTCCATAGCCGTTCATATGCATTCCCCCATGAGTTATTTTTACAATGTAGTGTTCAATGTAGTAGTTGTAGATTTAATTGCTATTTTTTATTGAGATATGTTTGCCTGCTCATGGTTTTTCATCGTTTGTATTATTACATTCCTTATATACTTGAGTATAAGCCAAGTTTTTCAACCCCCTTTTTAGACTGAAAAGCCCGACTTGGCTTATACTAAAGTCAAAGCTATTTATCAGTTTGCTCTGTTATTCTTCTTCTTTTTAATACATTTATTATTTAACTCTATTATTATTATTATTATTATTATTACACTATTTTACTCTATTTTTATTATTACATTTATTACTTTGCTTTATTATTGTTGTTACTTTACTTTATTATTGTTGTTATTTTGCTTTATTATTGTAGTTATTACATTTATTATTTTACTCTATTATTATTATTATTGGAAGGATACATAAGCATATTTACACTGAAGAAGGTTAGAATAATGGTTTAATCAGAGTTGGAATGTCTTCTCTTAAATTACAGGTTGATAATACACGTTGATATGGGAGATGGAAGCATGACACTTTGTTCCACCCTGAGCCCACCATGAAAGCCTTGAGCCAACCAAGGCTTTCACGGTGGGCTCATACTAGGTTCAAGTTCTAGCTTTTCGCTTTGTATTGGTGGGTGGTACCAAGTAGTTCTAAAAGTTTACCAGGGTTACAGACTTCGGTAGAGAAACAAGGGTTTTGGTGAAATAACATTTCGGTCTTTGTTTCCTCAGTGTAACTAAGGCTGATGTATGTAAGGATTATTTCATCCTCCTACCCCACAATCCTATGAGGTAGGTGAACTTGAGGAGAACAAATGAATGGGGCAGAGTCACTAAGCCATCTTTGTGTTTGGAGAAGATTCAAGACGAATCCCTCTTGTTCCATTTCTGTCCACCATACCAAACTAGAATTTCTTTGACACTTGACAGGTTAACCAATCCCTTAGTAATTGCTACGGCTGTATCTTATGGAATCCCATTATTTATAATTATTAATTATTTTATTATTATTATTAAACTTTATTTGTACCCCGCTAGCATCTCCCGACGGACTCGATGTGGCTTACAAAGGCCAAGGCCTCAATACAGAACACAAACAATACACTTAAAGCAAATTAAAACAATTAAAGCAATATTAAAACAACGAAACCAAAGGCAATAAACAGTACATCAAACAAGATAAAACTAGGCCGGGCCAGAGTAAAGGGTACAGGATTAAAAAGTGCTGATGTGACAGGTGATATGTAGGGATTATAAGGCAAGTGCAGTGTGCAGTGTGCGGCAATCTTAATTCTAATAAAGTGCTTCTGGGACTTGGTATAGGAGATTTCCTAATCGGGAAAGGCACATCGGAACAGCCAGGTCTTCAAATTCTTTCTGAAGACTGCCAATGTAGGGGCCTGTCTAAGATATTTGGGGAGAGTGTTCCAGAGACGGGGGGCCACCACGGAAAAGGCCCTGTCTCGTGTCCCCACCAAGCGTGCTTGCGACGCTCGCGGGATCATGAGCAGGGCCTCTCCAGATGAGCGTAGTGAGAGACTAATATTTTCTAGTTGAGAATTCTCGGTACCTCACAAAAAATCTCAGGATTTCATTAGATGGAACCACTACCACCACCACCACCACAACAACAACAACAACACTTTATTTATATTCTGCCCTTCTCACCCTGAAGGGGACTCAGGGCGGATCACAACACACATAGACGGCAAACATTCAGTGCCGCTTTTGTAGACAATACACAGACAGACAAAACAGAAGGGAAACGTTGTTGACTCCGTGTCCAGCTGTCTTTTGGTGCCAGGGAAGGTGAATCCAGCCACAGGGGCTGCTGTTGCTCCATTCTCTATGCTGAAGAGCCATCAGGACTTCCTCTTTCCTTTTTGGTCACCCAGCATTTTCTGATCTTCTTTCTTTATGGTGTCGTAAAACATTTCCCCTGCTTTTTAGCGGTACCTAATTTCTCTAATTACAGCTAAAGCTGTTTTTGAACTGCTTAGGTAAACAGTGAGCAAGGGCTGACTGTCGACCGCTCATGCCGACCTGGACTTCAAACTTGCAATCTTTGGGTTGACAGATCTTCTAGTTGCTGGTGATTTATCAGCTGTGCTAAACCTCTGGCCATAACTGTATAATATGGAAATGCTATAATTGTATAATATGAAAGACACATAGCTCTTTGTGTGCCATTATCATTATCATGTGTGTGCGTGCATGAATCTGGGAAGGATGTGTCCAGTGCAAGTTGCTTAATGCATTCTTTATTTATTGATTTATTGCACTTATATACTGCTTTTCTCACCCCTGAGGGGACTCAAAACGGTCCTCAGAATAATCAATGGCAAAATTCAATGCTCTACATGTACAAAATGACACATATCAAAACAACGACAATGACAATAGATTAAAACCATTAAAATTATCAAACTATAAAACAACAGTCACACACAATACATTATGTGAGCTAATGACAGTTAAACAATGACACAAGGGTGGAGGCTATATGTTAATCAGTGCAGGACAGTTTGTTGAGGAAGGTGATATGAAGCTCTGGGGGAAAATGAGGTACATACTCTTCTATTTCTAAGGTAATGCTAAGAATAAAAATTATTATTATTATTATTATTATTATTATTATTATTATTATTATATTTATACCCCACTTTATCTCCCCAAAGGGGACTCAAAGCAGCTTGACATAAAAGCATTAGTATACTATTTAAAATATACAAATATACAAACATTAAAACAGAATTAAACACAGCACTAAAAATTCAGTTAAATTTAATCAAAACATAAAGTTAAATAATAAATCTTTCCCACCTTTTAGAATGCAATCATATATGTATTTATCTAGAAGTTACTTCTAAACATATATAGAACTACATTATAAATTGCCACATTTTGGTTGCAAAGTAGCAAGTCATTAAATGAAATAGAGATGAGATTCCTATTAGGCAGTGAAAACAGCATTATTGCTCTTTTCAGCAGAAGCTCTGTCCTGGGTCAAGACCTGGAGATCTTCCGTTAATTAACTGGGGGAAACTGGCTTGTATGTTTCTACCAATACTGGCACTTGCCATATCATGCATCTCCAAGGCCAGCTATCAAATGAAGCAAATGTCACATTGCTTCCACACTGAATGAAAGAATATATCAATAAGTGTCTGTTTCTCTTTTTTGATTGTTGGCCTTTTGTCACTCACTCTTATTATTCGGATTGTTAGCAAGCCTTGTTTTGTTGGGGAAACCTCCAGGAAAATCTGATCCCATGGAAAAGTGAGAAATAATTAAGCCCTGATGACCACTGAAGACTGATTTTTTAACAGTCAATGCTCAAAAAGAAAGAACGGAGCATGGTGCTTCTTTTTCTCTCATTACATGGAAAGCAATGCTTGACATAGACCATTTGTGCAAAATGTATGGCACACATTTTTGTATCTGAGAAACTCTACTCAGAGTGTTTCTTTCTACACAATACATTGGATCCAAAGGTCCCTTCTTCCAAAAGAAGGACTCTTTCCACTTGCTCATCAGAGGGGAAGGGAAGATCTCAATATATTTTTGTGTCAAGGAGAGTACTGAAGCTGAGTGCAAGAAGAAAGAGTTGCAAATTGTACTTATAGTGAGATCAATAGAATAACTGTTGTTCAGGGGGATTCAGTCAGGAGTATTAGCACTTGAATTAGAAGCCTCAGAGTAGATCCACAGATACTTCTTCTGGTGAGCCAAATGAGGCTATGAAGTAGAAGATTGATAAAGAATAGCTTCTAGTCATGTCTCCACACTCACTGTCGTCACTTGGTCATTTATTGTCTGACTTGGCGAAATGAGTGCTTTTTATGGGTCAGGTCTGGGAATTCTGTTTGCAGATACAGCTTTCTTTTGCCTGCAGCTCTGAGTATTCCTTGTCTAAGAAAACCCTATGGAACTTATGTGGTCACCCTATGTTGACAGGTGACTTGAAGACACATATGCATCTCCTTTCCCTCCCAAGCTTGATGAAGGTGCCTAGGTCTATCAGATTGTCTGTTTCTTCATTATTCCCATGCCTCTTTCCCTCCTAATCTGCTATTTTCCTTATTCCCTTGTCCGGGTTCCACTTCAGGGTTGGCCCTACTATTAGGTAGAATGAGGCAGTTACACTAGGCAGTAGGAGTGTGTGAAATTCTGGACATAATTTCAGATTCAGAAACTTTTGGTGATTCGGAGATATGAACCATCAAAACGAAATGTGGGAAGGACCTCTCCGAAGCATTAACTAATCAAAACATAAGTCTCCAAAACTTGTGGAGAAATTCAGAAAAGATTTGTTGATTCAGACCTTTTTTCCGCAATGTAACATCTTCCGTGATTGACAAGGGCAGCTGCATACTATTTTTCCCCCTTGTCAGCCAATCAGAAGAAGAAAGATATCATCATCATCCAGAAGTTGTAATTAAAAAAGTAACTTTACAAAGCTGAGGTTTTTTTTTACTGCAAGGAATGGGGCAAGATATCCATAGAATTTTCTACCTCAGGTGGAAAATACTTCCTGATGGTAAAAGCTGTTTGACAGCTACATACATTGCCACAGAATGTGTTGTATCTCCTTCTCTTGAGCTTTTTAAAAATAAAGCTTGGATGGACATCTGTCAGAAATGCTTTGATGGCTTGTTTTTGCATGGCAGGGGGTATGACTGGATGGCCCTTAGCACCACTTCCAACTCTACAGTTCTAAGATCCTTCCATTTCTCTGCATGACTCCCATTGAATTTCACTGGATATGAACAGCTTACTTGTGTGCAAGATTACAGCACAAAGGGATTGTGCAATGACGGTTCTCATTGACTTGTAAAATTATTCTTAATGATTATCATAATTCTTCTTGTCCTTGGAATGATTACACTTGACAGGGGAAGATAGGACTTTTCTCTATTTTCCTGGATGAAAGCAATGTGTATGAGAAGATAAACTGGAAAGATGCTGTTTTGCAATAAGAACCCCCTCCCCCTTTGACTGGGCTTTCTTGTATAATGCAGAGTGGAAATTACAAACACCCCTAAATTAAATGAGGATAACAACATCAGCCTCTAGGTGATGAAAAGAACCATAAGACTCAGCATCAAATGCACCTGCAGAAGGTTTATAGCTGGAAGAAATATCTTCTCAGTCTATTGCAGGGGGAGTGCTTGGGGCTTGCAGTTTGGCCAAAGGCTCCAAAAGGGGCTCCCTGTCTGATAAACTCCAAGTCCCATGATTTTTTCCTTGCTGGGTGAACAGAAGGCAGGCAAGGAAGTTTCTGGGACATTTGCATTTTATAGGGGCCTTGTGTAAGCAGCCTTCCCACCTTCCCTTTTCCCTGTGAGGGCTCCTTGATGAAAAACACAGGGGGCACTGGATTAGCCCCATTTTCCTCAAAACTGGGCATGAATAGCTGGTGGCAAAACATTTTGGACTTTGGAACATTTTGAATTTCCAGATAAGGTAGACTCAATGTTTAGCTCCCTAGCCCCCAATATTGTTGGGTCTCTGCAGTGATTAGTTAAAGGTAAAGGTTTTCCTCTGACATTAAGTCCACTCATGTCAGACTCTGGGGGTTGGTGCTCATCTCCATTTCTAAGCTGAAGAACCAACGTTTTTCGTAGACTCCTACAAGGTCCTGTGGCTGGCATGACTGCATGGAGCGCCATTACCTTCCCACCGGAGCAGTACTCTACTCACATTTGCATGTTTTTGAACTGCTAGGTTGGTAGAAGCTGGGGCTAACAGTGGAAGCACACCCCACTCCCGGATTTGAACCGGGGACCTTTCGGTCACCAAGTTCAGCAGCTCAGAGGTTTAACCCACTGTGCCACCGGGGGCTCCCTGCAGTGATTAGGTCAGGTATTTTCTAGGCCTGGGTAACAACGGAAAAATTTGTTTCTAAAATCGATTCGTTTTTTGGGGGTTTTTGCGTTTCGATTTTTAAAAGAATTCTGAAATTTTTCTTTTAAAAAGTTCAATATTTACGAAATTTCGTAAACGTTAAAAAAATTATGAAACAATAACGAATCGATTTCGAAACAATAAAGAATGATTCGTTAATGGCGGACGCGACCGCGAAATACGTTAAAAAACCTCCAAATGGGACAGGGGGAACTTCTGAAGCTTCCCTCTCCCTCTGTTGTTGACTGTTGGTGTGATATTATAATTTTTTTCACTAATTAAACAAAAAACAACTATAAAACTTGCCCCAGACATGCGGAAATAATAACGAAATGACTTCAAAACGATAACGAAACGAATACATAACGAATCCGAAACAATTACGAAATGAATTTAAAAATTCGTTTTGTTTTTAAGTTGCTCCAGAATGGTTCGTTATCGCTTCGTTATAAAAAAAATAACGAATTTTTAGTGAATTACGAATTAACGAAACAAAACCGCCCAGCCCTAGTATTTTCATATACACATTATAACTGAACCACCAATGGCAAAATACAATTATATTGTAACCCCAGACTGTGAAAAGATTCATTTTTCTCTTTTAGAAATCCAAGCCGGTGGAAAGTATGTGGCCCTCCAGATATTGTGGGACTGTCCTTCCCTGTGGTTTCAATCCATACAGGCTATATTTGGGGGCTTGAAGTCCTATATCATCTGGAGTGCCACACAATTCGCTCTTCTGATAGGATAACGCCTTTCCACTTCTTTTGAACTTCCTTTTGTTCCCTCTCCCAATGACTGTTTCCCCCTGAAAACTGCCAACTGATAGGACAAGATCCTAAAAGAATCTATCAGAGCAGATGTTTTTAAGTATGTTCAACATGTACATTCCTTCCACTCCATAACTGTCAGATGGATTTTCTAAAGAGTTCAACTTTGCCAAGAATATTTGGAAAGGAAATGCACCTGAAATAGTTAATAGTTTTTAAAATTACAGAAATTAAATAAATAAAATTAATTGATTTGTGATAAGGAAATAAGGAATTTTGAGACCAATGCATGACATGAATGGGTTGATGACAAGGCATGGTTTGCCAAATCCAATTCCTGAGTTACTGATTTTTCTTGGCTGCCATATTGTTTGCCATTTCTTGGGGGGCATTTTTTTCTGGGGGGGGGGGGTTAATCCACCCATTTCATATATCAGTACATACCTCCATAACCAAGTTAGTAACCCCAATCACACAAATGCTCACTTCTGGTTCCACAGAAACATTTCTGGACGACTTAATCAATGGGTTGAGAACTGTAACACATAGATGAGAATGGAAGACAGTTTTGTAATATAAAAGGGAAGGTTGTCTTCTCCGTTGCTGCTTGAAATACCTCGCAGTTGCCTACTGACACACCACACTTTACACATAGTGGGAATAAATCATAAATGGTCCACAGTTGCAATGGGGTAAACGTTTGACCCGCTCAAGTAAACAAGCACATGCTTAAGCCATCTGGTGGATATTCAAGGAAATATGTCTAATTTCCTGACTAAATATGAATAAAACACTGGCAACGACCCCGACAGATGAGCTAGGAACAGGCTAATCTGTAGGCAGACTTGATTTTCTGAATCTGCAAACCCTGTATTTTTTAAAGTAGCCACGAAGATTACATAGTATGTTCAGAAACAGATGTATAACTTTCCTCAAAACATTTTTGGAAGTAAATGATCACTTGCTTCATAATGGGGATAACATATAACCATTTTATAAGAGGGTGCGGTGAAATACGCAATGCAATACTTGCTTGATTTCCATTTTAATTTAATTAATAGTCTAGGCAGAGAGTATTAGAAAGCTATTTGGTGTCTGTATGAAGATGTTGGAAGTTGTCATCAGGAGATTTGAAGCCACATGTTTGATTATTGATACTACCCATCTTCTCTGTCACATTTGTGACAGGTCTAGCCATATATCTTCTGGACCAGCATTTGGAGGTGGGTGAGGTTCAGTCTACTCTGGCTGAACCATGGCAGGATGCAGGTATAAACTATTAATTTTTGCTAGTTTCTGTTTGCATGTTCTCTGGAATAGTGAGTATCTCTTTTGGAAGATCTCCCTCATATTGAGAGAATTGTGGTATCCTAGATGGATAAGTTCTTTTTGCAACTCAAAGAAGAACTTCTGTGGGGAAAAAACCAATGCTCTTTCAGGATTACACCCTGTGGCTGGTTATGAGTAGAACAGTATTTAATCAGGCAAAGCAGCTGGACAGGAAAAGGATTTACAGTGCTTTATTAAGTACTCAGCAATATCCCATATAAGGAAGAGTGGAGGAGGAGAAGAGTTGTCAGTTAAGCCTCCTACGAAGAGTGAAGCTTAGAAGTCTGGAAACGCCTGACTCTGAGGTATCGGTGGAGGAATGTGAACGTGTTTGTGAAAAAACCTGTAGCATTTGCACTATTGCCAGCCCACAAGGACAGTGGCCACTTTGCTTTTTTCTCTCCCTGTCATGCATGCAAATATATGTATTTCTAACTAAGGTGTCCTTATGATTATGTGATTATGTTGAGTTATGCTAATATATCACTATGCTGTTTAATATCTACATGAAGCCGCTGGGTGAGATCATCCGGAGTTTCGGGGTGCGGTGTCATCTGTACGCAGATGATGTCCAACTCTGTCACTCCTTCCCACCTGCTACTAAGGAGGCTGTCGAGGTCCTGAACCGGTGCCTGGCCGCTGTAACTGTCTGGATGAGGGCGAACAAATTGAAATTGAATCCAGACAAGACAGAGGTACTCCTGGTCAGTCACAAGGCTGAACAGGGTATAGGGTTACAGCCTGTGCTGGTGCAGGTTCGCAGCTTGGGTGTGATCCTGGATTCATTGTTGAGCCTGGATCCCCAGGTCTCAGCGGTGACCAGGGGAGCATTTGCACAGCTCAGGCTCGTGCGCCAGCTGCGCCCGTACCTTGGGAAGTCTGACTTGGCCACGGTAGTACATGCTCTGGTCACATCCCGCCTCGACTACTGCAACGCTCTCTACGTGGGGCTGCCCTTGAAGACGGCCCGGAAGCTCCAGCTAGTCCAGCGCGCGGCAGCCATGTTACTAACAGGAGCGGGACGCAGGGAGCATACAACGCCCTTGCTGTACCAGCTCCACTGGCTGCCGATTTGCTACCGGGCCCAATTCAAGGTGCTGGTGTTGGCCTACAAAGCCCTAAACGGTTCCGGCCCAAAATACCTGTCTGACCGCATCTCGGCCTATGAGCCCACGAGGACTTTGAGATCGTCCGGGGAGGCCCTTCTCTCGATCCCGCCTGCCTCACAGGCACGCCTGGCGGGGACTAGGGACAGGGCCTTCTCGGTGGTGGCCCCCCGGCTGTGGAACACCCTCCCTGTGGACATCAGACTGGCGCCCTCCCTCATGACATTCCGCAAGGGACTAAAGACGTGGTTGTTTGAGAAGGCGTTTGAGTAAGTGCTGCAACAATTGGCAATGACGATTGGAACGGAACATGGATAATGAGATTTGGAGTGTGATTCAATGATGAGACATTGCGAATGATTTAGTATAACTGTATTATTGATAGTGTCGTTGTTTACTGTTGATGTGATATTGCTTATGTTGTAAATTGTACCTGGTTTTATATGTTGTACACCGCCATGAGTCGCCCTAGGGCTGAGAACGGCGGTCTATAAGTGCAGTAATAAAATAAATAAATAAATAAATAAATATAGATATTGTTGAACTCCAGGACACGAAAAGCTCTCTGACTTTAAACACTCACCGTTGGATGGAAAACAATCCTTTTATTGAAGATAATTAAAAAGCAGTAAGGTAAAAAAAAAAACCCCTAAAGAAACAGGTAAATCAAATTAGGTAGGAAGATTAGCAGGAACAAAGTAGTCCAGGTAATAGTCCAGCAAAGTACATAAAAACAAAGTCAAAACTTCCCAAAGAAAATGCAAGAAATCAGGAAACATGAACCTAAGGCATGAATATAGAAGCATAAAATCCAAGAATCAAAACCACGAAACAAAGGCACTTAAAACATGAATTTCCCAAGCAAAACCTCCATGAACAAGAATGAGAACTTGACTTGAATCCAAACGATGCTTCATCTGGCTGTATATCCTGTACTTGGGACTTTTATCTTCTTATTAGCTAAGTCTCTAGCATTCAGAAATTGGTTTCGTTTTAACTGAGAATTTCTTATATTTTTTTCTCAGAGCCTGGCAGACCACTGTTCAGCTCTCCTGTTTTGACTAATCTCCTCCTGTCTATCTATTTGCTCATTATCTATTTGCTCATTAATTTCTGCAGCTGTGCCAGGTGCCAAGCTGTTTTCATGTTCCCTATCATGGGAACTCTCTGGTAACAATTTAGAAAGCATACCATCATCCCTACACCTCTCAGGGACATTCTCATTGGAAACTATACTTGAACAGGGATTTCCTGGTCATTCTCTGCATCAGTATCACTGACCAAACCATTACCATCTTGAAACTCATCTTGAAACTCATCAACATCACTCCCTACATCCAAAGCACCCTGATTCTGAAACATTTTCAACATTTTCTAATGTTACACCATTATGCCGTATATCTCGCATTGCAGAGGGATTGGCTAGTGCCTGCTTAGTTTTCTTGAAGTTCAGTGAGAGTCTGAGCTTTTCATATGTTTCTGCAAAGGTGTTTAGAGTGGCTTGTAGGTCTTCTTCTGAGTGAGCATAGATTACATTATCATCAGCATATTGGAGTTATGTAACAAATGTTGTTGTAATTTTGGTTTTGGGTTTCAGTCTGCTGAGGTTAAATAGCTTGCCATCTGTCTGATGGATGATTTCCAGGCCAATAGGAAGCTTCCCACCAACAAGGTGCAGTACCATAATGACGAAGATGGAGAATAAGGTTAGGGTAATAATCTCGGTGGTGGCTCCTCGGCTGTGGAACGCCCTTCCTACGGACATTAGACTAGCACCATCTCTAATGGTATTCCGCAAAAAGGTGAAGACCTGGATGTTTGTGCAGGCGTTTGAGTAATTTAGTGCAATCTGGTAATGGAACATAGGAATGGAACAATGGACGACGAACCTCGACTACGCTTGGATGATGAGAAGATTGGGTACGGTTGTTTTTTGTAATAATTGTGCATTGTAATTGCTTATTGGTAATTTATGGATAATGTGTTAAGTCAATTGTTATATGTTGTATGGAACCACTGCTGTTTCTACTGTTTTTACTGTTTGTGAACCGCCGTGAGTCGCCTTCGGGCTTGAGATACAGCGGTATATAAACAAAGTAAATAAATAAATAAATAAATAAATAATAACACATCCCTGTTTGACACCTGATTCCACCTTAAATGGGTCACTTTGTGAGCCACTGCTCTCCAAAACCATTGCCATTATGTTGTCATGGAGGAGTCACAGGATGTTCACAAGTTTGTTAGGGCATCTGATTTTTTGGAGGATGGTCTAGACAGCACTGCAATTCACTGTGTGGAATGTTCCTGCATTTTTCATGGGGCTGTCATGCAGTGAAGATCATGTCCACTGTTCCTCTGGAGAAGTGGAAGCTGTTCTGGGATTCTGGAAGGACGTCTGCCATTTTTTGAGAAATGTGTAGATCCTCCAGCATGAGGGGTGGGGTGGGGTGGAAAATATGATTCAAACAGATATTGTGCACAGAATCCTGCAGAGGATTGTACCGACCTCAAGTTTAGTTGTCACAATGCTAGGCAGCACTCAATCACATACATCTGATGGCACTCAGTAACATTTTTGAGAGCAATATGTCCCTATAGCTATGGGCCTGACATGTGGTTTTACTTACCCGCCGCTAACAAAATGTGTCCTTTCAAGGCATGTTCTTGGTCCTCCAAGCAATTATATGGCATGCTTCACCCTGGAGGTCCTAGCAAATGAACAAAACAGAAAAAAATGCATTGAAAATACCCCCGAATCAGGCATGTAGCCGGGGGGGGGGGGGGGGGGGGGGGCTTGAGGGGCTTCAGCCCCCCCCCCCCAAATTCTCATGGTAGTTCGCGAAAAGGCTTTACTGGTGCATTATTTAAACTGCTATGTTTATTCATATCATGATCTGATCACCATACTCAATATATCCCATATGCATGGGGGTATTGGGGTAACGATACAAAAGGTTTGCTAGGGTAGACCCTCTTTCACTCAGACTCAGCCTCCCCCCCGAAACAAACTCAGCCCCCCCCCCCCGAATCGAAATCCTAGCTACGGGCCTGCCCCGAATAGTTACATTTTATTTTGGATTATGATATGTTCATGAAATCAAAAATAAACTTCTATGAGGGAGGTGTGTGTATGTGTGTGTGTGAGAGAAAGAGAGAGTAGCAGTAATCTAGTATACAATACTAAGTGGATAATATGTGGACATCACATTAGCTCCCAAACTGCTAGAATTTCATCCATGTCATAGGAAAAAAGTTACAGAAAATTGTATTACTAGTGAGAATGAATATTTTCTGTCATTCAGTGGTACAGAGCTGTTTTATCCTCACATGTTCTGTCTACTCTAAAAGGTTGCTTAGTGATATAATCTCCTTTATTTGGTATTTCCCATCCAGGATGAAGGCAGTCTTTGATGCTGGGTGTCACCACCAGTTTCTGGGCTGTCTGGATTTGTCCTAGATGTCTGGAAACCATAAACATTAAGTTGTATTTACATGGGACCTATGTTTATAGACCCACTTGTCCTCTCTGGGTGGATGGCTAAACTCCATTACCTCCATTAAACTAAGCCAGGGACATCAAGAGCGATGCACAATTAATATGAATGTATGCACACATATTTGACTTATCTAAAGGAAATCATTCAAATGGCCTGACTTCCCAAATGTTTTCAATTGTAATGGCATTTTGAAATCCTGCCTGCATAAGTAATAAAGCTGATGCTCATCAAGTATTTGTTACAGCACAAGCCCCCCCCCCCCCATTAAAACGAAGTCTCCCAAACTTCTGGTTTACTTTAATTGGATCTCTCTTCTAAAACAAAGAACAGATGCAATGCATCATACAGCTGAAAAAAACCAATGAAACTAACCTCCACCCCAAACCACTCATCTTCCTGCAATCTGGATTCAATCATTTAATTTTTATTCTTCAGGCTGTAAACAGGCAAGAAAATTGTGACATGTGCAAATATCTCCTATGTTATGTAAATGTTTCCCCATTGCATGCCACATTGGAATTCTGAGGTCAGATTAATTAATGCTATTTTACCATATAATGTTTATCAAAAGAGTGTTGGCATACTGATTCTAAGCCTGTGCTGATTTGGAAACACTATAAAATGTGTATGGAAACTTCCCTTTTGAAATGATTGAGATCTTCTAAACGTTTGGATTTATCAAAAACAAGTCACGCCAGACTAATCTGATCTCTTTTTTCGATAGAGTTACAAGCTGGATAGATGTGGGGAATGCCGTGGATGTAGCATACCTGGATTTCAGTAAGGCCTTTGACAAGGTCCCTCATGACCTTCTGGCAAGGAAACTAGTCCAATGTGGGCTAGGCAAAACTACGGTTAGGTGGATCTGTAATTGGTTAAATGGACGAACCCAGAGGGTGCTCACCAATGCTTCTTCTTCATCCTGGAAAGAAGTGATGAGTGGAGTGCTGCAGGGTCCCATCCTGGGCCCGGTCCTGTTCAACATCTTTATTAATTACTTAGATGAAGGGTTTGAAGGCAGGATCATCAAGTTTGCAGATAGCACCAAATTGGGAGGGATAGCCAATACTCCAGAGGACAGGAACGGGATTCAAAACGATCTTGACAGATTAGCGAGATGGGTCAAAACTAACAAAATGAAGTTCAACAGGGACAAATGCAAAATACTCCACTTTGGCAGGAAAAACGAAATGCAAAGATACAGAATGGGGGACGCCTGGCTTGAGAGCAGTATGTGTGAAAAAGATCTTGGAGTCCTCATGGACAACAAGTTAAACATGAGCCAACAATGTGATGTGGTGGGAAAAAGAGCCAATGGGATTTTGGCCTGCATCAATAGGAATATAGTGTCTAGATCTAGGGAAGTAATGCTACCTCTCTATTCCGCCTTGGTTAGACCACACCTGGAATATTGTGTCCAATTCTGGGCACTACAATTGAAGAGAGATGTTGACAAGCTGGAATGTGTCCAGAGGAGGGCAACTAAAATGATCAAGGGTCTGGAGAACAAGCCCTATGAGGAGCGGCTTAAGGAACTGGGCATCTTTAGCCTGAAGAAGAGAAGGCTGAGAGGAGATATGATAGCCATGTATAAATATGTGAGATGAAGTCACAGGGAGGAGGGAGCAAGCTTGTTTTCTGCTTCCTTGGAGACTAGGACGCGGAACAATGGCTTCAAACTACAAGAAAGGAGATTCCATCTGAACATGAGGAAGAACTTCCTGACTGTGAAAACCATTCAGCAGGGGAACTCTCTGCCCTGGAGTGTGGTAGAAGCTCCTTCTTTGGAGGTTTTTAAGCAGAGGCTAGATGACCATCTGTCAGGGGTGCTTTGAATGCAGTATTCCTGCTTCTTGGCAGGGGGTTGGACTGGATGGCCCATGAGGTCGCTTCCAATTCTATGATTCTATGATTCTTTAAAATCTTAGCATACAGGATTAAATAAGCAGCTGATCTGCATAGGTATTTATGAAATCAGATTCAATACTAGAAGAATCAAATTCTTAGAGCACTGGTTAAGATACTAACTTGTTGTCAAGTTAACTATAATTTATGGTGACTCTAAGAATGAGAGACCTCCAAGTGCACTGTAACCAACAGTCCTGAGCAGTTCCTGCAAACTTATGCTGTAGATTCCTTGGTTGAGTCTATCCACCTGCCTTCCTCTTTTCCAACTGCCTTCAACTTTCCTAAGCAAGATGATCTTTTTAGTAAGTCATCTTCGTATAATATGCCCAAAGTATAGTTCTCTACTAAGTTATCTGGGCTTCTAGAGAGAATTCAGTCTTGATTTGCCCCAAATCTTTTTATCTATCTTCTTAGCAGTCCATGCTGTCCCCAGAACTCTTCTCAAGTACCACATTTCAAACGAGAAGATTCTTTAGTTATCATTTTTTCACTATGAATACTCAGAGATGATTTTGGCAGTTCCTTCCTCAGTCTAAGATAGACTCCACAGTACTTGGTGTTCCTTGGCAAGCTCTCATCCATAAACTAACCAGATTGACCCTACTTAGCTTCCAGGATCAAAGAGTATCGAGTGCTCTAGTGTATTTAGTGGGCTGGCTTCAGTATTTAATGATGTGTCTTTACATTGAGAATCTTGTCTGGCTCCTTTATCGCTGTTATTCCAAGACCTAGCCTTCTTGATTGCTTGAACTGAAGTATAAAAAAACTTTGACTATCTCAATGTCTTTATGTCTAAAGTAATTTAAATAATCTCAGGTTATTATTTTTTGATTTTTTACTGTTTGTTGTAAACCTGCCTTTGTACTTTGTTCCTTGACTTTCTTCAGTAGTTGTTTTCTGTTAGTAATTTTCTGTTTTATGCTAGTAATTTGCTGATATCTGCATATCTTAAATTGCTGATGTTGCTTCTCCCCATTTTATGCTCCCCTTCCTTAGAGTCCAATCTAGCATTGCATATCATATATTTAATGTACAAGTAAAACATATAGGGTGATAGAATGCAAACCTGCCCAAGCCCTTTGCCAATTGGAAAGCATTCCGTTTCCCCATATTCTGCCATAACATTTGGCCTCTTGTCTTCAGTGCAGGTTACACAATTGATGGATTGTCACCTTGTCGTGGTGAGAGGGCTTGCACATTCCAATGAACCAGTGGGCATAACTGCCAGAGTTATGTACTCATAGGAGGGGCTGCAGAGGAGGACACAGACCAAGAACAAGACCTCAATGGTGGAGCAGGCGGACAACAACATGGTACATGTTGCAATGGCTGTGAAGGCAGAAGAAGGCTGCAACAGATGAGAAGCCACTGTCATCGTGTTAACCATGTTGCTGGATCGGACCCTCATTCTGTCAAGACTGTGTGTTAATTGGCTGTGTACTGACCTCCACATATTAAAAAAACTCACGCACAGGCAGAAAAATAAAACAAAACCAACAAAAGTCCCATGGTGATCAGTGAATGGCGATAGGGGCATGACTGTGAAATCTGGAATCTCTTAGTCACAGATGTGGATGGTGGATATGGATTCAGTAGTTCTGCCTCAAGGCAGTTGAGTAGCCCGGCAGCTGTATCCATGACTGAGTAGCCCTTTTTGGGATCCACTCTGTTCACCCTACATGGGAAGGGGGCAAGAAAAGGTGCTCTAAACATAGTCTGCCTCTCTTATCCCTGACTGGACTGCCGTGCCCAAAGGGGTCAGTACCTTGTGTGCTCTCCATTTGAGCCTCTTCGAATTCCACTGCTGTTAAGATTGCACTGCTCCTGGCAGTTGCACAGTGCTTGCTGAGGGGTAACAGGAAGCATCTTTGAATTTACATCTTTCTTCTCCTCTCCCTTAATGTCCTGGAGGAGAGGTACTGCTTTCTCTCCAAGAGAATCTTCTTTGGGAACATTTGGAAAGGTGGCCAAAGTCTGTGATGGGTGCTAGAAGACAGAATAGCAAAGTTAAGCACATGTGGATGGAAGCATGCATATGCACATTTCTTTATCTCTCCAGTAGGACAGGGGTTGTGAGTTCTTCCTTTTTAGGTGAGGAGGGGGAAGAGGGATACATCAACAGCAGATTAGGGCTAATGAAAATAAAAAGTCAATTGGTTTTGGTTTCCAGTGGTGGAGTTATAGCTTGAGAAAGAGGCGAGGTGTAGCTAACAAGGATCTACACACATAAGATGTCCTCTTGCTCCCCTTCATCTATGGGAAGTAAAGTGATGAGTAAGCTGAAGCAATGCTCTCTTTCCCTTCCCATAGACCAAAGGAAAGGCCACCCCATGTGCTCAAGCAAACAAAGTACCATCACGATTTAAGAGAGATGTACAGAAAGACTTTTTAAACTTAAATAAGAAGGACCACATCTGAATAGTAAGACATTTTACAGCTTGGACATCATGAGAGTTGAGGTTAGCAATGTCAATAGTAGCACAATGTCAGTAGTAGCACACACACAAGGTCATCACAGATTAGTCACATCCCTAGTAACTCCATTTTGAGAGATTTGGAACAATTCAATACATCAGCCCGTTAGTATCTGCTAGAGTTTGGCTCCAGGAAACTATCCAAATTTCATGTATATTTAAATCATACTATATACAATGGCATTAAAAATGGATTCGGTTATATAAAATGGCACAATTAGGGATTCACTTTTGGATTTTTTTAAAAAAAACCAAACTGTGGGTGGTTGAATCTAATCCATAGATACAGAGGGCTAAGAGTGCTGTGCAAAAGATTAGGGAAACAAAAGGATTCTTTTCCTGAGAAGCAATATGAAAAACTCTATCAGTTTAAAATGAAACTGTTTTAAAAATTACTAGAACGTTTACCAGTAGAGGAAATTTTAAAATGTATATGGATTTGCCCATGACCTCTTTTAAAAGTTTTTTGTGATAGCAGACAGAATGGAAGAGGCAATTACACAATTCAAAAAGCACTGAAAACAAAGATAGCTCCTTCCTCCCGTTCTACATTTGAGGCAGAGCAAACTACAAATACAAGTTTTGCGCGGAACCATCCTCTAATTCATTTTTCTGTTTCTTTGTAAATATATTCATCTCACTGTACTGTACCATATTTTAGTGGAGGCTTCTCTGTATCCCCACATG
Organism: Anolis sagrei; assembly: GCF_037176765.1. Classification (NCBI taxonomy): domain Eukaryota; kingdom Metazoa; phylum Chordata; class Lepidosauria; order Squamata; family Anolidae; genus Anolis; species Anolis sagrei. Next base: position 87,039,536 of record NC_090022.1, read on the forward strand.
GAGAGTTGGAGTTGGCAGAGGGAGCTCATCCGAGCTCTCCCCAGATTTGAACCTCACAACCTGTCAGTCTTCAGTCCTGCCAGTACCCGTGCCCTTGCCCAAACCCTACTTTAAGGAATTAATCAATTTTTGATCTTTTAACTTTTTTATCTTGTAGTTGCACAATCATTTAGGAGTGGGTTGACAGGCCAGTAGGCTGGGATGCCTTGTATTCATATATGGTTTTACTGTATGTATGTTTTGCATGTTTTGATATGGTCAAAATTGACTAATCAATAAAGAATTATTGTTGTTGGTGATCATGTCAGTCCTGCCGGCCTAAAGGTTTAACCCATTGCACCACTGGGGGCTCCATACTGTACCATTGAACTATGGGGAACAGTAGGTTTGATAATAATTTGAGTTGCCAATGTAACACTGGGTCACAAGTCCTGATTTGGGTGAATCTACACTGTAGGTCCAATGTAGTTTGTCACCATGCGTCAATGCAATAGAATTAGTATGGGAGTTGCAGTTCTACAAGATCTCCACCTGAGAATGCTGGTGCCCCAGCAAACACAACTCCCAAGATCGCACCTCATGTTACCTTGATGTGATCCACAACAGAATGAGATTCAAATGGAAATGCTTTACAAAAAAACATAGGCAAGTAATAGTTTGCTGTAATTATCAATTGTCTTTAAAAGAATGGTGGCACATAATAAAAACTGGGCTATAGTACCGGTCTTCAGACCTTAGCTGTTGATCAATAGTTATTGGATATTTAATAACTAATAGGAAATACTCTGGAGTATTAAGCAGTTTGCAGAAGAAGGTAGCAGGTTACAAATGGCTGCCAAAGGAACTCCAACTGTAAATGTGAATTTATTAATACAGAGCAACACATTACGCCAATATTCTCCCAGCAGGGCTAATTAAAACTAGGGAATGGTGTGTGTGTGTGTGTGTGTGGGGGGGGGGGACCCAACCTTTAGCACTGGCAGTCTGTACAATGCACATTCTGGGCTGAATGCAGCTTATAATTTAAAGAATAGGCCAATAACCTTGAAATTTCAAAGCAACCGGAAAGAAAATAGGATAATCATTAAGTGATAAACTTAGAGCTGTATATTTTACAGTATTTACTAAATATAAATATAGTCATTCATCTAATGAGGAAAGGTGCTCACAACAGCATGCCCATTTTGGAGGGGAAATGTAACTAGCATTTGATTCAGAACAGTCCAGTTTCTGATTTTTTAAATAATAGTTTGTCCTTTAGGGATATGAAATATGAGATTATGGAAAGCATTAAACTTTTATAATGTTTCAGGAAGACAGCTGTCACATGCTTCTTTCATCAGAGAGTGAAGAGATTAAATTGTTTAAAGTTAGGTTTATGAAGGTATTACTATGCTGGATTTCACACAGGGAGGTAGTGAAACTAATTTCAAATGTGGTGCTTTGATATATAAGTTCCTGGAGAATTTTAATATTTAGAGACTGTAGAGAAGTTTTCATGATTCATAGAACATATTTGTCTATTCATAGATGGAAGGTAGACATTTTATCTATTTTGTGTACAAAGAATTCACATGAGTAACTGAATGCGCCAAAATCTATCAGTTTTAACTTATTGTACAAAGAAACTTTCATATATATGTGTGTGTGTGTGTGTGTGTGTGTGTGTATGTGTGTGTGCGCGCGCGCACGTGCATGTGTGTACGGCATTGAAGTGGGAAAGAAATCAACTTTGAAAATATCAAAGTAATAGTAAACCAAAGCATGAATCAAATAGTAAAAAGCTGTCTCTCAACTGACAGAAATAACTCTGAAGTTATCTGTGCTACAAATTGCTGTTTTTCTTATTTCTTGTGAAGGTATTTCCAGAGCAAATGCTTGCTATTCTTTCAAATGATTTCATGTTAAGAAATAGCTCTGTGCAGACTGGATTATTATAGGGGTAGCCAGGTTTTTTGGCACCAAAACCCTCATGCAGAGAATAGGTCAATAGAAAGAAAGGCTGCGGGAACAGCATTCTTACATGACAGTGAAAGTGTTACTTACTTTACTTACTTACTTACTTACTTACTTAGGCGATCCCTTGTTGTACAAGTATGATGACCTTTCAAGCGTAGGGTCTTGGCGGTGTGTCCATAGGTGACTGTGGAGTCCTATTATTGACCTACATGTTCTTCCACAGTGAGGGTATCGGTTTCCAGCTGGAAGGTGGTCCCGGTCAGGATTGGCTTGATGCACCTTCCTCTTGGCACATTTCTCCCTTTCGCCCTCCATTCGTGCCTCTTCAAATTCTGCAGCACTGCTGGTCACAGCTGACCTCCAGTTAGAGTGCTCAAGGGCCAGGGCTTCCTAATTCTCAGTGTCTATGCCAGAGTTTTTAAGGTTCTCTTTTCCTTTCCACCAACATTCCATTTTCCGTTCTGGAGTTGGGAGTAGAGCAACTGCTTTGGTTTACTATTACTTTGGGAGATGGTGATTGGGCACTTGGACAATGTGGCCAGTCCAGCAGAGTTGATGGTGTAGGAGCATCGCTTCAATGCTGGTGGTTTTTGCTTCTTCCAGCATGCTGACATTTGTCTTCCCAAGAGATTTGCAAGGTTTTTTTTCTGGAGGCAACACTGATGGAATCATTCCAGGAGTTGAGTGCGACGTCTGTAGACAGTCCATGTTTCGCAGGCATATAACAGGGTTGGAAGGGCAATAGCTTTATAAACAGGCACCTTGGTATCCCTATGGATGTCCCTATCCTCAAACACTCTGCTTCATTTGGAAAAATGCTGCACTCACAGAGCATTGCGAAGGGATTGGTTGGTGCCTGCTGGAAAAACACTTTGGTTTTCTTGATGTTAAATGAAAGGCTGATCATCTTGTTTGCTTCTGCAAAAGTGTTTAGAGTGGCTTGTAGGTCTTCTTCTGAATGCACACAGACTACGTTATCATCAGCATATTGGAATTCTTTAACAGATGTGACCTTGGTTTTGGTTTCCAGTCTGCTAAGGCTAAATAGCTTGCCACCAGTCTGATAAATGATTTCCACTCTGGTGGGAAGCTTCCCATCAACAAGATGAAGTATCATAGTGATGAAGATGGAGAATAAGGTTGGGGCAATAACACACCTAATTCCACCTTAAATGGGTCACTTTGAGAGCCATTGCTGTCCAAGACTGTTGCCACCATGTCACCATGGAGGAGCCGCAGGATTTTCACAAATTTGTCAGGGCATCCAATTTTTTGGAGGATGGTCCAGAGAGCACTGTGATTGAAAGTGGTTGTCATGTGTTGTTAAGCAGGTATTGTTAGATTACAACTCCCATCAGTCCTTGCCAGCAAAACCAATGGTGAAGAATGCTCAGAGCTGGAATTTCACAATGCCTGGAAGGCTGCACATTGCAAAACATAGGAACCTATTTATTTTGAAACGTCTGAAGTTATTTATTGAGCATATATAAAGCTAGAAAGTCTATGGCTGAGGATGTGGCCTAAGACCTTCTAGCTTATCCTGAAACTGGTCAGAATTTAGACTAATACCATTTCCAATTCCATTTGCGATAATGGCAAGGAGAAGTATGACATAAGGAATCATCTAGCACTTTTCAGATTGAGGAGAAGAAATATCTAGCATAAACTTTCATGGACACAGCCCACAGCATTCGACTTTTTCTATGTAGCCTTATGCTAGAAATATCTTCCTCCGAGTTAATTTTAAAGGAATAACTCTGTAATATCTTTTTTGTGCTAAAACAAAGTTACAAGATGAATGAGAATGAGTCCTTAACCACCCCAGATGTGCCTCCAAACCACTCTGGTAGGGCTGGAAGAACCTTTGAGGTGGTCATGCCTCAGACACCTTCCACTGATGGAGCTTGGGAAGTTACTTTTAAAAAATAGTTACAACCATACTTTAAAATATGAGTGCAATAACACAAAGTATAGCATGTGGTATTTCTCTTCCACTACTTTGTGGAACCACTCATTCTAATGATAAAAGTAACAAAAAAAGCTACAATTTCATGGTAGAATGTAACTATCCTTTCTTAAGGTACAACTATAATATGTCATTATTCTGTGTGAAGGTGTCATGTGGCCTTCCAAATGTTGTTAGATTGCCACTCCTGTCATTACGTGACACTGATTGTGATGACTAGGTCTGCTGACACTTAAAAAAACCAGACAATCACCATAAAATATGTCATATTTTGTGCTTTTTGGAGGTTTCCTTGCAAAAACATTTTTGTATAGAAAACAGAGGACTTGGCATGAACATATCCATTTTAAAATGTCAGGTTTTTGTGCACTTTTATGACACTAAGCCAAGATAAAAGCTTTTTGGGGAATGAATATGTTTCACAAAAACATGGATGTGGTTTAAAATGGTTATAATGTTTTATAGTGTTTTAAACTTGTTGCTGTTAAAGTGCTTTTAATTTTGTTGGATATGCTTTTATATTGTTCAAATTATTTCTGTTTTCAATATTTATTGTACATTGCCCTGAGATGTTGTGATAAACAATCCGATAGAAATATTTTCATAAACATTTTTTTTGAGCAAATTAATTATTCACAAAAAGTCCCTAGGTATCAAAAATCACCAAAAACATGCCAAAAAGGTCATATTGTCTTACCTTCTTCTGTCTAACAATGAAATAAATGATGTAAGCAAACGTTACATCCCTATTTGACAAGTCAGTATTAGAAAATGCAACTGATTGCAAGTGCTTTTTCTACCCAGATAGTTCTAACCTGTTTTTGTAGCTCTTAGGTTGGTGCATTTTGGTGTACCTCAATCCGTTTCTGCTAGCCGAATACGGGAAGACCCCCCCCCCCCATTTTTGTGCACCTCCTGAAAATGGCTGGGTAGCTGCTTTTGGTCTGTAGCTGTAGCTCATTTGAGGCAATGGGGAATTTACAAGGGTCCTGTTTCCCCCGGGAGCCTTTCTTTTCTCTCTCTCTCTTCCTTCAGGGTAGTCTGGCCTTCAGTAATGGGGTTAAGGAAGCACCCTTCCTGGGACTGTTTCCTTTTTTCCCTTCAAGGGAGCCTGGGTATTAGCAAGGAGGTTAAGGAAGCACCCTATCCAGTCTATTATTGGGGGGGGGGCACTTCCCACAGGCTTCTTTTCCATATCCTTCATTAAGACCTGGATTAAAGGCATCAGAGTTAAGATGCCACTCTTTTTCTGATCCTTTTCCTTCTGTTTGTAGAGGAGACTGGGTTTAATGCTTTTTAAAACTGTTTCTACTTTTGAGGAGAGATGCTGCAGGCAGACGCACACACTTTCTATCCCTGCAGCATTTTAAGGAGGCCCAGGGAAGCAGGAATAATGATCTCATGCTAACCTTCCTGGGCTTCCTTAAAAAACCCTTTTTTTCTCCACTGAGCTTCCTGGAGTGGCAGCTTCAATCTTCTTTCTGCTTTGGATTTAATGCTTCCTTAAAGCTGTTTCTGGAGCCCCCGGTGGTGCAGTGGGTTAAACCACTGAGCTGCTAAATTTGCTAACCGAAAGGTCACAGGTTCAAATCCGGGGAGTAGCGTGAGCTCCCAGTGTTAGCCCCAGCTTCTGTCAACCTAGCAGTTCAAAAACATGCAAATGTGAATAGATCACTAGGTACCGCTCTGGTGGGAAGGTAATGGCACTCCATGCAGCCACATGACCTTGGAGGTGTCTATGGACAACGTTGGCTCTTCAGCTTTGAAATGGAGATGAGCACCATCCCCCAGAGCCGGACACGACTGGACTTAATGTCAGGGGAAAACCTTTACCTTTTTTTACCTAAAGCTGTTTCTATTTCCTACTCTAGAGGAGAGGTAACTAAATGGTAGGATTTATTATTATTATTATTATTATTATTATTATTATTATTATTATTATAGAAATATTTTCTGAAGGAGAGGAAGGGAAGGAAAAAAAGAAGCTAAAACTTTCCAAGCCCCCAAACATGTGCGTGCATCCCCACATATCCGTTCTACATGCCCCCAACTCCCAGTCAGTCCCACTAAATAAAAATAATCAAGAAAATATAGGAAAATAAAAAGATTCAACTGTGATGACAAATAGGGGAGGAGGAGTCTTGATTAGCTGCCACATGGTCCTGTTATGAACGGGAATCCATGATGGCTGGGCCCTTGCCTTTATGGACACCGGATCAAACCAAAGAAGCTGGATTGGCCAAAGGGAATGGCTAAAAATGGATCCGGGCTCATGCCTAGTGGCTACGGTGATGCAAATGAGTTAACAACCTTTGTAGAAATGCAGCAAACAATCTCTCCAACATTTTTAGAAATTCCAGGCACAAAGTGCAAGATTATTTATGAAGGTCCCTAATAATTAAGCACTTTGTGACCTTTTGTCACACAGCTGGTTTTTGTTTGTTTTCTTGTTTCTTTGACATTCTTTTTGCTGCCTTGTTCTTGGATGGTTTATGTGTTTCAAATGCAACAACACGGAGTGTTTAAAGAACTAAAACATATCACAGAGAGGGAAGCAATGATAGTGCAGTGACCTTAAATCTCTTCATGTCTTTTCTACTTATCAAAAATTCTGTTAGGCTGGTGTTCTTAGGGATCATGCCACGTCTTCTCTCTGGTTCCTTTTAAAACTCTCTGCTACAGGGGCCGCTAAGCTCCAGAACTTACTGACCAAAAGGTTTGCGGTTTGAATCCATGGGATGGGGTGTGTCCCCGTTGTTAGCCCCAACTTCAGCCAACCTAGCAGTTTGAAAACATATAAATGTGACTAGATCAATAGGTACTGCTTTGCTGGGAAGGTAATGGTGCTCCATGCAGGAATGCCAACAACATGACCTAGGAGGCATCTACAGACAACACAGGCTCTTCAGCTTAGAAATGGAGATGAGCACCACCCCCAGAATTGGACTCAAGAAGACGTAATGCCAAGGGGAAACTTTTACTGCTCCAAAAGCCAAACTTTTGGAGTCAGGGAGAAGTTTCCCAAGGGAAAGGGAATGCTTTTGCTATGGCTTTCTGAATAAATATAGGGCCTGTGAATCCATAGTCTTCAGTGAGTCCAACATTTGGTTTTCATGTACAATCATGTCTTTGCTTCATGCCTGATATCCATGCCTTCCTGTTCATTTTGGGAGTCCTGTATACTCCTGCTTTGAATTCATGTTCAAGCTGAGATTTTTTAAAGCTGTTTGCCTTGACTTCAAGCTCCTGCATTTGGATTTATTGGTTCAAGTTTGAGTCTGTCTCTTCAAGGGACTTTAGTCTTTACAACTTTCTGGAACTGAAGGACTTTGCTCCTATGGACTTGTTTATTGGACTTTGGAACTTTTCTGTTTCCTGACTTGGATTTTGACTGGTTTTTATTCAGGCATATCTATATCTATATTGAGAGCTATATCTTTGTGGGTGTATGTGCACAGTTATAACTACATCTCTCTCTCTCTCTCTCTCTCTCTCTCTCTCACACACACACAATTATAATTATATGTAATTTTTGAAGACAGATTTGTTGCCACTAAATCTTTTACATAATATCGAAATGCACAAGCCAAACATGTTAAGCTCGTTTAGTTAACATAATTGGAATGCATTATTTTCTAAGCTTATGTATTCTGCCTACCAACAATTAGCCTGTGATTGATATTTCTCTCTTTTATGTCAGAAAACATGTTCGTGACAGCATGCATACTGGAGAATAGAGTTCAAATATAGGACATTACTCATTTAGAGGCAAAATACTTAAGCAACTGGAATACACTGAAATTTTGCACTGATCCTTAAATCCTGCTACTGAAGAATTAAAGGTTAATCTGAATTATATATGCCTATCAGCTATGAGCAAGCAATATCTTGCATTGAACATTTTTTGTAGGTTTCATTATGGTAATGAGTCTATTTCAATCTATCTGTGTCTGCTTGAGCAGGTAGATTGAAATCCTTATCCAGGGGGAATAGAATATGGATGGCAAGAGAAGAAACAATCTATTTGAACTCTTCTTTGCTTCCAACAAAAGTTTATTCCTTTGCTTTCCACCCCACTCCATCTTTACTCCTGCTACCTGAATTTCCAGCAACATCGCATTTAAATAGGGAAGCAGCAAGAAGTGACATGAAAAGATGTGAGACAAGTCAACACATACTGCCTACCCAGAGAAGTCAATGGGAAGGGACTGAGAAGGCAGCTCTTAAATGAAGACAGACTTGTGCCATTACTTTTTTCTGGGGTCTCTAAAAAGCTTGAAAATGCCACGTTCATTTGATTCTTTTTATACAGCAAGAATGCACTAATTGATTAATTATTGTATCTGTATCTGGGAAGGGTTGAATTGTAATCTTTGTAATCTAGAGATTCAGGAAGCACCATTTAATTTTTCCACGTCTTCGTTTCTAACTTTAGATGGAACAAAAACATTGTTTCCAATTTTAGCTTTGCTGTTCTTCATGACCGATTAAGTTTTAAAATAAGTCAGTGCCACTCTAGCATTTTAATGCTGTTAATGTTAGGAAACAGAGCTTGAAAAATTACTTTTGGGGGATGTATATTACATCACAGTGAAACAAACAGGCTGCATATGGTAAGTGAGCCAACACATCTTCTCCTAATTAGCATATGTGCAGGCCTCATTAACAACTTGGAAGAGGGAAATCAGACAAAATAAATGGATGGCCTATACTTTCTCTGTTGGGATTCTATATAGCATGTAGATCTTCTAACAGATTTAAAATGGAAATGCATAAATTGTGAGTCTTACCTGTGGAGAAACAAGATGTAAGGCACTTATGTTTTTTTTAACCTGGTGAATTCTTTGTCTCACTATGACCACCTGTCAACTGAAAATAAGAGATGCTTATATTTGCTATCAAGTTGTAATAACCACAGAACCCCTTTCACTTGTGCTGCCTTAAATTCACATGATATCACTGAGCCCACATTGACAACCATGTGTCAGGTGTGGATGTCTTCAAGTTTATGAATGCTGACCCATATGGGTTTTTTTCCACATTCTGTAATCCCACGCATGCTTTCTAATTCAAAGGAAATTAAACTTCTTCAGTCTGCCTGGGGCACCTGGGTGCTCAGGGGAATTGCATTTGGAGGCAGAAACGGGGAAGCACTCAACAGTACTCATGTCTTAGTTCACTTTTGAGCTGGCCCTTTCAACAGACAATCTTGGCTGCTTGAAAGCATTTTAACACTGAGTGGATAGGAGATGTCACTTTTAATTTCCTTGCATCTATTATATATCTGTAGACATTGGACTAGACTGCTGCATTACAGAGTGAATCAAAGACACACTTATGTTGCTGTGCTCTTGTGTACTGTTAAGGAATGAATGGCTGCTGGAGGAGCACTGCGTGGCACTTAAAATTTTGCAGAAGAGCCCGCAGGCAACGAATATGCCAGAAATAGCTAGGCGGTATCCCCAAGCTGTTCATATACTCACTGTCTGTACGCCTGTCCATGTTTAAAGCCCACTGTGGACACATTCATCAACTGTGTGCTGCGAGAGATTAAGAGCTGTATAATAAGGCAGACTTTCCTTGCTCCAAGCATATTTACAAGGAATATTCTTGCTGCTCGTGTCAAACATTGCAGCTATAGCATCAATACCTATGAATTCTCGCTCCCCAGATGTATGGGTTGAATATGGGCATTGTATTTCTAGATGTACCACTTTTGGCAAGTGTCAGATAAATAACACAGTTGGCAATATGCCACATCTTATAAAAAAATAAGAGACGGGTAAAGGCTAGAGAATGGTGAAGCCTCAAATCTCTCTCTCATAGCATTGTAGTAATATTTGGATAATAAAAGAAGCAGATTGTTCCCCTGCCTTCATAACTGCTGGGTTACTTTGTATAAATGGTTCAGTTCTGCTTTTAACGAAGTGGGCAAGAAAATGAGGGGTGGGGAGTTACCTGTAGTGAAAAGCAATTTTAATTGGAGAGAGAAGAGTTTGCAACTGGGAGTTCCTGGATGCAAAGTGCAAACTCTGTGACTTAGTTAGGGCTTCTTCCCTAAGTATGAACTATATTGTCGAAAATCAGACCACAAATGATGAACCTCATAGTCTGCAACCTCATAGGGATGAATTGGTGAGCCTCCATGGACCTCATTCCTAGTTTCAGAAGTATTTTTATTAAACTCCCCATAGATTCCAGACACACCTCAGACTTCAGGGAATGGCAACACCTTAGTTAACATAAACCCCCAGAATACACATGGATCATCATCATCATCCTCATCCTCATCATCTTTATTTATATCCTGCCACCATCTCCCCAAAGGGACTTGGGGTGGCTTACAAAGGTGCTCTATGAGCAATCAGGAGCTACTAGCCCTGCAACATGCCTTTGTTTTGAAGAGCTGTCAAAGTGCTATAAATATTTCTGCATGTTTGCATTGAGGTATGTCAGTTCTTTGGAGTGCTGTCTCCACTGATATCCACTCTGGCCATTGAGAATAAACCCTCCAATGTTGCCTTCAGCTCGTTTGTGCCTTATTTGGTCCTTTGGAAGCTTGGCACTCTGGGCGTCGAACCTGCAGTTTTAGTGGAGCAGAAATCACATAACTATGGATATTTTTTTACACAGAGTGACATATGAGAGAGCAGTGCAAAAAGCAGTATTTACTTATTTATTTACATATGTCACTTTTCTCCTGAACTGAGACTGAAAGCAGCTTTGTTCTTGTAAGTTTTCAAGCCGCTTTGACTTATGGTGACCCTATGAATGAAAGACCTCTAATAAATATGAACAGGCTTACACTGGTCTTGCAAACTTGGGGCTATGGTTTCATTGATTGAATCCATCTGTCTGGTAGCTTACCAAATGCTAAAATGAGATTAGCTAAGAAAAAAAACCTTGATACCCAGAAAGTTACAATAAATTAAGCAAAAATTACATTAAACATTAAAGAATTAGAGTACATATATCCAATGAAGGGCTCCTTGCCACAAATTAATTGTTAGAAACCAATTTGAATATTTGTTTGTTGGTGAAGCAAGAGCAGAGAAGGGGCTGCATAGCCTGCGCACCAGACATGCTTGCCATGGGGATGGGATCTGGAAAAGCCTTTCCCAAGGATCTTAAGACTATAAAAGGTTAGATAGGGACATCGTTTGAGGCTATTTTCTTGTTCCCATGGTGGTTGCCAAATAATTTTTAAAATATCCACTTTTGTTTTCTCCCACTGAAGGCAAAATGGAACATGTAAATAAATAATACCAAGATGTAATCAAATCATGAACAAATTGATGTACTGGTAATTGTAGCAGCACATTTCACAAAATGTGTTCCATGTAGTATACTTACACAGAGACTACACCTACCTTTTGTGATTTCCCAAGGCAGTTTGGTTGTGCATGTGTCAATTTGAAACAACATCCCATTTCATTGAAAGGTTAGGCCTTTACATACTACTCCCCAAGTCTGTTCTTCATAGCCTTCAACCTTTTCAGATAACTTGAATATACCTTTTTAAATAGTAAAAATGAATGAATGAATCAATCAATAAAAAGACAAATTGTCTTCCCCAAATTTCTTCAAAAGTAGCAATTGTTCTTTTAAATTGATTACGTTTCTCTTTCTAACATTAAGAACCGAGGTAAATGTCTCACTTTTGGCATTTTGTTAGTGCGTATGGCCAGTGGAGTATGAGAAAATTGGCCTTCGGGCATTTGCAGTCACCTACTCATTCATGGTTCTTTTCACCAAAACTCTTCACATCTGCACAACAGGTAAATAATTCAACAGCTCATGCTACAGTATTTCTTGGAAGGAATAAAACATTCATCTCTGGATATTTCTAAATGAAGTCCTGTAGACACATGTAAATGGCACGAATATAGCTTTAATTAAAACTTAAATGAAATCTAATTACATAGTTGTGATTGTGAAATATGTGCAATATGATGTCATAAGACTTAAATGCATATTTGTCAAGGGTTAAAGGAATTACTCTATAAATAATGTAACTTCAGTCCCCAAGCCTATTTCAATTCCAGCAGCAGTCTGGCAATAAAAAGTACACAATGCTGGGCAAGACAAATCTATGGTCTGATTTGTCATTTGGACAGTTCCATGGCTCTACCTATTGACTTTTCACATTCTTCCTTAAAGGTGTCCTTGGCTTCAGCCCAGAGTTTTTCTGGCTCTTGATCAATTACACTTAACAGTGCAAAAATATTTTTAAAGTCTGCAGGGATGTATTTTGGCATAGTGATTGGTTTAGTATTCATCTTTATCATTACTGCAATTTTTGTTATTAGCATTTCACGATGTTTGCTACAATTTGGTCCTGGTCTTGTTTTTACAAAAAGACCGGAGCTTCTCCATCTTCTGCTTCCAGTTATGGAATATGATTTCTATATTGGCCATCAGGCAATGTTTATGTGTATATTAGCCTCCTTCAATTCCTGAAGAATGTGTTTGTGATGAACAAACTGTTGGGTTTACAAAATCCAGGCTTCGTTTCTTGATCCTAAGTCAAATTTTCTCACAAGCTTTGGTTCTGCTTTGTTTCCTCCTTTTATGTTCCAATTGTCTGTGATTACCAACAGGTCCTATTTTGGTGTGTAATCAGTTTTATTTTGGGCTCCAGAATATGATCCTTCAATTTCCTTCCTTTTTGCCTATGTAGTTTAGAGCATTATGGTTTTATTGTGGGGCTTTCCCTGAAATCTTATTGATATTATTCCATCAGACTTTGCATTATATCCCTTGACTGCATTGTAATATTTGCAGCTCATCCATAATGCAGAAATTGGAAACATTACAAGCCATGCTGCCTGGAGATGACAAAGAAATATTCCAAAATATTTGGAGGGCACCAAGTTAGAGCAGGTTACTTTACACGCTACATTTTAAAGGTAAACACCTAAAATGTGGCTTATGAATGCAACAGATCATTATTTACAGACCTGGTTATTGTACTGGGTTTTGTCATCACAGAATGTATGAAGTCACCCTTAAATACTCAGTGAATGGCTATTTTAACAGGACATAAAATATGGTTTTTTGGTTTTTGTTTCATATTCTAATTCCAACTAGTTTGCCTAAAATCCGTTTAAAAGCATGCTTCCTTTATCTTATTCTGATAAAGAAATGAAAAGATGTTGCTTTCTAGGTTAATGCCATTAGCATTTATTTGCCTGGCTTCATCATAATCATAGCTTAATTGACCTTGATCATCAATCATGTTAATATAGAAATGAATACTTGAGTTGTGTTTTGTTCTGAGTAGGAAAAAATCCAGTTGTCATCAGCTGCATCCTCAGAAGTCCTGGGAGGAAAGGTTTGAACATTCAAGGCTGTTTAACTTGGAGTGGGGGGAGGCAAAAAGCAGTAAACATGACAGAGATCTATAAATTATGTATGGTGTGAAGGAAGTATATAGGGTTTCTCTTTCCCAGAGTGCTAGATCTCAAGATTGTCTAGTGAAGCTGAAGAGACTGAAGATGGGTAAAAAAGAAGTACTTGCATAGCTAAACTGTGACATTTTCTTCTCTGAGATGAAATGGTGACAGCCAATTTGGATTGCTTTCAAAAAGGATTAGACAAATTTAGAGAGCTTTCAGTGGTTATTGGTCAGGATAACTGTATATCCCTTGTAATATTAAAGCCTCTAAAGGTAAAGTTAAAGGTTTTCCCTGACATTAAGTCTATTCGTTTCCGACTCTGGGGGTGGTGCTCATCTCCATTTCTAACCTGGAGTTGTCTGTAGACGCCTCCAAGGTCATGTGGCCAGCATGACTGCATGGAGAACCGTTACCTTCCACCATGTCCTTTTCTGTTCATCAGCTTGAGGAAGAATACTGTAGATAAAATTAATTCATGAGCTCACAGATTTCTTTCACCTAGTTGAACATTCCTTTTGACCTCAGTGTATTTTGAAGGACAGAATGATTCACTTGTATGGGACCCAAAAGACCAATGAGTCAATTCCTTGTCTGGAGGAAGGAAGATAACCCAAACCAAAGACACTCTAGGCAGATTCTTGTCTAATATTATCTTAAAATCTCCCAATGAACAAGATTTCTACATCTTCTCTAGACAGTCTGTTACACAGCTGCAAAGATCCTGGCAATAAGGATCCATCTCTAAATGTTGGATAAATGTTAAAAACATTACTTTTTGTCCTTCCAGAAAAAAGGAGCTGGACAGATGTTTTCCCCTTTTCTGTTGTCATTTTATACTTTTAGACTGCTATCTTGTCTATTATCAAAATTCTTGTGGAATTTGGGCATGATTTTTGAGAACTTGCTGAGTCTGCAGTCTGCACTTCCCTGGAAGTAAGTCGCACCTCTTTACACGACATTTTCAGCCTTCAGCCACAGAGCCCGATGGCTCCCATCACACTCCAGCCAATTACTTCCGGGGTGGTTCCGTGGCTGGAGTGCTGTTGCCACCAAAAATGGTGACAGCAGACAACAGCAGGTTTTCTGTCTCTCTCCCCCTCCCCCCCAATTGTGTGACTCATGGGGGCATTAGAGAAGCGTCAGGTTAGATCCTCATAGCTAAACACAGACCAGTGATATTACCCACCAAGATCCACTGGGGACCTTCCAAGATCTCAGTGGATTTTTTTCATGTCAGGAGTGACTTAAGAAACGGCAAGTCGCTTCTGGTGTGAGAGAATTGGCTGTCTGCAAGGATATTGCCCAGGGGATGCCCGGAAGTTTTGCTGTTTTATCATCCTTGTTGGAGGCTTCTCTCATGTCCCTGCATAGGGAGCTGGAGCTGACAGAGGGAGCTCTTCCTTGCTCTCTCTGGATTTGAACTCTAACCTATTGGTTTTCAGTCCTGCTGGCACAAGGGTTTAACCCACTGCACCACTGGGGGCTCCATATCCTTGTGCATCTAGCTACAGTATGGCAGCCAGACACTTCTCCAGTTTCCCCACTTTCCTTAGCCATAAAATGAATTTGGGCGGGGGAGGGGGGTTGACACTTGCAGCAGATAAATGGTAAGCCAGGAGGGGGACATTGGCCATTGTGGAAGGTAGAAGACAGCACCAACCTCTGCAATAACAAAGAGAAAGATGTAAACCTCTGTTAGTACATCACTAACAGGATGCCAGCCATCATTCTCATTTCGATTACTTACAGTTGAGAGAGGTTTTACCAAACAGGGAAAATAAAACATTTCATCTTCATTTCCACCTTATGGGTGTGTGTGAACCACTTGTTTTTGGTTAAAATGTCTCTCCTGCCTCTAGATCCTCATTGTTACAGAATTTTTTTTTCCATTGCCAGAGTCCCACAATGGCTAAAGTAATAAACAAAGACATTAAATAAGGGAGGGGACGACACCTGGAAAGCCATGAAATGGTTTTAGTGTCTGCTTGTGACCCTTACAAGCCCACATTAGTGACACCACCAGCTCCCTGAATTGCAACAGTGGGTGCAAGTGGCATTTGTGGACAGAAACTGCAGAGTCCATCCAGCAGCCGATGCTATTAGTACCTGGGTTGGATTTATCAGGGGAATCCCTCATATGGAGTTCAGGGGGCAACAACTGCCACCACATCAAAGCCACATGTGGGACTGGAATATCCTTCCTTTCCATTTTAATAAGGCTATCTCTTTGGATCCTATGTTTTTGTAAAGGTCTACTATAATGAAGGGCCCCCCAAAGAAATACTGCGAGAACATGGGTGACTGCTTGTGTTCTGATTGAGGAAGCTGGGGACAGTGTGGGGGGAAGCCGGGTTGTGACAGCTTCCCCTATGTGATGAGTGATGCGGGGCGTGGAGTGATGGTTTGCCTCCCTGCCTCACGGATTTGCCATGCTTCCCCACAGATCCCCCCACTGTCACCCAGCTTCAGGACCTCAATGTGATGCGTTCCAAAGTCTCCCTGCTACTAAATAGAAAGATTTATGTGAGGTCACGATGCACGCTATTGAACAAATCCTAGAATGTTGCACAGGACTTGGTTTAAAATGAGGAGGGAAAAAAACCAGGCATAGTATGCACTGTTGCTGTGAAGAGAAATGAGGCTCCAAAGAGTGTTCTGCAGCAGAATGCCCCACCTTCTGTTCCCATCCCATAATTCCATTCAATGACAGCCCAGGATAATTCTGTACATCCCTTTGGTACAGGCAGATCACATTTCTAGTAACCTAAATTCAATAAAGGCCTGGTGTTCCAGTCAAAAGGTCAGTCCCCGAAGGCAATGTGCCCAGCTATGATTTTTTTTTTTTTTAGCATAAGCCCAGGTGAAACACATTTGATTAATGACTGCACAAACTTTCGGAGACAAAATCCCAGTCCCTGAGAGGACAACTAAATCCTCCTACATCTGCTAAAATATTACCTGTTCTCTACCTTGAGAAGAAAAAGGACTAACAAGGAGTCAAAACTGACTGGAGAAATTGCTTTAGAAATAGAGCGTCTGACTTTTGAGCCACTTCTCTCACATGAATTGAACTTTGGGATGTTGCTTGGACAACTTTGTCTGGAGTCAAACTGAGGAAAAAATGCAGATCGACCTTTTGTACATATGTTTTGTAGACATTAAGGATTCATGACATTTATTTTCAAAAAAAGAGAAAAGAATAATGTTGATGCATCTGCTACATCCATTTACCAGCAAACAGACAGAGAAAAATTGATACTTTGCCACAAATCTTTTGGAAAAGAGATGCCTCTTAAATTATGAAGGAAATAATAGTGCTTTAGTTAAATGCATTTTGTTTTCATATTAAAAACTTGTTGTTGTGTGTCGTCAGGTCATTTCTGACTTTTGGTGGCACTAAGATGACCCTACCAAGGGGTTTTCTAGGCAAGATTTGTTCAGAGAGCATTTTTATTACCTTCCTCTGAAATTGGAAGAATGTAATTTGCCCAAGGTCACCCTGGAGCTTTCTATGGCTTTTGTTTGTGTCAGGAGTGACTTGAGAAACTGCAAGTCACTTCTGGTGTGAGAGAATTGACTGGACATTGCCCAGGGGATGCCAGGATGTTTTCGTGTTTTACCATCCTTGTGGGAGACTTCTCTCATGTCCCCGCATGGGGAGCTGGAGTTGACAGAAGCAGCTCATCCTTGCTCTTCTCAGATTCGAACCCCTGACCAGCCAGCACAAAGGTTTAACTCATTGTGCCACTGGGCCCTCCTTTCTATGGCTGAGTGTGGATTTGAACCTCATTTGCCAAAGTCCTAGCCCAACACTCAAACTATTACACCATGCTGATTCTCATTAGACAGCTTTACCCTTTATTAGTTGTTGAATCCCTGAATTCTGGAATTTATCACATTGCATCTCACCCTAATTTCAAGGATAACATCACATTATATCGGTCAGAGCTTTCTAGACATTTCAGATTGAGGACACACTTTTTAGACATGCATCATTTCACAACACAGTAATTCAGTTTTACTGGCAAACCGGAAATTAAACCAACCTCTCATAGGAAATACAGACACATATGTACATTAAAATAATGAAATGTATGGGAACACAGCATATATCATGAAAAGCTTCCATTCATATTTTTTTAAAAATACATGATTTGTAAGATAACCCACATTTTCAGGATTTTTGTCATTTCTTGTTTCATTCGTGCAACACAACTACACATTGCAGCAGACACACTAACATGTTGTGATACAAAATTTGGAAAGCTCTGATGTAGATAATCATCCCATTTTGTGTTTACAACATTGCTGTGAAATAGTTTAGGGTTAGAAAATCAGTGTTAAGTTTACAAAATGAAGATAATGTATAAATAAGGATTTGAATGTGAATTTTCCTGGTTGAAATACATTTTACCAACTACAAAAAATGCATTTCAACCAGGAAAATTCCTTGCACATTACATTCATTTTGTAAACTTACATTTCATCAACTACAAAAACAGGAGCCCCAGGTAGTACAATGGGTTAAACCCTTGTGCCAGCAAGACTGCTGACTGAAAGGTCAGTGGTTCTCATCTGGAGAATGAGGTGAACTCCCACTTGTCAGCTCCAGCTTCCCATGTGGAGATATGGGAGAAGCCTCCCAGAGGATAGTAACACATCCGGGTGTCCCTTGGGGAACGTCCTTGCAGATGGCCAATTCTCTCACACCAGAAGCGGCTTGCAGTTTCTCAAGTCACTCATGACACAAAAATCACCAACAAAAAACAAAAACAAAAAAGGAAGAGGAAAGGAAAAGACTTAGAACCACAATGTTTGTTGGCAAGTGAAACTCAAAAGTTATTGTTTTACTTATTGATTGTGTTTACCTACACATTTTACCATGGAAATTATAGTCTTTTGTATCTGGAAATACATGCAGGGCAAGCCAACTCTGAAGTGAAAAGGATTTAATAAGGGAATTTTTGGATACAGTTCTGAGGTTGTGATCCAAACTACGTTCACAAATGTCTTTACAAACTCAATGTTTTTGAGTTCTAACAACTATTAAGCTTAATTCAAAGATCTTATGGTAGCAACACGAAACAATTTCCCCAACACCTTTACTCTCCTATACCACAAAGAAGTGCAAAAAAAGGGATGACTCTATGGGTGGGGGTTGACATACACGGTGGCATCTTTGAGTCCAAGCCAGTGTCAGCAATGTGTGAGATTCCAATAACTTTCATAAATATTTCAGAAAACCTTACATGTCCACCTCTTGCAATATCATGAAACCAGATATGCCATGTTCAGTTTTCTAGAGGAAACATTCACTGTTATAAGGACACAGATAAAAAAGCCAATCGCTGTAAGCAATCTTTTTGAGGAAAAATAGAATCTTCTTGTCTGGGCTCAAGTTCCTGAAATCTCTGATTTATTAATGACACAATCTACCCAAAGTCTAACACCTGGACATCCTATCGATTTAAATCAGTGGATCAAGCATCTGCTTCAATATCTCTGACTGTATTTAGCAGGGCTTGGGAGAAGTTAAGATGCTTCATGATCTGAGGTTGCAATTCTATATCCACTTATAACCCCATTCAACACAGTGGGGCTTTATTCGTGTCTGTGTATGTAAGATTGTCTGGCACTGCTATTAATATTTGTAGGAATGGGATGATTATTTAGAATTGCAGAATCATAGCTGCAGGGTTGGAAGGTTCTCAGGTCACCTAGTCCAACCTCCTCCTCTGCAGGACCCCACAGTCAAAGCATTCCTGGCAGGCAGTGGGGGGAGGGGGGCATCTGACCTTCAAAGCATAAGTGACAAAAATGTGCCATGGTTCAAAACATTCAAGGGAAGTCCAGTGTTTGTCATGGGAGCTATTAGGTCTGGGACTGCCAGAAGGACACTACTGGGTTTGCTGCAGGTTTTATGAAATATTGCATATGTGTATACACACACATTACAAATTCAATACAACTTCTGTCCATTTTGTTATTGGGCAGCTAAGTGGATATCTTGGCAACAGAATTACCAATTTATCTAATAGTTAATAGATCTAGTTTAAGCATGTGAAACTGAACAAGAAACAAGAGACTACACCCAACAACTACAACTATTTGTGCATTTATTTATTTCTTGCCCGCCTCTTCCCATGGATTGAGGCGGGGAACAACGACATTAAAATAAAACCATATGCATCACACTAGGGCTTAAAGAGTAGGTAAGGAATGTTTAAATCCTGTGGCTGTCTCTTGCAGAATTCTGGGGATTGTAGTTTAGTGACGTCCAGGACCTCTTTGGCAGGGCAGTTTAAAGACACCCCCTAAACCACAAACCCTATAACTGCATTAATATGCATTAAAACAATCAGGATATATTTTATAATTCATAATTTCAGATTCATAATTTAAGATTCATAATTTAAAATAATCTGGACGGGTCTACCAAATCCCATAGTTAGTGTGAAAAGGTCCTTAATCATGGATCCATTCTGGAACAATGTTATTTTTAGGTGAATTGCTAGCTGGCAACAGACTGAGCCCGGTGAGCCGCTGCTAGAGGTTTTATTTCCATTTTGGAGGAAGTGATTGGTGGGATGCAGCAAGGTGTTGCCCTGGACCTGACTTTGTTCAATACCTTTATAAATTGTTTGGATTAAGTGGATGATAAAAGATTATTTGGATGAAAGAGAAGGAGTGCTTATCAAATATGCATATGATACCAAATTGGAAAGTCAGGTAAAGGTAAAGGTTGTCCCCCGACATTAAGTCCCGTTCAACTCTGAATCTGGGGTGTGGTGCTCATCTCCATTTCTAAGCCGAAGAGCCGGCGTTGTCCATAGACACTTCCAAGGTCATGTGGCTGGCATGACTGCATGAAGCGCAAAGATTACAGAATAGGGCCAAAGCTATAAATGAATTTCAGTGGGGATAAATATAAGATCATACAGTGAGATATGAAATATCCCAAGTAGAAATATATTATGTCTGATGGCTAGCTTAACAGGAATGCTTATTAATGTGTCAAGGGTCTTAGATTACAGTCAAAACACAAATTAACAATGTAGTGGAGACAAAAAGCTAGTGCAATTTTAGACTACACCAAAAGAAGGACAGTGTCCAACCCAAAGTTATTGCCTCAAACTATGTTTATTATATCCTTTTGTAGCCACCACATTTTAAAAAAAGGTATTGACAAGCTAGAATACATCTAGAGAAATGTGACCAGATTATTGAAAACCAAACTCTGCAAGGAATGACTGAGGGAATGGAGTATTTTTAGGCTCGTGGAGAGATGTGATACCCATTTTCAAATATTTGAAGGGCTGTCATATGGAAGATGGAACAAGCTTGTTTTCTATTGCTCCACTGGGTAACACCTGAATCAATACATTCAAATAGCAGAGAAGGAGATTCTGAGTTAGCATTAGGAAGCATTTCCTGCCAGAAGAGCTGTTCGATAATGGAACGGATTACCTTTCCTTCATCAAACATTTCTAAAAAGAGGTCAGGTGACCATGTGCAAGGAGTGTTTTAACTACTAATTCCTGCATTGGCAGGAGATTGGGTAGTTGAATCTTGGAGTCTGCTGTTGTGAGTTTATTTTATTTACTGTCCAGAAAAATATTCAGAATTCTCCTGGAAAGCTATAGTGATGTAGTTTTAGGAAGGTGGACTACAGATCTCTAACAGAAAATTCAAAATACTTCAACAAACCAGACATCACACAATTCTGTAGGATAGAGTCATGACAGTCAAAATGATATCAAGCAGCTACAGCTGGGCAATGCAGGCGCACGCTTCACAGTTCCTTAGAAAGACCCCTGGAGTTTTGTGTGATTATTTAATAAAACAGATACATGCGTAATCTCATGCATTAAATTAGTACCATTTAAAGTACCGTAAATTACAGGACGGAGTGATTATTGGATTTTCTTTTGATGCTGTTCTTATTAAGAATTTAACTGTTAAAAATATCTGTTCAGAGCATATAAGTCCCTGCATCAGTATTTCAGCAAAAGATTCTCTTAATGAGAAGACTCTGTCTTAGAAGAGAATGCTGCTGGAACATAGCCATACAGCCCAAAAAACTCACAGCAACCCAGTGATTCCAGACATGAAAGATGGCTCTCTCTGGTTCATGTTCTTTAATAAAAGTACTGAGATATTTCACTGCTTCTATGCATTGGCCTAGGCACATTGAATTCCAGTCTGAATTCATTTAAAATAACCAAATAGATATTAAATGTTCCTTCCCCTTCTTGCTTGAACTCTGTTCCTCCCAGAAAGAAGCCCCAAAATTAACTAAACAATATACTCAAACAGCAAAGTAAACAATATGAAAGGTTATCTAATGATAAGAACGCAACAGTAATTCAACAGCAATATTTCACATCAATATCTTTGGAGAAAAAAATGAATAAATATGGACCTCATCTGAAAGGCCAGAGGAAACACCCTGCTTTGCCTGGGATCATCGTGAAAAGAGAGGGGCAGCGGGGTGAATCTGTCACCCTGTGAGCAGCTCCCTCTTGGCGATGCTACCTTCTCAACGTCACCCTCCCAGAGAGGACTCGTGTTGTGGGGGAAGCCTCTGGCGATGCTTTCACCCTGGTCATGTGATGTCCATTGTGGGATTCCATCCCTAAGACAGAGTGGAAGTGTCCTAGGATGCTAAATTTACCCAGTCTGATGAGGCCCAGTATTTCCTCATTGTGTACATGTGGTCTGAGTAGAAGACAGTAATATTCATGTAACCACTTGACACAACTACAATAAGCAGCAACCCTTTCCACTTTGGTGATGTTTTGATCTACAATTCCCATCAGCCCTAGATGCAATAATTAATGGTAAGATATGAGAGAACTGTAGTCCAACAAGTCGATAGGGCACCATGTTGGGAAAAATTCTCTATAGGCACAATAAAGACGATCTAAAAATAATAGAATTGTTGGTTTTCAGAAAACAATCTCTACTTGGAGGAATGAGGCCGACCACGTCCATCCTAGACCCCTGCCCATTCTGGCTTCTAAAAGAGGCCAGAGGGGGATTGGCTGAGTGGGTAACGGTGGTGGTTAACGCCTCCCTTCGGGAAGGCAGAATTCCAGCGAGCTTAAAGCAAGCTATAATAAAACCGCTGTTGAAGAAACCATCACTAGACCCCACCAAATTCGACAACTTTCGGCCTGTTTCCAATCTTCCCTTTTTGGGCAAAGTCCTGGAAAGCGTGGTGGCCTCACAACTCCAGGTATTCTTGAGAGACACGGATTATCTGGATCCGGCACAGTCTGGTTTCAGACCGGGGCATGGAACCGAGACAGTCTTGGTCGCCTTAGTGGATGATCTGCGCCGGGAGCTCGACAGGGGGAGTGTGTCCCTGTTGGTGCTTCTGGACCTCTCAGCGGCCTTCGATACCGTCGACCACGGTATCCTTCTGGGGCGCCTTGCGGAAATGGGCCTTGGAGGCACTGTTTTACAGTGGCTCCGGTCATTTCTGGAGGGTCGTTCCCAGAAGGTGTTATTGGGGGACACCTGTTCTTCCCCACAACCTTTGTCTTGTGGGGTTCCTCAGGGTTCTATCCTGTCTCCCATGCTGTTTAACATCTACATGAAGCCGCTGGGTGAGATCATCCGGAGTTTCGGGGTACGGTGTCATCTGTACGCAGATGATGTCCAACTCTGTCACTCCTTCCCACCCTCTACTAAGGAGGCTGTCGAAGTCCTGAATCGGTGCCTGGCTGCTGTGACGGTCTGGATGAGGGCGAACAAATTGAAGTTGAATCCAGACAAGATAGAGGTACTCCTGGTCAGTCGCAAGGCCGAACAGGGTATAGGGTTACAGCCTATGTTGGATGGGGTCGCACTCCCTCTGAAGACACAGGTTCGCAGCTTGGGTGTGACCCTGGATTCGCCGCTGAGCCTGGAGCCCCAGGTCTCGGCGGTGACCAGGGGAGCATTTGCACAGCTCAGGCTCGTGCGCCAGCTGCGCCCGTATCTTGGGAAGTCTGACTTGGCCACGGTGGTACACGCTCTTGTCACATCCCGCCTAGACTACTGCAACGCTCTCTACGTGGGGCTGCCCCTGAAGACGGCCCGGAAGCTGCAGCTAGTCCAACACGCGGCAGCCATGATTCTAACGGGAGCGGAGCGCAGGGAGCACACAACCCCCCTGTTGCACCAGCTCCACTGGCTGCCGATTTGCTACCGGGCCCAATTCAAGGTGTTGGTACTGGCCTATAAAGCCCTAAACGGTTCCGGCCCAAAATACCTATCTGACCGCATCTCGGCCTATGAACCCACCTGAACTTTGAGATCTTCCGGGGAGGCCCTGCTCTCGGTCCCGCCGGCCTCTCAAGCACGGTTGGCGGGGACGAGAGATAGCGCCTTCTCGGTGGTGGCTCCTCGGCTGTGGAACGCCCTTCCTGTAGATGTTAGGCTGGCACCATCTCTCATGACATTCCGTAGGAAGTTGAAGACCTGGATGTTTGTGCAGGCTTTTGAGTAATTCAATGCAATCTCTGGTAACTGAACATAGGAAAGGAACAATGGACGACGAATTTGGATCACGTTTGGATGATGAGGCGACCCGGGTGGGTTTTTGTGATAATTGTGTATTGATGTTGTTTACTGCTAGAAATGGAATTGTGTAGTTTAATTGTTATGATATATTGATTACTGCTGTTTTTACTGTTTCTGTTATTTGCTTTCTGGAAACCGCTGTGAGTCGCCCTCGGGCTTGAGATACAGCGGTATACAAGAATAGTAAATAAATAAATAAATAAATAGGTTTAGATGTTTTTCATTTAAAATTGAAATTCTTAGGGGCAGTAAATAAAAGAATGGGAGGGGCAGAAACTCTGAAGATACATGTGTTTTTTTCCAAAAAGAAATTACTATTTACATAAATTTGGATCTTGAAAATGAGCTATGGTATATCATGGCACAAACCTATTCGTTAGATAATGTGCAAAAGCTAATTGTCACATTCAAAATTTACATTGTTCAGGCAGCTTTTTATCAAGAAAGTAAGCTCTGTCAGACTTAATTGTGAGTAAATATGCATGTCTATCAATTGTCCCAGTTTGGCAGAGACAGGTATGATTGATCTCATCATACAAGTTCCTCAGGGCCCTTTAACACATGCCCTAAAATATGGTAGAAACCAAAATAAAAGGAGTGGTGGCTAAATGATGTTTCATGAAAGTGTGCACAGAATCAAGTTAACAGCTGAAAAGCACGTGTTTAAAAGGTATGCTTAAAACCCAATTACATCCAAAAATGTGCATTTTCGAATGACTGTATATCTCTGCAGTCATGGAAAACATGTGACTTCCTTCCTATACCCTGGTGTGGACTGCTAGCACATGTGCACATTTTAAAAGACCGAAACAGCTGATCAAAAATGGAGCCATGGACACACAGGTGGCTAAACAGAAGCACAATTGGGAAGCAATTACAATTAGAACTCTCTGCAACCATTTCTTTGTTCTGATCTTTATGATATTAAACAGAGCTTGAATTTACAGTTGTGAGATGAGAGACTAAGAACTCTGCTTGTGTGTACATTGAGATGTCCGCATGAGCGCATATATGATCCAGTGCATCTTGGAGCCAGTTCAGAAAACAAAACTTCTGTCAGAAGTCCACTGTCCATCTTGCGGATTTGTAAAATCTGCTACAAAGGAAGGTGTCAGAATGGCGGGGGACCATGTCCCAGGACTGACAGGTCTGTGTCTGGACTAGTTGTCATGTCCTAGGATTTTAAAACTCACTTTTAAAATCTACATTTTGACACTATCTGGGAGTGTAGTCTTTCAAATGCAATTTTGGGTGCTTCCAGACATGGCTAAAATCCACAATGAAGCGGGTTTAGGAAACCCCGAAACCCAGGCTTTCCTGGGGGGGGGGGGGGGATAAACTCAAAAAGCTGTGCTTTCCCCAACCTCTCCTCAAAAAAAATCCTTTATAAATTTTAAAATAACTTACCAGGTTGCTATGCCACTTCTCTAGCAGGCCTCCTGGCATGAAGGAATGAGGCACCAGGAGCTTGGGGGTGGGGAGCAATATTCCTCCTTGGCCTCCACTGCCTCCTGTCACATCATTTCCACATGCCAGTAGGCCTGCCAGAGGAGCAGCATAACAGCCTGGTATTTTTTTTAATTTTAAGGGCTTTTGGAGGGGTTAGGAAGGGGATGGGTGCCCTCCTTAGTTCTCTGGGCTCACAGAGCCCAAAGAACACAGATGAGTGTGGGAACTGACCCCTTGGAACTACGTAAGCAGTTGCGGGGGTGAGTCCTCACAGGCCCCATACTCCATTAGACCTGAGCCTTTCAGGAAGGCCTGGGTCTAATGAGGTATCAAATTAATTCAGGACAAATCAGGGTTTACCTGTTTTGTCCCAAATTAATCCTTTTTAACCGGAGGCATTTGGACAGCTCTGGCAAAGGCCCAACAGGGTCTACATTTTGAGCCCTGTCTGGAAGGGCTCCCTGTGAAGTAACCCCTCTTAAAACACACCTCTCAAGGAACATTTCTGATTATCATCAGAAGGGAGTAAAAAAAAAAAAGGAGAGAGGATCAGCATGGGCAATGACATGATGGAAGGCATGGAAAAAAGTGTTGAACAATGCTATCTTGATTGACAGCATTTTTCACTTGGGGATAATACTGCTCAGGCAATGGCACTAGTTGCCTTGAAATAATGGACTTTGGTATATATTTGTGTCAAAAACCTAGAATAAAATCCATCAATACCAGAGAACAGCAGCAACTTGATGTGTATGTGTGTGAGAGTAATTGAACAATGTCAAGGCAGGAACAGATTATCTAAGATGCCAAGTTTTTCGTCCAGCCTTGATCTTGGCCTTGTATACTTTAGCTATCAAAGCACTTTGTAGGATGAACCAATTGTATTCATAGAAGGAAAGTCTCTTTAGTCCTCCATGGCACTCTATTCAAATCAATTGAACTGGTTACAGGGGATTCGTTAAAAAGTATATTCATTGCTGAACACAAAAAAAGAAATAAAAAATGTTAGTAGATGCACAGGCAAGGTCATCCAATGTATCAAGTCACAATGGTTGTATGTGCATTACTTTTTCAGAAACAATTCACCCAAGGCAAATCTTTAACTGTTGCTCGCCTGCTCCATAATTTTGTTTTTGAGACTTCGGGTTGCAGTTACTTCCAAAGCAATTTCTTGCTGGTTCTGGTGGGGTGGGCCGACCTGGGGATTTAGCCTTCATGGTGTTGCTGGGAAACTGAAAGCAGAAGGAGGGAAGAAACCTTGTAGGTTGAAGCTGCTCCTGGAAGGGCTGCTGAATATAACAAGGTTTTAAATGTTCTGGAATAAGAGTAGAGTTTGGAGAAAATGACCTTTGGGCAGACTATGAATTCCAGAGTCTCCAACCACCACAGCAAGAGTATCTGGGTGGAAGGCATACTTGCCTAGGACTGCAGTCGTGTCTTTTGCACATGCTGAAGGTAACATTGATTTGAAGCTCCCCAGCCATGAAAAGAAACACTTACCTTGGTGGAGCACACTCTCAGCCCCGGAAAAGTCCTGTGACTGGTTTGCCTTAGTGCTGTCATGTCAAAAATGACTGGAAGGTACCAAAGAGCAATAAAAAGAAATAAGAATGATTGTTTTAAATATAGTTAGCCTCTCATTGGCAGGAGAAAGGCAAGATAGAAATGAAAAGAATAAGAACAAGAACAACAACATCACTAACAACAAGCATCCTCAAAACAGGAAGAAGTGAGGGATTAGACACCCACTGTCACATCACACATTACGTTTTGGGAGTAAAACTTTTTTTTCAAAAAGAAGGGGCAAAATCTGTATCTAGTACCTTCAACTGTGATACACAAATGCCTGTGTATATCGAGGCTCATCAAAGTCACTTGAAATAAGGACTACAGGTACAGATTATAGCAACTAGATACAAAAGAGAAAGGCATATATGTAGTGAAGCTAGCACACACCTTTGTTTCAACCTTGATTAAGAGGACTTTTCTGACTAGGTACTGAAGCAAAAAACTTGGTTACTGCATATTTTAGACAAGTACAGCTATGCCTTCATTAATGAAGTAGACGCACACCTGGGCATCGATTTCAAGTTTGTCTATTTCAACAGGGGCTCATTGCGACTCATGAGTTGAAGGGGAACATTTGAAATCACAGAATTGTATAGTGTGAATGGGCCTTTGGTGAGCTTCCTCTGTCTCTGTCACAGAGCAGAAGTAGGCTAAAATGTGTGTGGAAATGGAGCAAAAGGGATTAAAGAAAAAATATATATATCTCCTGATATATTTCTCTCTCTCTTTCTTTCTCTCCCTCTCTCTCTCTCTGGATCGGAGGAGAGGGAGACGGTGTTTTGCAGTGAACATCTAGAAAGTAGGGAAGTGGTGAAGCAACTGGGTATACACACAAGGACTTTAGTGATCTATGTCACAAATGTACTGAAAATAGATATAAAATTTAAAAACGTAGGAAAAAGGAGGGAAATGCCTAAAAGATACTGAAATTAGTAAAACATTGCTTGGAAGCAGTTATGAACAACAACAATAAATTGTCCCCTCCCAACACATTTGGCTAGTGTGGATGAGGCGCAGGTTCCTTTTGGTGGGCCTATGTCCACTGGTGAGAGAATGAAATAAGAGTTACACCTGTGTTCATGGTTGTTTTTGTAGCCTGATATTTGTTCTTTTGTTAGTCTGAATTACAGCAGTAAGGCCTGCTGGGGTTTTATGAGGCTGGCTGCTATGCACTCATATACTTTACTAACAAAAATAGTTCTTTCTGGTAAGCTGCTATGAAAATATTCCAAGTCTGTGTACGTTGAGTAGCTCTGCATTTCCAACAGAATGCTTGAAGGTGTAGATCTTTAGGCAGAGTCTCTTTAAACCAGGGGTGGGGAAAGTATAGAATAAAGTTGGCATCTGTTGAGCACTATGAGATGCGGCTCCATTTTTTCCCCTGTGGACATTTTGTTCATGCCTTCCTTGAGCAGTCCCCAGATTCTTGTGTGGCCGGAGGAGCTATAGACTCAGGATAAATCCAACACAGTTGCATTTTAAAGTTTTTTTTTAAATAATCTATTTCCTCAAGTCTTGTGTGTGTGTGTGTGTGTGTGTGTGTGTGTGTGTGTATGTATGTATGTATGTATGTATGTTCCCTTGCCCAGGTTAGAATCAGGATTGACCTAAGATTTTATTGCATGGAGATGAGAAGGGAGAACGTCACCTTTGATGACAGAATCATAGAATCATAGAGTTGGAAGAGACCTCATGGGCCGTCCAGTTCAACCCCCTGCCAAGAAGCAAGAAAAGTGCATTCAAAGCACCCCTGACAGATGGCCATCCAGCCTCTGCTTAAATGCCTCCAAAGAAGGAGCCTCCACAACACTGCAGGGCAGAGGGTTCCACTGCTGAACAGCTCTCACAGCCAGGAAGTTCTTCCTAATGTTTAGGTGGAATCTCCTTTCTTGTAGTTTGAAGCCATTGTTTCGCCATTGCACGATGGTATTTATTGCATCATGCTTTATTCATTGGAAGTCTGTAACCTTCCTGCAACAAACCCCTTCTCTGCTATTGACAGGCAAAACCCATCTATAGCCTCTAACAGAATGATGGATGCCACAACTCACTCCAGCTGCTTCTGTACCCACTAGTCTATGGTAGGGTTGGCATGCCATTATTCACCTTCTTTGCTGATTGCCTGCAAATATTTGGATGTTTGCTTACAGGTTCATTATATTGCTTGATCCTGCCCCCTTTTTTGGCTGGAGTGTGGGTGAAACTTGTAAATAATGGCCAGCAATGTTTTTAGCAGAGGGTGTCGCTTGCAGAAAGAATGAAACATATGGTCCTGTGGCCATTTGGAGCTGCAGACAGTCCAACTGAATTACTGGGAAGCTGTCAAAACTGAGATATTGTATGAGTAGGCTGCTCAGTCAATGTTTACAAAAAGGAACATGCAGATTGTGGAGGAAGCAATAATGTTCTGTGTACCTGGTAGGAGTTGGAGATTGCTCTATAACAGTAATTCTGCCATAGCTTTAGCTCAATCTTGCATGTTTGCCCAATTTACAGCCATGGGCAAAGTTTTGATTTCTGCCATGGGGGAAGGATATATGTCTGTGAAATGTGGAGATGATGGGTACAGCAGTACAAAAGAGTTGCTATGTCATATTTCCCAATTTGGCCTTAAATAGAATTTCCTCATGTTTCCGCACTGAGCCCAGCCCCCACATCATGCAGGATGGAGATTTCCACAACATCTATTGCTATTTGTGGGAAAGAAGTTGAACACTGTACTTTTTCAAAATGGCATGCTTCCAGACCCACACAGCTATCAGTTTAAACCAGCTGTGCCTTCCTCTATGTGTGACTCTGCATACTTGAAGATTGGGTAGTCTTTTTCACAAAAAGAATCTATTTCTTTTTGGCTAGGGGAGTGATTTGTGGAGACAGATTTTCTTTCTTACAGACACCAGCTGGTTCCTCAACCCAGTTGATGTTTACCAACAAAATTAAAGAGAGCCAGATCTCCCTGGTTTCATTATAGTGGTGACCAGCAACTTACTGATTAAAAAATGGTAAGAGATATGTGAGTCCCCAAATTACAAGAGGGGATGTGAGTGTATGCTCCAGTAAATTGTGGTACAATGAACACTAAATGTGATGGATCATATATGATCACAGCCATTAATCAGCTGGGGAAATGCTCTTCATAGCCCTTGCATAATATTCTAATTCAATATAAATCAGGTCACCATATGAATGGAATGGACACATTCTGTTGACCTGAATTTGCAATGGAAAGAGGAGCTGTAGGGGTTCCAGAGCTAGGATTGGTCCAGAGTAAAACCGATTCATGCATCCTGAGTGGATGACTAAGGCCCCTTCTACACTGTATTATATCCCAAGATCTGATCCCAAATGATCTGCTTATCCCAGATTATATGGCAGTGGAGACACATATAATCCAGTTCAAAGCAGATAACCTGGGATCAGATCCTGGAATAGAAAGACAGCAGGCCTCTCTGGTGCATTTTGGGGCTGAAATGAGGAGCTGGAAGGGGAGGGGGTGGGCACAATCCTACTTCCCCGGGCTTTTTGGAGCCCAAAGAAGCAGGATGGTTGGTGGAGACTGACTCCCAGGACTGCAGAAGCAGTCCCCGAAGTCAGTCCCCACAGGGCCCTCGCGCCTAAAGACCCAACACTTAGATTAACGTCAGTGTCTTTAGAGGTGTTTAATCAATGCAGAGTAAACTGGGAAAATACAGTTTACTCTGCATTAATTTGCTTTTACCGGAGATGTTGTTTGCATGCTTCAGGTAAAAAGCAAGACAGGACCCTGTTTAGAAGGACCCAAAAACCCACTTCTCTGTAAGATGGTTGGAAGAACAAAGGATAGAAAAACAAAAGACGTGTCAGGGACCACCCTAGGTGTCCCATTAAAAATACGCACACACCTGCAGAAACCAACAAAACTCTTTCTGCTTACTGACTGGTGCCAATAGAGTATCCTTGTTCCTCCATCAACTCCTTTAATCTCCCATGGTTCTCAAATGTAGAAGTGAAATGGATTTTACACCTGGCAAACTTATGTGTATTCTTGATCTGTATTCCCCTAGGGGTAAACCAAGAATGGGCAACTTGGAAGTCCCTGAATAGACTCAGAAGTGGAGTGGGCAGATCAAAAGACAACCTGGCAAAATGGCACTACCTAAAAGAATCCCACGCTTTGTGTGACTGTGGAGCAGAACAGACAACTCCACATCTGTATTCTTGTTCCCTATGCCCTGCCTCATGTACAGAGGAAGAATTGTTGGAGGCTACAGACAATGCAATTGCTGTTGCCCGTTTTTGGTCAAAAGATACTTAGCTGCCTGTGCTCCTTTGATTTTTTTCAGTTTTATACTAATTTATGCAATGGTTTTGATATGAAATAAATAAATGTTCAGGTGGAGTTTGGCATTTTACTTCCCACTTCTGGCACTGGAAGAAATGTAGCCACTGTGGTCCAGTAGGTTGTATTTTACTGTGGAATTCCAGTGGAATGGACACTATTTATTTTTTATTGCATCATATGCTGCCTTTCTCCCAGAGTGGGACCCAAAATGACTGAATGGGTCCTTCAGACACCCTGTTCCTGAAGCCTGCTGTTTCTTATGGGTCAGGTCAAAGGACACACAGAAGTGTATAAGAGAAGCGGGAAATAAATCCTTTCTTTGAGCAACAGATTATATGGATGTTGCTTAGTGCAGCTCACCCCTGAATGTACAGTAAGACCTCCATATCTGCAGGGGATCTATTTCTGGCTGGACGACAATTACTTGAAACTCCAGATATGACCAAATGCCATTAAATACCATAGAGATGCCATGGAGGACATAGAAATTCTTAGAGAGGTGTGTGGGAGATGAATACACATGTAATTCCCCAATCAAGGAGATTCCAATCATTCAATGAAGTTTCATTAGGCAAGAAATACTCAGCAGTGATTCTGCCAGTTCTCTCCTGTATAAATGACATTCCTGGGTGATCCCCATCCAGACCCTGCTTAGTTTCTGAGATCACATTGAATCTGCTGCCTTCAGGGTATTTACAGCTTCCTTGTATTTTTAGTCTATTGGTATGCATGTTTATTTGCATGTAAATCCCACTATGCCCACTGAGCTATGGTATCTCATAGTTATGCTTCCATGCACTCTATGGATATGTTGATGACACTTGAGTAAGCTAAAAAAAGAGAACACTGGATTCACCATGCCTACCAATCACTTCAGAATCACAGTGACTTCGTACTTGTAGAGGCATACTGTACCTAGCTGTGAAACTTGAGAATCACAAAGTTTTTTGTTGAAAAATTGTGCCAGAAATGTCATGACCCAGACAGTACATTCAAGCTTGCTTAACTTTCATCCTTAAGAAAGTTTTGTTTGTGGAAGGAACACAACTTTTTGTAATTGTTCGTTGACACACAGGAGACATCCTTTGAAAACTGAAGCAGAAGAGAGGAAGATGTGGGGGAAAGGCAATAGTATGAACTCTTTTTTTTTGCAAGAGGTCTTTTCAAGGCTGTACAAGGCGTCTATGAAGCAAAGCTGGGAATGAAAACCAGATGTCTTGAATTGCACTAGATTGTCTTAAAACATTGTCTTAAAACATGTCTGTGATTCAATATCCCACTATAAGAAATGGAGATGTCTGGAGGCTTTAGGAATTAGACTAGGTTAGTGTAGTGGGACTGTAGCAATAAATAGTGGAAACAGTAAAGCTTAAAGTGTGCAGGGCCTGAATGTGATTCTAGAGCAGGGCTGTTGACCTTCCAGAGTTTTTGACTTCAGCTCCTACAAGGCCCTGCTAGGAGCACAAGTGGTAACAGATTGGGAGGTTGAAGTCTGAGGCTCCATCTACATTGACATTTTTCCTGAGGGAAAAAACACAGTTTGTTTTGGGATTTTTAAGACAACATTTTCAAAACATAGGTTGATGGATCTGTGGATGCAGAATTTGTGGATATGGCTATCTGACTGGCTGAATATTTAGCATGGAATGAGAAGATGATTTCAAATTATTTCGAGGTATCCACTGTTATGTGTTGTGTAATATTGTTCTAATTGTGAGCAGAATACTGCATATATAAATGATGTAGACTTATAAATGTGACTCATAAGGAAATTAGATGGGAGAATGAGAATTTCTACATACTAGATAACAAAAATCTCTATTTGACATATGGAGAGAGGTTCTAAAGTCTGTTTTAAATATAATAGAAATATGTTGGGACACAAGATTGTTAACAGATGTATGTGGGATAATAGGGACTGTAATTTTTACATTTTTTGTTTATTAATCAAGAGAATTTTGCTTCCTTGCAGGTTGCATTAGAATCAGTTCTCATTCCATTTTTAATTGATTTATTATGATATTGAGAATTTAAAATTTTGTGACTTGAGCCTTGGTTTCCCAGCTTCCAGTTGCTTTTTCTGCTTGAAATTTAGTGCAAAGATTTTGAAATGCAGAGGTTTTATTTTTATGAAGCATTCAAATTCATGGAGAGGCTGCATTCTTAGATCACTCCACTGGACATAACTATGCACCCCTCCCCCCACTGCCCACATTCTTAAATGAGTGATCAGGTGTGGGCACTTCTTCCCTCCCCCCCGACCATTGAAAGGTTGGGGAAGTCAGGGGAGCAGGCAGTTGCAGGTTAAACTTCAGCAACTGGTCACAAGGAGACTATGTTATCTTCTGAAGAAATTAAGAGATCCAGGATTATTTTCCCCCTTCTTGTTTCTAGCTGCTGCCCTGCTGCTCCCACTATTCCCCTGATCCTGAAATGTCCCCTGCACAGAAGATTAAGGAAACCTTGTATAGCAGCTGGCTTGTGTGACCCTCACACCCTAATAGCAGACCAACTATTCTGGATGGCATTTTATAGCACTTTGGAGCACATATAATTGGATCTAACGTGCCATCTCTTTCATAATTGCACTTATCTGCTGCTTGAACAATCGAGCATGACAATTCACCAGGGCAGTTGTGTACTAAAAAAAGTAATATGGGTTTAAGATAATTTAAGAAGAGACTTTTTCCTGTTGTTTGGAAAATATTTTTAATACCTAATATCTTATGCCTCATGGCTAGCATGTTCTTACCTAAAGGACTTCAGAGAGTAAACCTCTTAATATATCCTAAGCACTTTCTGAAATTGGAAAAAGTTTCTCACTATTCCTTTCCTTTTCCAAAATTTCCAGAAGTGGAAAAATGCCCTTATGGTGCAGTAAAATCAGACATGAACGACCTGTCTTGAGTGGGATTACAATATTGTTTTGATATCAACTGGGCCAGCATTTCTTATATCTTTTTTAAAGTTTGTGGATATGATTTTTGCAATGCATTTGTTCATTGCAAAATGGAGCAGGTGCTTCATTTCTTGATTGTGCTGGAAAAGTCATTTTAAAAGGTAATTAGTTACTATACTAAATTACTAAAATGTAATCACTATGCTAATGAGCTCTGAAAAGTATTCAGCAACCATTATCTCTGTAGTAAGACAGACTATTAAACAAATATATAAATACCATTACAGTTTAACTTCATAAGCAACCTGTTCCTTTCATTTCCTCTTAAAGTAAGGTTAAACAGCTTATTTTCAATTTCTTTTAAAAGAGCATATCCAAATCCCACAAACTAGTGGGATGTGATACTGAATGCACCACACCCTTCTTCTGTCTGCCTTTTAGTGACTTTAACATGTATTAAAGCAGTGGAAGCCAGAACTTGAATAATGTGATGTTCCTCCTCTATAATTTTGTGAGGCCATCTTCCTCTCAACTATAAAAGTAACCAAAGAAGTAAATTTATGATGCAAAAGGAGTAACATGTTATAATGTAATGTAGTTATGCCTCCAGTATTGGGAACAGAATCTACACTTTGCACATTTCTTATGTGAATTCCAAAATTGTCCATGTGGGTAGTTAAGATAATGGCATCTTTGCTTTCAGATGATTCAGTCTACAAAGGCTTTGTTTCATGTACAAAATTATTAAAACATTGCATGTAAAATTACTTTCATGTTATATGTATAAGGAGTTTATGAAACATAAATGAATTTTATGTTTAGACTTGGATAACATCTCCAGGGTATCTCATTATGTATATAAAATGGTTTTCCAAATTAAAAAAAATCCAAATGCTAAAGTTACTTTTGGGCTCTGTATTAGGAGGAGCTGAATGAGAACCAACATCTTCTATTAGATGCTCTCTCCATCATTTTTCACACTCCTTGCATTTTCTCTACTGTATTATGTTTTTTAAAAAAACCCTCCACACTATGTAGTTCTTTCTTCCTGTCCATATTGATCTGAACTCTCTCTGGTCTTTCATACTGTGACACTTCTGCTTGTCCCTTGTCAGCTTTCAACTAGTTTTGTATGCTGTCAGATGGATAAGTAGTGTCATGGCTTAGGAAGAGCACACTTAGTATGGAGGTAATTTTCCAATGATGGATCAGGAGTACAGAAGCCTCAGAAGGATCAGGGAAAAGGGACTCTCGGAATCCTAAACTGGCTCCTCTTGGGTGAAGAGCATGGGAAACAAGTTACATGACTTACAAAGAGGAAGGCCAGTCAGAAAAATCACAAGTGGTGGCAGCAGCAGCAGCAAAGACCTTTTTGATCAGGCAGCCACCAATTCCTCACCTTGCTGCAGGTTTTTATGCAGGCAGGGATTTTTTTAACCTAGGATTGCTGCAGGCTCATTCTGTTGGAAGATGTTGAAATTCTGTCCTTGGTTAAATAAAGCTCTGCAAAGGTTTGTGTTAACTAGCAGGCTGCTCCTGATAGCAGCTGGCATGGAGAGGAATATCGGTATTCCGTTATATCAGTATTCAGAGTAGTGCTTCTAGATCATTGAATTGCAAGGATTGGGATTTGTGAAATAGTGGGAAGCTACAGCAAGGTATGGTTACATATTTACATAGTGCTCTGTTACTGGCAAAATCAAGATTTGCTGTTTAGATTTCTCCCTCTCAAATATTTTCAAACTGTGCTTGGTTAAATCCACGATTACAGAATCTGTGGATTTGGCGGGCCAATTGTATTTGTTTTTTTTATTTGTTTGCTGGCATTCCTCTGATGGATTTTTATGCTTATTGATTATGCTTGTGGCCAAATGTTATTTTTGTTATTGAATAAATGGGAGTATTGTTAGCATTTATATGTTCCATGGTTGCATGGAGATGAGTCTTCTTAAGTCTAACATGAATAGCTTTGGTGTCTTAGCCACATTAAGCTAAAGCTGGTTTCTGTGCTTTGTTCCAAATTAATTAGATACCTGGTAAGATCTGGGCCTTACCAGGTGTGGGCCCTGTGTGGATTGGGCTCAGGGATCATTTGACACCCCAAAAACCAAGAGGGCAACATTCATATCAGTGTTGGCTCAGCTGCAGAAATTTGGGGTGGATGGTACTTCAACTTTTGTTTTGTTTTGTTTACTGTAAAATAGATGAGGTGATGGAAGAACATGATAATCAGTTCTGTGTTCCTGTATGCCATGAACTATTTTAATCTGTTAATCAGTCTTTTGCCGATCATTATCATTTGAAAGCACGTGGGGAGATGTAAATTATGCAGCCTTGCAAGATGGGCTTAAGTGACTAGGAAATGGAACATCTGTTCTGTAGGTGAACAGAATAGAAGCTAAGCTTGCATTGCCACAAGGACACTCTGCCTGTGTGTACGTATTTTCTGTAAGTTTCATTTACATTTCGTGGGATGATGAAAAAGATTGCCTAGTGCATGTTAAAATGTTTGAAGAATGACAGGTGTACATAATCTTCAAGCTTTCCTGCAGCTTAGGGTATTTGAACTGGCAACATCAGTTGAAACATATGGAATGTAAATAAAATTAATTCATTTTAGGACAGAGAAATAACAAGGATGACATGTTTGGATCCTATTTTTGCCTCACAATACGTTGTGTCAATGGAACTTATGTTAAGCATTGCTACTTAGTGTCCCTTAATTTAATGAATCTACCCTAGTTGGAACTATCCTTTGGATTTACATCTTAGGCTGCTAGTGAAGAAAAACTCAGGATGAGTCAAACCAAACATGGCCTAGAGTACTCTTGGAAATAAAGCTACAAGAGTTATTAGCCTGCAGAATTATTGATACACTGTTCAGAGGTTATTGATGGAGAATCAGAGCATAAAAAGATAATCAAAAAACCAAACCTAAACCCTAACAAAGTAGGATTCTACTACATGGAAATGTGATAAGAGCCATCTGTTTTCTTCTACACAACTCACTTGGTCATGGAAAAAGGAAAGTTTGTTTCTCTTCTAGAAACGTGGAAAACACAGTTGGCAGGTGGAAGAAGAAGAATGGAAACAAGTGTTTTATGAGAAATTCCTCTGCACCCTTCAGTATAGCCTTGTGTTTAATAACTACGTTCACTGGAGGGTGCAGAGGAATTTCTTATGGGACACTTATGTTTCCATTCTCCTTAGATGTTCTCCATTAAACTGTGGACCCAAAAGTGGCTTGGAGGAGCTTTTGTATTGTAATTTGTGTGTGTGTGTGTGAAGCAGTTGTGTGGGTTGGTGCTGAGCTGGATCACATATTGGGTGCTTTTTGGATGAAATCCAAAAAGGTGTCAAGAGCATTGTGTTGGGATGAGTGTGGCCTAACTTCTGCAACTTTGCTCATCTCACCTAATTATGTCTGATTGCAGCCCATTTTCCCAGAAGAATCCAAGAGATAGTGAATGCCTTGTTATGAAAAGTAATCTTTTGTGTTCCTCTGAAATAAACAAGTGAGAGGGTGCTCCTGGTACAACTCTTCTTGTACTTAGATGGTTTACCAAATTACATTTTTTTTCTTGGACAAGGCATGTGAACATTCCTGAGTGATGGTACTCTCTGGATCCTTTTTAAAGCTTGCCGTGTGGTCCAGTATAGGGATTGAAACTGCCTTGAATAGGCAGGGATGGAGAATACATGGTCTTCCAGAAGATGTTGAACTGGATCTCCCATGATCTGTTATCATTACTTATGACACATAGAGAGGATGGTAGTTGCGATCCAACACTTTCTGAAAGGCTATGCATTCAACCGCCCTGCCCTAGGTGATGAAGAACTCTTGAGAGTCAGACAGAGTTTTTGTTGATTCTTTTGTACCTATACAGAACTGACAATTCCATCATAACTTGGCAGCCATGTTGTTAATTCAGACTTGCTGAAATGGCTTGAAGTTCATTTAAACCCAAATACCTTGCAGTCATGGTACTCTAAGCCTTGAATGTCAACACCAGGTATGATGTATCTAGGGGAAACAAGCATAAATCCTCAAAAATACTGGTTGGAAGTGATACTGGTTGGAAGTGATAGGATCATCACTTCTAATTTGAGATGTATGTGTATGGTGGGAAGATGATACATGTGGCTGATACAGGGTTGGGGAAGAGAATCAGAAAAAACCTTTGTGGATAGTGCAACTACACAGTTGAGTCTCTGGTTGCCAGGCATCTTGTTGGAGAGACTGGGGTGCTCAATGGTTGTAGGAAATGCGAATTGAAGACATCTGAGTTCCTGAAACTGTGCTTGGCTTCTCTTTCAAGCAGGTATTGTTAAGGCAGGCATCTACATTGAATGCCTTTTCTAGGGAGGTTACTGTGGCACATACTTTGGTTGCTCAGCATCTAAACAAAAGCCCCAGGAACTGATTCAAGGCTGGGATGGTGGCCACAGTATCTGCTGAATGTGGATTGGAACCAACCCCAGATACTGCAGTATCGATGGCTAGACATCAACAAGAAATTGTATGCCCCCCCTCCCTTTAATTAGTCTACTAAGATGTGCTGATGAACACATCCATGCCCATTTGGGATTAGTACTGGACAGTGGCAGGACATGAGAAATGAGAACAAAGGGCTGGGCAGCAAGAATTCCCACAGGAATTATGTGGGTTTTTTTTTCCTGAGCAAGTAATTGTTTACCTTCTAGCCTGCTTAGTGGTTCAGTGCTAAGGGTATCCCAACAAGCTCTCCACATTTTCTGGTCCCAATTTTAAGCCCTACATTCTTCAATTGGCTTCAGCATATGATTGTCTGTTAGACTCACTTCTATTATATGTTTTATCCTGGCCAGAGAAGGACTGGCCAATTGGGTGGTAGGGATTCTACATGCTTCTTTGAAAGAAGGTTTGTGTTCCAAGCTCACTAAAACAAGTTCATAGCCTTGTTATTTCTCAGTTAGACTACTGTAATTCACTCTAGGTTGGGCTGTCCTGGAAAAAGTAGTGCAAAATGCATCAGCCAGACTTGTGTCAGATGTACATTTTAGAGATCAGTTTTGCAAGAACTACAATGACATCCAATTAGTTTACAAATTCAGTTTGAAGGGCTGGTATTGACCTACAAAGCCCTAAATGATTTGAAGCCAGAATATCTGAAAGACCACCTTCTCCCACATGAGTCTGCTAGAACTTGGAGTGTTAGGAAGTTGGGTTGGTTGGGTACACATAACAGGGCTTCTTTGTAGAAGCACCTTGATGGTGGGGCTCCCTACACAAGGAAATTAAACTCACCTTGTATCTTTTAAGTTTTTGGTTGGCAACCAAAATGGCTTTGGTCACCTTGGTGAATGACCTCCAAAGAGAGCTCTATAGGGGGAGTGTGTCCTTGTTGGTTCTCTTGAACATTTCAGTGGTTTTGATACCATCGATCATGACATCCTTCTGGATTGGCTCACCAGGATAGGACTAGGGAGCACTGTTTTGCAGTGGGCCTGGGCCTTCTTGGAGGGCCTGTGCCAGAAGGTAGTGCTGGGGGGTTCCTTCTCAATGGCAGCTCCTCAGCTCTGGAATGCCCTCCCTAAGGACATCAGAATGGCTCCCTCCATGCTTTCCTTCAGAAAGCAAATGAAAACGTTTCTCTGGAAGGAAACTTTTGGGGAAGACAAAGAGTAATCATGTCAAATAGTAATGGAGTCCAACTTTGCCAATGAGATGGAGCTGATTCTTAATATAGCTGTTTTTTAATACTGATTTTTCATTTACTGTTGTTTTATATGAGGTGTTAACATTTCTCTGTGTTTGATTTATATGTATTTTGAGTTTGTATTGTCCTAGGTTCAAACGGCATTGAATTGTTGCTGAGTGTTAGCCACTCTAAATTCCTCAATGAGAGAGAGAGAGCGGGGTATAAAACAAAGTAAATAAATAAAACTGTTCCTCATTGCATTTCATATTTGAAACTGCTGTTCTAATGTTTTTAAGAATGGATGCTAGAGTTGTTTTGAGACTTTTTAATAGTATTTAGTGTTTTAAATTGTTTAAATTGTTTTTTTATATGTTCATTATCTCAGAAGCCCTTTTGGACTGGGAGACAACACAGAAATAACAACAAAAGCAACAACAATATGGTGTATCCAAGTGCAGTCAGATTTTTCTTGTGACTGTTCTGTTCTTCAACAATGACAAAAAGATGAAGTTCTTCTCTGGTTTCCTTGCTGATGTATTGTGTAAGCTTTCTGTGATACCAAGTTATCCATAGTGGCAAATAACCACTTCTCAGTTTGGTGTGTGAGACTGTCACATCATATGTGTGTGTATGTGTGTGTGTGTGCATAAAGTTCAATTTCACGGAATGACTCAAGAAATACTACAACAATTACTTACAAGTGTCAAGTTGCTAGATAAGGGTTTCAACCTGCTATTTCATGTTGCAAGCTACTATTTTTTCTGATAAGTGTCTCTCTGGGGAGGCAGCTCTATTATGCAGGTGAGGAAAAACTGCAGCCTGTTGATAAAGCTGACCCATCCTCTCCAGTAAATCTGCTGCCATGGAAGGACAAACTGCTACTGGATGTTTCCAGGAATATCACACAAGAAATTGAGTCCTGCCGAAGGATACTATTGATATCAGATGTTGATTGTACTAGAGGTTCCCAGAAGGGATCTGAAGAAAATTCTGTCTTCTGATGGAGTGGCTTGTTTACATTCTTATATCAACTGTTCAAAATTGCTTTGTCTGGTCTTCATATTCACACAGGCCTGATTCTTCACTTCTATATTAGGATCATAGAATGAGAAGACGCTGCATAGGCTGTTACACATATTCCCCCCCCCCCCCCAACTTAATGAAGGATCTCCACCTAGAGCGCATCCAGAAATCAGCTGCCCAATCTCTTTTTTAAGACATCCAGAGAAGGAGATCTCAACATCTCTCTAAGTTTTTTTTTGTCGTGTCAGGAGCGACTTGAGAAACTGCAAGTCACTTCTGGTGTGAGAGAATTGGCCGTCTGCAAGGACGTTGCCCAGGGGACGCCAGGATGATTTGATGTTTTTATCATCTTTGTGGGAGGCTTCTCTCATATCCCCGCTTGGGGAGCTGGAGCTGACAGAGGAAGCTCATCCGCCTCTCCCCGGATTCAAACCTGCAACCTGTTGGTCTTCAGTCCTGCCGGCACAGGGCTTTAACCCTTGGTGCCACCGGGGGCTCCATATCTCTCTAAGGAATTGGCTTCATTTACTGAACAGTCCTTTCTTTCAAGAACTTCCTTCTAATGTTCGATCAAAAACAAAACAAACCCCAGTGAATACCAAGAGCCCATTGTACTCCAGATGAGGACTGGATAGTGTAGAATATAGTGGGACTATTAATTCTCTTGGCTTGGAAACTATTGTTCTCTTAATGCAAAGCTTTTGTTGGATTTATAATTCAAAGATCCTTTTCACATGGAGGCTAAGCCACTTCTAAGATAGAGCATGGGAAATCATTTTGTAGAAGTAATTTGCTATCTGATCTGATGCAATTTCATTAAGTAACGTGTTATAGTTAATACAACCAAACAATATGAGTGACTCAATCTGTTACTCCCTTCTGAACCCATTACTTTTTTGCACCACACCTACTTTGGTAGATATTTGAGTGTGGATAACAGTCCCAGCAAGTATGAATATAAACCATCAAATAAAATTGGATTTTGTGATTTCAAGTCATTTCTGACTTACAGTTACTCTGTGGAAAATCCATCATGAGGTTTTCTTTTTTGATTTGTTCAGAAGAAGAATGTTTTTGTTTTCCTCTGAGGCTGAGAATGTGTGACTTGCCTAAAGTCATCCCGTGGGTCTTCATGGTTGAGTGGACATTTGAACCCTGGTCTCCAAAGTCATTGTTCGGTGCTTAAACCACTACATCACATGAGCCCATGATCCTTCTTCTGTAATCTTATAGACAAGGAAAACCTTTGATACTAGACAGGAATCTTTACACTGAGTATGAGATACAGCTTGCAATGGGATGTACTCCTGAGTAGGCATCCATAAGATTGCATTGTTGAAGTGCCAGAAAGCTATGAACTGGGTGTTTTATTTGAAATTGGTTTTCTGGACATTAGCAGGTCACATGAGTTTATAGTAAAGACATTGGAAAAGCTTTTTTTTTTTGCTTTGATAATCAACCAATGACTACTGTTAGAGTAGAGTAATGCTCTAATTGCAGGATGTTTTCACACAATAGTTCACAACACAGTAATGTGAGAGTATATTACTGTATTGTGAACTATCCCAGTTATGCCAGTAATTTTGTGAACTGCTGAGTTCATTTTCCTTACAACATCTGGACAAAATGTGCACAGTGAATAAGCTGTGATTATAATACCCCCCCCCCCCCTTTTAAAAAAACCTTTTACCTCCTCAACATGTTGTGTGGGCTTGGCTGGATTTTAAAATAACTTATACCTAAAAATTCCCATACTACTGATTTCCTTGGAATATATTTTTCATGAGCAAAGCTGGGAAAATGCATCGAGTTCTTAGTAAACCATTCCTTGTATTTTCAAAAATAGCCATCTGACACATCCCTACTTTTGGTGTCAATGTGTGGAAACACTGGCTTTTGCCATTGTTGTGGTTAAAGGTTGTTAACAATGCTAATAAAACATTATTTCAATACTATACCACTGCCTGAAGGTTTTCCTGTGGAATATTCTAAAATTTTCCAGCGGTTGTTGGGTTTTTTTCTCTTATTAAAAGGATCTGAGAAGCTACCAGCATTAATATTTTTCCCTCAGGAAATATAGTAGCTCTGAATATAGTTGTAATAAAAATGGCCAATTGGTCCTCAAGTTTGATTGCTACTAGTATGGGTGTATGTGTGAGATGTGTGTGTATGATGTGGGAAATCCTACAGGTTAAGCCTAAAATTGTAACCTTTGGCGCATGGAGTTCCAAACTGGCAAGAGAAAGCTTTAACACTGGGAGTCCCAAATTGGCAAGTTGTAAGGGGGTTGCTGATTGCCC
Organism: Anolis sagrei; assembly: GCF_037176765.1. Lineage (NCBI taxonomy): Eukaryota > Metazoa > Chordata > Lepidosauria > Squamata > Anolidae > Anolis > Anolis sagrei. The sequence continues at coordinate 87,082,670 of NC_090022.1, forward strand.
TTATTCCTTTGGGCTTGGCACATTGGAATTTAATTGTAAATTGCCCCAAAAGATGAGGCATTCCAGTTAGCTGGGTAAAAAGCTGCCTGGCCACCTACGAGGCGTATTCATTGCAGCCGTGGTTGCTTTGGAGTTGTGAGAACTGGCTTGAAGTCTTTTGATGCTTTCCTTTGCTCTCAGGTTCTTTTTGCATTGCCAAGGTCTACAAGCCTCACCAGCTTCCTGAATTCTTTTTCCTATTTGTTGTCTCTTGGTTGGAAAAGGCTGCCCAATATTCTGTCTTAAAATATCATTTTCTTCCAGTCTTTTCAGAGAAATCCATCTCATATGCAAGTGCTTACAACAGGCAGCAAAATATATATCGGCAAAATCAAAAGAGACAGATGCATGATCAAGTTGTACAGCCAAGTATTGCTAAGCCTCTAGGCTGCTTAGTATTCAAAACAAAATTGATCACTGGTTTGATTCCCTCCTCCCCTTTGATGTGAGGTTTTAAATAAACAGATGCTTCATATCCCTTTTAAATTGTCCAGGTTTATTATATAGGGGTGGAAAGATTTCAGGCTTATAGGATCTATTTTAATTTTTACTAGAACATAAAAGTCTGTCACACCAATGCAAATACAAAATTTTACCTCAAAAGTATTTGTGGAGTTTGTTTCCAAAAGATATCAAATCCCCCCCCCCATGAGAATATATGTGGATTGAATGAAAAGTAATGCCTCCACCTTCACAACTCCTCAACAGATAGCAGTACTGGTATGCAGCAGGTACTGGCTTGTTCAGTAGACTCTCCTCTACAGTTCCTTTTGGGCAGGAAGCCTTAGCATTGAACAGTTGTGTTGTTAAAGTGCGAAGTATGGAACCCCGCACAGACGGTCAGTCAATGCGACTTAAGCAATGTGCAGTCATTGAATTCTTGATAGCAGAAGATGTCACCCCAAAGGAGATTCATCAGAGAATGTAAGCTGTTTATGGTGATTGTGTTGATGTGAGTACTGTGTGTCGTTGGGCAAGTAAGTTTAAAGATGTTGAGGTGGGAATCTCTGACTTGTGTGACAAACAAAGAGTTGGACGTCCTGTGACAGCAACCACTGAGTTCCACAAGCAAAAGGTTGACAGATTGATTCAGGACGATCATCGTATAACTCAGAGAGAAATTTCAAGCATAATTGGCACTCCAACATGCGGTGCCCCCAGTTAAACCCCTGTGCTGGCTGGATGGAAGACCGACAGGTCGCAGGTTCAAATCCGGGGAGAGCATGGATGAGCTCCCTCTGTCAGCTCCAGCTCCTCATGCGGGGGCATGAGAGAAGCCTTCCACAAGGATGGTAAAACATCAAAACATCCAGGTGTCCCCTGGGCAATGTCCTTGCAGATGGCCAATTCTCTCACACCAGAAGCGACTTGCAGTTTCTCAAGTTGCTCCTGACACGACAAAAAAACAACAACCCAAAAAACAAGAACATGTGGGTCACATTATTGCTTTGCTTGGCTAATGGAAGATCTGTGCACAATGGGTTGCAGAAATAGAGTGTTGACTTCTTCCGTGTCAGCTTCAGAAAACTTGTTCACTGTTGGCAGAATTATATCCAATTATCTGGTGATTATGTGGAAAAGTGAATAGTGGTAGTTAAAGAGCACATTCTAAGGATTATTCATTTTAAGTAACGAAGGTGGAGGCATTACTTTTCATTCAATCCTCGTAGTTGGGTTGTTGTGTGTTTCCCTGCCTGTCTGCCCATGTTCCAGAAGCATTCCCTCCTGATATTTCGTCTGCATCTATGGCAGGCATCCTCAGAGGTTGTGAAGTCTGTTGGAAAACTAGGCAAGTGTGGTTCATATATCTGTGGAATATCTAGGGCAGGAGAAAGAATATAGTTGTAGGTGGCAGTCCATTGTTGTCTAGAAGTAGAATATTATGCATGGATCACAACTATCAAAATGTAGTAAACCCCTTTGATACAAAGCTTGGAAAATTACATTTTATAGCAAAAGAATGCATATTCTCAACCCTTTTTTTCGATTCCTATGAATTTGTTCAGATGGATTTGGTACTTTTCAGAAACAAGCTCCACATCTGTCAAGCCAAGTTAAAAATGGTGGATCAAAGTGGAGCTAATTATCTTTGGTAACCCTATCTTTGGGGCCACTTGTATAACTACAGATTTGAGTGTCCAGCCAGCCACTGCCAGTTTTGTTCAAAACCTAATTCAGTGATTCAGAAGGCAACTGATTTATCTCACATTTAGGACTTCATTGCAGTTGGATTGTGACCTTTGATTGTGGTCACTGTCTTTGCTGCTGATCTGCATCTTCCCTGCAATTCACCCATCAATAGCTCCCAGTCTTGCAACATTCCCACCACCTACCTTGATGTGATGGATCCCTTTCGCTTCTGTGCCAGCATGTCAATGATAAAGTGATGTCAGGGGATGGGATTTCTCCCACCCTCTTGCTATTCCCAAGACGACTGAAATAGTAGGCTCATGCAATAAAGTCCTCATTTATGAACCACCTAATTGTTAGAATACAGATTTCAAATCAGAAATTCAAATCTTTTTGTCTTTGATTGACTTCAATTGGAAATCAAAAACAGTTGCATCCCTCTAGCCCTGCTCAGATTTCATGAAATGTATATCACAGTCTGTTTGGAAACAGTTCAATCTGCTACATTTGGGCAATTGGTTTGAAAACATTTGTTCTGGTTTGCTGTATCTTTAAATTTCGATTCATTCATTCATTTGTTTTAAAGTGTCCAACTTTAATCATGTTATTCCTTAGCCCCTTAACTTCAAAATGGGCAAAGACCATGTAGAAGCCAATCCCTCCAATGGGACCAAGATTCAGATCAATCCGATGAGCCATTTCCTAAGGATTTAGCACTTCATACTTGCTGCTCCATTGACCCTGTAATTCTTGTTCTGTGACATCAGGGCCTCTTGGAGTTCAAGCCATATCTATCATCACCCTTGTTGAAATATGAAAGGTACAAGGAAACAAAGCCAGGTTAATTAAATAAGCAACATGTCACTGCATTGCTTTAACTTTCAGAATGGCCTATGAAAATAGGTCCCAAAGTTGATGAGACCTTCTTTCCCTCCCGATTGATGAAAGCAGGTATGTATTAAAATGAAGGAGTCTTCTGTGCCTCAATTTATATAGCAATTTTCTCAGGTATGATACCAGGATTTCTTAAATCTTGTTATTTATTGCCTAGTGTTTTTTTCCTTTAAAATAGCTCTATCTACTTCTGCTCCTCTCTCTTGGTTCATCAAACTGCCAGAAATGGCTGTGCTATTATAGAATCTGTTAAAAGAAGAGATGGCCAGGGACAAGGGCACATTATAAATTCAATAAAGGGAAAGTGTTTTTTCTGTAGAAGGCAGGAAGAAGGTTGCCAAATGATCAGTTTTAAATGACATTTGTCTGTTAGGAACATAATAAGCTGCCTTATATGGAGTCAGGCCATTAATCTCTTTATCCTAGTTTTTTGGAATTTCACTGGCAGTGTTTCTTCAAAGTTTCAGGTAGGTCACTGTTTAAGCCTATAACCAAGGGGATGGGGTGGGGGTGTGAGTTAGGGGTTCACCCTCCCCAAATTTTCAGATTGAAAAAAACACCTGATTTATTTATGAATTTTAATTGGTTAATCAAAGCCCTATGCTAAGTCTATGAGAAGCAAAAATTAAGAGTCCCCCCAGAATTGCAAGCACTATCTCAACCAATTTTTGACAATTTATTCACACTGTCATTGCCTACCTTTCCACCAATTTATAGAGCAACACACTGCAAGTGTTCCTGAACTTTGCAATGAATGCTTTTTATAATAATGATACACTGATGGAAGAATTTGATTTGTCATGTAGAAAATGGAAAAAGATTGCACATGCAGACCATCAAATGCACTGGAAGCATATCCTGTTTTTCCCCCCCGAGTATGAAGAAACTTCTCCAGATTTCTGCAACATTGCCATTGTGAACAGCTACAAATGAAAGGTCATTTTAGCTCTGAAACATTTGAAAACATACATAAGAAGCACAATGGGGCAAGAAAGACTGACTGAACTTGCACTCTTGAGTGTCCACCAAAGTTTATTGACAGAGCCTGATTTCTGTCAAGTGCATTGACACAGTTTTCAAGTGTTTCCAATAGACATTGTAGTATTCTTTTGTAACCATAAATTACAAATTAAGAGTCATTTTTAGTTTTAGACTTGAAACGTTTTAACTAATATAGAAATTTGATTTAATTAAGTCTATATAAAATATCTGTCAACCTAGCAGTTCGAAAACATGCAAATGTGAGTCGATCAATAGGTATCGCTCCAGTAATGGCGCTCCATGCAGTCATGCTGGCCACATGACCTTGGAGGTGTCTACAGACAACACTGGCTCTTCAGCTTAGAAAGGGAGATGAGCACCACACCCCAGAGTCGTACACGACTGGACTTAATGTCAGGGGAAAACCTTTACCATTTACTATGTAAAATATAGAATGAATAATTTAAATTGTTCTATGTTATGAATCTACTCTTCATGATTCACTAAAAATGTTTCAAACCCCCCCCCCCATTTTTTTTCTGATCACTGGGAATGTCTTCTAGTGAAGTTGTACTGTACAAAACAAAGTATTCTCTATAATTCCCCTAAAATAATATAAACACACAGCATTCTCTTGAGCCATGTAATTTTAGAACATGTGTGCATCTGCATCGTAATTGCCTCATGACAGACCAAACTTGTATTTATTTTGTGTATGTTGCTGTTCACACAAGCCTGTTGCCCCATGTGAAAAGCTCTTTCTTCCTACTCAGAAAGACAAGAGGGAGGACAATGCTACCTTTTGTACCGTCAACACAATGATGGTTCAATTGTTTTGCTTCCCATGTTTGGCTTTTCACACTCTGGTGCAGAAGGTACTTTCCTCCCTATAATTGGTGATGACCAGTGAACTTTATTCATGTGGTCTTTATATAGCTTTCAAATAATACCAGGAAGCCAATGACACCATAGTGATAATTAGCATAATTTCATGTCTTGTGAGAAACTCATTTAAAGCTTCAATTACATGCCATTTATACTATGTATACTCTTCTTATTTAGGCTCTTTTCCCTCCCCTACTTCTTTTCTCTTTCCTCCTTTTCATGATTCTAGTGGGTTCCTTTTTTAAAAAAAAATGCACATGCACATGCATGTTACTGTGTAGTAATAACAATTATCACAACATTTTCTATTTCTCTAGTTTTCAAATGGTTGACTTTGTAGTTGTGTCATGAAACCTAAGGTAGCTGTCCTGTTTCATTTGCACATTCAGGTGTTGCCTTTCTAGTTTGTAGTATCCCAAGGAGCATTACTTCCTCTCCTGGTCCTCTTAATTTTTGTGTATCATACAACAGGATACCAGACATTCCCAGACTTTGTGGCAGCTAATAGTGAAATGAAGGACTATTGAATACTATTGAAATGAAGGACTTCCAGCCAAAGAATATCATATAGTCATTCTGAAGGAGATTTTTTTTGTGTCAGGACGACTTGAGTAACAGAAGATTGAGAGGATTCTGAAGGAGATAGAAAATGTATAAAGAGGAATATTTGGTCCCTTGGATACCAAGGTCATATTTTATTTAAAAAATTAAAGAAAAAAATATGTACCAACAGGTGAGGAAGGAAGGAAAAGATCATAATGCATTTCCAGTGAACTCCCATTAGCCTTGATTCTAGCTGTTCTTCTTCTTAGGACCTTATCACATATACCTCAGAAAATATTGTATGGGAGGAGGTGATTCTATAAGTAACTTGGACCCAAACCATGTAGGGCTTTAAAGGACAAAACCAATATTTTGTACTTTGCCCAGAAATTAATTGGCAGCCAGCTAAGTGACTTTATATGTAATATGCTCACTCCTAAACGTCCCTAAGACCAATCTGGCTGCCATGTTTTGAACCAGCTGGAGTTTCTGAACCAGGTACAATGTAAACCGTGTTGCAGAAGTTCAACCTTGAGGTTATCAGCATGTGAACTATCATCTTTAGGTCCTCTGATTCTAGAAGATCAAAGAAGAAAGAGATAAGGTAAGAGCCTGGGTGGATCTGCTATTGGTTGTTGAAGCTCCTTAAAGAGTGTCAAGGCAGCTAGGTTTGTTTCACTCTCTTATTGCCTTTGCTGTGTACTCAGCCAGTATTCAGAGAGCCTACATACAGGGTGAGGCAGCATAACTTCCTTTTTTAAAATGAGCGCCAGTCAGTCGGTTGAAGACGTAACGGAGCGCTAGTGGTCTCATTCGAGAGGCGGGAGTATAAAGTTTTGTCCTGGCACAGTTCAGTCGCCATCATGTGTTGGAACAGTGAGTTCTTTTGCCGTTGAGGCCTACTTTTTGAGCGGATTTGGAGTGGCCGGCCCACTCTCCAGATTTGGCCCCTTGTGATTTTTTCTATGGGGTTTTTTGAAATCCCGTGTTTATGTGAACCATCCAAGGACCCTACAAGATTTGGTTTCCAAGACCAACATCCAGGAAGAAATTGCCAAAATAATGCCTGCTATGCTGGCAAGAGTCATGACAAACACTAGAAATCAGTTTACTCAGTGTATGTATAATGGAGAATGGGGGACGTCACCTAGCTAATTTGATCTTCAAAACTACGTGAAATAAAACTTTAGGTATGCGCCTAAATTATAAAAAAAATTCTGATTCATACAATGGGTTTTATTAAGTTTTGAAAACAGGAAGCTATGTTGCCTCACCCTGTATTAAACTTTGAGCGTTTGAGTTCATGGCAACATTAATCCAACATTCATTTTTTTACAATATATGCAGTAGAATAAATCATAATCTAAAATATTGTTTTTGTCTCGTCCACCTTTCCTCCTCTCTTCTAGTCATACTTATACTAAAGTCTTCTCTGTTAACCCTCTTATTTATAAATATTCATCTGTTTACCGTAGTTGTCTGTTTTTATTAAATAATAGCAATATCTTGCCCATGTCATTTATCCAACATCTCACCTGATCAAACGGTGGTTTACATCTGCTATTGCTCTGACATGTACAACTAATAAATTGTTTTTATATAGTTTCAAACCAATTATCTTATATTTGTTCTCTTTCTATTTTATAGATGATTTTTCAGATAAAGTTATGGCTCATATACTATTTAATCAATTCAGTATTAATAGATTATCTATTTTTTCCCCATACTTTGACAATTTCCATCTCTTCAGTGCAGGAATAATATAAGGTCTTTATTTGGTAGAGTCTCATTTTCATTTTTAAATAAGGAGGTAAGAAATAACACCTTTCTAAAGTGGAATTTTTCTCCTATTATTCAGCTTATCCAAGTTAAGACCTCTTTCCAACACTTCCACGTTGATGGACACATTTCTGAATGAATGTGAAATTGTAAGTTGTACTCCTCAGAAAGTCGTGGCAATAGTTGTTCTGGAATGTCTGCCTCTCAGAGGAAGAAAGCAATATGTCCCTTGCACCCTCCTGTGCCAAACAGATCTTCATTCTTTGAGAACAAAAGTCGCTTTCTCAAATTATAATCCATCTCTGTTCATGAGAACAGTTTATGCAGGTCATCGTCCAAGTCAGAAAGGCATTACACAGCAACCCCTGAAGGACCTTGATTACCTTCCAGCTATAGTTAGAAGGGATTTTTGATTGCTTGGACAGAGAAGTCAGGCACCAAAATAGAGCAGCCTTAAAGAACCTCTGAGATCTTTATTATATGATTTTCTTTTATATCAAAATGATTTGCTTGGATAGATACATACATATATGCTCTAAATGAGTTTACACACTGGTCTGCGAATTCATCTAATCTCATAGTAGCAGCAGAGAAAATATTAGTTACTTGGGTTACAAATGGCATCCATAGTCATTAAATGTGTGTTTGCTACCTGTTTGAAAATGTGAATAACTTAGATGAATATACATTTTATCTCATTTGCAGCCATGGAAATCCTGCCATCTCATTAATTAATGGTTGTTATGTGCCATCAATTACATTATCATTAGTTTTTTTTATATAATTTATTATTAACTACTGGTCTATTCCATCTTTCTTCTAAAGCAGCCTTGAATTCTCTTTTGGGAGAAAGGTGAAATATACATCACTCACTCACTCAATCAATCAATCAAACCTGCCCTTGCCTTATACATGAGGTTGATTCATACGTGAGTATATACACTGAGGATTTTAATTTCTCCTAGTCCAACACAAGAACTGCTACACTGCATATAGATCCATTAAAAACTATAATGCATGAAGAGGAAATGCAGCCAACACCTTGTAACTCCACTGAAATACTATGTACATTGTCTTGCCCTGGGGTGCATCTACACTGGATAATTAATGCAGTTTGAAACCACTTTAATTGCTCAATGCTATGCAATTTTTGGAGCTGTAGTTTTGCAATGACTTCAGCTTTCTTTACCAAAAAGTGCTGGTGTACCACCAAACTACAACTCCCATCATTCCAAAACATTGAGCCCTGGTAATTAAAGTGATTCTAACCCGGTGGCACAGTGGGTTAAAGCACTGAGCTGCTGAGTTTGTTGATCGAAAGGTCGCAGGTTCGATTCCGGGGAGTGGTGTGAGCTTCCGCTGTCAGCCCTAGCTTCTGCCAACCTAGCAGTTCGAAAACATGCAAATGTGAGTAGATCAATAGGTACCGCTCCAGCGGGAAGGTAACGGTGCTCCATGCAGTCATGCCGGCCACATGACCTTGGAGGTGTCTACGGACAACGCTGGCTCTTCGGCTTAGAAATGGAGATGAGCACCACACCCCAGAGTCAGACATGACTGGACTTAATGTCAGGGGACTAGCTTTACCCTTTTAACCTGTATTACTTCTTCAGTATAGATTCACTAATGTTGGAAGGGAAGACAAGAAGAAAGTGGTTATGTTTTAGGCTGCTAATTCTGTGTTCAGAATTAGATTTGACCTAGTGCTCTCTTAAAATTTTCTCCTCTTGTGCAGTGCTTTTACTTCACAGTTGCTTTGATTTTGTTTTAAAGACCTGTTGTTTCATGAAGTTTAATACATAGGGTAAAGGTGTATGCAAATGTTTTATAAACAAGATAGTTGAGAGGAAATAGTAAGGAAGATAAAATACATAGAGAAAATCTATTAAGGACCAGTTGGTATGTAGCGGTCAGCGGAAGAGAATAATTATAAAAATATATTAAAGAAATGAATATGGAAAACCTACCTTCAAGAGAGAGAATTCGGCGGCATAGGAAATTCAATAGAGAAGTGTTCCAAAAGGCGAAAGTAAGCTTCGCAGATTAGGCTCAAGGAAGTTAAATATTAACTGGAACATGACATTTGGGAAACAATAGTTTGACATCAAAGGAAAATGTGCTTGGCAGCCAGACAAGAACATTGAGTAATGGGTCTGAAACTGGAAAGGGTTAGAGAGCGGCATCTGGTGGTTCAGTGAGGTAAATAGCAGGCAACTTTAGATTTTATAATGGAATCAAGTCTAGCGAATGACGAATATGGGAATAATTAAGATTTGAAATACGTCATTGTAATGCGTCATTGTGATGTATGGGAAAAGGTCATGCGTAATGCCTCTGTAAATGATTAGATCTGTGCAAATATCAAGACAGTTGTACGCATGTCTAGACCAGTGGATTCTGCTATAAATATTGAACCTTGACTGACTGTCAAGCACGCTTCAGATCATGTTCTGAGCGTCCTATCAACTTGATAGTAAATATGCCTGGAATCAACTCGCAGTCTCCGTTTCTTCATTTCCTGCTTGGTTGTGCTCTAAATGGATCACGGGTAACGATATGCCGCAACAGATGGGGGCTCGTCTCCGGGATCCTGAGCCAACGAGAGGAAGAGAGACGAAATCTTTTGAGGGTTTGATGGCCCCCCACTCAGCGGGTCGGGTAAGACGATGATCAGAAGGGGCAATACGGGTACCCATTGAAAGAAATGACCCGGCTGGTCCTCGTCTTCCCTGCCTCCAGACTGGGGGACATTGAGAGCTTTGATTCCATGGCACAGGTAAAGGAAAAAGGCCTTAAAAAGAAAAAGGGGTACATTGGAAGTACATTGGGGAATATTTCACTGTGAGATTACTGCAGAAATCAAGTGAAAACCCCCTTGAGTGATTGTTTTTGCCACAGAAATCACACTCACAGGTTAAAGGAATACCCTTTCAGGGGGAAAATAATAAGTCTGTTTTATGTTTTGTGATTGTCTTGGTTAATGATGTTTGTGTCCATATGTTTTACCCTTTCTTGCTGCTTTGCACCCCTATGCACACATTTGTGTATCAATGCCTGTTTTTGTTGTGGAAATGTGTAAAATGAAAAGAGACAAATGGTTTCAGGCTTCCAGGAAAAAGCCAAGATGGAAAAGAAAAAGAAAAATGAAAAATGAGGAAAATGAGAAGAGAAGGGAAAAAAGGAAACGCTACGTGCAATATGATGAAATAATAGGAAGAGAAATGCAAAGATCTAGCATTTGCTTAATAATAGAAACCTGAAATGTTGAGATGTGAATGAATAGATTCCCTTTGTGAAAGTTCAGATAAATGTGTGGCAATATTGCAGTTTGGAATAAGTAAATGTATGTTAAACTATTATACGATTAAACATTTGATGGGTTAAAAAGGAGAAATAAATTATTATGTGGTGAGAATATTCAAGAATGGCCAACTTGAATGTCCTCACTAGGAAAAGGGAAAGGAAAAATTGGAAACTTTTTGAAAAAGAAAAAATTGGGAAACTGTACCATACAGGAGAAAAGTGGTGACAATTTGAGATACATTTACATTTAAAAGATTTTGTGGGAAGAGCGGTGAAAAGGAAAAATTGGATGTTATGAAGATATTTGTTTAAGATATTTTATTAATTGACATGTACACCCCCTCTTAAAAAGTTCAAAAATGTCGGCAACTGAATTGATAAGTGAATGAAGATAGATGAGGGCGATATGATGTGGAAGCAAAAGGAGAATTAAGCATTAAGAAGTACAAATTTTGGAAATGTTAATGATTTTACATTGGCTTGTTACAGTACCCTCTGTTTTGTTAGAAGACCCAGAGAGGCTGGAAAAATTTTTGGAAATGTGATTCCTGTGAGAAAAAGGTGGAAAGGGTCTACTGCTTGATGAATGTCCTAATGCTATGAGGAAGTGCCAAATTGCGGATGAATTAAGCCTGCTTAAAAGGAGATCATACAGTGACTGACCCTGACCTACAATTTAGGAGTTGATTGAGGGTAAAAAGAACTAATTGCATCGTACATCAATAAGAAGATATTTCAAAGACCTAAAAATATAAGAGGATAAAAGTTGCTCTGAATAAGAGAGAGAGCCAACATCTGAAAGCTGTAAGAAGAAAGAAGAAAAGAAGATTGGATGGACCTGTCAGGGTTGGGAATGCGCTATTGTGGGATTCCTTATTATCTTGGGATTGGTATGGTTGTGTTACAACTGTAGACATGTTTTTGGGGGAAAGCGTATTCACGTAGGCATGTGGAATATCTGTTACCTTATTAAGTTGAGTGTACTCATCCCGAAGGTAGTACAAGGGGGATGGGAGCAAAACATATTCCATCAGATGAGTCAGGATAGAGCAAAGGATACAGAAGTTATTGAATGTTGGATTTGTAGTCATGAGCCTACTTCCCAGCGTGAGGGATGGCCACAAATGGGGGGAACGTTATTAAGTTAAAAAGGATGGAGCACTTTACAGCCTCAAAATTATGAGATGATTGAAACCTTACTTGATCCAGGACAAGCTATCGTGACACATGAAGGGACCTTACCAGAGGCCCCAGCATGTATTACTTGGGAAAGAGATGAGAGATGGACACAAGATCAGGAAAACCCTCTCCACACGCACCAGCTAGAACTTGGTCATTATCCCAATTGCAATCTCCTCCTCCATGTATTTAAAACAGAGGCTACTGAGGACATCAGCCTCCTAGCCCGGTTGGAACATTCTAAAAGGATGAAAAGGGATTTGATGGTTTTGTTTCATTGGAACTGGGTACCCACATTAAATAGGCCCAAGCAAAAGCTGCCAGCAAAAACCGTGACCAGCCAAGGACCCCCAGCAGGGAGGTACCGCAGGGTCAAGGGGAACCCCCTTTGAGAGACCGCCAAATGAAAGATCACAGCAGAGTCGAGGGGAACCAAATCTTGCCAGAATGGTAAAGGAGGTGGAAACCCGTCAGGCTGTGCCAAAAGTCTCTGGTAACAAGGGGAAGGTTACCCACCCCGGGCTGTATCGGATTTGTGGGCAGTGGGCAGGAAAGATTTTGCCACCTTTTTTGGGTTGGAATATGTATAGGTACCCTAATGCTAGCAGATGTGACAATATATAGAACAACCATCCTAAATGACTTGGGAAAAAGAACAGTGTTTAGAAAGAGTTTATGATGAAAAGGTTAGATATGGTCCAGAAACAACTTGTTTAAGTGAAGGAGAAAGGTTGGGAGCCATCTTGTTCCCTGCTATGGGTTTAGCTTTGAATATAAGACAGATTTGGAGAAAACTCTCAGTTCAAGATGAAAGGTTGGACAACAAAAACTGTGGCTGGAATAAGGACTTTGCAGCTATTATGATAAGATCTCTTTATGAAGTTACAAAGGGGGGTGAAAGGGAACCATTTAACTGGACCCCAAATGTGCCCAAACATTTGCATAGTTGAAAGCAAGCTTTGATGCAAGCATCAGCCTTGGGCTTGTTTGAATTGAAGATACCATTCACACTTTATGTTGGTGAACGAGATGGAATAGCAGTGGGGATGCATACCCAGCTATTAGGAACATGGCCGAGACCAGTAGCTTACTTGTCTAAGCAAAATTGACCCTGTAGAAAAAAGGATGACTAACTTGTCTATGTGCTGTAGCTACTATGGCCCTGCTGACTCAGGAAGCTGATAAATTGACTTTGGGACAAGAGTTGATAGTTTAAAAAAAAAAAACCCTCATTCAGTAATGGCTATCATGGACTATAGAGGATATCATTGGTTCGCAAATAGCCGTATGTAAAAATATATCAGATTTTGTTATGGAAAAACCCTTAAATCAAGTTACGGATTTGCAGTGCGTTAAATCCTGGTTCACTCCTGCCTGTTGAAAGGGAAATGCTTCAACATGATTGTTTAGAAATTATGAATGAGATATATTCCAATAGACTTGATATAAAAGATTAACCATGGCCTGAGGTAGATGCTACTCTTTTTACAGATGGAAGCAGTTTGATGGAAAATGGGAAAAAGATATGCTGGATATGTAATAATAATTGCAACTACTGTGTGGGAAGCAGAACCACTTCCTTTAAATGCTTCAGCTCAGAAGGCAGAACTGATAGCACTAATTAGAGCTCTGGAGTTATCAGAAGGAAAAAATAGTCAACATGTATACAGATTCTAAATATGCATATGGAGCATTATATAAGGTAAAGGGACTACTAAATTCTGTTGGGAGATAAATACAATATAATGAGACCATTTTGAGATTGTTAGATGCTGTTTGGGTTCCTGCATCAGTAGCAGTAATGCAGAGTACATCAATGTGACGAGGAACGTGTGACCTATGGAAATTGGTATGCTGACACCACAGCAAAGGCCGCGACCCGAAAGGGATGAGGAAAAGAGCTGGTCATAGCCCCTTTGCAGATAAGAGACTGGATACATTATACTAGAATGAAGAAAGCATTACCTGAGTGGACTGCGACTCTTGATCCAAAAGGATTCTTTGAGACTTTTTATCATCAAACCAGCAGTGCCATGAGATCCAGAATGAGGACTACGGCTCTGGTTTTGACCACATATCCGAGAGCGGGTTAAATACATCAGACAGAAGATTGAGGAGCACTGTGAGGATGCCAACGTGTATGGAACATTCTTCAATAACTGTGACAAATGATTGTGTTAAAATGTTATTTTTGCTAAAAATGTAATTGCGTGAGTTTGCGAGTCTACTGTAAACATCCGCTCGCAAAAAGGGGGGAATGTAGTGGTCAGCGGAAGAGAATAATTATAAAAATATATTAAAGAAATGAATATGGAAAACCTACCTTCAAGAGAGAGAATTCGGCGGCATAGGAAATTCAATAGAGAAGTGTTCCAAAAGGCGAAAGTAAGCTTCGCAGATTAGGCTCAAGGAAGTTAAATATTAACTGGAACATGACATTTGGGAAACAATAGTTTGACATCAAAGGAAAATGTGCTTGGCAGCCAGACAAGAACATTGAGTAATGGGTCTGAAACTGGAAAGGGTTAGAGAGCGGCATGTGGTGGTTCAGTGAGGTAAATAGCAGGCAACTTTAGATTTTATAATGGAATCAAGTCTAGCGAATGACGAATATGGGAATAATTAAGATTTGAAATACGTCATTGTAATGCGTCATTGTGATGTATGGGAAAAGGTCATGCGTAATGCCTCTGTAAATGATTAGATCTGTGCAAATATCAAGACAGTTGTACGCATGTCTAGACCAGTGGATTCTGCTATAAATATTGAACCTTGACTGACTGTCAAGCACGCTTCAGATCATGTTCTGAGCGTCCTATCAACTTGATAGTAAATATGCCTGGAATCAACTCGCAGTCTCCGTTTCTTCATTTCCTGCTTGATTGTGCTCTAAATGGATCATGGGTAACGATATGCCGCAACAGGTATTCCTAAGGAGATTTTTGAAGGATACTCCACAAGTCAGGCAGGCATAACTGGGGGCCCTTTCACAGTCAGTAATTATAGCATTATGATTTCACTTTAACAAATCATGATAATAAACTTTATTTATACCCAGCCACCATCTCTCAGAGGGACTTGGGGCACCTCACAAAGCATTCAAGGTGCAACATGCAAAATGCAAAAAGTGCAGAAACAATAACGTAAAACAATAAGCAGCCAACATAAACATCACATCTTCACAATGCCCCCTGATTTAAAACAGTAAAATACAGCGATTGCTGTAGATAAAAAACAACAGTAATCAATCTCAGTCTTGTAAAGTGCTTAATACAGAATCTGACAGTCCTCATATATATTGGTAAAGAATCTAAATATGGTCAAAGGCTTGTCAGATAAGCCATGCCTTCAATTGTGTACAGAAGACTTGGAGGGTGGGAACTAGTCTGATCTTCCTCGGGAGACCATTCCAAAGCCAGGGGGCCACCACCGAGAAGGCCCTCTCTCTTGTCCCCACCAGCCGCACTTGAGACAGAGGTGAGACCCAGAGGAGAGCCTCCTCGGTAGATCCTAAAGCCTGTGTCGGTTCACTTTAACTGCTAATCTTTAACTGCAAGATTTGTCCAGAGTGGGTTTGCCTTTCTCTGAAGCTGAGAGAGTGCCCAAAATCATCCAGTGGGTTTCCATAAAATAATAGAGTTGAAGGAGTCTGCAAGGACCATCTAGTCCAGTCCCCTGCCTTGGCTAAACAGAGATTCAAACCTGGTCTCTAGACCATGCTGGCTTTCAATCTATATAAATAAAAATGTAATGTTCGTTTGTGGGATTAACATAATTCAAAAACCAATGGACGAATTGACACCAAATTTGGACACAAGACACCTATCAGGCCAACAAGTGATCACCACTCATTAAAACACTGAAAAACACAGCTGAAGAGACTTAAAAAGCAAAAAAAAAATACATTACAACACATGCACAAAACCACATATATGCAAACACACATATATAGACATAAACACAAATATATATACACACAAAGCACATATACACAGACTGGGCCACAGCAACGCATGGCAGAGGACGGCTATTTTGTTGATAAATTTGTATTGACATGTATGGGTCAATATCTCCTTTGTTGTATATGATGGATATCCTTATGTTTATTTTATTCTAGTTTGCAAGGTGAGACTCCCTGTCCACTGCAGGTCTTGGCACTGCAAAATCTCTGCCAAGCCAAATTGTGACCTTGAATGTGATTTTCCTCTGATGCTTTTCATACAGACAGAAATTCAGTGTTTTGAGTCCCTTAGTCACTTGTGTTTCTGTTTATCATGGTGTAAAGTTAATAAATAATAATAATAATAATAATAATAATAATAATAATAATTTTATATTCCGCCCTATCTCCCCCAGGGGACTCAGGGTGAAATTGAGATTCCTCAGGCTTCAGAGTTCTCTAATTAGTATAAAGGGGGAAATGGCTAAAGGAAAGAGTCCATCTCGCTGTCTCTCTCTCACACACTTGTTTTCTCTGATCACCAAGTAATCTCTATCTCTGCTTGTTAAGGTTATAGTTGGAGTTAACAACGGTATTGCTGGAAGTTAAATATCTGCATGTAAGTGATTCTGCTGTATTTGGGGAAATGAGAAAAGGTAATTAGAAACATCTAACTCTTTCCCTTTGCTCCCTGAGGGCAGAAAACTGTCTTCTGCATGAATTTGCATGCTTCAACTAGAGCACGTTTTATTATTTCCAGGTGCAAATTGCTTTATTATGCATCCCAAATTTGTTTTCTTAAATTTCCGCTTTCTTTGGTTGTATTTCCTCCTTCCCCTTAATATGCTGTCCCGTTCTAGGACAGCAACGCTTTGCAATGTCAACCTGTGTTTTTCTAAAAAAGAAAAATAAGCAATGTGTCTATTTCAATATTGATGTTTCAAGGAATTTTCCCACTTCACCCCTCATATCATTATTATTTTAATTTATATCCCATATCAACAAATAACTTCTAGACTCCAGCACTAAGGCTGGAGTCTAGAAGTTATGGGCTCACCACAGTTTGAAGAGGGGAGATTAAATAAAAGACCTTTCTGCTATGCAATTTTTTAAAGCTTGAGGGTGGGTGAGGGAGGTGAGTAAAAGGGTGAGTACTCCTCCCTCCTCCTCCTCTTTTATAAATTCCAAGAGTATTTTAATTACAGTAAGACCCCTGTATCCACATGGGTTGGGTTCCCAGTTGGACCAAGGATACATGAGCTCGCTGATGTGATCAAACACCTTTAAATGACTTCCAGTCCTGGCATGCCATAGAGTTGTATTGGAAGATCTAGATAGTACATCTCTAGGAATTTGCTATGTTCTCCAACTTCCAAGAGAAGCATACTGTATAATAATTCTATAACTTCCAAGGGAGATCATTTCACCCCAGGTTCAGTTAAATGAAACTGATTCCATGATTATGGGAGGTCTTACTGTATATGTTATATCTATTTTAAAGCATTTCCCTGTATTTTAGGCCAAAACAAAATTTGAATCACCATACCCAAAGTGTGGCCATCAAGTGCTTGTGCAAATTGAAAGATAGTCCATCTAGGTAAAGATAAAGGTTTTCCCTTGACATTAAGTCCAGTCGTGTCTGACTCTGGGGATTGGTGCTCATCTCCATTTCTAAGTCAAAGAGCTAGTGTTGTCCATAGACAAGGTCATGAGGCCAGCATGACTGCATGGAGCACCATTACCTTCCCACCAGAGCAGTACCTATTGATCTACTCACATTTGTATGTTTTCAAATTGTTAAGTTGGCAGAAGCCGGGGCTAACAGCAGGAGCTCACGCTGCTCTCTGGATTCGAACCTGCAACCTTTCAGTCAACAAGTTCAGCAGCTCAGCGGTTTAATCCTCTGCACCACTGGGGGCTCCATCCAACCTTTTGGCAATTGCCTGCTCTTCCAATACAGGGACACACTACTCACAGAATGGATGGCTATATGAATGGTTCTATTCTCTTCATGCTTACTTCATGCTTACAAGAGAATGGTTCTATTCTCTTCATGAGAGAGAAGCAGCATTAGTGACTGGAGAAGAAGCTTATCAGCTTTAAGCTGCTGATTCCTTGAATTATATTTTGGTTGGGTTTGGTTGGGTTGTCCATGGTGCCAAGGCTGTTTCTGCCATGGGACAGTTGATTGTCCTGCATTGACTTGTCCCTTTAAATCCCACCCTTGAAATAATATTTCCATGGATCTGCAGCATCTTCTTCTCTGGCATCACTGGTTCTATCTTGCTTTTCTTGTTTCCCAGGAGTTTTTTTTATTTTGAACTTTAGCAAAGAACTAAATCCTGGAGATTGGTTCAACAAAATGGATAGCTTTTTAAAGTTCAGACAAAAATGCAGAATGTAATCCAGGCCTTACCACTGACATTGGGGGTCAGTATTCTTTCCACCAGTGCTTTGGCTATCAGTGTTATTACATCAATGGGACCAGAAGGATTGTGGACACAGGGAAATATGGGAAAGACCCTATTCTTAGGATGATATTACACACCAGTGAAAGATTTGTTCTCAATGCAGATAGTAGTTTCAAAGGACTGGAAAATGGAAGCGTAGAGGGGGAAGAAAGGCTTAAAGTAAACTGCGTCAAATCCCAAGGTTGAGATAAAAGTGGAATGATGATGATGATACACCTGTAGAAAATAAATAGTTAGATTCATAATAGCACAACTGCTAAAACTGTCACTATTTGAAATATGCCACACTCTCCAATAATTTCTCATTGATTCCTAAATGTGTGGATAAAATCCAATCATAGATTGTCCAAAATTCCAATTAGTTGCAACTGGTAAAGTATGCAACCAAGAATAATAATAGTTTTTCTTTCTGTCTATCTGTTGTGATCTTGATAATTACCAGCCTTCCCGAAATGCTCTTTGCATTAAAAATAAATCAAAACAGATAAATTATGGCATTTCATTTGGCTCTCAGTCCCAGACTAGATGACATTTCTAGGTAGGATGGACCAATAACTAAAGCGCACAGAGTTACTTTCTTGTACAACAATTCTCAGGATTCCAGGTAGAATGGCAACTGCTAGTGCTTTTCGGAGTTGCAATTCTAAAAGGGACATTTCCATGCTTTCCAGTGACTTTGTCTGGCTTCCTTTGTTCATGTCTGCTTTGTGAGAACTAGTTGCAAAAGGACCCCAGAAGCTGACAATTGCAAGGTGCTTTGTCACCAAGAGATGTCTGGAATCTTCACTCAGACCTAGTTTCTAAGGTGGTTTTTGTGTGTGTATGTGTGTGTGTGTGTGTGGGGGAGGGGGTTCATTGGGAGATGTAGTTGCATTGGTGGAATTCTGCTATTTTTCATGAAGCAGAATCTTGGCCTATGTCTATTTATCTGCATCTTATGGATTGAACACAGACATCAGTAATGAGGTGGCAGCAGCAAAAGCCACATTTGATGCTCTGCTGTAATTAGTGAATTTTCTCTAAATATTTAGGAAGGGAAAGTAAGTATTTCTAGTACATTCCAAGAGCTGGAATCTTCATATCAAGGCAATAAATCTGCTGCACATAAGGAACAGAGTGGAAAAATGGGGCAGGGAGTTTCATCAGTCATCAAATAACAATTATGTTCGTCATTAAATACAGATGGCTTAACGAAGGATAAGGAAAAAAAATTACATTTCATGAATTATGATGGAAGATGACACATGGAGGGGGTAATTAAGATGGAGTATTTGCCACAGGCCATTACACTGGTCATACGGAAGTGAGCCAAATGCTACGGAAGTTGACAAGGAAGATTTGCAACTCTGCCCTACAAGTATTAAAAGATGAACCAGAAAAACTCTTAAGGAGTGTTAAAATCTAACAGTTTTGCAATATTGACCAGAAGAGAAGTGATTTGGGATTGGTAGTGACAGGCTACAAAGAAGGATGCAAAAATGTACAGGCCACAATAAGAATAACAGTCATCATGTATAGAAGCAAAATATTAGGACTGGTAAAATCTATTGCTTAAATACAGTACAAAGATTTAAAATCTCAAGAGTTTTGAAGAGGACGGGAGTTTGAAGGACCTATTTTCTTAGTGTATTAAAAAATCCCTGCTAGTCTTTATGATTTTGTAGAATGCTTTGGTTTGGAAAGAAATGGAGATGTGCTGTCCCATGACTAGGGAGTTTATCTCATGAGGCAGAGAAATTGCAAGTACAGCAGGATAACATCACCTTTGCCTTGGACTTATCACTTATAGTTCTGTATAGTTGTTGAAAAATGTGGAAAACAACATGGAATACTGTCTGCCAAAAACCAGGGGAAATGCAGTTGACTTTGGGATTATATTCCTGATAGATCATGGAGGGGTCCTCCAGATGCCTTTGGAATGCAACTACTATTGGTTTTACACAGTTGGCTATAGTTGTTATGGCCAATCTGCCATTTGAAAACATCTGGAGAGTCACAAATTTGCCCACCCCTTTTCCAGAACTAACAACATGGAATGGCCAGAAGAGCCTTAGTACAATGCCATCAAATCCTAACTCAAATATATGATTAACTGATGATAGCATAAAGACATGGGAAGATCCAGGAGAAATCATATATCTATTGTTCATATTTTGATGCTGCTTTGGTCTCAGAGCTCCTTTAATATTTCATAGTCCCCTGCCTCTTCAGCAGTTGAGATATCTACAGTTTCTTGAGCTTCTACCAAGAGGCATGGGGTGCTGATCAAGGACCAATGAGCTTTGGAGCATGCTAAAGCAGTGGGTACCCCTTCAAATAGAAAATACCTCCAAACAATCATTTGGCCTATCTTTTCCAAGCACACTGCAATTATTTATTATTATTATTATTAACTTTATTTGTACCCCGCTAGCATCTCCCGGAGGATTCGATGCGGCTTACACAGGCCGAAGCCTCAAAACACAATACAATAGAGAACATAGCATCACAATAACAAAGCAAATCAACAATAAGCAAAATAACATAGCACCACAATAGCTAAGCAAATCAAACAGTAAACAAAATAACGACAATGGCAGTACATCAAAACATTATTAAAACTGGTTCGGCCGGCGCACTGGGGTACAAGGGTTAAAAGTGCTGAAATGGCAGGAGGCACGTAGGGTAAAAAGTGCAGTGTGCAACGACAATTAGTTATGCTAAGGTGCTACTAGGTCTTGAGGTGGGGATTCCTAGTCTGAGAAGGCACAACGGAACAGCCAAGTTTTTAAATTCCTTCTGAAAACGGCTAGAGTGGGGGCCTGTCTGAGATCTTTTGGGAGGGCATTCCAAAGTCGGGGGGCCGCCACAGAAAAGGCCCTGTCCCGTGTCCCCACCAAGCGCGCTTGCGACGTGGGTGGGATCACGAGCAGGGCCTCTCCAGATGACCGTAGCGAGCGTGTGGGTTCGTAGATGGTGATGCGGTCACGCAGGTAGGGTGGTCCCAAACCGTTTAGGGCTTTGTAGGTAAGCACCTGCACCTTGAATTGGGCTCGGAAAATAAATGGCAGCCAATGGAGCTCCTTAAACAGAGGGGTAGACCTCTCTTGATAATGAGCCCCAGTTAGCATCCTGGCTGCTGCCCGCTGGACCAATTGAAGTTTCCGAGCCGTCTTCAAGGGCAGCCCCACGTAGAGCGCATTGCAGTAATCCATTCTAGAGGTGACCAAGGCATGGACCACCCCAGCCAGATCAGCCTTCACGAGGTATGGTCGCAGTTGGCGCACAAGTCTCAGTTGCGCAAAGGCCCTCCCGGATACCGCCGACACCTGAGCCTCAAGTGTAAGCGAAGAATCGAAGAGGACGCCCAAACTGCGGACCTGTGGCTTTAGGGGGAGTGTAACCCCGTCCAACACAGGTGACCACCCTATACCCCGATCCGGTTTACGATCGACCAGGAGGACCTCTGTCTTGTCGGGATTGATTTTCAGCTTGTTCCTCCTCATCCAGATCGACACAGCGGCCAGGCACTCGTCTAGCACCCGAGAAGCCTCCTTGGAATTAGGTGGAAAAGAGTAGTAGAGTTGTGTGTCATCCGCGTAGAGATGGCACCCAACTCCAAAACTCCGGATGACCTCTCCCAGCGGTTTCATGTAGATGTTAAAAAGCATGGGCGACAAAATAGAGCCTTGCGGGACCCCACAGGTCAAAGGCCAGGGGTCAGAGCAGGCGTCCCCCAGCTTCACCATCTGAGTTCGTCCCTCCAGGAAGGACTGGAGCCACGACAGAACCGTGCCCCCAAGGCCCATCCCGGAGAGACGACCCAGAAGGATACCATGATCGATGGTATCGAAAGCCGCTGAGATGTCCAAGAGAACCAGCAGAGTCACACTCCCCCTGTCCAGCTCTCTGCGGAGGTCATCCACCAAGGCGACCAAGGCTGTCTCGGTGCCATGACCAGGCCTGAAACCAGACTGTGACTGATCTAGGTAGTTGGTATCGTCTAGGAAACCCTGGAGCTGGGAGGCGACCACCCTCTCCAGCACCTTACCCAAAAAGGGGAGGTTGGAGATCGGTCTGTAGTTATTCAGCACCGTGGAGTCAAGGGAAGCTTTTTTGATAAGTGGGCGAACCACGGCCTGCTTCAAATTAGATGGAAAAATTCCTTGCTCCAACGATGCATTCACAATCAGTACAAACCAGTCAAGCAACCCCCCTCTGGCTGATTTAATGAGCCAGGATGGGCATGGGTCTAGAGATGAGGTGGTCGCTCTCACAGCCCCAAGAATCTCCTCCACGGTTTCAGGAAGAACATGCCTAAAAGAATCCCACAAAATTGGACAAGCAGGTACCTCCGTCACCTCTTCAGGCACTGCGATGGAATTGGAGTCGAGCTCGAGGCGTATCTGGGCGACTTTATCTGCAAAATGGTGTGCGAAATCGCGACACCGAGCTGCGGGGTCGTCAGGGACCTCCTCCACCGCAGGTGGGTGGAGGAGTTCTCCCACGACCCGAAACAGCTCCGATGATCTATTTGCTGCAGATGCTATACGAGCGGTCGTGAATGACTTCCTGGCCGCCCGCATGGCCACGGAGTATGCCTTAAGAGAGGCTCTAGCCCGTGTTCAATCAGATACATCTCGAGATTTCCTCCATTTGCGCTCTAGCCCCCTTCTCGTGTGCTTCATCACAGCCAGCTCCTCGGTGAACCAAGGAGATGGCCTGTCACGACGCAACGAGATGGGGCGTTCGGGTGCGATCATATCTAACGCCCTGGCCATCTCCCCGTTATAGAGAGTTAACAAGGCGTCGATAGAATCGCCAGGCTCCAAGGCAGGAAGAACCCTAAGATTCCTCAGGAATCCATCCGGATCCATCAGTCTCCTAGGGCGGACCATCTTGATTTGTCCTCCACCCCTGCGGAGGTTTAGGGTCGCAGTAAGTCTAAATGTGATCAGATGATGGTCAGACCATGACACTGGAAGGATGTTTTGATCTTCCACTCTGATCAATTCGTCGTCCGCCACAAAGACAAGGTCGAGAGTGTGCCCAGCTTGATGCGTGGGGCCGGATATTATCTGTGACAGTCCTATGGCCGTCATGGTGGCCATAAAGTCCTGAGCTGCGCCAGATAAAGTGGTCTCGGCGTGGATGTTAAAGTCTCCCAGCACCACCAGGCGCTGGGAGAGCAAGGCCGAATTAGAGACCACCTCCGCTAACTCAGACAGGGAAGCTGCTGGATCTCGGGGTGGGCGATACACCAACAGGAACCCCACACTGTCACGGCTCCCCACCTTCAAGTGGACACATTCAAACCCAGAAGCTTGCGGGACAACGCATCTGGTCACGGCGATGGATTGCCGGAAGACCACTGCGACCCCTCCTCCCCGCCCCCCTTGTCTGGCCTGCTGATGCACTCCGAAACCAGGTGGACACAACTGAGTGAGATTTACTCCCCCCAGCTCATCCAACCAGGTCTCGGTGATGCATGCCAGATCCGCCCTCTCATCCGTGATCAAGTCCTGGATGGCCGCGGTCTTACCATTAACTGATCTGGCATTAATCAGCAGGACCTTAAGGCCAAGGGGGCTGCCATGGAGCCTACCACTACCTACCTTCTCCAGGGTCGCAAGAACTCTGTTGCGCTTCTCCCTGGGATGTTGGTGACCCGCTATTCTCCTCCCCCACACGACTTGGATGGCACCCCCTTCCTCTGGAGCCCTCCCCCCCCCCCTACATGGGCAGGATCTATGACTAGTCAGCTCTCAGAGGAAGAAGTCGGGCTGGGGAATAATCTCCCTTGGGCGTTAGGTAAGGATGTTTCTGATGATGAGGTAGATAATGAAACATCAAGGGAGCTGAGTGGGCTGAATAAGGGGAGTGTTCTCGAGCGATTGCAATTGCTCTTGACATCACTGACTTCTGCACATGGTACAACGGTCACCAGTTACATCATGATATAACATCGCTGCTACCAATCTAAATTGGTCTACAACCACATCACTCACTCTTTGCTGTCCTACAACCACATCACTCACTCTTTGCTGGCCCACCGACCACCGGAGTCAGTTCACAGAGCCGCTAAAAAAAATGGAGGGAAACGCTAACTTAAAGAGTGATGGCTGCTATGCAGGCAGGACCCCTTCTTATATTGATGCACAGAAAGACACACTGAATACTTGTGGTGAAGTATAAACAGATTTGTGAAGTTTATTTGAACTAGAACAAAAAGGTTGCTCAGATATTAGGAGAGGTTCAGACCCTTAATGGTTTCAGAAGATTATCAAGCTGTTTCCTTAAAAGAAAATGGTTCCTTAACTTGTCTTCCACAGAACTATGTTCACACAGGAGAACTAACCTTTCAGAGGCTCCTAATATGAGCACTCTGTCCCTTAAAGGCATTCTAAAATGTAGCACTTTTCCCCGAAGGCTATTTTTAATTCCCTCCTTGCAGAGGTTTTTCCCTCCGACCTCCAAACACTTCCTTTCTCCTCCTCAGACTTCTCTCCGCTACCATATAAAGAGTGGGCTGTTCCCTCCTTCTTTAGCTTGGATTGGGCCTTTTCTCCCAGAGCATAGAACTTTTTCTACACACTAGCCTAGCAAGGTAGGCCAATCCATTACACATGGATTCTGGATAGTACCAATGTTGGCTGTAGCATGATTGCCAGCTGACTATAGAGTTAGATTTGGACGCTGATACCTGCTGCAGCATGGATGTCTATGGCGCTACTATCCCCTGCAGACTTGTGCTCACATTCTCCACCATTGTGGCAAGCCTAGCCCCTCCCTGGGTGTGGCCACTGCACTTGGGCTTCAATCCATTCACTTGACTCTGTGAATGCATTTCCAGTGTTTACTGAGACAATTTATTTATCGTGTCATCAGCAACCATACCATTGTGTTACAATTCTAACAGAACAAAACAAACATATAATCACAATTCCTAGCCTCATTCCTTCCACCAGAGAGTCCCTATGTCATCTGACTTTCTTCTTCTTTCCGTAACAGGGCTTCCTTCCACTGTCTCTTTTATAGCTTCTCTCTGCCTAGGACTCTTAGGCTTTAAAGGTGATCTCTTCCAATGAATCCAGCTTGTGCTTCTCCCTCTAAAGCACCCCCCTTCCTCCCCTATACTTGACATAGTTGTCCATTCAGGATCCAGGTGATGTCCTTTTCTTCCTGCACCCCTTCTTGGAAAGCTGGGGTCAAGAAAGCTCCTGGCACTTTGGCTCCTTTCCTCCTCTCTCCTCATGACAGTTTTTCAGATGTCAGGCAGTTGCTGGCTCAAATCAAGGGAAGCAAAGCTGAAATACCTTTGTGAGACCATGGGAGGGAAGAACTCTATCTAATTGTAGCCAAAAGGGGCTACTTTGCTTCCACTGCAACCTCGGAAACCTCTGTTGTTTGTTGTTTGCACTGCCATCACTTCTGGCTTTTTGCTCTGCACTCTCCCACTGGAAAAGGTCATCCTCCTACCCTCTCCATCCCAATCCTCTTCTTAGTTGGACAGACACTGCTCTTCTAAATTCCCCGCCCTTGCCTCACTATTCCTTGCTCTTTCTTGCCAAGCCCAGGACACAATTCTTTGTCCTGGGCTGCAGGTGGGGTCAGAGGCATGCCTTTCTAGGAGTCACTGCCTTGGCCAGTGCACAGCTGGCTTGCTTTGCTTTGTCTTCTCTATCTTTGCTATGGCAGTGAATCCCTCTCTGGAGTAGGTTCCCTGTTAATACCTTATTGCAGCTATAGGCATTTATCATTCAGTTGGACAACTAAGGCAGTTCAGTTCCACAATGAGAAGCATAAAATAAACTACTAGGAAGTAAACACCATTGAACTCAATGTTACTCAATTCTGACCAAACATTGAATAAGATTGGACTGTAAGCCATGACCAAGATTCCACATCACCATCCATATTTAATTGTTTTATGAATATATAGCTATGTTGCAGAAATCCAACCTTGTTGGTGAATTGGAAAAATGTGCATCCAGGCAGTGGGAAGCATACAGCAATTTATATCAGATTCTTTTGATCCACATCAAGTGCTTCTGTTGAGTCCTAGAACTTCCTAACCAGTGTCTGGATATGCAACAAGGAGTGTCCTGATCTGGATCAGTGCTCATTTCACATCCATTGTGGAAGCTGAGTTCTATGAGAAGCAACTTAGGGAGCTGGGTATGTTTAGCCTTGAGTTTAAGAGTAGACATGATAGCTATATTTCAGTGTTTGAAAGGATGTCATATTGAGTAGGGAGCCAATTTGTTTTCTGCTCCTCCAGGGTTTAGGACACATAGCAATGGATTCAAATGGCAGGAAAAGAGATTCTACCTAAGCATTTGGAAGAATTTCCTGATGGTTAGTGCTGTTTGACAATAGAATATGCTTCCTTGGAATTTGGTGGAGTCTCATTCTCTGGAGGTTTTGAAACAGTATCTAGATGGCCATCTGTTGTGAGTGTTTTGATTCCTGCGTGGCAGGGGGTTGGGCTGAATGGCCTTCGGAAGCTCTTCCAACTACAATTAAAATAGTTGTAACATCACAGCAGCAGCCAATAAAGAAATATGGAAACTGTGAAACTACTCAATTCAATGTAGTGTTCACATAGAGATCATTTACAAAGGCATAGGACCCAAGAGAATGCCGTCCCATGATTTGCATAGTGAAGTGTGCAGCTTCTCCTCAAATGAGTAACACATGAATGCTACTTTAGCCTATCTCTATCTTTGCTAACATAAAAAAACCCATAATCAAGAAAGTTGTACATTGTATCTAATGTAGATTCTGAGTGAATAGGTGAATATTATATCTTTAAAAATTGGGCCCAGTCCCAGTGTGTGGTGGAGAGCTTGGAAAATGTATCAGCACCAACAAAAGAAATATCTATAGATAATCTTAAAGAAGAATGAACTTTAATGATTGATTTTACGAGACTTAAATGGGCGGCAGAATCTACTGTAGGCTATGATTAGCTGTAGTGTATAATTTAAAGTGGAAGTAATATTTTAATGGAAAATGGAGGAGGGAAAATTAGAGGTACTAGTTACAATTGTGAAGTGGCAAGTCGGAGGTCAAATTGCATTGTAATTTATGTTAATTTGATTTAGTTTTTGTCAGGAAAGGAAAGGTGGAGGAAGGTTGGTTAGTCAGTAATTAGGAAAGAGCAAAGTGGAGGGAAAAGTGCCTGTTTATTCTTTTGTTTTATGTAGTTAAAATATAGTTATTAATAAAAAAGAAAAATAATTTTTTTTGGACTAGAGCTCCCAGAATCCCACCAGCAGCAGCTGTTTGGGGGCTTCCAGGAGCTACAACGCCAAAATGTAATGTTTAGCTTTACATTGTGATGTGGCGGCAAAAAAAGTCAATGGGATTTTGGCCTGCATCAATAGGAGCATAGTGTCTAGATCTAAGGAAGTAATGCTACCCCTCTATTCTGCTTTGGTTAGACCACATCTGGAATATTGTGTCCAATTCTGGGCACCACAATTCAAGAGAGATATTGACAAGCTGGAATGTGTCCAGAGGAGGGCAACTAAAATGATCAAGGGTCTGGAGAACAAGCCCTATGAGGAGCGGCTTAGGGAACTGGGCATGTTTAGCCTGAAGAAGAGAAGGCTGAGAGGAGATATGATAGCCATGTATAAATATGTGAGAGGAAGCCACAGGGAGGAGGGAGCAAGCTTGTTTTCTGCTTCCTTGGAGACTAGGACGCGGAACAATGGCTTCAAACTACGAGAGGAGATTCCATCTGAACATGAGGAAGAACTTCCTGACTGTGAGAGCCGTTCAGCAGTGGAACTCTCTGCCCCGGAGTGTGGTGGAGGCTCCTTCTTTGGAAGCTTTTAAGCAGAGGCTGGATGGCCATTTGTCAGGGGTGATTTGAATGCAATATTCCTGCTTCTTGGCAGGGGGTTGGACTGGATGGCCCATGAGGTCTCTTCCAACTCTTTGATTCTATGATTCTTGGGAGAGTCATAGATATAAGCTGAAAGTGTCTCAACACCTGGCAAAGTTTAATGTGAATGTCTGCTGTCTCCTTCATAAAGAAGAGTAGCAAATGCGAATCCTTAACAAATACAAAATCAGGAACTTGATTATCAGTCACTTTTATCTACTCACTCCGCCCCCCAAAAGAGATCCAAAGACGGCAAAATACAATGTGACCTTTGAGTTGGCCTCATGTAGGCATTTCCCTAATATGGAATTTTGCCAATTGTGAGTTTCATGTGCCCTAAATGACTTCTAGTTAATGTGAATTATTGCCATTTCTGCTCCCAATTACATGTTAGAGCAAAAATATTGGCTAGCATACTGCATTACATTTATAGATTTCTACTCTAGAGCTGTGGATCTTTAATTGCTCCATATTCAGCTTTGCTACACATTTATAATCGTGGCACTATTGCTATGTGCATAAATACCATGCATGTGCATAATACAAGTGATTACTTCTCAGCCCCAGGGATTCGTGGGTGAAACTGACTTTATGGACCCATCGCAGTCTGGCTTCAGGCCTGGTTATGGCACCGAGATGGCTTTGGTCGCCTTGGTGGATGACCTTCACAGAGAACTTGACAGGGGGAGTGTGACCTTGTTGGTTCTCCTGGACATCTCAGCGGCTTTTGATACCATCAATCATGGTATCCTTCTGGGACGGCTCTCCGGAATGAGTCTTGGGGTACTGCATTGCAGTGGCTCTGGTCCTTTCTGGAGGGCCTCACCCAGTTGGTGAAGCTGGGGGATACCTGCTCAGACCCGTAGCCTTTGACCTGTGGGGTCCCACAAGGTTCTGTTCTTTTCCCCATGCTCTTTAATATCTACATGAAACCACTGGGCGAGGTCATCCTGAGTTTTGGAGTGTGTTGCCATCTCTATGCAGATGACACACAACTCTACTACTCCTTTCCACCAATATCCAAGGAAGCCCCTCGGGTTCTGGACCAGTGCCTGGCCACTGTGATGGCCTGGATGAGGGCCAACAGGTTGAAATTGAATCCTGATAAGACAGAGGTCCTCCATGTCAGTCGCTTGGCCGAACAGGGTATAGGGTGGCAACCTGTGTTTGACGGGGTTACACTCCCCTTGAAGACACAGGTCCACAGTCTGGGGAGTACTCCTGGACTCAGCACTGACGCTTGATGCTCAGGTGTCGGTGGTGGCCAGGAGGGCGTTTGCACAGTTAAAACTTGTATGCCAGCTGCGACTGTACCTTGAGAAGTCTGACTTGACCATGGTGGTCCACGCTTTAGTTACTTCAAGATTAGACTACTGTAATGCACTCTATGTAGGGCTGCCCTTGAAGATGGTTCGGAAACTACAGTTGGTGCAAAGGTCGGTGGCCAGATTGTTAACTGGAGCAAGTTACAGGGAGCTGTCAACCCCCCTGTTTAAATAGCTCCACTGGCTGCCGATAAGTTTCAGGTCCCAATTCAAGCTGCATGTTATCACCTATAAAGCTCTAAATGGTTCAGGACCTGCCTATCTGCACGATCGCCTCCTCCCCTAAGAGCCCATACGGTCCTTAAGATCTTCCAGAGATGCCCTTCTCTCGCTCCTGTCCCCATCTCAGGCGCAGTTGGTAGGGATGAGGGAGAGGGCATTCTCGGTGGTGGCCCCCCATCTCTGGAAATCCCTCCCTAGGGAGATCAGGCAGGCACCCTCCCTAGCCACATTCCGTAAGGAACTAAAGATGTGGATGTTTCACTGTGCCTTCAACTGATGACCCCTATGACAAACGATTGTACCGTGATCTGTTTTCACAATTTAATCTGAATTCCTATATTACATCATTATTCATATATATAAGTTAAACTGAGATGATTCTGATCCTGTTTAATTGCTCTGTTCTCATGATATCTCCTGTGCCATTTATGTTCCTATCCACCTTATTGAAATATTTACCCTTTAATAAATTTGTATGTTGGCCTTCCCACCCCCCCCCCCCATCCAAAATTGGTTTTCTGTTGCTTGATACTCGTTTATTACTGTTATGCTGTTTGTGCTATTTTAATTTGTAATTTGCTGTTGTCTTTGCTTTGAATCTGTATGTTGCTTGGGCTTGGCGCCGTGTAAGTCGCCCCGAGTCCCCTTGGGGAGATGGAGGTGGGGTAGAAAAATAAATTTCTTCTTCTTCTTCTTCTTCTTCTTCTTCTTCTTCTTCTTCTTCTTCCTCCTCCTCCTCCTCCACCTCAACCCCATCTCAAACACCAAGAAGCTGCTCTGAGCAAAGGATGATGTGGCCAGCTTCCTCCTGCCCCTGAGCTACAGAAAAGGGCTGGTCTTGTAATCCTGAAGTGCCCTAATTGATGGTGCTAGAGATTCAAGGCAACCTCATAATGACCAGAATTTGAAAATG
Organism: Anolis sagrei; assembly: GCF_037176765.1. Lineage (NCBI taxonomy): Eukaryota > Metazoa > Chordata > Lepidosauria > Squamata > Anolidae > Anolis > Anolis sagrei. The sequence continues at coordinate 87,113,148 of NC_090022.1, forward strand.
ACCGAAGGATATCGGACATTGCCTCTAAGAAGACAGGGATGCATCTGGGAGAGAATGCATAAATTGAAGGTTGAACTAGTTCTGCTGCTTGCAGTAAGGGGAAATTGGAGGAGAGGGGAAAGAGGGCAGCTGTATGATCAACAGTGGCATATTCGTTGGCTTTAATGGGTGGAAGGAGTAAATATGACTTAATGATTCGACAATGAAGTCCATGAGAATGCAGTGGGTGACTCTCTCAGCCTCCTAGAAAGGCAGTGGCAATTCCCAAAAGATAAAAACAAGAAACTGTAATCCAAAGGTGCCAAAACTTAAACAAAGAACTATAACCCAAAGGCTTGAAAACATGAACAAGGAACTGTAATCCAATTGAGAATCACTGATCTTAAACAGGAAAGCAGGACACAAAATCAAAGGCAAAAACCTTTAACACAGAGCTCTCAAAACAGGTGACTTGACAAATGAAAATCCAAAGTTGATCTCACAATGAACATTGTTGCAGATCACTTAAGAATTCTAATACTTACCCATGACATCACTCTTTCTCACATCTGGATTCCCTTTGCTTATTTTTCAGCCTCTGGGAAAAATGTAGTTGTCTTTGCTTAGCGCTATCTTTTTGGAACTGTAATCGTTGAGTTATAGGCAGAGTTTCTGTCTCCTCCACATTCCTTTCAGAGTCAATCCCTGGCAGATTCTCATGAGAACCACTTTTGGTTTCTCTAAAATCAGATCTAACCAAAACATCCCCATCATTATGAGAAACACTTTCTTTTCCCCTAAAAGCAGGTCTAACTGTAGCATTCCCATCATCAAAGGAAACTTCCTGAGACCCTACAGAAATAACAGGCTCAGAAGTAAAAACTTCAGGCCCCACGAAAAGTTACCCCTCCTCAGCCCCATCCTCATCCTCAGAGGCTTCTCAGGCCTCAGCAGGACCCTTACTGGAGGGGCATCTGTTTCTACATAATTTGATTATTATGCTTATTCTCAGGTGTTGTGCAGCACTTGGAGCCAGATTTTAACTATCAGCTTGCCTTCAGAGTATTTGTTACCAATCCCATCAAAATACCAGTTTTGGCAGTTTGGGTGTATTTTGTTTTAATGCCCATGAACCACTGGAGCATTCCAATAATAGATGTTGCCATTTGTCCCTGTGAATTTCTTCTAGCTAAAAGAATGGATAGGTGAGAAGATGGGAGCTATTACAGCACAGTTCTTTCATTGCTACTTTTGGAGAGAGTTTTGCAAAATCACCTTTAAAAACATGCATATTTCATCCTATTGTCATGTCTTGTTCATATCAAAGGGGGAGAGGAGATTTAAAGGACAAAGGGCTTGGAAATGTCAAGGTAATAGAAATGCCAAACCTTCCCCTTTTTTTCTTTTCCTAAGCTTTTCTGATATTGTTCAGCAGCAAACAAGGCATAAAAATTGCACAAAAGAAGATTCAGGCAAACTAGTTAACATGGATTTGTCTTGGTCATTTTGGTGCCATATATATTTGAATAGTCTTGTGTCCTGAGATGATGCCATACAAACATTAGAAGAGGATTGTATGTCCCTATACATTACATCTAAAACATTTTTACAGAGCAACTTATAGCTCTACAGATGTTCCTAGCATCCCATCACTCCTGGGCAGCGCAGCCAAGAAACTGCAGTTCAGTCACATCTAAAAGACCAAAAGTTACTTATCTTCTTTAGTTATTTCTTTACTTCTGCTGATCTCTTAGTTTTACCATTTCAGTGTTATACTCACCAATCTCTCCAGGACCAAACTATCAACAGGTAGGTTTAGGCTGCCTCCTCAGGCAGCAGATTATTGGTGTAATGAAAATTAAAGCAATAAAGGGTTAGTTAATATATTATTGCAGTTTTGCTACCAGGGCCTGGGAGAGCTGAGTGCATGTGTGTGCATGTGCTTTCTTTCAATGGGCAATCTTAGCTTGAGTAGCCTTTGGTATTCTATCTGTATATTTTAAGTTAAGAATAAGTAGAGGTGGTAGTCTTTTTCCTCCATCTTTGTTGTTGTGTGCCTTGAAGTTGTTTCTGACAAATGGTGACCTTGATGTTTATCATAGCAAGATTTGTTCAGATGGGGTTTGTTTTTGCCTTCTGAAGCCAAGAGAATATAAATTGCCCAAGGTTACCCAGTACATTTTGATGGCTAAGTGGGGATTTGAACTCTGGTTTCCAGGATTGTAGAGCAGAGCTCAAAAGACTGCACCAGGTTGGCTTCACCCTAAACAGTACAATTTCTAGGGTTGGCCTTGGACCATCCATCTTCCTCTCTGCTACTCTGTTCACAGGTATTAGAATTTTGCTCAATTATCTGCAGATTCAGAACTGTCAGAAGCACATAGAAATATGTGTTCTTTTTGCCACTTTAGTGATGAAGGATTAGAGCCATAGTATTATAATTCAATTCAAAGAGTATCTTCCTGTTTCATAATACTAAATCAAATGAGACTGTATAGTGATCAAATAAAGTGGAAGAATCAGGACAGACAAAAGGGTACCTTTTCCTTGAAAAAACAGACAATGAAACTGTAGAACTACTTACCATTTCACGGTGGACATTAGCTTAGATGGCTCTGGAAGTATACAGGAAGAAAAGTTTATTTGACCATATTGGTTTTAATGACATTACCTGAATCCTGATGGTGAAAAAGCATGAATGTCTGAGATCAGGACATGTAACCTCATCCTGAATGCACCAAAAATGATAAAAAACACTCTTGGACCACCACTGACACTTGTTCAGGAAGAAATCCCCTGGCAAAACAGTACAACAACAACATCAACATCAACAACAACTGTATTTTAAATATTAATATATAATTTTTATAATGCATTGTTGTTAATGATAGTTCACTTGGTATAGTTCTTCAGTAGCTGCAAATAGTTTTGATATTAATGAAGCAGTGAATCTGCTTCAGGTTTCAGTCCAGACTTTAAGGGATCTATTTAAAGCACTGAGCCCTACACTAGATTCAGCACCTTGGATATATTCTTCAGCATCTAGAAGTAAAACATCTCCATCTAGGATGGTGGTTCTCAACCTGTGGATCCCCAGATGTTTTGGCTTTCAACTCCCCAAAATCCTAACAGCAGGTAAACTGCCTGAGATTTCTAGGAGTTTTAGGCCAAAACACCTGGGGATCCAAGTGTTTTGGATGGAGATGTTTTACTCCTAGATCCACACCTGCCATTGCAGTTTCTATCAGACTATAACAAAAGCCCACTTTATTTGTCACATGTTCTATTAAATTTTCTGCAACTGCATTCTAAGATATAATCCTGATCAACACATGTAAGATTTCTTTATATTTTTTTATTGCACATAAAAGGTTTAACAATTATATAGATATATATGGAAGCTGGCTCTTAGGCTTAGAAATGGAGATGAGTACCAACCCCCAGAGTCAGACATGACTGTACTTAATGCCAGGGGAAAACATTTACCTTAACCTATGTGGAACATAAGTTCACTATTCTTCTGACTATACATTTCCCCCCTCGTCTATTTTCTTTTATTTCCTTTCATCCCTGTGCTCCCCATCTTCAGAGCCATATCGTCTTCTAAAATCCTACCAAAAATTCAGTTCTTCTTGTGGAGGTAAATTCCCATCTTCTTTTTCCAATACTTTTTCTAAAAAGCTGTAAAATTTCTTAACTGGAGTAAAAATGTAAATTCTTAACTTAATAATGGAAACTTAATAATGGAAAATGGGTTATTCTGTAAAGGAGAGCAAGAGAATTGAACAATTTCTCATTTGATGGTTTTTTCATCTCATTGTTTGTGCCATTAATATTTTAATTGTATTTAAAACTATTTTAAATTCATGTGATATTAAATAGAATTGCTGTTTTTTAACATTTGTAAAATAAGATTTTAGCTAAGCTTTTCTTTTAAATTACTGTAATCCACTTTGGGTCTCATCCCAGAAAAAGTGGCATAAAGTGAATAAATAAACCAGATCTACTTGCATGATAAAGAAGTAAAGGTAAAGGTTTCCCCTGACATTAAGTCTAGTCGTGTCCAACTCTGGGGGTGCTGCTCATCTCCATTTCTAAGCTGAATTGCTGGTGTTGTCCGTAGACACCTCCAAGATCATGTGGCCAGTATAACTGCATGAAGTGGCATTACCTTCCTGCAGAAGCAGCACCTTTTGATCTACTCCTGTTTGCATGTTTTTAAACTGTTAGGTTGGCAGAAGCTGGGGCTAACAGCAAGAGCTCACCCTGCTCCCCAGATTCAAACCACCAAGCTTTCAGTCAGCAAGTTCAGCAGCTCAGTGATTTAACCCACTGCACTACCAGTGCAGTGAGTTAATAAATAATTCAATCCAAATTTTGCGGAAAACTGACAGAACTTTCAGACTTTTGAATCTGCCCAAGCTAAGTCTGGGAAAGTTGCTTTTTGTGCTACAATTGCCTGTATATGCTAGTCAGCATGGTTAGGGTTTTCTGGCCATGCTGGTTAGGGTTTTCTGAGAACTTTAGTCTGAAAAAAATTATTTTTCAAGCTCTCTTCTGAGTCACCCAAGAATCGCATAAAAATCATTGGCAACACTCAAGTTCATGGGTTGAAAACAAGCATGGCCAAAGTCTTCCTGGCAATAACAAAAGCATGTGCTTAACTTTCTTTCCAGGTGCTCAGTTTTGGCAAGATCATGCTCCATGGGTGACCATGGAGAAGGAAAGTCATATTAAGGAGCCGCTGCTTCATTCAGCTCACTAAGCTGTATGAGCAAATTGAATTTAAAGAGGTCTTGGTCTAGAAGGGAAAATATTGAGATTCTGCTGAGCCCCTGTTGCAGACTAACGTAATTAGTTTAGTCTTTCCGCAATGATGTATGTGTGTTTCTTTCTTTAAAAGCAGATTTAGGCTACAGGAGACTGGATTTGCAAAGAAAGAATGAATTTTAAAAGGATTGAATATAATCTGTGTCCATCTTTTTCTTGGTTTCCATTAATTTTCTTAATGCCTTACAGGCAGATTTTATGAATATTTACTCAAATGTAAGCAGCAGTGTATTCTGCAGGGTGTGAACCTGATTAACATGTGGGCAAGGCTACTTCAGAGCCTGTATATGTGATGCAAGGATATATACATGTATAGTTTTTCCTCAATTGGGCTGGCAGCTTTCATGCCAAGAGGGGTGGCGAATAAGTCCTGGGCGCTATCCAAGGTGCTGAACTCTCATCCCTTCCCCATAGGGTTCAGTACCTTGAACAGTTCCTTGGAAGTGCCGATTAAACCCCAAACAGTATTGATCCCACAAATATATACACTGTATGAGATGGGCAGGAATAATCACTCCCTTGTGTGAATTTACCTCAGTGTAGATTCTTTTGGGAACCAAACTGGAATGAGTCCTATAATGAGAAGTGCAATTGAATATAATGACTTAGAAGAAGAATCTCATACCTGGGAGGAAGGCTTGTCATCCAGAAGGAGTTATGTGTGTGACAGATGTCACAATACCTTTCAATAATACCTCTGAACACATCAACTCCTTCTGTTTTCAACTGCTAAGTGAGGTCACACTTGGATAGATAGCCTTTGGGCTGAAGACCAAAGTAGGACTGGAAAAGAGCCCTGTCTGAATTATAGCTCTCATTCAGAGCTGACTGTCCTGAGGTGCATTTACGCTGCAGGAGTTAATGCAGCTTGACACCACTTTAACTGCTATGGTCCCATGCTATGGAATCATGGGAGTCTTTTGTCACCTCTACCCAAGAGGGCTGGTGCCTTGCCAGACTACAGCTTCCAGGATTCCACAGCATGGAGCCTTGGTGGCTGAAGTGGTGTCGAACTGTATCTTTGGTGACACTGGGTTGCTGTGAGTTTTCCGGGCTGTATGGTCATGTTCCAGAAGCATTCTCTCCTGACATTTCACCCACATCTATGGCAGGCATCCTCAGAGACTGAGGGGGTCTGTTGGAAGCTAGGCAAATAAGGTTGGTGACACTGTAAGACATAATTGGGGTATCATGGAATACGAAGGGCCAAGCCTTGCAGATTTCATCAAGGGTACTAATGCTACAGTGTTTCAAGGATGGCATGAGTTGAGGTGAGGCAGCTCCCTGGGTTCTTCTTCAATATGCCCTCTTTGGACAAGCACAATTGAAGGAAAATGTTGACTCTAAGCTGGAATGTGTCCAGAAGAGGGCAACTAAAATGATCAAGGGTCTGGAGAACAAACCTTATGAGGAACGGCTTAAAGAGCGGGGCATGTTTAGCCTGCAAAAGAGAAGGCTGAGAGGAGATATGATGAAGGTCATGTATAAATATGTGAACGGAAGTCATAGGGAGGAGGGAGCAAGCTTGTTTTTTTGTTACCCTGGAGACTATTTCATCACAGTAGAGAATGAATCCACTTTAAATCCGATTTCTGTATCCTGAGGCTGTTAAAGGCTCCTTCCAAAACTACAAAACCCAGAATTCTGCAGGAGGCAGCAACCAGATTTAAGTGGATTCATTCTCTAGTGTGATGAGATAGCATGATGCGGAACAATGGCTTCAAACTACAGAAAAGGAGATTCCACCTGAACATGAGGAAGAACTTCCTGTCTGTGAGAGCTGTTCAGCAGTGGAACTCTCTGCTCGGGAGTGCAGTGGAAGCTTTTAAGCAGAGGCTGGATGGCCATTTGTTGGGGATACTTTGAATGCAATTTACCTGCTTCTTGACAGGGGGTTGGACTGGATGGCCCAGGAGATTACTTCCAACTCTCATCATACTAGAGAATGAATCCACTTTAAATCCGGTTGCTGCCTCCAATAGAATTCTGGGGTTTGTGGTTTAGTGAGGCTGTGAAAAGCTCCTCCCTAAACTACAAACCCCAGAATTCTGAAGGAGGCAGAAACCGGATTTAAAGTGGATTCATTGTCTACTATGGAACAATGGCTTCAAACTACAGGATAGGAGATTCCACCTGGACATAAGGAAGAACATCCTGACTGTGACAGCTGTTCAACAGTGGAACTCTCTGCCCCGGAGTGTGGCGGAGGCTCCTTTTTGGAGGCTTTTCTGTTGGGAGTGCTTTGAATGCTATTTTACTGCTTCTTGGCAGCGGGTTGGACTGGATGGGCCGTGGGATCCCTTCCAACTCTACCTCGTCACACTAGAGAATGAATCCACTTTAAATCCGGTTTCTGTCTCCTGCAGGATTCTGAGGTGTGTAGTTTAGTGAGGCTGTGAAAGGCTCCACCCTAAACTACAAACCCCAGAATTCTGCAGGAGGAGCAACCGGATTTAAAGTGGATTCATTCTCTAGTGTGACGAGGTAGTATTTATGATTCTGAAGTTGGCGAGAGTCTAGGGCGTCGCTCCTCGAGGAACGGGCGAGGAAGTTCTCCTTCGAAAGAGCGGCGGGAGGAGGAGACGCGGAGGGAGCCCTGCTTCTTCCTTGGGTGCGCGACCTCTCCCTCCCTCCCTCCTTTTCCCCGGAGGAAAGTGTCCCGGCCGGCGTGGGGACTCCCAGGGAAAGCCTGCTCAGCGAAGGCGGCTCCGGTGTCAGTCAGGCGGAGCCTCTCTCCTCCTCCTCCTCCTCCTCCCTCCCTCCTTGCCTTCCCCGCTCACTCAGCCTCCTCCTGGCGTCTCCTCCGCTCAAGAAGAGGAGGAGGAGGAGGAGAGCGTCCTCTGCTTGCCTGCCTGCCTGCCTGCCTGCCTGCCTGCCTGTCGGTGCGCGCTTGCGGGGGATGCGCCAGGAGGGCAAGGACTGGGGCTGAGGGCTCCCCTTGGGCTCCCACCCGGGCACAGGAGGCAGAGGGCGGCGCCGGCTCGCCCTCCCATGTGCCCGCAGCCCCAGCAGGAGCAGGAGGGAACTTTGAGGCTGGCTCCGGAGCGGGCGGACGCGCCTCTCGCCTCCCGCCGCTGCCTGCCATGGGTGCCCGTCCTCCACCTCTTCCTCCCCCTCCGCCTCCCCTTCCTCCGCCTCTCGCCGCCCTGCTCCTGGCCGCCGCCTGCTGCTGGGGCTGCTGCTCCGGCTCCGCCGCCCTCCTCCACCAGACCCCGCACGGAGGTGAGTGAGCGAGGGTTCAACCCGCCCGGGACTTCTTCGGGGCCACGCAGGCATCCCTCTCCGCCGCCACGTGTGTGTCTCTGCCTGGCTCGGCTGTGGAAGGGGAGAGCCAGAGCGCGTCTTCGGGTCCCGCGCGCGGCTCCAGGCAGGGGCTTTCCTCGCCAAAGGGAAGCGAGGGGAGGAGTGGAGTGGGGGATACCTCGCGTGAACTCTCCCTGCGCGTGGGGCGGGTTTCTGGGGTCCCGCGCGGGGAAGACGGCTCCTGGCTTCGCCTGCCTCTCTCGCCCGCCTGTTCTTTGAACTCAAGAAAGTAGGGGAGGGATCTGAATCCAGCGCCTGTCCGGGATGGTTTCATACATTTCACACACACACACACACACACACACCAGAGAACGCGTTCCTGCGCGCAAACTTTTCCATTGGAACTGCCAGTCACCAACTTTAAAGTTATCCAGACTGTCTTCTAAACTAGGTTGCTGTGAGTTTTCCGGGGTGTATAGCCATGTTCCAGAAGCATTCTCTCCTGACGTTTCGCCTACATCCATGACAGGCATCCTCAGAGGTTGAGGGATCTGTTGGAAACTAGGCAAATGGGTTTTATGTATCTGTGGAATGTCCAAGGTGGGAGAAAGAACTCTTGTCTGCTTGAGGCAGGTGTTAAATTTTTCGATGGTCCACCTTGATTAGCATTTATTTATTTATTGACTATATTTGTATACTGCCCCTCTCAGCCCGCAGGCGACTCAGGGCAATTAACAAAGGCAACAATTTAATGCCAACATTAAATGGCCCTGCAGCTTCAAAGCCTGGCTGCTTCCTGCCTGGGGGAATCCTTTGTTGGGAGGTGCTTAGCTGGCCCTGATTGTTTCTTGTCTGTTTTTAATTTTCTGTCCTGATTTTAGAGTTTCTTTTTTTATAATACTAGTACTCAGATTTTGTTCATTTTCATGGTTTCCTCCTTTCTGTTGAAATTGTCCACATGCTTGTGGATTTCAGTGGCGCCTCTGTGTAGTCTTGACATGGTAGTTGTTAGAGTGGTCCAGGCAAGAGTTCTTTCTCCCACCCACCCTGGACATCCCACAGATCTATAAACCCAATTTTTTCTAATTTTCCAACAGACCTCACAACCTCTGAGGATGCCTGCTATAGATGCAGGGGAAACGTCAGGAGAGAATGCTTCTGGAACAAGGCCATACAGCCCGGAAAACTCACAGCAACCCAGTGATTCTGGCCATGAAAGCCTTCAACATTGTCTTTGAAACGTTTGCTTTGAAGAAAGGATTGTTTTCAAGCAAAGGGAAGAGGGGAAGAGGAAAAAGCCCCCTGAGATATGATACCAATCTCATCCCCATTCATATTCCTAGTGCAAACATGGGCAAACTTAAGCGGCTGAGGGGGAAAAGGAAGGGGCCTGAGGCCAGGAATTGTGGGAGTTGAAGTCCAAAACACCTGCAGGGCCAAAGTTTGCCCATGCTTGCCCTAGTGACAATTCACATGCTGTTCTGGCCATCTATCCCCTCTCCACATTTCCCATCTTGGTGGGAGTTTCCCTCATTGAATCCCTGGAAAGATGAGGCCTCAACATTCCCGTGCTTCTTCCCAGTCCTTGGCATCAGAAGAAACTTTTTGGCAGGTACTTAGGAAAGCGAGGAGACAGCCAGCATCAACCAATGGTAGGATGCAGTGCGTGACTTTGAATGATTACTCATGGTTTCTGCTCTCTGCCCTCCCTGCTTTTCTCTCCCTTCTAGGTCCTGCTTTGGGAGACCTGGAGGAATACAGGCTTGTCATCCCAATTAGCACTAACTCTGAGGGCCGGTTCCTCTCCAAGGTGGTGTCCGGGGCTTCCAAGCCACGCTTTCGAAGGGATGCCGATGCTGCTGGGGACCCTGCTGCCAGCCAGCACATTTTCTACAATGTCACCGTTTTCGGACAAGAATTCCACTTCCGTCTGAGGCCCAACCGCAGGCTGGTGGCTCCGGGGGCCACGGTGGAGTGGCAAGGGGAGGACTCCAACCTGACCTCTGTGGAGCCGCTTCGTGGGGATTGCCTCTACGTGGGGGATATCACCGACTTGCCTAATGCCTCTGTTGCCATAAGTAATTGTGATGGGCTGGTAAGACTCTTTTGTTGTTTCAATGCCTGAGAGAATGAATGCCTTTCTTCTCAATGCACCCCCACGACCCTTTGGGTTTTTAAAATGGAGAACCTGTGGATCTTCCCTTTCAGATACTTCACCAACCTAAACATCTTGTTTGTGACACCCTTGACATGAAGTAAAGTGCCAAGAAATCAGTAAACTCCCTTTAGAGATAGCAGAGCAGCCAAAATCACTCTGAACTGACACTTATGGCTGTGACAAATCAATGATTATCAAGGCAAACAGCCCCCTCGAAGCTTTTCAGCACATTGAAAGCAGTGACCTCATGTTGGCATCTGTACATTTTCCATCTTTGTAATATTCTCTGACATCTTTAACTTTAGCAGGGGTTATGGAAGTGTGTGTGTGTGTATTTATAAAGAGATCATAACACTGAATGCCAAACTGCATTGTAGAGTGATTGATTTTTGTCTTCCCAGATGAAATTTGTTCAGAAGTTGAGGGCCAGGCCCTATACTTTTAGTGCCTTCCTTGTTCTGTTAGATTTATTCTCATTTGTTTACTGGGCTTCTCACTTGAGGTGCTGTCCCCATCCAACAGAGCCCCTATGACTAGGGATGATAGGATTATAGTCCAACACACTGAGTAGATGCCAGGTTGAGAAAGGGAATTCTGGTTACTCATGGAGAGAGGAGGAAAGTTCAGTTATTTTTACTGCATAGTGGTAGCCCTCTATATGTTTGCAGAGCTGGTTATATGTACATATACAGCTGGGAGATAGTTTCCATCCTCCATTCTGGAACATGAGTACAGAGGTCAAATTGTTTATCTTCAACTATATGTTTTAGACTAATTGCTATGTTGAGCAAACTTTGCTGAGATTTCCTTTGTGGAATGAACTCCTGATTACATCCAATATCATCTTGTTTACATGGTTTGAGAGAGAGAAGGACTTGCTAACATAAAATCAGTGCTATTTATATCAGGCATGGGCAAACTTTGGTCTTCCAGGTGTTTTGGACTTCAACTCCTACAATTCCTAACAGCCTATTCACTTTTGTGAATTGTGGGAGTTGAAGTCCAAAACACTGGAAGGGCCGAAGTTTGCCCATACCTGATATATATGATAAATGGATTTACATTCAGATTGTGACCTTTCTGTGTTGTCCGATTTCTCTCTAGAATCTGATTAAATAGGAAGAGGTATGAAGGTGGGGAATACAGTTGCCAACTTTTTTTGGCAGGGTTCCTGTGTCCTAATAGCAGCCTGGTCCATAGGCATTTAGCAGGTGAAACATCTAATACTGCACCTCGAGCAGCTATTTGAAGCACAGAAACCTGCCAAAGAAATGTGAACATTTGTAGGTAAAAGTCTCCCAACTTGGTTTGTGGTGTACACTGTCCACGAAGACAGAGCTGTTTTGCTGGCACCCCTTCATGTGCTCCATGATGGACTTCAAAATCAGCTATATTCCTCAGTGTATCAATGCCTGGGCAGGAGTGTTTTGAGAGGATGGAGAGCAAAAGAGAAAGGTTTTCAATGTACTCCAACTTGGCATGCCATAAACTGGGCAATGACTCCTTTAATTTCTCATCCAGTGCCCTTGTGGGATGGGAGTTATAGTTCAGTCTGCCAGGTATTTGGTTTTGGACTTCAACACTCCAAAATTCCAGCCAGACAGTTGTTAGAAATTTTAGGAAATCAAGTCCAAAATACTCATAGAACCATAGATTGAGAAGCTACGTTCTAGAATGCAGATAGACAACTTTTCTTTTCTGAGGGATCAATCTGTTTTCTGTACAATGATGTAGGGCAGTGGTTCTCAACCTGTGGGTCCCCAAGTGTTTTGGCCTTCAACTCCCAGAAATCCCAGCCAGTTTGCCAGCTGTTAGGATTTCTGAAGGCCAAAACGACTGGGGACCAACAGGTTGGGAACCACTGATCTAGAGCAATGCTTCTTAATCTGTCCAATGTGGTAGAGTGGCAATTTCCCAGGGATTTTATTTATTTATTTATTTATTTATTTATTTTCCTATATTTTTACCCCGCCCTTCTCACCCCCGAGGGGGGACTCAGGGCAGCCTCACAAAAGCACCATAAGATGCCGACATCATAAAAACAATCAACCATACATTAAAATATTAAAAACAGTATTTAAACAATTAGTTAAAACACGCCTGTTAAAATCAGAATCCAAAATCCTTGCATTATGCATTGCATAAAATAGTTTATCTAAAACTGATAGAATGGTTTACCTAAAAGTGGTAAAATAAAGGGATCACAAGCTGCTACATAGTTTTAGACCAAAAACTGGCAACAGCAACTGCATTGTCTGTAGCTTTAAACAGTTCTTCCTCTGTGCATGAGGCAGGGCATTGGGGGCAAACATACGGATGCTGAGTTGTTTGTTCTGCTCCACAATCACACAAGGTAGAGGATTCTTTTAGGTAGTGCCATTTTGCCAGGTTGTCTTTTGATCTGCCAACTCCACTTCTGAGGTCTGTTCAGGGACTTCCAAGTTGCCCATTCTTGCTTTGCCCCTGAAGAAAAACCCTCGTGGGGGGCCATCCAGTTGGAATTGCCTGATTTTGCTGCCCACAGGGATATTCTTGCTGTTGCTGGAGGAACATTCAGAGGAGTGGTGGTTCTCATGAAACTTTTCCTTGATTTAAGTCTACTGGGAGGAGGCTGATAGCCATACAGTGGGGGGCTTTCACAGTGTTCAACCTTATTTCTCTCACAATTGGCAGCAACTTTCCATCACACATCGGGGGGGGGGGGGGGAATGCCAGCTTATTAAGTTTATCAACAGGTGTAGGTTTAAGACATCCTGTGATTATTCTATGTGTCTCATTTAGTGCTATATTCACCTGCTTCGCATGGGCAGATTTATGCCAGACGAGGCAGGCATATTCAGCAGTTGTTGTTTTTTTAAGGGATTGATGCCATGTTTGTATCACATTATACTGTATTTGTATAATTTTTTGGAAACCTGTAGTGAATCAACAGTAGATGTGTTGCATACCAACTATGTTTGGTTGACTGCCATGTTGAATGGCATTGGTTTAGAGGTTGGTGATATATTTTTGCTATATGTAATTGGACTTAATATTTATTTATGTATTTAATGATCTGCTTGTTTCCGAGCTGTGGCACACAAGGTGCCATAAAGAAGTTAAAGTAGATAGGTTCAGATCACATAGCACAAAACTGGTTTTATGATAGCTGTCTTCAAATATTAAAAGAGCTGTCATCGTGTGCAAGGTAAAGCAACCTTATTTTCTGGTGCTGCAATTTATAAGCAAGGTAATTCTGACTAAACATTAGGAAGGACCTCCTGATATCAGCACTATTTTATGGTTGAATAGACTATCTTGGAAGGTGGTGAACTCATCTTCACAGTAGGCTTTTAAACAGAAGTTAGTTGTCCATTTATTCTGGAAGCTATAGCTATAAAATCCTGGTTGTCCCTTGAGGACACCATTTAATTTTATAGTTCCATTATTCTGTGCAGGAACAGAAAGGTCCCCATTTCGGGAGCCCATGCAATAATTAAAATGCCCTCAGGTGTCACATTTGCCCCAGCCCAATCATACCTTGGTCCTTCCTGTTCTAAAGTACCATCTTAATCCAGAAGTGTCCCTCCATGTGTTGGTGGACTACAACTCTTAGGAACCCTAGCCATACTCAGGGATGCTGGGAGTTGTAATCTGTTAACATATGAAAGGCCTCATGATCTGTTTTAGATGATGGTTTCAGGCCAGGAGCCCCCAGTGGTGCAATGGGTTATACCCTTGTGCCAACAGGATTACTGACCAAAAGGCTGGCAGTTCAGATCCAGGAAGTGGGGTGAGCTCCCATCTGTCAGCTCCAGCTTCTCATGTGAGAGCATGAGAGAAGCCTCCCACAGGATGGTAAAACATCAGGGCATCCCCTTGGCAACATCCAATTCTCTCACACCAGAAGTGACTTGCAGTTTCTGAAGTTGCTCCTGACACACACAAAAAGGCCAGTAATAGGGTTTTTACAGCAATCCAACTCCCATCATTTCTGGCCTCCTTGACTGAGACCAGTGAAAGTTTGTGTTCAACAGTTTCTGGAGAGCTACTGGTTCCCTTGCCCTGATTTGGATTACTACAAAAAAGAATCCAGAGGACTGAAAGAAAACTATCACCAATTATATATGTTGCTAACTGTTGGCCTATATATAGCTATGCTGTCTTGTTAGTCCCACTTTGGTCCCCTAATGAAATAGCATGAAATGGTTCCTTTCCGGAAGACACTGAATTTTTCTCTGGCTGGGGGCAATTTCTAGGGCCAGGTTGGGTTGTATTGTCAAATGATTTAGTTTGTACAAGCAAAAGAAAGCCTTCAATTCCTTTGTTTCCTCAAACCCCTCCCTTTCCTGATTGTTGATATTAACAAAACACATTGATTTGGGGACATTTTGCTGTAGGATGAATCTATGGAAAAGTATGTCCCCTATGATGTTCCTGGAGTTTTGAAAGAGCTCCAGAGTTCTAAATCCAATCTCTTGGAAATGTGTGCCATTGACTTTCCTCTAAGTAAACATGGTTAGCATTGGGCTGAAAGTTAATTGGCCGCTTCCCCGCTGAGCTTGTGCTTAGTATGGGAGAGTGACAGTCTGGGTGGTGATTGACATGCTCCTTCCAAGGTGTTTGCAGTCACTGTGGGAACTCGCCAAAACCAATGCCATGAGCAGCAGGATGGGATACATGGATGGCTAATTAAGGGAGAAGTCCTAAGGGGAAAGAGCCTGATGTCTGGAATGCCTCAATCTCAGAAGCTCTGTTCTATTTAAAGCAAAGCTGGAGCAACTTATTGAGGCAATAGGGTACAGCTGCCAAAATCTTCCAACCAGTGTGACCAGAGTGGCTGAAGAATTGCAGGCTCTGAACCAAAGCAATACCAAGCTGTTGCTATTAAGGTGGAAGTATCAATAAAACTCTTCAACCTCCCTCCATGCCTTTCCCCTACTTTTACTAACATTTCTTTCCCATGTTGTAAGTAATTAGAAAGAAAGGAGCTTGGCGTACTCTTGGGTCGCTCTAGATTTCACATGGTGTTGAGATGGAGAGGTCTTTGGATCTTTGGACCTAATGTGACTTTCTGTCACATTAGGTCCACATCTCTTTTTGCCACTTTACAAGGTTGGAAGTTCTGACCTCAGAATAGAACTGGTGGCTAGAGAGGGAGATCCGAACCTGGAGTGAAATATCGGGTGATTACATCTGCCTTGCTGAGTTTGGAGCATTGTCAGTTTGGAGGAGGATCTCAAATTTGCCATATGGGTCTCACAGTTGTGTTCCCAGGATCATAAGACTGCAACCTAAACCTGTCTGAATTTTTCACATTTTCTTCTCTGAAAGTTTCATTTGAAGGTCTTTATTTATTTATTGTTTCAAAGTTTTATATACCTTCCTTCTCACCCTCAAGGGGGCACTCAGGGCAGCTCACAACCAGCAACCGGCAACCCTTAGATGTCAACAATAATAGTAATAGTAAAGTGACAATACATTAATAATAGTAATAAAATCACACTTAAACATTAGTGAAAACATCAAAATTAAAACATGCATCTAAAAATGAGATCAATTCAAATCTAAATCTAGAGTCATTATCCGAGGTCTGTCCATTGTCAATCACAATTAGCGATGCATTCTTCTGCTTTCTGCTTCAGAGAGACTCGTGTTACTTTTTAACAGCCAACAAATGTATTGCAGCATGAAACATTGTTCATAATAACTTGTCTAATCAAATGCAGGGCGTGCTCTCCAGAATTTTCAGCTTATATACAGACAACACATGTGATTGGTTGTGAATTGGTTTTCAGACAGTGAGGTCAGAGGGAAAATAATGCAGAAGCTTCTCAAGTGAGAAATTTGTATTAATACTGGCCATTCTCTGTTGCCAGCCAACATCCTGGTACTAGATAAACCTATTAACAGATGTCAGTTGGCACCCCGTTCCTTCTTACCAGTGTGAATGGGAGAGGGGGGAAACAATTCAGACAATGAAGATCTGGCTGCTCTGGACTGCTAGGAGAAAGAAAATATTGGTGTATTCTATTTGAGAGCACACCCCCATTCCTTCTCCACATCCGAGCTAAGACCAGTTGCTTCTCGGTAGTCAGAATTGCCACTGCCTCCATCCTTCACCGCCAGTAAGCACAGAAGCAGAGCCCCTCTTGAGATCTGACAACTGCCAGGTGATGGGAGGGCACAGAACTGTATGTACACATGTCGAATCTTGGTTGTGATAAGAAACCTTTATCCAGATCCAAATCCATGGTGATAGACCTGAATGTCTTAATGCTACTCCCTCTCTTCTCTCATCTCACTTTCAAGTTTCTCTGGTATTTTAAGGTCAGTTAAAGCTGAATTTAAGGCTGAACTGTTTTCCCTAATCGTATAAAAACTGAACTTTCTGATATCAGATTTATATTTTTTTATTCCGGGGATGAGAGCCATGCAGGCCTTCAAATGCTGTGGGATTGCAAGTCCCATTAACCTAACCAGTAGAACCATTGGAGAGAAATGCTTTGAGAGGCATCTGGAGAGCCGCATGACTCCCAGTTCTGATCTATTCTTTGGCTTATTTGCCCGAGGTGTAATGCAGAAGGATATTATTATTTTGTATGGAAACACATTCTGTGATAAATCTGTTAGTTTTTAAGGTGCAACTGGACTCTGCCATTTTTGCTGTGAGAAACTAATACAGTTACACCTTTGAAAGTAAACAATAGGGCATTTTAGTTCCCTTCCCTTCTCGTAGCTTCTGTTTTTCCTAGGGAAGCTGAGAGATACAATAGTAAAAGTATACATTCTATGTCTAATATTGATAATTTAGAATGGAAATAATTGAGCAGCGGAGGGGGGGGGGGCAGGAGGAGGCAGAATGTGTTTTTTCCAGCTTGTTTGCTGGCATCTAAGAAGTCTAGTACATTTGTATGGCTCTCAGTTATAGTTTCGGTGACACAGTGAGACATAATTTGGGTAACATGTGAAAAACTGGGGGCTAAGTTTTACAGGTTTTGTAAGAGGGCTGCTGTGATGGCACGCCCAAGCCCTTTGTAGCATGCCTGGAGTTTTTCAAATCTTCTAGTTTCTTTGGCTTCTGCCACAGTCAGTGTACAAAACATCAACATCAGTGAAAATTAGTTGTGGTTCCATCTTGAAAATGTCACTTAAGGACCTCTTCACATGGGGAGTTTTGCCACTGAGCCCGACAGTTCCCATCATACCCCAGAGAATAACTTCTGTGGTGGCTTCATGGCAAAACTGCAGAAAACCCCTGCTGCTGCTAAAAACAGCCAGTGGTGCATGACAGGAGGCTTCCTATCTTTCCATAAGGAAAAATTGGTTGAGCTGCCCCCCCCCCCAGATAATGAGGTAGGGGTGATGCAGGGCTAGGGTGACAGGGCCCCACGCCCCCTGGGTGAGGTCTGCTGGGATCGCTGCGATTTGCGGCGATTTGCGGCGATACTCGGTGATTCCGATGGGGTGTGTGATTAGGTCCTTAATAACACCAGTGGGATTACTTCACATTCATTTCCAAATGTAAACATGGAAGATCATTTTTCAGGTCCAATATTTCACAGGGAAAATTCTTGGAAAGATCAGCAAGTTCTATTTGGAACATGCATTTAGAAACGTCTTCCTGCACTCTCATGTCTTATGGGCTGAATAAAATGGCTGAAAGTTTGTATTTGCTTTGAATCTGTGCTCAATGTGCAGGCAATGCTCAGCAACCTGTTGATAGTATATGCAGGTACACAATCCCCTTTGGAAGCGCTTAGATGTGAAATAGCTATATACACTTTAAAGCACTATTTTGCTTTACCTGGCATTTTTTGTCAAGCTACCCATCTTCCTGCTTATGCACAAGGGATACATGGACTGTTAGTTCTTAATATGATAGAGCAGTGATTCTCAGCCTGTGGGTCCCCAGATGTTTTGGTCTTCAACTCCCAGAAATCCTAACAGCTGGTAAAGTGGCTGGGATTTCTGGGAGTTGTAGGCCAAAACACCTGGGGACTCAGGTTGAGAACCACTGTGATAGAGCATGTAAAATAGCACAATACAGATATCTCTTTCTCCAGATTAACAAGGTCCTCATTTAACTGTACTGGCATGCTATTTTAGAGAAGGTTGGATGCCCAGCAGTCAAGATTGTTATGGGAGATTGGTTGAACATTGCTACTGACTTGCTCACAAAATTTAAACACAAGATACATAGATACAAGTGTATGTATAAAAATCATTTTTTCCATTATAGTAATTCTGTTTTCGAGTTCCCCACCTCCACCCGATTCTGTTTTTGGGCAGATTCTTCCCAAAAAGGAAATGGAACTCAGGGTTCCAAATTACAAATCTGAACCCCGCCCCCCAATATCTCAGAATCTTCCTAAACACAGAAGGGGGGGGGGCACCTGAAATTTGAAATGAAAACAGAATGAAAACAGAATCCATTTATTTGTGTTTTATTTTGCATCAAAGTATCTGGGTCTTAATTCATGAAGAACATATTATTTTCCACTGAGAAACATTCTTTCAGTTTCTGGAAATGTTAGGTTTTGAAACCCAAGATGTCAGATATGGGAGCTTGTGGTTCTTGTCCCTAAAAATTAACTTTCCTAGCTCTGCATTACTTTTTGTTGGTTACAAATGCAAAGGATATTCATTTGTCAGCTGACCCTATGGCATGAATGTGTAGTTTGTGGCTCTCTAAATATTGTTGGATTGCAATTTCAGTCAGCCCTTGCAGAAAAGCCAATGGTGTGAGGGATGGCAGGTCTCGCAGTCTGATATCATCTTACAGTCCATATTTTGTCCTAGGTGTAACTGCTGAACCGATGTTAAATGGAGAGCAAAGCTTGGGAAAGTAAATTTTTAGACCACACCTCTTTGAATCAGCATACTGAACTCTGAGATTCTGGAGGTTGTATTTTGAAAATAAATCCTTCCAAGCTGTGTTTGTGTGGTGTGACAAATGTGAAAAATGTGCTGATTTTTTTCTTGGCTAAGTGAGTACCCCTCATCTGCTATACATCTTGTTTTTTTGTGTCCCACTAGGACTTATTGGCCCCCTGGTGGCACCGTGGGTTAAACCGCTGGGCTGCTGAACTTGCTGACCAAAAGGCTGGCAGTTTGAATCCGAGGAGTGGGATGAGCTCCCACTATTAGACCCAACTTCTGCCATCCTAGCAGTTTGAAAACATTCAAATGTGAATACATCAATAAGTATTGCTTCTGCAGGAAGGTAATGGCACTCCATGCAGTCATGCTGGCCACATGAGCTTGGAGGCATCTACAGACAATGCTGGCTCTTTGGTTTAGAAATGGACATGAGCACCACTCCCCAGACTCGGACACGAGTAAATGTAATGTCTGGGGAAACCTTTAGGACTGGTCTTGGAGCATGACCGGGGGGGGGGGGGGGAGGGAGGGAGGGGGAAGGAAATGTGTGTGTGTGTGTGTGTGCATGCAGTGCATGTGCAATAATGAGCTTTTAGAGGAAAAGTAATAGTTGGTGGTTCGCACTGACCAACTCAATATAAGAAATCCCACAACTCTGGACTCTATTTCTTTCATAGTGGTCTTCATGCTCAGACTGTTCTGCTGTTGTTGCATCTATGTTAAGAAATCAGTTACAGCTGCTTGAGAATGTATCTACGTGTTTCCATCTGTGAGAAGCAAGGAGCAGTACATTAAGGAACAAATGAGTTAGTGATCATGGAATCTAAGTGAACTGGAGCTAGGCAGAGATCAGAATCCAGAGGTGCAAAAACTGCTAAGACCTCAGTATCAGCTGCTTGATTATGAACCTGCTTGCTTCCATGTACATTCTGGCTCAAATCTTTTCTAACCCAAGTCAAGCATTCCCCCCTACATTTCATTTACTCCTTATTTCTGGCAGTTCTGAGAGAAGCAAGAGTAAAGCATGATTAACATGTTGGCCCTGAAAGCCACTTGCTCGAGGACTTGCTCCATTGGAATGAAGGTAGTTTCTTGGAGAAGGTTTATGATTTCAAGCCAGACAATTTGGTTGGTTTAATTAATTTAATAAGCTCCGTATTTAGTATGCTTGATCATAGTCATCATTTTTATTTGAGTGTGGATTTGAATGTTGATATTCTGAAGGCTTGTGCTCTCAGTTCTGTAATGAGAATTCTCTTTCCAAAATAGTCTTAACTAGGTATTTCCAAATACCAAATCTTGGCAGCATTTTCAGATTCTGTCAGTGCAATCCTAAACATGTTTATTTGAAAGCAAGTCCTATTGAATACTGAAGGGCTTGCTTTGTAGAAGGCCTTCCCAAACCTGGTCTCCTTCCCCAGATACATTGGTCTACAATTTCTATTCCCTCCCCTCTGCACTATGTGCCAGTGCAGTCCAGCACTTAGAATTGGGTTGCTCTGAATTTTTCAGGCTGTTTGGCTATACTTAGGACTGTGCTGTACATATCACGTGGGATACTTTCTAGCACAGTTGCCTCTCAACATTTGTCTTGTGTGATTGTTATTCATTAAGGAGAGAAAAGTGCAGAAATTAATATAATAGATACTGAACTTGAGCCACCATAGATACTGTAGTTTGGCTTTTGGATGTAAAATTGCCTTTAAGTGTTCAGAATACCTAGAGACTACCTGACTATCCAGGTCTGATACCAATATCAGCCATAGAAATGACTAATAGGCAAACTGTGACATGGCTGAAGCTGAAAAAGGAAGGAGAGAAGGAGGAAATGGCAGCAGCTTCCTGAAAGTTTTAATGGTAAAGGTCTTAAAACAACTAAGTAGATTCATATTAGGAAGAGCAACTGCATTGTACCCTCTCAGGCATGTGGGATCTTGGTGAATGTTCTTGACTTTCTGGAGGACTGACACCTTCCTATTTTTCACTGTGGGTTCCTTGGCAGTGACAGCAGCAGTACTAGGATAAGTTCTCTTGCTTGTGGTTACAGTCTAGGAGGGAGAATGAGGCTGTTGGCATCTTCAGGGTACTTAAGTGGCAGTGAACCTGGGGTTTCCAGATTTGACCAGAGCCCTCACCCCAAATTTAGAATCGGACTTCGAGTTTGTTGGTCATATGAAGAGCATCACTGGAGAATAGTAGAAGTGGCTTGCTGGATGTTGTTTACTTGTTTTTTAAAAGCACATATTTATGCCTACCATCTGTCTTGGACCTGATAGTCTCTCTCTGTGGCATCATGCTAATATTCTATCCAGCTCCCACTTTGCATGGGAACTTTGTTTGCCATGGCTAGATTGCATGTGTCAGTTTCCCTCTGCAGTGTGAAGACCTGGCATATGCTGGAGATGGCTAACCAATTAGGATTCCGCAGCATGTCTCACCAAATGTTAAGGGACACGGCCCTCTCTTTCATAATTTACAGTTTGCAGAAGGGAAAGACTGGTGTAACATTGGTGTAGCTGTGGTAAATAGGATTGCCGTATAAACTGTGAAAAGATTGTGAGTGAGAGACTATCAAGGTCCACTTAAAAAAACACTTCTAAAATAATCCCTAAAAGATATTTGAGGAAAGCCATTTTTCTGGCTACTTTCCAGATGCTAATTTGCCTAGAAATGCCTGGTACAGCAGCAGTGCAATTTTAAACTTCTCTAATAGCAGTGGCGACCGCAGTACAAGGCACATCTTGGTGAGTTAATGACAATAACTGCTTCTAGCCACTCATTAATCTCTGGAAAGGAACTTGGGCTTTGACTGCCACTGCTTTAGGGCTGTGTGTTCAGTGACCTAACAAAGCCCTTTTGGAACGTGATGTGTTCATATACATTTGGGGAGGCAATGATAAAACTGAATGATTCAAAGCAAAAGAAAGCAGTGAGGGTGGGAGGAATATCAGGGGTGGCTAGGCCAAGGTGATAAGGGCACAGATATACAATGTTTAGCTTGCTAAACTGAAAGTCCCATAATTCTTCACAACTGGCTACATTGGCTGTGAGTGCTGGGAGTTGTCAAACCAATTATATATTCAGGGCTATGCATTTCCCAACCCTACCCTTTAGAAGCTGCCTTATATTATCAGATGAAAATATTTAACTATCCAGCCTAGTTTTATCCATTTTGACTGGAAAAAGAAATTCATGGTCTCAGTCAAGAAGTTTTTCGCATTATTTTAATTCTGATTCTTTTAAAATGCTCAGTGGATTAAATTGTTCCTGTTGTTAACTTCCATCAAGTCAGCTTCAATCTATGGCAACCCCATGAAAGAGAGACCTCCAAGTCATTCAATGCCAGGGACTAAAACTGATACCTTCTTAAATGCAAAGCATGTGTTCCACAAAAGATTTTAACATTTGCCATTTCTTGATGCCTCCCTGTTCTTTGTGCTTCTGGACCTTTCTGTTTTCTCTTTGGGGTTAGAGTTACTACCCTTTGCCAAATGGATGTAAGGCTACTTGGATGAGGATTTTCATATATTCAAATAATCCAGATACTATCTATTCCAGGAATAGTTGAGTGCTTTCCTTTCCCCCCCTTCTTCTGTAAAGCTGTCTCCAGTCTTGCTTGCATGATCCTGGCAGAGCAATGGTGTTCCAGTGGCTGTTCAGCTATGCAGCTGACCATATGGAAGGAGCAGAGAAATTTTTTTTGGGTTTCCAATTCATCCAAAGGCCAACAGACTGCCAGTTGTTCAGCGGAATGCAACTTCCATGGATTGAAAACTCTCTTGGCCTTGGAAGATCAACAACAATTAAATTGAAAGCAAAAATACAAATGCAAAACGATTAAAATATAGGAGTACTTCTACTTTGCTATTTAAGTAATATGTCTTTTTTTCCCTTAAGGTCTCCAAAAATTGTGATTATTTTGTAGAATATATAATGGAAAGGTTAAAAATATATATACTTGCCAAGTTCAAATAAGGTGAGAATTGAATCAGGAAATTTGGATGTGGCTGCTAGGCAGATGTTGCCTATCTACATTGCATTCCCTTTCAGCTAAATTTACATCTAAACGTACATCACAGTTTGCATTCTAATGCAACTTATTGTGAATATAGTCCTTCCACATCTGCAGTTTTGACTTTTGTAATTTGATTATTTATGGAGAGGATTATAATGTTCTCTCTAAGAAGCTGTAGGTACTCCAGTGTGGCTCTATAGCCAACTTCCTCTGGTCTGGCTGGAAATCTAATTTTTTTAGAAAGAACACCTCTCACCTTGTCACATGGCCTCTGAAAGTGTCCTACATCACTTTGCTTCATTACGGGGCGTGGGAGAACCACTGCCCCTCACCCTGCATCTCTGGGCTCCTCTGGCAACTGTCCCCATGGGGAAGAGCCTGGTGCATGCACGGATCATGTGGCTTCCCCATGAAAGTAAATGGCAACATGGGAAGTCTCCCGTGTTGCCTCGGCGTCAGTGTGCAGGTACTGCCCTCCTTCACTCACGGAGCCGACACAATGTTGTATTATGATGTGATTCTGGGCATATCTGCACTGACCCATTATCCTGAATGGGGCATGCGTGAATCAGCTCTGTGGTGACTAAATGATGCACGGAGCTGACTTGGATTAATGTAGGCCAAGGCCGCTTAATGCAGCCTTATTATGTTAGCAAATTCACACGTTGCCCTAAATTCTCCCTCAGAATCCAGAGTAAAATGTGACTTTGGGTCCATCTAAGTCAGGCATCTTCAAACTATGGCCCTCCAGCTGTTTGGGTCTCCAACTCCCAGAAGCCCTAGCCAACTTGTTCAATGGTCAAAATTCTGGGAATTAGAGGCCCAAGCAGCTGAAGAGCCACCGTTTGAAGATGCCTGATTTAAGCAGTAGGGTTCATTCTGAGATGGAACTGGCTGAATCTGTACACTGCCATCCTATATTCTTTGGACTCAAATGGCCTGTCACAGTGCCCAGTGGCCATGCTGTGGTTAGAGGTGGTCATTTGTTGCATGGAGTGATGCTAGCCAGAGCGAAGAGCTGATCGGAAAATGGAGGAGTGGGAGTAAGGGGTGATTTCTCCCTGCTCCCATGTCCTGTATTGCTCTGGCACCATGGCCAACATCACTTCAGGTGACAAGTGACCAACACTATCTATTCCATGCCTGTTTGCCAACACTATGATGAGAAAAGAAGAGGGATGATGAGGGTGACCATCTGGCAGCGCCGAACTGGATTTGATGTTGTTAGGCAATGAGGGCTTCCTCTTGCCTCTACAGCAGCCCTGATTCAGTGGGGATCAAAACCTAGAGTCCTAGTCCAACACTTAAAGCACTATTCCACACAGGGTTGTCTGTAAACATACATATACATACACACACATATGTATATGTATAAAATATATTTATGTATATGTATATGTATAAAATATATTTTAATAAAGATAAAAATAAAGCCCTATTTGGAACTTACTTCAAGTACATCATTAGAGTTTTTTAAAAAAGGTGATCAAAAGTTTCTATATGTACTTTCTTCTACTGAAAACCAGAAAAATTTTAGTTGGCTTGTTAGTATCTTCTGCAGCTTTTTAGTCTCACTGTTGAGCAAAAGCAAAATTCCGATCTGGATAATAGAATATTACCATAGGCAACATACATTCTGTTCATTATCGTTCAGCAGAGGTGTACTACAGATTGTTCTATTAGCTTTCTCTTCAGCTGTGGATTTTCAGCATCTTCATAGTCAGTACATACATTTGAGAGCCTTATTATAGCTACCAGGAATTTAATTTTTGTATCAAGTTGAAGTTTGCACTGTTCAGCATTACATTTTCAAGGCATTTATTTATTGTAAAAAGCAGGAAGAGAGAGGGGAGGGGTAAGTTTTTTTGTGATCCTTTGCTTGCTGTAAAAAAAGACCATCGCTTCTTTTGATGTTATGGCAAATTAAACTAGACAAGAAGGAATGTGTAAACTCTGCTTGCAAAACTTGATTTTCTAAACTGCCATTTGTTATTCTGAGTGAAATCTCCTCCTCAATGTATGCATTTGCCGGGGGGATGCACTGCCCAGTTAAGTGATTAGGATAAAATTGTCCAGTTTGTATTTAAATAAAGGACAAATGGGAATTACTGATATAGGTATATAGTACTTCTCACCAGCCACTACAAATGACAATGCCTATTGTATCATCTTTCAAAGAGGAGATGAGGA
This sequence comes from Anolis sagrei, assembly GCF_037176765.1. NCBI lineage: Eukaryota > Metazoa > Chordata > Lepidosauria > Squamata > Anolidae > Anolis > Anolis sagrei. The sequence continues at coordinate 87,138,425 of NC_090022.1, forward strand.
CAATTGTAAAATCATAAGATGCAACTGTAGGTTACTAGAGTAGAGACTTTGAATATGTAAGGAAGGTCCTGTCCTGACTTTCACCTTTCACGTAGGGAAGGGATGGACAAGAACTACAGGATCAGGGCCCATTTTTTGCCCACAAAATCCTGTGGATGTTTAGATCCCATTATAGGCAGTGGTGGCCTTTGTTGTGGCCCTTGTATAAAACTGCCAAATCAAGTTTTATTTATCAGAATTTTGGAGGGGAACATTTTCAAATTGTAGATTATGGAAGCTGTGAATGCAGGGCTGGCTGTATATATTTTTGTGTGTGTGTGTGTTATGATCTGTTTCTTTGTTTTTTGAAAACTGTTATCCATGTCAAGTTCCCTTTGAATATATCATGTCGCAAGTGTGGTTCCCAGTCTTCATTTCCCAGTTCTTCTCGGACTTTAACTCTCAGAGGTCCCATTCATTGTGGCCAATGGGCAAGAACTCTGGGAAGTGACGTCCAACTACAATTACAGTTAGTGCTGTAGATAGTGTTCGACTCTGTCTCCACAGTCTATGGAACCAAAGGTACTATTAAGCTTAGATATCAGTAAGGAAGGAAGCTAGGCTGTGTCCTCCTCTGTAACAGTGGGTGACCAGGAATGAAGGTGATAGAAGAGGAAGCAAAGTTAAAAAGCAGATTAGTCTCAGAGGAAGTCAGTTTTGTCATATGAAAACGAGCAGTTCATAAAATAATATAGGAAGGCAGGATTGTTTTGGACTCCAGTAGATCTGCCCACGGGACTCTCACTTCATGAACAATGATTACAAAGTGAACTGCTTGAAAATGGACCTATTTATGGAATCAAGATTTCAGACTAGCTGGCCTCAAAGTCTTGATCCACCAGATACACTGAACTTGTTACCTGCCCAGCAACTTGGTTTACATAAGCTCAGGCTGAGAAACAGTGCAGCTATTCAGTTTGGAGCTTTGCTGGCATACACAATCCATTGGAGGGGGAAAATTCTGTTATTGCTGTCAAATCACTTTTCTTTTTGTGTGCTCTGGATTCATCATATTCCCACAAGCTTCTCATCTGAGAAAGGGATGGAATAATTTTCAACATCAAACAGGTGGACACCATCTGGACAGAATGTTCTAAAGCAATCTCTGTTGGTATCTTAACGTTACCCAATAAGCCTCTGGATAAACTGCAGTATTTGCTTCTTCTGTGGCTCTCTGTTGTGCTCTATTGCTATGATACCACAAACCTGTTTAGTCCCTAAGCTTCATTGGGGATACTTTCCATCCAAAAGTTTAAAAACCTCCCATGGACTTAAGAGAGGGGTGGAGAAGGTCAAACCCTCCAGATATTATTGTACTCCAACCCCCATAATCCACAGTCAGCATGACAAATGGCCATGAACGATATCTGTAGGACACAGATTCCCTATTACTACTACTGCTGTATTTATTTACCCTATTTAAACCCCACTTTTCTCTACCCCAAGGGGGACTCAAGGCGGCTTACATAAAGCCTCTCTATACTTCTCATGCACAACATAAAATACGTACAAGACCTCTCTATATTTTAATTCTCTGTAAAGCGTCTCTAAGCTTCCCATGCGCAACATAAAATGTGCCCAAGCCCTCTCTATATTTTAATTCCCTCAAAGTGCCCAGTTTAGTAACTCATTTGACCAAAGTCATAATTTCTTCAGTGAACAAACAAAATATCTGGTTTGTGAATAGTTGGCTCCAGTCTTCAAATTGCTACCATATCAAAGATACTGCTGTATTTACTTTCTCTATTTTTTCCAACTTCTGTGTGATGCAGTGTTTTCTGAAGTGCTATAGTTTCCTTAGTTCTTTTCTGCTTTTTTAATCTGCTGTTATGTCTTTCCTGTGTTAACTTTTCATCTCTCTTTACTGTCTCAGAGTAATTATAGGGTTCCTATTTAATTAGAATCATAAGGCTAGAAGAGACCACAAGGGCTATTCAGTCCAACCCCTTTTTGCCATTTGGGAATACACAAAGCACTTCTGGCAGATGGCCTTCCAACCTTTGCTTAAAAACCTGTGGAAAAGGAGACCCTAGCACACCCCAAGGCAGTGGATTCAACTATGCTGTCAGGAAATTCTTCCTAATGTTTAGGTGGAATCTTTTTTTCCTGTTGCCTTGTGTCTTCGGACCTCATCACATTGATGAGGGTTCATGGGCAAATTTCCCTGTGCCTTGCCTCACCCACAGAGAAGCTCCCCCAGCACACTGTTAACCCCCTCACACTGGTCCTGTTGCTCCCTATGGAGCCCCATAGGAAGTTTCCATACATCGTGTGGTGGCATCCGTCAGGCTCAAAGGAGGAAGAGTCCTGGCAGCATGCTAGTACACCAATTTCTCCTTGTGTGATGAGGTTGTTAGTCTTTGTGGCAGCAGAAAACAAACTTTCCCCCTCATAATGAAATATTTACAAATATTTAAACACCCATCACAGTAGTTCTCAACCTGGGGTCCCCAGATGTTTCCAGTAAACCGGCTGGGATTTCTGGGAGTTGTAGGCCAAAAAATCTGGGGGGTGGGCAGGTTGAGATCCACTGATCTATCATGTCACTTCTAAGCCTTTCTCTTTTCACGTCTCAATGTACCCAGCTCCCTGTGCTGCATCTTTAGGTTATGGCTTCCAGTCCTGCTGTCTTTCTCTGTACATGTTACAGCTTTTAATATTCCTCTTGAATTATGGTGCCCAGAATTGGACACAGTATTCCAGGTGACGTCTGCTCAAAGCAGAACAGAGTGGGGTGATGACTTCCCTCTATTTTGACACCATATTCCTATTTATGCAGCCTAGAAAAGCATTGGGTACTTTAGTTGCCGCATTACACTGTTGACTCATGTTCACATAGTGGCCTACTACATCTCTTAGATCCCTTTCACTTGTAATGTTATCACCCAGGTGTGCATTTCATTTTTCTGATTTACATTTCCAACTGTTGAAATTTATTTTAATTTTTGTCCAGATCTCTGATCTGTTAAGGTCATTTTGAATTCTTATCCTGTCCTCAAGGATCTGGCATCTTCTGGAAATTTGATAAGTATTCTAACTACTTGGAAGGTGAACTGGTTGCGCAGGGAACACATTCCAGACCATATGGTTGAATAAAAAAACTGACAAGAATTTATGAGGAGAGGTAAAGTATCTGAGAGACAGACTCAGTTCTGGATGAACTGAGGCTCTTGAATCTTTATTTCTTCTTATTGTCTTTTTCTTGTATGATGTTCAACTGTCTGTAAGATGGTCTCAATATTTAACTCTGACTGGACTTGAATAAAGATCAGAATAAACTTGAATACAGCTCATACAGCTCCGACTGGACATGCTGTTTTGTAGATCCTCCGGCGCTCCTCTCTCTTCACTATCCAGTCACGAAAAGGCTGACTCTTCCAAGAACCAGAAGTGTCTTGCCAGAAGCTCCACCCTGAGGGGATTCTTAAAGGGACAGGGTGATGGAGGCTTTTAATGCAAAGAGGCTGTCTAGATCGACCTCACAGAAACTGTACATAATATGTTAATCTCTCTAACTAAAAAGGGCTTAACTAGGGTAAACAGTGAGGGTTTTCATGGGGCATGACAACAAACATGCCCTCTATTCAACCATGGATAAAGATTTCAAATTTAGGGGACTACAGGTGATGGCAGTAGCCCCTTCTATATTATTTATCACACCCAATACGTTATCAAGAGCCCAGAACCGATTCTGCTATGGAGCAGAACGATATAACTCCTTCAGGAAGCAGATGCTCGGGAGGTTAGCTGTGACAGCAGCATCAGCTGTTTGTCCTGAGAGGTGTGATAGTTCCCTGCTCTTGGAAGAAAGAGCTGTGTAATGTGTATATGCCAATCTGAGCTTATGTGTGGTGGAAGACACTAACCCATGGCCACCACTGAAGTCAAAGTCAATTGCCTTTGTAAGTGGAATGGAAGGAGTTGTGATTTTACAGCAAAATGTCTTGGCCACGTCCCTGTAAGAGCTCTTATGAGGTACAAAAAGTAGCAAAAATGCATGTTCCTCAAATTCCACTGAAAGAAAGTTAGGTGGATGACTTGTGCCTTGGGGATTGCAGGTGGTGTCCTGTGGTGCTGTTATGTCTGTTGCAGAAAAAACAAAGTGGGGAAGATTTTGTGTTGTGGTGTGATTCACAGCTACAGCTCCTATCACATTCCAGGGATGATAATTTGGTTCCCAGATATGAAGAAGATGCCTGACTATTTAAAAGAAAAAAGTTTAAAACAGTGCAAAAATGGCTAAATAACCCTCCTGCCATCATGTCCAAAGTAATGAGTGATGTTACTTGGCATACAAAAAAGGTAATACCTTAAAGAATAATAACTTACCCCATGGTAATAACTCATACGGCCACGTTTACTAGCAGGCTTATGTTTGGCATGTGGGGGGAGGGTGATTGGGAAACTATGGTTTTAATCGCTTTGATTGCATTGTCGAAGGCTTTCATGGCTGGAATCACTAGATTCTTGTGGGTTTTTTCGGGCTATAGGGCCATGTTCTAGAGGCATTTCTCCTGACGTTTCGCCTGCATCTATGGCAAGCATCCTCAGAGGTAGTGACCTCACTACCTCTGAGGATGCTTGCCATAGATGCAGGCGAAACGTCAGGAGAAATGCCTCTAGAACATGGCCCTATAGCCCGAAAAAACCAAGAACCTACTCTTTGATTGCATTTATATGTTTTAACTGTTTAAAATTTTGAACTGTTATATTTATTATTTGTATGTACAATGCGGCATTAAATTTTGCCATAATCTTTAAGCCGCTCTGTGTCCCTTTTGGGGTGAGAAGAGTGGGGTATAAGTATAGCAAATAAATAAATAAATAAATAAATAAATCTTTAGTAATAGGATATGAAAAGGTTATATTCTTTGTCCCTGCTTTTTAAAACTCAATTCATTATTAGCAATGTCCTTACTTTAAATGTGCCTCTTGCAAACACTGATTAAGCAGCCAGTTCAAGATTGAGATGCAATGCACTATGTTTACTGTGAACATGAACAAGATGAGATCGAGCAGCTTTCCTTGTTATGTGTTTAGCAGATGATTCCACCTTGGTGAGCAAAAGGAGCACAAGGCCATTTCTTAACGTATTCGTTCTTGCTGTGACTCTCATCCATCATGACTCCATTTACAGCTAGCCCAGCTCTGCAAGTCTGCCAGATGATGCTGCAGTCTTCCATCTATCTGATTTGACATCCCACTTTCCCTGATGGTTTAAGTTTATACATTTTAATGATGGAGAAAACACGAGATTCTTTAGGAAGCAATTACATGGCAAAACCTCAACAACTTTTTAAAGTGCAACGTTAACAGAAGAAGGAATCACAAGTGAAGTTCAGGCATAGCCATCCAATTCAACACCTTTTACTTGTGAAAGGATATGATGATCAGTCAAAAACAGAGTTTGATTTTGTACTTACTACACATAGTGATTTGCTTTTAGGTAATTTTTTTCCCAATAGGTAGGGCAAAATTAAGTTAGTGATGAGTTATAACATTTCTCCTTTTTATTGTAACCATAATGGCATTTCAGTAGTTCATTTATTTACGTGTCTGGCCTCATAACTTACATAACTTTTGCACTACAGCCCAGCATTATTATGATGTTGTTTAAAAAGTATCTAAAAAGTACATTTTATAACTACTTTGAATCACAAAAAGTAAATAAAAGAAAGAAATCATAATTGTAACAAACTACTGATTGTTCTTGGGACAAGATCTGTGATTAGTTACTCTACAATTAACTTTCCAAGCTCTGGTAAAATTTGGTACGGTTAATCATCTTTAGAAAAGAAAACCACCAAAGAATTCCGTTCTTGCAAACGGAAAAATAGTTATGGCCATTTGTTGATTTCTCATGATAATCAGGCAAAGACGTGAAGATTTACATATCTAAATCTAGAAGTGGATTTACTTCCAGGTTGAACAAAGAGACCAGTAAATTGGGCATTTTAAATCTGGGTGTCTTCCTTCTGCCTCAGGGTAAAGTTAAATGCCTTTCACAGTCATGGTCCCTGAAGCAAGTTCACATGGAGTGATGAAGGACTGAACCTGGGGCTTCCCTCTCCCACCCCATTTTTGGTAAGAAAAATGCCATGTGGCTGTGTGTTGCAGAAAAATATCTGATATCAAGCGGCTCTTCAGAGAAGTGTAACCACCATTACTGGAGTACTTATGAACCATCAAAAAAGGATTCCTTAAAAGAACACATTCTGAAAGACTCTCTATTGGAATGAAAAACAGCTGGTTTCAGTGCCATGGTCTAAAAAGTTTACATTTTGGGAGTATAGGCCCCATAATCCCCTGGTCAGTGGCCCAATAGTTATGATAGCTTGGGATTGTTGAAGCTATGGTCTACCAGTTATTTTTTCTAATTTCTGGTCTCTGCTATTGTTTGTACTCAGAGCCCTACCACTCTTTTGCCAAGCATATTTTTTATCTTTGTACGCACAGCTGAAACTAGGCTGCTGCCTTTTGCAGGTTAAACAACCTGTTTCTAGAAAAGAGTGCTTACAATGTTGCTTCTGTTAGATTCACCCCCTGCCATGCAGCCAATGGCCTTTGGGGGGAAAACTCCTTCTTCCTTCAAAGCACTGACAGTTTGAGAGAATTTAGTATAACAAGAATATATTCAAAATCTCTTTCCTCTTCTCACAAGGAGGCCATGGATTATTCACAACTGTGCTTGTTTCTTAAAAAGATACATGTCAAAGCTTTGGCAGCTTCTGCCCAATGAATCGTCTTACAAAGAATATGTGACGTTTCTCCCAGGGCTTTTCATCTTTTCCCCTTCTAAGATAATGATATTGAATCTTGCTGGTTTTCACAGTGCAGAGCTATTTTCATGCTCCCCGGGCACCAAATTAGGCCCATGACCCTGGCTGTGGAGTTATGTATAAACTGGACTGCAGAGAACCATGTTCCAGCCCCCACTGGTCCAAGAAACTCACTGCCTGACCCGAGGCTAGCCATTATCTCTCCTTTCTGTGTATGCCACCATCTATTGGTAGGGTAAAACATATTAATTGAAGCAGAATTTAGAAAGTTACTTTTCAATTTGTTCTAATTGGCTATTATAATTTTTGAAAGGCAATAATAATAATGATAATAATAATAATAATAATAATAATAATAATAAACTTTATTTGTACCCCGCCACCATCTCCCCAATGGGGATTCAGAGCGGCTTACACGGGGCCGGGGCCGAACAACAATTACAATAAAGAAAGTCAAAACACAACCGAAAACGCAAACAATAAACATCATAATTACATAAAACATATGAATACATAACAATATAAGAATTACAATAGACACAGGCACAGAGACAATGGGCGGGCTGCATGTAATGATTAAAAACAAACTAATTAAAACTAATTAAAAACTCAGACAAGATAAAAGAGAGAAGCAGATAATATGCAGAGTAGTACTCATTATGGCGGGGGTTGTGGAGTCAAGGTTTCCCACAAAGGGGGGACGACGACGACACGTCTACTCCAAGGACAGAACTTTAAGCTAAACAGTCATGTGAAATTGTATACTCATCAAAGGCACAGTGGAGGAGCTAGGTTTTAAGGTTCTTCTTAAAAACTTCCACAGAAGGGGCTTTCCTAATTTCTCCAGGCAGTGAGTTCCAGAGTCAGGGGGCGGAAAAGGCTCTCTCCCTTGTACTTACCACGCGAGCTTGTGACACTGGCAGTGGTGAGAGCAGGGCCTCCCCAGAGGATTGGAGGGCCCAAGATTGTTCATGGAGGGAGATACGGTCACGAAGGTAGGCAGGTCCCAAACCGTTTAGGGCTTTGTAGGTGATAACCTGCACTTTGAATTGGGACTGGAAAATAAACGGCAGCCAGTGGAGCTCCTTAAACAGGAGGGTTGACCGCTCCCTATAAGTCGCCCCAGTTATTAATCTGGCTGCTGAACGTTGGACAAGTTGTAATTTCCGGGCCATCTTCAAGGGTAGCTCCACTTGTTGGTCATTGCAGTGTTAAGAAAAGTATATAACTTGGTTTCTTGTATTGTTAGTTGTCCTAAATGGCTTAGAGGTATGAGAAACTCATCACATTGATGAGGTCCAGTGGGGCAATTCACCAGCCTTCGTGGCAAATCATCAGGATAGCAGGGCAGCATGGCAATTCCGGTGCCCCACGTCATTCTTCAACCGAAGCAGTGCTTCCCCATCACACATTGAGAAGCGTTGTCACGCAGCTCCCCCCCCCCCCCCCCGCACAACAGAATATGAGAAGCCTCCAATGTTATGGGCACTGCATTGTAGGATTTGTGTGCCAGAGCTGAGCCACAGAGCCCTGCTGGAAGTGAGCTTGTGTTGTGTGATGGGTGGCGTGTGGCTCTGTGGCTCAACTGGGGCAAAAGCATCCTACAACACTGCCAAAGACACGTCTGATGAAGTCATTAGTCTTGGTAGGAGTGCCTCTCTTTTGATGTGCCTGGATTGAGACATGAGATGGAGGAGGGGGTTCCTCTATGTCACAACAGTAGGAGAAATATGATCAGGGGAGGGCCTTTTTGACTGTATCACCCCACTTGTGGAATACTCTCTCTTCCCAAAAGGCACAGGCGCTGCTTTGTATTTGGTGCGAGGCAAAGTTTTTATTAAAGTCCCTGGGTACTTCATTGACTTTTAAGCATGTACATGGATTTTAAAATTCTTTTAGCCTTTTTAAGCTGTTTAAATTCGTTGAGTTGTTTCATATGTTTTCGTTTTGTTTAAATTATTCATTGATTTTTTAAAATTCTGGAGTAGTTTAAATTATTTATATTGTTTTATCTGCCCTGAGATCCCATAAGGAAAGGGTGGGGTAGAAATAAACAAAAAACTAAAATGAACAAACAAACAAGCACACAGTTTTATAATAGTTCTCTTAGCTTTTTTGGAGGGGGGATATTAGGACTGATAGGAGGCTGCCATAAAGCTTGGAATATTTCTGCAAAAATGCATATAGAATATCTGTGTATGGTATTAGTTATGATGATTTCAGTCTTTCCACTTCCCCTCCCCTCCTTTTCCTTCCTTCCTTCCTTCCTTCCTTCCTTCCTTCCTTCCTTCCTCCTTTTTCTGAAATAGACTACCTCAGAGGGCAATGGTTTCTAATTAACTCATGCTGTTGAAACCAAGGTTAGATGATCACCTCTCAAGGATGCTTTATCAATGGTTTCCTGTGCTGGGTTGAGCTTTGGACTAGATGGTCCTTGTAGTCATTTCCAGCAAATGATTCTAACAGACCAGGAAGGTTAGCAGTTGTGACCAGTTATTTCCTGAAGCTCCACATAAGATGGCCACAGGATAGGTGGATGTATTGGAACTGTAGGCCCAAAACGGTGCTCAGCAAGAAGGCTTGCAGGTCTAACTGGTAAATATGGGTGTAGAGGCAAGGGTTTGAATCTCTGCTCAGCCATGGAAACCTACTGGGTGACCCTGAGAAAGTCACACTGCCTCAGAGGAAGGCAAACACAAAAAAAGCCCTATGAGAGTAATCATATATCAGAAACAACTTGAAAGCCAACAATGACAACAATTTTGTAGGTACATAGTGAATGACTGGAAGAACCCGTGGAGCTCTCCAGATGTTCTGGGCTTCAACTCCAACATGGAAAGGGTCTGTGGAGACTTTAATTCAATATCTGGAGGGCCAGCATTTCTCAGTGCCTTGTAGATGCAATCCTCAGGTGCAGAGCAGCATTGCTACTAAATCCTGGAGACTGGGGAAAGGGGGGTGGGTGGGCTGGGAGGAGGCACATGTTGGGGAAAGGTGGTTACCTTAGTGCTGAGCCTTTGGGTTTACCGGGATGCATCTACACTGTAGAATTAATATAGTTTGACACCACTTTGACTGCTATGGCTCAATACAATGGGATCTAGGGAGTTTTACATGGCCTTTACTTTTCTCTGCCAAAGAGTACTCATACCTCACCAAAACACAAATCCAAGGATCCCATAATGTTGAGCTATGGCAGGTAAAGTGGTGTCAGACTGCATTAATTCTACAGTGTAGACAAACCTCTAAACCCATGATGGTGAACCTATGACACACGTGTCAGCACTGACACGCATTGCTATTTTTGATGACACGCAGACACATGCGGCCACATACAAAGAAATACACCTTATAAGAGCCAATTTAATTCCATCCTTAAATTTGTAAAAGGCTCTACAAATTTAACATCTGCATGTTTGAGCATTGTTCAAATATAACTCAGCATGGATTATACAGTTTTCTTATTTAAACTATAAATATTGCAAAATTATGTTTTTTTTCTCAAAGTGACACTCCACCCAAGTTATGCTCAGGATTTGGCAAATTTTGACACACCAAGCTCAAAAGGTTGCCCATCACTGCTCTAAACACATCTAGTTGTGTACTGTAGAAGACAGGATACTGAATTGGATGTATCTTGTCTAAGGCCTAGCAAGACTGTTCTAGCATTTTGACAGAAGTGGTATTAAATAATTCTGGAAATAACATCTAAAAAAGAGAACTGGCTTCTCTGCTGCTGGTATAAATAGGTATGTGCAAGTTACCTTCTGAGGGATTTCCTCCACTTGGATGAGCAGAGAATGTTGGCCGGAATGGGAAAAGAAGGGGGGGGGGGGTGAGGCACATCTGGGCAGCCAGAGAGAAAGCTATAATTGGATCCAGGATTCTGAATCACTTACTGTACAGTTTTAGCCCTGCAGTGGTTAGGTCTTGAATTCTGCCTGCTGTTGTTATGTTAAATCTTGAAAACCTCTTAAGAAGGCGATTTGATGTTTAATTTCAAGAAATGGGTATTGCCAGGATGTGTATATTGTCAACACTGATCTTGACTTTAAAAATGACTAGTGGGCTAATTTTCAGGCAATTACCTTTTGCTATAAATACGCCAAAAATATCCCAAACCATGTAAAAACACAATATAGCCAGTCCTCCACATTTGCAGGTGCAACATTTGTGGGTTGATTATTCACAGATTCGGTCAAAACATCCTCTCTAGGAATCTCTAGGTTGCCAATGTAATTGTATAGTCATCTTCTAGAGAAGTGTTCTATCAAGTAGGAGCATTTTTGCATGGTTCCATGTCTCTTAAGTCTTGTGAATGTGGAGGCCTGATTCTCATTAAGTTTCTCCAACCAAAGCATTCAAATCTTTCAAAAACAGCCCAAAAAGAAAAAAAGATTGAAAATAAGTCCAAATGGCAGGACGAAGTGATGTCCCATCACTTCAGGCATGCTTAAATGCAGCCCTGTGCCTCGTTAGGTGGCCACTGGGAAGAAAAATGTCCTCCTGCCTTGTTTTATGGAATGCCTTGTGTTTTTAATTGAAATACTTCTGGGAATATTTCCATAGAACTGTTACCCCTTCAGAAAAGCTTCATGGTTTGAAGAAAAACGTAACTAGAAATCAAATGTAAATATTTGCTGGAGCATGTAAAAATTGGTTGGTGAGTGTGTTAACTGAAAAATGCAAAGCACGAAGCTGATTGGTTGGGCCATGCCTGAGAGGCTAGCTGAGCCTGGCAGTTTTGGCAACAGTTACATGTTTAGGTTTTCTGTGCAGGGAGCTTACAAAGTCTCTTTGTATTTTCTGCTTCTGGGCTGCTGGAAGAAAATCTTTCACATGGACACCTAAGGACCATTTGAATCTCTCTCAAAGGACATTATGGAGTTAATGCAACTGTTAATGAAACTGTTCACATGACAAACAGTAAACACCTTATTCTTTACTGATCATCTGTGTGGCATATCTTTTCTTTAGCAAGACATTGTGTGGATTGGTAAAGATGTGAACTACACGTGATTTTCATTCCGCCACAATATTCACGGCAAGTTGACCACACTGCTTCAGTGAATAATGGTTCTGCAAACTGTTCTCTGGGAGACAAGCAGTAATTTTTAGTAATTTCTGGGTAAATCAAACAGAGTAGTGATGTACAGAGACCACAAAAATAGTGTTGAGGACTTTATTGGCCATACTTTGCTCCCCCTTCCATTGCAGATATTCTTTTCAAGAAAACAATAGAAGGCATCATTCTTCAACATAAAACTGGAAAATGGCATCACTTCCTATGTAAACACAAGATCTGTATTATATAAGCATGGGAACAGTGTTGACACCGGTCCATTCTGTGCTACACAGACAAAGCATGCACTTTTAAAAATGAAATCCCACCATTCTTTTGGAATATTTGTGGTGGCTATCAAGTAGAACAATAAAATACACAAACCCTGTATCATCTTTTCTTCCTTCAGCATTAAAATGGTGGCTTGTGTGAAGGGGATATAGACTAATTCTTTGAGATACAGAAATTATGTCCGGAATCTGTTGCATAGAGATGCAACCATGTATAACATATGCATAAGATGCAATGGTAGGTAATGTGCATCCTCCACATGTTGGAACACAAATCCCATCATCCTAAATAGCATATCCAATGGTTAAGGTTCATAGGAGTCATAGGTATTATGCCCAGAATACAGCATCTGTGATTTATGGCCTACATCTGGTTGCTTGCTAGTCTTAACTAAAGAACACCCTTTGAATCAATATGATTTATGTAAGTGTTGACTTTTCAGTGTTCCGAGTTTCTAACTCTAATTTGGCATTGCTAGATTTGGGCCCATGTGCACATTCAAGTGCCAATAAGAAATAAAGAATGTTAGTCATCTGATGAAATGTCAGTAGAAAATCCACAACGGAGCTAAGCTTCAAAGAAAGAAACAGCAAGGCTGCTTTTAAGAGACAAACTTCATTGTAGCTCTACTTCCATTCACTCTAGGCAGCAGGGTGGTAGCCATAGATTGAAAAGAGATTGTGCGCAGGAGGCTCAGCTCCCATTGCTGCCTTGTTCACCCATTGCTACTTCCTCTGACACTACCTGCAAGTTTCCAGTAAATGGAGCTGCTGCAGTTTTAACTATGCAGTGGGCCCTTGGTATCCGCTGAGGTTTGGTTCCAAGATCCCACATGGATACAAAAATCAAGCCTCATTATATACAGTGGCATAGTAAAACAGTGTCCCTTTTATAAAATGGCAAAATCAAGGTTAGCCTTTTGGGTTACTCCTCCCCCCTCAAAGTAATGGATGATAGAATCCCTGAATGTGTAATCTGTAGATTGTAGTTATCTCCTAAGACCAGCCTCAGAAACCCCATTAGTCAGTCAATGAACCCAAACCCAAAAGCTTCATAACAATGCTTGACTTTGCATTCAGTTTACTCACAAGAAGGAGAGAAAAGGAGTGGGTGGGGTCTTGCCCTTCCCAATAGACTCAGGCAAAAGCAAAAGGCTGCAGATTCTTCTAGACTGTCTGTTCTTCCTCATTAATATAATTTGTCATCTTGAATAGTTTGATATAGCTTGACCATATACACCCCACTTTTCATTTGAAACTTTGGACTGTATGGTTTTATACATTTCAGAGAACAGCACCTGTTTATGCTTCTCTTCTCTGCCCCCACCCATCTCTGTTCCTGCTACTTTATGGACTCCCAAGGAGCATTAAACCTTACTTTTTGTGTGTGTCAGGAGTGACTTGAGAAACTGCAAGTCGTTTCTGATGGCAGAGAATTGGCCTGCAAGGACATTGCTCAGGGGATGCCAGGATGTTTGATGTTTTACCACACTAGTAGGAGGCTTCTGCCATGTCCCCGTGTCTGGAGCTGGCAGAGGGAGCTCAACCCGCTCTCCCTGGATTTGAATCACTGACCTGTTGGTCAGCAGTCCTGATGGCACAAAGGTTTAACCCATTGCACCACCAGGGGCTCAGTGATGGTCCTGGACCACACTTGGGACACAAAACCCCTATGACCAACAGAACATATGGGAGGCATTTGGGGAACTGACCCACATGCATGGGAGTTATAGTTCACCCTGCATCCAGAGTACTCTGAACCCCATCAATGACAAATCTGGACCACACTTTGAACACAGAACCCTAGTGACCAACAGAAGATACTGGAGGCATTTGTGGGGGGACCACCTACCCACGTGGGAGTTGTCATTCACCCTGCATTCTTACTGCAACAATGAGAAAGCAAGCATCCAGAGATGACAAAAAAAATAAATAAAGCAAGACTGGAGTTACTGTATTAAGGTACCTGTATATATTCTTAAAGGCCTTTAAAAATATTTTTCCTTACTCTCTGAAGATACAAGTTTCGAAATGTGATGCTATTCTGCCCTGAGACCTATCAGTTTAAGAAACAAAGTTGAAGGGATTTTTAAAAAGTATTTTACATTAACTTTGATGATATTTTTCTGTAGTTTGGCAGGTAGCATTGAGGTTTACGCTCTAATTTGATTACACATGGAATATTATGCAAATTATGGATATTAATTGCATATTATGCCCATGTAGCAGGTTAATAAACATGTGCACTTGGGGGAAAAAGACAGAATAATAAACATGTGCATTCTTCAGATTCACTACTGCCTGAACCAAAGTAATTTTCCAGGGTAAATTTTCTTGGGATGGGAAGGATTAGTGAAGGCTGTGAAGTTTTATGTAACACCTGTATTTTTACAAAACCAAATTTATTTGACTTGTTCATGACATATTTATCTGACAGTTCCACGAAGGCAGCATCCAAGATTCCCCCCTTTACCCTTTGTATTCTTAGAAGACCATTAGGAGGTGGGTTGGGCAGAGGGACAGGGGTGGTTCTGCGTGATCTTTGCAACTGAGGCTGTATCTACACTGCCCTATATTCCAGGATCTGATCCCAGATTATTTTACAGTGTAGACTCAGGCCCCTTCTACACTGCCCCTATGTCCCCTGAGCTAATCCCAGATGATCTGCTTATCTCAGATTATTTAGCAATGTAGACTCATATAATCCAGTTCAAAACATATAATCAGGAGTCAGATCCTGGGATAGAGTCAGTCTGAGTATGGGTCTTCCTCACCCTTCTGTAGTACTAACAGCACTATCATTTAGGCTGGATCTGGTTTTCTACCTTCTTTCACCAAAATAATACTTACTATGGGGAGCTATTAAGTTTCTAACGGATATACAGAGGTAGAGCAAAGGGCTACAAATGGGCCGGCCAGCCAGGCAGTACTAGGAGTGCTTTCACAAGGTGCCTTTTAAAATCTGAGACAGGATGACATTCCCAACCTTTACTTGTCATTGTGCTATTGCACAATGAAATTACATGCCTTTCCCGCACACACTATAAAACAACATATCCATCCCTCCACAGCCCCACCCCACAGCCCCCAATGCCACATCAAAGCAAAATCACAGAGTTCAATATAGTCACAGCTCTAGGATAAAAACTATCCTTCAGTCTGTTTATGGAACAGATCATGTAGGTTTTTCAGGATGAACACCTAAGAAGGCTGTTTTTTTTTTTAATGCAGTGGTTCCCAACCTGTGGTCCGTGTACCACCAGTGGTCCATAAGAACTAAAATATGGTCTGCGTCCTCACTGCTACTACATTGTTGCAACAAGAGCAACTGGTCTTTCAAAACCCACTTATAGTGCTGAGACAACGGGGATGTCAGGAGGGGAGAGGTTGACTACCCACGAAAAATGCGACAACAAGCCTCCTGATTGCTGTTTCTCCTCCTCTTCCCTCCCCCCCCAGCGGAGCCATTCCATGCGGTGCCTGGAAGAGGGGGACCTTGTTGTCTTCGTTTTAGGCCTGTTCCTGGGATTATTTGGAGTGCTGATTCAGAAAATTGCATTGGATAGACCACATCAGCTCTAGATTCTTAAATGCCATTTTCTGTGGGTGAGCAGATGGCGACTACTGGATGGCATATGTTCTGTATCAGAAACAAAAGCTGATGTGGCCTATCCAATGCAATTTTCTAAATCAGCACCCCAAATAACCAAACCTAATCTAAAGTTGACCAAAAACCAATTTGTAACTCTTTTGGTATTAATGTTGGAGAGTGGTCCCTGGTCAACTGGTCCTTGGTCAAGTGGTCCCTGGTAAAAAAAAAGGTTGGGAACCACTGTTTTAATGGTTGTTTAAAATAGAGAATTTCATCAAGTGTTGCTTGTTTTCTGGCAAGATCTACTGAAATTTCTTCTCCAATTTTCATTCTGATAGTCCCATATGGACACACAGCTCAATAGAAGAGGACACCTAGGAGAAAAGACTAAGGATCTGCCTAAGGATTTGATGGGAATTTTGTTTCATTAGATAAGTATTTCAGACTGGTTTTCAGACTGAGATTTTTTTTCATGGAGCAGGGATGACCATGTGTCTGGGTCTGTGGTTCTCAACAGTTTCCTTAATGACTGAACAAATATGTTTGTCACTTGTAACATGATATATAATGGCTGCTTTAATAATTATGCAAAACAGAAAAAATGAAAAAAATGAAGCTGTCCTGAGAAATGGATTTCTGTGAATATTTTATCTCACTTACTGTTGATCTAGTCTTAGAAAGAAATGGGTTACAAAAATATATGTAAATGAAAATAAGCCTTCTGTCTCAATGGAGAGATTTGTTGGAGTAGAGAAATGTTGAGACCATGGAGCTGGTGCAGGACTGGGAAAGTTATCAGGATTTCTTTTTTTCAAAAGTAGGGAAAGAAGGAAACAGCCCTATTCCAGCTGTACACTGTATTTTCCTTAATTACATGTTTCATACCTGAGTTAGTATTTTGGGTGACTTTTATAATGCATTGACTCCTTTTGCATAGACATCATGGGGCCATTCTGAAGTCCGTATAGCTTTTGCTATTGCTGTTGCTGATAATGTTAACATTGAATCAGAAATATATTTAAATTGTATTATACCTGGAAAAAACATTTTAATTATGTGTGTAGTAGTGTGCTTGGAAAATTTTTTGACAGATCAAATTATTGAGGGAAGCAAGTTCTGGCAAAATCAGTCTTCCAGATTATGTTTGCTGCCAGAAAAGCTGGTCAAAACAGTTGTTGCCTGAAACAAGATCTTTAGTTTTAATATTCTGAAATACTTTGGTTTTGGCCAGACACTTTAATTTATGTTGGGTTTTAGATCACAGTAGTGCCTTGTGGTAGGCATGGTGAGTTCTGGGAAGGTTATTGACATCTGTAGGTCATTATCTGTATCACAGACTCACTCTGTAAGCACAGTGTTTTTAATAAAGAAATAAAATTAGAGATCCATTATATATGGAAGAGTTACTTTTGGTATCTGGAAAATTTGAATAGTCAGTTGATGTTTTTTTAAAAAAAACCTAAGCTATCTCACTTGAAACCTGAAAATGTTATTATCAAAACTTGGAAAAGAATTTGGACTGTAAGTCCCAGGATCCCTACATGGTGGTTCTAGAAGTTGTAGTCCAAAAATAAGCTTTCTGTGCATCAATAAGTGATGAACAAAACTAGTTTAGAAATATTTTTCCTAGTTATTTTTTAAAAAGTAACTCATTCATAATATTACTTATGTGTTGATAGTCCATTACTGACATGATGGAGCCTCTGGTGGTGCAATGGGTTAAACTGTTGTGCCAGCAGGACTGAAGACCGACAGGCCAGAGGTTCGAGTCCCTCTGTCAGCTCTGGCTCCCTATGCGGGGACATGAGAGAACCCTCCCACAAAGATGGTAAATCATCAAAAACATCCAGGTGTCCCCCGGGCAGCATCCTTGCAGATGGCCAATTCTCTCACACCGGAAGCGATTTGCCGTTTCTTAAGTCACTCTTGACATGAAAAAAAACCTCACACGATCTTTTTACCGTATATTCAGGGGTACTAGATGACTCTTTAGGCATGTAACACCTTATAAAATTTTGGGGGTCGTCTAGTACCCCGGGTATAAAATTAAAATAATAATAAAATTACTGGTAGAGCTTCTTGGTCTGGAGGGCTTTGGCCATGGGTTCCCCTCCTCCTCCTCCGCCTCCTCCTCCTCCACTGCCTTGGCTCATGGCAGCCTCCCGGGCAGGCTCCCTGTCCTTCCTCTCTTCCTGGCTGCTACGCTGTTCAGGCCGCTCTCCTTCTTCTTGGCCAGGCATCGTGAGAAGTGCCTCTTCTCCCATGAGACAACATTCACTCGCGGGAGAAGAGGCGCTTCTCGCGAGGCCTGGCCAGGAAGAAGGAGGGCGGCCTGACCAGCGTGGGAGGCCCTTCTGTTCAGACCGCTCTCCTTCTTCCTGGCTAGGCATCACGAGAAGCGCCTCTTCACCCGCGAGACAACTTTGTTTCATGGGAGAAGAGGCGCTTCTCGCGAGGCTTGATGGGGCTGGGAGGCAGAGACGCCATGGCAGCAGGAAGAAGGAGAGTGGCCTGAGCAGTGCAGGAGGCCCTTCTGGAGGTGGCATAGGAAGCAGCCCAGAGGCCCAGGGGCAACTGCACGCCAGGTGTAGAGGACAGAAATTGCGGAGTCATCTTAAACGGCGAGTATATCCCCAACTCTCTATTTTGTGTGCTAAAGTTGGGGGGGGGTCGTCTTATAGCTCCAGTCGTGTAATACCCCGGAATATACGGTAGTTACTTTTAAAACTTTTAAAATGCACAAAAAATATTTAAAAATCTACAAATACATGTGAAGTATTTAACTGAGAAAAAAGTTCCACAGCAAGGACCCTGACAGTGAGAAAGTCTTCTCTCCAATGGCAAATCATCTTTAAATATGCTGTGAGTCCCAAACTTTGGTCCTCTAGGTGTTTTTGACTTCAGTTCCCAGAATTTCTGACTGGTGGCCAAGATGCCTTGGTCTTCTGGGAGTTGAAGTCCAAAACCCTGGAGGACCAAAGTTTGGGAACCTTTGAGTTAGAGCAAGACCCCAGTTGGTGATCTTAATAGTCTGTTGATGCATTTAAAACCATTTCTCACATATAATTCAGCTGAATTGAAACTTTATAGGTCAAATTCAGTTTCGCAATGGTTCCTGATACAAGCTGGTAAATGGTGAAATTCTGTAAACAGTGGAAGATAGTAACTGACCCATTGTTTTCTGGCCTAGTTGAAGTTTCAGTTTTCATAGGCAGCACCATGGGTTGTAGGTAGGTGGCAAGATCAAAACTCTTTATGAAGAGAGCTAAGACACCAACCAAAGTTGCTTGATGCTGCCTTGAGTAGGAGGCACCATCTAGACATCAATCTATCTTCAAGGCTGAATGTAATAACATTCCTTAGATCTTATGCTTTCAGGGAGGAATAAGTAAACATATGTTCTCCCCATAGTCACATACGGATGTGAGAACTGGACCTTAGGGAAGGCTGAGCGAAGGAAGATAGATGCTTTTGAACTGTGGTGCTGGAGGAAAGTTCTGAGAGTGCCTTGGACCATGAGAAGATCCAACCAGTCCATACATCAAGAAATAAAGCCTGACTTCTCTTTGGAGGGAAGAATAGTACCTCTAGTACCAAGATGAAGTACTTTGGCCGCATCATGAGAAGAAAGGAAAGCTTAGAGAAGAGTACGATGCTGGGGAAAATGGAAGGAAAAAGGAAGAGGGGCCGACCAAGAGCAAGATGGATGGATTGTATCCTTGAAGTGACTGAATTGACCTTGAAGGAGCTGGGGTTGGTGACGACCAACAGGGAGTTCTGGCGTGGACTGGTCCATGAAGTCACAAAGAGTTGGAAATAACTGAACGAATGAATAACAAAACAACATGTTCTCCCTAGATGTTGCTAAACTGAGGTTGTTATCCACAATGTTTGACTGTCCTGGCTATTCTTTATGGCAATTGCATGCCAACATTTGCAGGCCACCAGTTGCTTACCCCATCTTTAGTGCATAAATCCCTCCCCCGCTGCAAGAAGCAGCTAGGCATCCATGTGAGAAAAGCATTTATGCTGTTGAGCTGGGAATGTTGTGGTTTAAAATGGCATTTAGATGCTGTTCTGCTGAGTGGCAGAGTATTACTTGTGGCTACTTCTAATTAGCAGAAGGTGACCTTGCAGTTCTGTCTCAGTAGTGGAGGGAGATGAGATGATGGGGTTCAATGCTCAAGCACCTGATTGAGCACCACGTCACATCGCTGTCTACTTCACTTTAGTATTGCCCCTTCCTGGCAAAGGGCCTGACCACATCCACTTATATAAACCCCAAATTATCTAAACATAAAAGCAAACTCCACATCCTTTCCTAGGATCATTTGGTACACGTAGCCCTTGGTTTTTATTAGACTGAAAATGCATGCTCGCTAGAGGAGATTTAATTCCTTGAATATTGCTTTGAGACATATACACATAGTGACAAGGAAGCAGACTCATCTCTTCGAATAATATATTGGTAACTGACATTTCCATCTTAGTTTTATCCATACAGGCTGGTTTTAGATATTGTTGGTTTTAATATTGTTTTACCATGTAGTATCATTTTAATTTTTCTATATGTGATTGTTATGTATTTTGAGTTGATATTGTCTTATGTTTGAAAGGCATCAAACTGTTGCTGATTATTAGCTACTCTGACACCCTCTGTGAAGGCAAGAGGTAAAGATATAAAACAAGTAATACATAAATAAATACAGGCATGTTACATCTGTTTATGCTTCTACAAGGTGTGTGCATGCATGCATGTGCTCTATACAAGAAGGTGTGACAGACAATTGGAAATAGGATATTGCTATATGCCCCATTCTCTTTTGCATATGAGAGGACTTTCTAGCCTCAACCCTAGGCTGCATCTTTACTTCATCCATGCCATACCATGAGATCCAGCATGTGTAGGCTAGGCCTGGCTTTAGGTGCTATTGATAGGCTACTCCCAGCATTCCTCACCATTGTTGCCTCGGGCTGCTGGGAGTTGGAGTTGAATAAGGGTGCATCCACACTGTTGAACTGATGTAATTTGATACCATTTTAACTGCCATGGCATCATGGGAGATGAAGTTTGGTGAGGCTCTAGACTTCTTTAGCAGAGAAGGCTGAAGACCCTGTAAAACTGCAGCTCTCCGAATTCCATAGCATTGAGCCATGGTGGTTAAGTGGTGTCAAACTGCATTCATTCTACATTCTGTAGTTAGAACTATTCCAGGTCCAGAGGGGTCGGATCAGCCCACAGGAATCCACAAAACCCATGGGGCTGATCCTCATTAACTCAAGGAAAGATGCTTAATGCGGTTGTACTCTGGGTAGATAGGAGTCAGGGGAAAACCTAAATCCTGCATCAGGAGTTGGTTTATCACCCAAATTCTGGCAGCCCACGCAGCTCCAGCTCCCTTGGCTCAGTAGGCACCAGAATGCAGGATGACTGCCCTCTCCTACCCTCCACCTTCAGGCCACCTACCTTGCCCTGGGGGATGCTTTCTCCTCCTTATGTGTCAAGTGACTCACGACAGAGAATGGAAAGAGAGAAAGGGGGGCTTTTGGTTTGACTAGGCAGTGGAAAGTCCTTGCCATTACTGAAGCAGCTCAGGGTGTCTGTTGAGGAAAACTGGCTGAAATGGGCATCTCAGACATTGGTTTCAGCCTGTTTTAGCTGGCTGTGTGCAACTCCCAAGGGTCACAAAACATCCACCCTCTTCTAACTGACTAACTGACCAACCAACCAACCAACCAACCAACTAACTGTGATCTCTTCATTTCTCTCCCCATTTTCATAATGCCTCCAAGAACCTCAATTGTCATCTAAGAATTTAAGGCAGAAGAAGTCTTTGAAAGTGTTATCATAGTCAGTGACAATGCATCTCCAAATTCGAAAGTGTTGGATGTCTAAGGCTCCTCAGTGTGTGAGTGCCCCCAGTGTCCTTTAGATGATCTGTTTGCAGCCAAGCAAGAGCTCCCTCATTTCCCACTAGCTGGAAATATTTCTTCCACTGAAAAAGAATGTTCTGTCATTCCTGAGGAAGAACAAGCAGAGCCCTTGCCCAGCCAAAACACGGCGTTTGGAGATAGATTGGCTGGGAAGAAGGATGAGAGGTGGAGAAGAATTTAAACACATCTGATCAGCATTAGGAACATGAACTATTTGAGCTCATTTGTAATTTTTGATTGCAGGGCTTAAAGTGCAAATGCTTGGCCTCAAGAAAGGTTAACCCTGCCAAGGGCTTCATGTCATTATTCTTGAGAGTTCACAAGCTCTCACTTCAGGCCTTCTGGAAATGTGGTGAAGTGACCATGTGAGGAAGAAGAACCTTAGAGTTGTAGCTGCAGGAGGGCAAAATGAGGCCATTGCCCCCGAATAAGAAATTCCTCAAATGAAATTTCATTCTGTCCTTAAATTCCTAACAGTATAGAAACTTTAAAAAAAGACTTCAGCTGAGCATTACAAAATGCGTTTTAGATATCCAAAGAAAAGAGGCAGCAAGGTGACCAAGACATGGTCAACAGGGCCAAAAGAAGTGTTCTTTGTATGAACATGTTCCATGCCTCACTGTTTGCATTGCTAGGAATCTGGGGGATGAAGGAAGTGTCTTCACCTAAGGAGCAGGGGATGAGATTTGAATCTTGAAGAAATGTGGCACCAAATCAGAAGGAGAGCGTTAATGATCATAAGATGCTCTCACCTTCAAAACATTGCCCTCTGTATGTAGAGGCAAGAGCTAGTATGTATATTGTCATTTCCCTTCTTGATATGTTTACATTAACCATATTTGGAATTCCTTTATACTTCCTTTAGACACTCATGTTTTATCTATGTAGTTCACATCTCTTAGACTAGGCTCTTGTCTTTTCAGCCGAGATGTGTAGCAACATTTTAGATATGAAAACCAGAACACCCAAACTAGGGCCCCTTCTACGCTGCCATATAAAATCTAGATAACCTGATTTGAACTGTTTTATATGGAAGTGTAGGCTCATATAATCAAGTCCAATCTGATAATCTGGATTATATGGCCATGTAGAGGGGCCTAGGAGAAGCTGCAGAAGTTTGCTTTTGGCCAAGCATACTAGAGGGGGAAAGATTCCATCTCCTCCTCCCCCGATCCCTCTACTAAGCCAATTGAGTGCATTTTGAACCCAGTTTCTACCAAATGAAGCAAACTTGGAATAAAGGAGTAAGGTGGGAGGAGGGGAGAGAAACTGGGACATTTTAAAAGCAGCTGAAAAAGTGGCATGGCAAAGAATTAATTGGGATGAACTCTTCCAAATCAGGACAGTTGGCAAGTACAAGAGGGTTTTTTTTTTGCAAGTATCTGCAAAAAGCATAGCAAACTGAGTCCTGCTACAGTTGCTTAGACTGAAGAATCAGTTCTACTTGAAAGTTCTTAGAAGGTCTTATAATTTTTTTTGATGTATGCCAACATAATTGGTTTTTGGATTGCTCCTGCAGCTTTGACTTGTCATCCAAGAATTCCTGCTTTTCATACCGAACTTGATGGTGCAGACACGCAATTTCTTCTTGTTCTTTTCATGATCAGAGTTAGCATATTCTATCCAGAAATCTTGCTGTGGACTACTACATTTAATTTATACATAACAAGTTGGCAAGTGTTGTAATACCCATGCTTATTATTTGGACCAGGTGCATTTTACTTCGAAAACCTGCTATATTTAATATAAAAATGTTTCAAAAAGAGATTGATCCATAAGCCAAGCAATTTGTTAGATGCTCTGTGAATTGACTTCTGCAAAGAGCTCTGTAAGGAGCTCTTTTTCTTCTTATGAGTGACAAAATGAACATCATAGTTAATCTGCTGATTAAATGCAAGATTTCCTGCTCAAAAAGTAACATGAAAAAGAGTCCAAGAGAACCCCAAGCCTCGACAGGCATCTTATCTCTTGCCAATTGAAACCCCTTAGCCTTACCACATAGCCACCATTACAGCTTCCTGCATTACTATTTCTCTGCTTTCACTTATTGGTCAGGTTTTTTCTTCAAAATAGCTCTGGTTCAGTTCTAGTTTTTAGCAGTACAAACATTTGTGTAATTTTAAGAAGAAAAGAGAGATGTGCCAATTTTATATCTCCATTCCCCCATGGGGAGAAAGCATCCCCTTCAAGATGGGTCAGGTTGTACATGCCTAATTTGGAAACGCATCAGTGATAGAGGGAGTGGATAGTTAAGGATGTTGCATTATCAATTGTTAGAGATGGATTGAGAGCGTTATGACCAAGCTTTAGTTTGTACTCATAATAAAGTTGCTAGTTGTGCTCATTTTATGAGATGTTTGTCTTTTAATCAACGATTATGGTTCACCACAGCATAATGGATGTTTCTTATTTTGGAATATGTCCATGGCCTAAATATCCAAAAGGGACCAAATCTCATCTGATTTGGGAAGCTAAAGAGGGCCTGCTCTGGTTAATACTTAGATGGGAGACCGGCAACAAACACCTCATGCCCTCTGCTGTATTTCAGAGGAAGGAATTGGCAAAACCACTTCTAAATATTCCTTGTCCAAGAAAACTATGAAATGTATGGGGTCACAATAAGTTGACAGATAACTTAAAGACACAAGCACTACTCCAAGGAACTATGTTCCAGAATATAATGTTCCAAAATAAAATGGATAACATACTAGGGTTTGCAGTGTTAATATTATTATTACTGGCAGCTTGAACTCATATGACTCTGAACAAGAAATGGAAGAATGTTCTGCCCTTATTACCTCTTCTCCAGTAAAAGATTTGGAGGGGTGAGGGTCCACTTTAATGACTATTTCACACGTATACATTTTATTAATTTCCAATTATGTTATCTTCAGGTTTCTAGATGGACTGCATGTTTACAAAGCCATCTTGCAGATTTCAGTTGTGGTCAGGACTTGTGGAAAGTTCATGTGAAGAGACGATAATGCACATATTTTAGTACTGTGGTGTATTTTTGGAATTCAGGATGCTGCTAGTTGCCAAGGACAGCAGAAATATTTTCTTTAAACTATCAACACCATGAGCAAAAAGGAGAAAAACAATTTAAGCTTTTCTGGTTTTGGAAGAGTAGTGTCATTATTGTCTGTATTGTGAAAAAGGCTTTCACACAGTATCTGATTATCTGAAACCCAGTATCTCCTACTATCTGTCGTGACAAGAAGAACTTCCCTGCAGTAACTGAGAATGGAAACTTCGGCCTTTACTTTCTTCTTTGTAATATAGAAATGTCAGTAAAAGGCATGATGAAAGAGAGGCACTGCAAAGTCATAGACTAAGCCCCCCTTTACATTGCCATATAAAAACCAGATTATCTGATTTGAACTGGATTATATGGCAGTGTAGACTCTGCCCCCTAATACACTGCAATATAATCCAGATTTTCGAAGCAGATAATCCACATTACCCATTTCGAACTGTATTGTAAGAGTCTACACTGCTACATAATCTAGTTCAAAGCAGATAATATGGATTTTATATGGCAGTGTAGAAGGGGTCCCATATAATCCAGTTCAAAGCAAATAAAGTGGATTTTTTGTGGCAGTGTAGAAGGAGCCTGAGAGGTATGCTAGTTCACTGTTATTTTTTACATGGGAAAAATGATTGAAGTGGTTCCCAGACCCCTTGATGTATTCACTCAGCTTTTGACCCAGACATTAAACATTCTCAGTTTTTTGCAGGCATGATATGCTATTATAGAAAATGGAAAGCCCCAGCTACCATTCCTTATTACAGTGGCAGTGTGTAGATTGAGCAGGGAGCCTATTACTACCCAAAATGGGGGGAGGGTGGGAAGTGCCACGCAGCTTTGTGCACCATCTATATGTTCATTGCTTTAAATGAAAGTTTAAACATATTCTCATCTGTCAGATATAGTATACAGAGGAGCCTGGAGGTCCAGAGGGACCTAAAAATCTAGAAAGGCCCATTGTTGTTGTGTATGTTTCATTTGTTCCTGACTTAGGTGATCTATCATAAGGCTTTTCTTGGCAAGATATGCCAAGAAGAGGCTGGGAGAATGCATCTTACCTACAGTTTCCAGTGGGTTTCTGTGGTTGATAGAGGGTTTGAACTCTGGGGTCCCACTCCTCATCTGACACTCAAACTTGCTCTCTTACATACCAGTCTGCAAATCTTCAATATTGTGAAGTGGAAAAATAGGAAGATAGTGGGAATATTGAAAATAATCATCTCCTTTGGTGTGTCTCTTGTTCAAATCTTGAGATTTGTTGGAACTGATCAAAACGAGTGTTAGAGAAATCTCAGATGACATTCGTACCTGCTGGGCCTCCTGGCTGAGTCCCAGCCCTTTTAAGGTCTTTCTCTGTAATAGAGAGAGACGATGCTTATACAGTTAACCTAGGACTGTGTGAGTTGAAAATACAGTTGTTTTTCTCTGTTTTGACATGGTCTATCATACCAAGAACTACAGGTTGAAATGTTCCTTGTGCATAAGTCTTGTGGGAGAGGGCTTGGTAGGATGGAAAAAGGAATGCACCATAAGACAATGAAAACAAGTGGGATTTGCAGGTTCTCGGTAAGTTGTCTGATTCATCCACAGTCACAATTATGATGTGGTATACAAAATGCCATTTGCATATTAGGGCACAGATTTATATTTGTTTCATATTCTTTTCAGCTATAGTAAATGACATTAGAAGTTGGGGAACAGAAAGAACTGTTTATTTAAAAAATATCTGCTTCACACATATCCTACAAATCATGCTGATATTTTGCATTGAGAAATGTTGCACTTGAAGAACATCTTCAAGTCCATGTTCCAAAATGTTATGAATCACTCAATTCATATATTAATTGGCATCATTTATAAGGAATGACAGTAAATTCTAATTATTCTTATTATGTTCAAATTACATAATGACTGTTATGAAGAACTGTAACAAATTTCCTAATGCAATCATTTTATCTGATTGGTTTCAATAGTGCAATGCTTTGTAGCCTAGGAATGGCTTTAAATATTAAATCATGAAAATCTTAGGCAAATTGACAGTTTCAAGATAACTTTTTTGTTGTGCGTTTAATTGGGGGGGGGGGCAGAACCGGTTTGAGCGGTGTGGTAGCCATGTGCATATTTCCATAGAAACCACTCATCCTTATGTTTCAAATGTGTCGATATTAAGCACTATTGCAACCATCAAGCTTTGAGACATATGCTGAATTATCAACATACAGAAATGGGAGAAATAGAAAATGTGTTAACATGCCGGAGAACAGCTGAAATATGTTTCTTCCCCCACTTAGTCCTGGCAAACACTAACCAGAAGAAGAAAACCAAATATCTTTTTCCCCAGCGGGGACTTGAGGATG
This sequence comes from Anolis sagrei, assembly GCF_037176765.1. NCBI lineage: Eukaryota > Metazoa > Chordata > Lepidosauria > Squamata > Anolidae > Anolis > Anolis sagrei. Next base: position 87,165,506 of record NC_090022.1, read on the forward strand.
TACAGTGGGTGCAGAATGCTGTCTTAGGACCAGAGAATGAGAGGAAGAGAGACTTAAATGGGAGACTTGAATGGCATATTATTATTATTATTATTATTATTATTATTATTATTATAACTTTATTTGTACCCCGCTAGCATCTCCCAAGGGATTCGATGCGGCTTATACAGGCCGAAGCCCCAAAACACAATACAACAATACAATACCTAAAGCAAATTAAAAACAGTTAAGCAGAAAAACAATAACAGTAACAATACAACAAGACTCTATTAAAACTGGGCCGGCCAGAGTAGGGGTACAGGATTAAAAGTGCTGATGTAGCGGGAGGAATGTAGGATAATATAAGTGCAGTGTGCAGTGATCTTGGTTCTACTAAAGTGCTTCTAGGATTTGGTGCTGGAGGTTCCTAATCTGAAAAGGCACATCGGAACAGCCAAGTTTTCAGATTCTTTCTGAAGACTGCCAATGTAGGGGCTTGTCTGAGATCTTTCGGGAGGGCGTTCCAGAGTCGGGGGGCCACCACAGAAAAGGCCCTGTCTCGCGTCCCCACCAAGCACGCTTGCGACGCGGGCGGGATCACGAGCAGGGCTTCTCCAGATGACCGGAGTGAGCATGTGGGTTCGTAGACAGTGATACGGTCACGCAGGTAGGGTCGTCCCAAACAGTTCAGGGCTTTGTAGGTAAGCACCTGCACCTTAAATTGGGCTCAGAAAATAAACGGCAGCCAGTGGAGCTCCTTGAACAGGAGGGTTGACCTCTCTCTGTAATGAGCCCCAGTTAACATCCTGGCTGCTGCCCGTTGGACCAGTTGGAATTTCCGAGCCATTTTCAAGGGCAGCCCCACGTAGAGCGCATTGCAGTAGTCCAATCTAGAGGTGACCAAGGCATGGACCACCCCAGCCAGATCAGCCTTTGCGAGGTACGGACGCAGCTGGCGCACAAGTCTCAGTTGTGCAAAAGCCCCCCCGGACACCGCCGACGCCTGAGCTTCAAGCGTGAGCGATGAATCCAAGAGGACTCCCAAGCTACGGACCTGTGGCTTCAGGGGGAGTGTAACCCCGTCCAAGACAGGTAGCCACCCTATACCCCGATCCGGTTTACGATCGACCAGGAGGACCCCTGTCTTGTCAGGATTGATCTTCAGCTTGTTCGTCCTCATCCAGATAGACACAGCGGCCAGGCACTCGTCCAACACCCAAGAGGCCTCCTTGGAATTAGGTGGAAAAGAGTAGTAGAGCTGTGTGTCATCTGCATAGAGGTGGCACCCAACTCCAAAACTCCGGATGACCTCTCCCAGCGGTTTCATGTAGATGTTAAAAAGCATGGGAGACAGAATAGAGCCTTGCGGGACCCCACAGGTCAAAGGCCAGGAGTCCGAGCAGGCGTCTCCCAGCTTCACCATCTGGGTTCGTCCCTCCAGGAAGTACCGGAGCCACGACAGGACCGTGCCCCCGAGACCCATCCCAGAGAGGCGACTCAGAAGGATACCATGATTGATGGTATCGAAAGCCGCTGAGATGTCTAAGAGAACCAACAGGGTTACACTCCCCCTGTCCAGTTCTCTACGGAGGTCATCCACCAAGGCGACCAAGGCTGTCTTGGTGCTGTGACCAGGCCTGAAACCAGACTGTGAGTCATCTAGGTAATTGATGTCATCCAAGAAGCCCTGGAGCTGGGAGGCGACCACCCGCTCCAGCACCTTACCCAAAAAAGGGAGGTTGGAGATCGGTCTGTAATTGTTCAGCACCGTGGAGTCAAGGGAAGCCTTTTTAAGGAGTGGGCGAACCACAGCCTGTTTCAAGTTAGATGGAAAAATCCCTTGTTCCAACGATGCGTTAATGATCAACACAAACCAATCAACCAACCCCTCCTTGGCAGATTTAATAAGCCAGGATGGGCAAGGCTCTAGAGTCGAAGTGGTCACCCTCACAGCCCCAAGAACCTCTTCCACGGTCTCAGGAAGAACAAGCCTAGAAGAATCCCACAAAATTGGACAAGCAGTTGCCTCAATTACCTCTTCTGGCACTGCGTTGAAATTGGAGTCGAGCTCAAGGCGTATCTGAGCAACTTTGCCTGCAAAATGGTGTGCGAAGTCGCAACACCGAGCTGCTGGGTCGTCAGAGATCTCCTCCACTGCAGGTGGGTGAAGGAGCTCCCTGACAACCCGAAACAGCTCCGATGATCTATTTGCTGCAGACGCTATACGGGTGGTCGTGAAAGATTCCCTGGCTACCCGTATAGCCACGGAGTATGCCCTAAGAGAGGCTTTAGCCCGTGCTTGATCAGACACGTCCCGAGATCTCCTCCACCTGCGCTCTAGCCCCCTTCTCGTATGCTTCATCACAGCCATCTCCTCGGTGAACCAGGGAGATGGCCTGTCACGACGCAATGAGATGGGGCGTTCGGGAGCGATCTCCCGTTGTATTGGCTACAACTCCAGGCATGAACATTTCACACTACATAACTTTATTTCAGACTCCACTCAGAGATTGGCATGCCTTTTCCTTCCTCTGAGATTGAGAGAGAATGACTTACCCAAGGTCACTCAGTGAGTTTTCATGACTCAGTAGGGGCTCAAACCTTGGTTTCCCAGTGTTTTTGTCCAACACTCAAACCACCATACAATGACGGGCCTACTCATTGAATTAATCATTACTCTCTTTTTGCTAATTTTCATTATTTGAAAATAACTGCCACAACAACTTTGGATCAATAACAGATCACCTGAATTAGAATGCCTCAAAAATGATCTTTAATTGTAACTTGAAGGCCTAGAAAAGGTGCCTTATTGTAACAGTAAAATTGAGTTTTCAGAAGTATGTTTCTTCTGAAAGGTAATTTAATTGCACCATAGAAACTACACTATAGGATTATAGCAGTCTGCAGCACCACTTTGTGAGTAGATCAATAGGTACCGCTTCTGCAGAAAGGTAATGGTGCTCCATGCAGTCATGCTGGCCACATGACCTTGGTGGTGTCCACAGACAACACCAGCTCTTTGGCTTAGAAATGGAGATGGGCACCAACCTCCAGGGTTGGACATGGCTAGACTTAATGTCAAGGGAAACCTTTCCCTTTGCCTAGCACCACTTTAGCTGCCATAGCTCCATCCTATGGAATCCTTGTAATAGTAGTTTATTGTGGTACAAGACCCCTCTGACAGAGAAGGATAAACATCTCATAAAACTACAAACTCCAGAATTCAATAGCATTGAGCCACGGCAGGTAATGAGGTGTCAAAGTGTTATAATTCTGTGGATACAGCCATCCTTACCAAGAAAAATGACTCAATACAAGCAGCTGTACTACTTCTTTCTTATTGTTTCCAAATCCAGATTTTGCTATCATCATTCTAATGGCACAAGATAAGACAATATTGTGTTACATCCACCATTTCCCAAGAACAGATGAGCCCATCCCTTTCCTAATCTTCTACACTTCGCTTACTTTTTATATAGAGGGAGAAAATGTCTCTGGAAGGGTGACATTCCAGTTCCTTCAGTTTGGATTTAATCAGTTTATTCACAACTTGTATCCAAGTCTCTTTCTTGAAGTTTGCTGGGTTTCCCTCCTTCCTGCCTTGTGTCCTTTACTCTCTCCTCTCATAGATCACATGGCACATCTAAGACTTCATCCCACAAAAAGGTGGGGGGGGGGCAGGGGAAATTGTATTTTTCGCATGGCATTTCATGTTGCTCTGTCTCAAAATGATCCAGAGAAATTACTCACCCCGCTCACACATGCTTTCCTTCTACCGTTTCTCTAAAAGTCATCCATTTGCTTTGTCACCACACAGGTTAGATCAGACTCCTTCCAGTTCTTACCCTTCATGTTTTTTTTAAATAAAGGGTACTGAAGATTTAATGGACACCATTACTGAAAAAGGAAACTTTTCTATACAGCTAACAAGCATAAATTCAGCATTTGGGAAGATTCAGTAAAAATAAAAAAAATTATTACTATAAAAAGTTACCACTCTGTTTTCCTGCCTGTAGAGAGATGACGTGAACTGTATCATTAGAGCACATTTAAGGACCACCACATGAAAATGTCACAAAAAGATAGAAAATGAGGAAAGATAACAATTCCAATCTCACTTCAATTTACCTTCTTTAACCCACCTCTATGCACATGGAACCAAGTGGAGTTGATTCCTCATCATCATAAAAATCCTAGCATTTCTATATACTTTAGAAATGGGGTTAAATGGGGAACCCATGGAACTATCTTGCACCATGTGCTGGGCTCCGTGGTGCTCCGTGTTCAAAGCGTTTAGAAACGCTTGGAAAAATAGCATGGGATGAAGTCCCTAGTCTTCCGTAAAATTTCAGAAATTAATTTTTAACATTTAAAAATGATCAAAAATATTCCTTAGAGATTAGTATTGATTTTACATTTGCTACTGGAAGAGAGGATATTGTTATCCCCCATTTCTCCCTAAAGCAACAAAGTAGAGTTCTTGTTTTTACTTGTAAAACTTAGACCGAGGGAGGGACAGGGTTACCAGAATGAAAATTGGATCAGGCTACGGTACCTTTCAGGTTGCACAGTAAAGGGAATTTCAGCAAGTGTTGCTTGTTACCTGGTTGCATGGCACACGGCATTTGCTAAAGTTCTTGCTTTTGCATAAAGCACAGAAGCCCTCTCTAGTTTTCATTCTGGCAGCTCCAGGAACTGGGATTGTCTACTGCTGATTTAAGAGTATGAGAGATTGGTATTGGAAGACTAGGAGAAATAAAATCTGAACCGTAAAGAATTTTTCCTGGAATATGGGTTTGTCAACAGCCATTAGCTGTAACAAAAGAATGAAAAACCCACTATCAGAATCCACTATTCCAATGCCACCTGAAAAGAGAGAAACTATAAGCCTTTATGCCCTGCTTGACTTAATCTCTTGTTATTTGTCTGAGTTTTCAGCCAGCCATTTCCCAAAGTGAGAGAGCTGTCTATATCAAGCAGGGAAGCACATTGACTAGTACAGCATCGCAGAGTTTACAGAACCTCATACTTTGAGGCTGTCAGCAAGCATCTGAATTCATCCCCAAGAAGGGTGACATGGGAGAAAGCTACTTTAGATGGGCAGAAATCCAGTGTGACTCATAAACAACAATTTCTGTGGAACTTTCAACGGCGAAGCCATTGCACATAAAAGCCTTGTGATACCATGATTTGTTTGACTGAAGAATCCACTTCAAGCGTCATTATGGACAGATAGCATCTGTATCTGAGTTGTTGCTCCCACCCCAAGAATGAAAGTAAAGTGCAAATGGTAACAATTTATAATACAGTTGTATATTTTAAATTTCCATTCCAGCTTGCTGTTCTATTGAGATATTTTGTTTTCTTTGTTTTCTTTCTAAAAACAAAAAAGAAAAAAACTGAAAACAGGGATTGTTCTTGCCACCCACAGCTTCAGAGCAACTTCAGCCACCTCTGGAAATGTTTTGTGCCTTGTTATCAGGATGCTGCATGTGGAACTCCTGCTTTGATCTCTGATCCAGCCCAGCACTGGGCAAGATCTGAGGTTCAAGAGGCCATTTCCCCCTCCTTGGACCTTTTAGAATGCCCCCTCCAGCCCTCCATCCTCTCAACATGAAAACTCCTCCCTCTGCATTTTGACATTCGTAATTTTGATTATTCACAGCTTCACAGGACAATACATTTGACATCCACTCCCCACAGAAGTCTGCGAACCAAAAGGCTTTGCAGGGGTGGGATGGGGTGGGGGGTGGATAGTGAGGTTGCCACTGGAGCATGCCTGGGAAAGGAGACTGCCACGGAAATTCAGGTGGTTGTAGGATTTATTTCAAAGGAAGGCAATGGCAAAATACCTAGGATTATTCCTTGCCTATGAATACCACATGGAATCCTTCTGGATGCCATAAATCAAGGACATCAAACTCATTTTTAAAGAGGGCCACATCAGCCTTATGGTTGCCTTCAAAGGACCATTGAATCCATGGATGGAGAATCAGTACATACAATATTTTTTTTCAACATTGTGGTCGTGCTCTTTAGTATTTACCCAACTTGGGTCCCCAGATGTTGTTGAAGAATAGCTCCCGCCACTTTTGATTATCTGTTATGTGGATCTGGGATAATGGGTATTTTTAACACAACACCACTTGTGGCTCTTAGGTTGGGGAAAGGTTAAAGGACATTTTGACATCAGACATCATATGCAGCTTTCCAGATGTTACTGTATCACAACTCCCATCATCTCTAGTCATTGCATCTAATGATATACAGGGGTTGTAGTCCAGCATCTGGAGAGCCATATAAAATGACATGGCAGGCTGGATTCAGCCCATGAGCCTTGAGTTTGACACGTACCATAAATGAATAGTTGACTTCAAAGCACTTATTTTACTTGAGTCCTGTTGAACTCAGTGTACTTTTCTTCTGCATCAGTATGTGCAGAATATCCTTGTTAATCTGCCACCTGGTAGCATGGACTTTTCTGTTGAGATAAAGCTCATGTCTTCCCACTGCCTGCCCCCCTTTAAACCCCAGGAGGACCTCTGCTGCTGTCACTTACTGGTGGAGAGGGGAGTGAAAATTCTGCTAAATAGCAGTAGCACATTTGGGGAGGAGGAAACGTTAATCTTTTGAGAACTGTAGAGCATATATGCTCTACTACAGTTTTACTCAGGATCAAGTCCCTTTCTGTTCAGGGAACTCAACTCAGTGCATTTTAGATTACATCCTTTGACTTTCATTTAAACATCATTTTGGCATTTTTCATTTTTTTCTTTTGTTTGCTGAATTGTTTTTCAATTCCAGGTGTCCATTGGAGTTATAAGAACGGCTTTGATTTACTTACTTGGAAGTCCATACATGACAAGTAAACAAAACAGCACTGGTGATAATTATTTATAACTACTGCTACATTGGCATATGCATAAATAAACACTTCCTGTTTTCAGCAATGTTGTCTTGAGAATAAACTCCCTGGTTGCATTTTGTAAATGAACAGGGGAGTGAAAAATGACAAACAACTATGTATCTTGTAAGTAACATACATAAATTAAAGTAAATGTCTAAACACATTTGGGATGCATGCTAATAGTCTTAAACCAATTTATAGGGCAATGTGTACCTCCTGGTGTTATTTTCTTCAATGTAATAACAATGTTTATAGTTGGCCCTCCATTTTTGCAAGTGTTAGGGACACAATAATAATAATAATAATAATAATAATAATAATAATAATAATGGTAGTGGAAAATGAAAACGCAAAAATACTGTGGGACTTTCGAATCCAGACTGACAAAGTTTTGGAACACAATACACCAGATATTACAATTGTGGAAAAGAAAAAAAAGTTTGGATTATTGATGTCACCATACCAGGTGACAGTTGCATTGAGGAAAAATAACAGGAAAAACTCAGCCATTATCAGGACCTCAAAATCAAACTGCAAAGCCTCTGGCATAAACCAGTAAACCACACTGGGTGCTGTGCCAAAAGATTTCAGCCGGCATTTGGAAACAATAAACATTGACAAAATCAGGATCTGTCAACTGCAAAAGGCCACCTTACTTGGATCTGCACACATCATTCAAAAATGCATCACAGAGTTACAAAAAGTTACTGGAAGCTAATTTTTAAGACTAAAATTAAGCATTTCAGGAGGGTCAGTATAGGGTAGTGGGTAAGTGCTGGAGTAGGATTCTTGAAACTAGAATCTAGATTCCCATTTAGCCATTGAAATCCACTGGCTGACCTTGGGCAAGTCACACTCTCATAGGACCCTTCCACACATCCTTATAACCCAGAATATCAAGGCAGAAAATCTCACATTATCTGCTTTGAACTGGGTTATCTGAGTCCACACAGATAATGTGGGATTTTCTGCCTTGGTATTCTGGGATATAGGGCTGTGTGGAAGGGCCCTTAGAGCAGGGGTCCTCAAACTAAGGCCTGGGGGCCGGATGTGGCCCTCCAAGGTCATTTACCTGGCCCTTGCTCAGGGTCAACCTAAGTCTGAAACGACTTGAAAGCACACAATAACAACAACAATCCTATCTCATCAGCCAAAAGTAGGCCCACACTTCCCATTGAAATACTAATACGTTTATATTTGTTAAAATTGTTCTTCATTTTAATTATTGTATTGTTTTTAAGTGTCTTTTGCATGACAAATAAGATGTGTGCAGTGTGCATAGGAATTCATTCATGTTATTTTCAAATTATAATCTGGCCCTCCAACAGTTTGAGGGACTGTGACCTGGTCCTCTGTTTAAAACGTTTGAGGACTCCTGCCTTAGAGGAAACCTGATCTGAATAAATCTGGCCAATAAAACCCAATGAGACAGTTGCTATAAACTGGAGTTCACATGAAGTCCCATAACAGCAGCAACAACAAAAACATCAGCATTATGGCAGCAGTTGTCCCCTTGACCAAAAAGACTTTCTCCCTTTCCCCAAAGGATTTCTCCTGTCCTTAGCAAGTTTTAAGAGTGTTGGGAGAATACAAGGAGGACAAAGTTCCAGAATTTACCTCTTTGGATTACAGCTCGCAGAATTACCATTAGCCATTCTGACTGTAGATTTTCTTGGGTTTTAATAAGTTCTGAAAAGTTTTAACACAACAATTCTATTGGAAAACACCCTGTAATTTGGGTTGCTGTGAGTTTTCTGGGCTGTATGGCCATGTTTCAGAAGCATTCTCTCCTGTTGTTTCGTTCACATCTATGGAAGGCATCCCCAGAGTTTGAGGAGAGAATACTTCTGGAAAATGGCCACACAGCCCGGAAAACTCACAGCAACCCAGTGATTCCGGCCATGAAAGCCTTCAACAACACCCTGTAATTTACTGAATTGATATCCTGTCCTTCAGTGGCACTATTGGCCATTTAAAGGCTTGCAGTTACAGATCTCTTAGTCTTTCATCCATAAATAGTACACCTGTTCCATGTTTCACACTATATCTGTAACAAATAGATCTGCTTGTAATGGTGCTAGAGCGAAATGGTTTTCACCTTCCACCTAGATTTAAAAGCTTACCGGATTGGGCTTACTTTGAAGCAACATGAAGAGAATGGCTCCAGATATCTAAGACCAAAAAGTACCATTTTTTCCTTGCACTCTTCCACTGTATTTCATGAAAAAATGAGTATAGGAGAGAAATCATGTTTCAGATGGGAACATGTGGAAAATCTGCACAATGTATTTTTGTAATACAAATGCACTACACGGAGACAGCTTTTCAGAAAACTGAAAGAATGTTTCTTTTTATCTTATGTGCTCTTTCCCTTTCCCAAGACTCATTTTGAGATCCAGCTCTGGTGTTTATTAAATCAAAGGTTACAGGCAGCAACTGTCATCTTCTCTTTACCTCTGATATCTCTATTCCTTATTCATTTTGTCTCAAAGGGCCCTTCCAAACAGCACTATATCCCAGAATATCAAGGCAGAATATCCCACATTATCTGAGTGTGGACTCAGATAACCCAGTTCAAAGCTGATATTGTGGGATTTTCTGCCTTGATATTCTGAGATAGAGGGCTGTGTGGAAGGGCACAAATACACTGCTTGCATTGTTGGATAAAGTATTTTTGAAATCAATACACATTAAAAGGATATATATATATATATATATATATATATATATATATCTTCAGTCTAGATTTCATGAAGTTATAATAATATCTTGTTGGATGAATATACCATATTCACACATGATAATGAGCTAGGATTCTCGATAACCCTGGTTTACTATCAATGAGCTGAGCACTGGGACATAATCCTGTTTTTGCCCGTTCAACTCCTGCCACTCATGCAAGTAAATGGTTTCACAAGTATACAGTCTGAACCTGAGATCCTGGTTTGCTTTGCCCAAACAAGTCAGGACAGAAGAGCCAACAACAAATTCTATATTGTCCCTGGTTTATCTGGAATAATCAAATTGCTGTCAGAAGTAGTGCACCATATCTGGCTATTTTGTCAACCTGTGAGGAAGAGCAGTAAAGTGAGAGCAAATTGGCTTAGTGTACCATCATGCAGCTCACTAATGTTATATGTTAGTAACAGCTTTGCAAATGTACCCATTCCTCAGGTTGAATTTCCAAATAGTTTCTGGGCCCCTTTGGAGTCATATGTTTTATCCTGTGTGATTTATTGATATGATTTCTTTAAATAATTATGATAACATCATTTTGGAAAAGACACAGTTTATGCCTTCATGGTAAATGTACAATGCCCCCAGAAGTCTCACACCTGACCTCTGAAGCCCTTCCACACAGCCATATAACCCAGAATATCAAAGCTGATAATCCAAAATATCTGCTTTGAACTGAGTTATTTGAGTCCACACTGCCATATAACCCAGTTCAAAGTAGAAAATGTGGGATTTTATACAGCTGTGTGGGAGGGGGACTGAGAGAATGGAGACAAAATCCCTTTCCTGCATATTGAACATTACTATGTGTAGTGAATAAGGGAGATTTGATATACTCTAGAATTTGCTTAATCTGTCTAATTATGAAGGGAGACTTTTCAACTGACCTACCAATAAGTAGTGGTCTTGACTTCATTGGTAGCGAAGTGTTCCTTGTAGTATACAAGAGATTCCATCAGGCAGCAACAGATGGAGAGGTGAGAAGCCAAGCAGCTGCCATTGGCTCTGCTGAGAGGCCATCTATATTCGGCTCTTTCTTAACTTTAAAAATTGTTTCATATATTTCCTTTTTTCCTTATCCCTCTCTTGTCTTTTTTACTTTTCTGGTTTTCTTTTAGACAGTAAGCCTGTGTCTCGTTTTTATCGGTTGCTTGTGACTTCCTTCAAGAATCTTCTCAGCTAAAGTGTGATGTTAAAGTCAGAAGCTGGGGACACTTTGATATCAGCCTTTGCCTTAAACCCAAGATTAAGTGTTTATATTCTGAGTTATTGCAGGTTTACTTTCTGTATATATTTCAGATTTCAATATTAATGTCAAAAATACATAGTATGATTTTACATAGGATTTGTACTACATTAGAATAGTAAAGACAAATATCACTTAAGTAAAATAAACATTAAATATTAAATAACCAGAAAAATAAAATGAGGTGTAAACACTAAACTAATCTGGGAATTTGCTATTGCAACACATCCAATGAAGCAGTTTAAAACCAGTATAAAAAAAAAGATTAGGACTAAGTACGTTCCAGTCTACTTGGAATACATGAAGCCATGTTCCAGAAGCATTCTCTTCTGACATTTTGCCTGCACCTGTGAGGTCTGATGTATTGTCGAAGGCTTCCATGGCCTTCAACAATACATATGTTTATATTCTTATCGCCCCTATCTTACCAATAGCCCAAGTGTGGGAACTGTATGGCCCTCCAGATGTTGTTGTGGAGTCTAATATTACAAGCTATCAATAGTTATGTAAAATCTTGCTTGTCAGTACCTTGGAAAATTACCTAAGTATCTTAATTGTAGAGTTCTTAGTGGTGGTTTTTTTTAAAAAGCCCTGACAAATTGCCCCTTTAAAAATAAAATAAAAATAAAAGTGGTGCCTGCTAAAGGCTGTCCTCTTTCTGCAGCAGGCGCTTACTTTGTGTTTCCCAGTCCAAGCTGTCTGTGCTTATCTCATTCTTGGCATCATCCCATTTCCAACTAAGACGTGGCAGTACAGTATTCTGAGGCTGTGCCAGAGAGAGATTGTTGTAGGAAAAAATGTTTCTTACATGTTAAGCTGAATGCTATAAGCTGCTAAAGAATTCGGGCCGCACGTTTGTGCTGAAAGTTTGAGAATAGGTAACGCAAGCAAGCTGGTTGCAGGTCTCATAAAGAGCAGAGAATGAATCACCAAGGAAAATCAAGGTTACTTCCATAATATGAACTTATGATCCAGTTAACTATAGCATCATCTTGGGATAGAATCTAGTGAGGCTAAAATCGTGCATTTTTTAAAGTTTAGGGCATGGAAATATTCAATGAAATTCATTGTTTTGTGAGCGAAAAACTAGATCAAATGAAGTCAGCTTCATGCATTGTCATACATCAGCCTTAAGTGATAAAAGCATGGTTTGATTGTCATAATTAGTGAATTAATTTCAGATTAAAGAGGTGGAATTTCAAATTAGGGTTGAATCAAAGCAGTTTCCTGTGAGATGGTATTCAGCTTCATGGAAACTCTTGGAGGCGAATGCACACACAGCTTTTGTTTACTGTAACTTATCAGTTCTGAGGCAAGTATTTGGCAAATTAATTGCTGGCTTCATTGAGTTCTCACACATTATCCTGTTTATTAAGTTACATTTATTCTCCTTGGTTAATTATTCAGTTAAAAGGAAGGCAGTTGAGTAAACATTTTAATGGCTTGGCAGGTTTAATTTTAACTTTTTGTTAACATCAATGGGAGCTTTTCTAGCTATATGCCCCCCCCCTCTGTTCTACCACAGGACTGCGATATCTGTTTTTCTTTTAATTGTCTTGTATCTGGTTTGCATGTTAAGTTGTAGAAATAACTGCGGGCTTTGCATGCTTATCAAATATGAATGCAGACTGCAGGATGGGACAACAGAGAAAGTACAGAGAATGAGAATGGATCTGCACTGTAGAAATAGTATAGTTTAACACTAGTTTAACTGTTATGTCTCAATGGGAGTTTGACACCAGTTTAACTGCTATGTCTCAATGGGAGTTGTAGACCTTGTAAAACTACAGCTTCTAGGATTCCATAGCCCTGAACCTTGGCAGCTAAAGTGGAATCGAACTGCAGTAATTCTACAGTGTTGATGCACCTCAGAAATGAAGGGAGGGACGGAGGAGACAGGTCAGACCATAGAGAGAGAAATTGTTCCAGCTCAGTTGGGAGAGAAATTAGGGTGCCATTTAAAATGGAGTGCACCCTGTTTATACTTCCCTGGAAACTCAGAGGAGCCATGTGAAAATGACAGGGATACTTCTCAGCAATGGAAAGTTTGGGAATAGAGTGCTAGGGCAGGAGAATAGCCCTCAGTACCCCCCTTAAATACTGTGAAATTGGCAAGTCACTAAAAGAGTGTTTCATTATGGTATATCCAGCATATGTTTATGTCTGTAAACAGATGTGAAGTATACTATCTCACACATCATTTATATACAGAGTCCCTGGTGGCACAATGGGTTAAACCCTTGTGCTGGCAGGACTGAAGACTGACAGGCCAATGGTTCGAATCCGGGGAGAGCATGGATGAGCTCCCTCTGTCAGCTCCATCTCCCCGTGCAGGGACATGAGAGATGCCTCCCACAAGGATAGTAAAACATCAAAACATCCCCTGGGTAACGTCCTTGCAGATGGCCAATTATCTCACACCAGAAGCGACTTGCAGTTTCTCACATTGTTCCTGACATGGAAAAAAAATATTACTCGGTTAAAGGTATCACCTCCTTGGACACTAACTTTAGTAAAATATGTCCCAAAGTAGAAGAATTGTTTGATATGTCCATGATAGGATCTCCACTGTTATTTGCACTAGACTGGTTCTAGGCTAGTTATGTGGAAGGTTTATGTTATCCCCAGTAGCATTTTCATTATGACAATTACCTCCTGTCTTCTGAAGAAAAAAACCAGATAGAGCTTAACTCAGTCACTAGTCCTAGTTAATGTTAATCTACTGGTGAAGATTGAATTATCTGGTTGACTGGGCAACTTCTGTGGAGCATTTCATTTTCCCTACTTGACAACTCTGCTTTGTGGTTTAAATACTGTTTTTATAACAGTTGCTATAAATATAGTAATCTCTTGTTGTAAAGTTATTTGCACAGCATACTGTAAAACAGTGCAGAGATTTCAGTGACAAAATAAACCATTAGCTCATAAAAGAAACCGAGAGAGGTTCTTTGAAATAAGCCTGTACTTTAGCAAATAGGAAGAAAATGATTCCCGTTCCAAAGGGAGGAGGCTGTACTTATGTTTATATAAACCATTCACTACATTGGAAGGATAGAACAGCTTCCAAATGAGGCAAAGGACTGGGGTGTCTGCGAAAGGATACTTCAAAGTGTTATTAGTCTCCATCCACAATAAAACCATGTGGATTTCATTACGTTTATATCATCAAAGAGCCACGTGGAGTGCAGAAAATGGGAGGAAACTTGGAATAACAGTTTTGACTTTTATAGTATATAGCCGATCTTTCTTATTCATAAACAATATCAAGTTAGGGCTGTGTATTGAAGTGGTGGAGTTGCCGATGACACTAAAACTGATCGACCCACTCAACCAACCATCTCCAGGCTTTGAAGGTGTAACTTTTACCAATCCGTAGTAATCATTTTAGTGCTGAATTAAAGTTGACACTGAGAAGTTCTTAATTTTAAGTACTGTATTTCTTCAATTCCAAGACACATATTTTCCCCTATATAAACATCTCTAAAATGGGGTGTGTCTTAGAATCGCAGGTGTATTTTATGTATTTTTTGTTGGTGGGGATGGTACTGAAATTAGGGTGTGTCTTACAACTGATGGCATCTTACAGTTGAAGACATGTGATAGTGCATAGCAAGTGGATAAAACATGTTCCTCTTTATAGGAGTAGCAATATTTTTTGGATCTGATCAGTACAAATGGGAGGAAAAAAATCTTGTTTCCATGCCCTTCCAGCAGTCCCACTTTAGCTGGGACAATTCCACTTAATCCTCTGCCATCCCATATTTTAAAATACTTTTCCAATGTCCTATTTTCTGTCTCCTTCTCCCTCTTTTCCAATTATCCTTAATTTACTGTAATTGCTTTAAACTGAGTTCAAAGTGCAAAATTAGTTTGCACTCAGCTCATCAAGGGAAAAGGAAAAGGCAGAATCTTGTCCTTTCCTATAGATTCAGGAAAACCAAACTGCTGCAGCCTTGATTGTATTCTTTCCATGCTCACATCTTGTTTGCCACACATACCCCAGTTTTTATTTGTGAAATATTATAGGTTATGTCAATTAAATTCTTTTAAAAAGACTTTACGAGAGCTTTGGAAGGACTTTAGGTGTAAAACACTGAGAAGGTGAAACTCACAAATTTTTACCTGAAACAGAAATTTTGAGATTGTGATGAGCGACAAGAAAAATTCTCTCCCCCATGTGAGGGTTTTTAATTTACTTATCATAGTTGAGCCTCATGAACTTTCAAAGCCTCTCTCTGTTGACTCTCAGGCATGGCTTCGTGACAGCTGTGCATCTTCTGTTTTGCTTTTGAGCTAGGAGGCCTCTCTTCTCTCCTTTCGCAGAAATGTATATGATCCTAGGGAAAAGGGTCTCTCCTTCCTTCTTGACTCTCCAGATACATTGGATGTTTACAGTAGTTTCACAGATACTAGGACATAGATACTAGGATTTCATGAATACTAGGGTATTTGTATCAGATGTGGGTTTTGTTACACCCCATTCCCAGGACACCAAAATCAGTAGATGTTTAACTCTTAAAATACAATGGAATAGTAAAATAATGCCCCTTGTGTAAAACAGCAAATATAAGGTTTACTTTTTGGAATGATTTTCTGGAATATATTCAAGCCATGTATGATTTAATCTGTGAGTGCAGAATCTGTAGGTACAGAAGGCGTAACAGCATTTTTAATGCTCAAGCAATCCCCAGTACATTTAGAAGACTGGCTTACTGAAACCTTTCAGAAAGTGGGACAGTGGCCTGCATCTGATTGCCTACTGGATAGCTGTAGGAGCCCCCAGTAGCGCAGTGGGTTGAACCCTTGTGCCGGCAGGACTGAAGACCAACAGGTCGCAGGTTCAAATCTGGGGAGAGCACGGATGAGGTCCCTCTGTCAGCTCCGGCTCCCCATATGGGGACATGAGAGAAACCTCCCACAAGAATGGCAAAATATCAAAACATCCTGGCATCCCCTGGGCAACATCCTTGCAGATGGCCAATTCTCTCACAGCAGAAGCAACTTGCAGTTTCTTAAGTCGCTCCTGAAATGGAAAAAAAGTTGTACTGCTAATACAACCTTCTCTTCCTTTCCTCATTATAAGTCCTCTTTGCTGTCTGGAAAATGGCTCTGGTTTTGGGGTTGTGTTTCAGGTACAAGGGGAGAGGGAGAAGGAGGCTTGTCCCCTCCTATTCCTATTGATGTCCTGGCCAGTTTATTCAGATTTGCCCCATTCGCATTTGATCATCATAGTTATTTATGTGTGCAGAACAGCACTACTAGATATTCATTGAACAGTATGTCTCCAAGCTTACTATAGGCAGCTGGTGCTGTTTGCAACTCATCCTAAGAACTCTCACAGACTTGTGTATTTAACGAGTTTTTCTGACATAAAAACAAATATCAACATATTGTGGTATGTTTTTTATCTTGAAAGACCAAAAAAGAGGAAAATATGTTAGCCACATACCAGCAAAAAGACTTGTTACTAAAAGAAATAGCAAATTTGTTTATTAACTAGTTCCATAGAAGGTGAAGGACACTGACTCACCATAACTGCCTTTTCTCTTTTGCAACTTCCTTAATAGTAACTAATCTTCTTAATGAGCGAGTTAAACTTCTGTTCCTGTGTGGCAAAAGGAGCAACAAAGCAGTAAAAGAGCTAACAGGCCTCAATTTCTATTTAAACTAGCTTGAATATGTTAATAAGCCTTGAATTCATATCATAACTAAGGAGGTGCATAATACTCCAAGTAATAGGGATATGAAATTAATTAGCTTCTTTCTCACCAGAAATTGTGTTGAGTTCTTCACCAATTAAGACAAAAGTTATTTTTGTTCTATGTATGTTTTCAGGCAGAATTCCCATTATTGCAGACTGTGACCAGTAAACAACCACTATTATATCGTGCACTTAAGTATCAATGCAAAAAGTTTAGGAAACTTAGGTTTTTTGGATTACACTTCTCAGAAACCTCTACACTGATTCTAGATTTTTGAAAGTTGTCAGCAATACATTAATACACAATCTGTTGATATATAACAGTTTACAGTTTTGTCCATCATAAACTGAGCCGCTGCATTCCAGTTTAAGCTATATATATAGCTTAGGGACCCTAAGTGGACACCTGTGAAGGGGGCAAAGGCTATTTTACCTCTTTGTGCCTGCTTGGCAGATCGCACCAAACTGGAAGTGATAATAGCATCACCTTTGGGTTGCTGTGAGTTTTCCGGGCTGTATGGCCATGTTCGTGATATTTTGTCCACATCTATAGCAGGCATCCTCAGAGGTTGCAAACTATATTGGAAACTAGGCAAGAGAGGTTTATATATCTGTGAAAAGTCCATGGCTTGTTCTTGGCCTTCCAGCTCTTCTGATGTCTGTAGTGGAAACATCAGAAGAGCTGCAAGGCCAAAAACAAGCCATACGAGTAAAGAGAAAGATCCACCCAGAGAAAAAGTGTTCTTAACATACATCAAGGGAACTACTGACTGCAGGGAAGCTGATGAAGAAACACAACCTACAAACTATCTACAGGCCCACTAAGAAAATCAAACAACTGCTACGTTCAGCAAAGGACAAGAGGGATCCTCTCACTTCTGCAGGAGTCTACCGTATACCATGCAGCTATGGACAAATCTACACAAGGACCACCAAACGCAGTATTGCCCTAACACGAATCAAGGAACATGAAAGGCACTGCAGACTAATTCAACCAGAGAAGTCAGCCATAGCAGAGCACCTGATGAACCGACCTGAACACAGCATATTATTTGAGAAAACAGAAATGCTGGACCACTCTAACAACCACTATGCCAGACTACACAGGGAAGCCTTGGGAGGAGGGGAAAACAAACCACTGAATCTTCAGGACATTTTGGGGTGGCTTTAAGGTGAAAAATTTCAGCTTAGGGACCCTAAGGACTGCAGGTGATCTACAGTTCTGACTGGATCACTTCTTACCGTCCTGATTCCAGACAGCTTTGGATGTCAACCTTCCTTCCTTTGGCACAATGAAATCTCACAGTTTTTTTCCTTCCAGCTAGTGTTTCTGACCTTTTCAGCTGGAATGTGAAATGCAGAATCTTGTCAACACTAAGCCTTACAATGGATGGCAGTCAATAATTTGCTGAACCTCTCCTCCTGTCTTCCGATCTCCATCCTTTCTGTTGTAATCATGAAGGTAAATGGAAGGTATGGACTTAAAAGTCACATTTCTTTCAATGTGAACGAAAAGATCCCAGCTTTCCTTCTTCTTTTTCAAGCTAATATTTTGATTTTTTCCTCCAGGTTTTATAATTTTATATTTAACTGACAGAAGGCACGCACACCAAATGTGGGGTAAATCTATAAAACATAGATTGAATCCATGAAAACAATAGAGCAAATAGGCTCTGTTCTCTGGTAAGGCATCTATATCTGCAGACAACATAATTTGATTTTGAACAAACGGATTTGTTTTTAATCTTCTGCACACAAACTCAGGCAGTGGTTTTTTTTTTTTTTTGCACAGCTTTCTGTGGAGGGTTCTGTAGTCTGTTCTGATTTTCCCAAGTAGCATATGAACATATGGATTTAGAAAAACCACAAAAACGCCCACAAAGATTTGGATCTCTCTTCTTGAAATACATTCTAACTTCTGAAATACTGATTGTAGAATACACAGCTTGATTAGAGAGCAAAACAGCACATTGAAGAAGGATGTCAGTAATTTTTATAAGGCTGAGGATGCAGTGAGGGATTTAAGCACAGTTTTCATTTCAAAACTAGATTTAACTAGTGTAACATTACTACCCTTATTGCAGGTCTAAGGGAGGCTGTTGCTTGCTAATGCCCCATCCAAACTGTGGCTGGCAATTTCTGTTCTTCTTCTTAGTTATTAATTATGACCATAAATATTCTCAGTCTTAGCTTCCAGTTTTCAATTTCCCCTTACTTTTAATTCCAAAGATATATTAGCACAGCTTTAGCACAACTGGTTAATCACCAGCAGCAATAGATCACACCAATTGAAAGGTTGGCAGTTTGAAGCCTGGGTTGGGGTGAGCACCCGAATTTCAGCCCAGCTCACTATCCACCTAAGTAGTTAAAAAAAAAAAGCTGCAAGCTGTGAGTAGAGCAATTAGGCATCACTTAAGGGGGGAGGGGGAGGGATTTTACAGCATCATAAAAAGAAAATACCAGAAAATGCCGGCCATCAAAGAAAAGAGTAAGTCTGTGATCAAGGGCTCTTCATCATACAGGATGGAGTGACAGCCCCCTCCCCACCCGTGGCTGGAATTGAGCACAACCTCCAGGATGCCAAAGTTGGGAGAAAATGCCAACATTTACCTCTAACTATTGTCTGTCCTGTGTGTTTAATGGCATTAATATTTGCAGTGTATGTGTTCTGTGATCCACCCTGAGTCCCCTTTGGAGTGAGAAGGGAAGAATATAAATGCTGTGAATAAATAAATAAACAAACAAACAAATACATAATTTTGTGCCTTAAAAATATAAAACAGTTTCCCTCTAAAGCCTCTGATGCGGCCTGCTTCATATCATAGAATCATAGAATCACAGAAACCTCGTGAGCCATCCAGTCCAACCTCATTCTGCCAAGAATCAGGACTATCACATTCAAAGGACCCTTGACAGATGGCAATCCAGCCTCTGTTTAAAAGCCTCCAAAGAAGGAGCCTCCACCACACTCTGGGGCAGAGACTTCCACTGTTGAACATCTCTCACAGTTAGGAAGTTCTTCCTACTGTTCTCTTCCTAATATCTTTCTCTGCTTTCTTCCAACTTCTTTGAAGCACAAGTTAGGTGGGACTGATCAAAGTGATTATCTGAAAATGTCCTGGTCTTTTAACCATTCCCTTTGGTTTGTGTGTGTGAAGTATCGGGGAAGCACCCTAAAAGCACTAGATCCCATCTGACCTTGGCAGGTAAACAGGATCAGCAGGTCATAGTACTGAGATGGGAGACTGACAATGAAGATCAAGTGATATAGACTATATTTTTGAGGAAGGAACCGGCCAAACCACCTCTGAGTATTCCTTGCTTAATAAAACCTTGTAGAATTCAACCATAAATCTAAAGTGATCTTGAAGACACATATATACAAACAAACAGGCTGGGTCAATTCTACAGGATCAATTGGCACACTGGACATAGTCATGGAATTTAGCTTTGAAATGTTCTCAGTACTCTTGTCTGTATTAAAATCTAGGGGCTCAACCACTTAGGTTGGTTCTGAACTGGTTTAGCAGAAATCAGTATTGTTATGTGGATAATGAGATTGCCATTTCTGTAACAGGTTCAAAGCCAGGATGGTGATTATATTAACTACCGAAGGTGGCCTCTGACCTGTTTCAGAATCCACATTATCCATAGCTTGACAGCCACAGAGAATACGTTTTTCCCGATTTGCTGGTGAGATGCACATGTGTTCTACAGAGGCACGCAAGGTGGAAAAGTGACAGCATTGGAGGCATTCAATCACTTGTCTGAGGGGGTCAATTGGCCACCTGCTGCCCAGCAATGCCCTTGGCTGTCAGCCCTCCTGCATGATAAATTTTACAGCGTGCATCAGCGTATTTGATGTCCACAATGTGCTTCTCCTTCTGAGAAGCCAATTTCACTGTGCATATCGTTTACATTGAAGCCACGTTGCGGCACATTCGGGACCTTAATTTTGACTCCCCCCCCCCAACTTAGGTTGTTGGTTCAAACGCCTTAAAGCACACTGCAGCATGCTTCAGTGGCATGCATAGTATATGCATTATATGGGCACCATAGATGACCCCTGGGTTATCACTTTCTTTCCTTGCAACTACTGTTGATTTTCTCTTCCTTTTTATTACACTGCTTCCAGCTGTGATTCTTTCTTTACAATTATCCGTTTAATCCAAAGAGGCAAGACTCACAGAGAGAGGCAATTGGTCTCAAGGGTGATTGGATTATGTCAAAAATGTAACAGACAATGTTTCAACCAAAATAAAGCACTCTCTCCTATTTTCCATGTAGGCTTTCCAGGTGAAATAAGGGACAAGGTTCCTGTCCTCTTAATGGCTGGGAAATTCACTGCTAACATTCAATCTTCTATACCATTATTAAAGGGAAAGCAGCACTCTCCCTTATTTCTCCAGCAACCCTATACCAAGTGTCTGAGTAAGAGTCTAGCAATTTGTTTATGACTGATCTCAGAGCTGGGGAAAGTGTGGCCCACAGAACAGAGGTGGCCCTGGTTCTTCATTTTTGGAATGCAGCGCCCCAGTTTAAAAATACACCACGAAAATGAATTGCCTAATCTACAAAAAATGGTACTACTGAGGGTACTTGATTGAAACAACTACCAAGACTAAACTAATAATCATGGCTCCTTACTTAGTAAAGTTACTCCTCGGATTCCATGAGCCAGAATCTCCCAGCCTGTTCATATTCCAGCCATTGTAGTCCAAATAGCCACGCTTTCAAACTTTTTCCATGCATAACTTTTCACACCTCCCATGTTATTTTTCAGTCTCTTATATTAGAATCTATATAGTTTTAACATGTATCCTCATTATGTGGAAACATCCACTTCTTGTATAGGCATTTTTCTTTTGCATGTGTCAAGGCCATTAAAATACAATTCCCTTATTCCATAATAATACAGCCTGGATTTTTAAAACTTTGGGTGGGCCAATTTAAATCTGACTCAGAGGCAGGGCTCTTAGGAAGCAAAAGCAGAAAACAGAAATGTAATCTGAAAGGATAAAGAGGGAACACTTAGCTCATTCCGAGTGGGAAACCTGACACTTTTCTCTTGTAGGTTTTTAGTATTTCTGGTGGCTTTCTGATTTCTTTGTCTAGTCAGTAAAAATGGCTGTTATATCCCCTCTCCTAGTGTAAACTTTATGTGCCTTTGTCCTTAGTTTATTTAATAGCAATTTTTATGGTCAACAGCAAAATAAATAAATACTTAAAGGAGCGGGGGGGGGGGGGGGAGAATTGGCAAGACACTCTTATTTATACTGTCCTTATTCTGTGGAATTAATTTCTCCACTATCCACCAAACATCTTGAACTAAAACAGTTTGATGCCTGTTGGATTTATTATAGGCCATAGCAGCCATGGCTAAAATTTCCATTGTAAACTGAGGGTTTTTTTTTAATGGCACCTATTTTTTCTTCTCTGTGTTACCTTGATGAAAATGAATCACTCTTCCATTTCAATATTTTTTTTGGTCTCCGTTTTGTCTTAATTTTTCTTGTGGGGTCTTCTCTTCACTACTACCACAGGGAAATTAGCTTGTATGTTTTGGAATAGTATGTTGGCCAAAGCATCGGAACAAAATACCAAGATTTCTTTTGTGACATGGAGCCATGTGTCTACAAAAAGACAAAGGGAGTAATGGAAAAACCAGGAACAACAATGAGGAGGTGGAGAATGTTTTCATCTCCTCTGATCCTGGGGAAACAAAGAAAGTATCCTTTACCTATTAGTCATCCTGGCTTGGACATAATATTTGGGATAAAAAAAGATTTTTAGCTAGTCAAACAAGTGAAAACACATACAGTACACGCCTAAGCTTGTTTATTTATATGTAAGTCTCACTGAGCTCCATGAAGCTTTCTTCCTAGTAAGTGTGTTTAGGACCAGAGCCCTTGGCAAGTGGCCTGTTGCATCCCCCTATACTAGAAGCTGTGATTTAAAAAAGAAATTCCTCAGTTTCTGGACCTTGGCTTTCATGGTGACTTCTGCAATTGAGTAAAATCAGTACAGCAAGTATTTTATTAATGAAACATGCTTATATCAGGATCTGAGAGTGCCTTGGACTGCGAGAAGATCCAACCAGTCCATCCTCCAGGAAATAAAGCCCGACTGCTCACTGGATGGAAGGATACTAGAGACAAAGTTGAAGTACTTTTGCCACATCATGAGGAGACAGCAAAGCCTAGAGAAGACAATTATGCTGGGGAAAGTAGAAGGTAAAAGGAAGAAGGGCCAACCAGGGGGCAAGATGGATGGATGGCATCCTTGAAGTGACTGGGCTGACCTTGAAGGAGCTGGTGGTGGTGTCGGCTGACAGGGAGCTCTGGCATGGGCTGGTCCATGAGGTCACGAAGTGTCAGAGACGACTGAACGAATGAACAACAACATATCAGGATCTGCCCAATACATTTTGCTGCCTGAGGTTGGATCTCCACTGCCATGTAATGTAGTTACTGATCCTAGATTATCTGCTTTGAACTAGATTATATGGCAGTGTAGACTCATAGGTTATATGACAGTGTAGATCCAGCCTGAGACAGAGCAGTGAGCATCACCCCAAGTACCAAAGTCAAAGTGCCATATGTAAAACAACTTAAGTGGTTTTGACAGCAGAGGCAGAAATCCTCATATGTTGCACATCTTCCTTCCTAGCAGTAAAATGCAATAAAAACAAACTAAATAAGTAATAAGTGCTGCTTTTTGTGAAATATATAGAATCTATTATTTGAGGCAGCTGGGTTACTCTGCCTGATGGTAGGACAGGCTCCATCTAGTATTCTCAATCAAAGTTACCAAAAACTGTGGTTCCTTTCAGCAATTTGCTGTTTCTTCTGAGTGCCAAGTTCTATATCCATTTCCTTGTGTGTATAGAAGCACCACATTGGTGTGCAAGGAGACAATCTGTATATAATGCAGAAATACCATAACTGCTCATGTCTTTGTTGCTCCGGATAGCAATGGCACATATAAAATGTATGTTCCTACACAATTGTCAACCTGGTGCTCATGAGAGGTCATTCCCAAGGGCTGTCACGGAAGGTCATTTGGTTTCATTTGCTTCATGGGGAATCAAATCCCTGTACTTTTCAGGTGGCACCAAAGTGATGCAACATAGAGTTGTGCATACATTCCAAGCTTATGTTGGACTCTGATGACTTATGGTTTTATTGGTTTTGCATGGTTTTTATATTATATGCTAAATCTTTTTAATTGTATTTTATATCTATTGGGGCATCGAATTGCCAGCTGTAAACCACCTTGTCACCTTCAGGATGAGAAAGGCAGTATACAAATATTGTAAATAAATAAATAAAATAACTTATGTCCTGCACTGTGTACATCAATCTACTGCCTTCAAGTGTAGTGGAAAATCCTCTCCTATTACCTGTATTAAAGAAGGATTCATCTGCTAGTTACATTGGAATGGGAAAGGTTGGAAGGAAACTAGCATGAATAAGGGGCCTCATCTCATTTGCCACTGGAATCACCATGCATTGTAGTTAATCTGGCGGTGTCCAATGGGGGACATTGGGAACCTGTCGCCCCCACATCCTGCACCACTCAGCTTCTCTCTTACCTCATTCCACAAGGAAGGCGTCTGCTACCCGGCTTCCCCCTGTTGAGCTCTATGCAGCCTCCCTTGTTGACTGTGGACTATCTGCGTGGCTCTTTTTCTTTTTGTTGGCTTGGTTCTCAACTCCTGCTTCATTGGATCAAGTGCATTGCCACAAACCTTATTGGCAAAATCCTGTTTAAGATTCAGAGTCCTTTTCAGGGACTTCAGGTATGAGCTAAGGGTGGGACTGAAAACTACCTCATCTTTCAGTCTCCTTTGGTGCTTACAAGATATTAAAAGTATAATTCTTCATTATTTTTCTTCTGGAGCCCCCAGTGGTGCAGTGGGTTAAACTCTTGTGCCAGCAGGACTGAAGACCCACAGGTTGGAGGTTCAAATGAGCTCCCTCTGCCAGCTCCAGCTCCAGCTTCCCAATTGGGGGGCATGAGAGAAGCCTCCCACAAGGATGGCAAAACATCAAAACAAATGAGCTCCCTCTGCCAGCTCCAGCTCCTCATGTGGGGACATGAGAGAAGCCTCCCACAAGGATGGTAAAATATCAAAACAGCCAGGCATCCCTTGGGCAATGTCCTTGCAGACAGACAATTCTCTCACACCAGAAGCGACTTGCAGTTTCTCAAGTTGCTCCTGACACGAAAAAAAAAACTTCTCAAATGAAGCAATGAGTAATTAATTTTTCCCCTGTTAGAAAAATTTTGACAACTATAATGTTTTGGCTGACTTTTCTTAGTTTGGAACTTCCTTTGCAGAAAATAATACACAGAAAATACAGTGTTCTGCTTTTAAAAAGTATGAATTTTGTGCAGAAGAAGTATCCAACTACTGTGTTTTCTGAATAAGAAAGATCCGTTTCTGTATAGGAAACAAAGAAAATGCAGTTCACTGCACAAAACAACTATGTGAACATTTTGCTTTGAACTGTGAGGGTTCATACCAGTGTTGGAATATTTTCAAATATTATTTCCATCCCAATGCTGAGTTTTATTTGAAAAAATGCTAGAGATTTCAGAAAAGTAACATTGATTTATTCAGACCTTTTCAATTTGCCTGCCTTCATTGTATGCTATATCATTTCATGCCCCCATCTTGAGAGGAAAATAGAGGTATTTGGGGGTAGTTCAGGATTTCTGGATGCTTTGTGGGTAGGTAGAGGCGTTTTCATGTTTTTCATTCATGTGCTTCTCCCCAATGAATGAAACACATGGAAATGTCTCCAACCACTTAGAAGAGTCCTCCAAACGTCTTTCTGCATGAATTAGGGCAAAGGGTATCTGAAAATCATGATTAATTATTTACAAAATGGGAGGGATGGGCGACTTTGAGGGACTAGGCTTCAGAGGGCCAAAAAGTATGGTTGAGGAGTAATGTGCAAGCTATGTATAATAAACATATAGGCTATTGTCCCCACTGCCTCATAGAATGTATAATGTACGTGTTCAGAGCACACAGCCATATAAGTTGTAAATGTGCAGTATATTGTTGCTTAGGTTTTGCATTTTTCAGCCTGTCTTCTCTATCCATTCATTGTACCAAGAGAGAAGATTGTGCAAAATGGGTTTATGATGCCGATGAATGGAAAATGATGTTATACTTAACTAGCTTAAATAGCCTTGTAGATTATGTGGAATCCATGAGCAGCAGAAAGAAATGCCTGTCTGTGGAAATGGATATGAATATGCAAATTGCAAGTGAAATGAACACAGCAGAGAATAATAAAATAAGAGAAAAGAATAGGCAATGACAATTGCTTTCTAGTGTCCTTTCAAGCCAATTGATGTATTTCTTAATTAGGATGCTGCCTTTCTGATTAAGGAATAATTAAGTAATTTAAGTGAGAAAGATAGAGGAGATGAGGAAATTGCATCATTTTTATAAGACTGTTTGCTCATTATCAGACTGCAGAAAACTGCTGAATATTGCATATTTTCATATATTCGCACATCATGGAAATTATTATTTAGATAACCCACCCCCCACCACTCTAATTTACCTTCTTCAACATATAGATTCTCAATTATCTGTAATGGAAGTGAATGCGGATTGCTGTTGGCATATTTGCTAATGGTGTATCATTGATTTAAAACAATTAAGGAGGTGATGGGCTTGAGTGCACAAGCTCTGGAAGATCAAATATGCCCCCAAATTAAATACCTGTCTAGATTGCAAATGTTGGATTTTAATTTTACTATGATTTATTTAACCATATTGTACCTTTTTTCACACAATCCTAACAAATAACATTAATTGGACTTCCCACTGTGCATGAGGCTTGCCTTATGCTTGATTTATATAGGACATGTCACCTGCATTTTGATTGAAACTAGTTTCAGTTAGTGATGCTTCCAGAGGGACTGTTTGCACAACTAAGCATCAAAAAACATTGTATAGCAATTCTGCCTTTTCTTCATCAACAGATGTTCTGTGGTAACAAAAAACTTTGTAGAAGCATCGGTGGGAAATCTGGGAATGTTTCACATAAAGGTCTGGAAATTCCCACCCACCTCCACTCTGCAAATGGGATATTACCATTGCAAAATTTGGAGCAATTACAAAATCTCAAAATTCCCAAATGCAATCCTCTCCCCAGTATATGTCTGTACCTTTTGGGAGGTCTTGAAAGCTATACTACAATTCTAATTCCTAAGCCTTTGACTTCAGTGTGTATTAACAGCACTTAAATCTCCCTGGAATGTGTTCAGAATTATAGATGTTTGGGCTTACTAAACACACAAGGTACTTTTGACCAGCTAGAAAGAGCAGTGTGTTTTGGCATTGATGATCTCCATTCAATCAATTTGTCTTTTTATATTCAACAAGGTTGTAAAATTAAATGGCCAATTATATATCAAGGGGAGCCGGGTAGATATAGGCCTGGCTGGAGGAGAGCTACAGATGCTATGATTTACTGCTGGCACTCACAGCCCCACTTGTTAAACAAAGATACCCCTTTATTTATTTTCTCTTTCAAAGGAATGACACAGTATTAAAAATGTACATCAAAATGAGAGGGATAGAGTTGTATTTTCCCCATGAAGTCAACAGTAAATATTTTAATGTTTGTATGTTCTCCACAACTGTTAGATGTGTGAATGTTTCTGGCCTGGTATTGGTTTTCCCTATGGGAGGATGTCAATCAAACTTTCTGGATCGTATGTCCCAGAAATGTCAGCCCACCAATATTGCTATGGTTTGCACGTGGGGAGATATGGGCAAATATGTAACATTCCCAAGCTTTGGGACTATGCAATACATTTTTTGTTTCTGGGTTATAAATGTCATTTCCTAATTGGTTCTATCATAAAAACATGGAAAAAGTACATTTTGCTTTAGTTTTTCAGTTAATACTTAGAGTCCCAACCAATTCAATTTGTGGCAGCCAAAAAAAACCCCACACACAACAAAACAAAGTTTTTGGAGTATGAACAACTCCCTTCAAAGTACATACTGCACAATTAAACAGCAAATAAAACTTTCAAAACAGGAATAGAAACAATTCAAATTTTGTTACATAGTGTTATTTGTATAGAGTGTGATACATATGAAATACATAGGTTTCAGTTAATATGATCAAGATACTTTCAAGATATTCCTTTCATGTATTATTCCATGAATCATTTTTCAAATTGTCATAGACCACATTCATGGGCCTGTCCTAAAGCTTCTTGGTCCCATCCCATCCATATATGTGTAGCCATATGTGTAGACCTCTATGAATTCTGGAACACTAATCATACAAGGTAACAGAAAATGTACATAGAGCCCCAATATCGAGATGTAGTGGGAAGAAAAGGTTAACAGACTTTGGGATAGTAGAAGAGTTCTACTCTGGTCACAATCACTTGGAGAACTCTATAGACCACAGGGGATATGCAGTCTTCTAATACTATCTGTGAATCAGGACAGCCACTGTAATGTCTGAAGTCACAGTGGAGATTACCTTAAATCGGTGTTTCTCAAAAAGTGCTCCTCCAGGTGTTTTGGACTTCAGCTCCCAGAAACCCCAGTCAGCTTACTAGCCATTAGGAATTGTGGGAGCTGAAGTCCAAAACATCTGGAGTAGCGTAGTTTGAGAAACTCTGCCTTAAATACACACCAACCTAAGAAAGTATAGTGAAGGGATGGATGTTTACTGGGCCTTCCCAGACGTGCTGAGGCCCTGACATTGCAGAAGTCTATCTTTCAGCCCTACCATCCTCAAAGGTTTGTTGTTGGGAGCACAGAAGAGGGCCTTTTCAGAAGCTGCCTCTAGACATTGGGACTCCTTCCTCAGGGTGGCTAGAAAGTCCCCTCCTGGTTGTCCTTCAGTAAGCAAGTAAATGTGATTTTTTGAAAAATTAATACAGGCTTTTAGAATTGAAAGCTTTAAACAAAAGGGCTACAAGAGCTGTAAATTTTAAATGTTAGTTTTTGACTCTTCTTATGGTATTTTTAAACGTTTTAATATGATTGATACTTTAATTTGGCTTTAGTGTTGACTGTTTTATATGCTGGTAGTTTTAATGTAATCATTTCAATTTGTAATCTTCCTTGAGTTCCAATCGTGGGGAAAAGGCATGACAACAACAGCAGCATTTTCCAATTGCATATAAATATGAGCTATAAACAGTATGATTTGGATTCAGGTTCTCCTTCCATAAAAAGAAAGACCCAGCTCCCAGAAGGCCTCTCAAAGGCCTCTTTTCAGAGACCCCTCTCTCTACTTCTTTCATCCTAACTTCTCTCATTCAGATGGGTTCAACAATATTTATTTATTTAAGTCAGTGATCAATTAAATAAGGAGCAGAATAGAATACATAAAACACAATGCAACGTATTGTATAATATTCAACATATAATTAAGATAAGTGGTAAATATAACATATTTGTGTTATTGTGATTGAACAAGATGCATACAATTGTGACAATATGTTTAATCCTAAAACAGAATCCTGCACTGACGAGCTATTGCTGCCACATAAAAACTATCTACTTTGACTGTAATCTCGCCCAAAAGGTAATCAGTGTAAAACACCTCAGATTCCCTTGGTATACTTCTAAAATTGGATGAATAAAATGTCATTGGTCACATGGAAAGAACAATGCATGAAAACATGTCTCATAGTTTCTACTTTTTCTGCCACACAAGGATATAAAGTGTTCACAATATGGTACATTATTATGTTTTCCCTTCAATACTGCAGATGGAAGCATATTGAACATAGACAGTACAAATGCTTTCCTGTATTTTGGAATATAGTATGGCTTCTGCGCACATGGGAGTAATATGCACAGTTTCACGTAGTCACATTCCACAAAATTTTCCCTTCAGGCCATTCTATGGTTACTTCCAGTGGAGGTTGGTTGTTTCAATGGGGTTCTTTATTATCCACAGTTTCTATTTCCACGGTTGGTTCCCCTGCGGGTCAGCAGGGAGGAGTGCCTGACTTCTGTCTCTAAGGGCTGAAAAAAATGGAAGCTGCACGTATGTGATTTTGCAACTCAGTAAGGTATAAGCTGTCACTTGCGGTGTCACATCATTTTGCATCACTGCTAGGACTGTGGGAACATGTTGCAATGTGGGATGCTCCTGTTAGAGTTTCCAGCTAGGCAGTCCTGCTCATTTCCTTAGATAAGGTAAAGATAAAGGTTTTCCCCTGACATTAAGTCCAGTCGTGTCCAACTCTGGGGGTTGGTGCTTATCTCCATTTCTAAACTGAAAAACTGGCATTGTCTGTATTATTATTATTATTATTATTATTATTAACTTTATTTGTACCCCGCTAGCATCTCCCGAGGGACTCGATGCGGCTTACACGGGCCGAAGCCTCAAATACAATACAATAGAAAACATAACACAACAATAAACAAAGCAAATCAAAACAATTAAGCAAAATAACCACAATGACAATACATCAAGACACTATTAAAACTGGTTCGGCCAGCGCAATGGGGTACAGGGTTAAAAGTGCTGAGATGGCAGGAGGAACGTAAGATTAAAAGTGCGGTGTGCAGCAACAATAGTTGTGCTAAAGTGCATCTAGGACTTGGGATGGGGGATTCCTAATCTGCGAAGGCACATCGGAACAGCCAAGTTTTTAGGTTCCTTCTGAAAACTGCTAGAGTAGGGGCCTGACGAAGCTCTTTTGGAAGGGCATTCCAAAGTCGGGGGGCCCCCACAGAGAAGGCCCTGTCCCGTGTCCCCACCAAGCGCGCTTGTGACGTAGGTGGGATCACGAGCAGGGCCTCCCCAGATGACCGGAGTGAGCGTGTGGGTTCGTAGATGGAGATGCGGTCACGCAGGTAGGGTGGTCCCAAACCGTTCAGGGCTTTGTAGGTGAGCACCTGCACCTTGAATTGGGCTCGGAAAATAAATGGCAGCCAGTGGAGCTCCTTGAACAGGAGGGTTGACCTCTCCTGATAATGAGCTCCAGTTAGCATCCTAGCTGCTGCCCGCTGGACCAATTGAAGTTTCTGAGCCATCTTCAAGGGCAGCCCCACGTAGAGCGCATTGCAGTAATCCATTCTAGAGGTGACCAAGGCGTGGACCACCCCGGCCGGATCAGCCTTCACGAGGTACGGTCGCAGTTGGCGCACAAGTCTCAATTGTGCAAAGGCCCTCCCGGATACCGCCGACACCTGAGCCTCAAGTGTGAGCGAAGAATCCAAGAGGACACCCAAACTGCGGACCTGGAGGTCTGTAGACACCTCCAAGGTCATGTGGCCGGCATGACTACACGAAGTGCTATTAGATGCATTTCCTTAGATGCTCCATTCCATTTCACTTCTTTTTTGTGTTTCTATTACCTGCCCGAGAGATATTTGGTGACCACTGAGCACTCCCACATTTCATTGGTTTGGTATGTATGTGCGTTATATTTTTGTTGTGATGAGGCTCTCCCTCCTTTGGGTCCTTCCTTCACTTATGAATGTCTCTCTTTTGTGCCTGGATATGACTGTTGTGTAATAGTCAAAAAATAACTTTGCTGTTAGTATAGCATTCAAGGAATGTTTAACATATGGGATATTAATATTCTGTGCATTGGAACACATGATCTGAATTATCTTGCAGACCCAAATAACATTCCATCATAATGCTCCTTTTCTTTTGACTTTTCGTAATGCTTAAGAATAACTCTGCACTGTGGTGTGCTGAGATTTATTCCTAAATCCCCTTACTGACAATTGACCCCTTGCAATTGAAAGCTTAGATTTAATTTAAGCTGCTATTGCAAAACCCACATCTTACTTCTAGACAAACATCCCACTTGTATGTGGAAGGAAGCGGGAAAGGCAGAACAATTCTAGCCTGTCATGTTAGGATCATTAACTTCAACTCCAGGCTCAGATTCATAAAGTTTTTCTGGAGCACTTGATGCTTCATTTTTTTTACACTAAAATTGATGTAGAAAAAAAGAAAGTGGGAATCAAGGAGCAGTGTTTCTGGATTTTATACTGCAGCAAAACAAAGATGCAATAATGAGATCTGAGTAGGAGAAGCCAAAGATTGTTAGAAGTTTAAGAAAGGAAGCTGAACAGTGTGCCTAAAGCAGAGCCTTTCATATTGCTAAGCTGCTGTTTACATCATCAGATCAAACAAATTTTAGGAGCACTATAAAAATAAACATTAAAAGAGAGGGTGCAGCATGATCCCTGTAAAGAAGCAAAACTCTGGTTTTTGGCAATACGTTATTATGAAATTCTGGTATCTGGAGGATTCAACCAAGGCCTGGGGTGAAGGTCCTTTTTTGGCATAAAGCAGGGATTCTTAACCTGTGGGCTACGAGGTTGAAAATCTGGTCCGCGAGCCTCTTTTCTCTTTATTTTATTTATTTTATTTCCTTTCCTTTCACACCGCATTCCATTCCCTCCCTGTCACTGACCATGGCATATGTTCTGTATCAGAAACTAGAACTGATGTAGTCTATCCAATGCAATTTTCTGAATCAGCTCCCCAAACCAAATCTAAAATTGACTAAAAACTGATTCATAACCCTTTTGGTACTAATAGTGGAGAGTGGTCCCTTGTCAAAGTGGTCCCTGGTCAAAAAAAGGTTGGGATATGGCATAGATAGCTAATTTTGGGAAGGTCTGGGTTCTGCATTCTAGCGGTGAGTGG
This sequence comes from Anolis sagrei, assembly GCF_037176765.1. Taxonomy (NCBI): domain Eukaryota; kingdom Metazoa; phylum Chordata; class Lepidosauria; order Squamata; family Anolidae; genus Anolis; species Anolis sagrei. Next base: position 87,197,764 of record NC_090022.1, read on the forward strand.
CGTTAAAGGCATAGGGTGGAAACAAGGACACAATAGATGGGGGCCAAAGCAGAGTTGGCATGTCAAGAATAAGTCTTAACTGTTTGGATATTTGAACCAAGCATAAAATGTGGAGTTCAGCTCTCTACAAGACTACTCAGGAGTAAGATCAAGTGCAAAAACTCTTCTGTTTCTGAGACATGGCGTATTTCACGCAACAGCTTTCTTGCTTGCAAAGCACAACAATATCTGGCCTATTTAAAAAGCACAGCCCAGTCCTATGCCACTGCTCCCTTGCCTTCAAAGTAAAGCCCAATTTCATGCAACAGCTCACCTACTTGCAGAGCCAAACTCCAATACAGATAGCATGCCTGCCTGTAAAGCTCGGCTCACTTCAAAGCAGGGTATTTAAATCCTGAGTACCTTTAAAGATTACTCCATCCCCTCTCACTGACTGAGGGTGGAAGCATAAATTCCTGCAGGCAGCATCCAGCCTTGAGCCAAAGAGGTTCCTCCTTCATACAAAGGATTTCTACTAGTTTAATCCAATTGATTTCTCATTCAGAAGTAGCTGGTGGTTGGAGGAATGTCGAACTATGGAAGAGTGCAATCTGATTTGGTATAACTGGCATCAAACTGCTAAATAATCTTCTGGTTTAATGAGTGAGCAGGCAAACATCTTAGTGTCATATAAGGTCAAGCACTTAGCGGTTTTTGTGGGAAAGTACTACCTTTCATTTGCATGGAGTTTCTTTACAATGAATACAATATTCATTAGATTATATTCCCGTTTTTAACTCAAAAATATTATTTTATGACAGTTGGACCAAGTACAATTTTTTCACTAGAGAAAAAAATAGGTTACAGAGAATTCCTTATCGTTTCACTGAGCGCTTGATCAAAAATGGCCACTCATCTCTTTTTTTATGTGACATCTGGCATATGCCAATTATGCAAGTGAAATCCTGTCAGAAAAAAATGACTGGCTTTATTGACTGAACAAAAAGCTTTGGCAGAGAATGAGGGGGGGTTAAAATGTGTGAGCATTTACACATAATGTGGTGTATATGAGTAAGGCAAGGCAGATATGGATCCTTCCTTAGTTCCTTTTTCACATTGCATATCTCACTAAAGTAGCTTGTCCCTAAGCTTCCAACTTAGATCTAGGAAAAGTAAATAATTAAAATAGAACTGCAATAACCTTTCCCAAATTCCTCATTAAGAACAGGTAGGACCCATTGGAGTTTGTTTTAGTTTGAAAGAGTATTTTTTTCTAATTAGTGATTTCAGCTAGGAGCATGGGTAAAGGGTCCATGCCTGGCAAGCGTATGCTAGATCAGATCAGTCAGGACAGAGAAACAAACTCACCAGGTTGAAGACAAACCACAGAGATTTATTGCGATTTAGCCAAAAAGGATGTAAGTACAAGCAAATTGTTTCAAAAAGTACAAGCACAAAAATACAGAGAAATATAGGACATCTCATACAGTTCTGACAGCTGTTCAGACTTTCAACTCCCTCTCCTGATTGGCTGAAAAAGAGGCAGGTTATGATCTGTTCCCAGATTAGCTGTGGGTTCCCTTTACGCCACAGTCTGCAGCAGGGTGGGACGAATGGCAGTTGAGGATTGGTTTGTTCAAGGAACCAATCCCTTGCACTGACACCGTCTGGGAGGGCACAATCCCCGAGGAAACAATGATGTGGATATGCAGATGAGCCTCTGATTAACTTAAGTATCTGGTTCCATGTGAAACAAAGGTGTAAAGCCCCAAAGACAAAGGTGTTGGGTTTAGACAATCAAGGACTCGACTGGTGGCATAGAAGGTTAATGAATGCATATCTACTAAGCCCCCTCTTCCACGATAGAACAGTCGACTCTCAAGCTCAGATTAAATGGGCAAACATCCTGAACTTATTTTTTTTTAAAGATATACATACACACAAGTTACATTTTGATACATATATTAAAATGGTTTGTACACTTCATATAAGGAATTGTCACAGTATATAGTATAGAAAAAATACAAACTATATAGAAACCATCAAACTGATACATTTTATTAAAGGGTTAGATATGATAGCATTTGTAGGGTATAACAGCTGCTAGGTCTATTCCAGAGCCTTTAGCATTTTGGCATTTCGCAACTCCAGATCTCTAGAAAAGATTGTAATAAGAAAAAATTGTATTATAGGCTTGAAGTCTCTTGGTGAACTATAAATCTTTCAGGGGTATGATATCGTGGTCGATAACCTCCGATATCGATATCCAATGAATAACATAGCAATACATTTGGAACATGAAGGAGGAACTGTTAGTTTCAAACAGGGAAATGGTCTGCATCTGTCTGTTCAAAATGATTCCTTCCTTAAGTTTTTAAAATGTGTCCCCTAGGGCTCGCATACTAAACTTTTCTTCAACATGTAGCTTGTGCTTTTGAATTTCTAAATGCTGTTTTACAGAGTAGCATCACGGTTTGATTTACCAAACAAGGCTCTTTTGTCTAATCTATTATCAGACTTTAACAAGTGTGAAATAATGCATTGTCATGCTGGATTTACAGTATTTGTTTTGGCCTTATGGGCTTTCATGCAATCTCTTTAATTGTTCTAAAAGGGTTGACATGGGTCAGAAAGTAATTCTGTACAACTGTAAGTCCCATGGGATTGAAGGAGAATTAAAGTACAGGCAATCCCCAAGTTACAAACATCCAACTTACATCCGACTCATAGGGCCCTTCTACACATGTACTAAAACTTGAAAGGAAGCAGAATAAAGGGAGGTGGGGTGGCTAAATGATGTTTCGTGAAAATGTGCATGGAATCAGGTTAACTGCTGAAAAGTACGTGTTTAAAAGGTGCGCTTAAAACTCAATTCTGGCATTAAAATTTGCATATTCCCATGACCGGTAAAACATCTTTAAAAGTCTGCAAGATGCTGAACACCGAACCTGGCTCTAATACTTGTAGTCCCCATATTTAGAAGTTTTTCCACCCTTGCTTATAGTTACCTCCATCTATTTCTTTCCCCTCTTATTTGACTGATTGCCCCGGATTCATGCTTTTTGTATTTGCAGTTCTGCATATATTAATAAGGCTGTAATAAAGCAGTGATGATACAACTTTATAATTGGCTGTGAAGCTTAATTATTACTTCTCTCTTGAGAATGTTCTTGGGTGATGATCAGGGGCGGCTCATCCATTATGCGAAGTAAGCGGTCGCAGAACACTTTTTTTTTTGCCAGGGGCGCAGAGGCGCCTCTGTAAATGCCCCTCAACCACCACTTGAGGAGCACCCCCTCAGCTCACAACAGCCCTAGCAGTTCAGGGGGAGCCTTGGCTTTCTTGCCTCGCTGCCAGGCGATCCTCTTCCCAAAGGGGCCGGGCCCTTGAGCCTCACCTAGCCCCTTTCGTTCCTGCTTCACCTGGCCACCGGGTGCGCGAGCAGAGCCGGCGCTCAATCGTTCTCTGCGTTCGATCCCTTCCCCATGACCGGCTCCCTTTCCTGATCCCACGGGGCTCCACCCGCCTCCTCTCCTCTCCCCAATCCACAGGTGGGCCAAGGGCCGGAGCCGCCGCGCCTGGCCTGCTTCGGGACCAGAGGCATGTCTGAAGACCCCAGCGTGCGCACCAAAAGTCGCCTCTTCTCCTGACTTTCTCTTCAGCCATTGGGACCAAGAGAGAGAGAGAGAGAGAGCCACCTCCGCTCCCTCCTTTGTTTTTGTGCCTACCTTCAGGAAAGGTGGGCATCTCCACCTCTCTCTCTCTCTCTCTCTTTCTCTCTTGGTCCCAATGGCTGAGGAGAAAGTCAGGAGAAGAGGTGAATTTAGGTGCACACAGCGGGGTCTTTAGGCACGTCTCCGGACCCAAAGCGGGCCAGGCAAGGGAGCAAGTGCGGCAAGTGTAGTTACTGGGATGTATAGTTCACCTACAATCAAAGAGCATTCTGAACTCCACCAATGACGGAATTGAACCAAATATGGCACACAGAACTCCTACAATGAACAGAAAATATATATCAATGATTGGTTTGGGGGGGGGGGGAATACTGTTTGCTTACCGTTGAAAATTACCTAGGGCCGCCTCTGGTGATGATCATTACAGTTTACGTGACTTATGCTAACCAGTGGCTCTGAACTGTCAGGCCTTTTCAGAGTTCTTGATAGAATGAGAATGCCTTAACAATCAATGCCAGTAATCCGGTAGGTACTAATTTTGGGATTTCCACCTCTCATCCTCCAAAAGGTATACAACATTTATTTTAATTTGATCAGGCTTATGTCAGATTCATCAGTGTGATGTCTGCTTCTGGGAATAGATTGGCAACCCGGGACCGGGTTTTTGAAATTGCATACTACTGTTTGCTCTGCAGGAACTAAATAATGCTGCTTCTTAGAAAAGACCAGATAGATTAGTTGCAAATTGCTTTTGAACTGATATAGCTGCATTCAGGTCAATGGGACTGTGCCTATATAATTGCTTCTTCATATTTCATTATGTTAGACATGTTTTATGAGGTCTTTCATTACTGGTGTCAATAAGGTTTATCTGATTTTTTCAGAGTACAACTTTGAATTAAGGTTTGTTCCAATTTTCTGCATTTTTACATCAACTCTGATCTCATAGTGTCAAAGAGATGTATAATTAATCAGAGCGGTGTGTTCAAACATACATGAAAAAATAAAGGATAAAGTCCCTTTAATTCCATTATTTGTAATCAGTGTTTGGAAAAAGTTCTTTGTTGTAAATGAAACAAGAGTTTAGAGAAGATGCTCTTTGGATTACAGCTCCAAGAATGCCCTCTGCATCATGATTTCTGGGTGTTTGTGTTAAAAAAAAAGTGACCATGTTCTGAATTAAACATATAGTAGACCTTCCATGTCAATGAAGGATATGTTTCTGGCTAGATCTCGGTCACCTGAAACTGCAGATATGAAAAAACACTATTAGATTACTTGACTTCTGGTCCAACCATACCATTGGATTGTACTTTAGGACTTAGAGGTTCCTAGAGAGGTATGCCCTCTAGGAATTTGCTTGAGCCTACAATACGGCTCTGTGGTGACTTCCGGGAAAAGCATACCATGAATTGCAGGTAGAACCTAGCAAATTGCTAAAATGACAATTTTCCCCACAGGCATAGCTAGGAGAGACCAAGGATATGGGTTCTGTGGTTATTATAGACTTGATGGACACTAATTTCTCATTAATCTAACCCCCCATTTTTATTGGGATTAAAAAATGAAATGGCTTATTGGGGTGAAATTGGAGAGTTAAATGAAATTTGGCAAATATAAAATGTAACTGTGGAAATAGGCAGTGCTAACTGCAATAAAGTTTAATAAATTCGATGTTTTGGAGGGAAGGATAGAACATCCTGAACAATATTTTTGGCCAAAAGATGTCAAGCACAGCAGTTTCAGGCAAGAAAGAAGCACCTGAGTTTCCCTCTGAGAGCAGCAAGGAGCTATGCGAATTATGGTTTCTTAATTGCCTCTACGGTCCCACCTACACTGACCATACAATGTACTTCAAAACTAGCTTCAAACTGTGGCAATGACACAACAAACTTCCACAAAAGTAACAAAAATAAAGCTTTAAAGTGCTCTGTGGTTTGTGTAATCGCCATCAGGGCCTCAAACTTGTTTCCAGTATTTCCTACAGGTATGTAATCACCTGCACATCAAAACCACTTTCTTCAATACCAGTTTGAAACTGCATTCAGTGGTCAATGTAGATGGCCCCTATAACTGGAACACCTTTCCCCAGTATATTTGAAATTTGGCAGGCTTGCCACCAAGGAGGAGGAAGCTGGCTGGAGCAACTGGTATATGAAAATGAAATGTAACAGGAAAAACAAATGAACAAGTTCTGAATCAAAATAAGCGGTGCAATATATACAGTGTAATGTATAAATAAATACACTTTTAAAATTTAAATGAGAAATGAACTGTTGCATTCCTAGTAATATTTCAAGATAAAGTGAGGATGACTGGCAAACAGCAAAAGGGAATCATCAATATGGTTGTATCAACACCACTATCAACAATATCATTAACAGAAAGACAGATGACATCTGACTTAGAGGTGATGCTCTTCATGTAGAATTTATGTGACTCTTAAGATACAGCTTAGCTGTTTCTGAGCTAAAGTAGGAATGCAAAATTAGAACCTTTTTATTCTAATTTATTTTGGTCATGGCCAGGTCCATATTAACAGCATTAAAGGCCTCTGGGTAAAGCAGTGCAATGGGCCCTGCCTATACAACCACTCACAACAATAAAAAGGGAGGAAGAGAAAGAGGAGGGGACCCTGCTCAACCACACCTCTTTCCTTGCCGACAGTGCCAAAAGCTCCCTGGTTTACACATGGAATAATGCAACTTGCTTTACACACTGCCAACTTTTTATTTTTTCCTGGGTCCTTCCTCTCACATCTGGAGGGAGGAGAAAAAGGAGGAAAGGGAAGATGTGAAAAAATGGGAATGAAAGTGAAATGTACCTCCTTATTGCAAACAATAAAATGGTATAATTTATCTTGCAAATGCAGACATGCTAACTCCCCACCACAAGTTGTAATTTTTCTCCTTCTGTCACATTAGGAAGGGATGTTGAGGTGGGTGATCAGAAAAGTAGTATTATATTTTGGTGTGTGCGTAGATTAGCATGGGGCTTCTATAGTCATAGGGCCCCTGGGCAACTGCCCAGCATGTCAGTGCATTAAGACGGCCCTGGTTATGGCCAGGATCCAGCTGCAGGCTGTCACTGATGGAAGCAGTTCTACCAAGCAGAATCAAAAGGGGAGGTTTCTACTCCTTTATACTCTCCATGAATCTACAGCAGGATCCTTTCACTCCAATCCCTCAATGCCACATGAAGATCTGCTATAGAAAGTTTCCAGCCTTTTGGAGCATATTGTGGTGGCTTACAGAGGCTTTTGGATGGAATTGTCTGCTTTTGGTTCTGTTGATGTCACGACTTCCATCAGAAGAAAGGCTTCTGACCTACACAGTTTCAGTGATTGTTAATCCTTCTGACTTCAAGGTTAAGTAAAACTGTGTTCTAATCCACAGGGACTCTAATTCCACTCACTTCTTGTTAATTTATTTTTCATCTCAGCCAAGGCACTGCCGAAGTGTGTACCTGAACACTGTGGGGGTGGACATGTTAGGTGTTAGAGTTTGGGTAGAGTTTGAAAACTGACCGAGTTTGACTCAGTGCCAAGGATATTTGTGGGACAGTAACTGCATCCCATTGTATTTTAAATTACTAGAATCCAATGGCTGAATGATAGTTGCTCTTGATTCTTTGGGGCATATTAGGGTGGAGCAATTGGACAGTGATTTAATTGTGTTTGCCCAGTTGATACTTTGGTTAGGAATGGGAGTGTCTGCTTATATTTGTTACAAATGACAATCCTCATCTTTAATGCCTTTAGTTTAAACTCAGTCATTCTTCCTTTTGTCGCCTGTGAAACAATAGCCAATAATAATGATAACAACAACAACTCTATTTGTATTCTACCCTATCTCCTCAGGGGGACTCAGGGCGGATACCAGCAACAAAAAGGCAATCATTCAATGCCTGGGACAATACTATTGGCTGTATACATTCGCAAGTTTAACTTTTCAAGATTTGATTCTTCATGGATTTGATTAATACGTTATCGCGTGGAATTTCTATGTCCTCCAGCAGAATTCTGTGGTCAATGTTGGCTGGATGTTAACCAGAGAGTCGCACTGAAGAACCCAGAGATTCTTAAAGAAAACACCTCTCTAGACATTTTTAGGTCTTCTAGCATGATGCTATGGCCAAATTTCAGGGGAGGACATATTCTTAGAGAGCTGTCGGGTAAAAAAATAAGCATTTAAAAAATTATTGGCTGCAAAGGTGTGTCCCTTCAAAAGTGGAAGGTTACTGTTTTAGTTAAGGTGGGCAGGGGAGGTCTGGACCTCTATCTTTTGTGATGGTCTCCATTCCATACAAGTTTGCCTCACCATCATAATTTAAGAAGCAGAGTGGGATCAGATTCTTTAAAGAACTCACTAATGCTGCAGTGCTTGTGCTGCAACATATGATTAATTTTCTCATTGTTCCTACTTGGCACAATGAGAAAATTCAACATGAGAACCTCTGTTTTGACGAGATCTATGTGGTGCATGTATCATGTAGTTCTGCCACTTGTTCTTTGCTAGTCCTAAAAGCTTATCTAACTGAAGATTTGAAAGGCAACTTTAATTAAGAGCTGGAATTAGGAGACCATGTTCCCCCTCCCTTTCATGTCCCATTCCAATTGTGTGAAATGAAGACAGTTCTTCTTTCTCTGGAATTTAGTTTTATTTATTGCATTGCATGTTTGCCTTTGTTCTCCAAAGAAAAAAAAGTGTTCAAGGTGACTAACCACATGAGAGCAATCCAAAGCCAACAAGAAAACAGTGAAAATCATCATGAAGCAAATTAAGCCAGTGGATATCAATTAAACTGTAGTCATCCAAACTGTATGAATGGCCCATTTAAAGAGAGATACCATCCTGCCTTTCTTAAAAGAAGGGGCAGTGGGAACTGATAGCAATCTCTGAGGGGAGCCTGAAGAAATACCAAAATACTACAAGGCAGCCTCCCAGTCTCTCCTCCCATGCAGGGTTTCTTGGACCCATTCCGCCCAACTGTATAAAATCCACATTGAATTGGATTATAGGGCAGTGTGGACTCAGATAACCCAGTTCAAAACAGATATTGGGGATGATCTGCCTTGATATTTGGGTTATATGGCTGTGTGGAAGGGACCTGAGTCATACTTGTCCAGATTCTCTTTGGGCCCTTCCATACAGTCCTATATCCAAGAATATCAAGGCAGGAAATCCCACATTAACTGAGTGTGGACTCAGATAACCCAGTTCAAAGCAGATATTGTGGGATTTTCTGCCTTGATATTCTGGGATATAGGGCTTGTGGAAGGGCCCTTCACCTGTAAACTTATTCTTGTTAACTTACCCATTATTTATTTTTCACTATGAGATTCATGTCTATCTGTAGAAACAGGATGAAATGTGTGCGACTGGCATGTGCTCATTCTTTTTTGGAATGAACTTTTATTAATGTACACTCACAGTACATTTTATGCATACCAAAAGGATAAGAATTTGGAAATGTTACAAATGAAACATGTTTTGACAAAAGGTTGGCTTTTGAAATAAAACAGTGAACTTTGTTTCAGCTGGAGAGTGTTCTGTGGCTGTAATGAAGATAAGTCATGTGCCTTTTTGAGTTTCCCATCATTGGGAAGAAACTGTAAGCAACCTTCCTTCCTTCGTTCCTTCGTTCGTTCCTTCCTTTTTTCAAGTAAATATGACTGAGCATATATCTTAAGTATGTACCCAAACCTGTGTACATATGGGGAACCAGTGTACGTGTTTATGCAGTTTATGCAGGGGAAAAGCAGACAATAAATTGTATAAATGGAAACTTTTTTGCACAAAAATAAGATCAAATTCCACATTAAAAGGAACCATTTTACAGAACTTGGATGGAACAGGAAAGCTGGGTGGGATACTGAGAAATGCAATTAAAATGAAGTTTATAGGATTTGATATCCCAATCCCAAAAGAGTTTTCAGCATTTGGAATGTACAGATGTGTCTTTAGAGTTATGTGCAAGACCACAGACTATATATTGCTTACCCATTCTTTAGGGAATATGTACAAAAGATCTCAAGGATAATCTTCAAATAATCTGTTCTTAAGGGAATGGCACACCAAATCTGAATAACATAAGGCACTTCAATTGAAAAGAACAGTTATAGGCCTTCTACAGCATTAATGTCTATAGCTCGGATTGAAGGCGAGAGAGATCTATATATTTCTGGTGTTCCCATTGCTCCAGAGAACTACTATTAAAAATGTTCTATCCCAGTGAGTGTAGTTGTTAGAATTTCTGCTTTTAAAAGGAAAGGAACATCTAATACTTACATTTGTAGAGACTACTTTGAAGATAAAGGTTTCTCCTTGTCATTATGTCTAGTCTAGACTGTACTTTATGCCAAATAATGTTTTTCCTGTATAATAACAGTGCAGGAGGCATTGTACTGTGTCGCTTGTGTATTATAGTATTGATTATAGTATAGTCCTCCAGGTGTTTTAGTCTTCAATACTTAGAAGTCTAAGCTGAAGTCCAGAATGCCTTGAAGACCACTGTATGCACCAGAGAGAAAGTACCTGTACTGTAGAAAAAGCAAAGATGCCATTGATGCTCTCCAAATTCCTGCTGAATTGGTGTTTGTAGGCATTATAATTTGGAACTAAGACTGAAGGATGATATGAAGACAGCATAATAAGAAGAGTCTGAACTACCATTAAGCAGAATGAAGCATTTGCCTCAGGTGGCAAATCCTGAAAGGTGTGGTGTAGTTGTGGAAGTGTTGGAGAAGAGAACTGCATGTATTTTCTGAATAGTAGGGCTCTTATGGTCTCTCAGCAAGTTACGTCCCAAGGGTGTAATGCCAATGGGGGCAGCATCCTATTCTTTACCTCAGAGAGTAGACAGTTTTGGATAGCACTGCTACTAAGGAGAAAAACATGACAAGTGAAAAATAAGTATTGCATATGGGAGGTGGACACAAAAGGAGCAACACCAAAGAACATTGGCCAGTGAAATAGTGAAGTGGGATTTCATTGAATTGCCCTTGGAAAATAGGATTACTATTACAAGCAGTAGGTCAGTAGATCAGTAGATGAGAAAGTGAGAGCTCTTTAAACATAGTAATAATCTTTTGTTATACGGTCCCTCCTCTCAGGCATTCTCACAAAAGAGAGATTTATATAGTAAACCACCTCTCATCTCCCCAAAGGGTATGTCTTCTTCTTCTTCTTCTTCTTCTTCTTCTTCTTCTTCTTCTTCTTCTTCTTCTTCTTCTTCTTCTTCTTCTTCTTCTTCTCTAATGAGACTGTTCTAAAAATTGGGATCTATAATACATTCAGAAGATTTTGAACAGTGTGCATCTATGATTTGGGGTTTAGAAGTTTTAAATTCCAATGCTGTGCTTGATAAGACAGATCTGGGAGAGGACCATATTTGGTGAAAAATGGAAACTCAACAAAACCAGCAGCTATAAATTATGAATGCCTCATCAATTAGCATCCAATGGATCTATAGGTGTGCCTTCCAAGTGGAGAGCCAAAGAAAAGATGAATTGAGACCATCAATGAAGACATGCATGCTGCCAACCTGAGCCCTGAGGATGCCCAAAACAAAGCCCTGTGGAAAAGACAGTTGCAATGCTAACCCCTCCATTGGGAAAATAGTTTAGAAAGACGAAGAAGGATGTATAGGTGTGCCCAGAAACTAGGTTAGGCATATATTTACTCTTTAACAACAATTGTCTCTGGAATTCAGTTTACTTTTAGATGCATGACAAATTGTTTAAAGTTGTCTAATCAGTTATAAGTCCAACCTAAATATTCATTTCAAGCTTTTAAGTGCTATTCATTTTGGCAGTTCCTTATGACTCCATCAAGAGAATCCTCATTAGTCATGATCCCTGCTGCTGTGTACAGTGTATGATAACAGTGTTAGGAATATTCTGTGAATTTCTGGCATTAGAAATGCATCCTTGGCATTTTACAGTGATCCCCATTTATATTTGAGAATGCCTCAAATACTTTAAAATACTTTAAAGTAGCATACGTTAAATCACGTCTTTCCAATTAACTGCAGTGAAGTTGTGCTGGACTTCATTAGATATTTTGGTGGCGGCTGCTTGTTTCTATTGAATTATTTCTTTCCAAGGATAGAAAGGCATAAGTTGTATTTCCCAAAAGTGACAAAACAGTGATAGATCATACTGACATCTATGAGTTTTTATTAGCATGAATGAAGATCCATTTCACATGCAAGAGGAGAGAGGTCTTTTTTCATTTATTGAGGAATAAATAGCATTACCAAACCCACTCTGAACCATGTATATCTATTCTGGTACTCAGTAGATAACACTATACTAGGGCACAGTAGACTTGACCTAGTTATCTGCCATGCATTTCTTTGGGTTACATTCTTGTAACCCACCTCTGACAAAAAAGACAAAATTATCACAAGTTTCTTTTCTTCCAAATACTTTTCCATATGTAGGATTTATATTTGTTTTCCCATATTCTAATAGTGAATCTGTTGCCCAAGTGTGGATTCTTATGCAATCCAAATGGCACAATCTACCAATCATGTGTCATGGAAAAGTAAGAGATAAATCCAGGGGAGCTCAGTAGACTTCTGCTCTCCATGCTCTCCTTGAAGCAAGGTGGGTCCCACCTATCACCTTGGTGGTCAAATAATAGGGATACAGTGTATGGGGATAAGCACACAAGCTGTAAATCTAATGGGCTCAGCTTGACCTCCTTCCCCCATTCATGAGTAACTGAATAAGATCAGAAGACAATCCTCCTTTTGGTCCTGTCCCTCAGAGAAGCAAGTTTGGTGAGGACACACAAGTGAATGTTCTTGATGACTGCTCTCAGGCTCTAGAATTCACTTTCAAATGAGCCTTGTCTGACTTCCTCCCGGATGTCTCTATACCCTTTCATTCAGGTTGAATTTTGACAACTGAAAGCCTTTCTACACTGTCATATAATCCAGAATACTAAATCAGATAATCCACATTATCTGCTTCAAACTGTTTTTCCACACTGCCATATCATCTAGTTCAGAGCAGATAATCAGGATTTTATACAGCTGTGTAGAAGGGGCCTGAGTTTGAGGACCCTTTCAGACAGGCCTTATATTCCAGGATCTGATCCCAGGTTTTCTGTTTATCCCAAATTATCTGGCAGTGTGGACTCATATAATCCAATTTAAAGCAGAAAATCTGGGATCAGATCCTGGGATTTAGGGCCTGTCTGGAAGAGCTCTTAGGCAACTGAGATTGCTTGCCGCGAAGGAAGTTTTTTCTGCTGGCTGTGTGCTGTATCTTCTTGAACAGATGTATTTATTTGTTTCAATTTATTTATTTCTGTATTATGTTTGCATCATGCAATGGGGGTTCTCGGCTGTTTGTAATTGTAAGCTGTGTTGAGTCTCACTCTTAGAACAAAGGTAGCATATAAAAGCAAAAACACACAATCAAGTTTACTCACTATTAAGAACCCCCATTGCTCGATTCCTTGCAGAATTTGTGGTTGCACTCTGAAACTTTCTAAAACTGATCCGCTTTCACGTGCCAACAAACTTCTTGCAGTGTCTTTGGGATGATCTGGAAGCAATATATAATTTAGTTAGTATGCACAGAGGAAAGCCACCTGTACCAGTTTATTCTCAAAACATGACCCATGGGGCATTTTTTAAAAGGTGACATAACACACATTCAGATTCCCAGAAGACAGCAAACAGGCTGCTTTTGTGAAGACTATGAATTTGCAGTTCCTGCTTATGTGTATACATAGAAAGTCTACAGCAGCACACACTTGCAGAATATAATGTCAGATGCATGCTTCCTTCCAGATAATTGCACCTTGAATATAACAAAGATATTCTTAGGGAGAAACTTTTTTGTATAACTGGATAATGCAGCCAAAAGATCAGAGGAAATCTACAGAAGTGTTTGTTTACTGAAGAGAAAAGGCTGAATTTCTTCATTCTGCGACAGACTTTGCCAAACAGCTATGTTGTCTTGTCAAGGCAATTTAATTTGGTGCTGTTATATTTCAGGCTGCAGACATATTTTCCAGATAAAAGGCCCAGAAGGGTAACACATGGCTGCTAGCTATTTGTCCCCAGTTGTCTGCATGAGTCCCGAAGCACTAGCTCTCTCTGGCATATATTATAGGTATTAACAACTATATTGCATTGGAACTCAAAGGCAGAGCTTGACCATTTGTTTGTAACCTCATTTAGGGGGTTGCAAAGGATTCTCAGGCCCCACTACAATAGGCAACTGTGCTGAGTGATCAGTCAAAAAGGTGCCGGGAATGTCTCTTTCTCTGGCTTGTGTAGATGCGTGTCTATACATTCACACCTTATGTTGTGCAGTCTCTCTCAATTGGGTTCCACTCTCCTCCTTTAATCCCTTCTTTCTTCTTTCTCTGTTTTTTGCACTTCTACAAATTGATTTGCCAAATCTTTTTAATGGTGGGAAGAAAAGCTGCCCCATGGGGAAAGAGGGCAATGGGAGAAGCCCGCCCTTGCCAACACATTTCCATGCTGGTTTTGACTTACAAAGCCCTATATATCTTCAGTCCAGATTATCTGAAGGACTGTATCTCTTTCTCTTAACCTGGTGGACATTTACGATCAACTTTTCTCAGTCACACCATCCACTCAAGTGCATTTGGTGGGAACACAGGAGAGAGTCATTTCGGTGGCTACTCTCAGACTGTGGAAGTTCATCCCAAGAGACCAGGATGGCCCTATCCCTGCTGGGTTTCTGCAAGCAGATCACGACCTTTCTCTGCAAGCAGGCATTTGGAGAAGCATAAGGGGATAGTGAGAGCAGGATTTGACCAAAGCGTGTGGCTGTTAGTGGTCTTGTCCCCTCGGGGAGAAAGGTGGGGTATAAATAGAGTTAATTGTAATAATAATAATAATAATAATAATAATAATAATAATAATAATAGCCAAGAACAGCTCCCCTGTATTTTTTTCTTGTGAGACACTCTCTCTTTTAGAAAACACCATAGGGTTAGATTAGGACTACATGGGAGAACGATTCAAATCCCTGCTCCAGCCATAGAAAATGAGTAGGTGACTCTGGGCAAGTCACATTCTCTCAATCTCAGAGGAAGGCAGAGACAAATTTTCTTTGAATAACTTGCTAAAAATCTGCAAAACACAAAAACATGTCAATATAGCCCCCCAAAAACCTACAACAACCCATGGTCAGTTTGCTATAGGGTTGTCACAAGATGGAGACAGTTTGAAGGGAGGCAGCCATGACTATTATCACCCTTTTAAATATTGTTCAATTTCTTCATATTGTTCCATGCAAATCAGATTTTGTAGGTCTACTTAGATGTTTTCTAAACCCATTAAATGCATTATCATGCTATTTCAATTAATTTCTGCAATTTACCTTTTCTATCTACAAATATTAATTTAGGTTTAAATGTTTGATTTATGTGTAAGAGTACCCCATTTCTTGTGCTCTTGTTTGCAGACATAAGCTCTTGCCCATACTTCAGTTCTGCAAATGTATACAGTCTCTTTTAATTAAGAGTCCCAAAAACAAATAATTTCATATTTGGGATCTTTTTAATGCCAGTTTTTTTCCTTTTGTGGAGCAAATTCAGTCCATTTACAATTCCACAAAATTATTTTCAGGTTCATTGTAGTTGTTTTATTAAAATATCTTCTATTGTTGTTATTGCTTTTTAATAACTCTTCACTCATTGAAATGTCTCCTGGAGTCTCTGTCTTCTCCCTTTTCAAAACCTGAACAGTATACTCCTCCTGATGCAGTGCAGAATTGCACCGTTGCTGCTTCCTTTTCCTCCTCCTTGGTTTCCATATCACACTGTTGAATCATGTTTAGCTTGTGGTGATACAAAGGCAAGGTCTTAGTTTACTTGAGTCAATCCATCTGTAGAGTGATCTCCCTCTTTTCCTACTGCCTTCTACATGGGTAGTAGGAAAGCATTATCATATTTTCCAATGCAGTCAGTTATTTCTTGATATGTCCAAAGTACAACAGCCTCAGGTTTAGTTATCTTGTTTTCTAAGGGTAGTTCAGGCATTGTTTATATTAAGACCCATCCATCTTTTTAGCATTCATGGTA
Source organism: Anolis sagrei (assembly GCF_037176765.1). Taxonomy (NCBI): domain Eukaryota; kingdom Metazoa; phylum Chordata; class Lepidosauria; order Squamata; family Anolidae; genus Anolis; species Anolis sagrei. The sequence continues at coordinate 87,213,494 of NC_090022.1, forward strand.
CCTATAGAACTTTTCTCCAAACTCACATTTCAAATGAGTTGATTTTCTTCCTGTCCATTTTCCCCACACTGTCAAGCTTTTACAATCATACATAGAAATGAGGAGATGTGGGTTCATAAAATAAGAATCTTTTAAATATATCTGTGTGTTCAGTCAGACTTAAGATAGGTTCAAGCCATTTTTGCTTTAAAATAGCTTTTAAAACCATTTCTGCCTTACAGTTTATATTTCTGACTCTGAGAAATCCCCTCTTTTTGATAAAAGGGCCCCTGCATTCTGTAACCTGGCCCTTTGTACTTTCCTTTCAAGTGTTCTCTTTTCCACTTGCTTGGGGAAATGCTATAGACTTCAAGTTCTGACTATAAATCCTCTGGAATATAAAACTTTTTTTCTGTCCTGTGTTGTGACATGCTTTGCTTGTGGGCTTTTCTTGCTGATGTTTCGGGTTATTGTATCTGTCATACAAGCTGATACATGAAACTGATATTTCAGAGAAGCCCGTCTTTGGGGCTGGGGTGAGGGTTCATTTTTTAAATCCATTTAAGTGTCTTTGTTCTTTCTGTCAGGGATGAAGTTGTAGCAAGAGTCCTCAACCTGAAACCTTTCAAATGTGTCAGACTTCGACTCTATCAGCTCTCCCAACACTGCACTCAGAGACTGGTTTAGCGAGAGATGTAGTCCAATACATATGAAAGGCGTCAGGTTGTGGAAGGGTTTTACACCCTTTTTACCAGTTTAGACAAACTTTGTTGAGTTTCAGATATGTACAATGAGAGAATCAAATACTGTTGAAACCTTTTGAAACATCCCTACCATTTTGTGGATTTGGAGGTTTGGTGTATTTTGCAGCATGGACAACTTGTTTCCTACATTTCTCATGATACCTTTGCACACTCTCCAACATTTCAAATTTGAAAACCAGGGCACATGTGGGCGAGCAACATCAGCATGTAGTCAAGATGAAAAAAATAGGAGAGGTTATGGCAGTTTTCTTTTACCCGTGTCTGTAGATAAAGGCAAGAGTGAAAATTGGGAGTGATCCTGGACTCATCACTGAGTCTGAAACCCCAGGTCTCGGCAGTGGCCTGTGAAGTTTTTGCACAATTAAAACTTGTGCACCAGTTGTGCTCGTACCTTGAGAAGCCAGACTTGACCACAGTGGTCCACACTCTTGTTACATCCCGAATAGATTACTGCAACATGTTCTATAAAGGGTTGTCTTTGAAGACTGTTTGAAAGCTTTAAGTAGTCCAATGGGCAGCAGCCAGATTCCTCACTGGAGCAGCATACAGGGAGCACACAACCCCCCTGTTATGTCAGCGCCATTGGATGCCAGTCTGCACAATTCAAAGTGCTAGCTTTAGCCCATAAGGCCCTAAATGGTTCTGGCCATATTAGCTGTCCAAATGTATCTCCCTTTATAAACCACCTCAGAGGTTAAGATCTTCTGGGGAGGCCCTGCTCTTGGTCCCACCTCCTTCCCAACTGTGGTTGGTGGGGATGAGAGACAGGGTCTTATCAGTGGTGGCCCCTCAGCTGTGGAACTCCCTCCCCAATGAAATAAGATTTATTTATTTATTCCATGCATTTCTACCCTGCCATTCTCCCCCCAAAGGGAGACTCAGCCCCTTCTCTCCTTACCTTCAGCAAAAAAGCTTAAGACATGGCTCTGAGACCAAGCTTTTGACCTTCAGGAAGAAATTAAAAACATGGCTGTGGGACCAGGCTTTCGGACAGTAATTTTTCAGTGCAATAAAAATACAAAATAGTGCAATTACAACTGGAATGGCTTCAGACTATGATTTGGATTCTGTGGTTTTAATAATTGGTTTTAATGTTGAGATGTTTTTAACTTTTTGGTTTTTAATGTATATATGTTTATTTTATTCTATTGTATGTATACGTGACATTGAATTGTTGCCTACTGTAACCTGCTCTGAGTCCCCTTCTGGGTGAGAAGGGCAGGTATAAATATAATAAGTAAACAATTAAGCAAATAAATAAATAAATAAGATGGTGCCCATTTCTGAGTTTATAGTGTACAAACTATGTTTGCATTTTGAAGTCAGATTTCACAAACTGAAGTGAGATGCAGGCAAATGGGGGAAAGGAGCCAAAATTGGGACATTTAAAAAGCTGCTGAAAAATTGGGATGGCAGAAGATTGATTTGGGTTGATCCAAACTGGAACTTTCAGAGGATATGCCTTTGCCAGGGTCACATAGATATTGCCAGTCACCAACAGGGAACAACCTTAAAATAAAGCAGATCAATCCATTCCTAACTCAAACCTTTGTATTCTAGACAGACCATCTGCATTTCAGTTCTCCACAGGGAATTTGTGCTGTAACTAAATGCATGCCTGGCGAGAGACCAATGTTTGTGTTAACTATGCTGTTTTTGTCTATCACACCCAAGCTTCTCTTCCTACACCATCGAAAAGACAGAGTGGCAAAGCAAGGTACACATTCAAAACTTGTATTCCTGGGCTCTCTTACTCAGGATTAAGTCCTATTGAACGGAGTAAACATGCAGTGGATTGCAGTGCATGTTAAATGATGCCCTTTGATAGGCTGAACAGTGTAGATTTCTTGGGCAATGGGTCTTATGCAAAAATGTGTCTTACCATGATATACTAGTAAGACTAAGCCCTATATTAGTAGGGGAATTGACTCTGATGTGATAAAAATGGTATTCTCAAGGCAGTCTTCTCTTAATTAGTTTTGAACTTGATATAGAGATTGAGGGGAGGAAGAGAGAAAGCCTGCCGTGATTTTGTTCAGCAAGAATCTGACATTTGGAAATCATTTTCCCTCACTCAGAATGGAAATGAAAAACTGAAATGTCATAATCTGAGTACTTCTGAAATATCTTCATTCAGAGATGTCAACATGAAAAATGTCAGTATTTTCAATTAATATTCCAATTTTGGTGTGTTTCTAAAAGTTTTGAGGGAATCTTAGTGAATGGTTTGCTTTAATTTTTTGTTTTGCCTTTAGAAAGAATTATCAATAGGAATAATGTACATTTCTTGGGGGTTTATACTTTCCAGATGACAAATGTGTTCTGATGAAACTGTTGGTGAGGTAGAAAGGCTTCAGATTTCTTTCTTTTTTAAAAAAATTAAATATATCTGGTATGTTCTGGAATCTTCCTTCAAGTTTATTTCTGTGGAGAAAGATGTGATTAGGTATTATAATCTCTATATCAAGTTCATTATCTTTTAAATAGTCTTTTTTGAAACCTAGATGTAAGGCTGGAATATGTAACTATTAGGTGGAGTGGGAGAGTCTTGGGTAACATATATTGTCAAAAAGCCAAACCTTTTTGTTACATTTCCCCAGAAAACTTCTAACTGCATTCTCCTGCACAACAAAGTATTCCTCTGCACATCAAAGCTTGTGATTGCCTTTCTTGCAAAGGTTTTAACTATATTCCCTTGCAACCTAAATGTATGTATGTATGTATGTATGTATGTATTTATATTGGCCTGCTATGTTTTTGGTATACTTGGGAGTATGCATTTTTTAAAACCTGAAAGTAAACTAGAAGATGATTCCTGCTTTACGGTGTGTTTGAAGAAGTGCTTCTCCTGGACCAAAAACAGGCCTGACAGACCTCCAATAATGCAGTTACCTCCCTTAGTTCCAAGGAGTGGCTTTAATGGGGAGGGGTAGTGGTGATGAGGCAACTGCCTCAGTCAGGAGGTGCAGGAGAAGAGTGGCTAGTCCTCAGGCATTAGAGCAGGGGTCCTCAAACTAAGGCCCGGGGCCCGGATACGGCTCTCCAAGCTCATTTACCTGGCCCTCACTCAGGGTCAACCTAAGTCTCAAATTATTTGAAAGCACACAACAACAACAACAACAACAACAATCCTATCTCATCAGTCAAAAGCAGGCCCAGACTTCCCATTGAAATACTAATAAGTTTATATTTGTTAAAATTGTTATTCATCTTAATTATTGTATTGTTTTAAGTGTTTTTTGCATTACAAATAAGATATGTGCAGTGTGCATAGGAATTCATTCATGTTTTTTTTTCAAATTATAATCTGGCCCTCCAACAGTTTGAGGGACTGTGACCCTGTTTAAAAAGTTTATGGACCCCTGCATTAGAGGATAGGACTGTATGGCATACTACCTGCCCTACAGCCTTTCAATTGAATAGCTCTTTTCAGGTGCAATAGAGGAGATTGTCCCATTGAATGAAAATTCCAGTGCTAATCTAGTTCATTTCTGCACATGGAATTAGGATGGGTGGGAGATGTTTGTGCTGATGGGAAAACAATTGTCTGGCCTTATGCCAGGGGTGTCAAACTCATTTTCATCAAGGGCCACAACAGCCTTATGGTTGCCTTCAAAGAGCGATTGAATCAATTGAAGGAGAATCCATGGATATAAAGGGCCAACTATCTTTTTTTTTTTACACAGTGGCCGGTGCTCTTTAGTTTTTACCCAGTTTGGGTCCCCAGATGTTACTGAATGACAACTCCCTTCACTTTTGATTATCCACTATGCAGACTGAGGATCATGGGAATTACAACCCAACAGCACTTGTGGTTCTGGGCCTGGGGAAAGTTTAAAGGACATTTCAACATCAGACAACATATCTGCAAGCCTTGTATCTAAATTCAGACCCCAATGTCTTGACTAAACAGACTAATTTGGATGATCCTTTGTGACAAATCCCATCAGTTCTTGTTGTCCAATGATGAGGAATATTGGAGTTGTAGTTCCAGCATCTGGACGGCCACTTAGAATGACATGAAAGTCTGGATTTGGCCCATGGGCCTTGTGTGTGACACATATGCCTTAGTCAGAAGCCCTTGCAAAGCTCACAGGAACCCCAAGAGATGGGAGATGGGTTGCCTTCCACATTTATGGGATTTGATTATTCACAAATTTGATTAATATGTTCTTTCTAGGAATCTCTAAGTTTTCATAGAATCATAGAATCATTGAATTGGAAGAGACCTCGTGGGCCATCCAGTTTGCCAACTTCCTGCCAAGAAGCAGAAAAATTGCACTCAAAGCATCCCCGACAGATGGCCATCCAGCCTCTGTTTTCTGTTTTCCAGAATGATTCTATATAACTGACCTCCACTTGAAGTGGAACCATAGATATCCAATGGGGTCATATTTTACTATCATTGATGTGAATGACATTTTACAGAGCAACATAGTAGCCCATTCCCTCCCCACCTAGTCCCAAAATCCCCCCAAAATTGCAGTTGAAACTTCTGTTTCTTTCATGGTTTTTCTTGAGGTGTGAAGAAATGTGTGCAGCTTTTTCTCCTGTTTTATATTTCCTTTATGAAAAAAAATGCTTAGTTACCATTAAGGTTAAATGGTATCTCATCTTTGCACCTGATTCTAGATACCGTAAACAAATTGTGTGTGGTATATTGCATAAAAATACAAATAGGTTAATTATTCAACCTAAGAATCCAGGAGATGGGGATCTAGTACCCTGTATGGATAGGATATCCTTTATTTTTTTTTATTTTTTTGCAATTTGTTATAATAAGCTTATTTCATTAGGTCATATCTTAGAAAACAGGAAATAAAGGCTTAATAAAAATGAGTGCCTTATTAACAAGCAGTGACTTTCACTCAAGGCTGACAGTCTTATCTATGAAATGCTCCTGGACTCAATGGAATCAGTAGATAGTAAGTGTAAGCTCTTCAGCCTATTAGTAAACGAAGGTTTCTTTTTTTCTTTTTGTGTGTGCATGAAACCTGATATGTCAGTAGGTATATGTACCTTTAGGGAGCCTGCTTTTAAAACACATACTTCTGTACAATCTCTCTCCTAGAAAATAGCTTTTTGGCCTTGTGGGTGGCAAATACTGCAAACTAGGCATGTGATTCCATGTCAATTAATATGTGTCAGATTATTAACTCTGCTGCAGCTAAAGTAAGATAGAAGCACTTCATGTTCAGGGTCCTGCTTTCATTAATTTCTTTCCTCCCTCCCTCTATCCTTCTCCCTCTCCCTCTCTCTATATGTGCCTTAATGGTGCCTGTTGACTTAGGGTGACCCTATGAATTTCAAAAGATACATAGTCAGAACATATGCATGAATTTCATAGGATTGTCTTAGACAAACAATAGAGGTGGTTTGGACAGTTCCTTCTTCTAAAATGTAGTCTACAGCACCTGGTATTTATTGGTGGTCTCCCATCAAAGTACTAACCAGGGCTGACCTTTGCTAGCTTCCAAGATCAAATGGGATCTGGTGCCCATTAAAAATACTGTGATAAAAATGTATTTCTCCACACACAACTTCCTGCTGTGAACTAGTGATAATATGTCCACTAGAAACCAAAGTTAAGAAAACAAACATAGTTAAGCACTATGAAACTCTTTACAAAATAAGTAAGCTTTAGATAGCTTTCTCTTGCTAGCATATCTCCTAGACATCCCTTTGTTATAGGACTTGCTTTCTGTCTCTGCAAAGGATCTTGTAGACAGAGTTTGGATTAGCATGCATCGGTTTCTGCAGGAATGGGACTCATAGTTAGGATAGCTGAAAAATGCACCTTGGTTGTTGTGTAATTCTCATGAACCATAGAGCTATGCACACCCCATTTCCCCAAGTGTTTTATTCGGAGCATCAGGGAAACTGTTGAAAGGTTTATAGCTTCATTTAATATTAGAAATCACTGGGGCCATAGGGCTGGCAACGTGGACCAGTTTCCAAACAATCTTCAAAGACAGTCCAACATATCACAAATTTTAATAATCCTGATATTAACTTTGGACGTACTGTGTTTTATATGTTTGCGCTCCTTTACTTCCCTGAACATGGGAAAGATGGTTTGCCATTTTAAGACTGTAACATTCATCCTGTGCAGAAGTACTTTTTAATGGGGCTTTGGGACTGGGGCAGCCGTGATGAAGCACAAAAAAGGCAGAAGTAAAGGAATGGGAATACGTAGGAGAGGAAGGGTATACAGTAATTAGGGAGCCAGTGTGGTGTAATGGTTTGAACCTGTCACTCAGGAGACCAGGGTTTGCATCCCTACTCAGCCATGGAAACACAAGCTGTAGAATTAATGTAGTTTGACATCACTTTAACAGCAATGCCTCAGTGCTATGGGATCCTGGGAGTTGTCATTTGATAAGGTCTTTAGCCTCCTCTGCCCAAGAATGCTGGTGCCTCACCAAAATACAAATCCCAGGATTCCATAGCAGTGAGCCATTGCTGTTAAAGTAGTGTCAAACTGCAATGATTCTACAATGTAGAGCCAGCCTGGTGATCTTAGCAAATTGCACTCGCTCAGGTTCAGAGGAAACAAAGGCAAACCACCTCTGAACAAATCTTGCCAAGAAAATCCCATGGTAGGTTTGTCTTAAGGTCACCTTAAGTCGAAAATAATTTGAATGCCCACAACCACAACATACAATGGTATTTAGAATATTTTAATGACACTTTAATAATTTCCATATGATTATTTTAAGCAATATATGGCCCTTATGTGCCAAATGCTTTGCCACTAAAGATCTAGTTTACACTGGCTTCAGTGCAATAAAGGATTTTACTGTAAATGTGTTTTTCTATGGTTTGCCTTTGTGAGGCACTACTAAAATTGGAAACATCCATGTGTGCAGTCACACCAGGTGCTTGGATTGCTTTTGAAACACATGTGACCTCTGTGCGGTAAAAGGAGTGCCATTGGGTGGTCTAACTTCCTTAGCTTCCAACATGTGCCTCCTGCTGCATGTTATGCTTCATTTAAATGCGGACATTGGGCCAAATTTACAGTGACATATTGTATATATTGGCTTTTTCTGAGAAAGAACATTTAAACATACTTTGCTCAGGATAATTTTAGTTCATGCAGGAAGTTGACATGTCAAATATCTGCCCCAGGTGAAACACAACATGAGAGTCAAAGATGCTTTCAAATGTCACACGAATAAACTCACACTGGGCCACCAGAATTTGAGCCAATAGTATTTCATCTTTGTGATTATTTTAATGTTCATTCCTTGCATAAAAGCTTTGCAACATTCTGTTTTCTCAAGAGGTTCAAGACAATCCACAGATTAGAAGAATATGGCACTGAGAGCTTGAAAGCATAATTCCATTTTGGATAACAACTCCCAGAACCCCACAGCTATTCCAACCAGTGGCCATAGCATCTGGGAGATTTTGGAATTGCAGTGCAAAATTGCAGTGTTGGCCTTGTACCATTATCCTAAAATTCTGTAGAATATAACTTTTTGAACATTTTAAAGCCCTTGAAAACTGCAGTTATTTACTCTGAGGTATGGGAAAATGGAAATGACATGTTGCATAAATAAATAAGCTTACCTTAGCAGTCTCCTGCACCAGAATATAAGACGGGCTATACTGATTCAGACCCTGTCTAGTCCAGTACTGTGTTTCAGCTGTAGCCAGCTTGGTGCCTTCAGGAAACTTGTAATCAGAATGCTGCACTTTTCTGTCTCACCTTTCTGTCTGTACAACCTAACAAATGGCCTACAGATCCACATCGCCCCTGGTATTGGAGGTGATGCAGCACTATCATTTAGGAATGTAAATCTTCAACTATTTAATCCTCATGAAGGAATGAAAAATTAAAATAGTTTTCTCCTTACTGTGGAAGAAATAAGTTATCCTTCCACAGCATTTCCCTTGTATTCAAATGCCCTAAAGTGTTGTGCAGGAATTATTCTTCAGAGAAAATCTTCCATTTTCTGTGCAAAAACACAAAAGTCTGCAGGAAAAGAGTTTCATAATGTGGAGCAACCACTGAAAAGCCACTCTGTCTTGTGTTCTTATCAGAGGTGTCTGGGACGGTTGTGGACAGAAAAAACCAAACCAAACCTTCCCCTGCTGATCTTACAGTATAGACTGACTCATATAGAGAAATATTTTCCCCTCAAATAGTTTGGTTCCAAACACATCAAATTCTGCCCAGAAATGGATCTGCAGCCAGTGGAGTTGTTTCAGCAAGACGGTTATATTATCCGTATAACCTGCCCCAGTTAGCAACCTGGCTTATGAAAGTGTTCTGCTGTAGCACTGAATTCTGATACCCACGTGTCATTAGGATATGTTGTATTGGTTTTCTCTGCAAAAGGGATAGTTTTTCTAAGCACTTTTCCAGAGGAGATAGAGTTTATTTTTAAGGTTATACCTGAACAATACCTACACATTCTGCAGGCCGGTCCTACCATACAGACTTTAGCAGAAAATGAAAGCTGTTGTGTATGGGGGAAATGTCAGAAAATAAGCCCACAACCAGGGGAAAATGGGGAAAAAATAAATAGGCAGAAGAAAGAAAACGTGATTAATATCAAGCAGATCAGAAATAACAAGAATAATAAGCTATACTACTGAAATATAAAAGGCAAAGCCATGCAAAGGTCTAAGATGCCACTGGGATTTCTTTCTATTTCTTTCCCCAGGCTATATTTATTTGCTTCATTAGGAATGAAATAATGAAATAGCCTGTGTGAACTTGACTCTAGAAACAGGGAGGGGAGACAAGCGTTGACTTGGCATACAATGACTCAGAAAGAATCTATGAGTACAGAACATGCTTCATCTTATGGCCTTGTTGAATGACTTCTTGCTCCAATGCGAAAATTCCCAAGGGGCTGATATTAGGCAGAATATCCGAGGCTGAACTTGTATCCTTTTTGTTGTAATGCTGAAAGGCTTTAGTATAATCCAGCACAGAACTGGATGCCCTTGATCCCAGGGAGAGAGAAAAATCTGTAGAAAGCTTGGCTAATTAAGCAAATGCCTATGTTAACTATTAATATCTGGTTTTTGTTTGTTTCTTTTGAAAGGAAGGGCTTCCAAACAACTAGTTGCAGGGTTTCCAATCACTCATTCATCCTTCCTTCTATATTTTGCCCTTTTCTGGTTCTCCTACCTTCTAATTCAGAATCCTCTTTAATTATTTACTTAATGTATAAAACCCACCTACCTGGAATGTTGTCTAATCAAAATCTGATAAATGTTCTTATCAAATCGAAGCTATAGTAGGCTAATCATAAAGAATCATAAAAATTATTTAGAATTATAAAACTAGAGATCGATTCTCCATGAATAACTGAAATAATATCCAGAAGGATAGCTTTATTAATCTGTTGCACAACAGAGGCTAGTGGTTCCAATATTAGAGAACTAGTCAATCTTCTCTTGGAAAGCCCAAGGTGCTGGACCTATTTTGAGAATAGGATTTAGCACCTTGGATAGTTCTACTACAGTTCTGATTAAAATGTAGAATAGATTGACTACTCACTGACACCAGAGCTTCCACTGCTCTTGTGGCATCTTAAAAGGCTCGTTTTGAAGATGGTGTACACTTTCAAATGAGCTACCACGTTACAGTGGTTGAGTATTGGACTGAGACTCTGGGAGACCAGAATTCACATTCCTGACTTTGGACATTTCTTTAATACTAGGCACTATTATGCAACCAAGTTACAAATGTGATTTTCCTGTTTTTTGACAGAGGGTTGGACTGGATGGCCCACAAGGTCTCTTCCAACTCTATGATTCTGTGAAAACACAGGCAAGTTCTCAGTCCTGCACTATGACAGTGGGGGGCCTCTTTATATGGTGAAATACATTCATGATTCCTCTGCATATGTTCAGTACTGTATATACTTAATATTGATGTTTTGGCCTAAGCCCTCTGATTTAGTTCTATCTAGAACTGATCCACTGAATTAATAATATTTACTTATGCCTTTCCTTGACTGCCAGCAATTAAATCAATAGGGTTTTGTCTACATGAGCACTGAACTCCAAAGTGGGCCAGAATATGTCCACAAAACATCCAGGACATTCCTGGATGTCCACACAACATGGTCCTTAGTATGCAGTAAATTGGGGTGTACTGGTATATCCCCAAGTTAAGCTTTGTCAGGAAATGCTCTAGAGTGTTGGCGAAACTGTGGAACACCCCTGCATTTCGGGCACAGCATTTAACAAAGTGTTAGTTAACTGCATGTCTTGTACCGCCTGAAATCTGGGTTCAGCATCCTTAAGGCTATGAGAGAGATTGTCAACAAGGTAGAATCCCACATTCTCAGGGGATGTGTTCTGGGCAATGGGCCCCTCTGCATGTCAGGAATGCTATGCTAACCTGAATCTACCTGTCCTTCACTTGTATATTTGTTAATAAATAGAGAATTCAGTGCCACAGGGCTCCAGTGATGGCTGGGCTGGCAGAAAGCCAAAGCCTACTAAAGACTGCCCCTGGAACTTCTGGCTCAGACAAACAGAGAGCCCAGATAACAATACATTTTGGGCTGCTTTCCAGAAACAACTTTATTAATCCTTTATGCTTTTATAGATGATGGCACCTCTGTTCTTCCTAAAAGAAATTGCCAACCAAGACCAGATCCACATGCCCTACAGGAAAAATACATTTCTAATGCGCTATCTCCTTCCAATGTGATTTAAAGAGGGCCAGCTATTTAGCATTTGTGTCATTGTATTTCCTTCAGGCTATTATCTTTTTTGCAATCCCCCCTCTAGCTCTTGCAATGACGTCAGGGTTAATGGGCCTCTTTACAGCAAGCTGTTGGACAGATGTCTGCATAGCCTGTGGAAATGCATGCTTTCTTCGAGTGCCACAAACCACATTATTGAAAATACTGAAGTATATAGAGCAACTTTGGGGTAAACATAATCTGGAACAAATGTGCACACAGTCAACAAGGTTCAAATATTTACATCTCTCTATAAAAACTCATTGGGGCCTGGCGTCTTTATGGCAGATTCAGAATTAGTGAGATGACATCCGCTATGGCCACATGGGATGTAAGAGATGGACTTATACACATCAGCTCAAAATTGATGTGAAGATGCTAGCAATAGGGTTTCTGTGCTGCAGAGCAGGGCAATTGGAAGGCACAGGGCTCTGTTTTTGCTCTGATGGGACCTCGTAGCAACTCTGTTCAGTTTGCTAAGAGAAACATGTTATATTAAAATGACCCTGATAAGCTGTGGAAACAATTTTGCCATGTTTTTGTCCTGTCCATTGGGCTGTATTAGAACATGTAGAAAAGGGACCCGGAGCTGTCTTTTAAAGGTGTCAATGTTGGCAGACAGGTTGCTCTTAGGTTGCATTCTTCTGTGGTGTGGGTGCTTAATTTCTTCTCCTACCCATTATCATTCAAGCATGCTTAGATATGAAGACTCCGCAAACATAATGTATACTTTGAAGAGTCTTACATGTGTTCAGTATAGCTTACTCCCATGTAACTCTGCAGGGAATACACTTTAACCAGATTTTGTAATTCTGGAGAAGGCTCAACAGTAATTGGCATCTTAATATTTCTTAGTATTTGATCATTTAATACACTTCTGATTAATGATTCCCAAGGGGTTTCCCTGTATAGTATAGGAAGAGAGTTGCTAGATCTCAGGGACTAATGGGGTATCAAGTTTATATAAGTCATTTCCAAACTCCAAACAGAAAACTAGAGTGCAATTTTTTGAGTTTTTGTGGTCTCATTGCCACGAAGGGGTGGCACTGTTAAAAACTCCAGCACTGCTTGCACAATTTCTGAGATATATTTGATTTGTTCCTGCAGCTCCCAAGAAATCTTTACAGGGTTAATGTAACTATGAGTATTTTTAAACTGCTAGTTTTACAGCATTTTAACTACCATGGGTTCATTCTGTGGAATCCTGGGATTTGGTGAGGCACGAGCACTTTTTGGCAGAAAAGGTTCAAGGCCTTGTAAAACTTTAGTTTCCATATTTCCATAGAAATGAGCCATGGTGGTAAAGTGGTATCAAACTGCATTACTTCTATAGTGTAGATACATTCATAGTGTCTTCCTTCCTTCCCAATAGATAGTATGCCAAGCTTTTCCTTCTATTATGCTTTGCACTCACTTTCTGGCTCGAAGCAAGATGACTAGATTAAAAGCTTCTTATGCCATCGAGGAACCGCCCCTTTAGCCCCAAGAACCATGTTTAGATAGGCCCTTTTTAAAAGCTGGTAGTAAAACTGAAATTAATTTCTGCATTAAAATCTAATTTTAAGTATGCATTTCCTAGGCCTAAAATAGGGCAAAATTGTTTCCTAGGTCCTCAGTGATTTTGTGCATCCCATTCTCCAGATAGACGGTTCACCCAGCCAGCTATAATATTTCATAGTACAATCCTATAAATGTCTACTTAGAAGTAAGGTCTACTGAGCCTAATGGGATTATTCTTAGTTAAACAGGTACAGAATTTCAGCCACTGTGTACCTTGAGTTGCCCTTATTTGTTCTCCAACTCACATTTTCATTTTCTGGCTCCTGGTGTCCAGAGTCCTTCTTGATATCATTCTGTTTCGTTAGTTCTGCCTGAAGTGTCAAAAAATTCTCATTACCGTTGCCATAGCACAGATGGCACGCAGAAGGAACAATGTAAAAATGTTAAGCCCTTGTTCCAAAATGAAAGGGCTTTAAAATGCTTCATATCAGTTGCTGCAGTATGAAAGCATTTGAGAAGACACTGATGTGGAAGAGAGTTGGCAATGAGAAATCACAGAAAACTACTGGGATTTGCAACAAAATGTTTCAGTAGTTTTGCAGGATGCTTCATTTCATTTCTTCTCACCTCCATTTCTGTTTTCAGTCCCACCCTCTGCACTTTTCTCACCTCCTGTCAACTTTTTAATAGATTTTCTCCCAATAACATGCAACACCCTACACCTGGTATTCCCGTATTACAAATGGATGGTGCCAGGGATGGCACCTTCTCTTATTTGTTATAGGTCTGGGGATACCTTTTCCAAAATAGAGCAATCAGAGGTCTCTTTTTGATTTGAAAGACCTTCAAAGCCTAGTGAGGAATGCAAAGTCCCCAGATTTGGATAGTTGCATCCACCCCTCCTTTAGAAGTACTTGCCGCAAAATTTCTACCAGGTTCTTCTATAGTGCAATATCTTATTTAACCATATGTACATTGTTTAATAAGTTTTTGAGTGGGAAGAAGCTGCACCCCGTGTTGAGCATAAATAGATACCATTAATAACCCTAAAACCAAATTTAAATACTGTCTCCTATTTTGGAACTTTCTCCTCATCTTGTAACTGTTTCTAGGTATTTTATATTCCTGCTCTGTAAAAAACAGATTGAAACTTTACTTCTTTTACTACCTCTCCAGAATAATCTCTCAAGAAAATGACAGCCGGTTGTTTTCACACAGGGGGGAAAATTTCAAATCCTTTATAAGAAAGAAAGAAAAAATTCCACCTCAAAATCTCTTATGATCATTAACCTTTGGAGTTCTAAAGGATCTAAATATGAAGCTAATCTTTGTAATTTAGGGCCATCCAAATAATAATAATAACAATAATAACAACAATAATAATAATTATAATTATAATAATTCATCACACAGTCCTAAATGCTTGGGCAGTGTTCAACTTGCGATTTTTTGATACGAAATCCAGAATACATATCCTGTTTGCTGTGTCATACTGTGTTTTTGTGTCAGTATAATAATAATAATAATCTTTATTTATATCCCGCCGCCATCTCCCAAAAGGGACTTGGGGCAGCTTACAAGGCACTACAAGTGTAGTATATAACATAAACAGTACATGAGTATAAAAACAATATCACATAAAAGTTATAAAAACAACCACTATCAACACTTAAATAGATATCAACCAGGCATGCCTTCTTATTTAAGCATCAACTCCAGATTGTATTGGGGGTGGACTGTATTTCTCTTCCCCTCCTTCATGGTGTCTGACACTTTAGTATTCTCTTGGGTATGTGTAAATATATTCTCCAGACCAAAAAGGGAATATACACATTGTCAGACTTTGTGAGTGCATTTCTACACATATTTCCATTGATCTTACTGTAAGGGAAGTAGCCTAAGAGCTGATAAAACAATTTAGAAATTTTGTTCTTCCCTTGTGAAATAGAGTCTTAGATTCTTTCATACCAATCTTCTCCAGTTTCTGCAGTTCAGTATTTAATTTAGCAACTACCACTGTCTGTTGGATATTATCTAAAATCAAAGTATTATAGAAATTCTGCAACTGAGAATTAAACCAGCATTTCTTTGTGAAGCCTACTTCACAGAACTATATCCTTGCACTTTCTTTCTGCTGTAGCCCAACCTCGTATGTGTTTCAGTCAGTTCCTCATTTTTGCAACCATTACTTACATTGAAATTGGATAAATTCAGCATCTTTGGATCTTCATCAAACAAAAGTGTTGCTTTTCCAAAAGAGGCAGGATCCAGGGGAAAATGAAGAGACAAAATATGGCAATTCTTATGCCCAACTTGCAGGAATAGCAATCGAGCTGTGAGTGCACAAACTCTATCACATTTATTTGTTTTTATTTCCAACAGTTATTTCCCCCCCCCCCCCCCCCACTTTTCCATTCAGTACCTGAATATGTTTCTGGGCTGCCAAACAACACTCTTGCCAAAGTGCCTTTATTTCACAGCTTTTTGCAATGAAATTTGAACCTTCTCTGTTAACTGTTAATAGGCCTGACTCTGTAGTAAAGCTGTGCATGAATGAGGTGAGTCAATACAAAACTTGGGCAGCAAGGAGAATTGATGATTTTTCTTTCAGGAGAAATGGACAGAGTAAACCCATTCCTATGGTAAGACAAGATCTGAAAGAAATGATTCCAAACCAATTCATTGATCTGAATCCTTACGTCAGTGCAACAGTGTAGCAGCAGGGTGGGGATTTCTTATGATTGTGTTGTTAAAGGCTTTTATGGCCCGAATCACTGGGTTGTTGTGAGTTTTCCGGGCTGTATGATGATGTTCCAGTAGCATTCTCTCCTGACCAATTGAAACATTCACACTTGCCTCAAACAGACAAGAGTGCTTTCTGAACATTCCACAGATATATAAAGCCCACTTGCAGAGTTTCTTTTTAAAAAAATATTTTAGCTTTATTTACAATTTCAAATGCTACATAAAACGAAGCATCTCTTTCTGCAGATCTCTTCCCAGGAGTCTTGGAACAAACAATTCATGCTTATTCTTCATTGTCAGGTGGGATTCCTAGCTCTTCATCTGTCCATTCATGAGGATTTGGATAAGGAAAGTGCCCCAGCACAGCATCAGGATCATGCCAGAATTTTCACAGGATCCAGACACACATTAGGCTGCTGATCACCTCAGCCTTGATTTGCTGGGACTGTGTCAGCTCTGGGAACTAGCGATAGTGAGCTTCAATATGCACACATCCACTGGCACGCCGGACTACGGGGCCCTTTTCTGCCAGAAGGATTCAGGTAGTTGCCCAACACAATGATCCAGCCATCCTGGCAGCCACCCCTGAGTGCCTTCACTTTCATAGTTTCTAACATATCTCACAACCTCCGAGGATGCCTGCCATAGATGCAGGCAAAACGTCAGGAGAAAATGGTTATTGAACATAGCCATATAGCCCAGAAAATTCACAGCATCCCAATTTCTTATGATTGTTACCTTTTGGCATTGATAAGAGTCTAAATTTGAAGCTACTCCTTGGGATTCGGGGCCATACAAATAGATATAATTTCTGCTATGTAAATCACCTAGAGCATCTGGAGGGCGATTAATAAGTAATTAAAGATGATGATGATGATGATGATGATGATGATATCAACTCCAAACAAAGCAATGGACCCAGTAGGAATAACACAGTTTGCATACTGAATCTGTGGATAAGGGGCTGCACTGTTAGTCCTTCTGAGAAGCTGAAATTGGTTCAGACAAAGTTAGTGGTCTGGATTACATCCATAATTACACTTGCTTAAAAAATAAATGAATCATATTACTACAGATAATATATTTCGCTTTTACTTTTATTCTTGACAAAGCAGTTGATTTTTAGGTGATTAGATGGCAAAAGACCCAGTTCCAGGGTGATCATTCAGACCAAGTATTCCCATCAAAGCATGGATCATTCTTGAGCATGTACGTAACTTTCTGAGCTTCTTTAAATCTATGTACTTTTACCATACATAAAGGCTGCAGTTCTATTAACTGATATAAATATGGCACCACAAAAGTGACAGCTGGATGACAAATGGCCATGGACTGTACAATGACCGAAGATTGTGATTGAAAACAATACCTCTCAAGAAATATAAGTTTTCCATGCTCCAATCCATGCCCCAGGAGTGTTGATGGACCTCTCTACAATCCCCAATATGATTATATGGTGTTCTTCCAGTACAAGTAAAGTAAAAATATAGGGTTCTGTATTAACCATAGTTACGGATATTCATGGAGAGTCTTGGAATATAATGGGAGGGGGAGAGTTGGAAAATGTCACTCACTGTGTGCATCTCCCTACTTTCTGGGGGTTCATCCATTGTGAATGACTTATAAGCCAAGGTCCTGGTGAAGAGAGGAATGTAGGGAACTGTTGGGAGATGTTGGGGAATGTTTCTGGATCTCTGTGGAGTTTACTCATTGGTTTGCTGGGGACTTCATGTAACGAAGGCTCTGCTCCACACAAACAATGCCTGCATGCTGTGAATATTGAGCAGCAATAATTAGTCATTCTATGACCCACCAATGCTAGATAGTGTACTTGACATCATTATAACTTTAGCATACCCTCCAACTATTCCCATTTGGCAGGGCATCCCAATTTTCCATCTATCAACCCACTTTTTTAAACTGACCTCAAAATATACCAGTTTTTCTGTCCTCCTCCAACTTTTCTGCTCTGTCCTCACTTTATAGACTTCATCTGCTGCTGTCTGAATTCAAATGTCAAAAATAATTTGCATTCAGTTGACTCAGAAGAGGGGAAAGGAGGGAGCAGAATCTTGCTCTTCCCAGTAGACTCTGGCAAAAGGAAACCGCTGCAGCCTCTCGTTGCTTTTCTGTTCTTTCTCATTAATCACTTTTGTCATCTTGTCCACACGTTGATGTTGCTCAGGTACAAATGTCCTTCTTTTCATCTGTGTGATGTTGGAAGGTATGCCTTGGCTTTTCACAAGATAGAGATATTGGGCACTGGATGAGCATATCCTCACAAAGAATACTGACGTTCCTCATTTGTATTTATTGACCCTGAGTTCTTAAGCAGTGGCCAACAGTCTGAAACACAAGGTTTGTGCTGGAAGAGTACGCTGAGAGTCAGGTTGCAAGCTACTGAACAATTCATATGAAAGTATATTGTTCAGTGTGGGGGAGAAGTACATTTTCATAAGCAGCAAAGATGAAGCCCAACATAAATCATTCCATTTGGGGTTGCCCTGTGCTTAATGTAGAAAGCAGACTAATAGATCAATGGAATGTTACCCAGAGAAATACGTTCATAATATTTCTACATTTTCTTTTTCAATCCTGATAGAACTATACAAGTGTAAACATGCCTTAAAAAAAAAAAGCTGGCAAATAGCCAGCCATGAGAATTTTAAATAAAAGATAGAAAATGTATTGCTGGAATTTAAAACTTCCTTTCTGCCCTGCTTCCAATTGGAAACAGTATAAATTATTATAGCTTTAGGGCAGTTATTACTTACAGTAAGAATGCAGCAGAAGGTTGTAATGCTTTCTGGTTTTCTTTTGGTCTCCGGTTTCATTTAAAAAACTTGATTTACCAGTCGACCCAAATTATTTTGTGTCTTTTTGCTTTAAACCCCCCCCCCCCCAGTATGCTATTCTATTCACTATTTTAAGCAATAATATTAAAGGTAGATAGCAGTGTACTGTTATACAAAATTGTAATCCTACGCATATTTATTTACCTTGGAGTGAGTTTTGTTAATATGGGGCTTATTTCAAATTCAATAAGCACAGGATCCGGTTTCCACATTTACCAAGTAGCTTAAAGGCTACTGCTCTATACCCCAATTTCTGGAGAAAAGCCCCTTTGAACTCAGTGGGACTTACTGTCCTGATTTTGTCTGTGCAGTAAAGACAAGCAGTCTTTATTCTCCGAGATTTCACAGATAAAAACTGGGACGCAATTGGGCAACATCAGAGTATGGTCAAGGTAATAAAATTATGACTGAGGAAGAACAGACAAGCTGAGAGAAGCTGCAGTAATTCATTATTGCCTTATCTCCAATGGAAAGGGTAGGCTGTACCTCTCTTCTTTTCCTTCTCACAAGTTAACAGAGTGAAAACTACTATTGTACCTTGAACTTAGTTTGAAGCAATTGAAGTAAGCCAAGAGGATGAAGGGAAACAGGGATTTTTTTAAAAAAAAACCCCAGCTGAAATAGTGGGATGGCATAAGATTAAATCAGACTGTTCCTGCCAAATTGTGACAGTTGGAGGGTATGGCAATTGACAGTCAGCACTGGTAAAGCCTCACACAGTCAGCAAATGATCAGGCAAGGAAAATCCAAAGTCAGCATCTGGAAAACATGCCCAAGGTCAATGCAAACAAAGCCCTACCAGAAAATCAGGCAAGCCAAGTGTGGGAGATTCAAAGTGTTTGATTCCACTCCAGAGTTGGACAATGTCAAGACAAGCCATGATAGAAATCCAAGTATTCCAGAAATGCAAAGCAATGGATCAGGTCTGGTTAAGGAGCAAACCACAATAGCAGTCCCAGCAGCCTCTGTTGAATGGAAGAACTACCAAAGTTTCACCCACATAATTGCAGCATTTCAGGGGTTTCTTGAAGAATTCTCTGCTAAGACTCCTTCATTCCTGAGATATCTTCTACTGCCACTGAACACTTCCTCTAGGCAGCTCATTTCTTTCCTTTCCTTTGAGGTACCAAAGATCTCTGGAGCTTGGGAGAAGCCCTGCCTGTGCTGCAGAAGTCTCTTAATTTGGAGGGAATGGCCCCTAAAGGTGCTTCCAGATCACAGCAGGATAGCACACTCTGATCCCAGGCTCTGCCAGTTCTTGCTAGGGAGTATAGACCACATTTAAGGGGGCCTCTTCCAGTGATACAGATGATCTTTTATTTTTTACTTACAGGATTGAACTTTACATCATTTAAGGCCCTTGCTTTGCCTTCTGCACTCTGGCACAAGGGAGAGGAGAGGCAAGGAAATTGCCCAAGGTGTACCCACTTAACCCATAGGCTCTTTCTTTTTCAACCTATTATGAAAGTTTAGTATTCCTGGTTTGGTCTGGGACTATCATGCTGGAATATCACTATATCGGTTTTCAGAAATGATTGCTACATAACATCTTTCTCTGGAGCTTACAAGAAACCTTACCTCTTCTTTGTCTTCATACTTAGTAAAGGCCAGTCAGTCAGGACTATAGGTAACTGTGTTTGAACTTAACCAGGTGACTGTATTCCCCAAGTCATTAAATTAAATGGCAGAAGATAGAAGCTACAAGGAATAAGCTGGTATATAGGGTACCATAGGAGCCTGAAATAACACAAACAGAAGACCCCATTCTGTGGACCAGAACAGAGAAAAACAGCAGGTTGGTCTCCTAGAGCCAGAGCCATAAGTAATGTATTAGAAGTAACGACATTTTTGCCATTTACACATTACGTTTGGGTGTAACATATCCAGGATCAGTGTTCCTTTTTGCAAAATAACAACTTGTAATTTTGTGAGAACCAGTGTAGTGCAGTGGTCTTGGACATTGGACTATAACTCTAGCATGGAAATCCACTGGGTGATCTTGAGGAAGCCACACTCCCTCAGCATCTGAGGGATGCAAAGGCAAACCCACTTTGAACAAATCCTTCCAAGGAAACCTCGTGATGGGTTTGCCTTAGGGTCACCATCAGCCAGAAACAATTTGAATACACACAAAAACATCTGTTTTGTTACACCTCCTTCCCCATGATAGAAGTAACCACCCACCCATCACCTTGTTTATATCCTGCCATTCCTCCAGTCTGGGACTCAATATGGCTTCCAAAAAGCAGAATACAATTAAGCACATATAGTTAAAAACATAAGAACAGTATAAAATAACAACAGAATTAAAACTAGTTAAAACCTTAAATTCAAAATGTTCATTTGTTACTTTTTTCTCTTTACGTTTTTGGAGATATTGCTTTAAAAATGTAGTCTATCTTCTTACTTTAGATGGCTATCCTGCTTGCAATGAGCAGTAGCCACATCTTGACACCAGGCTTGGTTGAGGATGATGGGGATTATAGTCAAACACATCTAGAGGGCCCTGGGTTGTGGAAGACTGAGGTACAGTTATGTCAGCACAGAGCCCCCAGTGGTGCAGTGGGTTAAACCCTTGTGCTGGCAGGACTGAAGACTGACAGGTTGCAGGTTCAAATCTGGGGAGAGCGTGGATGAGCTCTCTCTGTCAGCTCCAGTTCCCCATGAGGGAACATGAGAGAAGCCTCCCACAAAGGATGGTAAAACATCAAAACATCCGGCCATCCCCAGGCAACGTCCTTGCAGACGGCCAATTCTCTCACACCAGAAATGACTTGCAGTTTCTCAAGTCACTCCTTACATGAAAATCCCACTTTGATACTCTGACAAAGGTTCAAAAAGGGTATTATTTTACCCCTTTCTTCCTTACTTATGGCTTGGTCCTTTTTGACAGGAAGTGGGTTTTATAGTTTTCATAGCTTAAAAATAAATTCAGAGGAAAACACATGTAATTTCTAGCTGTGCTGCAAGCTTTAGCAAGAAGTAAATCTCTGCTTGTGTGGCAAGAAAGAAACATACATATGCTTATACTAATGAGGAGAAAAACTACTGTTAATTAAAGCCAGGGCAAGACGATGGGTCTGAACTCCAGAGCCTTTGAGAAGCCGTTGCAGGAGCCGTGCAGTCTTACTTCATTATGGGTCTAGAACATGAAGTTGTGCTGTGAATGTGAATGAGGAGACAATTAAGGCCCTTGTTGCCGAGTGTTCTGCCAGAGAAGACATTTAATTAGCGGTAGACCTCATACTGCAAAACCTGTAGATTGCTGTCAATTCCGAGTAGGGTGGCAAATTAAACTTTTAAAGAAAGCCAAGTGAATTTGAGCGACTCTGGTAGCATTTGAAGGAACTGGGGAAATGACCGTGGTTTCACTATGTTCTTTCATGGGGTGGAACACAGCCGTGATTTTTGTGAGGAATAATGGTCATGGGAAAAAAAGGGGGGGGGGCAATGTTGAGAGTCAAGAAAAGAAACTTGCCCTATCCTAAAATGGGAAGAAACATTTGCATTTTTCCAATGACAGAACACTAAAAAAGCATATTTGCAGATTTGGGCTATTTGGTTTTGAGAGGTCAGGAGCCAATCCACAATCATGGAAGAGCTCTTATATTTCAAAAATGCAATGTGTGTCAAAACTATCAGTCCTGCAATATCATGCTGGAGTAGCTACTTATGCATCGGGTTGAGGGTTATGATAGCTATTTGCATGCTTCCATCATCCCCAAGTATGTTAGTCCATTCACTTGAACAGCAGGTAGCAACAGTTCAGATTGGTGAAGCAAAATCATAGGAAATAAAGGCTGAGATCCTGCATATGACTCATGGAACATAATGGTTTTGCACGCCTAGTTCCATCTTTTTCTTCTTTCGTTGCAGCTTCTAAGTCTTACACAACCACTGTTACAGGTAGAGGAAGGGGATGGACAAAGGGGACTACCTCTGACCTCCTGCAGTTTGCTTCATAGATAGAGGAAAGAGCATTATTGTCCTGCTGCTTCTCTCTATTGCAAACTGCAGAGGGTTTTGGGGAGGGTGGGCATTCCTTGCTACCCAGTAATTCCTCTCAAGCCTTTGCAGCTAAAGGGAGGTTGCACAAGAGACTAGAAGATAGTCTTTTACATCCCAGTTTCTCCATGCTAATGTCACAAATAGGATTTCCAACTTGTACCACTACTTCTCAACAGGTAAATTCAAGGGATGCCAACAAAGATGTTTGAAATGGAATCAGGTAACATACATTTAGGGTTCTTTATTACTTTGCTGTCAAGTGGTGTGATTAATGTATGATACAGTATATGAGTACAATATGGGTGATCACATATTACTTTCAAATCTATCAAAGCTATAAAATGAGTGGCTGAAGTGAGAAAAAAAGTAATGAAGCGTGTGACTGTAAGACGAAAATAAAAAAAGAAAGTTGGCACTAAGTATTTTAAGTCTTTTATTTTATTTTCTAAAATCACATTTTGGATTACAGCTCCAAGAATCCCTGAGCTGGTGTGGTTGATGGCCTTACTAGTTTGGATATTCTGGAGCACTGTAGTCCAACTAAATAACTTATTGATATATGTCTGTTTTAAGTTATCTATTAGCAAAAATCATTTCAAATACATTAACAGGCTTGAATGTTAGATTAGGACACTGGGAGACAAGAGATCGAATTCCCACTTTGCCATGGAAACATCTAGAGAGCAGGAGCATCAAATTCATTTTCACATAGGGGCACATCGGCCTTATGGTTGCCTTCAGAGGGCTGTTCATAATTATAAGGCTGTATAAACATAACTTTATTACCCTGGCATTGAAAGCTTTACAGGCAACATAAAATGACATGACGGGCTATACATGAACCTTAGGAAAGTTACATTTTTTTGGGCTTTTATATTCCATCCTATCTCAACCTCTGATGAGGGACTCAGGATGGCTACACTCTCTCAGCCTCAGATGAAGGCCATGGGAAACCCCGTCTGAACAAATTTGTCTGAGAAAACTCTGTGATAGGGTAACCATAATTCAGAAATCACTTGGAACCACATAACAAGAATAACTAGGAGGAGTAAAAATGTCCCTAAGTTTGTGTGCTTCCAGGAGGCACATTCCTGACTGAAAATATACAGGTTGTGTCATTTAAAAAGTGGTCATAATGTTTAATTTAATATTTCCAAGCAGCTTGACCCAGCGATACCAGAGGCACTCCAAGTGGCCAGCTTCTGATCCAAGGACATTTAACATAATGCCAAGTTCTTTTAAAAACTTTGTGTTTTTAAATACATTTTAATTGTACCCCAAACTTGCTTCTGACACGATAAATAAAATAAGCAGCTAGAAAGTTGAAAATGAAATTGTGAGCCAGGTTTGCCTTGGAGATTTGGTGTTTAGGATTGGAAACTTGAACAGAAAAATTGAATTCCTCCAGCATATTTTGTACATACTTACATATATAATTGTTGATAAATGCCAAATATTTTTGTGGGAGAATCCCTCTTAAAATTTTAGGGAAGGAGAGTAATTTGCATGAACTGGCTCAGATTTTTACAGCACACCCTGAGAGAATCCGTACAATGTGTAAAATCTGGAAGCTGTCCATCAGACCTGGATATTTATGCAATAGCTGAAAGAAAAGCTGCACACAAAACCCAGGTATCTGCAGTTATTCTGGAGCTGAACCTTCTCTTTTATTTCAGCAGCTGGTATTTTAATAATCAAAGAGTCTAACAGAGTCATTCCAGAAACAAGTGTAAAAGGTTTGGTGAATCTGTTTAATAAGTTTTAGTTTTCTAGAAATGAAAATGGAATGTGCCCTCTGTTTTAGTCATTTGGAAATCATCATAAGGAAATTGCTATAACGTTATATGGGCAGCGGTGATATTTAATCTAGGCACTTTTTAGATATTATTCTTGGTCCAAACAGCACTGTGACAAGTATGGGAGCAGCAAAGGAAAGAATTGATCACGGACAAAGCATTCCTGCAACGGCTAATACCTTCTCTGCTGTGCACAAGGGGTGTATCCTTCATTAATATTGTTTATGAAGAAAGCAACAATTAATTTGACTGGTTTTCTTCCCACTGCAGAAAATTTTACTGAGAAAGGCACAGTTTTCAAAGAGGGTTTACAATTGTGGATTCATTTTGCACAAGGTTTGCATGTGGTATGCTTGTGCTGAGAACAGCATTATCTGTACATTGAAGAATTATTTTCTGTACTAAAAACTTTTTTATCTTCACAGTAAATGCTGTAATTCACAATTTAGTCTACACATGACTTGCATGTTTTGTTTTGTTTTTTTGGGGGGGAGGGTTGGCAAAAAAAGATAGAGGAAACACCATTATCTATTTCTGCACAGAAATATATTTTCTGTGCAGAAAATGTTTCCTTCATGGGAAATACTGTTTTCTGTGCAAACGTTTTGTACAGAATAAGTCCTGGTGGATTACAAAGATTCTTGTCATTCCAGCATTATTTTCATTAGGGTTTCCTGAATCTCAAGAAATGTCTTTTTTCAACCATTTTTTGGAATATTTTCCATTCTGTACTGACTCCACTGATGGTACCCAGAGGACAGCTTGTCTAGCAGACCTTAATCTTCAGGCAGGTTGAGTGCCACAGATACTCAATGCCTTGTCATTCAGTACTGGTTATATCTAAATTATGATGAGATCCCATAGCCATGGAGGTGGAGGATATGTTCTCAGCTGGACCATGGTTAAGTGAAACTGTAAATACAAACAAACACCATTGAATTAGGTCACTTCTAGTTTCAGCATAGCATAAAGTGGCATTGCAGGTTCTATAGATTTGCTGGGTCTTCTAAGGCCACTCTACGGTAACTTCTGACAGAAGTAAACACAAACATTGCTCGAAGGATTTAGCAAATTCATCGAGATACCAGTCCCTGTCATGTGTAAGTGAAACTGCAGGTGTGGGTTCTGTGGTTATGGGGTTCTTATTGTGTATTACTATGTTAACAGGAATGTGAAAAGCAGGTGTGGTTTGAGCATTGGGTTACAATCAGGTTTGAATTGCTTCTGAGCCATGGAAATCCATTGGATGACCTTGGGCCAGTCACATTATCTCAACATCAGGAGAAGATACAACTAAATCACCTCTGAACAAATCTAATTGAGAAAACACTGCAATTCCACCATAAGTTAGAAAACACTTGAAGGTAAAACAACAACAACAACAACAACAACATTAATGGAAATAACATGGGGTCACAACATGACATCCAGCAGTTTGACATATAAAAACAAAATGAAAGCTAGAGGTCTTTCCTTATATTATTCTACTGCTTTTCATAAGTCTTTTGGTAAATTGTTGACATGATAATCATGGACAACATCATCTTATCCATGTGAGTGAAGGCTGTGCTTCAGATTTGAGTACTTTTTGTGCAAGATTAAAAATAAAAACAACCACTACCACTCCACCAAAGCCAGCCAAGCTTGAAGGTTGATCTTTGTGCTCGCTCTCTTATAAGATGAAAGATCTGTGAAAAGATGAAGCCAGATTTGTGGAAATACATTTTTACTGAACTGTAGAGCAGAGGGCAACACTAACAAGGTTTGTGAGCTTGTACTGTTCCCATTTGCCTTCCTTAATGTCTAGTTTCTCCAGCTGTCACCATTGTGTCTTGCAACTGCTAATTAATTTTTTGTACCTGTGTCTGCAATATTTTTGAAATTGAAATGGTTTAAGTGGTTAGAGAAAAACATCCGGGCAAAATGCAACAGAGTAGACCAAGTGAGAGACCCAGCGATGCAAGGTACCTTGCAAATCTCCGTTCTTCTCTGCCAAATATGGAGAATATTTTGCCCTTCAGATGTCATTGGGACTACAGCTCCCATTGACCTTGAGTAGCATAACCAATTCTTATGGGAGTTGTAGGATCACACACTGTTTTTTCCTTTATTGGTCTTATACCACAAGATGTGCACCTACATCAATTCTTAATCCTGCTAATTGCAAAAGAAAAAAATATGCAGTGCATATTAGGATTTTTAAATTGCATAATTATTTCATCTGGTGTGCAGCAAGCTCACATGTTTCCCCACTCCGGCAGTCTCCATTGGTTTTATTAATCAGTAGAAAATTACATTTTATTTTCATTGTGTCACATAGCTTCTAGGATAAAGGCTGGTCAGTCAAATGTCATTTCTCTCTTCAACTGAAGGTTAGCAGACCTTTCTGTCTTATGTTTGTACACTTGAAGGCCCAAAGTCATTGTATGGTCCTTTCATTTTTTTTCTGTCTTTAAATGCATGGCAGCATTATATTCTGCTTTTCAGCTGAACAGAGAAAGCGAATCTATAACTTCCTATCCCACAAATAGAAAGGAAGAAAGATGACTCAGCTCCTGCTGATATCACAATCAGTATAACTTGGTAGCATAGGACAAATGCTGGTAGGGTTGTGCAAAATGTGCTGCAGGATGTTCCTCTCGCACAAACACAAACACTTATAGTTTGAATAGAGAGCAATGGGGACATTCAAGCTTGACAAAAGAGTCAAAGTGGCCACTGTCACTTAGCTCTAGTGACAACTGTGCCATGATAAATCACACGTTTGACACTCTCTATTTTTTCCTTTTCCCATCTTTAAGTCTGATCTCCCACCCATGGCACTACCTTTTTAGAGTGGTGGGATTGTGTGCTCCTGTGAGGTAAGAGACTGCTGATGGCAGTAGTGCAGCCGGTAGATTCTTTCCTATCAGACAGACCTTTTGCTGACGAATCAAACTGAATGTGCCAAACAGGTACTGGGCAGCAGTAGAAGTGGAGGGTGATACTGGCAGAGAATTTCCCAGTCATAATGGCAATGGCACCATAGCAAATGCTAGATAGTACTGCACAGAAGGAGGCATGGTAAATACCTTTTAACTGACTTTCACAAAAACCCTATGATGCAATAATCCAAAATGAGGGGGGGGGGGTACAAGATGGGGGGGGGGGTACAAGAGCTAAGTAAGGAATCAAAGGGAAATTTAAACCAAGAGTGAGGATGCTCTATGGCATGCAAATCAGTACATTACATGACCAACTAGAAATAAAAAGACAATGGGAACAATACATCAAACAACATAAAAGGGATGAAAGGATGACAGATCCATTAAAGCAAGAACCATTTCAATATGAATCTCCAATTTTAGAAAGTGAAGTGGAAGTTGCACTCAGAATGCTTGTGAGAAGGAAATAATCAGGAATAGAAGATACACCAATTTGGCTGCTTCAAACTAAAGAGAGGGAATCTACACTAGTTTTAATTAACCCCCCTGTTAATTCTGTTTTTCTGGAAAACAGAAAAAGGGGCCATAGACTGGAAATGCTCAATATACATTCCAGTCTGCAATAAAGGCACACCAAGGATTGCAGTAACTATAGGACCACTGCATTAATTTCCTATACAAACAAATTGATGCTCAAAATTCTATAATGAAGTCTTTTACCATATATGGAAGGAGAAATGTCAGAAGTCTAACCTGGGTTCCGAAAGGAGCAAATATTTTGGATAACAGAGCACACCAAATAACTTCAGAGTATCAGCCAATGCTTTACAGAGTATAGCAATTTTTATTGTATTAGTCACAACATACTATGGATCACTCTTAAATAAATGAGCATGCCACAAAATTTGATTGTCCTGAATTCAGGACAAGAGATTACCAACAAGACAGAATATGGGAAAAAACGAATAGTTTCTAATTGGTAAGGGAGTCAGGCAAGGCTGTATTTGATCATCCTATCTGTTTTAACTTGTATATTGAATATATCATAAATGAAACAGGATTATACTTAGAGGAAGGAGGCATGAAAATTGCAGGAAGAAACATCAACAGTTTACAATCTGTAGGGACATCATGCTGCTAGCAGAAAATAGCAAAAACTTGGAACAAATACTGAAGAAAATCAAGGAAGAATGTGAAAAGTTGGGTTTACAGTTGAACATTAACAAAACAAAAATAATGATCACAGATTATTTGCATAACTTTAAAATCAATGATCAAGACATTGGAATAGGATTTTCCATACTTGGCTCAGTCATTCATCAGGATTGGGATTTCAGTCAAGAAATCAGAAACCGATTCTGGGCAACTATGAAGGAATGAGACAGCCACGTAATAGATGAACAGACTTAACCAAGGAAGCCACAATCCTGAGTCTGAATGGCCTGAGCATGGCTTTTGATGATAGGATGATTTGAAGGAGTCCATTCACAGGGCTGTCATAAGTCAAAGTTGACTTGACGGCAGTTAACAATAACAGTATATGGTCTAGGACTGGGTGACCTCAGGCAAGTCACACTCTTTCTGGCTTCGAGTATGGCAAAAGGAAACCTCTTCTTGAAGATAGCTTGGAAAAAAAGCTTTTATGACAAAGTAACTATAAGACACAACTTGAAGGCAAACAACAATAATAGCATGCCTGGGCAGGTTTTTCTACCATCCATTTTGAGTGGAAGAATCTGCCCCTTTTCTACATACCTTTAAAAAAACTGGATGCATGATTCACACTTTCATGGCTTCTCCTATGTTTTTGTATACACTTTTCTGTGCACATTCTTGAAATAAGTGTGATCTATCAGATATGTTTCAATTATGAATGCCCAAATGCAAGCAAATGAAGTTTTTTTTACTTTGTTGCATATACTACTTGATCACTATTAGCATTAGCTTGTTGCTCCATTCATTATGCTCTCCTTTGCAATAAGAAAGTTAAACAAAATCATCTTAAGTGTGATCTTAAGCAGAATATTGAAATTACATCATACTGGTTTAAACTAAATTACCATATATTGCATTTTATGTTGAGGTGATTTTTCTAACTTTGGCATCCTCGGGGTTTTAGCAACATTCTGTTTTAATATTGTTGAAATCCATCTTGCATTACATGAAATTAAATAAATTAAATAAATTGGAGTGGATGGTCTTTCCAATGCAAAATTCTATTATAATAATTAACATTTTAAAAAGCTAATGGACTTTTGTGCTATAACTTTGGATATTGTTATCACTAAGTCATCCACTGTAGTGGTGTTCTGTCCATGATTCCCTCTTATCATACAGCTGACTCCATTACTGTAATTAGATTCCAGAAGAAATCCTGATTCCTTGTCCTTATGTGTCCCAATCCAAGGCTTTGCTAATTAGATTCCAGAAGAAATCCCATTAGTCCAATGTTTTACTTTGCCCTTCCTAGTCAAGTAGAGACACTAATGTTGTATTTTCCTGCTGCAGTAAAGAATTCACCTTGCTTACTCTCCGCATCCTAACTGCTCTCCTGAGAGTACTAAAGTGTGCTTAAGCATATTGTGAGGGTTTATTCAAAATGTCTGTGGCACAGGCAGTAATTTGAAATGTTCCATCTTTGTCTTGTCACTTTAGGCTGGCATGATTCGCACCGACAAGGACGAGTTTTTCATTGAACCTCTGCAGAAAGGGAAGCAAGAGGAGGAGGAAGGTAGGACACATGTGGTGTACCGCAGGGCAGCTGCCAAGAAAACACTTCCCAGTGAGCACCCAGACATCCAGCATAGAGGTAAGGCTGAGAAATTAATGATGTTTGAAACTGGGCGAAAAGCATTCACTCCGTAGCTGGTATAACTGTAAAGTTATCACTGCTTTTGTGACCTTGAGCCAACTGGGATCTTTTTGAAGAGTATTTTTTTTATTCTAAAAGTGTTGAAATACAAATGCTGGATAGTGGAGACCTGCCTCTAGAAGAGTTTCCAGGAAGAAAGAATGAAAGGAAGGAAGGAAGAAAAAAAAGAGTCAGTGGGTCCTAATATGGTAGTGGTTCCTGGCCTACGTGGTGTAGTAGTTTGAATGTTGGACAGTGGCACCGAGAACCCCCCTGAGCAGGCCCTTAGCCAGGATTTCATTTTGGGGGGGGGGGGGCTGAATTTTTTTCAGGGGAGGTTTGGGGGGGCTGAGTTTCGGGGGGGGGGCTGAGTCTGAGTGAAAGAGGGTCTAGCCTAGCAAACCTTTTGTGTCATTACCCCAATATCCCCATGCATATGGGATATATTGAGTATGGTGATCAGATCATGATATGAATAAACATAACAGTTTAAATAATGCACCAGTAAGGCCTTTTCGCGAACCACCATGAGAATTTCAGCTACATGCCTGCCCCTGAGAGACCTTGGGAGGCAATACTAGCCCTGCACTTTGAATCATTTTTGCCAAGAAAATGATTTGATAAGGTCAACATAAGTTGGAGTCTTAAATTGAAGCATATAACAATAACTCTGGCACGATGGGAAGAAATGTTGGTTCCTCACGTTGGAGAACTTAAGAAGCATGGGTATGGTTGTTGGGTTTCATCCCTGACTGCACAAGTCTCCAGCTCTCAATGATTAGTTAGCATAGATAGACTGAGGGATTCCTCCCCAATTTTCTTTAGCTAGTTGATTTTAAGAAGGGGTATTTATTTATTTATTTTATTTTATTTATCATGTCAAGAGCAACTAGGCATTAGTATTACATTTTTAACAAAACAAAACAAACAAACAGACAAAACACAAAGTTTGCAAGCTTGGTAGTTGATTAAATGTCCTTTGACCAGTAGCTGGCCACTTCGAGTACTTCTGGTGTTGCTGAAAGGAGGTCCTCCATTGTGCATGTAGCAGGGTTCAGGTTGCATTGCAGCAGGTGGTCAGTGGTTTGCTCTTCTCCACACTCGCATGTCGTGGATTCCACTTTGTAGCCCCATTTCTTAAGATTAGCTCTGCATCTCGTGGTGCCAGAGACCAGTCTGTTCAGTGCCTTCCAAGTCGCCCAGTTTTCTGTGTGCCCAGGGGGAGTCTCTCATTTGGTATCAGCCATTGATTGA
This sequence comes from Anolis sagrei, assembly GCF_037176765.1. Classification (NCBI taxonomy): domain Eukaryota; kingdom Metazoa; phylum Chordata; class Lepidosauria; order Squamata; family Anolidae; genus Anolis; species Anolis sagrei. The sequence goes on from NC_090022.1 coordinate 87,244,888, forward strand.
GGTTCTGGGTTTGAGCCTGCTACTTTTGGACTCTCACTTGCTGGAGTGTTCCAGCGAGTGTCTCTGTAGATCTTAGAAAACTATTTCTTGATTTAAGTCATTGACGTGCTGGCTGATACCCAAACAAGGGATGATCTGGAGATGTCACTGCCTTGGTCCTTTCAGTATTGACTGCTACTTACCCGTGGATGTCAGGTGGTGCAATACTGGCTAGACAGTGTAGTTTCTCCAGTGGTGTAGGGAACAGACACCCCGTGATAATGTGGCATGTCTCATTAAGAGCCACATCCAGTGTTTTAGCGTGGTGAGATGTGTTCCACACTGGGCATGCATACTCAGCAGCAGAATAGCATAGTGCAAGGGCAGATGTCTTCACAGTGTCTGGTTGTGATCCCCAGGTTATACCAGTCAGCTTTCGTATGATATTGTTTCTAGCACCCACTTTTTGTTTGATGTTCAGGCAGTGCTTCTTGTAGGTCAGAGCACGGTTCAGAATGACTCCCAGGTATTTGGGTGCACTGCAATGCTCCAGTGGGATTCCTTCCCAGGTAATCCTCAGAGCTCAGGATCCTTGTCTGTTCTTAAGGTGAAAAGCACATGACTGTGTTTTACATGGATTAGGGATCAGCTGGTTTTCCCTGTAATAGGCAGTAAGAGCACCTAGAGCTTCTGTTCTACCACCCCAAAGCTCCCTGCTTGAGCAGTAATGGCATGATCATCAGCATAGATGAAACTCTCTGTCCCTTCTGGCAGTGGCTGGTCATTTGTGTAAATGTTGAATATGGATTATTATTATTATTATTATTATTATTAACTTTATTTGTACCCCGCTAGCATCTCCCGAAGGACTCGATGCGGCTTACACAGGCCGAGGCCTCAAAACAATACAATAAAAACATAACACAACAATAAACAAGCAAATCAAAACAGTTAAGCAAACAACAACAATGGCAATACATCAAGACAATATTAAAACTGGTTCGGCCGGTGCGATGGGGTACAGGGTTAAAAGTGCTGAAATGGTAGGAGGAACGTAGGATAAAAGTGCAGTGTGCAACAACATTAGTTGTGATTAAAGTGCTACTAAGGCTTGGGATGGGGATTCCTATTCTGGGAAGGCACAGCGGAACAGCCAAGTTTTTAAATTCCTCCTGAAAACTGCTAAGGTAGGGGCCTGTCGGAGATCTCTTGGGAGGGCATTCCAAAGTCGGGGGGCCACCACAGAGAAAGCCCTGTCCCGTGTCCCCACCAAGCGCGCCCGTGACGTAGGTGGGATCACGAGCAGGGCCTCCCCAGATGATCGAAGTGAACGTGAGGGTTCGTAGATGGAGATGCGGTCGCGCAGGTAGGGTGGTCCCAAACCGTTTAGGGCTTTGTAGGTAAGCACCTGCACCTTGAATTGGGCTCGGAAAATAAATGGCAGCCAGTGGAGCTCCTTAAACAGAGGGGTAGACCTCTCTTGATAATGAGCCCCAGTTAGCATCCTAGCCGCTGCCCGCTGGACCAATTGAAGTTTCCGAGCCGTCTTCAAGGGCAGCCCCACGTAGAGCGCATTGCAGTAGTCCATTCTAGAGGTGACCAAGGCGTGGACCACCCCGGCCAGATCAGCCTTCACGAGGTATGGTCGCAGTTGGCGCACAAGTCTCAGTTGCGCAAAGGCCCTCCCGGATACCGCCGACACCTGAGCCTCAAGTGTGAGCGAGGAATCCAAGAGGACACCCAAACTGCGGACCTGTGGTTTTAGGGGGAGTGTAACCCCGTCCAGCACAGGTAACCACCCTATACCCCGATCCGGTTTACGATCGACCAGGAGGACCTCTGTCTTGTCGGGATTGATCTTCAGCTTGTTCTTCCTCATCCAGATCGACACAGCGGCCAGGCACTCGTCTAGCACCTGAGAAGCCTCCTTGGAATTAGGTGGGAAGGAGTAGTAGAGTTGTGCGTCATCCGCATAGAGATGGCACCCAACTCCAAAACTCCGGATGACCTCTCCCAGCGGTTTCATGTAGATGTTGAAAAGCATGGGAGATAGAATAGAGCCTTGCGGGACCCCACAGGTCAAAGGCCAGGGGTCAGAGCAGGCGTCTCCCAGCTTCACCATCTGGGTTCGTCCCTCCAGGAAGGACTGGAGCCACGACAGAACCGCGCCCCCAAGACCCATCCCAGAGAGACGACCCAGAAGGATACCATGGTCGATGGTATCGAAAGCCGCTGAGATGTCCAAGAGAACCAGCAGAGTCACACTCCCCCTGTCCAGCTCTCTGCGGAGGTCATCCACCAAGGCGACCAAGGCTGTCTCAGTGCCGTGACCAGGCCTGAAACCAGACTGTGACTGATCTAGGTAGTTGGTATCGTCTAGGAAGCCCTGGAGCTGCGAGGCGACCACCCGCTCCAGCACCTTACCCAGGAAAGGGAGGTTGGAGACTGGTCTGTAGTTATTCAGCACCGTGGAGTCAAGGGAAGCTTTTTTGAGGAGTGGACGAACCACTGCCTGTTTCAAACCAGATGGAAAAATCCCTTGCTCCAACGATGTATTGATAATCAATACAAACCAGTCAACCAACCCCTCCCTGGCTGATTTAATGAGCCAAGATGGGCATGGGTCTAGAGGTGAGGTGGTCGCCCTCACAGCCCCAAGAACCTCCTCTACGGTTTCAGGAAGAACAAGCCTAAAAGAATCCCACAAAATTGGACAAGCAGGTACCTCCGTCACCTCTTCAGGCACTGCGATGGAATTGGAGTCGAGCTCGAGGCGTATCTGGGCGACTTTATCTGCAAAATGGTGTGCGAAATCGCGACACCGAGCTGCGGGGTCATCAGGGACCTCCTCCACCGCAGGTGGGTGGAGGAGCTCTCCCACGACCCGAAACAGCTCCGATGATCTATTTGCTGCAGATGCTATACGAGCGGTCGTGAATGACTTCCTGGCCGCCCGTATGGCCACGGAGTATGCCTTAAGAGAGGCTCTAATATGGATGAGTTCCAGGCCAGAGAAGCAGATGGCGGAAACAGAAGAACGGCTTGCCTCAGGGGAGCGTGCTTGCTCCATCTATGTTCAACATTATTTAGTGGTATTTTCGACTATCCGTGGGGTTCCTGTATTTACTAGAATTTCCCACCCCTACTCTAACTCATGAGGTGACCTTGGACCAGTCACTCTCTGTCTTTAACTCTGACCAACCTCACAGGTCTATTGTAAAAAGGAGAGGTATGAGAACCATCTTCAGGGACCCTAAAAAAGAGCTCTTGCTGTTAGTGAGTTCTTCTGAAGTGTAGTCATGATCTCCATGTAAAATAGTACAAGGCTGTGGCTATAATACTACGGATCACAATTCATTGTAGAACTGTGCATTGTATAGAATATGCAAACTACAAGAGTTCCTATCATTAAAGGAGGGAATCAGTGCATTGTATGGGACAGTTACATTTCTTTCTTTCTTTCTTATTCCTTAATAATTTTGGGGAGAGAATATCTGGTAGGGAGATTCTGGGAATCATGGTCCTAAAAAGTAACAGTCTCTTTGCAAGATTTTTTTTCTCTCTAGAAGAGAATTTGGAGAGAGAATGCATGAAAAGGCCCTTCCTCCAGTTATCCAGTTGGTTAATTGGAGGAAGCAAATCTGAAGGGAATATATCTCCATAATATAAAGAAGTGTGTTTTGTCTCCCTATCCATTACACTATTTCACTATGAGTCCCTGAAGACCCATCTGCTCTTTTTTATAGTTACTCTGCTAGTAAGTATAGGACCTTGAATGGCTTCCATTTGTACAAAGGGTAATGAACTGGGGACCAGTTGGACTGATTGCCAAGTACAAAATACAAATCTATGCGACTGTCATTTTTTCTGATACAGATTGCTGAGTTAATAACATGTTTATGCACAATACGCCAGTGTTGGAAAAATATTTAACTATCACACATTTTTTCTCCCAAACAAAAGAACTTGAATATGATCCACACCTTATGGCACTACCTTTAAACATCTTAGATGTTAAAATAAATTTTCCTGAGCAAACGGAACTTTGTTAAAGCATTACTGCTGTCTGCCCATTCAAGAGGATGACATCTTGTGACAACAATGACACAAAAAAAAACTGGTTGAAATACATTACATAGGCGTTGGCTCTGGAATGGGGAGGAGGATTCAAGCCTACCCCAAGACCAGGCTCAGAGTATTGAATCCCACCAATATGATCTGACAAAACTGGACCATGAAGTCTTCTATGAAATTGAGTGTCATCAGGATGCATAAATCAGAAATTCTAAATAATCTAAATGATCAAGTACCAAGAGTTTTTGTCCTTGAACTTTCATAGGAATAATAAGGACTGTCTGCAATCTATCGTTATGCATACTTACTTGGAGACATGGAATACATTGTGTTTCTTCATACTTAAGAATATTTGAATAATAATTGATGGGGAAAAATAATTTTCCCTCTCCTTGTAAGTCCTGCAAGTGGGCAGATATAATGGACTGTTACAAAACCAGTATAGTAACCTGCCTGGCCCCTCACTTTATAAACAATTTTAGGCTATCAGGTAAAAGGCTTGCTACTCTTGTTTTTGGAGTGATTATTTCTTTATTTATTTATGGTATTTGAATACCGCCTTTCTCAGCCTGAGGGCGACTCAAGGATGTTTAGGGAACAATTTGATGTCTTCCATTCGGCAACAATTCGATGTCTTCCAAGTTGCTGGAAGAGAAGAGAAGACTCAGAGAAGAAAGAGCAAGAGAAGAAGAAGAGAAGACTAAGTCCGGATCCAGACCGGCCTTTATCCCAGGAGAATCCACGTTTATTTATCCTGGTAAACTGTGGGAATGGTGTCTGGACTGTAGAAAAAGGCACCGGAAATAGTGGATTTATCTCAAACCTTCCAAGAAGGTGTGGGATAAATCCACTATCAATCCACTATCAAATTAATCCGTTAATTCATTTGTAGCGAATTAATTTGGGACTGTCCAGAACGTTGTCTGGACAGCCCCTCCAGCTGTTACTTAGAACTGTGTTCCTCCTTAGAGATACATGTGGGATTCTTCATCCATGACAGAAGGAGAAACATGAAAAAACAGAAGAACAGGTCACTTTTATATGAATAAAACTTAAACACTTTTAGATTGTTAGGCAAACAAACAAAGAACAGTTGAAGCCAAATTGGTTTGCTTGACCTAGCAGATAGAAATGAAGAACCTTCAGGTGGTGTAATACAAATTTCAGTACTTCTTCAGACATCCAATTTTCTATTTGCTCACTGCTTGCTTCCCAAGTGTAGTTAATGAAATTGAAATCCTATTTTATCAGTGCATTTTTCTTTTTTTCTTTAATCTTTTCTAACCCCTTGCCATCATTACTGTGATTTGTTCTATTCACATACCATAGCTTGAAAGCATTACTTTTGCACCACACACCTCAGAATCCCCCATCCAGTGTACTAGTACTTAAATAGTATTTAAATACTTAAATAGTAGGCCTGTGCGGTTTCGTTCGTTAATTCGTTATTTCGTTATTAATTCGTTATTTTTACCACATCCGACGCGATTTCAAAACACATTTTTAAACCCGGAAGGGTTTAAAAATATCGAAACAGCAGCCCCATATATTTTATGAGCTTCAGCTCGTGTCGTTAATGGGATGGAGGCTGCTGTGCTGCTGGTGCCTGGGAGCCAATCCGGCGGGGCGAAGGGGCAGCGCGAGCGCACACCCAGTGAGCCAAGCACCGCCCCTGCCTGTTGGGCGCCCGGCCCGCGCGCGCTCACCCTTACAACCGGCCTCCGCGCGCCATCCAATCGGCTCCGGCTCCTGCGCCCTCCTCCTCCTCCTCCTCCTCCTCCTCCCAGCTGTGTTGCAGGAAGTGCCAGGAGGAGGAGGAGGGGGGCGCAGGAGCCGGAGCCGATTGGATGGCGCGCACGGCTCCGGCTCCTGCGCCCCCCTCCTCCTCCTCCTGGCACTTCCTGCAACACAGCTGGGAGGAGGAGGAGGAGGAGGAGGAGGGCGCAGGAGCCGGAGCCGATTGGATGGCGCGCGCGGCTCCGGCTCCTGCGCCCTCCTCCTCCTCCTCCTGGCACTTCCTGCAACACAGCTGGGAGGAGGAGGAGGAGGAGGAGGAGGGCGCAGGAGCCGGAGCCGATTGGATGGCGCGCACGGCTCCGGCTCCTGCGCCCTCCTCCTCCTCCTCCTCCTCCTCCCAGCTGTGTTGCAGGAAGTGCCAGGAGGAGGAGGAGGAGGGCGCAGGAGCCGGAGCCGATTGGATGACCATGTTCCAGAAGCATTCTCTCCTGACATTTTGCCCACATCTATGGCAGGCATCCTCAGAGGTCTGTTGGAAACTACTAGGCAAATGGAGTTTAGTTTATCTATGGAATGTCCAGGGTGGGAGAAATGAAAGCCATTCAATGCTAATCAAGGTGACCATTACTGCAACATTCACACTTACAAAATGTTTTGTAAATATTTACGAAATTAAATATCGAAACAAAAAAACACCCCAATTACAAATCGATTTTAGAAACAATTTTTTTCTTGATCAAACAGGCCTATTAAATAGGTTTGGAGATTCTGGAAGTTAATAGTTCAACATATCTTTTCCCAAGCTCTGCTTGGGACTGTGGTTTTAAAGGAAAGCCAGCTGACTTAATAACATTAAACAGATGAAGGCATCACACACTTGAAGGGGAAAACCATGGCAAAGAATGAAAATTGGGTTGGCAGAGGTCTCCACATGTGTCCTCCTATGAACCCTGCTTTCTCATCAGGGTCCTGCCTTCCACATTGTAAAAAATGTGTTGCATCTTTTCCACAGAGCTTGGATTCCTTCAGCCCATTCGAACCTTTCACATCAATGCCTTGCAGACATTTCTCCTTTTAAAGTAGTGGAATGTCCTAGAAGAGAACACATGCTAATAGAATGGCACAAGATTGTGTCAAGCTGGAGATAATTTCAGCTTTAATCAAAATGTTTTATGAGTTTTAAGAGAAAAGGAAATGTGTCTTGGCAAGGCATTCTGGATTCTGGATGGAATTGAATGACAGTAACAGACTGAAGGAGATAAAAATTCCAGCATTTCTCACACAGAAACACTACATGGAATGAGGAAAATAGAGTATCTTCAACAAGCACCACTGTTAGTGGTTCAAGCAGAAAAGTAATAATATATGAAAAAGATTAAGTGGAAAATTCTCATTTGTATTGATATTCATTTGCAAGATGGAAAGAAGTTTTTTTTTTTAAAAAGGTTTTTTATTTGCAGCCAGAAAAAGTGTTTATTATTTTATTTTCTATTTTATAATTGCATTTGTATCAAAAGTAATTGGCTTACAATTTTATACACCATGATAACATGTTTTCCCATTATCTGAGGGATATAGTCCTTAAGGTAAACAAAGAATTAATGATGTGATGGTTGAAGGTTACATTCTCTGGGGATCAACATAATGCAATCTCAACAGAGATCACAAGAGACAATTGCCCAATGAGGACAAATGGCTGAGGCGTAGAAGCTTCAAGATGCTTCCAAAATGAAATGTAAAATAACAGTACTATGATTTATAGGAGAGACTTGGCAGAATTTGGGACTAATAAGTGCTCCCTACATTTCCTTCCCTAAGAAAGCTTGGTCATTTATGGCTAAATTGGTCCAGGCTCCTAGCTCCAAGAATACCCAAAGACCGAGAATAGCTAGAACCTTCCACTAACTTCCCACTAAGTCATTGAATCACATCTGATGGTAAGTAGATAGAACTTTGGCATCCCCTGTCCTCTTCACGAGCAAGAGGTGGGGCCAGAGCCACACACATGAAGCAGAGTTAAAGCCCCTGAACTGCACAGGATGTAGCTCTGAGTGAAAATGTTTACCTCTGCTAATAAAGAAGTACTCGCATTTACTTGAGTCTAATACGCACCTCAGTTTTCAAAACCCAGAAACCCAAAAAAGTATTTACCATATTATGTGAATCTAATGCGCACACTAATTTTGAGAAGGTAATTTAGTCAAAAAAGGTGAGCATTTGATTTGAGTAAATACGGTATTCTGACAAGTGCTTTGCTCAGTTTATTTGCACACCCTTGAACTACTCTGTTTGCCACTTTGCAGAAACTATCAGTTATAATTTATTTCATTTGGCTTTTTATCATTAAGTGGAAAATAAAATTAAAGACAATTTATCAATCATCACCTTTCTTGCAAAGAGGAAACCACTATAGTTGGCCATTCAAATTTGTGGTTTTAACTTTTTTGAGATTTGATTAATATGTTGTCTCTAGGGCTCCCTAGGTCCTCTGTTCTCAACTTCTGCTAGAGGTTGACCAGAGTTGCATCTGAGAACCTAGTGATTCCCAGAGAGAATACTGTAGGACTTTCTAGGTCTTCTGGTGTGATTGTATAATCAATCTCCACTGCTAGTTCTCTAAGGGGAAAAAAATGCCTTTTTCTACAGTTTTTCCACTTTTGTTTAGTTCCTGCAATCCTAACTGCTACAAAAGTAGAGGACCTACAGTAATTGTGGTTATGAGTGTACCCTGACTACCTGGAACAGGAACAAACAAAAATAAATTCAGGAAAGTTGCAGCCAGTACAGAGAGCTAGACAAGGAGAAAGACAAGGGTCATGACATTTCTGGAAGCAATTGTTGAGGTTTGGGATTTGTGTATCATGAGTATATCAATAAATGACCAGTGGCAAAGAAGACTGACATCATCATCATCATCATCATCATCATCATCATCATTGTTAGAATCTTGCTTATCCAACATAAATGGACTGGCAGAATGTTGGATAAGCGAAAATGTTGGATAATAAGGAGGGATTAAGGAACAGCCTATTAAACATCAAATTACATAATGATTTTACAAATTAAGCACCAAAACATCATGTTTTACAACAAATGAACAGAAAAAGCAGTTCAATACATAGTAACATTATGTAGTAATTACTGTATTTACGAATTTAGCACCAAAACATTGCAATGTATTGAAACAGCTGTGGATCCAGGTGGGAGGCAGACTGTGTTGGATAATACAGAATGTTGGATGAATGAAGGTTGGATAAGTGAGACTCTACTTTATTATTATTATTATTAATAATAATAATAATAATACCCTGTTTTATCTCTCCCAAAGGAGATTCAAAGCAGCTTAACATAAAAGCATAAGCATACAATTTAAAAAATATACAAATATGTAACCATTTAAACAGAATTAAATATAAACAATATTTTAAAAATTCACGGTTAAATCCATTAAAACATATTCAAATATTTAATTTGTTTGGACTTCATTTTCTTGAAACCCATGCTGGTCCAAAGAAGTAACATTTCAAAGCCCTGGATATGAAACTGAATTTCTAGCTGTTATATTGTAATATGATGAAGAGCAAAACCAATCATCTGTGAAAATAGGATTAAATATATGATACTACATTTTCTAGGTGTGCAAAACATTTCTAACAATTAAAACATAGTTTTGTAGATTCTGGAGATATTTAAGGGGAATAATGCTTTCATTGTAGTTTATCAACCTGACAAGTACAATTGATTTTTAAAACATATTTACATTATTTTTTCGTTTGTATGTTTGTTTCTCTGGTAGTCTTGAAATGAATAATAATGTGGCCAAGGGCTGGCTACCAGCCATACTAATTTAAAGTAACTCTACCATTTACCTTTATGAAGGAATTGTTCCATTAGTAAACGGACATTGCTGCAGATTTAGTCAATATTTCCCTTTTGGTATAAACCCCTGGTGATTAATGAGAGCTCTTTTATTGCACGGTCAGTATGGCAACAATGACAATATTTTTATCCTCTTCCTGTATTGCGTGTGCATGATAAATACATCTGTCTTTCTCCTGGCTTAAAAAAAAAAGTAAAATGGATTCGTAGAGCTTTTCAGGGACATGATGGATTGTGAATTTTACTGTGATCCAGCTTGCCTGAATAAGAGGCAGGGTGATGTGCTTCCAAGGAAATGAGCCGCAAGGGATTGCCAGGCAAATGGCTGTCACTATTGCTCACTGCCAAAGTTGCTGAAGAAGCTTCTTTTCCTAAAAGTAATTAAATAGAGGCTTTGGGGTGGTTTTATCACTACATTTTGGATACATTGTGGATAATAATGTGGCATGGTTCGTGAATCCTTCGGTACTTTGTTTACTACTTCTGTGTAAGGTTTTTTTTTTTTACAAAGAAACAACACCTTTCAAAAATTATTATTCCTTCCCTGTTTTTAAAATAATGGTTTAACGCCTAAATGAACTCTAATTTAGGACTGAACCATAATTGAGTAGTTCCAAAGCTTACCATCACTGTTGTCATCATCTTTATTTGTTAAGAAATCATATTAAAACAGTAGTTATAATAAAAATGCATGTGAACACATTGTAAAACATCTAGGATAGATTAAATATTTGGAAAAAAAACCCAGAATGTTAGATTAATAATAAAAATAATACTAAATCCAGACTGACAAAGTTTTGGAACACAATATACCAGACATCACGATTATGGAAAAGAAAAAAAATTGGATTATTGATATCGCCATACCAGGTGACAGCTGAATTGATGAAAAACAACAGGAAAAAAGCTGTTATTAGGACTTCAAAATCGAAATGCAAAGGCTCTGGCATAAACCAGTACAGGTGGTCCCAGTGGTCATTGGCACACTGGGTGCCATGCCAAAAGATCTCAGGCAGTATTGGAAACAATAAAGATTGACAAAATCATGATCTGTCAACTGCAAAAGGCCACCTTTGGATCTTCACACATTATTTGAAAATACATCACACAGTCCTAAACGCTTGGGAAGTGTTTGACTTGTGATTTTGTGATATGAAATCCAGCATATATATCTTGCTTGCTGTGTCATACTGTGTTTTTGTGTCAGTTTAATATAATAATAATAATAATAATAATAATAATAATAATACAGTCATAAATGATCTAGTGAGAATAACCAAGCTGAAAAAGTAGTTACTTGTCATTTGAGTCCCACCCACAGAAGAAAAGCAGGATAAAAAATGAATCAATAATAATAATAATAACAACAACAACAACAACAACAACAACAGAGGATGTTATTGCATGGGGCTCATGACACATGTTGGAGGCTCATTGGGGATTAATGAAAAAAGCTACTATCGCACAACATTTTCCTAATCTCATTCTAAAACAACCTGCAGCTTGTAGTGAAGCAGTCGTTTGGAGAAAATAGGGTAGCTGAGTCATGAAAGTCTTTTCAGCCATGTGGTAATCTCAAGCCACTTCTGCAACAACTTTGGGGTCAGTGATGGCTATTGTGAGCATGTTGCAGGTGTTCTTTTTGGCCATTGCAGTTCCCTGTTTCCAGTCTTCAGCCAGTTACTCTTTTGTAGGCAGACAGAGAAGACCTCTGGTTGCAAAGCCATTGCTTCCTCCTTTCTCCCACTCATGCATGGTTGTGTAATGCTAAACAAGGTTTCCAAGTCAAAACTACAACTCCTTCTTGCAGAATACACAAACCAGAAAAATGCTTTTAACTGTGAAATGCTTCTCCACTTTTAAATTAACATTATAAGTGTTTGTAGGGATAGTACTTCAATACCTTGAAAATGTAGAAGTACAGAAGTACAGGCTTGGAAGATTGTGACACTCAGAGTTGTGCAATGTTTATAGTAAAACATCTTCAGTGAGGGCATTGATGAAGCTGAGAAATGCATGGTTTTTGAGGAGTGAACTTAGCCTGCTTTGAGCTTCCTCAGCGCAGTTTCAGAAAGGTTTGGTGTAATAAGAACCGGGGCTAGCTAGGCATACTCTAGTCTCAAGCAAAATTGCTTTGCAACACCAGAACCCACTTTAGGAACTTTGTTTGGTAACTTTCTAAATCCTGGAGTGATAATTTGAGATTAAAGAAAGCAACCTGAGAAAAGCTCTACAAGAGGATATATTAAACCTTTGCTGGTCATATAAGAAATCTGCTAGAAAATCTAGCATAATAGAGCCCAAAATGTCACAACTCATTATTTAGTATCCAAGTAGTTTATTGATGTTCATGATACTACATTGTTATCTTTAGTAGCATGTGCTGGGCTGGAGTTGCATTAAGTACTTTAATAGTACAGCTATTACTCCAAACATTGTGAATGAAGGGAAATGAATATTCAATTTTATTTAGCATGACTGGAAAGAGTGGGACATTTATAGATTCATATTTATAAACCCTTTTTGTGTGACAAAATTTACATCCATTTTTGTTGATTTGTATAGTTTTATAGTATTGAACTGAAAAGCTAAGTTAGGTTTACTTTGGATAAAGAAAATTTTAATTACAGGCCCGCATTTGTGTTTCTTCATTTCAGGCCAAAGTGAAATGTTTCTTTTGGCTAGTTTAGGTCATGTTGGATCAGCTCTTAAGTGCTTCTCATAACATCCTCTTGAATAGAGAAAGCCTTTATTATTTGTCTATGAATGTTATAGGCATGGAGATCAAGGCCTGTTTTTTTTTTAAAAAACTTGTGACAGAGAAGAAAGTTCATCCTCCTCTTTACCTGTGTAAAGGTAAATGTGAAGAGAATTCAGTTCATGGCGAAGACCTTCCACCAGGGCTATTGGGACTCTTTTTTTCTAAAGAGAGTTCCTTTGAAAGGCAACAAACTTTAACATGTGAGGCAGGCAAAGCAAGGTTGTTGAGAGATCATTATTTTTGGCGACTGTCTCTATTGTGCAATGCCATGTGCTGATCTGCCTTTTCCCATGATTCTCCTGTTCCTAGCTATTAACAGGTAAAACTCATCAATAGCTCCCAATCTCGCAACATCCCATCACCTACCTTGATATGGTGGGTTCCTTCTATTTCTGTGCCAGCATACTGACAAAAAAAGTCACTTCAGGAAGTGGAATTCTCCCCACTCCTCTATTCCCAAACTGGCTGATTTTCGTTTTTTTTATATATTACATTTATAGTTATTTTTTGTTTTAAATGCTTTAGTTACATAATTACACTAAAATAATTTTAAAGGTCAAGAAACAGCAGTACTGGAAGACAGAATAATGTGTGTGTGTGGAAGTATAATAATAGGACCGTGAATTAGCAAATCAGTGCAATTACGGTAGTGAAAAGAGGTGTGAAACCCAGGATAATCAGTTTGGCAATGTGTCCCAACTGTAGTGGACTAGCAGTTTCATGCAGTACAGTCCAAGAATGTTTGCAGTCCCTTCCAAGCAATGCAAAAAGCCAGAAGAGGTAGGTTTGTAGTTGAGGATGGCAAAACAAGGTGTGCAGGAGAGTAAAGCTTCACCCGCATGCACACACACACCCTTCCAGCAATGATGTGTCACTCGGCTTCACTCAGCAGTTATGGTGCATCACTCGGCAAAAATATAAATTTGGGGGGGGGGGGGGGAGGGGCAAAAAAGGTATTTCAAAAGTACTGATGATGATGATTGGATATGCTACATAACAAAAACACATAACAACCAGACAAATCCTAAAAAGTAACACTTAACAAATGGCCATGCTATAAAATTTTATGAGTTCGTTTTCATTAATTTCATAGTTTGAGCTCAGACCGGTAAAGTAAAGCAAGGAAACATCTTTTGTATGAGCTCAGTGGTAGCTCTGACCAAATTCATCTTCAAAAGGGCTTCATTCCGAAAATTCACTGCTGGTAAATATGATAAACAATTGTCATCTTTTAATAATGCCATTGGTGCGTCTACACATTTGAATTAATGCAGTTTGAGTTCACTTTAACTGGCATAGCTCAATGCTATTGAATCATGGGAGTTGTTGTTCATGAGGCACCAGCACTCTTTGGCAGAGAAGAGTGAAAACCTTGTAAAACTACAACTCCGATGGCTCCATAGCATTGAGCCATGGCAGTTAAAGTGGGCTTAAACTGAATTAATTCTACAGTCTCGATCAGGCCTGGGCAAACTACAGCTCGTGGGCTAGATGCGTGCAGTCACATGCAGCTGCCCAGAGCTCTCCTGAGAGCTCCATGCAGCCGCGCGTGAAACCCTCCTCTCAGCAGGCGGACACGATAGGCTATGTCTAAGAAGTGACAGCTCTGCATGTTACAATCTCTTCATATAAGAGCTCTTCGTTGCATGTCATTGCTTGCTGCTAGGAGTCAAGCTACAAACTCTTACACTCCCACTGGAATATAATAATACTTGCCTTTGACCTTGATTTTGGTGATAGTGTTTTGATATAATTTTTATGCTTTTTAAATATGTTGTTCTCATTGTTTGAAACTTCTATGGCTTTCAGGAGAAGAGCATGATTGAACATGGAAAGCCATTAATACATGTTCCATCACAGATGTTTTTTGTTAATGGAATATGCATGCATGAGTAAATCCACAGGGTCATGTCTCTGTGGCAACAAACATGGTTTGCATAAATAAAGTCCCCAGGCTAGATGAATCAACAGGCTGACCTAGTAGAAGGCTGTGCATGTCCTTTCCATTTTATTGTGGCATGAAGAGTAAACAGCACTCTCTAGTAAAAAAATATTTTTCTGTTGAACTGTCCTGATGGGAGAGTTTTCAGTGTTGTATCCATTGAAGGAATAACTAATTTGAGAAAACCAGCAAAATAATAATTCACTTGCAACAATAACCAGCCTTGTGCATGCCTACTTCGAAGTAAGGCCCATTGAGGTATATGTTCTAATGATTTCAAACTATGGATTAGAAAATAATGTGAGTGTATGTACTTCCTTCACTAGTATAAAACTAATGTCATCACATCATATCATTTGGATCTTATATATTCAGCTTTGTAATGTGAGACAGTATTTAAAATATTATAAACCCTTTTACTCCATTGGCAACTCTTCAACATTTTTCGAAAGGAACAAATGGAATCCAATACAACATTGGAGATAATTAGGGGTGAGGAGTCTAAACAATTTTCCAGCCAATTTTTTAAAAAGAACTTCCAAATCAAATTAATGACATTTTCATGTTGAAATGTCGCTCAATGGTTTTGAGTTTATCTGTGAAGCAAGAATTTCACAATTGCTTCATCTCTAATCTAGCATTTTTATTGGTACCCTCTAGGTTTGCACATATGGCTATACATAGGAGTTCCAGTTTTAAATTGTATATTCTTTGAGGGTTTTGTTGGGACATGACATTTGGGTTCTTTCCTTAATATGTCATTAACATGGTATCCTAATAAACAATGAGATGTTGGACAAAACCCATAATATGCATGACTCTTTAAATTCTTGAGTGAATCCTTAAATGCTCTTATCATGGTTTCTTCCATTCCCTGCAGTAGAAAAGCCACGTGCAAGGTCTTAAGTGATATAAAAATTAATAAGATATTCCAGATGGCTTTGAATGTTCTCAGCTTTGTCTTTCTTTGGAGGAGATGTGCTGCTTGGAATATAGCCTAAACAAAGATATTTTTGATGTGCTGTCAGTGTATTTTATGCTAGGCTGGAAAGGGAATTGTTGATGATGGTAGGATCAGTACTATGGATATAACCATGTGCAGAAGGAGGGCCAAGAACCTTATCACAGCCACCCGGCTCCCCCCCCCCCCCGTTGATCTCTATGCAACACGGGAAGCTTCAGGTGTTGCCACTGCAATGGCGTCCTCCAGTTCTGCTTCAGTTTTGCCACGGAGCCCGGCCAGAAGTACATGTATGGGATAGGAGCTGGCGAGCTCTGTGGCAAAACTGAAGAGGAACCCACATACACCTCCGCTAGATATTTGACATTTTGCATGAACTACACATTTTCAAGAATGTCTTTTCCTCTGCATTTGTTACTGTGCTTCTTTCAATGTTAGCAGTGTCACAGGGCCTTCTCAGTTTCTTCTTCTAGACTAGGGAACTCCCTTCCTTATGAGGCTCAGTTGGGTTGGTGTTAATTAGTATGGTAAATTATAGTATGGACCTTCTCCCAGTGGTTCCCAACATTTGGTCCTCCAGTTGTTTTAGACTTCAACTCCCAGAAATCCTAGACAGCTTACCACCTGTTAGGAATTGTGGGGGCTGAAGTCCAAAACACCTGGAGGACCGGTTTGTGTCCTTTTTAAGGGCATATGCCGCGGCAATAAAAGCCGCAAAGAAAACTTTCTTTGCGGCTACTATTGCGTCTGCAAAAAACCGTCCGGCGGAGTTGTTTCGGATTGTCAGAGGTCTTTTAACTCCCCCTACTTTAGGTGGGAGCCCTGACAACTCGGACACGCGCTGTGAAGCATTTGCTCGGTTCTTTGCAGACAAAGTCGCTTTGATCCGTTCTGGACTGGACGCCACATTAAATGCAGTCTCTGTGGATGTGACACAAGCACCTGCTTGTCCTATCTTGATGGATTCTTTTCAGTTTGTGAAACCCGAGGATGTGGACAAGATACTTGGAGGAATGAGGCCTACCACGTCCATCCTAGACCCCTGCCCATCCTGGCTTCTGAAAGAGGCCAGAGGGGGATTGGCTGAGTGGGTAACGGTGGTGGTTAATGCCTCCCTTCGGGAAGGCACGATTCCAGCGAGCCTAAAACAGGCTATTATAAAGCCGCTGTTGAAGAAACCATCACTGGACCCCACTAAATTTGACAACTTTCGGCCTGTTTCCAATCTTCCCTTCTTGGGCAAAGTCATGGAAAGCGTGGTGGCCTCACAACTCCAGGTATTCTTGAGAGACACGGATTATCTGGATCCGGCACAGTCTGGTTTCAGACCGGGACATGGTACCGAGACGGTCTTGGTCGCCTTAGTGGATGATCTCCGCCGGGAGCTAGACAGGGGGAGTGTGTCCCTGTTGGTGCTTCTGGACCTCTCAGCGGCCTTCGATACCGTCGACCATGGTATTCTTCTGGGACGCCTTGCAGAGATGGGTCTTGGGGGCACCGCTTTGCGGTGGCTCCAGTCATTTCTGGAGGGTCGTACCCAGAAGGTGTTACTGGGGGACTCCTGTTCAACTCCACAGCCGTTGACCTGTGGTGTTCCTCAGGGCTCCATACTGTCCCCCATGCTGTTTAACATCTACATGAAGCCGCTGGGTGAGATCATCCGGAGTTTCGGGGTGCGGTGTCACCTGTACGCAGATGACGTCCAACTCTGTCACTCCTTCCCACCTGCTACTAAGGAGGCTGTCGAAGTCCTGAACCGGTGCCTGGCCGCTGTGACGGTCTGGATGAGGGCGAACAAACTGAAATTAAATCCAGACAAGACAGAGGTACTCCTGGTCAGTCGCAAGGCCGAACAGGGTATAGGGTTACAGCCTGTGCTGGACGGGGTCGCACTCCCCTTGAAGGCGCAGGTTCGCAGCTTGGGTGTGACCCTGGACTCATCGCTGAGCCTGGATCCCCAGGTTTCAGCGGTGACCAGGGGAGCATTTGCACAGCTTCGGCTCGTGCGCCAGCTGCGCCCGTATCTTGGGAAGTCTGACTTGGCCACGGTGGTACACGCTTTGGTCACATCCCGCCTCGACTACTGCAACGCTCTCTACGTGGGGCTGCCCTTGAAGATGGCCCGGAAGCTCCAGCTAGTCCAGCGCGCGGCAGCCATGTTGTTAACCGGAGCGGGACGCAGGGAGCGCACAACGCCCTTGCTGTCCCAGCTCCACTGGCTGCCGATCAGCTACCGGGCCCAATTCAAGGTGCTGGTGCTAACCTACAAAGCCCTAAACGGTTCCGGCCCAAAATACCTTGAGTACCGCATCTCGGCCTACGAGCCCACGAGGACATTGAGATCATCCGGGGAGGCCCTTCTCTCGGTCCCGCCTGCCTCACAGGCACGCTTGGCGGGGACTAGAGAGCGGGCCTTCTCGGTGGTGGCCCCTCGGCTATGGAACTCCCTCCCTGCTGAAATTAGACAGGCGCCTTCCCTTTTGGCCTTCCGCAAGGGCCTGAAAACCTGGCTCTTCGAAAAGGCCTTCAATTAAGTGCTATGTTTTGGAATGACCACCGGAATGGACTTTGACTACGAGATTGATTATGACCCAAACAAGACGAAGCGGATTTTTAGTTTAATTAGCTGTGTGTTAGTAAGATGTGTGTTATGGCTCTGAATTTACTGTAACTGTTGTCTTTATGTTCTATGTTCTGTACACCGCCACGAGTCGCCTTCGGGCTGAGAGTGGCGGTTAACAAGTGCAAATAATAAATAAATAATAAATAATAAGGACCAAAGGTTGGGAATCACTGTCCTGTACCATAGCAAACCACAATATTGAAAATAAAACAGCAGAAAAGTGGACACAAATAGTGGCTTAAAAACCCAACAGCAACAACAAAGTGTGCTTATAGTGCATGCAGGTGAAACCATGTGATTCAAAGTGTTATTGTAACTGGGTGCTTTTAACAGCCGTTATATGGAGTGCATGCTCACTAATAGGTTCAAAAAGTAAATTAGCATAGAATTTTGGCCTTGATCCAGTACATGTAATCTGGGCTTGCATAAAATATTTTTGTGATATCTTCTTTCTCTTTTTTTCTGTATCTTTTCCCTCCCAGCTTGGTCTTTTAACTTTTAAATGTATTTCCTCCTATGAACCAGCTAGGACGTTAAGATCATTTGGGGAGGCCCTGCTCTCGATCCCACCTGCGGCACAAATACGTTTGGCGGGGATGAGAGACAGGGCCTTCTCAGTGGTGGCCCCTCAGCTATGGAACTCCTTTCCCAGAGATATTAGATCGACCCCTTCTATGTTAACATTTTGTAGGAAGGTTAAGACCTGGTTATTTGAGCAGGCATTCGAAAAGGCAGTGTAACAAATATTGGAACATGAAACGACTGGATGATGAGATTGGATCTTGATTTTAACTTAGAGACACCATGAGTTATGTAGTATTGACTTTGTAATGTTTGTATATTGATGCTATGGTTTTTAATTGTTTTAATCTGTTTTATGATGTTCAAGCATTGAATTTTGCTACTGTAAACTGCTTTGAGTCGCCCAAGGGCTGAGAGAAGTGGTATATAAATTGAGTAAATAAATAAATATTACATAAATAAAGGAAAGGGAGCTATCTTTCTTTTGCATACCTGCTTGGCTCCTTTAATACAGTTGAAGGACTTTATCACATTCCGTTGTTTTAAGCAGTAAAGCTCAGCAATTCTTCCAATGTCTCAAAGCAATGAAATGTCATGTATTTACAAGGTTTTTTTTTTAAAAGAAATACATTGTAGTTGCAAGAAAAGTACTTTGGACAAACTACATCATATGTCAAAACACAAAAATGGGTTCTGAATGATTTGGTGAATAGCTGTTGTGAGGCTCTTATATTAGGATTAGTTTTGTTAGTAATCTCCAGGTGTTTTTCTCTTGACAATCTCACATGTTCAGAGAGTTAGATTGTATTGACATTTCCATGGCAACACGTTGTGACATTTCCGAGGCTGACTTGAAGCCTCTAAATTAGCAGGATGGGGTGATCAAGACCAGGTGGAAATCTGTAGGGTTGTCATGAAAAAGCAATAATTAGATAAATCTAGTTTTTAAAAGTGTGGTGTAGAAAATTTAATTGGATTTGAACAATATTGGCAGCTAAAATTTAAGCTATCTAATGAACAAGTGGTGACTTAAGAATAGAACATGTTTTCCACCCTACCTGAACCTTGATTATTCAGCTCTAATGATTATTGATGCTCATTGTTCATCCCCAACATAAGCTAAAAGTCTGTGCAAATCGGTATAAATGGGTAACAACATCTAATTATCTGAACCTTTTGAATGTCAGCTGCCTGGTTACTGAAATTTTATTACAGAACTTCTAGCCTTTAGCATCTTGAAGACAGATCTGCTTTAACAGCACCCAAGAGTCTCTTTTACAATGGCACAATGTTTTTGTAGATGACCCACTTGTTTTTATGACTAAACTGAAGTACAGAATTCATGGTAGGACCAGAAGAGATACCTGCCTTTGCAGAGTTTACTTATGCACTATCTGGTGAATCCCCATTAGGGAGATGGGGCAGGATACAAATAAAGATGATGATGATGATGATGATGATGATGATTGTTATTATTATTATAGGATGACATTGGTTCTCTAAAATAACAGAGCATGATTTCTATATGTGTGTTTTATCATGGAGGAGAGATCATGCTTCCAATTCTGTCCTGAGACCAGAAGGCAAAAGGAATATGTGCAGTACTTCTCGTACTTCTCTGTTCCTGCTTTTATGCAATAATCAAAGTTGTGCTGAGAAAATGATAAGATGTTAAGATCAGGAATCCATTTACACTATACAAATATAGCACTGTGATTCCACTTTGACTACCATGGTTCCAATCCTTTGGAATCCTAAGATATGAACAAGTGGCTTTCCATTTCCTTCCTTCTGCACCTAGATTCAACCAACCATGGTTCAAAAATGTCTTGGGGGGGGGAAGGGGACCCTAAAAGCAAACCTTTATTTCTCGATGCACTGAACACTATGTTGATTTATAGATACATCATGCTTCAGCTTCCCACAATTTTGCAGATCCTTAGACACTTTCCGGCATTTGTCCGAGTTGTTTGACATTTTATATAAGGGGCAACATTTTAGCTATACATAATGGGAGCATCCATGAATTTTGGTATCAATGGGGAGGGGGTGTGTCATAGAACCAAATGCCAATGGCTACCCGAGGGTCAAGTGTAATTTGGCCAAAGGCACAAGCAGAGGGCTCTGACTGAGGATTCCAAATCCCTCTTTGTAAAATATAAACTCCAGGATCCCATAGATTTTAGAACAATGACACTCAGAACCTGTTGGTGCTCCGCTGCTGGCGCGCCGCTTCCCCGCTGTTCCGGGCTCCTTGTCATCTCGGCGTTCCAGCTGCTTGGCGGCTCTGCCCAAACCCGGTTTGCTGCTGCGGGGGCCGGCCTTCGTCGCCCTCATCGCGCCTCGGACCGTCCGGGGGAGGCGACGCTGTTACTGGGGGGCCAGGCACGCTGTGTCTCCTCGGCCTGGCTTCCGGCTGGCGCCCCATTGCTTGCTGCTTCGGCGCTTGGCGTCCCTTGTGGTCCCTCGGCGCTCCCTGGCCCAGGGAAGCCTGGCTTTCTATCGTGCCAGCCCCCTGCCAATTGACCGGCCCTTCGCCTGTCCACCTCGGCCCTGGCTCCTGGCCCTGGGCGGGACTGGTGCTGTCGCTGTCTCTGGGCGCCCCAGGCCTAGGGAGGCCCAGCTTTTCATTGCGACCAGCTTTTGGGGCCTGCAATTCCATCTGTGGCCCCTGTGTTGCAATTCCATCTGTGGCCTCCTGTGTCGCAATTTCATCTGTGGCCTCCTGGGTTGCAATCCCATCTGTGGCCTCTTGTGTTGCAATTCCATCTGTGGCCTCCTGTGTTGACCGATTATATCACCTGACGCCTGTGTTGCCTGACGCCTGTGACCAGCTGCACTGATCAATCACTGTGTCAATCACTGTGTCGACCGACTGTGCTGCTCAATCCACTGTGCGGACCGACTGTGTTGACCGATTATTGTGCTTTGCGGACTGACTGTGTTGACCAACCACCTACTCCCTGCTCTTGTGACGCTGCCATCCTGTGTTGAATGTGTGTTCTGTCGCCATCCTGTGTGACGCCTACCATCGCGTCCACTGTTTCAATCTCCGGAAGGACTAGTGTTAACCATCCGTCCTTTGTCGTCCATTGTCCTGTAATTATATGCTATAATCTTTTACCAACATTCTGAATGGTGCTGCTAATTTTTATAACTCCAGCACTTTAGTTTACTAGCACTTTAACGCATTACTTTTGCACTGAATTGATTTGTCAACTTGCCCTGCCTCAGCACTTTAACTCAGGGATTGGTTCATTAGCACTGAAGTAGTAGTTCCTCCATGACACACTTTATCCTGGCACTTTAGAGTCAATGTGATAAGTCTATTGCACTTTAATAGCTTTTTATCATTTGTAAGGTTGATATAACTACATGCTTGCACTTTAAGAACTTTGGGCAAAGTGTATTGATAGTGTTTCATTGACAGTTCTTTAACATCTATCACCCATGCTGCTACCCATTCCCTGGTACTGGTATTTGTTAACCCTTCTGCTAACTAACTTTGGTATAGATAAGGAGTGGAGCGGACTAGAGAGTCCCGGAAACACCATAGTTGGGGTAAGAAACGAATGGAAGGGAAAACCATGGCGAATTGATCTTGCAACAAATCAGATAATCAACAGTAAAGCATGGGTTGAAGCTATGGATGTTGACGGCGTCATGGAGGAGGGAGGGTGTTCTGTCGGCCAGGGAGCCCCCATAGAAGTCGTGGTGGGGAGGGGGAGATATGGGAAAGGGAGACCTTTAATTCGGCCTAGGGAATGTAGATCAACATTAGTAATTCCAAACCGGTCTCCTGATGTGGTAAGTTGGTGTAACCAGAATGGCGGTCCCTCCGAATTGAAGGTGGTGCTGTTGAACGCCAGATCTGTCAATGGCAAAACAACTTTCATCCAGGATTTAATCCTGGATGAACGGGCAGATCTGGCGTGCATCACAGAGACCTGGTTGGATGAAGCTGGAGGTGTGAATTTAACCCAGCTTTGCCCACCAGGTTTCTCTGTGCAGCACCAACCGAGATCCGGAGGGCGGGGAGGCGGGGTTGCGGTGGTCTATAGAGATTCCATCCCTCTGACCAGGGGCCCCATCCTGCAGTCAACAAATTATGAATGCGTCCACCTGAGGGTGGGTGACCGGGACAGTCTCCCTGCCTGAGCTAGCGGGGGTGGTCTCGGACCTGGCATTGGAGTCCCAACGGCTGCTTGTACTGGGGGACTTCAATGTCCATGCCGAGGCCACTTTATCGGGAGCGGCTCAGGACTTCATGTCTGCCATGGCAACCATGGGGCTGTCCCAACAGGTATCTGGCCCCACCCACAGTGCAGGACACACATTGGACTTGGTTTTCTGTCAGGGATGGGACGAAGGTGGCGGTGTGGAGGAGTTGTCCATCTCTCCGTTGCCATGGACCGACCACCACCTGGTCAGCTTTAGACTCACTGCACCCCCTAAGCTCTGCAGAGGTGGAGGACCTATTAAGTTGGTCCGCCCCAGGAGGCTTATGGATCTGGATGGATTCCTGATGGCTCTTGGGAAATTTCCCGCCACCTCGGTTGGTGATCCTGTTGATGCCCTGGTCGCTCTGGAATGGGGAGATGGCTAGGGCAATAGACACGATCGCTCCAGAACGTCCCCTCTCAAGTAGCTGAGCTAAACCAGCTCCTTGGTTCACTGAGGAGCTGGCAGCGTTGAAGCAAAGGAAGAGGGAACTAGAGAGCGTGTGGCGTTCGGATCCGAGCGAGCCAAATCGAACACGGTTTGTGTCCTTTTTAAGGGCATATGCCGCGGCAATAAAAGCTGCAAAGAAGACTTTCTATGCAGCTACTATTGCGACTGCAAAGAACCGTCCGGCTGAACTGTTCCGAGTTGTCAGAGGCCTTTTAAAACCCACCACGCAGGATGGGTGCCCTGATGACTCGGCAGCTCGCTGCGAAGCCTTTGCTCAGTTCTTTGCAGACAAAGTCGCTTTGATCCGCTCTGGTCTGGATACCATATTAATGGCAGTCTCTGAGGATGTAACACGAGCATCTGCTTGTCCGGTTTTGATGGATTCATTTCAATTGGTGCAACCCGAGGATGTGGACAAGGTGCTTGGAGGAATGAGAGCTACCACATGCATCCTAGACCCCTGCCCATCCTGGCTTCTGAAGGAGGCCAGAGGGGGATTGGCCGAGTGGGTGAAGGTGGTGGTTAATGCCTCCCTTCGGGAAGGCAAAATTCCAGCCAGCTTAAAACAAGCTGTTATAAAACTGCTGTTGAAAAAACCATCACTGGACCCCACTCAATTCGTCAACTATCGGCCTGTTTCCAATCTCCCCTTCTTGGGCAAAGTCCTGGAACGTGTGGTGGCCTCACAACTCCAGGCATTCTTGGTAGACACGGATTATCTGGATCCGGCACAGTCTGGCTTTAGGCCAGGACATGGTACTGAGACAGCCTTGGTCGCCTTAGTGGATGATCTGCACCGGGAGCTCGACAGGGGGAGTGTGTCCCTGTTGGTGCTGCTGGACCTCTCAGCGGCCTTCGATACCGTCGACCACGGTATCCTTCTGGGACGCCTTGCGGGGATGGGTCTTGGAGGTACTGTCTTACAGTGGCTCCACTCATTCCTTGAAGGTCGGTCTCAGAAGGTGTTACTGGGAGACTCCTGTTTAACTCCACAACCTTTGTCTTGTGGGGTTCCTCAGGGATCAATACTGTCTCCCATGTTGTTCAACATATACATGAAGTCGCTGGGCGAGATCATCCGGAGTTTCGGGGTACGGTGTCATCTGTATGCAGATGATGTCCAACTCTGTCACTCCTTTCCACCTGCTACTAAGGAGGCTGTCGAGGTCCTGAACTGGTACTTGGCCGCTGTGACGGTCTGGATGAGGGCGAACAAATTGAAATTGAATCCAGACAAGACAGAGGTACTCCTGGTCAGTCGCAAGGCTGAACAGGGTATAGGGTTACAGCCTGTGTTGGATGGGGTCGCACTCCCCCTGAAGACGCAGGTTCGCAGTTTGGGTGTGATCCTGGACTCATCGCTGAGCCTGGAACCTCAGGTTTCGGCGGTGACCAGGGGAGCTTTCGCACAGTTAAAACTCGTGCGCCAACTGCGCCCGTACCTTGGGAAGTCTGACTTGGCCACGGTAGTCCACGCTCTGGTCACATCCCGTTTAGACTACTGCAACGCGCTCTACGTGGGGTTGCCTTTGAAGATGGCTCGGAAGCTTCAGCTAGTCCAACGCTCGGCAGCCATGATACTAACAGGAGCGAAGCGCAGGGAGCATACCACTCCTCTGCTGCACCAGCTCCACTGGCTGCCGATTTGCTACCAGGCTCAATTCAAAGTGCTGGCGTTGACCTATAAAGCCCTAAACGGTTCTGGCCCAAGTTACCTATCCGAACGTATCTCTGCCTATCAGCCCACCAGGACCCTAAGATCTTCTGGGGAGGCCCTGCTCTCTATCCCGCCTGCTTCACAGGTGCGGCTGGCGGGGACGAGAGACAGGGCCTTTTCTGTGGTGTCCCCCCGGCTGTGGAACGCCCTTCCTATGGAAGTAAGATCAGCCCCCTCGCTGATGGTGTTTCGAAGAAGACTAAAAACTTGGATGTTCGAACGGGCATTCGGTTGAACAGTGCAATCAATGTGAATGATTACAGGAATTGGAAAATCGGACGACGAATTGGATCATGATTTTAGTTATGAGTTGTATCGGTTCAACTATTGTTGCGCTAATATTGTGTATTATGCTTTTGTGATCTTAAATTGTATATTGTTGTTGATTTTATTCTTGCTGTAAACCGTGTTGAGTCGTGGGCCAGGCTGAGAAACTGTGGTATACAAGTAAAGTAATAATAAATAAATAAACCTCATCATATGGAAGTTTTTCTCCCTTTCTACCCATTTCTACAAACTTTAAAAACAGACTTCCACAGAGCTTATCAAATGACACAGGGCTACTACCAGGGGTTGTTGTGGGACTCTGCAGCATGTAGAGAATTTCAAAGATGGGCAGAAATCAGCTTCACTCCCTTTCCTGCACTTAAAAATTGGTATTTTCCCTTGTGATGGGAAGTAGTTGATTTGTCTGATGACTTTTTGACATTTCTGTGTGGATCTTCATGTGAGCAGTCTGCCAATGCTTCTTCTGTTTCCATTAGTGGTTCAAAGTGTGGGTCCCATTCAAAGAAGCATTTAAAAGAGGGTGCCTGTCTCCTTTAGTGTATGGCTTCAGTGGAACATGCCTATGAAAAGTGGGGATTCTCAAAGGAGAGGGTGCCTACCTCCTTTAGTGTAAGTGGCTTCAGGGGAATGAAAAGTGGGAGATCCAAAAGGATGCCTATTTTAAAAACTGTGCTGGTATCCTTGAAATGGTTGAGCTAGAAAGGGGAGAAGGTGATCCTGTATGATGAGGGAGAGTAAATTCTTCATCTTCTTTAATGATGAAACTCCATGAAACACCACACAAAGAAGACAACTCCACCGACTTTCTCCCCCTTGTGGGATGAAGCCCTCAGTGTGGAATAGTTGCACAATGGTGGGGTGCAAATGGTTCCTTGGTGCCATCAGGATGCCATCAACACTTTCATAGGCACATTTGAGTGGAATATGAAAGAGGGCCTTCTCTGTGTTTGCCCCAAATCATTGGAAGTCGGTTCATTTAATGGTGTTCAGTCACATTTGGCTGGGAACAGATCCAAAGTGGATATAGGGGTCTTGCTGTATTTTATTTCATATAGCTCTCTGTGTTTTAATGGTGGTAATATGATGATGATAAAATGATCACAATATCTCAACACATATATCTCTTCTGAAAGATTTGACTATTGTCTCTATCTTCAGAGTTGTATGATAACTCCTTGAAAAACAACCTGATTTTAACTGCAGTGTTTAAAAGCTCTGGTCTATTATATTCTGGGCAGCATACTACTTGAACTTACGTCAAGGAAATACACAGGATGACAGGAGACAGCATAGCTCCACAAAAATAATGCGAGCCTGATTGTCAAGGGGGAAAGCCAGGATGGAAGGTATACTATATAAAATGAAAGAGGAAAACTTAACCATGGCAGCAATGTCATAGCCAGCTATTTTCTCAGAAAGGTGGCACCTGATTTTATTTATACAGGCTAACAGTTGTCAACTTTTTCCATTGAGTCATACCAAGGAATAACAATGCCATAAAAACAGATGTTGGTATTACCCAGTGAAGCATACTTGGTGCTTGGGAAAGGCTTCATGTAGCAGTTGGACTTCTGTCTCCCAGAGTCTAATTTTTTTTGGACTCCAAAGTATCTCTTGTTTTATTATACTAAAAGACATGCTTCTGTTATTGGTGGCTGTGGTGGTCAAGGGGAAGAAGGAAGAAGAGGAAGGATTGGTGAAGACCTTTTAAACAGATGTCCAACCCTTAAGCAGTACTCCACATCTGTTGTCCCCAGACATCCAATAAATTCATTTCCTCTGCCCTAGTTGTTCCTGGCAAAATTTAAATTCTGGGAAAAAGCAATTCTTCTACAATTGGGTAAATGGTCAAGTGATATAAGGGAAAAGTATAATGGGGGTGGGGAATATACAAAAATAGAAAATATGATAACTCAAAGGGAGACTAAAGAAGAGAATATAACATTAAAAGGTACAGTAAGCGATATCTATAAACTATTATTAATGAACCAACAGGAACAAGATTATTTGAAGGAAGTATGGGAAGTAGTGAATAATCAGGGAAAAAGTGAATAATCAGGAATGGGCAAAGATATGGAGTATTAGATTACTAAAAATATGTCTATTAGAATTAAGAAAACTTACTATAAAACGGTATGGAGGTGGTATCTAACTCCCATTAGATTAAATCAGATTGATAAAAAACACTCCAATCAGTGTTGAAGAGGTTGTCAGGAAATAGGGATGTACCTTCATATGGGGGTGGGCATGTAAAATTATAGTTTGGGAAAGCATATTCAAAGAAATAAGAGCAATAATAAAAATAGAGATCGAGATTACACCAAAATTAGCATTATTACTTATATGTGACAATACAATTCCATCACAAGAGGAGAAAGAATTGGTTTCTAACTTGATAACAGCAGCTAAACTGCTAATAGCAAAAAACTGGAAAGAAAAAAGAAAGAAATTCAATTAGAAGAATGGTATAGGGAAATTTGGAATATAGCTATTAATGACAAGCTAACTTACAATATTAAAATTAAAAGGGGAATATGGAAACAAACATATTTCTGGAAAATATGGAGAAAATTTATTGAGTATATTTTTAATGAGGGAAAGGGGTATAAACCAGCAATAGAAACAATGATATTTTGTAATTGTGAAATAACATGAGTAGGTTGGTCCTGGTGAAGTGGGGCACAAACTAAGGGTATGGGGAAGAGGGGAAAAATGATATAATACTAATTATAAAGAAATAGAGCAATGTAAGTAGATAAAAGGTGTGTGGCAGAGGTCTACGTAGTATAAATTGTAATGGAAAGTTTAAAAAAATGATAAGAAATATGCTTAAGGATGTTTTGGAATTTTTTTACTGTTAGATTGTATATAATATGACATTCTTCTGTCTAAGATGTTGTAAAAAGAGGGAAGAATGTATGCGTATACATTTTGTTAAAAAAATAAAAAATAAACAAGAAAAAAAGCAATTATGGCTAGATTAAAGCTGCAATTCTGTACCAGTTTCCTGTGGGAGAGTAAGTCCTTTTCTACACTGACCCTCTAATGTAATTCAAAGCTAGCTTCAAAGTAATGTAGATCAGTGCTCAGTGGTTTGTGTAGTCACCATACAGGCCTTCAACTGGTACCAGGATTTCTCATGTAACCATCTCACCAACAAAACAAGTTTCTTCAATACTAGTCTGAAAATGATATGTGGCCAGTGTAGATGTGCCCTAAGTCCCATTGAGATCAGTGCAGCTGACTTCTGAGAGACTTAGTTCTGAGTCACAGTACAATGTCATACATGCCTTATTTCTTGGGTACGTGAGTATAGGGTTTCAGCATAAATGACACCAAATGTAGTTTTTTGATCCAATATGTTTTTAAAACAGTATATTCTGATCCTTAAAGCCACAGTGAGCACTAGAGTCAAGTGGCAGCTGCACTAGTGCTTTCATTGGTTTGTAGAAAAGCATGCAAGGGATCACTTGCTTTCTTCTTCTTGCTTTCTGGTGTTTTTCTTTAAGTATTCAATCTGGAGCCATAATCCTATGCAAGTGATCTTCGCTCGCTGTCTTGTGTTGTGTTGTTCAGACTCGAGTCTAAATCCTCTGCATTCTCAGGGAAGCCTTTATAACGGCTTTCACTTTCTATATCATCTCAAACATCTGTTCCTATAAACATCTTATGCACAGGAGGCCTTTCTGGAGTTCCTATTAGATTACATACAGTTTTAATCTATTTACAGAAGCTTTTTCTTCACCCCAGAGTTCTTTTCAAGCTCACAAAGAGCATGCTGATGTGTAAAGATGTAAACTACACCCTGCTTGGGCTGAGTTAGTGCTGTCTTTCAAAAGACCTGATCTTAGATGTAGCTCCTACTCATTACTCCCAAATAGATGGCCATAAGATTGCAGAATCTGGGTGAATCTACACCAGTGGTTCTCAACCTGGGGTCCCCAGATGTTTTTGGCCTACAACTCCCAGAAATCCCAGCCAGTTTACCAGCTGTTAGGATTTCTGGGAGTTGAAGGCCAAAAACATCTGGGGACCCCAGGTTGAGAACCACTGATCTACACTGACCCACAATACCAGGGTGATCTGGCATGGTGTAGACAGACAGATTCCCCCCCCCCTACCCCCACCTGGTTGCTGCAGTGGCAAAGAGGGAATCCAGATTGCCCAACAGTGCACAGTGTTGAATGTTTTTGCCACCACTTGATAGTTCCCCTTACCATCCCCTCTTCTCTGTGCCACAGTGTCTCCAACCTGACATAGGTCCTACTACCTAGCTGTTACCCGCACTGACATCAGTTGGAAAGAGGGGGAGGGGGAAATCATCCCCTCCTTTCTCCCGCCATTCCGCAGTCACTATGTCACTCCAGCCAATGTCACAGCAGACTACAGGGGGCCACTAAAATCCTATGTCATGGTTGAAGACTACTGTGGCACAGAGGATAGGTAGGACTGTAAGTACTATCCCATGTTCCTGGGCTGCCTGAGATTAGAAGAAAAAATGTCCCAATTTCTCTCTAATCTTCTCACTTTCCCCTTTTGTCCACTTTTAATTTCAGTTCCTACAATCTGAATCCAAGCTACATAAATAACATGTACTCAATTAATTCAGCCTGGAGTAAGCCGGGGGGGGGGGGGGGAGGGAGGGGGAAGAAGAGAAGGGGCAGAAGAAGAGGAGGGGTGGCATCTTAACATGCACTCAGTTGCAGTTGATTCTCCACATTTGTGAGGGTTATGGGCACAGAGCCCCTCCAACATGGAAAAAATGTGAATATTTTCAGCTTCTCAAACATACATGCTACAGACTGTTGCTGTAAAACAATCTGCCTCGCTCCAAGGTTACCTCCACTGCATCTCTGCTTCCTAGGAAATTAATAGGAGGCCACTAGTGATGGGGTGGTGGCAACTGCTGTTGAGTCACAGCCGCCTCCCAGGATTTCTCTTGAGAACATGAGCCATCCCTGACCCTTCCCAATTTCAGGCAGGTGCAGCTCTCCCACTCCCTCCTGTCCAGACCTACCCACCAGTGCCCTGTTTCACAGCCTGGGACTGCGGAAGCACTTCAGGAGCCTCACTTGGAGTTACAGCAGAAGGACCAGGAAACCTGCATATCCCCACATTCAGTTTAGAAGCAAAGGAAACTGGCAGAAACAGAGGATGGGGGAACTTGGGCAGGCTCTCTTCCTTGGCTGTCTCATTTCTCTCCTGTATTGACTAAGAGCCATTCCTTGATCAAGAGAAACATAGCAAACCAGCTTTCCCCTCTCTCAGCTGAAGGAGGAACAGGCTTCCTTCTTTGGCTGAGAAAAGGAAATTGACGGCTGAAAGACAGAAATTCATTTCTTGGTGGAGAGAAGTGTGGGAATCCGAGTGCATGCATACCCTAGCTTGTGTGTCCCTCCTCATATCTTTTGCCATTTTGACTGCACTGTGAGGTTGCCCGGACTCAGGTGCCCGTTCAAATCTGTGGAACGTTAGAGAGTATGGTTTGAGAGATATAAAGTCACATTTTCTCAGCCTCAGAGGAAGGCAAAGACAAACCCTCGCTGAACAATTCTTGACAAGAAAACCTAGTGATTAGCTTCGCCTTAGGGTTGTCATAAGTTGTAAATGACTTGAAAGCATACAACAATAAATATATAGCATGAAAAGATCACATATTCTTTATCATTATAGTTAATGGAAGTGTGACCACAGGGATTGTCTCATTCTATTAAAGTTTTCTTCAGCTTAAATCAAGTTAAAACATTTATCATTTTCATTTGTCATCTCTGTCTGCTTTGGGAATCCAAAAGGCAGTAACCTGGAACAGTAAAGTAACCCCTGTGTCATTACATTTTAGATCTTGTGTTTTAAAAGGCAGACTGTTTGACAGCTCGTTCTTCAGTGAAATAAAATATATGTCTCTGAACAGACTCCATGCGGTGGTGTTCTTTTTTCTGTTTTCACAATATGCTTTGCTAGAATGGTTTTTATTACAACAGTTATATCCTGAGCTAAGTAGTTGTGGCTAAAACATCCTAGTTAAATCACTATGTGTGTGATAGCTTGTAGAACTAGAATCAAACAATATTAAAATGTAGTGATTTTGTCAAGACTAAGGATGTTATTCGAGCATTTGTTAGAATGTTTGCTTTCTTTTCTTTTTATAATGGCTGATGTGGCCACATTTTCTAGATGTAAGATAGATAAATAATACATTTTTCAGGAATTGACATTTCAGCAATGTTTTAAGAGCCAAAACTTATAAGCATTGCACTGCTTGATCCTAATTAATGGCTCTATGAAGAAAAACAAAATATTTTCTTGCAGGGAAAACCAGAATATCTCTATTGACAGTTTTTGGAAATTCAATAAATTGACCTGTTTCCAAATAATAACCCTTGAATTATATGTGTGAAAAACTTGGAGCATAAATCTGTTTCCATTTGTCTCTTTTTTCTGAGGGAGTGTGGAGGTACAGAGACTCTCCACATTCCCTCACACTCCTCTTGAAAAGCCAAATATAAATCAATGGACAACATTGTAAATGATGCCAGGCTAAATGTATACAGTCTCTTGCTTTAAATAAAGGATAGCTCAGCAATTTAGCAAAATCCTAGCCAGTTAAATCATGGATGTCAGCAAGAATGGATGAGAACACACATGAATAGAAAATAGAACTCAATGGCATCAGATAATGAAAAATCTAGGAGTGAATGGCATTAATATCTGTATGCATTTTCCCTTCTTTCATTATTTTGGAACAGCAACTTTATGAGGGGGTGGGAGGGACAGGAGAACCAGATGAAAAGTTTGCACCCATCTGTTTCCCATCATTATGGAATACTCCGCGTTATGAACTCATCTGGAAAGTAACAAGGGATTTGACCTGACAGAACTGAGATGCTAGCATGCAGATGAATGACTCAACCCAATATTTTAGGCACATTGGACCAATAAAATCTCTTCTTACTGAGTACACTCTGCAGGGGACAAAGATAGGAAAAATATTTCTGCATTCAGAGACCAGAACTCTTTCCATTAGTTGGCAATCTTTTGAACAAAGGAAAATAATCTACTTATTCTGAAGTTACAGGATTGGTTTGAAGGTACAGGATTCAAACCATTGGTTAGTTACTTGGATTTATATACCATTTTTTTCTTTTAAAAGTTTACAATTTTATCTTCAAACCAACTGTATGAGGTAGGTCAGATTGAGCAAAAAAGTTCAAAAGTCCAAAGGTTACTCATGTGTTCATGGCTTGGTGGGGACTTAAACATGGATCTTTCAAGTTCTGCTCCAATGAAGTGTGGCTTCAGACCTGGAGGGATTCAGTTCCTCAACCCCC
This sequence comes from Anolis sagrei, assembly GCF_037176765.1. Lineage (NCBI taxonomy): Eukaryota > Metazoa > Chordata > Lepidosauria > Squamata > Anolidae > Anolis > Anolis sagrei. The sequence continues at coordinate 87,277,370 of NC_090022.1, forward strand.
TGTTGATGCCAAAAAAATTGTGGACAGTATCATCCCAAATTATTAAATGGTGACAACATGCATGCAGATGCTTCAGTATGTCCAGGTGCATATTGCTGCTAATTTGAATATGGGATGTGGTGATCCATAGTTGAAATCATATATTTGGAGCCCATGGATCAGGAGTGCCCTAATACACAAACTGTCATTACACTTGTCATCCATCTATCCATTCATGCATTGATTTAGTATCCTTCCATAATTCCTCAAAAACATAGCCTCAAAGCAGCTTAAAAATGTAAAACAATTAGCATCAGAGAAGAAAATGTACAAAATATTGTTATGATATCATTTATCTATCCATAACATTAAACTTCTTTGGAATATCTATAAAGCTAAAGATGATAAAAGGAAGTTAAAGACCAGGACAGGATGCTATTTAAAGCCTTGTCTTAAGAATCTCAAAGCATATCGAAATAAAAAAAAATGTTTGCTAGCCAACAGGAAGGATAACAAGGAAGGATAACAAGGCGGGTTTCTGTCATTCCTCCAAAGAAAGGAGTGTCAGGACCTAGGGGCAGCCACTTTTCCTAACAAATAGTCCTTTCAGTGCTAACTGTGCCTGGTGTATTGTTGCTGAATCATTTCACACACACACAATCTACATATGTATGTGAATATCAATGAAAAAGTTTGAACAAGTAAAAACCAATGACTTCTTTAGAAAAGTGAACAGTTTTGGACCAGCTTTCGGCCCTTTATTTAGCCCTTAGGGTGTGGGAGGGAAATCTCAGGGCAAGAGTGCTGTATCAAAATGATGCTCAGCAGGCCCCATCTCAAAGAAGAAAAAGGCACCCAAAACCCTGTGTGAAGAGGACCTATATTCATCAAAAATACCAGTAGTTTTTAATAGGACTTTTCATGCAAATTGGAGTTTGGTCTGAGTTTAATAAAGCTTCCTTTCGTATGGTTATGTCATGGTTAATAATTCAACAGCTGCCAGCTAACAGAGAAAAAGTAGTGTCTGTGCATTTTTCCAGTAAATTGGCAAGATGTTATGAAACTTTGGTTTGCTGTATGCACTCAGCAATTCTGAGCCATGTCATCATTACCATAATTCAGGCCCCACCAAAGTGAAATAAACTTATTAAAAACAGTTACCAATCAAAATGAACCACTGTTGGGAACATTGTTCCATCTGGGTATGTGTAAAGTTTCCATTCCTTTCTACCCCACTCAATCCCAGTGGAAAACTTGTTGAGTTATTCAAAAGTATTACATAAGTCTGCTTTTAATGTGTTGCTACACTCGGGATTCTTCTGCCAAATGGACTATATTGAATATTTGCTAGTGACAGTGAGATGGTAGAATGAGTGAATGAAGTTGACATACTTGCCCCAATTTACTCAAGTAGGTCTAACTTTACTATTGGAAGAGTAAAGGTTGCTAGATTTGATTTCAAGGCACTAAGGATATATCTTGATCTTCTCTTTTTCTTTCTTAAACACATAAATGCATACCAGGGTTCTGAAGTTACATTTCCCAATAAACATATCTCAGCTGGTTTCACAATTTGAAAATAAAATTGTGGAAATCAAGTTCTCTCTTCACAGGAAGTAGCAACACAAGAACTATTGGAAGGAACGAATTACAATAAAAAGGTACAGACAGTCCCTGAGTTACAAACATCCAACTTACACATGACTTCAAGTTACAAACGGGTGAGACAACAGGAAGTGAGAGAACATTTACCTCCTGAAAGAGGTGTCATGGGAAAAGGTGTTGCCATTGAAGTTTTATCACCAATCCTTGTTTCCACAACAACCCAACATGTTGAAAATCCAATTATCACAGGGCCAGAAAGTGGGGTGAGGTCTTCTGAACAGGGACACAGGCAGCAAAACAAATGTTGCAGGGTATTAACCCTTCTCTATGCTATCCAAAACTAAAAACATTTTTTGGTTAGAGTTATATGGAAAAAAAAATGTCCCTGTTCCCACTTACATACAAATTCAGCTTAAGAACAAACCTACAAAACCTATCTTGTTCATAACCCTGGGACTGCCTGAGCATTCAAGTTACATTTCTAGAGTAACATAACAGAGAAGAGAACCATGATTTAGGGATATAAAGAGCAACATTCTCAGGTTTACTTTTGGAAAGTCCCATCCACAGGGGAGTAGCAGCAATGTGCACATGGAAGTCCATTTGTGGAGCATTGGATGTTGCCATTAGAAACAGAAATATGTTTGTTCATACCTGCTCTTGTTGGCTTTGTGATGGATTAATATTTATTATTTATTTATTTATTTGGGGTTCTTGTACCCCGCCCTTCTCACCCCGAAGGGGACCCAGGGCGGCTTACAGCTGCAAGGCGCACTTAGACGCCTGCTACACAAACAATCATCACAAAAAATATAACAGTACAAATTCCCACAATTCAACATTATCCAATAAAATCAGTAAAATGATAAAATCAGTAAAAACAATACAAACCTGGATCTTCCTCCTACTCATCAGTGTACAATTAACTCAAAGATCTGTTTTGGTTCCATTTCGACAATCCTGCCGATCTTACACATCTGATTGTCTTATTTGGTTGTCATTGTCTAATTGCCTGGTTGCCCAAAGGCCTGGTTCCACAGCCATACAAACATTGTGTGCAGTAGAGCTGGGGAGGTATGCTGATATTTATGAATGCTAAAGGTTTCTGTGCTTTGACAGTCTGTTATATAGGTTAACCAAGTTTTTACTTCATTAGTGAGAGCAAGACAGCAATTACAATTTGTGGGTAGACAGCCTAAGCCTCTGATCAGCCCTGTAGGTCCATGGCATTCTTTGCTGCAGTTGAGTGAAAAGATTATTTCCAAGAGACAGAGAGAGGAAATGCAAAGATCTTAAATGGAAGTCAAAATCTTACATTTAATAGCTAGAGAACTGAATTGCTGAGAGATTGCATTGGTTTCCTCTGTACTCTTTACCTATAGCTACTTGTTCATGTTCAAGGGCAACATTAGAGTTTCTTCCAGCAATTTTAAAAGCAGTATAATAGAAACCAGAAAACATCACTTGTAAATGAATAGATGTTTTGGACATTGTAGGAATTTGTGTGTGCTCTTAAAAGACTCCAGAAGCCCCCTCTCAAAAGGAATTTCAACAGTAGTTTTTTTAAAAAGCTGGTTTATTATACAAGGACACTCAAATTGCTTGATAATGATTAGTCCGCTCTTGGACTTTTTAGTGTAATAAGCATCTGGTCCACATAACATATTGTCATTTCTAAATCTGTGTTAGAGTTTAGTGGGTTTGAGATTTAAGATCATATGTCTTTACGCATATACCTGTACTCATGTGCCAGTGTCCAATATGAAATTAAGGCATGAGTGTATGTGCCCTCAAGTTGTATGCTGATTTATGGCAATCTCATGATTTTGTGCAGATTTAACAGAAGTTTATACAACATTTAACAGATTTATTAGACTACAATTTAATGGAGTAGTTCAGATTACGTAGAAAATTTAATAAGAGAACTTCCTATATCCCAGTGGCAGCCTGATCCTTTCAAAAGAGTACCCTAGTTGCCTAAATTTCTTCTGTTTAGGATTAAAGTAGACACGAAGAGGAATGGAATGTCCTTCCCCAATCAGATTTCCATCAAAGACATGTGCGTCAGCAATTATACTTGCAAATGAAGATGATTTTTATTTTCCAATGTTCTTTAAAAACATACAAAATGAAGAATGCCTAGCCAAAGAAAGTCAGGCCCTACAACAAAGATATATCTTTCACCACTTGCCTTTTCTAAATAAGTTGTAAACGGACTAACTGTTTAAGTTCTTAATCTGAGTAGATTTGTGCAGAGCATAGGAGTGGGGCAATAATACTGCCTGCCTGTCCTAAATCATGCCCTTGAAAATCCAGAAGTCAAATCAACTTAGAAAATAATACGTGTTGACCAGTAAAGTGCCCCTGCCTTCCTCCCCCCCTCCTCCCCCCTTCTTCTTCCTAAGCTATTTTCCCAATGGAGGGGTTAGCATTGTGACTGTTGTTTCCACAGGGTATTGTTTTGGGCACCCTCTGGTCTCAGATTGGCAGCATGCATGTCTTTGTTTATAGTGTCCATCCATCTTTTTTTTGGCTGTCCAAAACCCGACCCAACCTCCCAGTGGTGCTGGCTGTATAACCAACCAACAGGGAAACAGTCTGCAGTGATTGGCAGTGTGATGCACCAGCTGCAGTACAAACAGTTGCATCAACCATGAAACTGTCAAAACCGCAAATCCAGAATACAACTAGGGCTTCTCCCTCAGCCAACTGCATTCTGGCACCACAAGATGCAGAGCCAACCTTAACAAATGGGGCCACAAAGTGGAGTCCACAAGATCTGAGTGTGGAGAAGAGCAAACCACAGACTACCTATTACAATGCAGTCTGAGTCCTGCCACATGCATAATGGAGGACTTCCTTATAGCAACACCAGAAGCACTCCAAGTGGCTAGCTACTGGTCAAAAGACATGTAATATAATGCCAAGTTTTTAAACTTTGTGTTTTTAAATATATCACAACTGTACCCTTGGCTCACTCCTGATATGATAAATAAATAAATCTCCCTCAGGTGATGTGCACCATCGACCCCCCGGGGGGTGTAAAAAGCCGGTGAGGGACAAAATAGGCTAAACAAGCTAGTCCTATTATGTTTAGCAACCTTAAACGTAGGAACATTAACTGGATGTACCCGTGAATTGGCAACCACCTTAAAAAGTTGCAAAGTTGATCTGACTTGTCTCCAAGAGACAAAATGGAAGGAAAGTCAAGCCAGAGACATTGGCGAAGGATACAAGTTATACTATCATGGCACTAACACAAAGTGCCTTCCATTGCAGGTAATTGAAAGCATGAATAATTTTCATGATTATTTTCTAATCTATGAATCTCAATACCTTAAAAGGGATACATCAGGGATGTGGCAACAAATGGGGCAAATGAAGGCATCACCTCCCAATTAAAAATATGATGTAGTCCCCAAATTTCTAGCATTGCCCAGAGTGAGACATTGAAAATCACTCACATCTCAAACTATTCTATTTACTGTGTTTGCACTCTGTGGGAGCTTGGGCTACCTCTTTCCTTTAGATGTTTAAACTGTCTAAATGCTCTGCTGAAGTTCTAAGTTACTTCAGTGCTAGAAATGCGGAAACTGAAGAAAAAGACATCCTAAAGACACCCTTCCTATCTATGTCCCTGTTCTGATGGAATTTGATGGCTAAAGAAACATCATGTATAATTACTGTTACTCCAAATCTTCTCCCCTCCACACCCTTTTCTTCATCCTTGCCCCCCCTTCCATAAAAATATCTCTCTGCACTCTTGCGTACAAATAAGAATACACAGTCAAACTAAGTGTCTTTCCAGCAAATGGAAAATGTCAAAGCAATAGGTCAAAAACAAACTGTTGGACCCCAAGGCAAACAGTCACCTCCTGCTGGAGCAGGGAAAGTGTTGGCAGGTCATTAGATAAGAAATTTAAATCTAAAGGAGAATAAAAATCTTTAATTTGGGGTCTATGAGAGGAAGTGAAAAATCTGTTGCTACAACAAAGGTCAGCCAAGGTAACATGGAGGGAGGCCTAGCCATGTGCTAGAATTGTGTTAAAAGTCAAGACAGAGTTTGGAATTCCCCTTGCTTGGAAACACATTGCCAAGAAATATTGTAGCACAGATGTTGTAGAATAGACACTGATTCATTAGGAAAGGAAACAATCACATATGTTGTTGCTGAACAAAATGTAGTTAATGTAATATTTTTGGTTCCTTGATGCGTGGCACTTTTTAAAATATGTCTTCACTATTTTCATTTTGGATGGCCACTTCCACAATCTAGTCCAAGATGTATGCCATGGTATTGCTTCTTCTACACTAAAAGTTTTATGGTAACACAATGACAGTTTACTATTACATTCAGATACAAATTTCTGTTAATAGTCAAGCTAAGCTTATTAATGGAAAAATCAGGTCTTGAATTCAGTCTATAGCAGTGGTTCTTAACCTGTGGGCCGCAGACCACCAATGGACTGCGAGGATGAAAATCTGGTCCGTGAGCCTCCTCCTTTATTTTATTGATTTTGTTTCCACTCCTCTCACACTGCCTGCCACTCCTTCCCTGTCGCTGACCATGGCATATGTTCTGTATCAGAAACGAGAGCTGATGTGGTCTATCCAATGCAATTTTCTGAATCAGCACCTCAAACCAAATCTAAAGTTGACCAAAAACTGATTTATAACCCTTTTGGTACTAATGTTGGAGAGTGGTCCCATTTCAAAGCGGTCCCTGGTCAAGTGGTCCCTGGTCAAAGTGATCCCTGGTCAAATGGTCGCTGGTCAAGTGGTCCCTGGTCAAAGTGGTCTCTGGTCAAAGTGGTCCCTGGTCAAAATGATACCTGGTCAAGTGGTCCCTGGCCAAGTGCTCCCTGGTCAAAAATAGGTTGGGAACCACTGACCTAGAGGGTTACCACAGAATTTATATGGCAACGCACTGAAAGACATTTCAAACACAGAAGCATTCCAAACTTTAAAAAGTCTTCACCTGCCAACAGAGGAACATGGAAGCAGTCAATGTAGCCTCTTTAGAAGTGGGATTTCAGAGTCTAAGGGCAGTCACTGAGAAACCTCCACCTCTTCTACCTATTTTATAGTAGTTGTTACAAATGGCGTTTATGACAGGAAGTTACAATATCCAATGAATTTCATGAGACTGGCATCTCCTGTCCTTTCCCTTGCAGTAGAAAATGCAAATATTTATTCTTGAAGGTTCCAGTGGCAGAAGTTGACAGAGAACAAAGAACTCCCTCTTCCACTGCCGCTGTCTCCACTCCCTTTCTCCTCTAAGGACTAGCGGCACAACCCACTGAGCATTGTTCTACTGTCTGATCCCCCTAAATGAGTGGGAATTATGCAGCAGCATTCAGAAGTCCCCAGTGTAAATATTTACTTCTCATGATTGCAGAGAAAATGCAGAGAGAAAAATGGTTGCTGGAAGGTTTTTTGAAAGATCATATTTTTTAATGGTTTTTAACTATAACCTCTTTTTTTTTGCACATCTGGCATTAGAAATGCAATTTTGTTCCAGTATTATCATTTGCAAAATATGCAGCACATGATGCTTGTTTTCTTACTAGATTAATTGAAGAAAGGTTTAATCCAGACATGAAACAATCAGCTTTAATGGTTATATTTGCAGAATCTAAATTTCCCTACTGTCATACTGGTGAGAATTTGTGTTCTCATGTTTCTTATAGAGATTTTAATATAGATGTTGTGAAATCATTGCATTGCATGGCTTCCTGCCATGCTATGTCAGATCTAGCCTGTAGTAATATTTTTCTAACTCATCCACTTTTGTAATGTGCATTCAAACTGATGCCAACTTAAGGTGATCCTAACATAAAGTTGCCTTAAAATCAGGGCCGTAGCCAGAAAAACAAATTTGGGAGGGGTTGAAAATTTGGGGGGGGGGGTTGCAAAATTTCACAGTGGGGAGTTGAAACCTGCCTCCTAGCTCACACTGAAGCAAAGAGCACAGCAGGGGGCAGAGCAGCCTTCAATAGCCTGCAGCGCCGCCCCTGTCAACCACCTCTACCAAGTCTGGCCTCCTTTATGAGAGCACTCACCCCTCGCCCAACTTGGTTGCTTCACTACGTTGGCTATTGCTGCAAGTAATGACAGTGTTAAGAAATTGTCAATATTTGTTTGAGATAGTGCTTGCAGTTCTGGAGGGACTCTTAATTTTTTGCATCTCATAGATTTATCATGGGGATTTGGTTAACCAGTTAAAATTCATGAGTAAACCAGTTTTTTTTAACCTGAAAAATTTCGGGGGTGGGGTGGGGTGTTGAGCCCCCCCCCCCCCCCCCCCCCCGGCTACAGGTCTGCTTAAAATCTCCGAAGGTTTGCCATTGCCTTTCTCTCAAACTGAAAGCCTAACTCGAGGTTATCCACCTGATTTCCATGATGAGTAGGGATTTGAACCTTGTTTTCCTGAAGTCCTACTCCACTCAGACCAGCACTTCAAACTGACCCTCATCCACTTTAGACATGGAAAAAACTTTTTGGGGCTATTGTGTCTTAAACAGGAGAGCAGCTACAATGTGTTAAATAGCCTTCCTTAATTGCTCCATTAATTAGCTTTATCTAGTAGATTTCCTTTTATTATTTTTTCCCTCTACATTTGTTAAGCAATGAAATAGCCAATGTTGAAAAGCAATTAGCTGAAGTGGATTTTGTTGTTGCTATGTGCTTTCAAGTAATTTCTGACTTATGGTGGCCCTATTTTGGGGGGCAGAAATTGAGGCTGTGTACCCATACCATCCTCGGAGGCTAAGAGAATGTGATTTGCTCAAAGTTACTCAGGAGGTTGCTTCAACTGAGTAGGGGTTCATACCCTGATCTTCCAGTGTCCTAGTCCATCATTCAAACCACTTCGACATACTGGCTCACTTGGAGTTACTTTTAAGTATATATGTCTGTATGTGCCTTCAAGGCAGCTATCAACCTATGGAAACCAAATGAATGTTACAGGATTTTCTTAGGCCCCATCTACACTGTCATATAAAATCCAGATTATCTGCTTTGAAGTGGATTATTTGGCAGTGTAAACTCACATAATCCAATTCAAAGCAGATAATCTGCATTATCTGCTTTGATGATGATGATAAATAAATAAATAACCTTTATTTTTTAATCTGCCCTCTCTCCCTAAAAGGACTCAGGGTGGCTTCCATAAATGAAAATGGCAAACGTTCAGTGCTGTGTACAGTGATAAAATGAAATATTTAAACATACAATTAAAACAGATTACATGAATTTAGCTAAAAGCATACAAAAGTATATAATGATCTGGATTATATGGCAGTGTAGAAGGTGCTTCAGTCAACACATACTCAGAGGTGGTTTCCATTTCCTTCTTTTGAAATTGCAGTCGACAGTTCCTCTCTTCCAAGTACAAACCAGGTTTGATGTTATAGAAACATTCTGGCTATGGGGAACAGCATTGTTGCAGAATAGAAAGTGCTGGGTGGAACTTCTGTTTCAATCCCACTGTCACTTTATTTGGAGTAAAGCAAAACTTTAAAGATTTCTAAGGTGGGACTGCTCTTCATATGTAATAGAACAGCTGAACACTTGACTTGTTTGAAAAACAAAACTCAGCTATCAGAGCCCACTGGGAAAACCATTGTCTTGATGACATATGAGAGGTATAAACAATTTTTGCTCTCCTCTTATGCTGCCAGTTTTTGGAGGTCTGGAGATTTGTGGCCTTTTTATATAAGCTGTTGATATAGAAACACAGAGCTTGGATGAATATTATGAAGTACATGTTGATAACACTATTCCCAATGTAATCTCAGCCTAGTATCCAAAACCAATTATCTTTTCTAGATGTTTGCTATTGCTTCCAGTCGTCGCCGTCTCCTCCTCCTCCTCCTCCTCCTTCTTCTTTTTGCTAACTGGAACCATTCACTGAAACTTGAAATAGGTGTTTTTGTACACATCTCTAAATCAGTGGAGAGTTCATATGAGCCAGTAAAAAAAAACTTCAGCTTACTACTGAGACCATATTTTCCATAGATTTAATTTTAAATCATGATGTTGTCATAGTATCTCAGATGTGAACGTTGTTTTTTTGAGTGAGATTTTAAAGGGCTCATTCTACCTAATTATGGTATAAAATATTTCACAGTAGGTCATCAAGCCGACAGGAATTCTCAGGCTCCTTGAAGGATGATCACATTTGTGGCTTTCTTCTTTAGGACACATTCTCCCACCAGCTACTGCTTTTTCCCCAGTCCTCTGCAGCACAAAACAACGGAGGCTGCAGCAATGACTGGAGTTGAATTTAGCTCAGGGATTAAAGGGCTGCACAGATGTGCAGGCCAGAAGGATCTTTCTTGTCTCCTCAGTCCTTTCTCGGGATCTGAAAAGGCTTCTGCATTAGGAAGGAGCATTAAGAAGTAACCCAGGCCAAGTTAAAACAACAGTTTAGTTTCTTCTGAATTTGGAAAGGCGTTATTCTCAAGAGATGGGTTTTCCAAGTCATGTGCGTTCATAAACTTCATTGAACTAGGGATGCAAACACAAGACTTGCACCGATTTCTTTTCAAATTGGGGACAACATATGGCTCTTTTCAGTGTTAGACAGAGGTTGTTTCTACAGTTGGTGTGTGAGATAGATCATGGAGGTGATTTGATTTCTACCTGAAACTTGTAAATTGAAATAATGTGGTCAACCCCCAATTCCAAATGGGCAGAACACTTAATACAAATGTTTGCCTCTATTTCACTCACAGAAGACTATGCCCCAATTCTATGTATATTCATTTTAATCTTGGATTTCTTCATGAAAACTGCTCAGAGATCTTGATCAAAAATCTAACATTTGTTCCCTCCCCCCCAAGAGTTAGTATTTTTAAAGAACCCCAATTACTTCAAAGGGGATAAGCCACAGTTAGCATTGGTTCCAACAGTCCAAGATTAAGAAGGCAAAAAGCCAGTCAGAATGTGAAGAACAAGCCAGATAGAGGGATGTACTAAAGAATAGTTAGTTAGGATCAATTTCCAGACTTCAAAGAAATCATCTGTCCCAGTTTTCTTCTGTGAATTTTTTGAGATATGGACATATCATTTTTATCACGTCAGAAATTACTTTAGTCTTTGTTTCTCCTGATCACATCTCTTTTTCACTATTATTGATAAGGTGATAGCAACTTACCGATATTGCTTGAGTAGTTTTCTATTGACCTTCAGGGCAAAGAGCACAGCTGAGAATCTTAGAAAGATTGAAAATTAGAACAATAATAATGGAAGATATGTTCTTCCCTCTACATTATTTGGACATATTTTTGTCTCAAAATATTGAATGTTTCTGTGACAATTTCCAGAATTCTGCATTTGCCTTAATGTTAGTAGGGTATTAATAAAAACTGGTCAGTAATTGTTCTGAGTAAATCTTGGAAACATTGAAATAATTAATATCAAATCCTCACTTCAGTGTTTCATTCCATACTCAAATAGCTCAAAAATAAGAATGGACGGTGCCGCAGAAACTTAACGTTTTAGTACTAAAACACCATGCTTTTTAGTGGCTCTGATGGGTGGGGGATTGTGAGAAATAGTCCAAAGAAGAATTCTTCCAAGTTCTGGGATTACTTCATAAATATTCCTAACCACAGAAGCAACTGCAACTATACACCTAAATAGTTTGACTAATTTCTCAACTGTAGGCCACTCAAAGTTTAGCAACCATAGAGCCAAGTCAGTGGATGTCATGATGTTTGTCATGAAACTGACTGTTTATATATTCAGAATACAGCATCTTCATTATAAGATAAGGAGTACAACAAACGGCGTTATTTTCCAATGGAGAAAATAATACTTTCATCCCACAAGCAAGTCTCATTGTATAGATCTTTAGTAGGACAAAGTGATGTACTTTATGATAGAATTATTGTGTTGAAGGGTCTTTGGGAATGGTATAATTAAATCTGTATTTGCTGTGTCTTCAGGGAGGGAATAACAATATCAGCCAGATATTACTTTGTTGAAGTGAGTAAAAATCTCCATCAAGGGTTACTCCAGACTCCGGATTATTAAAACTATCAACTTAGTTCATGTGGTGTTCTGTGCTCCATCAGTGGAGTGGACTATTACTATATTAGAGATGATATATTAGGGTAATAATCCAGTAACTTGATTACAGGCATCTGTTAGAGGGCCGGGTAAATATTTTGTATTTTGACTATATTTAGGTTCTAACTGCCCACTATTCTTATTTTAAGGAAACATTGCCTGTTGTCAGATTGTCAGGACCCAGAAGCCTTAAACAATGCCAGACACAAAATAAAGGTTCAAACACAGCTTTATTGCATAAAAATGGACCTGCAAAGCACTTAACTTCAGTGCTAAGGGTCTCAGGAGTGATTTGGCATCAAAAAGAAGTCGTTACAAGAAACTAAAATATAATCCAGATTATAATGCTGCTTTATAATCCAGGTTAAACAAAAACTGAAGCAAACTGCTTGAAAATCGAAATGGTATCAAAACACAGTCACAGAAGCAGGAAAAACGTGGTTTCAAAACTAAGAAATGTTTCAGTCACAAAGATATTATAGTTCAAAGTCCGGAAAAGCCTAAAGCGTAGTCAAACCGGTCCGTGGCCAATCTTTTGGTAAACAAGGCTGGAATGCTGGAATCATGAGGAAATAGGAGTACAGGAACACACAAAGCTGTAACCCAGGACTCAAGGTTGAAAGTGGGCAGCACAAAGAATTATGTCCTATAAAGACACTTTGCCTTCTGCGAAGTATAGTCCAAACTGAACCCCCTTTTATCTCAAAGTTCTTCCTCAGAGCTTGATGAGCTCCTCACCCTCTCATCATCACTCTCAGCTGCCCCCAAACCTGCAGCTGAGTGCCCATCCCTCTACCTCTGCCAACGATTGTGAGGGTTCAGATCCTGCCAAGAATCCCCTGGCTGCCAATCCCCAGTGAACCCCTCAAACTCCTCACTAGAGGTGGGTTGGTTACAGATGTCCCTTATGTGTTGCACACGGGTCCAATATAATTCCCCCCCCCTTCTTCCATATCACTCCCAGACCCAGAACTCCTTTCAAACCCAAGGAAATCTTCATCCTCTGTTGGTGCACAAAGTATTTCCCGAATATGCTTCCTTTCTAACTCCCCCTCAGACTCTGGCTCACAAGCAGCCCTTTTTACACCTCTGCTTACTTCCCCATCCCCCATCTCACAATCGGAGAAGCCTGGAAATGTGTCAGTATCACTTGGAGCCATAATGATTTCCCTAATGCGCTGACGCTGCTGTTCTCCCTCCGACTCCAAAGTAGACCCATTCTCCCTGCTACCAGGAGTAGCAACTCGACCAACACACTGAACTACAACACAGATTGCCTAGTACTTGGAGAAATTACTTAGTTGGGCTAAACTCACAGAAGTTGCCAACCTTAGCTACCAACCTCTCGAGTTAAGGCATTTTTAGACGCATAGTCAATGTTTGTTTGTTTAATTATATTTAAAACCTCAATTTATTCCATAACTGAGATCGAGGGCAATTCACAATTCAGATTTTAAAATGTGCAAAGAAATAACAATAAATACTAGTGCTAAAATAGCATCTAATAATAATAATAATAATAATAATAATAATATATCCTGCTTTTCTCCCTCGCTGGACCCAAAGCAGCTTACAACATATTAAAATCATGTAATAACATGTTGTAGTGTTAAAAGATTAATAACATTTGAAAATTTTTAAATCATTGTAGTTTTTTTTTAAAAAAAACTAAAACAAATAGAGCACCTACCCCTTCAAAGCCCTGCCCTTTAAAGCAAGTCAATAAGCCTTGCCTGAATGAGTGTTAAGTAACTGTGAGCTTTGGATTTTGATTCTGTAACTCAAATATAGCATTATGGCCTCAGAAATTGGTGGAGGCTTTTAAATGGAGGCTGTATGGTCATCTGGTAGGAATGCTTTGATTGTGTGTTCCTGCATGGGAGAATGGGGTTGCACTGGATGGCCCTTGGAGTCTTTTCCAACGCTATTTCTCTATGGTTCTATGACTGTGATTAGGAACAAGGAAAAATTTCGGATTTTTATCTTCTAGCAAGGCTGGCTGATCTATATGAAATATATTCCTGTTTGATATATGGTCTTTTTGTTGTTAACAAAGTCAAAAGAAAGTTTTAAAAAATGGCTTAAGTGCAAGTAATTGCCATGGCTCAGTATTCTACACAGGGAGAAATTAATATACGAGATGAAAATGTCAAAATAAAAGGTCAGGGAAGTGAATTGAAGAAGAAAGTTGAACATTACCTAAAAGAACCTGTTTGTTGATAGAAGCTCCCTGTGGTATTTTTTTAAAAAAAAGATTAGGAGGGGATATATAATGGCTGAATATTTCACACTTAATTAAAATGTTGCATAAGGTTTTCAAAGTGTCCTGTTTCATGTAATGAAAAATACATATCAATTGCTGCAGAGTTTTGTCTTGAGATAATTTATATGCTGAAAGTGATGTTCAAGAGGTCATTTCAGGAGACATACACAGCATAGCATATCATACACATGAGTGTGTTTTCTCAATACATTAGGAAACCTTCACTTTTGCATGGGATGTATAGATGGATAATTCTAATTCATTCAGTAGATTAGCACTACTTTCACCCCTTTTGGAAATTAGTTCATGGTGTTGTACTGGGTTGAACAAAATTTACATCTAAGTAAAGATGAAAGAGTCAATGTGGTGTAATGGCCCTGAGTGTTGTTGGTTTAGATATCCAGAAGGCCAGGGATTGAGTGCCTTCTCAGCCATAGAAACTTATTGGGTTTCCTTGGGCAAGTCTTACCTGCTCACTCTTAGAAGAAGGCAATGGCAAATTCCTTCTCAACAAATCTTGCCAAAAAACCCATGATAAGTTCATCTTAGGTTCTCCATAAGTGAAAGGGAAACCAATAAATGTATAGTTGGCATCACATTCTTGCTGCTTTATCAGCTAAGTAGATGCGTGGAGTGATTCTTCAAAGTCTTGTAATGATCTGGCAATAAAGGTTGACCTATTGTCTTATGCTGGTGCATCGGCCATCACTAGTGTTGTGAGAGTAATATCTGCTGCTTTGGCCAAAATAGCATATACGAACAGAGCTGGTAGGTGGATGAATGATATGTTGGTTTCAAATGTTTATTTTTCAGAAAAATGAAAGTTAAAATAGACATGTCGAATATCAAGAAAAAAAGTATAACAACATTTAATAATTATTAAAAAATATTCTTATTATGCCCTATATCCATGGCTCTTAAAATACAAAAAAATCAATATAAATGGTTTAAGAATAATTTTAACACACTAAAAGCATATAAAATGTTTTAACAACTTAAAACAAGACACTGAAAACCAGCTAAAACTGTCTAAATTAAATTTACAACCACACATGAACAATTGCGGACTAAATAAATCAGTCCCTAAAGACTTTAGCAAAAAGCCAAAATTTTACTTGGTACTGCAATGACAGCAGGGCATGTCCAAGTTGGGCTGCTAAAGGACGATAATTATTGCTAGATTATTACTGACAGGATGCTTGGACAAAAAACCCAAATACTTGTGTGCATGCTGTTTACTGTGAACTGTGCCATTCCATAATTCCTTCTATTGCAAATTTTAGTAGGCTTATATACATTTGGAAGTGAATAGGTATCACTGAAGACTAAGGGGTTTTTCTCCATAACTCAGGACACCCATAAAGAGTCCAAAATATTTTTAAAGTTAAAATGTATTTTAAAAATGCCCCAGCAGAGACTTTTGAATGCCTGTACTGAAAGCATAGAGAACACGAAGGGCTGTAGAGCTGGAAATACTAAAGCCTGTTGGTTTTGTTGGGAAAGGGAATGGCAGCATTGTGTCCTAACCGATGGGATTATAGCATGTCTTCCACAGTTAGGATTGTAACTTATTCTTCAACCATTTTTGCTGCCATCTTACCCAAATGCAGAACTTGCAATAGGTACTTAAACCCTGCTATGTGGGTGTGTTTGGGAACTTTCCCATTTTGCTAAACTTCAGGAAAGCTAAAACCTCTCTGCTAAAAAAACATGGTTTCAAACTTATCTAAGGAATCCAATAAAAACCCAACAAGCTTGACTTTCCTGGCAGAGTGCAGAATTTTGGCTCTTTCTGTTTGGCAAACTCAGGCCAGATTCCTCTGTTCTATGATGGCCTGAGATTTCAAATTCAATTGAAGACCAGTTTGTTCCCTGGCACTTGGGAAGTTTCAAAGTCATGTTTTCTTTCCTTTCTTATAATTATCAGTGACCTAAATCCAGATGTTCTCTCATTCCTGCTCTTTTTCCAGTGGTTGACAGCAGTTCGAGCTTGTTTTCTTTCTGGTTCACTACCACCAGCACCAGGCCACAGTCTCAGAAAAGTTAAGACTTTATAGCAATTTTCCTGTTTGCCTTGACTGACGCTTCATAGTATAAAGTACATTCTTACAGGAAGGAAGACTTAATTCTGAGTTAAGACATAAAATCAAAAGGCAATGACTGAATTTATTTCAGTTGAAAACTCAGTTCACTGGAATTTACATATTTTCTGCAGAGCAGCATTCACTCGGTTCTCTCTGCCTCTCAATCCTTTCTTTGACATAATACCTTAAGGACCATTTGCCAATAAAAATATTGAAAAATTTCAACAGCTCAGACTCAGCCAAGTTCTGACAGTGATGATTATAAATTATAATAATAGTTGCTGTTCTGTCCCTTCAGGACATTTCAATTATGGTGACCTTATGGCAAAATTTAATGGGCAAGAATAGTTCAGAGGGGAATTCAGACCCTTGTGTCCAGAATCACAGTCTAAGGACTTTATCAGACGTGGGGAGAGGAGTATCTCCCTGCTTCTGGAATGGAGTCCCATGGAACCCATCGCATGACACAGGGCTATTGTGGCTTTGTTGTGGAAGCATTGTGGCAACAGAGAGAAAAAAATACAGACCCTGATGGGAGGGAACAGAGTCTGACAGTTCCCTCTGCTATGCCATGCTTTCCATTGCTGTCCTCCTCTTTACCTATGCCTGTCTGATAAGGTCCTAATACACAAACCACTACATCACACTAACTCATAGTCATCAATATACAGTCAGTCCTGCACATTCACTGGGATAAGAGACACAGGATATCCATAGAAATAGGAAATAAACAAATTAAAATACTCTTGACGTGTTGTTGAAGGCTTTCATGGCCAGGATATTATTTATTTATTTATTTACTACATTTATATACCGTCCCTCTCAGCCCACAGGCGACTCAGGGCAGTTTACAGTCAGTATCAAAGACATAAAATACAATTTAAAAACAATAAATTTAAATATAAAACCAAGTAAAACAATCCATATCAATAAAAACATATATCAATTTGAGTCTCCTACTTAAAAGCGTTATCCAATAACATCGTTGAGTTGTTCAGTTTTTCTCCATGTCTGTTATATTGTGTCTGCAAACACTTGCTCAAAGAACCACCTCTTGACCTGCTTTCAAAATGTTAAAAGAGAAGGGGCCAATCTAATATCCCTAGGGAGGGCATTCAATAGCCGAGGGGCCACCACTAAGAAGGCCCTGTCTCTTGTCTCCGCAAGCCGTACTTGTGACAAAGGCAGCATCGAGAGCAGGGCCTCTCCAGACGATCTTAAAGTCCTGGAGGGTTCATAAGGGGAGATGCGTTCGGACAGGTAGGTTGGGCCAGAACTGTTTAGGGCTTTATAGGCTAAAGCCAGCACTTAGAATTGTGCCCAGTAGCAGACTGGCAGCCAGTGGAGCTGGCGCAACAGAGGAGTTGTGTGCTCTCTGTGTGCTGCTCCCATTAACAACATGGTTGCCGCTTGCTGGACCATCTGGAGCTTCCGGACAGTCTTCAAAGGCAACCCCACATAGAGAGCGTTGCAGAAGTCTATTCGGGATGTAACCAGAGCATGGACTACTGTGACTAAGTCAGACTTCCCAAGTTATGGGCACAGTTGGCACACAAGTTTTAATTGTGTGAATGCTCTCCCGGTCACTGCCGAAACTTGGGGTTCCAGGCTCAGCGATGAGTCCAGGATCACACCCAAGCTGGGAACCTGCGTCTTCAGGAGGAGTGTGACCCCATCCAATACAGGCTGTAACCCTATACCCTGTTCAGCCTTGTGACTGACCAGGAGTAACTTTGTCTTGTCTGGATTCAGTTTCAATCACCAGGTTGCTGTATGTTTTCTGGGCTGTATGACCATGTTCCAGAAGCATTCTCTCCTGACATTTCACCCACATCTATGGCAGGCATCCTCAAAATCTCTGAGGATGCCTGCCATAGAAGTGGGTGAAACATC
Organism: Anolis sagrei; assembly: GCF_037176765.1. Taxonomy (NCBI): domain Eukaryota; kingdom Metazoa; phylum Chordata; class Lepidosauria; order Squamata; family Anolidae; genus Anolis; species Anolis sagrei. The sequence goes on from NC_090022.1 coordinate 87,295,271, forward strand.
AGGAAAGAATGCTTCTGGAACATGGCCATACAGACCAGAAAACTCACAGCAACCCAAAAATAGTCTTGTTTTTACCTGAGATAACACCTCAGGAGGAATCTTTTAAGTCCTACAGCTCAGCTCTGTGGTCAACATCCAGCCATGTAGGACATAAACATTTTTAGAGATACCATATTAATCAAATTTGTGAATAATCAAGTCTACCAAAGTTAAACCCACAAGTGTGGAGGGCCAACTGTAAAATTGTGTATATGGCACTGCATTCTGATGAATGTATATGTTCATTTCTTTCCCCAAATCTCTATCCTCTCTGATATGGGAAACAGAAGTCTGATGTGCTCATTTTATACTCTATGGTGATCTTATACTTTGGCGTAATCATTTTTTTCATCTCTTCTCTTAAATCTTGGCTAGAAATCTTGCTGCTGGATGAATTAGTTTAAACTAGTGTTTGTATACTAAAGCATTAAAAGAAGGAATAATATAGAATGATTGGCAGTTTCAATAAAAAATCTATCTGCCTTCCATGTTCCCTAAGTCTTTGCCATGTTGTGCTGGGCAAACACAATAAATTCTGTAGGGCCTGTGTGGTTTCTGGACCATAGTAGCCAGAAAGGCTTTATTGATTGAAGCCCTTTCATTGCTTCTTTGGTTGCAGGACATAATAAAAAAAGATATTGGCCAGTTGGCGGATATTGTTTTCTATGCCTTGTTTAAAAAGCATTGTGCTCCAGCATGGATTCAGCATTTGAAAGAGGCTTACATTTGGCATGAAAGGGTAAAGCTGAGTTGTGAGTTTGCTCTCAGTGATTTGTTCAATTTAGTATCTACATATTAATATAATGTTTCTTTAAAAAAAAAAGATGTCTTGTAACTACTAGCCAATCATCTTTGAAATGCCATGTTATATATTATACAAAACTTTTCAGATGGAATCAGTTTCCTGGCACCGAACCCTATGGACACACATCTTTCTTTTGGATGATGATGATGATTGATATGAAGGTACTAGGCCTGGGTAACAACGGAAAAATTTGTTTCTAAAATCGATTTGTATTTGGGGTTTTTTTTTGTTTCGATATTTAAAATAATTACAAAATTTTCCTTTTAAAAAGTTCGATATTTACGAAATTTCGTAAATGGTAAAAAATTAACGAATCGATTTCCGAAACAATAACGAATCAATTCGTTAATGGCGGACGCGACCGCGAAATACGCTAAAAAACCTCCAAAACCTTCTGAAGCTTCCCTCTCCCTCTGTTGTCGACTGTTGGTGTGATATTATAATTTTTTTTCACTAATTAAACCATAAAACTGGCCCAGACATGCGGAAATAATAACGAAACGACCTCAAAACAATAACGAAACGAATACAATATCGAAATACGAAGCATTTACAAAACGTTTTTGAAAATTCGGTTTTTTTTAATAATTGCTCCAGAATGGTTCGTTATCGTTTTGTAATTGAAAAAATTAACGAATTATTAACGAATTACGAATTAACGAAACGAAACCGCCCAGCCCTAGAAGGTACATTAAGTCATGGGATTTTTAAGCTACAGCGTAAAGTTGTATTTCCAGAACACCTCCTCCTTATCTCTTCAGTGAAGTCACAGAAAGGGGTGTGAAACTTGTGGTGCATGCTAAGACTCATTAACCGAACTTGCTCTGACCCTTCTTCTATTTATCCAGGTGGCGTATGGTCAGATGTAATACTACATCTTTTTCCACTCACATTTTTCTCCCTTCCGTCTATGTTTCTAGAGTGCATGTTCCACATATTATTCAAGTATTAAGACATTGCTCACCCCTCTCTTGTTTCCATAACACACTCACATATTATGTACAGTACTGTGTTATGAAAGCCTCACTTTTCAGCTGTTGCCCTGAGGTCCAGATCAATGTCACACCCACACACCATATGAGAACAAAGCCATATTTATTTTCATTTAGCTTCCAAGCTTTCCTGGTTTGTTTGAATTTCATTAGTACTTTGAATGAAAGGTTTTGACAATATTTGAGCTTAAAATTGTCTCCATCTCAACTCTTTGTTTCAATCATAGGTTTGCGTAAATCATATCTTTCAGTCATGCATTTCCTTCTGATGTGAGATGCCCTCCTCCTCTTTTGTTCTAACAGTCAACTTTTCTGAAAAGTGTTAAGTAGGGACTGTAACTGTCTCCACAATGAGGCACAGGGTGGGCATACACCTAGGACTTACATGCCACTTGTCACACCCTGATACAGGTCAATCATATATTTCCAGTTGTTTAGAAACATGACTCTCCTGTCTATACTTCACGAGGTTTAGAGCTCTAACCACCCAAACACATATGATCTAATATTGGGTAAAATATTTACAATTGATTTTTGTGATGTACAGTGAGGGGTGAAAAGTTATATGTGGAGAAATGTCTATCATTCCAGCATTCTGCACCACATTTTGATGAGACCTACATCATTTTCAGTAGTTTGTGGAGGTTGGGAGGGAGATAAAATTACAGACAGGACCCAAGCTATGTATAAGATAGGTTCTGTGGGTTTGTTCTTAAGTTGAATTTGTACATAAATCGGAACATTTCTTAAGTGTAATTCCAGCCATATTGCACCTTTTAAATGTGCCCAGTGTGCGAGTGTTTACACCTTTTAAACTTGTTTCATGTGGAGTGTGTATTGTACCTTTTAAACTTGCCTAGTGTGGAGTGTTAGCTGCCTTGAATCCCCACAGGGAGAAAGTAGAGGTATAAATAAAGTGTGTGCGTGTGTGCACGTATGTATATAAAAGCTTTGGATAGCTTAGGGAAGGTTAACATTCCTTTGATGTTTGTCTTGCTGTCTGTTTCACCTCACTTTCTGTCTCTGTGATAATTGGATTTTGAAAAAAAATTGGCTTGTTGTGGGAAACAAGGATTGGCGATAAAGCTTCAGTGGAGGCACCTTTTTCCCATGGTAACTCAGGAGTGAATTTTCCTTTGTAGAGTTAAATTTCTCTCACTTCCTTTTGTCTCATCCACATTCTTAACTATAAGTCATTTGTAAGTCAGATGTTTGTAACTTGGGAACTGCCTGTACTATTTTACCCGTGCATCACCATGTTCTTTTTAGATGTCTGTATTATATTCCGGTTTTGTACAATATTTTGAAAAATCCTGCTGCCACAATATGAATTAAACCATCTGTATTTAATTATTCTGTCCTACATCTCTGATAGCCGGGCAAAGAACAGCTGAAATAGTTGAGTTTTTAAAAGATATTTATCAAATTAAAACTCAGAAATGCATATGTACACTAATGTCCAAAAGATCACATCTAATCTTGGAAGCTAAGCAGGGTCAGCCCTAGTTAGCACTCCTTGTCTAAGAAAATCCTGTGAAATTCATGGGTTTGCAAAACTTTGAAAGGCAGGGTGAAGACCCCCCCCCCCCTTTTGCTTACTTTCAAGAATATTAGTTAACATCCATCCTATTACAATTGCCTTATACCCAAACACATATTATTATTATTATTATTATTATTATTATTATTATTATTATTATTATCTTTATTTGTACCCCGCTAACATCTCCCGCAGGACTTGGTGCAGCTTACAAAGGCCAAGGCCCTCAAAAAACAACAATATAACAAATACAACAATAAAACTCATAAAACAAACTAAAAAACATCAAAGCAGTAACAGTAAAACATTAAAACAATACATCATGACACATTTAAAACTAGGGTCGGGCCAAATGTAATGAATAAAATTAAAAGTGCTGGACATGACAGATGAAATGTAAAGATTTTACGGTAGGTGCGATGTGCAAACAATCTTAAATCTCTAGTAAAGTGCGTATGGGACATGATGCTGGGAGTTTCCTATTCTGGAAAGGCGCACTGGAACAGCCAGGTCTTCATGCTCTTCCTAAAAACTGCCAACGTTGGGGCTTGTCTGATGTCCTTATACACACACACACACACACACACACACATCTATAAATAAAAGGATTGGTGTGTTGCATTTACCAATATTAGTTCAAGTCTTGACCGGAGCTTTGGCATTTAATTTTCATCAAATTGCAAATGAGATTGTTAGAGATGTCAGTCACATTGCCAAAGGGTCCTCTATAACAATCATTAGATGTGCTAATTCTCTGTAATTTAATAATGTTAAGTTGGAGAACAAACTGAGAATCAAAGTATCTCCTTGACAAGGGATAATGAAAATATGCCCAGACATTATGGAGATGGTTTTGAAAAAAAGTTTATAACCAAATATTGGTCAGAGAATAAACTAAAAATGTAATTGAATTCCTAAATTGTTTAGAATAAGATGTAAAACAGAGGGGTCATTTTTATTGTTAAGCAGGTTTGAAGTCATCTGAGTGGAATCCTGTTGATGCTAGTACTTGCCTTGTTTGCGGACGCATGCAGTGGTGAAAAAGAAAGGCAGACAAAACCTTGCTGCCATTCTGCCTTCATCTCCTGTGCCAATATAGTTATGCCTATGTAGAGCATCAACAGGGTTTTTGCCTCTATATTTTTTGCTCTAATGAATATGGACAGTAATTCACATCTATGTACAAAAATTTTTGCAAATTGTGGTGAAATTCCAGATAGCATACATAATTAATTTAGTGAAAGAATGAGTTTACAACTCTAGTGTCACTTAATTGTTTTTACTGGAGTCAACCAGTTACATCATTGTTTCAGAAGAGTGAATCCACCATTAGGGTTTACATGTACTACTAAGGGTTTTATAAGAGCTTTCCAAGGTGCTGAAATTAGCACCCTTGATAACTCCCATATACCGTGAAATGGCTTACATAGGACCCAGAGTTGATCCATCATCCTGAAGTAACAGAACCACTGACTGCTTCTGTTTCTTACCAAACATTTGAGTCCCCCCGGGGAGTGAGAAAAGCTGTATATAAATGCAGTAAACAAAATGAATAATAAACCTTATTTACATTTAAATAAGAAACTTTCTTGCTTCAAATAAAACATTTCAGCCTTAAAAAAAGTGGAGAATGAGGAGTATTTTTAAAGAACACTTTCTTTCACCACTATCTGCTTATGGGATCCTGAAGATAGTACTGATATTACTCTCTATTGGTGGTAATGTTACTGTATTTGCCATTAAATTCCTATCAGCCTCTACCAGCATTGACAATGATGAGAGACAGTGAGTGTAGAAATTAATCAGCATATGAAGGGCTGCAGAAACTTGATATCTGCCTTAAAATATTGACTTGAAGACAGGGATACAAAGAATGTTGGAGTGCAAGTAGCAATGGGACTAGTAGCAATTCAAACATGCAGGCAAGAAATAACAAGTCCCGTGTCTCCAGTGACTGCCATCACTTTCTCCACCTTTCAGCGGCACTCCAAATGTTGACAACTGTTATAACTCAGCTTCTGTAGTTGGAATAGTCAGACAGAGAGGAGGAGGCAGATTGCCAGGAATCTGAAGATATTGATGGCAATGGTCCCCATTGATCTTTGAACTCTGAGTGACCATTGCCACCAATATCTACTAAGCAAGAGGGAAACCTTCTCCCTAGTAAGAGATTGAAATCTATTACCATCATTCTTCAAGCAACAAAATTATAAGAAGTCATTACACCAGTTCTAGTAGTTGTTACATAGATGACATTGACCTAATTAAGCATCCAGTGTTTTGAGATAGCTGCTCATAAATCTCCTAGCCACTATCCAACAGCTTTGTTGAACTCAACCATCTTTGTCTAATGATGGGCACTAATCTTCCGTATTTTTGTTTTTTCCCAATCTTGGGCTGGCTGCAATTAATGACACTGTTTTACTCCTTGCCAGCTTGACTTATGTGAACTATTGACTTGTTATAAAATTATAATGACTTGGACTGGCTGACCTTCTTTTGCTCTTCATCTTGTTGGATAACCTGTGGCTAACCTGGACTGAATGAACTATTCAACAGCTTTACACACTAACCACCTGGATCCTGGGTCACTTTCTGACTGGAGCATAGAGCAGTGACAAAGGGAATGCCACCAAGGATTTCCCTTCTCCTTTCCATAAAAGACAGGAACTACACAAACACAAACATCTCAATGGGCATGCAAGAGAGTTTTACAGACATTTTGTTGGACTTTTCTTAAGCAAGTAACTACTATTCCATCAGCCAAAGGCAATAGATCCAAGAAGTGCTTTCTCCCTTTAGGCACCACTTGGCAAGTGGCAGACTTACCAGTCTTAAAACATATTCAACCAAGGATAAAATCAAACATAGCATTTCTAATGCATCCAACTAAACATTCTGTTTTCTCTTTGTGTTACAGTTGGCAGTTTGGTTTTCAGATGTTTATAGGGAAAGTGAAAAGAATCCTTCAGCCAATAGTAATGGTACTGTAATCTAAAAAGTAACATTTTCAAGTTCTGCACAATAGAACTTCTTTCTCAAAGATCCCCCACCATCCTTGATTATGACAATGTTTCCTTCCCTTTATCCCCCCTCCCAGTGTTTTGACCCCTCCTATCAATCTTCCTCCCCTCGGTTCTATACCTGTTACAATAACCTGTATTTTAAACTGTGATTTTAAACTGCTTTCTAATCTGTTTTTTAATAACTGCTTCACTGGGGAGCTGTGCTTCCCTTCCCAGGGTGTTTGTGCCCCGCTTTGTGCTGGGCAGTGACCATAATAAACTTTTGTATTGCATTGTATTGACAATGATTTTTTCTTCCTGATAGCTATCTTGTCTTCATACCTGGTCACAAGGATTTTTAGTCACCTGAGGGAGCACAGCATTTAACACTGACTCCAGAAAATTTCACAAGGCCTTGATAGCTGGAAAAGTCAGGTTTTCATATGTATCCTGAAGTATTCATATTTTGTCCTGATGGGTAATTGAAATTTTGCTTTTACTCATTGCTAGTTAAATGGTAGTACATGAACCAAGTCTGTGAGCTACCAGCTGCCAATCCCTGGAGAATTTCCAACAGAAAACACAATAGGGAGAAAAAATAGTGAGCCTCTAACATCTGATAGCTTAAGAGGCATGGCTTTATCCAAAATCTCCATGTGCTATAAAGGCATGAGGTTCATTTGTCATCGGTGTCACCCAAACACATGTTTGTAGTCATCATTGTAGTACAGTGTTTTCTAAAACAAAGCTCAATAGCATAGCATTTTGTCAATACATAGTGCACAATGTTCAGTTCAAACTTCAGCTTGCTTTCACCTCACAGTACCTCACTTGCAGTTTAATTCAGCCTCCTGGATTTGTTCAATTTTCTTATGCATGATATGCAGCATAAGGTTCCAAATGCAACCTGTACTGTGAAAAGAGGATTTATGAATTATGAAGAGGCTTAAGTGGCTTAGAGGAAAATGCAGTGGGCAAGATAAAAGACAAGTAGAGGGCATTTGGACACAGAAGGAAAAAAAAAGGTGAGGACTAGTGGGTTTAATATCATTGCTCTGTGGGCCAGGAAAAAACAATAATAAAATATGGAGTTAAGCTATACTATATACCAGTTGGATGATTTGCAGTAGGTTGGCAAGGATTTATGTTCCCCTATTAATTAACAACCAAAACAACAATGGTTATTTCCTGAAATACAGAAAGGAAAAAAAAATCAAGGGATAATTCTTGAGCTCTGCATACTTTAATTCTGAGGTCTTACAGAGGTGTTAGCCTGTTCACATGCAACATAAAAGACAAGAGGTGGCTGTGGGCATTTGTGCAGCATTGACCACAATGTCCCTACATGCCTAGTTGTCCTTCAGATATTTGTGCATTGAGTCATCAGGTTTACAGAGGACCCTGTAGGCCCATTCAGATGAATCCATAGAACTCAGATGAGTAAAATATCTGCATAGGTTTAAGTGTATGTCTCCTGAACCATACTTTAATTCCTTAAATTACAATTAATCTGAGGGATATGAGTTGAAAAGCAATGTAGATTTCACTCCAGAAGCCTGGCATGAGCTAATCTGTATTGATAGAAAGCTACACTTGATAGATTCTGAACATTGGTTGCCACTGAACAACAGGCAGGCCATTTTAGATTTGGGCTGAGCAAAAATTGTGACTGCTCCTCATGATCACTACCATTTCCACAATGTAAGTACACTTTGGTTGAGGGGGTATATAGAAGAAAAGCAATTGGGGTAGAGGGTGACAGGAAAAGAACAGATTTCAGCACTTTGATAGACTTTTTTGCTTCTAGGGTAAATAATAATACCTGTTTAAAACCTAAATTAGACACACTGATCTGTTGCAATCCAGTGTTATAATTGTTGCCCTTTATCTCTGTTCTCATTGACTAGATTGATCCTGATTTAAGTTTTGAGTACAGGGCAATCTAAGTGTGGAGAAAAACAGATATTATAGTAATACATAAACCCCAACATTGGAAAGATGGTGGAAAGAAATGAGATGGTGGAACGAAATGAGAAGCAAGGGATATGATAAAATCAAGGATATGCACGATCTGTATGGCCAGTTAATCCCTACAGATAAAGTAATAGAGAAGATGGGTGATAAGAACTGGATAAAATTATTAGATCTCTATAACAAACTTAAACAATGAATATATGAAGCAAAAAAATACAGAAAGAAGATGAATGGGGAGAAATCTTTAAAATATTGGAACATTTTAAAAAAGGGTTAATAGGAGTAATATACAAATTGATGGTAAAGGACAATGACTATATGAGAAGAACATTACAAAATAAATGGTTAAGAAAAGGACCACTGTCTAATCAAATAATACAAGATATAATGAAGGGAATGAAGGAAATCAAGATGAATAAATACAAAGAATTAGAAAAGGAAATTTATAATAAAATGATAAAGGACTCTAGCTCAATAATCATATATGATAAAAGGAATAAGCCCAATGTGCTGGCATTGTAGAAAGAACAAGGCATGGTACTCTCACATATGTGGTGGGAATGTCCAAAAGTAACCATATTCTGGGAAATGATAAGAACGATGGAAATAATATTTAAAATACCTATACAAGTACATTTAGACATGACACTAATGGAAATATTAGGAAACAAGAGAATTAACAGAAAGGAACAAGAACTGTTTAAAATTATTATTCAGACCAGACAAGCAGTAATTACACGGGATTGGAAAGATAAAAAGTGGATGTTGGAGGACTGGAGAATTATATAAATGAACAGGTACAATTCCATATCATGACAAGTGTAATGAAGGAAGATGTGCACAAGAAGAAAATAGAGGAAATAAAAAACAAATGGACATCATATATAGAATGGGTAAAATGGATAAAATCAATACAAATATAAATAAAGTAAGAGAACTGTGCACATGGCTAAAGATAACAATATAATAGAAAATGTGATCGAAGAGGTGGGTGATGGGGATAAAACAGGAGTTTTATTTTATTTTTCTCTATTTTTATTGTCTGCTTAGAAATTTAGCAGTGAATGTTAATAAGATAAAGGATATGTAAAAGTTTAAGTTATAAACAAAAGAAATGAATAAGACCTAGGAATGCTGGATACAAATTATCCTAGATGTAATTGCACCACATGAAAATAAGTGTAAAAACTAATAATAGGATTTACAAATGTTTATACAAAAGGTTCATGAATATCTGCACCTAACTGAAATAAGTGTAAATAATGTGATGAAAATGAAAAGCAACAATAATATATATTTTTAAAGGGCAATCTAAGTGCAGACAACTTGCAATGTATTAGGACTGTGGTGCTCTGCTTAAAATTAAAAGTGAAATAAAGGTTTTCTTTGGCATTCAAACAATAGGACATCGGTCATTTTCAACTGTGGATTAGGGTTGGCAGTCAATGGGAGATGTAGCTTCTTCAGCAGTAATAATAAGCCTACCATCATTGTCTTAAATTCAGTGTATAAAGTCTTAGATTTCATCATGGTCATATAATTGAAGTTAACAATTTATTGTGTTGAGCAAATATTTTTTAATGGCAACTTTTCATAATTGTTTACCCAATTGGATTCATGAATAAATATGCAATGGGATGCATAACTGAATTTGCATTCATGTACCAAAAGCTCAACCCTTCCTCTAATACATTGAAGTGAATGTGTACATTGTACATGTGTGGAGATATCCAACCACTTCCATGGAAAAACTTGTGCATATGTGAGACACCAACCACATCTAACCTTAGTGTTTAATAGATATTTTAATAGATTTGTGTGGTGCAGTGCTTTATTATGTTAGAATACAACAGATGATTTAGAACAAAATCTTCTCTGTTCATTCATTTTAGGAAACCTAATGTTTGTAGTCTTAGTTCAGTCAGTGAACTAAGACTGTTTACAGAGTGACAAAATGTTGGTGGCACAGATATTAGCTTTTCTTTTACACATAGATCTCAATCCCAAATAAATTAGTTTCCAAATCTATCCATCCTGATTTTCATATGCCTTTATGCAAAGGAATTATATGATTTGGGGATTATTTTCCTCAAAGGAAAATCACCTACAATATGAGTAAGCCCGTGAAGGTTCCCTAAAATAGTTCTTTGGTTCTGTCCAATATATAAGAAAATTAAACTTCACTATCAAGTGATTTTTTAATTAAATTCTCTTTCTCTTTGGGGTCAGGCATTGGTGAGTTGCACAGATTAATTTAGCAGCCTTAGTGTATTTAATTTAATTTTATTGCTTTTAGCTTTTGAAAGAAGTACAATTAGTTAAGCATCAACTGTATATAACACATATTTGCATAAATAATATATCATTTATTTATTTATATATTTATTTTTACTTCTAATAACCTGTGACTCTTTTTTTCTTATTCTTGAGTTGGGTGGGATAATAGCCTTTATGTTTGTACATCTTGTTATTAAGATTCCTTGCATATTAATATAAAAGCATAAGCAGAGGATAACAAAAACGTGATCCCAATTTGCTTATTGTAGTCATGTGAATTAATGTATTGTATATGGTCTCTGTAATGCTTTTTGCATTTGCTTAGTGCTGTTCTTCTCTCCTTCCTGATATTCCTAACATTTCTCTTGCAGAGGATCAAAGACAATATGTGAAATTGAAAGAGGTTCTATGTAAGTTCCACCAAGGTGGAGCCCTTCCCTTTCCACTCCTGCAAAACTCACATGGAGGCCCTCCCAGTATGTTCATGTTCATATGGGAGGGGCTGGGGCTGGGGCCTTTATATCAAGAAGCACAGTAGCAAAAACATCCACTAGGATAGCGTGAAGATCCTTAGGAGCTTCCAAAGGATGAGATAGTCTTTGTTTGGCTAGCTGAAAGGCACATATGCAATTCCTGTGACACCCTGGTCATTATATCCCACGTTGGGGGAGGGGAGGGAAAAGGTGACTCATTAGGGCAGTGTTTCTCAAACTGAAGGTTGAGACCCCTGGGAGGGTCACGAGGGGGTTTCAGAGAGGTTGCCAAAGACCATCAGAAAACACATATTTCTGATGGTCTTAGGAACCCCTTTGGCAGAGAAGGCTGAAGAACTCTCCGCCTATCCTTCTCTTCCTATTTAGAAACAGATGGCGAATCCTCCCACCAAAAGTCCTCCTCCGCTGTGATTGGCTAGCCTCTCAGCTAAGGGGAGGGCTGTTTCTGAGACTCCAAGTGGGGAGGGGAGAGCAGGCATGCTCAGCCCATGGCAGCATGGTGCGCATGTGTGGACAAGGAAGCACGTGTGAGGTGAAGGGAGGTTTGTGTCAGCAAGTCCCTTCAAGACATGGGGATCTGTGTGTGAAGTTTGGCCCAATTCTATCATTGGTGGGGATCACAGTATTCTTAGCTTGTAGGTGAACTATAAATACCAGCAACTACAACTCCCAAATGTCAAGGTCTATTTTCCCCAAACTCCACCAGTGTTCCCATTTGGGCATATTGAGTATTTGTGCCAAGTTTGGTCCAGATCCATAATTTTTTGAGTCCACAGTGCTTTCTGGATGTAGGTGAACTACAACTCCAAAACTCAAGGTCAATGCCCACCAAACCCTTCTCGTATTTTCAGTTGGCCAAGGTCAATACCCATGAAACCCTTCCAGTATTTTCAGTTGGGAGTACTGTGTGTCAAGTTTGGTTCAATTCCATTGTTGGTGGAGTTCAGAATGCTCTTTGTTTGTAAATCCCAGCAACTACAACTCCCAAATGACAAAATCAATCCCACCCAATCCCATCAGTATTCAAATTTGGGTGTATCAGATATTTGTGCCAAATTTGGTCCAGTGAATGAAAATACATCCTGCATATCAGATATTTACAGTATGATTCATAACAAGAGCAAATTAACAGTTATGAAATAGCAACAAAAATAATTTTGTGGTTGGGGGTCACCATGACATGAGGAGCTTCATTAAGGGATCACGACATTAGGAACGTTGAGAAACACTGCATTAGGGTGATCTTTGCCCAAGTGAATTCCTCTCTCTACAATAATCATTTTCAAAAAGTGTGTTACATTATGTCTGAGTATATCACTAATAGGATGTCAACCCAAATCATTACACCTGTCGATGGCAACACCCAAATTCTGGCTATTATTTTAAAGTTTCATTGTAAAAAGTGAATTTGGAGAAGTGGGGCTGAAAAGCAATATTCAAGTCACTCAGTTCTTGTGGGTTTTTTCGGGCTATATGGCCATGTTCTAGAGGCATTTCTCCTGATGTTTCGCCTGCATCTATGGCAAGCATCCTTAGAGGTGACCTCACCTCTGAGGATGCTTGCCATAGATGCAGGCGAAACATCAGGAGAAATGCCTCTAGAACATGGCCATATGGCCCGAAAAAACCCACAAGAACTGAGTGATTCCAGCCATGAAAGCCTTCGACAATACAATATTCAAGTCAGTCAGGTTATGCCTTTGCCCACAGAATTTCAACAGCAGCTAATCTTGACCTCTTCTTCTTAGCCATATTTTTTATTTAAAGACTTAGGATTCTTCAATACCCTTTAAATTTATTTATTTTATTTATTTATTGAATTTGTACCCCACTCTATTGCAACCCTGAAGGGGACTCAGAGTAGCTTTCAAATTGGCATACATGTTTTTTGAAATGTCTTTTGTCTTGTTGCCACTAAGGTTTTTGTAACTGAATCTATGTCATGGTCATAAACATTAAGTCTTATATGGTGTAAATATCTTTTTTTTTTAGTTTTAAATTATTTTTGTGAAAGCAAGCTGATGTTACAGGAACCACAGGAACTTTTGACTGTGGTGCCTTGGATATGCAGTCCCGCAACCTTTCTGGCCTGTATGGCATTGAGAATTATCCCATTTTCTTGCCAATACATTCAAGCTTTTGTGTCTTCTGATTATAGCTCAATGATTTATAAAATTGCTGGGGCTACTAGTATCAGTTATCCAGAATTCTAAAATCCAATATACTGAAAAATTCAAAATTATCCAATATCTTTACTTTGTGATTGTTCAATGCAAACAAACTTTTGTTTCATCCACTAAATTATTTTAAATATGGTGTAAAATTACCTTTGCACCGTGTGTATATATGAAACATATTGTATATACTTGAATATAAGCTGAGTTTTTCAGCCCTTATTTAGGCTGAAAAAGGCCCCCTCAGCTTATTTATTAATTTACTCTGTTGTTGTTGCTGTTGTTGTTGTTGCTGCTGCTATTATTGTTATTGTTACATTTGTTATTTTACTCTATTATTATTGTTGTTGTTATTATATTTTACTCTATTATTATTATTATTATTATTGCATTTATTATTTTAGTCTCTTTATTATTATTGGAAGGATGCGTAAGTACATTACATTGAAGAAGATTAGAATAACGGTTTAATCAGAGCTGGACAGACTTATCTTAAATTACAGGTTTATGTAAATATTCAAAAACATTTAACCTACTGATGTCTGAATTAATGTAATTTTATTGGTATCGATTTTTATTTTGAAATGTAGCTGCTGCATTTCCCTCCCTCGGCTTATACATCAATACGTTTTCCCAGTTTTTTTGTGGTAAAATTAGGTGCCTCGGCTTATATTCGGGTCGGGTTATACTCGCGTATATACCGGTAAATGAACTGAATGTTTGGTATTATGTCTGATCTTCAAGATAAATGTACATGTGTGCAAATATGGGTATTCCAAAATCTGAAAAAAAAATCCAAAATCCCAAACATTTCTGATCCCAAGCATTTTGGATAAGGAATACTCAACCTCTATTGAATTTATGCTGATAGGATTTTATGTAGAATCGTTTCATTCTGTCTAAAGATCTATTTTTATAGGAAAAGTTAGAAATATTCATGAAATGAATGTCAGACCCAAAAAAGAAATTAAAGATGGATATTTTCTTTTTGGACAATATTCACAGATGTGGATCAACATAAGTACCTCCATACTTTCTCGGCCACTGGGCTGTTATAACATACCTCTGTGAAGTACAATGTGACAGATAAGTACTTTTATACTTTCCATTTCTTACAGAGACTGATCTGAGCAATCTAGACAGCATGGTGAACGTATTGAAAGATGAGATTGATACCTCACGAAGGAGAAGGAGATATCCAAGGCATGCAGCTGATGATGATTACAACATTGAAGTGCTCTTAGGCGTTGATGACTCGGTTGTACAATTCCATGGGAAAGAACACGTTCAGAAATATCTTCTGACCCTCATGAATATTGTGAGTAATTTATCAGTATTTATGATCAGATATCACGTTGACTACTTGAATTTCACAAGTCTTTCAGGTCTTACAAATTGTGTAAGAATGCAAAGTACCACTGCCTTGAAGTACAAAGTCTACTAACCTAAAGGCTGTACTTCTGCAATAGGTTGTACTTTCTGAAACTTCAATTTTTTTTTTTAAATGACATCCAGATTGCTTCCGGGTGAATGTAAGAGTAATCAGGTTATACTAATTCTAAAATCATTCCACTGGCTCCAAATTGGTTTCCACACAAAATACAAATTGTAGCCATACATTTAAAGCCCTACATGGTTTATTTCCAGGCCACTTACAGGATTACCTTCTTCCATGTAATCTGCCTTGTACACTCAAATCCTCTAGAAAACATTTTCTTCAGTCAGCCAAGACTAGACTGTTAACCAAAGGACATTTTCTTCAATCACCCCCATACTCTGGAATGACACTGCCTAAATTTAAATCAGTAGTAAAGACTAATCTCTTTCAACTCGTCTATCCAGATGATTTATAAATTATGTTTCTAAATTATTTATTGATGAATTTTACATGTATTGTTTCATATGCTCATTCAACTGATGTTATGTGGTGTGTTGTTGTTGTTGTTGTTGTTCCCCAACAATATACAGGGAGAGGTGGGTAAGAAATATATGATGAGGATCATAATGATGATCCTCCTCCCTACTGCTGCTACTGTGACTAAAGGCCCATCTGTATGGGCAACATACTCCAAAATAGGGACCAAAAAAGTTGCTTCTGGGTGTACAGAGGATGTCTAGGGTTTTCTGGCTCCTAACATAGATTAAAAACATTTACATGGGAAAAAAGATGGCACCTATCTTTTAAAAAACTCTTTGTTGTTGTTTGTTGTGCCATGGAGTTTCAGAGAGCTCCTGCTTTCTAGCTGGATGTCTTTGCCAATATCAGCAAAGGTGCCCACCTGGCTGAAGAGATGATTGAATGGGAGAGAGGTAGAAGGCTGGTGGAGGGAGTCTGGGAACAAGGCACTCTGAGGGAGGAGACAGAGAAAGGGGAATATCCTGCAGAGGTTTGTGCAGCAGATCATCCTTGGAAGCTGACAGTAGAAGACTTGCAGATCAGTGACTGAGGTAGCTTCCAAACTTGCAAATAATTAAATCCCATAAGAAAAATATGTGAAGGGTGAGGGTCAACAGTATTAATATTTATCTTGATGCTTTTTCTGTTTTACAGTTTTCTATTCAACTGTAAAATAAAAAGCATCACATCTGAAGCGCTTCTGAGAAACATGTATTAATGCTTCCTTCTCTTCTGTGAATACCAGAGGGTGGTGACAAACAGTGATGGCAATACCTCTCCTACTTGTCAACATCTCATAGCACCCAAACATAAGAGTGTAAACAAAGTAAATATTAATTCAGGGAAGTTGCTGTCATTTAGTTTTTTTAGACATCTGTTCTATCATACATATCAGTTTTTGTTTTAGTCATCTCTTTCTGACTTTCATGACTAGCTTCAGTTGATTTCGATGGATCTGGTAGATCTCTAGGATAAGAACAAATAATATTTTTTAAGTTTTATCACCTTCAGTGTGAATGCATTGAAAAAGGCAACTATCATGAAATGTTTTTTGTCTGAATGAAAGCAAGAAGGACAGCAATATTTCCTTCAGCTTCTTCATAGTATTGTTATTTAATGCAAAACATGGATGTGTCTTTGCAAAACTTTTTTTTGAAAATCACAACATACCAAAACATTTAAAAATGAAAAACCCTTTTGAAATACCACCTCTAAAGAGTAAAGTGTTTCATTTTTAATTATCACACACAAGAATAAAATAAGGAAATTTCACCCACCCCCGAGGAGTTTCTAAGTCAGGATCCAACCTACTTTTAAACCAACTTCAATAACAGAATCACCCACTTTGATACTGAAATTTAAAAAAACCTGTTAACTGTCGGAATTTTATTTTTCTCCAACTGTCATGTGCCACTAGCATCACTCATTCCATCAAAGCTCCCATTGCAGTGTTCAGTTCCCTACTGTTCTGACTATAGTAAGCCAATCACTCCATGTACATGAGAAATGTTCTTTCTCTTTTTATTTCCAGGAATATGGCTTGTGTTGTATACTATCTGATATATTTCAGAGTCATATAGAGGTGACTCATCTAATCCAATTTCTGTATATAATTGTGAATAAGTTGAGGACAGGCCAAAATTATGGATTTTGATATGATCTATTGATAAATCCAGAAAAGTGACATTGTTGTCTGAGATGGCCAGCCACTCTTGGCCACTCATCCCACCATTTTTCCACCTAGAAATTTAAAACATTCAGAAACAATGCTGTGGTGAAAAAAGAAGAGGAGATTGGTGCTTTTTTCAGGCTTTCCTGGGACAGAGTAAGCTCTCACCTTTCCCAACTCTATTCAGAGGAGGGGATGGTTCCTTATTTGATAAGTGTTAAAGTATAGCACTTACATGGAGCTTGTATAAGTCAACCAGGATTTTTCCTTCAATTTTTTTTACTTTTTTTTTGTCGTGTCAGGAGCTACCTGAGAAACTGCAAGTTGCTCCTGTTGTGAGAGAATTGGCCGTCTGCAAGGACGTTGCCCAGGGGACGCCCGGATGATTTGATGTTTTTATCATCCTTGTGGGAGGCTTCTCTCATGTCCCCGCATGAGGAGCTGGAGCTGATAGAGGGAGCTCATCTGCCTCTCCCCGGATTTGAACCTGTGACCTGTCGGTCTTCAGTCCTGCCGGCACAGGGGTTTAACCCACAGCGCCACCGGGGGCTCCTATTTTTTTGACTAAAAATTCTAGACTTATATTTATTTATTGTTATTTGTGCTATTAATTTTTCCCCACTTTTCTCCCATGAGTATCTAAATAACATAATGGCATTTTTTTAATTTTATTTTTTACATTTGACTACAATTGGACATTATCATTCAAAATTTTCCACTTCATTGTGAAACTTAAGGCTTATTAATATCTACCTTGCTTCAGTATTCCTTGAAAAATATATCAAAAGTGCTTAACAAATAAGCCAAGGTGTGGGTAAATGATTTTTAAAACACCTTTTTGTAGATGAGGCATGCAGATGAAACAGTGGTTTTCTTATATCAAGTTAAAAGACACTGCATAGTCATGACCTAATGGTCGTGTAACAGACACAGAATCAATTCTGAAAAAGAATATATTTCATGTTGCTTATATCTATTTTTCGAAATGGAATAAATTTTAAGGAGTTGTTGTGTGAGTACAACCCTCTGAATACATGGGGGATAAATTCCTGAATAAAATAAAAATTAAAAATATTAAAATAAAACAATAAAACAGATAACACTGTGCATGCTGACTGGTGGATTCTAGGAGCTCTAGTCAGAACATGTTCCAAGCTTTATTCTTGGCCTCTTAGCTCCAGGTAGCTGTTTCAGGCCACAACCTGGTCTGTTTTCTCTGTAGACAAATTAGGTAGTGGTTAGAATTGCACAGGCTGATTTTACTTATTCAGAGTGTTTACCTGGAGAGTTGTTTGCATGGCAATTTCCCATAGTCTTCAAAGACAATTCTGGGCCTTTCACACCAAACTGAGTAAACATTTGTATTGTCGAAGGCTTTCATGGCTGGAATCACTAGGTTCTTGTGGGTTTTTTCGGGCTATAGGGCCAGGTTCTAGAGGCATTTCTCCTGACGTTTCGCCTGCATCTTTTTTTTTTTTACCAGGCCTACGAAAACAATGTCATAGCCCAGACTGACTACATGTTTCACTATGTATTCAGTACGTTTATTCTGTACTGATGGCCTAACCAATATCCCTGCTATATAATGTAAGTGTGAATGTGAAAAAAGAGCAAGAGAGGTATCTGTGTGAGAGAGCTTTAGGTTGGTGTGGCCAGTGTATTCCATTTTCATCCATTAATTTAGAAATGGAATCACAATGCCAAAGGTAATTGTGATTCAAGATATGGTGAAATTTTTTTTTTCACATGTTGAAATGGAACAGCTTCAAATTGACTTATTAACCAGAGACTCGGTAAACAATGTCTTGGACATTTTTTCCCACTGCCAGATTTTTTTGCTTCCATTAACATGTCTGAGCCATTCCATAGAGTCCTTTCTCAACCGCTCTATTCAGAAGATGCTATATTGTCTTGATATTCAAGCAGATATTTGGGGTTCTGTCCAGATTATTTAGCTTAATTATGTTGGGATCTCTTAAAAGCCTCATCATTATGACAGGCCGGGGGTGGATGGGTCACTTCAACATCAGATCCAAGTGCAGTGGTATACTTCCATGCACAATAATGAATAATGCAATAGAGCCATTATTTTGGAGCAACTGTAGGGTGATACAAGCTCTGTTCTTTGCCACTCAAAACCAGACTCTCTGTTGCATATGTGATTTGTTTAAGAGCTCCTTATGATAGACATGGACAGCTGAGTGCAGTCCTCTTAATCTTCATCGGAGTTATCCAAATGCAACCAAACCCTTTGCTATGCTATTGTTCACCTTACGCTATTCCACTGTTCCCTCGCTTCTTCTGCATCTTCCTTTTGGGTGTAGGGTGCACACGAAGTTATTTTGTGTATTTGGTTTCCATCCTGTTATTTTTTTTCCACCAAGAAGCTCAGATTGTACACAAGACTCTTCACACTTATCTTTACAACAAACCTATAAGATAAGAGAGAATGTTTCTGGCCAAGTTGACATATGTATGGGAAAATGGGGACATTAAGTTAGATTTCCCAGCTTGAATCAATACTAATTAACTACTACATCAATCCCCCACTACAATACTCTGTCTATTACACTCACCCTAATTTTATATTTTGCTACTTTTTGTGTCAAATGTTACTGTGCAGATTATTATTATTTATTGATTTGATCCTGCCCTTCCTACCAAAGAATCCCAATTATGTCATGCTATAAACAGATAACATGACCATGGTGTGATTAGAAGACCTCTGAAAGTTGTGTTTATATATTTAGTGCATGGTTTTAAGAACAGTGTTGTACTTAGCTTGTAGGCAAAAGTTGAGAAGGCCAAACAGCTTGAGGGAGGAACTTGACAAAATATAACTTGGTCATGAAGCCAGAAAAAAGTTTGTGACCTTTCTAAAACCAGTGTTACTGTCAAAGAGGAGACAAAAAAAATCATACAATCCTAAACTAGCTTTGCCAATAGAACATCTGTTTTGTAGATTTCATTTTTTTTAACTTTATTCAAAGGCAGATGAGTCTTAGAGCATTTACTGTGTCATCATACAATATAAGAGAACACAGTATTCTAGCATTTTGTTACCAGATTTGGTTATACTATGCTAATAGTTTATGTTGTAGTGTCCACAATCACTATGTAGTTCCAGGTCCTTTCTGTCTTTTGCCCTTCAAAGGACAAACAGTGCAGGACTTGGAGGCATTGCTTTACAGTTAATGAGAAACAGCCACCCTATACTGCAGATCTTTGGAAATTTACCCTTTTAGTCCATGTTCGCTTATTCTTTGATCCATAAGGCTACTGGCCAAGCAGGCTGGGACACTCTGGAAGTGACAGTCCAAATAAATAATTTGCTGTGAACTAGTTCAGAGTATTGGTCCATCCTATTTCATGCTGGCAACTTGGATTGGTGGTGGCTTTCTATCCCCTGGAGCCTGTCCATACTACACAAGTATATAATGCTACATTTCACTTTAACAACCATGGTAATATCCTATGGCATCTTGGAGTTTGGAGTTTAGTGAGGCACTGGGGCTGCCTGTTTGAGCCCTCTTCTACACTATCATATAAAAACCAGATTGTCTGCTTTGAACTGGATTATATGACAATGTAGACTCACATAATCTAGTTCAAAGCAAAAAAATGTGGATTATCTGATTTGATAATCTGGATTATATGGCAGTGTAGAAGGGCCCTGAATTCTAAATAACCCTCTCTAAATTGTAAATTCCAGAAATCTGTGGGATATTGCCACAACAGTTAAAGTGGAATAGAGATGCCCAGCTTTTTATACCTGCAGGCATATAGCCGGGGGGGGGGGGGGGGGCTTGAGGGGCTTCAGCCCCCCCCCTGAAATTCTAATGGTGGTTTGCGAAAAGGCCTTAGTGATGCATTATTTAAACTGTTATGTTTTTTCATATCATGATCTGATCACCATACTCAATATATCCCATATGCATGGGGGTATTGGGGTAACGATACAAAAGGTTTGCTAGGGTAGACCCTCTTTCACTTAGACTCAGCCCCCCCCGAAACAAACTCAGCCCCCCCCCCCGAATCGAAATCCTGGCTACGGGCCTGTTTTCTGTCTCACAACTTAGAGTGTAATAAACTCATAGGTAAACCTGTAGCTTGGGAGGGGGGGCATGGGTCCACCTCCCCCATCTTTCAGGTTATTTTTTTTAATGAAATCCCTATGCTAAGTCTATGAGAAGAAAAAATTCGAGTTTCTCCAGAATTGCAAGCACTATTTCAACCAATTTTTGATAATTTATTTACATTGTCATTACCTCTTTTTGCCAATTTACATTGCAATAGCAGCAATAGCTAACAAAGTGGAAGTTTTGATGTCGTGGATGTTTAATAAATATTTTAGACATGAAGACGGCATCGACCACCAAAACTGACCTCAAAATTGGACTCCATAAGAAAAACTTAAGTTTAAATATAATTTATGTTGTTCCTAGGTACATAACAACTATGATAATTTGTGCTTGCTTTAAAAGTTTATATATTAATTTTTCCTAAACTATCAGATAGTTTTTAATAACTATGTATCAGATTAAAGATATTTAATAAAAAAATAAAAAATATGTGTTGGTTATAGATCTTGATTTTTAGATATTCCAATTTAAAGTGAAAATATATGTATGAGAGATCTTTCAAAATGCTGCATCCCTGATTCTAATCAACATTTTTTGTGAAATTTGAACGCAATTGTGGATTTTATTGTGTAGTTTCATTTGTTTTTGCCATATGTAATTATCTTCTATTGCTTTTGAAATATTATTTAGAAATATCTGAAAGTAGTCATGTCACTGCTCTCTTGCACTTCCCCATTTCAGATCTCTCTCTTACACCCGCCTTCTGGCTCCTCCCAGTAGGGTATGAAAGGAAGGCATGAAAGCAGCTGTGGTCATTCCAAACACAATTGTGCAATTGTCTGCTAGCTTGAGTTGCTATTCTGAGATTTAAAGCCCTGTCAGTTGCTATTAGTATTTCCTTTCATCCACCTGATTCCAGAAGATGCCTAAATGTTTATCAAAGCAACTGAAAATGTTTGAGTTTATGGCAAAAAAAGTACTGTGTGGTTTGGAGGAGAAGTTGGGGGTAAAGGTGGTCATCAGAAGCTTGGTGCATTGGCTGCTAAACCATTTGTGTGATGGAAAGATGCAATACATGTCTTCAAAGGACACCGAAAAACAGAGTATCATCTTCCTAACTCATAGTGGAAAATGTCTTGATGCAACCCATCATCATGATAAAGGAAATAAGAAAACAGAAGAAAACAGAAAGAAACTTCTGCTAATTGTGGAAACTACTATCCTTTGTGACTGACAAGAGCTGGCTTTAAAGGGGGCAATGATTCAGGACCTGTTACTCGTGAAGAACCTTTGCACAATGATGACAATTTCAAGACCTTGTGTCAGATCAGGAGACACTGACCTGAAAAGTAATCTCCAAACTGCAGCTATGAATACCCAATATAAATAGTCCTCAAATACAGAATGAATTAATAGACATTTGTGGTGACAAGATGGTAAAAAAAATGTTGAAAGATGCAATGCATGACAGTGTTTCTCTTTTTTGGCAGATGAAACTTTGAATGTGAGTACCTCAGAACATTTATTGCTCTCAGTAAGGTATGCTGAAGTTGAAGCTGCATGAATAAGAGAAGACTTTATAGGCCTTGTGAAGTTTAGTGATATGACAGTTGAAGGACTTGCAGGAATTCTTCTGAAAACTCTGAAAAAAATTGGACTGAACTTGAAATACTTGTGTAGACGGGGTTATGATGGAGCTGTTAATATGAGTGGTCATATTTGTGGTGCATGGGCATTTATATCACAGAAGTATCCAATGGTTGCCTACATCCACTGCAGTGCTCACTCACTAAATCTAGGCTTAGCAAACACTTGCAGCATTCCACCTGTCAGAAACTGCCAAGTAACAATATCACCTGTGTGCAATTTCTTCAGAGCATCATTCAACAGACTGGAATTGTTGAAGAAAGATATAAAAGACTGTTTCCCTGAATCAAGAGCAAGCAACCTGTTGCTGCTTTGTGAAACCCATTTTTATGTTTTGTTGAACTGTTGACCTGTACAGTGTGGTTGAAGAACTAAAAGAGAGTCTTCTATACAACAGTGATACTCTTTCCCAAGCCGGACACCTTCTTTTAGCTGTTCTGAATGCTGAATTTATAGTAACCATGCACATTCTTAGAAAGCTTCTGTCACCATCCCTTCAGCTTAACAAACTATTTCAAAGAGTAGAGCTGGACAATTTCTGTAGTCTAAAACATGTTAACATCCAGTGGAATGCACACAGAATCTCTGAAAGAATTTCAGGAGATCTTTGGCACCACAAAATCAGTAGTGGAGTCTGTGGGTGGAGAATTTAGCATCTGCTCAAGGTAGGCTTGTAAAAGCAACATGCAAGCAATTTACCAACACAATGGAATTGT
Organism: Anolis sagrei; assembly: GCF_037176765.1. Lineage (NCBI taxonomy): Eukaryota > Metazoa > Chordata > Lepidosauria > Squamata > Anolidae > Anolis > Anolis sagrei. The sequence continues at coordinate 87,318,582 of NC_090022.1, forward strand.
ATAGGCGAAATGTGTACATCCCATTTCTGACTTTTTCTGCAGTCAGCTTCAAGAAAGGGTTACAAGGCACAGGGAAGATGTTTAGGAACTGCAAGTGTTCCTCCCTGTAAATTGTGGCCACTTAAAAACCAATTTGAATAAGTGCACATAACTTCACAATGAATGCCTTCAAGATACTGATGGAAGGGTTTGACCAGTGGTGTACAAAATGGAAATCATCAAATGCACAAACATATCTTGTCTGTGAGACCGTTTTTTTTCTGAATGTGAATAAACTTTCTCAAATTTCTGCAACATTGCCAGTGTCAAAAGCTACAAATGAAAGGTTGTTTTCAACTCTTAAATGTTTGAAAACATACATAAGAAGCACAATGGGGCAAGAAAGATTGACCGCTCTTGTACTCTTGAGTGTCCACCAGAGTTTATCAATGTAGCATGATTTCTGTTAAAGTGTATTGATACAGTTTTCAAGTGTTTCCAACAGGTATTGTGGGATTCTTTTGCAATCACTAAATTACCAATTTAGAGTCATTTTCAAGTTCTTTTTAGACTTGAAATTTCATTGCTAAAATAGAAATCTGATTTAATTAAGTCTATATATAAATATAGAATGGGTCATAAATTTTAAATTATTTTGTGTTATGTACCTACTCTTCATGATTTGCTAAAAAAATTAAAATTGTTTCAACACCCCCTACCCCACACCCTGAATTTTTTTCTGGCCACTGGTCTGCCATATAACCCTTTGATTGAGAAGTTGATCTATACCTCCCATGCCTAGAATTACTTCTGCATCAGATGTAACCTAAAGGTGGGAAAAGGCAAAATAAGGTCAGATGAAAAGGGCTACAATAGCTTCAACCCATCCAGGACTTTTCTATACTGGTTGAACATGATTGGCTAGGAAAAGGAAAGCAAATGTCCTTTAGGAATAAAATGATTTTACTCAATGCCATAGAAATGCTACATCTAAATTCAAGTTGTCCAATATATTTAAATTGGCATGTTGCAATTTGGTCATTTTCCCTCGGGATTTAACCATTGAAAACCCCAGCTTGCATATTTTACAAAGGCACAGACTCCAGATACTGGAAACTTTACTGGGAAAACATGCTTCGCCTGACACTATTCACATCACAAGAGCAGGCAGACAACACCTCCTTCTTCAGTTCTTGTAATATAGAATACAACAGTATATTGAAACACTAGATGGTGCCAGTGTAATCAATCACTTGGTTTATAAGATTTGTGGGAGGAATTTGTTACTTAGGAAGTTCCTTAATTATCTCTTTTTCCAAGACAAATCATGGGGCTGCAAGTTCTATGTCCCTCCCACCCAGTCCTTTCCTCTGTTAACAACAGTCTTGTTCTCCCTGTCCCTCAGGTATTTGCTTATGTCTCCCTTCCAACTTGCTTGGAGCCCTGCCTTTGCAAGCTCTGTTTCTCTGCTCCACCCTCTCTTCCACACACACTGCTGACTATTAACCTTTTCTTTCATCCTGTTCACTTCTACTCTCAACCAGCTTCCTTGCTTTTGCCTTACCTCCACTTTCATCTGCCCCTGATAGTTCCCTCTGCAAGAGCAATGATGTCAAAGGGCCTAAGTATCCTGAAGGCATGAAATCCTGATTGATCTTAGAAGTTAAGCAGGGCCAGGTCTACTTAGTAGCTGGATAGGAGAAATTATTGTGTTATGGACCTACTCTTCATGATTCCTTGAATAAATCCCCCCCCCCCTCACCACAATGATTTTTTTTCTGGCTACAGGTCTGCTCATAGGCACACTATCCAGGGGCGGTCTCTATGTTGAAACAACTTCTGCTAGCGGGAAAAAGAACAGTGGCTTATTCTTCCTAATTCAACATCTGCATAATGTCATGGTCACATTTATAAGCTATCTGGAAAGCTTTTGTCCTTCTCTGCCCACTCCTTCTCTGCTAAACAGCTAACTGGCTCAATAACTGAATTTCTAAAAGGACTTACATTCACATGGTCTTGGCCACTGTTTGAACAGAGAGATCAGGGATATACTATTCCAGGTGCTTGAAGGCTAGTCCAAAGAGTCTATCCAGTGTTTTCAACTTAGCCTTGTTATAGTGACTTGATACAGTTTACTTGTCTAATGCCTATTCAAGCTCCTTGGATATTTTTTTCCATTTAATTCTCCTTTGACTTCACTGATTTCACTCTTCTCCCTACTGCAAACACCACACTCAAAGCGGCTGCAGCTGAGGATATCTCTTCACACATCCAGTGAAGCAGGTTCTTCTCCACAAAAGCTTATGCCTTAACAAATGTATTCATTATTAAGGTCCCACCAGATTGTATTGGTGTTTTTACTGTAGCAGATACAAATACTACCTCCATCTCTGGAAATCATTATGTGCTTTTTTTTTACTTTGTCATATATAAATGACCATTGCTACCTGCATTTAAAAAACTTTATTCTATCTTTGTGTGCTGATAAAACTGTATTTTAATCCCTCTGGTTCATCAGCATTCTCAAAAGCATTCAAAGCCCAAGAGTTCTGCAGAGATTTATGCAATTCGGATTCACACGCATTATTATATTTATGTTCCATCTTGGTCCCACCCCTGCATTGCATTGCCATGGTTAGATCACTACCTAATGGGATTTAGATTTTCTGTGATTCAAAAACTCTTTAGGGATGGTAGACTAATTAAGTTGACCTACCCCAGGAAGCTAATCGATCAGATGGCTTCCTGATGTCTCTCTTGAGGATTTCCTGCTATCTTGTAGATGATTCTGTGGTAGATAATTCTGTGAAAGTTCCTAGAGTAGGCATACATTTTGCAGTCACTACATGAGTATACTGTTGTTTCAGAGGGGTTTTGAAAATTAATTTGTCAAATTTTTGCTATTAAGCTTTAACAAAACTATTCTCATGTTCTCTACATGTATTCCTACTTAATATATATTTTAAATGTTTTCTTGTAGGTTAATGAAATCTATCACGATGAGTCCTTAGGTGCCCATATTAATGTTGTGTTGGTGAGAATCATCATGTTGAGCTACGGGAAAGTAAGTAGATGTAAACCTGTCTAAAAGTAATCTGGAATTTCATTTTATAAACAACACCTTAGTTATTCTTTTGTGGCCTGTACTGCTGTGTATTTGTGAATGTTTTTGGTACAATGGTGTCCAGCAAACCTTAACAAAGTCACTGGGTTTTGTTGTGTATTGTATTTGCAAAAAGCAGCCTCCATAGTGGATCTTTCATTTCCCCTCCTACCCCTTGAAGCTTTTGTTACCCTGCTCCCTGCCACAGAGGCCTCTAGAGGGATTAAGAGGGTCAGGAAACCCCAAAGTCTGTGTTTTATAGGGCCTCGGGGAGAGAATTCATGAAGAGGTTTTCCAGTGCTCTTTAAGAAAACTGCCCTTTAACTGAAGTTACATCTATCTAAACCTATTTCCCTGGAATGTCAAACTAAGCATACTTAATGCCAACCACACACAAATGTATTGCTCATTAACACTTGTCAAGAAGTCTTCACCTCTGGATATGTAAATGTCTTTCCTTTCAAATTGTTTGATTTGAAATAATGTAATTATGATTAAAATAGTTCCGCTTTGCTGACTTATTTGTTATGGTATTGTGGTCATTATTTGATGATGCAATTTTGCTGAAGCAATACTAATGGAATGGTTATTGTTGTGGTAGGTAAATGTCTTTTTTCTTCCAGAATTAAGTAATGTTTGATTACTGATTGAATTAAATGATCGTTTGTATTATTTTGAGATATTTGTGCTTATTTTATTGTATACAATGTGTCACATTTGGTTGAGAATCAAACAGACAGACCTATATGTTGCATAGCAACAAGTTTCTCAATGGTTTGGGGATTTCTTAATGCAATACTTTCCCTTCTGTGTTAGTTATAATATTTCCATCTCTCAGAGTAAAATAATCAGGTAACTACATTTGAAGCAATCATTTTAAAAATATGTTTTTCTTGAAATTTTCAGAGTAAAAAGAAGCTCCCTGAAGTTTATAGTGGAATTTAAAAAGTATTTAATGTACTGAAACTGTTAAATTGTATACAAAGAAAGCAAAGCTTTTAGGAATAAGGTTCAGCACCTTGGAGAGTGCCTTTCAACTCCAGACTTAAACCTGAAACAGATTGGCCACCCTACCAATTTAAGTGTCAGCTGCTACCATGGTTTAAGGTCTTAGATCACAGAGTAGTAGAATCATAGGATTATGGAGTTGGAAGAGACATTAGCCATCCAGTTCAATTCCCTGCAATGCAGGAATGCACAACCAAAGCAATCAAAGATGACATAAAGAGTTCCACTTCCATTTCATAATCTCTGTAACATCCTTAAATGTTGCCTGGGATGCTTTCTTTAAAAATCTTTCTTAATCCACATTGTACACTACAAGATGCATATTAGCCCAGATAGACTGAAATTTGCAATGTACAGGGTTAGTCAAAATGAATAGGCCGAATGTATGTTTACTGTAACCATTATTGGCCTATTCATTTTGACTAACCCTGTATTTCCGAGGAAGGTGGATGTAAGTTTCTATCTACTGCAACTTGAAATACTTTGCTCTTGCTTGCTTTTCTTGGGTTTTCTTTGTCCAACAAAGTCTATTTGGATGAATTTGGGATACAACTAAAATAGATAAGCCAACCATGTTTGAGAGCAGTGTTTTGCTGTAATTTAACACATTTCCCCACTCTACACTTTACTCCATTGCTTTCTATAGGAAACCAAATTACTAACTACTAAGAACTTATGTGTACGGGAACAAAGTTAAGTTCTAAATAGCTCCAAAATGGTTACATCAGTTATCTGTGCCTTCAGATTCATGCTTTCCCTCTGTGCTAGCTTTCTCAATATCCTTCTTCTTCCCGGCCACTTTCTACATCAGGGCTGGGAATCATATATTCCTCTAGATCAGTGGTTCTCATCTTGTGTGTCCCCAGGTGGTTTGGCCTACAACTCCCAGAAATCCCAGCCAGTTTACCAGCTGTTAGGATTTCTAGGAGCTGGAGGTCAAAACATCTGAAGACCCACAGGTTGAGAACCATTGCTCTAGATATTGTTAGATGCCAACTCCCAGGATTCCTCATTAGGAGCAACACAGGCTAGGGTTTATGAGACTTGCAGTCCAGCAGCATCTTGAGAACTGCATGATTCATTCCAGTCAGGACAGATGAAAGCTGGCATTTTGCATCTGTTCAGAAAGAATGCTGCAGCTGGTTATGATCCTCATTGGCACACAGGAGGAGAGAGATCATCTCTCTAGGAGCCAAATTTCAAAGTGTGGTGTTATTTTCTGGATTACATTCAGCATTTCAAATTGCATTTGCAATTAGAACTGGGATTCAAAGCACACACCAGAGTGGGATTAATATGGTGTCTCTACTTACTTACTGTATGCATCTCCCTCCCTCCCTCCCTCCCTCCCTCCCTCCCTCCCTCCCTCTCCCCCCCCCCCTCTCTATATATATATCTTTATCTTCATACCCATTCTGAATGATAAATCATTTTTCTTTTTATGCAATGGACAGTATGCCATGTATGTTTTTCTATATCACATTACTTGTCAGATACTGCATTTTCTAATATTTTGTTCTAGATATGCTGTCTCTCTGTCTATATTCTTGTCATGAAATAATTCTCACAATTCTTTAAAAACAAAATGTCAGTTAGTTGGTAAAGTTTTTTGATGTTGTTGCTGGTTCTGTTACCATGGGTACTGAAAGCTTGCTTCTCCCCCTGCTTTTCTTTTCTCTTTCATAACAACTTGCCTATTTCATATGACAGGAAAATAATGTAATCTGAGTAAATAATGTGGAAGAAAATATTTTGAATTGGTTTACCACTTGCACTCATTTTTTTGTAGCGGAAGAACATATTTTATATGTTGGCTTATCAATTAGATTACTATTGTACTATTGAAATTTTAATAGGCATTTCATCCACAATAAATCTCTGTGGATTCTCAAGGATGGCCCAGAATGGTCAGAATGTACAGCTGGAGCACCATCTAATGGATGTGTTTTGAAAGACCCCTTTTCAGGTTGAAATGAAGACATGGCAAGCATTTAACCTTTTTTTTGAAAGTATCAAATCATCACAGAAGAGCCCTACATACTGAGCTCCTTCTCTTTCTAGTACCACCCACACACAAGAGGTAGGAATCAACAAGCTTGGTGTTACCTCAAAAGTTGCAAAAAAACCCCCAAAAAAACAAAAACAAAACAAAACAGGAAAACATTTCAAAGAAAAAAATCTTCCCAGTGAGGTCTAACTGAATTAAAAAGCATGGAATAGTACATAACTATTGAGACTGAGAGGGTATTTAGGATGGAAGGAGGTATTCTGTAAGATGATTAGCCAGATAGCTAGAACTACAGAAAGTGGTGGCTGGTAGCTTCCATGTCAATTTTCTAATTTTAATTTTCTAGTTTTAATTCAGCTTCAAGGGGGCTATTAAAAGTGTTAATTCCTATGTCTGAGATGGGTTTCATGTCTTGGACAACACATTTAAAAATTGGAATAAAATCTAGAGGGGATTCCATAGGAGACATCACTGGGGAGTGGGGAAGATAAAGTCTTTGCCTCTCCCAAATAAAAATTCTGACCTCCAGTGCAATATTCCTTCAGTTCTCAAATTTCTAATATTGCACTAATGCAAATTTCACTTTCCCATGCACACAAGTTTCTGATGCAAGCAAAGTGATAATGCTTAATGTTCTACAACAAAGACCTTTTCCATATATAGAGTGAGAAATGCCAGATTCCAAGCTGGGTTCATGCCAGGAAGAGGCACAAAGGATCATACTGCAAACATACTCTGGATAATGAAGTGCACCAAAGAATTTAAAAAGAAACCCAGCCTGTGATTTATAGATTATAGCAGAGGTTTTGGTTGTGTACCCCATAAAACACGCATCATGTTGAAAGAAATTGGTGCACTATTATGTTCTATTGTCCTGATATAGAATCTCTATGCAAGACAAGAGGCGAATGTCAGGGCAGTATATGGATAAACTGGTTTTCAATTGGGTCCCTTCGGAAGGCACAAATACCTTATATGTATGTTTGTAAAGCAGGATTAACTAGCCACATCACAGTGAGAGGACAGTAAAGAAAGCTGATAAGAAAATCAACTCATTTGAAATGTGGTGCTGGAGAAGAGTTCTACAGATATGGTGGGCTGCTTAAAAATCAAATAAATAGGTCATAGAGCAAATCAAATCTGAAGTTTCCCTAGAAGCAAAGATGACTAAACCAAGAGTGCCATACTTTGGCCATAATATATCATGCCAACTCTAAGAGTAATACTACAGGAGCCAATAGCATCACTCATAATATTAGAGGTACATGTACAATCTGATATATGTCACCATATGCCAGTAATGCTATCGTACACTCTATATTGGACAAACAGAACAGTTTCTATTCATGAGGATAAATGGATATATATCTGACATTAGAAATGGCAGTACCCAAGAAACAGTTACAGAACATAAAAGGTTGCAGTCCTTGAGCAAAAAGGGGGAGATTAGAAAGAGAAATAGTTAAATTATATAATGGGCCCTTGGGATCCTTGGGCTCAGGATCAGCAGATTTAACTAGCTGTGAACTGAAAATGCAGAAATAATAAAAGGAAAGAAGGACTGAAATAAAGTGCAACCAGATTGAGAAGTAGTCAGGTTGAGAACTGAGTCATCTGAGTCCACATTGCTGTATAATCCAGTTCAATATGGATTTTATACCGCTGTGTGGAAGGAGCCTCAATTGCTTTATTTATATTTCACCTTCTTCCCCTAAAGTGAATCAAGCCTCCCATGTTGCCAGATCCATAGGGGGAAGCTGTTCACACTCCTCCTCACTTACCTCCATGTGATTGGCCTGACAGCACAAAGCGAGAGCACCATGCCTCAGCCTTATAGAGTGCCTCCAGCACCGGCCATTTGACATTACTATAATTGTGATTTGCCTGCTTTATGTAATAGGCTTCTGAAACTTATATATCTCATTATTTTTCTGGAAAAAAAACTGTTTTTACTAACATCAGAATAATGATAGTGGGACAGAGCAGTGTTTCCACTATATTTGCAATTCTTCTCTGTATTGATTCCATAGGCTTTAGAATAAGAAAAGAAAAACAGTACAGAGGACTAGAACAAGGCCATCTATACTACTTATGACTAATTTTATGGGACTCAGTGTTGTTGGCCATACTCGCTTTGCCACGCCTAAGATGGGGGGGGGGGGGTTCCTCCAGATGTTGTTGGACTTTAGCTGTCAAGAATCCTCACAGGCCCCTTCCACATAGCTTTATACAATCTCACATTATCTGCTTTGAACTTGAATATATGGCAGTGTGGACTCAGATAACCCAGTTTAAAGCAGATATGGTGGGATTTTCTGCCTTGATATTCTGGGTTATATTGCTGTGTGGAAGGGCCCATAGTTGGTCATAGGGATCTAGATAAATGGTTTTTGAAGTCCAGCGATATCTAGAAGACTGAAATTCCCTCTCCCAGACTTAAAAACTGTGAATAATGTCTTGTGTTATTCTAATGAAATGCATTCAGTCTTTGCACATCCTTCAAAAGTTCATAAAGAGATCTGATTTGGAGCTCTGTGTATACTTTCCAGGTTTGCAAGATGGAAGTATGGTATGGAAATAATGGCAGTGTGCATTGAAGGCGTTCCCCCAACAGCCGAATGGGTGCTTCCAGAGTTGGGAGTCTCATCTTCTAGCACTACCTTTTATTTCATTTGCAACTGTTTTAGCATAGGGTTTTTACATTAAGTGACCTTGAGAAGTAGTCCTTCAATAGCTAAAAGCAGCTCACTGGAGCTTAGGTCTAATATGAGTTAGCTAATGTACTAAGATCATTGTCTCTGAGAAGTCTTCTGCAACTCAACTTAACTGGCTGCTATAGAATGGGTTTTAACTTGCACACAGTACTTTTAAAACTATTATTTTTAAGTGCTTGGCTTTAGTATAATTTATTGAGTTGTTTTACATTCCTCAATGTTATAAGTGATTCGTGCTGGCTCATTCTGATTCATTCGTATTCAAATCCACTTTGGGTCTTTCACTGGAAAAAGACAGGATGTAGCAATAACAAAACAATAACAAACCCACTACCTGCACAGATAGCCTATTGTTTACTAAGGTAGCAAAGTCTCCTGCTCTTGAAAGCAAAAAATGTGCAGTCAAGGCAATGGTAACAGTTAGGATTACCTAGGAGAAGCAGACTTCACTGTAGACTAAATACTTCATTCTCAGTAAGTGTTTGTACTGATTTCCAAAATACTTTTGCTTTGTTCTGGATGTGATGGGTGTGGTGGCAAATATGAGTCAACATTACTTTCATTTCATAGTGGGGTGGATGGGAGAAGTCTGTTGTGAAGAAGTGGGAATGGAAAGATGTAGCCAGCTGCTTTTATACTTTATATTCTGAAAGTTCAAGGCAGTGAAGGTTTACTACAATGGAAACGGCTGAAAGCTACTGAGAACCTGAAGACAGTGACTGGAATCAATGGTCAGAATTACAAATTAGTAACTGGTTTGTATTCATGATCCCTATGTATTCAATAATGTACAGAATATGTAGGGATTGTAAAAAAAAAAGTCCTAATTTACTGGACAGCAGCCACTGCAAGTGATGAGTGTCTATTTTCCTGTCATAGCAGACTGACAGTAGTCTCCTATGTGAGGAAAATAAGATAGGGATCCTGTTTCTGACTGTCATACTGGAGATTGTTTGTGGGAGGGAGTGGAAATATCAGTCTGCTGACCCCCAATTGATGGGGGAGCAGACTTCTGTCAATCCCAGTAGGTGATGCTTGATAAGTCAGGATTGTTGCCATTTCAGAAGTGTGAGACCAAAGAGTGTTAGTCGGCACTTGATGTTCAACAGGAAAGGATACAAGACTGATGTATATAGTCTCTAATAAATTGGATGCCTCAATATTTATTGAATAGCTTTGAAAGTGATACACACTGGAGACAAATCTAGCTGTTGATTTGTTTGCATTCTGAGATTTTGACAGTATGTGGCAAGTGAAGTACAGAAATATGACAAGAAATAGAACAGTAAGGCACCATATCATCTGAAAGGCAACACTTACTCAACTAGGGAGCCTCACACACTAGGAAGCCCAGCTTGTTTAGAGTGTGGTGGCAACACTGATTGAACTTTGTATATGTCCTGTTTGAAAAGTGGTGAGGAGCAATTTTTCATTAGTTTGGAACTGGCAGGACTATTAATCTAAGGCTTATTAAATAGCTCCTTGCACAACAGGGGGAAAGAACTCTGGCATACATAATTTTGAGTTGCATGTGTGCATATTCTTTACAGAATTACAATGTTTGGGCCCATATCATGGGCCCTGTCAGATTTTTACATGAGGCATCCAATTGACACCTCAAATAAAAGCAAAGTAATTTGAGACAAAGCAAGTAAACCCTGCTTTGTCCTGAATTATTTAGATACCCCATTAGGTATAGGCCCTGTGGGGACTCACTCTCAGGTAGTCCTGGGGCTACCCAGGGGTCCGTCCCCATAACCTGGAGAACCACGGAGGGCACCCCCCAACCCCTGACCCCAAGCCTTAAAAATTAAGAAGAACTTACCAGGTTGCCATTAGGCCTCTCTGCAGACCTCCTGGAACATACTAACGATGTGCCAGGAGGTGGGGAGGGCCAAATAGCACTCCCCCCCACCAGTTCTGGCACATCATTGGTACATTCCAAGAGGCTTGCAGAGCCACCTAATGGCATTCCAGTAAACTTTATTTTTAAGGAGGTTTTTTTGGGGGGGGGGGGGTGATGCCATCCCCAAAGTTTTTGGGACGGTATGGGGACAGCCAATAGGCAAAGCATTCTCTCCTGACATTTCACCTGCATCTATGGTAGGCATCTTCAGAGATTGTGAGGTCACAACCTCTGAGGATGCCTACCATAGATGCAGGCAACATGTCAGGAGAGAATGCTTCTAGAACATGGCCTGAAAAACTTACAACAAACTAATGATTCTGACTATGAAAGCCTTTGACAATACATAGTATTGCCTATTTCATTCCAGGTTTTAAATTTGTGTCATCTGTGTCATCTGTACCATGGTCCATCCTGTTTAAATCCAGTGTCAAATTTCTAACTACTTTTAGAGGAGATAAAATTTGAAGGCAGTGTATTTACAGGCAATGCATTGGTCCGTCTCACTGTTTTGCTAGAAGATGTTTTAAGTATGAAGTCAAGGAAGCTATTGGCTATTAAGATGCAAGCATCAGCTGTTGCTATCTGTAACAATTTTCTAGATCTTTCCAAGATTTCAGCTTCAGATATTCTATGTTGTTTTCTCTGAAAATGACAATTGTGTTCCTTTGTTCAAATACTTTTACTTTTTTTCTTCTTTTCTTTTTCAAGTACGGTATATGATGAAGACCCTACAACAATAAGGACTTTGCTATGTTGATATATAAATATTATTTGCAACGCTTGTTATCATAACATTGTAACCTTAGAAACATTATGTTTGCAAAGAAAAGGCCAGAGTTCCCATCTCATAAAAAAGTTCTGGAAGATACTGAATGCTACAATTAGTCATTCAGTTTACATCATCCCATGTACAGGACATTTTTGTAAGTTAAAGAAAGTATATTCCAAGTATATTTCCATTGTCTGAAATCACTCTAGTTTTTCTCTCAAGATTTTCAAGTTTTTTTGTGTGTGTCAGGAGCAACTTGAGAAACTTCAAGTTGTTTCTGGTGTGAGAATTGGCCGTCTGCAAGGACGTTGCCCAGGGGACACCCAGATAGTTTGCTGTTTTACCATCCTTGTGGGAGGCTTCTCTCATGCCCCTGCATATGGAGCTGGAGCTGACAGAGGTCTTCAAACCTGCTGGCACAAGGGTTTAACCCATTGCACCACTGGGGGCTCCAATTTTTTTAAAGTTATTTACCTGACTTGTTTCATTGGGCCAACAATAGCTCTCCAAATATTGGTAAAAATGTTATTTAGCTGGTTGCAGATTCTTAATTGTACCCATTCTGTACTGCATACTCACTTATACCCACATATTCTACCTTTGTTTTTCTTTGAATTGAATCCTGGCCACTTGGCCAGTTCATTCAAGGTTTATTGTCTGTGACCCAGTTTGTATAACCTGGCACTTTTGTTTTGAATAGTGCCAAAGCTTAGCACACTAGCTCTTGATGAGCTCTGATGTTCCACAGACATAGATGCTGTTCAGTCTGGATAGTTGCTTATTCTATACAAAAGTACTGAAGATACAGATATGCTACTTTTTAAATGGCTGACCAGGATTGTTGGATAAAATTGTTCAGGTCTGAAGACTTCTTTTTCATCTTACTATTCTAATAGCTGCTTATAATCACTCTTTATTTTGTTTCAGGTTTGACAGTTAAAACAAAATTTTCTGTTATGGATTTATAACTGAATTATTGGAATTAAGAGACATACATATTGGAATTAAGAGACATAAATATCACTTTTATGTGAGGTGAAAGCATAAAGGAAATGGCTGGATCCTGGCATAGTAACAATTTAAGAGTGCTATTACAATTGTTACTGTTATATCTCTCCAAGTAAACTCTCATCGGGTTTTATTGGCAAGATTTACTGAGGAGGGATTTATTGTTGCCTTCCTCTCAGGCTTTGTGTGTGTGTGTGTGTCTGTGTCTGTGTTAGGAGTGACTTGAGAAACTGCAAGTCACTTCTGGTGTGAGAGAATTGGCCATCTGCAAAGACGTTGCCCAGGGGATGCTCTGATGTTTTATATGTTACCATCCTTGTGGAAGGCTTGTATCATGTCCCCGCAAAGGGGGGGGGGGTGATGGAGCTGACAGAGGGAGCTCAACCTGTTCTCTCTGGATTTGAACCGCTGACCTATCGGTCAGTAGTCCTGCCAGTACAAGGGTTTAACCTGTTGTGCCACTGGGGGCTCTCAGGCTGAGGGAGTATGACTTGCTCAGTGTCACCTGGTGAGTTTCCCCGTTCAAGTGGTAATGAAACCCTAATATCCCAAAACTACAACACCATGCTAGCTCTTGTATTTAACAGCAGACCAATGGAAATTGGAATAGGGTTGTGATTTATTCAAGTCCCATTAATTTAAGTGGTTTTACTCTATGAATGACTAGGTTTGGATCCAACATAATGTGTCACTTTTCATTTATGTTCCAAAGGGGGGAATATAGCAATTATTTCTCAAGAAAAACATGCAAGTACCTTAAGTCATTTTTGCTGGCGATGAAACCATTTCCCCTTCCCCTTCTTCTTTCTGCAAGAATGACAGGGCCGTAATATGCATTGTTAATCCAAAATCTTGTAACAGTGCCCAACACTGCATTGAACGGCTTAGGTCCAAATCCAACCTCTTCTCAAATGATGGCTCTAGTTACTTTTGGACCTGGCTGTGGGGTTTGATGTGGGCAAGCTCATTTGTGCTATTCCCAAATAGTGAATCTTTTCATGCCACAGAGCTGTGTTGAGATAACACAGAACCATCAAGCTGTTTTCAGCTAGAGACAGCTGGCTGAAACATTTAAGATATAGCAATTGAGACATTCTTCAATGCAAAAAAAAAGAAATAGAAATGTATCTCACTGGGCAAAAGAAAAAAACAATCACCCATCCTGTTGTTCATACTCAGCATTGTCAATCATCTTGAGTCAGAACCAAATGTACTTATATGGGGCAGGGGGTACCCCAAACTTTTGCCTGTAGACTGCAAATACTGGCAGCTATTCTTGTATGATAATACGAATTCAAGGAATAAATGCTTTTATTTGAGTGCAAGTCAGACGTCTGCAGATGAGTTGAAATGGTTATTTATTTATTTCAATTACTTATACCCCGCCCTTCTCACCCCCGAGGGGGGACTCAGGGCGGCTTACAAACAACGGCACAATTCGATGCCTGAATCAATAAACAAACAATACCTACAACAATTTAGACAATTAACAAGTTAAAAACATTAGTACATAATAAAATAGCAAAACAATCTCATGCTCAGTGTTCAGAGTTCCGTATATCCATTCCATTCCATTCGTCCATGTTTGTCGTCAGATCTTCCTTTAGCTGCCAGCATGTCCAAAAGCTTGGTCCCATATCCAGGTCTTCAGTTTTTTCCTGAACGTCAGAAGGGAGGTCGCTGATCTAATCTCCCCGGGGAGTGAGTTCCACAGGTGAGGGGCCACCACTGAGAAGGCCCTGCTCCTCGTCCCTGCCAACCTCACTTGTGATAGTGGCGGAGTCGAGAGCAGGGCCTCCCCGGACGATCTTAAATTTTGAGATGGGATGTAGAGGGAGATCCGTTCGGACAAATACACTGGGCCGGAACCGTATAGGGTTTTGTAGGTTAAAACCAGCACTTTGAATTGTGCTCGGAATTGGATCGGCAGCCAGTGGAGCTGATGTAACAGGGGGGTGGTGTGCTCCCTGTACGTCGCTCCGGTGAGCAATCTGGCTGCTTCTCGCTGGACTAGTTGTAGTTTCCGAGCAGTCTTCAAAGGCAACCCCACGTAGAGTGCGTTGCAGTAATCCAACCGGGATGTGACAAGAGCGTGGACCACCGTGGTTATTCTTGGGCAGAGTCCTAATTGCTCTTTTTGTTATTACTGAATTCTTATAAACTGCTTTAAATTGTTTTTAGTTCATTTACGGTTGTTTGAAAGTGATGTTGTTTCTTTCACTCCACTCTGAAATCAACCAATGTATGGCAGGTTGGAATTTTTTAAATTAATAAAACAGGTAATTACTATGTTGCTAATTCAAAGGTGGGAAACATTTTATTTTAGCCTGAGGGCTAAATTGAATTTCAGAGTGATCCTTGGGTGCATTCCAGAGATTGGGAGGAGGGCAAAAGAGTGGGATCAAAAATACCGGCATATTTTACCTTAAGTTCTTACTGCTGCTAACCTTTAAAATGTGGAGGAGGTGCATCAATATTCCACTCTGGCCCACTTCTCTGAATTTTAAAAGTATGAACCAGAAATAAAAGATGTTGTGCTTTTCACAACTGATGTGCCATGTGTATATTCTAATTTTCCATTTCGAAATGCATACCAGAGTACAAAAACATTGCAAAAGAAGCTGCCTTTTGTCCCATGCCAGTGTGTTCAGCAAAGCGGCCAAAATACAATATTCATTTCATGTGGCTTCCTCTTTGCATTGTTTGGTAACTCTGAACTTAAAAGATAGTACAGCCTTTAGTTGTGGTGTTTTTCCACTCTCTGGGATGTTAAATCCCACACAACTTCTTGGAAATTAGATTCCTGCGTCAAAAGGTATCCAAATTGGAGATTTATGTTTTTTTTATGTTATATCAGCTCCAGTTCTGTTTACTTATGAGTTAAATACCACCACAGTCAATAGGGAACAAATTACTCCTGCCCACAAATAAGTGGGCTTAGACTAAGGCCTTAGTTTGTTGTTGTAGCATTACTATAATGGAACCATAACCCAGCACTGGAACAAAATCATACATGTCATAAGTTCTAGACTGAGACAAGCTGGCTAAAATTGCATTGTAACCAATGTGTTCTTTCTTCCTTTTCTTTCTATTTACTTTGCCTGATTTAGTCCATGAGTTTAATTGAGATCGGTAACCCTTCTCAGAGTTTAGAGAATGTGTGTCGCTGGGCCTACCTACAACAGAAGCCTGACACCGGACATGCAGAATATCATGATCATGCCATTTTCCTCACAAGGCAGGATTTTGGCCCTTCTGGCATGCAAGGTATGTTCTGTGCTAAAAGGCATTCTCTCTTACAAATGTGATCACTGATAACAGGATCACATTCCTCTCACCAGACAGTGGAAGTGAATTCTATGATACCTTAAAACATACTATGCACATGACTTAGCAAGGGATAGGGAATTTCACCTTGTCAATAAGTCCTCTCTGGCTAGTTTTAAGTCCACAAGTAACTGGAGGTGATTTCTAGTTTGTGGAAAACTTCTTCCTCTCTGCTCCATAAAGCAGGCAAGGGGGCTCAAAATGTAACACAAAGAAGCCCAACATTGGCCCACAGGACACCTTGGGCTTATGCAATATTGGTTTTTTTAATGGAGGGAGCTGGAATAGTGGAGGGTTAGGTTCTGCATCCAGCCTCATGCCATATTTTACCCACTCCTGTCTTAAAGGCTTAACATATCCATGATGGTATACACTTTTGTGATCTGGAGCCCATTTCAACTTAAAATCTGCACCATAGCAGTGATTCTGCTCACTAGGGCTTTTGGAAAAGGTAGTCCAAAACATCTACACATATTCTAACTCAACATATACCTGTAAATTACTGTATTTATCTGTATTCCATGAAAGCTTATTGCTATAATAAACATTTTGTGCTTTAAGCTACCACAAGATGTTTAGCTAGATCCAGTGATGAACATTTAGTGGCTCACTGGATCATAATGCTTATGCTGCTAACAATTTCTCTTTGTGCTAAACACATATCTGAAACTATACTGCACTGACTTCCATTTGCTTTCAAACTAAATCCAAGGTGCATGTTTTGACCTTCGAACCCCTAAACAGTTTGGGATATCTGAAAGATTGCCTCAACCTGTATGATCTGGCCTAAAATGAGAGAACTTAACAGAAGCCTAATGAGTGCCTCATTAGAGCCCCATCTATCCTGACACATAATGCCATTTGAAACTGCATGATATGGTCAATGTCGGCTCATAAAATATAGTTCAATGCAGTTAAACTGCATTATATGAGTCTATACTGACCCAAGTAAGCCTAATGGCCTCTTCACACAGCCACCCAAAAAGGCTTCACCGTGGGGCATGGGGAAGCCGCCACCCCTCACCCCACATTGCCCAGCTCCTGCAGCTGTTGATCCCACGGGGAGGAAGCATGGTGTGTGTGTGGAGCACGCAGCTCCCTCCTCCCCCCATGGCAGCACTGGGCTGGTTCTGCTCCCTCCTTTGCCCACAGAGCCAGCACAATGCCCTCTAATGGGAGCCAGCCAGCTCCATGGGTGACTGGGGCTAGATTGGTGCATACTGCCAGTTTTGGCCTCGTGTGATGAGATTGTAAGTTAGGCTAATGCATGCACATGGCAGAGCTTCCTGGGTGTCAGCACATTGACTGCGGATATCCTGATCAAGCAAAGTTGGCAAACTTCACCTGCTATTTGCTTCTGGTAGGCAACAAAATAGTGCTGTTCTGTAGGGCCTTTTGTGTCTGTATCCAATCTGTTTCAATTATAGTAAAACTATTTTAAGGATTGTTCAGAAAATTACTTCAAGACCATTTGAATTTTTTTCTGAGTTTTAATCTCTGTATTTTTTTATGTTTTGTACTTGATGGACATCAATTTTGTTGTGTGTCTTCAAATAATTGTGGACTTATGGCAACCCTGTTCTCCAGAGTCATAATCAAATGCTCAAACTACTGCACCATGCTGGCTTTCTTGGCTATAAATTAAATGTAAAAACTCATTTTTGGTGGGCTAGGAAACCCAGCATGTTTTTGTCAGCATGGAGAAATGTAGCAGGAGGACTAAGGAAAGGAAGGCAAAAAAATTCCCGAGTGTGCTAGACTGCAGATTCTGCTGGACCTTGGCCTTTTGTTGTTTTTGCTGCAACAGACTGCCATGGCTATCCATCTGGCATTCAATCAATGGAATAAAACCTGCTGATATTTGCTTTCAGAGGGAACATTCGAACCACTGCTGTTTCTCTTGCAGTTGGCCTTCGGAACTTGTTTCTGACTGGTTCAATCTAAATTGAATTTTCAGCTTCAAAGACATGTCAGGATGCTTTCTTCTTATTATTAGCCAAACCAAAGAAACCATAAAAGTTCATGCACTGGCCAAAATACATTGCAAGTACTTTTGGAAACAGAGTTTAATTTTTTTTCAGTTGGAATGAATGATAACTATCCAAGTACAATTCTAACTGAAGAAAATAGATTGTACATAAGAATTTTCAAAAGTACTATGTCTGAACTAAGGCTAATTATCCCTTGAAGAGAGTCTTATAAAAACATGATTTAAAAGTATAGTTCAGTGTTTTTTTCTGTTTTCCAAATTTAACTGATCACTAGATAGAAGGAATTATTTATAAAACTGTCTCAATGAACTAATTGTCATTTTGTATTTATTCTTTCAGAATCCTGTTTGTTTCCCTGGCTTTGTGCTGCAGATACTTTGGACCTTAAAATTTACAAATTTTTCTGGCTATGATAATTTATTTTATTCACTTAATTATGATTTTCTTGCCCAAGAATGTTGTAGTTTAATGCATATTTTTAGTAGATAAAAATGGCCTGTCCACACACCTAATACAAGTTGTTGAGTTTTTCATCAGGACAAAATTTCCATTTCGCATTTTTCCTTCATTTCAAAAAGATTTCTGATTGAAATATCACTGTTGACTGGTACCCTTAAGCAGTTATTTCACCTCTATTCTAATATCTCAAAACCTTGCATTCTCTATACAGGCTATGCTCCTGTTACTGGCATGTGCCACCCAGTCCGAAGTTGCACACTTAATCATGAAGATGGCTTCTCCTCAGCGTTTGTTGTAGCCCATGAGACTGGACATGTGTAAGTAGCATTGCAGACCTTCATTTTGATCCAGAGGTACTACGTCATTATGTGACTCCACTAATTGCAGTGGAAGAATGACAATGAACAGCTGGTTGGTTCTCTACACTGAGAAATTAGGATGTTGAAGCTCTTCTCTCTGAAATACATTGTTAGTTATCACTATTGTATTGCTATGACACTTTTTTGTTCCTATGGAAAAAACAAACTGGTCTGTGTATCTTCGTCACCAACAGCATAGCAATTTTGGCTTTGTAAAAATGTGACATAAAACAATGTAGCTTTTTAATGCACAAACCAACAAAATCAGTAGAAAATAAAGGAACTTGAGCAAAAAGAGTGAAATTAGTACAAAATGTGAAAAGTCATGAAATATTGAATCCAGCAAGACTCATGTACTCTTAAACAGGCTTTGTTATGCTGCCTTTCCCTCTAGATTAGGCATGGAGCATGATGGCCAAGGCAACAGATGTGGGGATGAAGTCCGAATGGGAAGCATCATGGCTCCCCTTGTCCAGGCGGCATTTCATCGCTTTCACTGGTCCCGATGTAGCCAACAGGAACTGAATCGCTACTTGCAGTGAGTATTATGAAGGACAAAATCTACTGTTTGGGGGTTTTGCTCTTAGGAAAATGTTCGTATATGATCATTTTATCTCCTGGTAGAGTTTGGAGTTAAAAGAACAAGTGGTGCTGTTAGAAAGCTGGGTACATCCTTTAGGGAAGAAAGATCATAAAAAAATTAAGACTGCAGTCCTGTGCCACCATAATTATCTCTAAACCCCAGTGAACAAAAGGGAGCTTGCTTCTGTAGGGAAATGTGATGGGGGTTCTGTTTAAAAAGACATTTTTACTGTAAGCTCCCCCTCAATTCTCTTTAAGTAAATAAATGAGTGTCTGGTCTCCAACAGGAATCAATTAAAATATCAGGAATAATTATGGTTTTTTAAAATCCTGTAAGATTCTTTATTGAATACAAATAATTCACTTTTTACAAAATGGCTGGTGCCATCTTTTGAAGATGTGATATAGGTATATGAAAATCTTGTCATTGTGACCTGAGCATTGGTAAAAATGAGAATTGAGTATAATATGCACTACATGGGGCTGCTTTTGAAGATGGTTCTGAAGCATCAGCTGGTGACACTGGATACTGTAGGTTTAACCAGATGTAACAAAGTTAATTGAAGCAAGTTTTCATTGCAAAATTGCTCCAATTGCCAGAAAGGTTGGAATGAAAGGAAATGTGACCATAGATATTCCAGTTCCCTTTCAGCCTTCAAGGGTCATAGCAAACACTTTGAACTAGGCCTGGCAAGTAAGTGCACTGTTGATAAGAGAATGGCTGTATGTAGACCATCTTCAAGATTACATCCGCATGCAACATATTACATCAATTGATATAAAATGTAACAAGCTGATGGTAATTAGGGCCAGGTTGGTTCCCTTGGAGACCAGAGGCAGATACATCACATATTCAGGAATAATTCTAAGTCTAGAAGTTGATATTCTGTCAAAAAGAAGCAAACCCACCTACAATTTTTTGTCTTGTTCATGTTTAGCTATGAAGACTTTCATGACTGCATCGCTGAATATGTCTTCACATTATCATACTCCTCTATACTTGTGAAGATCTGTAGATCTTGCCCATGTTGAAGTGGACTATAAAGTTTCCCATATTTATCTTTTAATTCAAATGCAGGTGCAGAAGTGGGCACATGCAGGAAAAAATAATTGAGATAGAGGTGCTGCTTAATCCTTGTCATACTTTCCAATTCTTCCTTGTAAGACGGAAAGTTTTAGTTCTTCCCTTGTCCTCCAGCAAACTTGTAATAGTCAAAATAGACCATGTGGTATGCATGTCTTAGGATATTCACAAAGGAGATTTGATGGGCATTGGAAGAACTAAGCAGCATTTCTTTTCTACAAATGTTATCAATCCCTGCATAGATATTACCACATCAAATGCAGATTTGGAAACACAGTTGGTGAAGCAAAGTTTTCTTGCATCTTCATTATTCCCTCAGGACCTTCTCTACTGTATAGTGAATACAAGCTAACATATGTCTTTGAAAAATATTTCATGCTCTTTTGTGCATACTAGGTCTTCAGGGAACATTTCGCAGTTGGCTTTTTAAATAGTATTTTTATTCCACATTCCAAGATTTCTGCTTGTGGTCTTTGTAGCTTTCTACCCAGGGATGCTCTGGATACTCTGATGTAAGGGCTTTCCTTCCTCCAAACTCTGATGTCAGTCAGCTCAGTGTTATGACTGTGTGACATAAAAAGCTCTAATACTTCACAATAACAGAGTGAAATGTCAGACTCCCCAAAGTCCACAGTACCTTAGTGAATAGAGATGGGATATAGATGCCGGAGCCCCCAAGAATCTTGTCTGAAGACATTGCCTTAATGAAAATAGCATTGGCAAAAATGTTGAAGAAAAAATGTAACACATACTTTTGACATTGTCCCTATATTTTACATGCATATTACAAAATGTTCAGAACCCATCCATAACCAAGTACAGCAATAGCAAATTAATGCAAATCAGCAAATGAAATGTTTTCCAACATACTGAATAAAATGTATATCTATTATTGTTTTGGGGGTTTTTTTTTAGTAAAAAAAGGAATGGAAATCACATCAATTAACTCATCAGCCAGACAGGTTATTCTAATTAAAAAAAATACTAGAAGCAATTATAAAGTGGGAAATTGAATAATCCCTCTTTTTACAACTAATTTATTCTTTTCAGATTTCTCTCTTGGGTTTTTGGTACAATAAAACAAAAATCTGTCTGATTTGCTGATGTAACAGCAGACAAACTCTTGTCCTGTCTCTGATGTAAATCTGTTAGTTTGAATGTTACATCCAGAGTAACTTAGGTATTAACTGTGCTGTGTTTTGTGAACTCATTTCTGAGAAAGCATGCCCTTTATTTTGCTTGGAATAATTGTGAACTGAAACCCCACATGCTGTAAATGTCTCACATTCCATCTGTGACTGTAATTTTCCCCTGCTGCAGTTCATATGATTGTTTACGTGATGATCCATTTGACCACGACTGGCCTTCCCTTCCCCAGCTGCCAGGAATCCACTACTCCATGAACGAACAGTGCCGCTTCGATTTTGGTCTGGGCTACATGATGTGTACAGCTGTGAGTACTTAACCAAGTTCTGCTGTACTGCTTCCAGGGCCTCTCCAGCTGTCCCTAAAATCGCCATTCACATCAGAGCCTCAAGAGGAGGGCAATGTGCCCAACTAATACAAAAGTGGAATAACACATGCAGAGATGTCACTAAAAACAATGTCAGCATTCTATCTTTGGAATCAGAATCCCAGAAATTAGTATCTTATTTGTAGGGTCACCATAAGTCAAAGCTTCTTTGATGGCCAATAGCCCTACACAATTTTATTAGAGCTGCTTGAAAATTGAATGAATGTGCTAAAAAGACATATTTCATTGCATTACTATAATTCCTATAGTAACTCCAACTCTTGCTTGTGTAAGTCTTCAGTCTGGATTGTATAAAAACATAAACAAAGGAAAGTCCATATTGCATCAAATTAAAGGTCTGTCTAATCCAGCATCCCCTTCCCACATAGACTAACCTCTTGGGCAGCCTGGAAGCAGGACATAAACATATGTATGCTTGATAAGTTGACCTTATCTATTAACTGCAAGCAGATTTTGGAATCAAAATTGTGGATTTTGATATGACCCATAGATAAATCAAGGATCATCATGCAGAGAAGTGAATGTGCCTAGTGTTCTGGCAGTGCACACACCCAGAGCCAGTGCCTATGGGTGTCTGCAATGCCTACTCAGGTAGCTCAAGCATGTGGGATGGCTGTGCCCTCCCACTCTCTGTCCCTGTCACTGCCAGGTACAGCAGCAACCGAGAGGAGCTACCTGCTCATCGCAGAGAGGGGTAGCAATTGGGCCTCTGCCTAGTGATGCCAAACAAACTTCAACACAGCTAGATAGTAGGGATACCCTTCTGCAACCAAGGCAGCTTGGGGTGTTTCTGTTGGGTCACATTATGTGTCTGGGTAGAACCACTCTATGCATCTCATTCATCTCTTCTGAGGACAATGTATTATTTTAAAATATTTATGCACAGACATGTTTCTAAAGAGTTCTAGATTATTTATGCATCAATAATTTAACAATTTAAAACATTCATCCAAATTAAAATATCCGATACAGAACACACAGCAAAAACTACAGCACATTTTTTAACAGAATGCTAGAGTAAGACTGATTAAAACATCAAATTGAAGTTATTCATTAAACTCCATCCAGGCAGATGTGACATTTTAATCCCCCAGAGTCATATTTTGTTGCAGATTTACAGACAGGTAGCACTGCAAAGTGGGCATTTTACTATATGGTCACCTGAAGAGTTGTAAACAGTGTCTCTAAGGCTTGGTCACCTGCCATATCCAGGTAGTTGACTGGTTATGTGAATTACATTATTTTCCTCAAAAGAAAATACTATTTGAAATAAATTATTTGTCCCATAAACATGTTTTCTGATGCAGGTTATACAAATATTTTGGAGTACCCCTTGCTTTTGCAATCACAAAAATGCTGGCAGTTTTCTATCTTGCAATACGGTGGGATTTTCATTGGGAACAGAGACTATACCAGGTTAAGGCACTCCATGGAAGCGGGGCACTCCATGACAGGGACAGAGAGAGTGGGAGGGTACAGCCATCCCACATGCTTGGGCTACCTGAGTAGGCATTGCAGACACCCATAGGAACTGGCTCTGGGTGTGTGCACTGCCAGAATGTGTGTGCCTTAACCAGCCTGAATGTGGGCTAAATGCCTTCCTTTAAAAAAGAATGTTTTTCTCATCAGCATTGAGAAAGTTATAAATGAATATCTGAGACAGGCCTTTCTTGGAAAGGGAATTCAGACACAGCCACCAAAATAGTCTTTGCCAGGAACTGGATGACTTAATTCAGAACTGTTAGAGCTTTAAGAAACCTATACTTGTCTCTTCCAAAGTGAAATCTGGTTTTTTGCTCTCCAGTCCCATGGTGCGCAATCATAAAGACTCCAGACCACCTCCTGCAATATTTAGAAGTCCCTCCAAACAGATCTGGGATAAGATGAATCATGGAAAATTGTCTTCCTTCCTCATATATGGTCCTGTTGGTGACTTTTCTGTGTGCGCGCCATCCAGTTGCCTGTTTATAGGCTCTAGCCACTATCATAGGAGGGCACTGGACATGTAGAACTGAATGGAGTAGCACAGAGTTCATGATAACTGGCATGCTTATGATTCTTGTCGGGCAACAATGAGAGACAGGCTGGGTTTATCCTCTTATATACTCTCTGGTTCATAACATTACTATACTTCTGGGTCCACAGTGACTTCTGGAAATCATGTAATGCTCTGTGGGACCATTTCACAAATTTTACCCTAAATTAGAATAGTTTAATCTGTAAAATGTATTTATTTATGAGCCGCTTTTTATCCTAGCTTGATTAAAGCAGCACTGTGGCTTTCTTCATCCAAAATTTATTTTCACAATGGCACAGGGTGCATATACACTGTAGAATTAATTCAGCTTGATACCACTTTAACTGTTGCAGCTCTATACTGTGGAATACTATGGAATTAATATTATTTGGCAGAGAAGGCTAAAGAGCTTCTAAAACTACAACACTCATTATTCCCTAACATTGAGCCAAGGCAATTAAAATGACATCAAGCTGAATTCTGTAGTGTAAATACACCCACAGTAAGACTTGGAGGCAGCAATCGCTCATTACTGGAATCTAACACCATTACCCCACTATGTCACTGTGTTGCCAATTGTACCTTTGTGGCATGTTATGTAAGTGAGGGGGGATCCAAATTAATTTGACAATAAATCCTTCTGTTCTAGTTCCGTACCTTTGATCCCTGCAAACAACTATGGTGTAGCCACCCTGATAACCCTTATTTCTGCAAAACAAAGAAAGGACCTCCATTAGATGGAACCATGTGTGCACCAGGAAAGGTAAGAAATTGACTGGCATATCCTTTTATGATTGCAGTTAAAACAATAGGTTGCAGTTAAATAATAGGCATGAATGAAAAGAAGGGAAGGAGTAAGGAACTGTCACACATTCCATTCATTTGTTATCTTCTGGGATATTATACTTTAGCATGGCAGAAAGCAGTTGTTTTGAAGACCAAAAATCACAGGAATACGTGTGGCCAACCAACTTCAGAGTATGGTCAAGTTGACAAAAGTGTGGAATATCAAATCTGTATGTTGTTGGAGCACACCATAGCTCTGGGCACAAGGTTTCTGATCCTGGAGCTTATGCTAGGTTTTGGTTCAGGTCATTGGCCTAAGCCATGTTGTCTCACTGCCCCTGAAAGGCTCATTGAGTGTGCCCTTGCTGATTGTTTGGTGTGAATAGGGTTAGAATAATGTCTGTTCCTGTTTATAATGGTTCATTATGTGTATCTTTGCTTTTCTTTTCATCTGGGATTCTATTAATTAATGTCTTTACCACCTTCTTTGTAAAATGAAACTATTAAGCATTGACTTAATTAAAGAAATTAAGAAGGAGAAGACAGTGCCTGTGAATTCTAATCCAAAGCTTTATTTTCACAGAACATAACAATTAGTAGTTATGTAACTGTTCTAAGGAAAAGCTGCTTAGATTACTGTGACCCTGGATATGAAGAAATAAATAGAAATAATGAGCATAATAAAAACATACCGAAACAAATACAACCCATAGAATGCATTGTGAGAAATCCCCTCTCCAGGGAAATGTGTTTATTGTTACTGCACAGCACAAAATATGCATGTTAAAATAACTGAATTATAGCCCTTTTCAATGGTCTAATAAAGGATTATGCCTAAGCCAAATATCACATAATAAAATACACAAAACTTCATTTCAATTGCTGGTGTAAGAATATTGCAGATCTGACCTTGCAGGGCTTTTCTGCTTCTCATTTGTATTATTCCTTACAAGTCTGAATGTATACATATTTTATGATGTTATTAGACTGCTGCTGAGCAGGTGGAGAGAAAAGGAAGGGGAGGAGGAAAGCAGCTTCATTGGAGGGAAAAGTTGTGTGCGTTATCATCTTGTCTTCCAGCTGTTGGATAGTATGATATAGGGTCAGAACAGTTGTGGGCTGGCAATGTATAATGTATGGAGAACTTCCTCCCCACTTGAGTCATGTTGGATAGGAGATAAGCCAAGCTACTGCCTGAAAACCAGAAAGTATCTTTGCACAGAATCATGGGACTTTTCTATAGTGACACTGGAACTAGTTTGGGAAAAATCAGTTTTGTTGTGGGGGTAATTAGATTACTATGATTGAGAGAAAGGTGATTACACTAACCTCAGAACCTGACTGCAAATTGCTTTGCAGGTCCTCCTCCTCCCCCATTTCTGGGAGAGTTGTGCATTAGTGCACCAGAGGCATGTGGGGTGAAAACAAAAGGGGAAAGTGATAGGATCAGAGGTAATCAGTTACCCTAATATTCACATCCTGTTTTTGAAGCCAACTCAAATTTGTCCCTCTTGGGCCACATCTTTATTTTGTGTCAAAAGCATTGCATAAATAAATTAGTACAAAACTGATAAAATAGAGGGAACACATGCGGCTAAATAATTTTAGACCAAAACTGGGCAACGGTGACCACATTGTCTGTAGCCACATTCCTCTGTGCATGAGACAGGGCATTGTGGGCAAGCATACAGGTGCTGAGTTGTTTGTTCTGCTCCTCAGTCGGACAAGTTGGAGGGTTCATCTAGGTAGTGACATTTCGTCAGTTTTCTTTTGATTTGCCAACACCACTTCTGAGTCTGTTCAGGGACTTCCAAGTTGCCCATTCTTGCAAGGGCAACCTGTGTATAGATTTGGGTGTCTTTCATAATATTAAGAGTGATGTTTGGATTATTCTCACAATGCATCATGCAATATGAAATTGTCTCCCCTTGCTGGACCAATAATCTGCATGTAGCATGAAATGGGTGTTTCATTGTCAAAGCTTTGGTGTTTCCTCGTAGGAGTCTTAATGATGTGCTATAGAAACTTACACACTGGCAGATCAGATTTGAAAAACACATGGATCAAAAGAACAACATGTATATTAAGGACCTCATAACATTGTAGTCATGAAACCCTTCAGAAGACCTTTTTTTCCTGTGGAACATTAATTTTTACTAAACATTATTTATTGTTTATTTATTTATTTAGAGCTTTTATAACATTGTGACCCACAAAGTTCTTCCTTCTTTCATCTACTACTATTTGGGGAATGTGTTTTGTATAAATTTGTAAATAAAGAGAAAATATTTTATATATAAAATCAAACCTTTATTGTGGTATTGGATTCACACCTAATGTGACAAATGAAATTATTTCATTTTTGTACTTAAAATAATTTTGAAATGGGGCTTTATGTCCAACAGCCCCATTTGTATGTAAATCGGGGTGGCATCCAACTTATGGTGTAAGCATAAGCTGAAAAGTCTGATTCGCATAGATAGGGAAGCAGAGTTCAGATAGCCTTTCTAGCTACTGACAGGTATGTGTCTATCAGTGTCTATCAGTCCTATCCAGAAGTCATTCAGTGGCACAGTGTTTTGAGAGCAGAGGTACATTGAATTTCAATAAGATCCTCATACTCTGGAATAGACAACATGTGAGGCTTATTTTGTTTTTGCGCCCACTCAGTGACCTTCCTGGTGCCTGGAAAGTACCCCTCATGTGGTTTTATTTTAAAATCAGTTTTACATTTGACTTTTAAGATTT
Organism: Anolis sagrei; assembly: GCF_037176765.1. Taxonomy (NCBI): domain Eukaryota; kingdom Metazoa; phylum Chordata; class Lepidosauria; order Squamata; family Anolidae; genus Anolis; species Anolis sagrei. Next base: position 87,345,967 of record NC_090022.1, read on the forward strand.
TTTGCGGAAGCCCTATGATACTTTTGCAGTACCCTAGGGTTCCACAAAAGAAAGTTTGATTTAGACTGCACAACTTAGGATATTCAGCTGGCATGGTCAATGACCATGTTGGTTGTGAGATTCTGGAAGATGTGATCTAAAAGTTAGCTATACCGTGCTCTCTCTTTTTTGCGGGGAGGTGGGAGGAGAAGGTATTTTTAATTTGCCCAGTCATATTGCTTGCTGTTTCCCTTAAAAGTGAGATCAGAGGAGCTGACTCCTTGTGTGTGTGTGTTAAAAATCTTAGGCTGCATTACTGCCTAAAATTATTCAGAATATGAAATCAGTCACAAACAGTAATCAGAAAGGATGTGATAAATAGTCAGGTAGGGATCAGAACTGACCTTTAGTTTGTGACTTTGTGTACCATATGTCAGCTACTCCAGGGAAGATATACATGCATTAAATAACAACCATGTTTAGATTACGTTTGTAAAGCCATTATGACTCTTGCCTATAATAGTATAATATAATCTTGTTAGTATTGATTGTTCTCTTGGAAACTAAATCATCTGTGGTGAAGTAGTGATGCTAATCAGGTCATACAGACTGAACTTTTCTTAAGGCTAGAAAATGAAAGATGATTTCCTTTCCCGCAGCTAAGTTTTTGAAGGAAGCAAATAGCGCTCCACTCTTTGTTGAAATATTTTAAAAACTTTTTTGGCATAACATCAGGGAAACAGAACAGAATTATAATCAATTAAAGATGTTGGTTTGGAAATATTTATTCCCCTCCCCATCCCCACCCCCCAATTTTAGGGACATGCAGTTATCATGATTTCATACCACTATTCTCAGTGCCCATTATTAAAGCCCAAGCTTTAACACAGTTGGTGTGTTTGGGAAATATCGTGGCTTTGCAACAGCTGAGGAAATTAAGTGCCAGAAGTGGTTATGATGTTGGTTTTATTTAGCTAGCTTTAGCTCTCAGAAGTGTTCTCTTAACTCTTTTCAACCACAATGGCTGGGGGGAGCAGAGAAAGAGATCAGTATAAGGACCTCCAGTGAGGAAATGGAGCAGCAATTCAGTGCCATGAACTATAGCATTTTCCATGTCATAGCTGTCCGAGGAATGTTGTCTGACCCAGAAGCCATGTGGCCTGGCAAAATGAATGGAAGGGGTTAGATCACTGAGGCAGTCAAAAGATTTGTATACCGGGCTAACCTGTAATAATTCACGTATGTGGGTCATGAATGCTTGATAGCACAAACATGGAAGAGGACATGTTTGCACACTTGGACAAATCAAATGTATATCAGCGAGATATCATTGGGATATACTCCCATGACCCGTCAATGGCGTGCATGCACACCATTGATGGGCCATGATAGGATGTCCCAGTGATGTTAAGCTGAGGTTGCATATGTGGTGTGTTGGGGGTGGTTTTTCACAGGGAGATACTGGGTATCTCTTTCCACAAGAATAGAAAAAGACCATGTACTGGATAAATGGGAAGCCAGTTACCCCAGTGTATGTCACCAATAGGATTCTAAACATCTCCCTCCAGAAATGTTACAATTTAAAGAAAATTAAAATGTTTTAAGTGAGGAAAATTGAAGGCTTTAATTTTAAGTCACAGTGTGAAATGCAGTGAAATACCTGCTAGAGTGGAATTCAGCAGTGGTCTATATTTATTTTTTATATCAAATGCATTTGAAAAGTACTAAAATTTTAAAAGCTGCATTGGATCTCTTGGTACCCAGGGACATTATATTTTTTAACAGCATGGTATTAATATGCATTTGCATCAGTGAAAAAAGTACTGATAATTTTGCTTTATGCATGCAAGCTCCTCCACATAGGTTATGCAAAGTCTAAATTGTTTGGCTGTTTATTTATTTATCGTGTCATCCGCAACCAGAACATTGTATTACATTTCTAACAGAACAAAACAAACAGACAGATAAAAAACCCACAAATTTTGCAAACTTGGTAGCTGATTAAATGTCCTTTGACCAGTATCTGGCCACTTGGAGTTCCTCTGGTGTTGCCGCAAGAAGGTCCTCCATTGTGCATGTAGCAGGGCTCAGGTTGCATTGCAGCAGGTGGTCAGTGGTTTGCTCTTCTCCACACTCGCATGTAGTGGATTCAACTTTTAGCCCCATTTCTTAAGATTGGCTCTGCATCTCATGGTGCCAGAGTGCAGTCTGTTCAGCGCCTTCCAAGTCGCCCAGTCTTCTGTGTGCCCAGTGGGGAGTCTCTCATCTGGTATCACCCACGGATTGAGGTGCTGGGTTTGAGCCTGCCACTTTTGAACTCTCGCTTGCTGAGGTGTTCCAGCGAGTGTCTCTGTAGATCTAAGAAAACTATTTCTTGATTTAAGTCGTTGACGTGCAGGCTGATACCCAAACAAGGGATGAGCTGGAGATGTCTCTGCCTTGGTCCTTTCACTATTGGCTGCAACTTCCCAGCGGATGTCAGGTGGTGCAATACCGGCTAAGCAGTGTAATTTCTCCAATGGTGTAGGGCGCAGACACCCTGTGATAATGCGGCATGTCTCATTAAGAGCCACATCCACTGTTTTAGTGTGGTGAGATGTGTTCCACACTGGGCAAGTATATACAAGTTGGCTCAAACAGCATTAATTCTACAATGCAGGTGCAGCCTAAGTCACAATGGAATAATGTATCAGAGTTCAACAGGTTTGTCTAACTCTGGTCAGTTCCAGCCCATCCTATGTCAGGTTCTCTATGGCTCCTCTGTTTTAATTGTTTCAGTCCTTCATAATGTTGTGGTAATATTCTAGTTACATAGGAGGTTACATAGCATATTGGCAGGTCTAGTCTAACCCACAGCATCTGTTAATCTGCTACGGGAAGAGTGCTTTATGGAGGCAGGAGCAGCAGAAAAAGGCTGTGTAGAAGCCAGTGAGAATTCTTTCGGAGAGTCCAAGATTCTCTGTCTCTGTGGTGACTAACACAGCACATATTTATCCATCTGTCTCCTGTCTGGGAGAAGCTGAGGTCAGCCTTCTTCTCAGTGGGAAATCATCTGGACTGAGCTGATTGCCTTTGGAGATTTTCCCCCTTTGATTAAGTTCTTTTATGATATCTTTCTATTTAATTCACCAAGCTATTGTAGGGGGGGAGGGGGGGGAGCTGAACAGAGACAAGTGGGAATGCACAAAGAAATGTAGTGGAGAAGGGTGGACAAAGAAACCATTTTATTCCTTTGCCCCTGACCACTGATTCTTCCTTCTGCAATGATTCAGTTGTTGGAGGGGGGATGGAGAACTGGGCCCAATGTCTTCCCTTGTACTCCCCACTCTGTAAAGTTGATGCTGGTGGGATGGAGCATAGTTTTTATTTGCTCTTCCCTCAAAAATAATTGTGAAGGAGGCGGGGGTAACGGGACAGAACCATACTCAGAGATGATGCACCAAAATGATTCTCTGTGTCTAAATCTAAATATTTCTTCACACCCCATGACCCTGGAGAAAAACAACAGTCTTGATTGGGAGACATGAATTGCAAAAAACATACCCCTGGAGTCATTGTGCTTGGTAGCTGATCAAACCAGAATGACACAAACTTAGCCATATTTCAACACCACTACAATCTATGTGAAAAGGTGATCATAAGTAACTGTTTACCCAGATTTCATGGCAGTCTGAGTACAAGTATATACAACTACATATTGACACTTATTTGTAAAATTGATCTAGTCCTCTAGGATTTACATGTTAGTAAATACACTACTCTTAACCTTCATTGAAACCCATGATGGTGATGGTTAAGCAGGTCACAAAATATATTTCTCATAGACCCAAGAACCAGTTCTAATAGGTGGACTGAGGTAGTCTCCATTTGTGTACCATTTGTTTTGGATTATCTGTGCTAAATCTTTCTGAAATAGCCTAGTTCCCTACAGGATAAGTCCATGTTGTTCCACATTTCTAATATTTAATGGCTGGGAATTGTAGATTTACACTACCACAATTCAGGATTGTGGTAGTGTATTATCTGGAACTGCTACAACAGTCAGGTTTTTTAGACTGAACATCCTTTTTCAGAATGCTGAAAATACTCCATATTTTAAAATTGTCCACATGGCTGGTTGAGATAGTAACATATTTGCTTTCTGATGAATCAGTGCACATGAACTTTGTTTCATGCACAAAAGTATTAAAATATTGTATAGAATTATCTTCAGATGTTTATGAAGCATAAATGACTTTTGTGTTTAGGCTTGGGTTGCATTTCCAAGACATCTCATTATGTACACATATGCAAATCCAGGTATTCCCAAATCTGAAAAAAATAAAATAAAAATCTGTTCCCAATGATTTTGGATAAGGGATTCTCAACCTGTGTTATGTTGTTGTTACTAATCAGTAAAAGTGAGCTCTAGGTGTTTGGTGGTCTTTTGATTATTTTGTCATGCTTTTAGTTTCCATTCATTCAAAATATTACTTGGTCTCCAATTTTGTAGAAGGCTGTCATTATTCCAGCCATGTAATGCAATTTATTTAATGGATTTGGGAAGATATGAGAGTTCTCTGGCTGAGAAGTCTTTGCAACTGTCATAGATGAAAGGAGACTTCTTTATCAGCCCCTCTTACCAGCAGATCCTCCAGCTCTCAGCAAATGTCACATACAGTGTGTGGAGAGATCTTGCTGAATAAAATGGATTGTGATGGAGGGGTAAGGGGGTCCACAAAATGTGAATGGAGAAAACTTTGGTGAATGGAGTTCCTCCATCCATAAGTACAGATCTATAGAATGGAGATCACAGTGGACAGTAAATGTTGCATATGCTACATTCATAATGGGTGTTGCCTTCACTATTACACCACTGTCTCAAAAGTCAAGGTCCTATTAAGATGCCCTGTTAAAGTAATTCAAATGGGAAAAATCTTCACGGTAGGGCATAATTTCTTCATGATTTATTTATTTATCATATTTATGCCCAGCCCTTCTCACCCTGGAGGGGACTCAATTCCCTGTAAAAAGCCACAGAAGCTGGAAAAAAACTGTCCTGATGAACTCAATTTATATAATAAGACCTGCACTTCCTTTCACAGAACTATCCCAAAAATCAGTCAGGGTTACATAAAAATAAACTGCCACGTCCACCCAAAGTCCCTAAAACAGAAGCATCTTCTTGCTAGAAAAATGTCATCTTACTGTCAGATTTTCTTTTACTTTCCAAATCACAGGTTTCCAGTTCAATGCATTCTAACCTTTCTTCCTGTTATTGCTGATCACCTGGTACCTTCTTACAGTTTTCCTGCAAAAGTTATATGCATTCTAGACTTCAGGGATATTGCAGTTTGTGAATGCTGTGTTTCTGCTGGCAGTGGGAGTTTAGCCATATGTTTTGCACACAGTGCCTGCCAAAAGCCTAGATGTAAAATCTGGTTAAGCGTATAAAACTTATTGTGTAGTTGATTATTAGGAAAAGCATGTGAATGCTTGCACTAGTTGCCATAGCCATCTGTGTGTATGCATGCATGCCTTTATCCTCATACTGATAGAAACAAAGCATATACATGAGCTGGAAATGTAGTCTTGGATAAAAGTAACAATAACTCAGTTGAAATATTTTATAACTCATTATCCTGGGACTGGTCACCCTGGGAACCGAGAGGCACTGAACTCCCAGATGGAGCCGACTCCTCCACCTGCAGCTGTGAAGTTTCACTATCTTCATCTAAAACAACATTCCTTTCTCTGGAAAACAGAAATGCCATCTCTTCTTCAGAATCAACACTGTTTGCCTCAATGACAGGGACATATTCAGAAATCTGTAACCCATCATCCTCCTCATCCTGAGGAAACTCAGGCTCAGGAAGCTCAGGCTCAAAGTGAGCCACAGCACAAAATGAGCTTCTTTTCGTGTATCTGTGTGTCACTGTTTAATTTATTTTTGATAGGTAAATAATAATTATATTTAGATATATAAAGCACTTGTCAGGAATGTAATAATAATAATAATAATAATAATAGTTTTATTTCTTGCCTGCCTCTCCTCATGGCTCGAGATGAGTTACAGCATTACTAAAACATAAACAAACAAATAATCATTTTAAAACACTTCGTAAAATACACATATTAAAACATACTCCCATTAAATACGTATCAAAATACACAAAACAAAAACAAGGCTTACAGTGGAGTTTAAAATTCACCATCAAAACTGGGTAGGCTTGCCAGAAGAGATAGGTCTTCACTTGTATCTTAAATTCTGACAGCTGATCCAGCTCTTGGAGCTCTACCAGCAGGTTGTTTCACAGTTGTGGAGCAGCAGATGAACAGGTTTTGGCTAGTTGAAGTAACTGCCCCCAGAGGACTTAAATGTGTGGGGTGGCTTGTTCAGGAGAAGACTATCCTGTAGATAACCGGGATCCAAACCATGTAGGGCTTTAAAGATCAAAACCATTACCTTGTACTTTGCCCAGAAACTAATTGTCTGCCAGTGGAGTGACTTTAGGATTAGTATAATATGCTCGCTCCTAGATGTTCCCATAACCAGTCTGGCTGCCGTATTTTGAACCAGTTGGAGTTTCCAAACTTGGTAAGAGGGTAGCCCAATGTAGAGCACATCGCAGAACCTTGGGATTGGCAGTGCATGCACTACTGTCTTCAGGTCCTCCAAATCTAAGAAGGGGTGCAGCTGGCAGATCAGCCAAAGCCGATAGTAAGCACTCCTGATTGTCGCATCTACCTGGTCTGATATTTGGAGACACGGATCCTGGAGCACTCCCAAACTGCAGACATAGTGTAACCCCATCCAGGACTGGTTGACACACCTCCATCCCCAGATTAGGACGCTTGATAGAAAGTACCTCTATTTTGTCTGGATTCAGATTCCGTTTGTTTTTCCTCATCCAGCCCATTACTCCTCCAGGCATTCATTCAGAGAAGACATGCTATCCTTAGCTGTAGCTGCTTTTGAAGGCAGGGAGAAATATATTTGGGTGTCATCAGTATACTGATAACACATTGCCCCATGCCTATGGATGATCTCTCCCAGTGGTTTCATGTAAATATTAAAAAGCATTGGGATAGAATGGAACCTTGTGGGATACCACATAGCAGCTCCTTTTTTGAAGAGCAGTTATACCCAAGTGCCATCATCTGGAACCTGCCTGAGAAGCATGACTGGGACCACTGCAGCACAGTGCCTCCGATACTCAGCCTCCCAGATGTTCTAGAACAGGGGTCCACAAACTTTTTAAACAGAGGGCCAGGTCACAGTTCCTCAAACTGTTGGAGGGCCGGATTATAATTTGAAAAAAACATGAATGAATTCCTATGCATACCACATATTTTATTTGTAATGCAAAAATCACTTAAAAACAATAAAACAATTAAAATGAAGAACAATTTAACAAATATAAACTTATTAGTATCTCAATGGGAAGTATGGGCCTGCTTTTGGCTCATGAGATAGGATTGTTGTCATTGTTGTTGTGTGCTTTCAAGTCGTTTCAGACTTAGGTTGACCCTGAGCGAGGGCTGGGTAAATGACCTTGGAGGGCCGTATCTGGCCCCTGGGCTTTAGTTTGAGGACCCCTGTTCTAGAAGGATACCATAGTTAATGTTATCAAGAGCCACTGAGGGGTCTAGAAGTACCAACAGGAACAGACTCTCCCCTGTCGGTGTTGAGACAGAGATTATCCACTAAGGTGACCATAGCAGTCTGAACTTTGTATCCTTCTCTGAAGCCCATTTGAAATGGGTCAAGGAAATGTGTGTCATCCAAGACTGCCTGAAGTTGAAGGGAAACTGCCATCTCAATCACCTTGCCCAAAAAAGGGAGGTTAGACACTGGTCTATAGTTATTAAAGTCCAGGGGATCCAGTGAGGACTTTTTGAGCAGTGGTTGTTTGGCCAATTCCTTCCTCTGAAAGAAAACCTACTGTACCTGGTATTGGTTGTTGGTCTCCATCCAGCTGTTAACTAGTCCTGACCCTGCTTAGCATCTAAGATCAATCAGGATCTAGTGCCTTGAGGATACTTACACACTCTGACATCATTGCTCTTGTAGAGGTAACTGCCAGGGGCAGACGAAGGTGGAGGCAGCAGAAAACCAGAGAAGCTGATAGAGAATAGAAACACACAGAATGAAAGAGGTTAATAGTTAGCAGTGTATATGGAAGAGAGGGTGGAGCTGAGAAACCGAGCTTAAAAAGACAGGACTCCAAGCAAGTTGGAAGGGAGACATAAGCAAATAGCAGAAGGACAGGGAGAATGTGGTGAGAAGAATACTGTTGATAACAGAGGAAAGGACTGGGTGGGAGGGACATAAAACTTGCAGCCCTGGGATTTGTCTTGAAAAAATAGATAACCAAGAGTCTCCTTGAGTAACGAATTCCTCCAACAAGTCATATATTCCAGGTAATTGATTACACTGGCACCATCTAGTGTTCCCATATATTGTTGTATTTTATATACAAGAACAGAAGAAGGTGATATTGTCTGCCTGCTTTTGTGATGTGAATAGTTTCAGGAGAAGCATGTTCTCCCAATAAAGCTTCTGATATCCACTCCGTGGGAGTCTGTGCCTTTGTTAAATATGCAAGCTGGGGTTTTAAATGATCAAATCCCAAAGGAAGATGACAGAATTGCAACAGGCCCATTTAAATACATTGGGCAACTTGAATTTAGATGTAGCATTTCTACAGTGTTGAGTAAAATCATTTTGTGCATACAAGACATCTGCTTTCCCTCCCCAAGCCCATCCTGTACAAGTACGAGGGTTGAATGAAAAGTAATGCCTCTACCTTGGTAACTCCTCAACAGATTTATTTATTTATTTAAAATTTTTATACCCCGGTCTTCTCAACCTCCGCAGAGGGACTCAGGCCGGCTAACAGCAGAAAATCAGTACACAAAAACAACTAAAAACATAATCACATCAAGTAAGTTAGATACAACAGAATAAATACATAAAACCAAGTCGCCAAGACAAAATCACGTTCATCTCAATCCACCAGTGTGGTCAGTAGTTATTAGCTAATTGCTGAACTTCCCAATCATTCTGAGAATGCTATGTCCCAGAGCCATGATTTCAATAGCTTTCTGAAGGTCAGGAGGGAAGGGGCAGATCTAATCTCCATCGAGAGAGAGTTCCACAACCGAGGGGCCACCACCGAGAAGGACCTGTCTCTTGTCCTCACCAGACACGATTGCGAATGTGGTAGAACCGAGAGGAGGGCCCCTCCAGAAGATCTTAACAACCTTGATGGTTCATAGGGGAGAATCCGTTCGGACAGTACTGCTGCATACCAGATGGCAGTACTGGTATGCGGCAGGTACTGGCTTGTTCAGTAGACTCTCCTCTACAGTTCTATTTTGGTGGGAAGCCTTAGCATTGAACAGTTGTGTTGTTAAAGTGCGAAATATGGAACCCTGTGCAGACGGTCGGTCAATGCGACTTAAGCAACATGCAGTCATTGAATTCTTGACAGAAGAAGGTGTCACCCCAAAGGAGATTCATCAGAGAATGCAAGCTGTTCATTGTGATTGTGTTGATGTGAGTACTGTGCATCATTGGGCAAGAAAATTTAAAGATGTTGAGGTGGGAACATCTGACTTGCGTGACAAACAAAGAGTTGGACGTCCTGTGACAGCAACCACTGAGTTTCACAAGCAAAAAGTTGACAGATTGATTCAGGACAATCATTGTATCACTCACAGAGAAATTCCCAGCATAATCGGCATTTCACAAGAACATATCAGTCACATTATTGCTTTGCTTGGCTATCGGAAGATCTGTGCATGATGAGTACCCAGGATGCTGATGCCTGAAATGAAAGTGCACAGACTTGAAACTTCAGAGACTGGATCTCACCAGTACGACATCCTCCATACAGTCCAGATTTAGCACTGTCTGACTTCCATCTGTTCCCGATAATGAAAGAAGATCTGCAGGGACATCATCATGCTTCTGATGAAGACTTTGAGAGAACTGTGAGATGCTGGTTTCGGAAACAGTGTTGACTTCTTCCGTGATGGCTTCAGAAAACTTGTTCATCATTGGCAGAAATGTATTCAATTAACTGGTGATTATGTGGAAAAGTGAATAGTGGTAGTTAAAGAGCACATTCTAAGGGTTATTTCTGCATTTGATTTATTAAAATATTCCCATCCAAACCCACGTAATGAAGTTGGAGGCATTACTTTTCATTCAACCCTCATAGTATAGTAAAGTCCTGGATGGGATGAAGCTACTGCAGCTCTTTTCTTTTGACCTGATTTTGCCTTTTCCCACCTTGAGGTTGCATCCTGTGTAGAAGTGATTCTAGGCATGGGAGGCATAGCCCATCTTCTCAATCAGAGGGTCATAAGGGATGTACTTAGCAAATCCTTTCCTGCTTCATCTCCAGTTCCTGCTTCTCTCAGCTCAAAGCTCTTCCTTTGTCAACTTCAAGCCCCATCAGTGCCCATTCAGAACCTCTATGAGAAGTAAGCTCTGTCTTTAGATACATCCTGTCATTTCAGCCCCCTGTCACAGTCTCCCAGAGCTGTGATTCTGCCTTTATGTTAAATCCACCTAGATTAATCCAAAATTGAGCAGAGTGACCTTTCATTAGATCTCTGCTTATGCAAAGTGCCACCAAATGATTTCAGAAGGCACTTTGCTAACATTGTGAGTCTGTACAAAATGCTCACCACATTCAGGAAAACACTCTCCTGGCTTCTAGAGTGGCTTTTCAGGCAACTCCCCACCCTTGAGGTAACAGCAGAAACCACTGTCTTCTGTATGCTAGACATAGTTTGAAAATATGTTCTAGAAAAGGTGGAATTGTAAAGCCCATGGGTAGTTGCTAGAAAAGCATGAACTCCATGTAATTTATCTTTGCTTTCTTAGCTCTCTAGAATCATAGAATCATAGAATCATAGAATCATAGAGTTGGAAGAGACCTCATGGGCCATCCAGTCCAACCCCCTGCCAAGAAGCAGGAATATTGCATTCAAATCACCCCTGACAAATGGCCATCCAGCCTCTGCTTAAAAGCTTCCAAAGAAGGAGCCTCCACCACACTCCGGGGCAGAGAGTTCCACTGCTGAACGGCTCTCACAGTCAGGAAGTTCTTCCTCATGTTCAGATGGAATCTCCTCTCTTGTAGTTTGAAGCCATTGTTCCGCGTCCTAGTCTCCAAGGAAGCAGAAAACAAGCTTGCTCCCTCCTCCCTGTGGCTTCCTCTCACATATTTATACATGGCTATCATATCTCCTCTCAGCCTTCTCTTCTTCAGGCTAAACATGCCCAGTTCCCTAAGCCGCTCCTCATAGGGCTTGTTCTCCAGACCCTTGATCATTTTAGTCGCCCTCCTCTGGACACTTTCCAGCTTGTCAACATCTCTCTTGAATTGTGGTGCCCAGAATTGGACACAATATTCCAGATGTGGTCTAACCAAAGCAGAATAGAGGGGCAGCATTACTTCCTTAGATCTAGACACTATGCTTCTATTGATGCAGGCCAAAATCCCATTGGCTTTTTTTGCCGCCACATCACATTGTTGGCTCATGTTTAACTTGTTGTCCACGAGGACTCCAAGATCTTTTTCACACGTACTGCTCTCGAGCCAGGCATCCCCCATTCTGTATCTTTGCATTTCATTTTTTCTGCCAAAGTGGAGTATCTTGCATTTGTCACTGTTGAACTTCATTTTGTTAGTTTTGGCCCATCTCTCTAATCTGTCAAGATCGTTTTGAATTCTGCTCCTGTCCTCTGGACTATTGGCTATCCCTCCCAATTTGGTGTCGTCTGCAAACTTGATGATCATGCCTTCTAGCCCTTCATCTAAGTCATTAATAAAGATGTTGAACAGGACCGGGCCCAGGACGGAGCCCTGCGGCACTCCGCTCGTCACTTCTTTCCAAGATGAAGAGGAAGCATTAGTGAGCACTCTCTGTGTTCGTCCACTTAACCAATTACAGATCCACCTCACCGTAGTTTTGCCTAGCCCACATTGGACTAGTTTCCTTGCCAGAAGGTCATGGGGGACCTTGTCGAAAGCCTTACTGAAATCCAGGTACGCTACATCCACGGCATTCCCCGCATCTACCCAGCTTGTAGCTCTATCGAAGAAAGAGATCAGATTAGTCTGGCATGACTTGTTTTTGATAAATCCATGTTGACTATTAGCGATGACTGCATTTGTTTCTAAGTGTTTGCAGACCACTTCCTTAACAATCTTTTCCAGAATCTTGCCCGGTATCGACGTGAGGCTGACCGGACGGTAGTTGTTTGGGTCGTCCTTTTTTCCCTTCTTGAAGATTGGGACCACATTGGCCCTCCTCCAATCTGCTGGAACTTCTCCTGTTCTCCAAGAACTCTCAAAGATGGTTGCCAATGGTTCCGAAATGACTTCCGCTAATTCCTTCAATACTCTGGGGTGTAGTTGATCTGGCCCTGGGGACTTGAACTCATTAAGAGCGGCCAGGTATTCCTGGACGACTTCTTTCCCAATTTGGGGTTGGATGTCCTCCAATCCCTCATCCACTCCATCTTGCTGAGGTTGAAGACTCTCTTTTTGTGAGAAGACCGAGGCAAAGAAGGCATTAAGTAGTTCTGCCTTTTCCCTATCCCCTGTCAGCATTGCCCCATCTTCTCCTCGAAGAGGTCCTATCGCCTCCTTGTTTTTCCTTTTTCTACTGACATAAGAATAGAAGCCCTTTTTATTGTTTTTAATGTCCCTGGCAAGTCTGAGCTCGTTTTTTGCTTTAGCCTTGCGGACCTTTTCCCTACAGGTGTTGGCTATTTTTTTGAATTCTTCTTTGGTGATTTCTCCCTTTTTCCACTTCTTGTGCATGTCTCTTTTGTGTCTCAGCACAGTTAGAAGTTCTTTGGACATCCATTCTGGCTTCTTTGCACTTGTCCTATTTTTTCTCTTTGTTGGCACGGTTTGCAATTGCGCCTTGAGTATTTCACTCTTGAGAAATTCCCATCCATCCGTAGCTCCCTTGTCTTTTAGTATCTGTGTCCACGGAATGCTGCTCAGCGTTTCCTTCATTTTTTGGAAATCAGCTCTCCTAAAGTCCAAAATGCGGGTTTGACTTGTCTTAGTTTCGGCCTTCCTTTGTACCTCAAATTGCAGGAGCACATGGTCACTTGCCCCTAAGGATCCTACCACTTCGACCGCATCGATCAGGTCCTCCGCATTTGTTAGGATGAGATCAAGAGTAGCCAATCCCCTTGTTGCCTCTTCTACCTTCTGGACCATGAAATTGTCTGCAAGGCAAGCGAGGAATTTGTTGGATCTTGTACTCTTGGCCGAGTTTGTTTTCCAGCAAATATCGGGATAGTTGAAATCGCCCATGACTACTACATCTCTTTTCTGTGCCTGTTTGGTCAACTGTTGGCAGAAGACTTCATCACGATCTTCCTCCTGGCTTGGGGGTCTGTAGTAGACGCCTACAACGACATCTTTTTGAGTCCCAGTTCCCTTGATTCTTATCCAGATGATTTCAAGCTGGTTTCCCAGATTGCTGTCTTGAATTTCTTGTGCAGCATAAGAGTTTTTGACATATAAGGCTACTCCGCCTCCTCTCCCCTTTGTTCGGTTTCTGTGAAAGAGGTTATACCCCTCGATATCTACATTCCAGCGATAGGAGTCATCCCACCAGGTTTCAGTGATGGCTATGATATCATATTTGTGGTGTTGTGCTAGAAGTTGGAGTTCGTCTTGTTTATTTCCCATGCTCTGTGCATTAGTGTAAAGACATGTGAGCCCCTGGGATCTTCCCTTGAGCTGTTTAATTGGTATTATTGTGTTTTTGGTACGTGGTCCTTGTTGTGTTTGTGCAGCCCTCCGTTTAGCCTTCTGGCGATTCCCAGACATTATGGGTAAAGTAGTGTTCGCAAGGCTGTTGTCCCCCTCCCCCGGTGGACCTAGTTTAAAGTGCGTCTAATGAGGTTTGCGAGTCTGTGAGCAAAAAAGTGTTTTCCTACTTGTGTGAGATGCACCCCATCCCTTGCCAGTAGGCCATCCTCCTGGAATAGCAGGCCATGGTCGAGGAAGCCAAAGCGTTCCTCCTGACACCATTTTCTAAGCCAGTCATTGACCTGTACTATTTTTCTGGCTCTTGTGGGTCCGTGTCTTACAACAGGGAGGAGGGATGAAAAGACCACCTGTACATTACATTCTTTTAGCATTGCTCCTAGAGCTCGAAAATCATTTGTGATCTTTTGAAACGTATGCCTTGCAGTATCATTGGTTCCTACATGAATCAACATGAGGAAGTGCTTGTTAGTTTTGGATGATTACTAGAAGCAATTGGAAGCACTCATTACCTCTCTGAAGCATTCACTCATCATTGGTAGCACCTCATATTGCTTCCAACAGCTGCCAAAGATCCCAGCAGTGTCTCAACAACACGGATTTGAAAGACTGTGACTTCTGGGATTGTTATTGATGACTGGACCACACATGTGGAAGTGTTTTTTTAGCTCTCTTTCTCTGATTTCTCCTGATCGCATCTGAAGTTGAAAAGCCAAATAGCAAAGATACAAATATACAGGAGGTGGGAAGGGAGTGGAAATGTTGTTTCTTTTGCATGAGCTGCATAATTTGTGTGAGGGGATGTTCAAGGAAATGTAATGTGTATTTGTGAGATATGTGCAGGCAAAAGCAAGTATGAAATGTAATTGTGTGGTAGCAGAGTATGTAGGGAAAATTTGGAGAGTGTGTGGGATTAGTGTGCTTCCTTCCATTAAAAATCATTTAAAAAATTGAGCATGATACATTGTATTGGGAAATATATGTGCTTCAGATAGATGTGTCTCTATACATCTCCTGAGGCTGCTTCCCAGATAAACACCTTGTAAGCAGCACAGACCACCATGCCTATTTTCATATTTTTGGAGAATGTGGAGATGTATTTGTTACAGTATATGATTTTGTAAGTCTTGATAAGAATCATCTCTTGCTTATATGTGTGTTGAGGAAGAACCACTCCCTGATTAGGATGTATATCAGGTGAAGTTTTCTTGATGCAGGTAGTGGGTGAAATGAAGTAATCAGAGATGGAACTATGCTGCAAGGTTTGCTGGAAAGAAGCAGATTAATGCATTGTTTTGTAAGTTTGTTTTCTTCTGCAATGGACAATGTGTTTGTCAAGGCTACTGTATTTTTCCTTTATAAAATACATGTGCTGACTACTCAAGAGTAAAGACATTTTTCTTTTATACTCTGTGTACTTCAACTTGGGGCCTGGAGCTGGGAAGACTGCTGTGTATTTTCAATATAAACTAACGAACCGCAACAGGTTATGGGCCCAGTCTGCCCAGCTTGCCCAGTCTGACCAGATTGCCCAGTTGGATATTTTTTTCTCCAGTTTCAGTTTTGAAGACATTTTTTGTTTTGCATTGTGTGTTTTGTTGGCAAAACAAGAAGATGGATACTGGAATGAATTTCGCTTTCCCTATGGCCAGGTTAAATGGCAATAACTATTCCATTTGGAAAGTCAGAATGGAAAGTTATTTGAGGAGAGAATCCTTGTGGGAATGTACAGAGAACCCAGTGCAGCAGCCAGCTACAGCAGAGCAGCTGAGAGCTCTGGAAAGAGCAAGGTCTACTCTGATGTTAGGAGTTGACGATGACCAATTGGTTCATATAAGCAGCCTGCCAACTCCCAACGCAATTTGGGTGAGACTCAGAGAAGTATATGCTTCTAGTTCGGCAGCAACAGTGGCTGTACTGGCAAGACGACTTTACAGGAAGAGATTGGAGAAGAATGAAAGTCTGAAAGACCATTTGCAGATATTGCAGAGTTTGTTTTTGCAATTGGAGGAGAGAGATTTCCATCTCACAGAGCCAAACAAATGTTTCATTGTCCTGTCATCCTTGGATGATTCGTTTGACGGGATAGTAAATTCCTTGGAATCACTCCCACAAGCACAATTAAACCTCCAATATATTTGTGCTAGACTTCTTGCTGATTGGGAAAGGCGAAGAGATCGTTGTCTGGAGACTGCAAATACAGCAGGGCGTTCTCAAGGAAAGCAGTCAGCCGGAGTTGCACTCGAGGAGGAGACGGAGAAAGTTTGTGTGGTGAGAAGGTGCTTCAATTGTGGGTCTCCAAAACATTTAAAGAGGAATTGTCCAAAGCAGCAGCAGAAGAAGCAAGGATGGAAGAAGGTGAACCAGAGGAGGGGTTCCTCGCATGTCAGCATTGTGAAGTCCCAAGGGAGTCCAACAGATGAAGACATATTTTATGTGGACTCTGGATGTTCACAGCATATAGTGAACAACAAAAGTTTGATTTGTAACCCTGTGAATCCTAAATGTTCAAATGTTACCCTTGCAGATGGAAAACAGTACAAAGTACAGGGACAAGGGGAAGTTTATGTTAAGCATTTGGGTAAAACATTAAGGAATGTATTTTTAGTTCCAGAGATTGAGTATAATTTATTATCAGTCGGAAAACTGGATAAAGAAGGTTATGAAGTTAATTTTTCTGGAGGAAAAGTCAGAATTTTGAAAGGGAATAAGTTATGTGGAACTGGTGTATTACAAGGGGATTTGTATGTGTTGACCTCAGGAGGTAACACAAGTGATGTAAATGTAGTAAGTAAGAATGCTCCATTACACCAGGGATGCATTCATGATTTACATAGAACATTAGGTCACCCAAGTTTCAAAGTGTTGTATAAAATGCCAGAGTTTAGTGAAGGCATAAAATTAAGAGATTGCAAAAAGTTTCTAGATTGCAATGTATGTAAGAAAACTAAAGCACAGTCAGCTCCAATTAGTAAGAAAAGTTTAAGAAACTCAGAAGAAAAGTTTCAGTTAGTACATGCTGATTTAATCGGACCGTTTCAACCGAGTAAGGGTGGAGCCTGTTATATACTGTGTATATTAGATGACTATTCTTGTTTTTCTTGGTGTTTTTTGTTGAAACAAAAGAGTGAAGTTTTTGAGATTATTAAGAATTGGGTGGCATATGTGAAGAGACAACTTGGAGTAGGAGTAAAGGCTCTCCAAACTGACAGAGGAGGAGAGTTTACCTCACATATTTTAGAAAATTTTCTGAAAAAAGAGGGGATAAAGCACAGACTCACATGTGCTTATCAAAGTGCAGAAAATGGAAAGATAGAAAGACTAGTAAGAAAAGTTCAAACAGTGAAAGATTCTTTGTTAGAGGATTCTGGATTATCTCAAAATCTATGGGGAGAAGCAGTAATGACTGCATGTTATTTAATTAATAGACTCTGGTGTGAGCCTATTCAGAACACTCCTTATTTTATGTTATATGGCAAGAAGCCTCCATTAGGGCATTTAAGGAATTTTGGGACACAGGCATGGGTGTTCATACCCAAACCATTGAGAAGGAAAGGCCAAGATAAAGCCAGGAGATTAACAATGGTTGGCTATGCACAGGGAGCCAAAGCTTGGAGATTTTTAGATAATGAAGGAAACATTGTTATATAAAGATCTGCTAACTTTGCCTGTAGCCAGAATTGGGATAAGATTCATGCTAATCAGGAAGTTTTCTTTCCTATTTCAAAAGAGGAAACTCATGAGCAAGGTAGACAAAACACAAAGCAAGAAAGTGCTGCTACACCTCAACTCATAAGTAAGCCTATAATTAGAAAATTTAAGAGGCCTAGGCCCTCAGATGAAGATGATGAGGTGAATGAAGATCCTGGAGAGGGAACTAGTCAGGAAATTTTACTCAGAAGAAGTGAAAGAACCAGAAAGAAACCTGACAGATTCACAATACAAAATGTAAGAGTATGTTTAGTTAATTATGAGTCTCAAAGTTTTGAGGAAATAGAATGTTTGCCACAAGAAGAGAAAGAAAAATGGTTAGAGGCTATAGATGAAGAGATGAAAAGCATGGAAAGGCTAAATGTGTATGAACCTGCAGATTTACCAAGAGGGAGTAATCCTATTGACACAAAATGGATTTTTAAGCAAAAGATTGATGCTAATGGTCAAGTAAGGTACAAAGCGCGTCTTGTTGTTAGAGGGTTTACACAGATTAGGGACATAGATTACACAGAGGTGTATTCGCCCACTGTTAGTCCTAATTCTGTAAGACTGATTTTAACTCTTGCAGCATGTTTGAATTTAAAGGTATATCATTTTGACATAAGTACAGCATATCTGAATGCTACTCTAAAGGAGAATATATATATTGTACCTCCACCAGGTTCAAAGTACAGAAATACCAATACGTATTTTAAGCTGAATCGCACCTTATACGGATTGAAACAGGCCGGACTTGTCTGGAATGATTGTTTAAATGATGTTTTGACCAAAATGGGTTTCCAGAGAAGCAGAGCAGATCCATGCGTGTATGTAAGAAATGTACAACATGATTATCAAGTATTGTTTGTGTATGTTGATGATGTATCATTTTTGGCTGAAACTCAAGCAGAAATTGACAAATTTGCAGAAGAGTTAGGAAAACATTTTAAGTTAAGAAACCTTGGTCCAATTCAATATTTTCTTGGTGTACAAATTATGAAAACTGAACAAGGTTTTGTGTTAAGCCAAAAAGGGAAGATAATGCAGATTTTGGAAAAACTAAACATGAAAGAGTGTAAAGGAGTTAAATCACCCATGATTTTAGGTTTTCAAAACGAAGTGGAAAATGCTGAACTATTTGAAGAGAAAGCCTTATACAAGAGCATTATTGGTCAGTTATTGTACATATGTAATTACACCAGAGCAGACATTGCATTTGCTGTGAATTTTCTAAGCAGATATGCAAGCAACCCAACTATTGCTGCATGGAATGGACTTAAGAGGGTGGCAAGATATTTAAAGCAAACACAAGATTTTTGTTTGGCATTAAGTCCAGATGATTCGCTATCCTTGCAGGTATATACAGACAGTGATTTCGGCAACTGTACTGATAGGAAATCGACAACAGGAGTTTTAATTAAGTTTTCTAATGCTGTCATTGACTGGAAGTCGAAGAAGCAGAGTTATGTAGCTTTAAGTTCCAGTGAGGCTGAGTTTGGTGCACTTAGCTTAGCATATACAGAGATTTGTGTGATCAAACAACTGCTTAAAGACTTGCAAATACCTGTTGAAGATCCAACAACAATATATGAGGATAATCAGACATGCATCACAATGGCAACACAGGCCAGAGTAAAACAAAAAAGCAAGCATGTAGATATTAAGTACAGTTGTGTAAGAGATGCAGTGAAAAATGGTGAAATTGATATAGTATATTGTAATACAAATCTAAATCTAGCTGATGTACTAACTAAGCCACTGAGTGTACAGAAACATCAGAATGTTTTGAATGATTTAGGAATTTTTGAGTGTACCATGTAATTGTATTATGTATTGTGTTTTCCTCTACACACAAGGAGGGGTGTTACAGTATATGATTTTGTAAGTCTTGATAAGAATCATCTCTTGCTTATATGTATGTTGAGGAAGAACCACTCCCTGATTAGGATGTATATCAGGTGAAGTTTTCTTGATGCAGGTAGTGGGTGAAATGAAGTAATCAGAGATGGAACTATGCTGCAAGGTTTGCTGGAAAGAAGCAGATTAATGCATTGTTTTGTAAGTTTGTTTTCTTCTGCAATGGACAATGTGTTTGTCAAGGCTACTGTGTTTTTCCTTTATAAAATACATGTGCTGACTACTCAAGAGTAAAGACATTTTTCTTTTATACTCTGTGTACTTCAACTTGGGGCCTGGAGCTGGGAAGACTGCTGTGTATCTTCAATATAAACTAACGAACCGCAACAGTATTATTCCATCACTGGACACATTGCAGGATATATTTGCAGAGACCTCTGGAGGTCTCTACAAGTGATGTCTTTGCAACATGGCTAGCTGGATTTCTCCCTGCTCAACCTCCCCACCGCCATCATTGCTCTTTGATAGCATGGAAATGGCTAGATGGTAGGAGAGAGGGAGGGTTGTACTGCTTAAATAGTGAGTATGTGGGATTTTTTTTGTTGTTATTTGAACAGAATTCGGACTTCTGCAGTAATCAAAAAAGTGAGTTACAATGGTTCAGGTTTTACTTACACAAATGTAATTCACTAACAGGATGCGAACTAAAGCCAGTCATTTTATCATGACTGAACTTTGTCTTTGTGTTTTAGCTACTGTCTCACTATAAAGCTGCCCCAGTCATTTGAGGTGATCAAACTATTTAAACATGGACTTTAAAAGATAAGGCATGTCCACTGCTGGAATAAATCTCCATAAACCTTTCTACTGAAGAAATATAGCTCTTGGTTCAAAAGGGGTTCTCTGCTCCTAGTGTAGAGTCAAGGTGCCGTGGAAGGATGCAGATGAGCATCCACTTGTCCTGTCCATCCTACCAGCCATCCATTTGTTGTACAGAATGTGCACATTCAGTGCAACACACATAGGTACAGTTAACAGGATGATTATGTTACACTTTGCATGTGGGACAAGCATATGTGCACTGGATACTATACACATAGGTACTTTTGAACATTACATTCAATGGGAACCAGTCTGTTGAATTTGGAGGTGAAACAAGGATAGTGTTAGGGTAGACACATTCCGCCTGAACTGTTAGATGCTGCATGTTAAGGGCCTTACCTAAAATACTGCTTAGGCCTACAGATTTCCTGTTCAAAAGCTGGAACCAGAATACTACATGAATTTTCAATATATTTCACTCTGTATGAGCCTTTGTGGGAAAACATTATTATTTTTACATAGAGATTATTAGAATGAAGAATTTTCTATAAAAACAGTTTTTATTGTAAAATGGCTTGCATGTAGGTAGAACCTTCATTATAGAAATAATTGTCTGCTGTAGCTATCTTTTCACATGCTTCCCAGTAGTATCAAAATAATTACTGCCTGTAATGTACTCTGAATGTATGTAGTGCTATAAAGATAAAAATATGAATAGTTCCATGCTGTTTATTGCATGCTCATATTAGCTAAACACTTTTCTCTCTTACTGTGGTAGGCAATTCTTTCTCTCTTGCAATATTACAAGTGCATTATTAATAAATAAATGGACATGGCTTGGTAAGGGGGCTAAATTTCATCTGTTGAAATACGGGAAATCCCTTGAAATAATAAAAATCCAAATTTATTTTGATAACGTTACAACTTCTGCTAGAAAAAATGACATAATGCTGAGTACTGTTACCAGAACTGTGATGTTTGATTTGTATCACTTCAGATTCACTGGGGCCAGGCTGGACAATGCTTTTCTACCAACTTTCAATTTTCCATGTCACTTGTGATGTCTCTATACATCTAAAAATATTGCATTATAGTATCACTCAATTCTCCGTTTGTGCTCTTTCTCTGAAGCTCATAGTGTTATATATATTTGTGTGTATATATAGGTATGTGTGTGTGTATGTGCATACACATTCTTTATATTCCACCCTATCTCCCCAAGGGGACTCAGGGCAGATTACAGTACACATATACAGCAAATGTTCAATGTCATTGTACAAATTAACAAAGACAGACAGTACATAAACAGAGGTAAAGGCTTCCCATATTTTTCCATCTCTGGCATATGGAGGCTGTGTTCAACTCCAGCCATGGGGAGGTGCTGTCACTTCCATGCTGAGGATACTGGTTGTCCTTATATGTTCTGCCAATCGAATCGCTGGCATGTCTGCATGGCACCTTATAACCTCTCCGCTAAAGTGGCACCTATTTATCTGCTCACATTGCTGTTTTTGAACTGCTAGGTGAGCAGAAGCTGGGCTGACAGTGGGAGCTCACCCAACCCAGGCTTGAACTGTCGCCTTTTCAATTGGCAAGATTTTCTGCAGCTGGCGGTTTAACCCACTGTGCTAAAGCCTGGCCCAATAATTACTGCCTGTAATGTACTCTGAATGTATGTAGTGCTATAAAGATAAGTTACATGCATGTATGAGAATCCTGAAATTTCTTCTAGACAGGTGGATAGAATTAAGTGTTAATGAAAATCTTGTAGTTAGTCTGGTGTTTGCAGCAAAATGCTGTAATTTAGAGACAGACCAGGAGTGTAGTTATTTGGGGGAGGGAGGGGTGAAAGTATTGTCAAACCAAAATAAGAATTCTTCTCCCTGATGGCATTTTCCTCTAGTCTCCAGACTTCTAGCACTACAGTAATTTACAACTTCAGTTGAGCATTCAGACATACAGTTAGAAATCTCCCAAAGAAAAGGGGCAGGGAATTTTATCAAGGAGAATGCAAGCACAGCAAATAGAAAAGTTATAGGCATGAAAGATTTTTTAGAGCCACACTCCATGCAATGCTAAAAATAAAAGGAATAAAAGAAAAATTATTTGGAAAGGAGAGAGAATTCTCATTTAGGGGGCAGTGTCCTCATCTGCCTCCCATAGCTATATCTAGAGAGTCTTCCTTCCAGGTGTAGAAGGGCTCATTCTGTCTGATCCAGAAGAGCATTTTCATTGATAAAACAGAAGATTATCCTGTGTCCCATCCTGCAAAATTGATTTAGATAGTTGGGGGACCCGCCAGAACATTACTTTGCAAGCCGGAGCAGGAAGGGGGACTTATGGAAGAGGAAGGAGGACTTACGGGATGAGATTGGTGGGAGCACTCTGAACAGAATTCCCCTCTAGGAACATTTCTAAGCATGAGAAAAGATTGATGAATTCAATTTATTTTTGGAAACTACGGCTAAAGCTACACAATATAAGTAATTATTAAAATATGCATACGTATTTTTTTCTTTTTTTAGCATTGTTTTAAAGGTCACTGTATCTGGTTAACTCCAGATATCTTGAAGCAAGATGGAAACTGGGGAGCATGGAGTAAATTTGGTTCTTGTTCACGAACGTGTGGAACAGGAGTGAAGTATAGGACCCGGCAGTGTGATAATCCACAGTAAGTTGAAGCTACACCATTTCCCCCCTTGAAAACTAATGCGTATTTTTAAAATAAATATTGTTGAACTACAATAAACATATAAAATGTTTGATTATATTCAAGGCCTTTTTGTCTTAAGATTATTGTGATTATTTTATTGTTTTATCTGGATGCCTGAAATAATGCAAACCATTCATTGTTATTGCCGGATTACTATTATTGTTCTGTTCTTGTTATTCCTGAGTTATAATTATGGCCACATCCATGTTACCATTGTTATACTTGTGTAGCCTGAGTCTGTATTAATAGGCAAACAATATCTAAATATATAACTTTCAGGGATGTTGGAATTCTCAGTTATTGCCAGAGTGAAAAAAGAAAAATAATATATGTTTATGAGTATACAATACACAGGCAGTTCTCAAGTTACAAACATCTGACTTACAAACTCATAGTTAAAAACAGAGGTGAGAAAACAGGAAGTGAGAGAAATCTACCCTTCAGAAGGGAAATTCACCCCTGGAAGAGTTATAATGGGGAAAAGATGTCTCACCTGAATCTTTATATATATAGCTGGATTTCCATTGACATTTGTAGGTTTTACTGTAGACAAATCTAATTGTTTTAACAATCAATGTACATTCATGTTTGGTACTTAATTGTTACATATGCAGGCAATCAGCTAGGTGATAGCATTGTAATAAACTGTGGCTTGCCTGATGCCACCTATCCTGCATCCAGCTATTTTCTGGTTTTGTAATTGCAAGGCAGATAAAATGTTTAATGTTGTTTTATACTGAAGTGAATACTTACTATTGTTGCTTTTTCTTATTCCTAGCCCAGCCAATGGAGGCCGCACATGTTTTGGCCCAAGCTATGAATTCCAGCTCTGTAGCACACAAGATTGTCCTAAAGACTTTGAAGATTTCAGAGAGGAGCAGTGCAAGCAGTGGGATCCTTATTTCGAATATCAAAATATGAAGCACCACTGGCTTCCATATGAGCATAATGATGGTTGGCACATTTCTCCATCCACATTTAATTATTGCTATAGTAAACATGGGACCAATCTGCCACATTTGGAAGAATATTTCAAATATTTATAAACTGGAAATAATATGAATATTTCCAGTATTTGGAGGAATTTTGCCAATATTGAAGAGATATAGTACGACTCCCATATTTGCACAACTGGTATCTGTAGTTCATATATCCACATCAAGAAGATATGTCCTCTATAGGCATCTTCTAGGTCCTCCAGCACACCCCTATAGTATTCTTGGGCCAGAAGACCTTCATTTTAATAGGATTTGCAATTTTGTTTATCCAAGCAAAATCCAGGAACGTATCTCCTGTGGCTATGAGCATTGTGCTATATTACATCACACTCCTTTTAGTAAAGGCACTGTTTTATAGAGGGGATATACAGCTCATCTATTCATATATTTTTAAGCACCTAAATGGATTTTGTTTTTATATTTTGTATAACCTGTTGCCTTTAATAGAGAATATGTTTTAACAGGTTGATAGATTGGCAAGGTAACAGAAAAAAATCCTTCCCTGTGTACACTACCACTTTCTAGTTTTGACTTTTGTCCACTTTTTATGGAATTTCATGAAAACCCTTCCACATCAAATTCCATTCTATGCCCTCATGCAAAACAAGAACACCATCTCATCATGTTTATCATGAGACTTTCATGGAATTACTACAAACAGTAGTACATCAATTACAGTAGTAAGAGTATTTTTACAACGTATATGCTAGAGAGTAAAGATTCTATGCCCTCAAGGAGAAGTCTTCTTGCAAAGTATATATGTTTACTAACTTGGGACTCTTACTGAATGATCATACACTGCTCTCCGAAGGCAATCATAGTTATAAGACTCTGTGTATACAACAGATTTATGGTCACTGTATATGCCCATTCTTATAGCATATACGTTGTAAAAAACAATTACTACTGTAATTGATGTACTACTGTTTGTAGTGGTCTCATGTCTTTGTACATTAGGGAATCCATTTTCGGTTTAACTTTAATGGAATTGCCATTTACAGAATGATTTTTTTAAAAACTTTAAGTTGAAGGGAGAAATCACAGGATTTTTTTCTCTTGCAGCTAAAGAGAGATGCCACCTGTATTGTGAGTCCAAGGAAACAAGTGATATTGTGTATATGAAGCGGCTTGTACATGATGGAACTCGGTGTTCATATAAAGATTCTCATAGTATCTGTGTGCGAGGGGAGTGCCTGGTAGGTGGAAGCAGTTTCAGGAATTGCCATTTTTGTGTTTGCCATGAATGTCAGCTTACCATTACAGTGCCATCTCCTTATTCATGATTAATCTACATCCAATAACATCATAAACCATAAACACTTTTATGTAGTTTGTGGTTTACTGTAGTTTACTGTTACTGTAGGGATAACTGAACAAATCTTAATCTTTGCCTACATAATTAAAATTGAGTTTTGGTTAAACTTAGACAGAAAATGAACCATCATGAGGATAGGTAGAAATCCACCTATACAAATAGCTTTCTCATTTCTCTGAGTGTTATACAGGCAGTCCCAGTTACAAATACCTGTCTTACAAATGAATCGTAGTTAAGAACAGGAGTGAGACAACAGGAAGTGGGAGAAATCTTCCCCTAGCAAGCTTGCCAAGTGTCCTAGATTTTAAGGGTTAGTCATGTATTTGAATAAAATGTCCCATGTCCCAGGACAACAATTCTCTGGAAGGGGAAGAGGCAGGCCACTACACTGGAAATAGTGGCCTGCCTCTTCCTCTTCCCCTCCCTCCCCCTCTTCCTTCCCAAAATGGAAAATGCTAAAACCAAATGCAAAAGACAGCAAGTGACCGCAGTATCATATTTGGGGGTCCCTTTAAGGGCTGGAGTCCCCTCGGAGAAGAAGCCACAGCCTAGCCTCACTGCAAACCTCTGAATGAGCCCCCTTTTATCCCCAGAGACTCACTCCTCAGGCTCCACACCAAAGAGAATGGAGACAGGTGAGAGAGGAGGGGTTGGCAGGGGTTGTGAGGGCCAGTGGGGGCAGCATAAATATGGGCTGTTTGTTAGTGCTCTTTCCCATGAGACATGAGTGATTTTCCCATGAGACATGAGGGCTGTTTTGTGAGAGCCACTGTGGTATGTGATATTCCTGTTCCACTCCAGGAAAAAGATCTGGAGCATAAGAGCCATGGATTGAGGCTGAGTTGACTCATCAGCTTTTGCAATCTTCCTCAACTTTCTACTGATAATGCAACAGCAGATGGGGGCGAGGAGGGAGAAATCTTACTGTAGTGTCATTGTACTGTCAAATAAGCCACTCAGGGCCCTTCCAGACAGCCCCTATATCCCAAGATCTGATCTCAGGTTTTCTATTCATCCCAGGTTATCTGGCAGTGCGGACTCATATAATCCAGTTTAAAGTAGAAAACCTGAGACCAGATCCTGGGATATAGGGCCTGTCTGGAAGGGTCCCCAGTTAATTGATAGTTTTCCCCCACACAACACTTCTTCCCCGATAATGCAGGTGACTTAAATGTGTATACAGCCCGAAAAACCTATGACAACACAGTGATTCCAGCCATGAAAGCCTTCAACAATACATTAAATGTGACTTTGTTTGCACAACTACAACCACATTGTATTGTCGAAGGCATTCATGGCTAGAATCACTGGGTTGTTGTAGGTTTTTTGGGCTGTATGCCCATGTTCTAGAAGTGTTCTCTCCTGACGTTTCACCTGCATCTGTGGCAAGCATCCTCAGAGGTTGTGAGGATGCTTGCCACAGATGCAGGCAAAACGTCAGGAGAGAATGCTTCTAGAACATGGCCATACCTCCCGAAAAACCTACAACAGTTTACAACCACATTGATGTTTCATGCGGGTAAATTATGCTGAATTAAGCATCCTGCTTTTAACCTCTCTCCCATGGTCCTGTGTACTGCCATATTGCCATGCTATATAACTTGAACCTGGATTCATTCTTCACACTGACAGGGGAAGAAAACTGTGCTGTCCTCCTCAG
This sequence comes from Anolis sagrei, assembly GCF_037176765.1. Taxonomy (NCBI): domain Eukaryota; kingdom Metazoa; phylum Chordata; class Lepidosauria; order Squamata; family Anolidae; genus Anolis; species Anolis sagrei. The sequence continues at coordinate 87,372,800 of NC_090022.1, forward strand.
TGTTATTTACACAATAATGTTACTAATGGGTCAAAGATGAGTGTGAATTGAATTACATACCTACATAAGCTCACACCTTGAATAGCAATATGTTCTTGAAGCACTGCTATAATGAATTGATATCAGGGTTTAGTTAAGGAAGCGGGTGGAAACTAGATTATACTAAAAGAAAGGTCAACATCAAGACCTCATGTGGATACCAATTTGCCCTTTCCTGAAGGTTCCCAATATCCTGTTTTTAATATCTTGATCTGATTTTAAAAAATCAAATCTTAATATAGACTGTCACAGAGAAAGATGAACTCCTTTTGCTCTTTGTTTCCAGAAAGTTGGTTGTGATAAGGTAATAGGATCCACAAAGCAAGAAGACAAGTGTGGCGTTTGTGGTGGAGACAACACCCATTGCAAAGTGGTGAAAGGAACCTTCTCCAGAGCACCAAAGAAACAAGGTCATTCCATTTTGCATGTCATGCCTTTCTCCCAAAATAAGTGTGCCAAAAGGTGGTAAAAGAACTTTAGATGTTTGTTTTGGCAGCCCTTGTAGCAAGCTGCATCAAATGGTCTGGCAGAGGATAACACAAGTGCTTTCTTGAAAATATTTTGAAATAAAACTAGTTGGGAGACCAAATTTGGAAATTGGTTAGCAATTGACAACAGTATGTTGATGTTACATTGTTGAAGATGTAATTAATTACTCATTGTTAAAATGTTAAAGAGGACATTAAAATGAGATTCATTGACTCATTCATTAAACTAGTTAAATGTTAAATCATTGAATTAAATTAAATTTAAAATCACTAAAAATGGCAAATTCCCCAAATTATCTCCTCTAACATAACAAATTAAACCATGAAGCATTGTTCATTACTTCAAATAGAAAATATTAATGAATTATGACTATTAAAATGATGAATATTATATGTATTGTTGGAGATTATAGTGAATTTAGCTAATATATTAATTTTAAGAAGCCATGTTAGTGAAATCTCCAGCAATTTACAATAGCGTGAAAGTCTCATCTTTATTGCAGAAAAATATTGTTATTTAACCTCATCAACACCAAGGCTGAGATAAAATTGCAAAGCTTCTTTCGCTTTAGGGAAATTAGGAAACTCTTTTCCATGTTCTATGGATTTTGCACAAAGAAATTAATTATTGAAATTAATTCTTCCCATGCCCATATCTGCACTGGAAGTCATCATGATCTCTTACACCATGCTTCTTTTTCATTAAACACGGTGTCCATTCTTTCCATTCTTTGGGTCCTATAGATTACCAGTCTGATGCTGTAATTTTTAAAAGGCCCTTAGTGAAAATCTAATCAGAGTTCTTATACCTTTAATTGTTTAATTAAAACATTTCCACCATGCCAGTGGCGTGGTATCACTGTCTGAACATGGACTATGACTCTGGAAAACAGGGTTTGAATCATTGCTTGGCAATGAAGCAACCTTGGGCAAGTCACACTCTTTTGACCTTAGAGGAAAACCCCTCTGCTAGGAAATTCTGCTAAGAAAGCCCCATGATAGGATCACCTTGGGATCAACATAACTCATCACCATAATTTAGAAACAACTTGATGGCACACAATTACCACAAGCAGCTTTCTATCAAAATTATTTGTAACAGAAAAGAACAGACAATCCGTTCAAACAACTTCTTCAAGAGTTGTTAATCATTCAGAAATCTACAGTCAGCTCTCTACATTTGCTGGACTTAGAGGCACAAGACCCCATGAAAGTGAAAAATCTCAAATAAAGAAATCTTTTTTTAAAAAAAACTGAGATAATATGTATCTAGGAATTTCTGGGTCTTCCAGCACAAATTTGTGGTTAGGCTCTGCGGGAAAAATCATATTGGAGGACCTAGGGGGTGTTTCTCTAGAAATTTCAAGGTCCGCTAGCATGACTGAAGCAGCCCACTGGAGCACCTAGAGATTCCTAGAGAGAACATTTTTAATCAAATCTATAAATAATCCACAAATGTCAAAATCACAAATGTAGAGGAATGACTGAAGTTCTCTTTACCTATATATATAATAGCAACCCATACCAATTTTATCATTGCTCTACAGGTTACATTAAGATGTTTGAAATCCCAGCTGGTGCAAGGCACTTGCTTATACAAGAATCTGATGCCACTGTTCATAATCTTGGTGAGTATACTGAATTTCTGTATCTATTAGAACCTAATCCCATAGAGGAATTACTCCAGCTCTTGGATTCTTTGGGGCATCTGTTTTTTCACATTTTTTACTTGCCCTGGATTTGTATAATAGCAATCTGACACTGGCAGTTTTGTTTTTTGTTTTATTTCTCCTCCATTCAATTTAATTATGCCCCAAATAGAATTTGTCTTTTTCACAACAGCTGCTCAGTAGGTCAATGTTTCCCTCCAGTTGTTCTTCACAGCACAAGTCTTTTTGTTTGTTTGATCAATTCTTGGCAAATTAGGTCTCTACCACTCAAGTCTCAGCACTGAGAAGAAACTGCAGATTTCCCTCTGAACACTTGGAATTGTCCTGAGACATGCTAAGGCTTGTGGCAATTCATTTAAATATATGAGGCTGCATTACAGTGCATTATTTTGCCCCAGAAGCAATAGAAGCCAGAACACACCAGGGTGCTTCTCCTGTAGTGAATAAGGACTTCATCCCATGAGATAAATAAAGCATTTGGGATTGTTGTTTTTCCTTTAAGCTTCACAAACCCCTGTTTTGAAATTAAATGGACGGTTTTCCTACCCCATCACATGGCTTCCACTTTTTTTTCTAATTATCCGTTTGCTTTCTCATCATGTGGGGGGACATAGATCTCCTCCCACTATCTCTTTGGCTATGTTTTAGCCAAAGTTGCTTAACTTGTTTTAATTATATGTTTAAATGTCTGCATTTTATTAATGTATACGACATTGAATGTTTGCCATTTTTGTTTATGGAAGCCACCCTAAGTCCCTTCAAGGATAGAGGGCGAGTTAAAAATAGTTATTTATTTTATCTTATTTCGTTGCATATTAAAGTTTCTCTTTATAAGTACAGATAGCACTCAGTTCAAAAGGTAAGTCATTTATTTTACATTTAAAAAGAGATATAAATTGCCGTTCTTTCCTGTTTGGTCCCAAAATGGTAATGGCAGAAGAAAGGAATCAATGCTGCCCATCTTAACTCCTCCCTCCATGATGATGTCATTGTTATGTTTACAAGCGGGCAAGGGGGAATTCCCATCACATGGTAAATTGGGCAATTTTACATGTCTCTATGTAGGAAATTGAAAAAGAAGTCAATTGCCAATCAACTTAGGAAGCATAGGGGGAAAAACCATACTTTAGAAATGGTGAAATAAATACCTGGAACCCACTGTACGAGCTTGCATCATGTGATGGGCTCTGTCAGTAGCCATTTCTTTAACATGTAGAAACACTAGTTTTATTGCATGTGATGAAGTCCTAAGTGGCTAAGGAGAGGAGCTGCACCCTTGAAGCCCTTCAACAGTTGTTGCATATCAGAGATGAACATTGCACAAAAGGTACAAGATTCCTCCTTTCACAACATACTCCAAATACTGTACATAAGCTGGTACAACTTTCATTAAGAGAATTCCAGCTATAAGCTATCCTGCATCATACAGTACAGGTTGAGTATCCCTTACCAAAAATACTTAGAGCCAGAAGTGTTTGGATTTCACATTTTTTTAGATTTCAGGATATTTACACACACATAATGAAATAACTTGGGGATGGGAGACCCAGGTCTAAACACACAATCCATTTATGTTTCACATACATCTTATCCTGAAGGTAATTTTATAGACAACATTTCAAATAATTTTGTGCATGAACCAAAGTTTATGTACACAACATCAAAAGCAAAGGTATCTCTATCTCAGCCATTCATGAGAACAGTTTTGAATTTTGGAGCATTTCAGATTTCTAGATAAGGGATACTCTTCCTAAACTATCAGTTGGGACTGTTTTACTAAAATTGGGGACTTGTTCTTTCACATCGTTACATAACATTTTTAGAATTGACGTATTTTCAAGATTAATTGTGACCTTTTTAATGGGATGATAGATATTTCCATTGCATGTTAACAGTGCAGATTGTGTGCTGTGTTTTCCTTCTTGTGGCAGAACATTCATTCCCTATTCAGCAGGTTCATTGGTTGTATTTTTGTATAAATTTTCAGTTTTTAGCATCTGGCTCCATTCTGTTTCGGATTCCAAGCCATCCATAACAAGGATGTTCAATCAATTGCAAAGCTTAAACACTAATTGAAATCTTCTTCTTACAATCCAGTGGATTGATGACAGACATTGTCTTGTAGACTGTTATTAATTAGAAATGGGTTCACATCACATGGACGGGTGGCTCCGCTATGCATCACCCAGGTTTTGCTTCAGTAAACGCTTCCCCTGCACTCCTGTTCAGTGTAGCCTCGTGGGATTAACTGCATTCTTTGCACAGACCTATTCCTTATGTCAGGCAAACATTTTCAGAAGCAGCATGGGCAAGATATAAAACTTCAGTTTTGTAAAGTTTGATAAATGTATTAACGTTGGCAGCATTTCAGAAATTAATTTCACTTACAGGAAAGGGTGTCTTTTGCCTGAGCAACAGGAAAAGGAAGCATCAAGTGCATGGAACCGTCATGTTTTAATTTAAAATTAGAGATAGAGATGAAAGAGACATCAATTTTTTAAATGTAGGAGTCAGCTAGGAAATTCAACAGTACAAAGGTCAGAAGTAAAGACTGCAAAAGCTGTTACATTTGAAGTACAGAAAAGAGAGAAGATAAGATGGGCAGAATCCTTGAGTTCAAAGGGGCCTCATTTAATCCAATCACCTGTGCAGAGGAAAGATTTGTTGTACTTAACATCTTTGCCAGATGATTCAGATGCCCTCAGGCAATTAATTCTACTTGCTAGCTTCTCTCTTAAGATTATAAAAGTTTTTACTGTTATCTACTGGAACAATAATGTAACATTCTGGCCCATACATTTGCAACCTATGTTCTGTATGCCAGGCATATGTGATGATTAGTGGTCTGCCAGGAACTCTACCTGGAACAGCCCAACTGGAACAGTTGCTGCATGTCAGCCTGTTCAGCCTGTGATTGTATCTGATGTTCATGCTGGGAATGGGAATCATATTCCTAATGGTGGGCCTGAATCTGCTGACAGTGGGGATGAGTGTTTGCCTGGGCCTGAGTTAAGCTTATATGGGAGGCCTGAGTTGTCTCTGGAAGATTCACATGGTCACATTCCTGAGAGAGGCCTTCACCGTCTTTCTCAGAGCAACTGTCTGTAGTTAATTTGTCAGATGCAAAAGTTAATGAGAGTCAAGTTAATGAGAGTGTGGAGGCTTTTGAAAGCAAAATGCTTTCTTTTCAGTTTTGGGATCTGGAAAAGCCTTATATTGAGTCATGGGAAATAATTGCCTCAGTTTGGTCAACATTGGAATTTCATGTCTAGCCTTGCTCTCAAGTGTTCTTAGTTTCATGTACCAAGTTTTTGCCAAGATCCTGATTTGTGTATTAGATTTTTCATGCTGCCCTGTTTTGTGGATTTTGTGCCTGTTTCATGGATTTATATACCTGTGGACCTTGTTTTGCCTTGAAGCTCATGGACTAACCTTTGTTTTGGATCTTTACTGTTTGCAGTTTTACTACTTTGCTTACTTATAATCTTCAATAAACTGCTTGCTGGTTTTATCAAGCTGATGTGGTGTTTACGGTCAGTGGTGTTCCAGATACACCCTACTACAACAACAACAGTAGTAGTAAGGTGTATTTGCTTATGCAAAATACCTGTGGCCCTTCCATATACACAATTCCAGCACTGTGATTTCACCTTTACTGACATGGCTGCATCATATGCAATCCTGGAGCTTGTAGTTTGTTCAGGGCACCTAAAACTGGTCTGAGTCCCTCTACGGAGGTTGAGAAGATCGGGATATAATTTTTTTAATCAATCAATCAATTAAATAAATAAATAAATAAATAAAGAGTTTTCTGCCTGAAAATTCTAAGTACTTCTTCCCTGAACTGTAAATCCCAGGATTTCATTGGACAGGACTATAGGTCTTTTTTATTGTCATGGCAACATACTGTGGAATCCTGGAGTTTGTAGTTTGGTGAACCACTAAATATTTCTGGCTAAGGATTCTGAATCCTCCTTCACAAACGCTGGAGTTCTATCAGATATGATGACAGCAGTTAAAGTGGAATCAAAGTATGGTATTTGCATAGCGCCTCAAGACAGTTGAAGTGAAAACATGGTATTATACTTGTGTAGTGTAAAAGGGCTTTCATGTTGGATCCAAAAATGCTATTCCATTGATGGAACTGTTTCTGTGTTCTTATGTGTAGAAATATTTGGTATCTGTAGCAGAGTAGAGTGCAACGTAGGCAATGCTATATATCAGCTTATGGTAGGAAATGAGAGAAAATACACAGAATATTCTGGTAGGGTTAAAAAATATTTGTATTGTTGCAGGTGATACACCTCGTATAATAGATCTCAGATAGACAAAGGGAAGTTAGCTAACTTTGGTAGAAGGAGCCCCTAATGCATCTTATTTCTATGTGTGAGGCATCTTGAGGCAAAGAGAAACCTTATGGTGCTCTCTCCTCAAAAAATGGGTAATAAAGCACTAAAGACTTTTGGGTAGAAGAGATACACCTATATATAGGGAAGAAGCATAGATTTAAGAAACTACATAGATTTAAGAAACTACATAGATTTAAGAAACAGAGTGAAATCTAAATATAAGACATGTACCACTGAGTTTTATCTGTCTCTAATTGCTCTATATTCAAATGTTGGTGCTTATTCACTTCCAACATTGTGTACCTTCAAAATCCATTCTCACTCCTGTAGGTAGTGCAGAAATTGGGGGAAAGCCCTGTTAACTTTGTTTGTGTTGGCCCCTACCTTCTTAGGGCTTTCTCAGCTGGGTCACTCCATTCATTCCACAGGTGACCCAGGTTTCAACCGGATCACTTGTGCTAGTGGTTGAAAGCTACCAACCATCATACCACCAGAATCAAATCCTGGATCACTTTGCTCTTTCCAGTCACTAACCATTTTGAACCCCATGAGTTTTGTCTAGAGCTGGTTCTGTGATAAACCAGAGAGCAACTCTGCACCTTTCTCCAACATCATTCTGGTTCACTTTCCTAGTCACACTCCACCCTACCCATTATACTCTCTGCGATACTGTAGTTTACGGATTCAGTTTAAGGTTTTTATTCAGTATAAGTCCAGTGGTTTCTTAATGATGGCATAGTTTAATGCCTGGTTTGAATTACACATCTTCAGATGCATTCTTATTATTCATGGCAAGAAAATATCCCAGGGCAATGATTCACAAGGATGGAGGTTGTTGTTGTTGTTCATTCATTCAGTCGTCTCAGACTCTTCGTGACCTCATGGACCAGCCCACGCCAGAGCTCCCTGTTGGCCGTCACCACCCCCAGCTCCTTCAAGGTCAGTCCAGTCACCTCAAGGATGCCATCCATCCATCTTGCCCTTGGTCGGCCCCTCTTCCTTTTGCCTTCCACTTTCCCCAGCATAATTGTCTTCTCTAGGCTTTCCTGTCTCCTCCAAAGTACTTCAGCTTTGTCTCTAGTATCCTTCCCTCCAATGAGCAGTCGGGCTTTATTTCCTGGAGGATGGACTGGTTGGATCTTCTCACAGTCCAAGGCACTCTCAACACTTTCCTCCAGCACCACAGTTCAAAAGCATCGATCTTCCTTCGCTCAGCCTTCCCTAAGGTCCAGCTCTCACATCCGTAGGTTACTACAGGGAATACCATGGCTTTGACTAGGCGGATCTTTGTTGCCAGTCTGATGTCTCTACTCTTTACTATTTTATCAAGACTGGACATTGCTCTCCTCCCAAGAAGTAAGCGTCTTCTGATTTCCTGGCTACAGTCTGCATCTGCAGTAATCTTTGCGCCTAGAAATACAAAGTCTGTCACGGCCTCCACATTTTCTCCCTCTATTTCCCAGTTGTCAATCATTCTTGTTGCCATAATCTTGGTTTTTTTGATGTTTAGCTGCAACCTGGCTTTTGCGCTTTCTTCTTTCACCTTGATTAGAAGGCTCCTCAGCTCCTCCTCGCTTTCGACCATCAGAGTGGTGTCATCTGCATATCTGAGGTTGTTAATGTTTCTTCCAGCAATTTTCACCCCAGCCTTGCATTCATCAAGCCCCGCACATCGCATGATGTGTTCTGCATACAAGTTGAATAGGTTGAGGGAGGGTATGCAGCCTTGCTGTACGCCTTTCCCAATCTTGAACTGGTCTGTTGTTCCGTGGTCAATTCTGACTGTTGCTACTTGGTCCTTGTACAGATTCCTCAGGAGAGAGACAAGGTGGCTTGGTATGCCCATCCCACCAAGAACTTGCCACAATTTATTATGATCCACACAGTCAAAGGCTTTAGAATAGTCAGTGAAGCAGAAATAGATGTTTTTCTGAAACTCCCTGCCTTTCTCCATTATCCAGCGGATATTGGCAATCTGGTCTCTCGTTCCTCTGCCTTTTCTAAACCCAGCTTGAACATCTGGCAACTCTCGCTCCATGTATTGCTGGAGTCTTCCTTGCAGGATCTTGAGCATTACCTTACTGGCATGAGAAATAAGGGCCACTGTACGGAAGTTTGAGCAGTACAACCAGAGATATGTCGGTATGCCATTGGAAGATGGGATTTCCAGGTCGGAGGAGCAGAGGATAAGTTCAACTAGCCCCAGATGTGATGACGCAGCTAGCTCAAAGCCGAAAGGAAGGCTAGCGGCCGACGGTACTGGAGGTAAACGACGAATCCGATGCTCTAAAGATCAACACACCATAGGAACCTGGAATGTAAGATCTATGAGCCAGGGCAAATTGGATGTTGTTATTGGTGAGATGTCAAGACTAAAGATAGACATTCTGGGGGTCAGCGAACTGAAATGGACTGGAATGGGCCACTTCACATCAGATAACCACCAGATCTACTACTGCGAACAAGAGGAACATCAAAGAAATGGAGTAGCCTTCATAATTAATAAGAAATTCGCTAAAGCAGTGCTTGGATACAACCCAAAATATGACAGAATGATCTCAATTCAAGTGCAAGGAAAGCCTTTCAACATCACCGTGATCCAAATATACGCCCCAACCACAGCTGCTGAAGAAGCAGAAGTAGATCACTTCTATGAGGATCTGCAGGACCTACTGGATAATACACCAAAAAGAGACATTATTTTCATTACAGGAGACTGGAATGCCAAGGATGGAGGTAGAAGACATATAATTCAATGGGCAGAGAAATGCCAGAATAAATACACGTTCTTGAAATGGAAAAGTAATGCTCCACCAAAACGTTGGAAAGATCCTTTTATAGAGACAACAGCTTCAAGAATCTCCTAGCCCAAATGGCCCATAGCTACTTGATGTAGTAATTCCGAAAAGTGTATTTCCCAAACTATGGTTCTTCCTTTGTTTAGGATGTTCTCAGATGTATCATGGAAGACACACTGAAGCTGATTAAAAGCAAGTCAGCAGGTTGCTGTTTTGATCCATGAGAACAAAATTCACAAAGACAGACAAACACTGTGCCAAGTCCATCAGTTTCATATGTTTCTTTATTCGTGCTGTGGACTCTTTAAATGCACACCAATTAGATTAAAAAGCAGCTCCATCAAATAACACCAGCTGATTCCAGGACTGAAATCCAGTGAATAGGATAACAAAGCTTCAGAACTGGTCTTTTATCAACATAAACAAAGTAGCTGACTGCAGGAAAGACTACCTTCCAAGCAAGAGGGCTGTGAAGGGGTAGAAAAGGCAGCTGTGTCTGCTGCTTGATGAAAGAAAACCTCCCAAGAGTGCAAAGCCAACATTTCTCTCCACCCCATAATATTCCCCCTGCCCCAGAACATTCAGTTCTTGCATGCTGTACATCTTGGATGTTCAGGGAAAGACTATTCATATAGGTCAAAACAGCAAGTCTATCCTAGAGAAAGGAGTCAAGCTTAGGAAGCTATTAGAGAAACAAAAGGAGGAAGGAAGGAGAAGTGTGAAGTTATTCTGATCTTATCAGGTTATATAGAGAAAAGTGAGTCAGCATGGTATAGCGGTTTAATTATTGACCTAGGACATGGGAGACCAGGGTTTGAAACCTCATTCATTCATGAGGACTCAATAAATGATCTTGGCTAAATCTAAACAAGTAGATTTATTCTTTGAATAAGTCTTGTCAAGAGTTAGGATTATGATTAGTCAGAATCTACTGGAAGCCATCTAACAACAGTGTAAAGAGGAGACAAATGAGAGAAGTTTAAAAAGAGAAACGTTCATTTGAACTATCTGTTTTTACCACTATTGCCCCTATAGCATCATAGCACATATCTTGTCCTACATTTCCATCAAAGCAGCAGCTCCTGTACACAGAAAGGCCAAGAATTATTCATTTTAAAAACACCTATTTTTAAAATTTAGAATGCAGTCTAGCCATGGTTTGGACTCGTCTGGGCTGTTTTTCACCCAGGAGTAATCTTTTTCAAGTCACTTGTCACTTTCTAAAAAGGTCTCCCCTGAAACAGTACACAGTGCCCCAAATCATGTCTGCATTCTTCTTGTGCATTCTAGAAAGGATGAAGTACATTTCAACAATTTTATTTACATTTTAAACTTACTTGGGGTCACAGTGACATAACGGGTTAAACTGTTGAGCTGCTGAACTGTCCGTGGTTCAAATCCATGGGACAGGGTGAACTCCCACTGTTAGCCCCAGCTCCTGTCAACCTAGCAGTTCAAACACATGCAAATGTGAGTAGATCAATAGGTACCTCCTCAGCAGGTAGGTAAAATGTCTTTCTATGCAGTCATGCCAGCCACATGACCTAGGAGGTGTCTACGGACAATGCAGGCTCTTTGGCTTAGAAATGGAGATTAAAACCACCTCCAGAGCCAGAGATGAGCACCATCCCTCAGAGCTGAAGATGAAGGGGAAGTCTTTACCTTTATCTGTGTATCTGTGTTTCATTGTTTTGAGGCATTGAATGTTTGCCTTATGCCAGAATCTGCCCTGAGTCCCTTGGAGAGATCACAAAAATGGTATGTGTAACCTTCAGCCTGCTTTTACCTCACCCCTGTTTTATGCCCCTTTTCTTGTCCTTCCTGCCTTTCCAAGATGGCATAATCTACAGATTAGATGATGGCCAAATTTCTCTTATTAGACTGGAAACTTCACTGTGACCTGAATACCTTTCCTTGGCCAGCCTAAGCTGCTTGTTGCCTCACCAGGGGCTGCTTCTACTGATACCTGAATCAGGCAGGCAGCCCTGACCAACCCTTTCTCACACCTGTTTTTATTTTCAATTGTGTGAGAAAAAGGCATAGTATGTTTATGCATAGAGAACTATGTGCAAGCTCCTACTACCTTGAAAAATAACAAAAGTGACCCTATTGAAGATATAACTGAAAACAGAGAAAATTGTGTTCAGCACTAGAAGTGTAATGCCTTCCATAAAGTTCTCCAAAAACTAAACAGATTGCAGAAGAGCAAATTGGTTGTGTTTCAGGTGCCAACTTCTTTCTCTCAGTCTCAAAGGTGTTACACATGATCTTTATGCATGCAGGTATCTTTCTATACTCACTGGTTTGCTATGGAAAATGAACAGGCTATGGGGTAATGTAACCCTGGGAAAAGGGGTTAGTGGTATGAATAACTAGGGGCCCTTCCATAGTTATCATGTCCCATTAGACATAATGTCATCCTAAAATGGTGTCCCTCAACATTTTCTGTAGATGCAGAGGGCCAACTTTGGTTGTATTTTATATTTTTGGGCAACGTTTTATATTTAATCAGGATCTGTTTCTTCGTGTTTTTAAAGAAAGGCTAACATGTAAATAATTCGATTAAAACAGATAAAGGAAATAAGCAGATAATGCTGTCGGGAACCATTTGACCTCTTTTCGTCCCAGAAAATGAAAAATGAATAGAGAAAAAACTGAAAATGACTTTCATGTTTGTCTTTTTTAAAGCTATCAAAAACAAGGAAACGGGGAAATTTATTTTAAATGAAGACAACTATGTGCCAGACTCCAAAGTGTTTGTTAATATGGGTGTGGAGTGGGAGTATCGGAATGATGATGATAGAGAAATGGTGCAAACTATGGGCCCTTTACGCAGTGGGATCATCGTTCTGGTAAGTTACAGGAAGATGAAAATTTCTAAATTACTCTGAATCATGCATCTAATCTTTTGTGGGTTGCATCTGTTAAGACATCTGTTTTAACAATCAACAGCATCATGAATTGTCTATTTCTCGTGTTGCATGTTGTCATTTTTGTTTGTAAGAGATTGGAAAAGTTATTTTTTGGACTACTGCACCAAGAATCCCCCAGCCACCATGGCCACCAGCTGTCTAAATTAGCATCAATCAACTAACACCAAGTAAACATCATTAAAATATGTCATCCATATATAAAAATAAAATAAAGTAACAAAAGCAACAGTGCTAGTAATAACTATGCCGGGCCACTGGACCCTAAATACTAAAAATACAAAATTATGGGCTAGCTGAAATTAGTTGCTGTTGATTTTGACTTCTTGAATAGAAGTAACTCCATTTGTTCTTACCAGAAAGGAGTTCAGAAATATTACATGCATCTCATCATCTAGGAAATTCCAGTTTAAAATGTTCAGTGAACACTCTGCAGATGTTTCAGACACAGCTACAATGCATGACAACATTCCTTACTGTTACCTCCTCTCCAGAGTCAAAAATGCATTTGCAATCACAACAGGAAAATAATGTCATTTCCAATTTGGAAGGGAAGATGCTCTTAATCTCCATTATATAATTTTGCTGATCTACCCCATTTTATTTGGTTTTTTCAATAAAATAAATAAATAACCTATATTAGAAACAATTTTTTCAAGTCATCTAAACAAATTTAATATTCTCAGAACTAGAGAGGACATTCTGGTGTGCATAACTTCTTTTATAAATTAAAGTAAATAATAAACTTCACATCCTGACAATGATAATAAATGTCATTGATTTAAATTGGACTAACTTTCGTGAAAATAATTTAAGAACATCATTTTAGCATAAGGGAGGTTTTAAACTGCTATTTATTTCTATATTTATCCAAAGAGCACTGTTATAATATGTGACCCTATAATAGTTGCGTGATCCATAAAATGTATTTTCCAAAATACAAAAGAGAATAACAAAGTCACTAAAAGTAATGGAAATATATCTAGATCCTAAAACCTTTGGGTCACCATCTTTTTAAGTGCCTATATAATATTCTAAATATTGTAGCTTGAATAAGATAAGACTTAGAAACAATATGATAGTCATCTTTAAATATCCAAAGACATGTAATGTAGAAGATTGAGCGAGCTTGTTTTTTAGGGTACCTAAAAGAGACTAAATAAAAGAGAAACAAATGGATTTAAATTACAAGGTAAGGAATTAGGAAGAACTTTACTGCAAGTCTTTGAAGGTCTTTAAACTTGTGACTTCTTCCAGTTCTAGGATTCTATAATTCTATCATTCTTGCTGAAAATGTATTGGTTTCTTGCTCAACTAGGCAATTCCTCATGGTAATATCAAGATTTCACTGACGTACAAGTATATGATCCATGAAGACTCCTTGAATGTCGATAACAACAATGTTTTAGAAGACTCTGTAACATATGAGTGGGCTTTGAAAAAATGGTCTCAGTGCTCAAAACCCTGTGGAGGAGGTAAGGAAAGACTGCTTAACTGCTGTGAGGAATCCATATAGCTTTCTGAGTGTCAAAAAATAATTTTAATTAATTAGCACAACATGTCAATCATTATGTAGTCCCTTGAAATGCTGGGACTAATACATAAACTGGTTCTTCCCCATGATGCCCACAAAGTGGCAGAAACCTCAACCCCAACTCCCATGGATAGATTCAGGGGCTGAACGAGGACACTCTGACCTTGCAAAAGAGGCCACACTCACATTTGCCTCACTTTTAAATTGGATACAGACAGGATAATGGGGTGGGGGGTAAAATTTGAATTACACGCAAGTCCTTTAAAATGATGAAAATAAAAAGAACACTCTTTTTTCAGGTCATCAATTTACAAAGTATGGTTGCCGGAGGAAGACTGACCACAAAATGGTTCATCGCAGTTACTGTGACGTTATCCAGAAACTGAAGCCCATTCGTAGGGTGTGCAATCTCCAGGAATGTTCCCAGCCCATGTAAGCATTTCACTTTGCTAGAATAGCCTGTTGCTGTTGCGTAAGAATCAGTTGAAGCAGAAATTTCTGAAGCTGGCCTCAAATGACCTCTCTTTCGCTTCCCTCCCCTTGTGGATGTTTTGGGTCAGGATTGCTATATAGATATAATTTTTAGAATATTACCAAATCAGAAGTTATGCAATGATGTGATCGGATTGCCAGTATTTTGCTAGGTGGGGAAAGAAGAAAACATCCCTATAAATAATTGTTTCCACTGATTCCAAGTCGGATTTTGATAGGGGTGGGGAGTGGAATAATATTTTCTATCTGATGCATAACCCTGTGCTTCACCCATATGTAGTTAATCAAGGTAGAAGCAGATGTGAAAAGGATTTGTATAAATTTATTTTATGGTGTGTGGATTTTTGAATACGTAAAATTACTTATAGGCTGTTAAAGATGTAAATGTCATGCAGTCCTAATCCAATAAAATGCACAGGCTAGCTTTTAAAGATGTGTGTTTGCTGGAAGAGTAGGTGGGAAAGGAATATTTTTGGCTCACAAGAAATAATTTTCTGTTGAATCATTTATGATAGCTCCAATGTGTCTCCTCCTTTCTTTTGTGTAGTAGTAGGTGTGTCATACTGGGATGGGCAAATCCTTCCAAACATGGGGAAAAAACAGAACTGGCCAGAAGGAGTATGGCTAATATTATATACAATTAATATATAGAGGAAAGGAGAACATTTATAAGGTTCTATTAAGTGAATGCAAAGAGAGGTATACATTAGGACAGTTACTTGATTGGTAGTTCCTTGGGTAACAATTACTCTTAAGTCTTAGTGGTCACGATCACTTGCACCTTATCATTTTAGAGGGGCTCAGCACCCACTTGGCCTTGGGATGTCTCAACCTCTTCCCCCTTCCCAGGATCCATAGCAAGGTGATGGAAAGACTGGTAGGTCCAGTTACTGGAGTATTACAGAAATATTGACCAATCAAGGACTCACTGGCAGCACGGACCTCTGCCTAAAATAGTGTGCTGGTGCCTGGGCTTAAGACATTCCTGGTGCTTGCAGGAGTCCTTCTACTGCAGCTCCACTTTAGTAAGCAGGAAAGAAGAGATGTCTATTTTGTTTTATTTTGCTGTGAAGTTTAATGGTTCTGATACAAGGATCCTGCCTTGAAAAGCAAATAGATCATGGAGGTAGAAGAGAGTAGTAGTTTCATCCAGTCCAAACCAATTTTACCATGCAGGAATACACAATCAAAGCACCCCTGACAGATGACTATCCAGCCTCTGCTTAAAAGTCTGCAGAGGAGGAAACTCCACCACACTCAGCATATACCACTGCCAAACAACTCTTAGTGTCAGGAAGTCCTTCCTAATGCTAAGGTGGGATCTTTTTTCCTGCAATTGCTCTGTGTCCTAATCTCCAGAGCAGCGTGAAACAAGCTTGCCCTCTCCTCAATGTGACACCCTTCCAAATATGAAACATATCCCCTCTTCGTCTTCTCCCTCAACAGTTCCTCATAAGACTTAGTTTCCAAACCTTAGATAGTTTTGTTGCTCTTCTCTGGACACATTATACCTTGTCAAGCTAGGCATTATACCTTGTCAAGCTAGATTCTATATACTTTTAATGTAGGATAAATATACACTGGCACAGTCTAACTCAGGGGTCCTCAGACTTTTTAAACAAAGGGCCAGATCACAGTCCTTCAAACTGTTGGACGACCGGATTATAATTTGAAAAAACATGAACATTGCACATATCTTATTTGTAGTACAAAAAACACTGAAAAACAATACAATAATTAAAATGACGAACAATTTTAACACATATAAACTTATTAGTATTTCAATGGGAAGTGTGGGCCTGCTTTTGGCTGATGAGATAGGATTGTTGTTGCTGTTGTGTGCTTTCAAATAATTTCAGACTTAGGTTGACCCTGAGCGAGGGTAGGGTAAATGACCTTGGAGGGCCATTTCTGACCCTAGGGGACTTAGTTTGAGGACCCCTGATCTAACTATTATACAAACATTTGTCATGGTTCATCCAGTGTGGAACAGTTCATGATCTTCCCACCCACTAACTGAGAACTGGAGCTCTGTGTGAGTATGTGCATGTAAAATGATTGGCTGCATTAGGAACCACACATATACAACCTTTGAAAAAATGCCACTACTTGGGCACCTATTTCTACATTAGTGTGGTGTCCCAATAGGGTTCTGATCCTTATTTTATTTGGTGAGGGAACCAACACATACTTGGAGGAATATCAAGCTATACTACATTGGAACTCATTGTATCATGAGTCTAGCTGACTACTTTGGAGAGGATGTGTGTATTCTGTATGCATGATCTTTCTGTTTTTGTTGAACTTCATATTGAAAAAGACCAGAAGGAAAATAACAAGGAAAACAAATAATGCTTAGCAAAGCACTTTTACATAAGATTCAGTTTTGAAAGTCAGTCACATTGTTAGGATAGGAAACTTGGAGGAACTGTGAGCGAAGGCTGACTGACTTGAGAGAAGATACCACCATCAGCTGGTGGTTGCAGTTTTCCTTCATAAGATTGGATGACTGCTTCTATTCATTTCAAAGAGATAGTTGTATTTATTTATTTACATTTGATCCTGCCTTTAACCTGTGATGTGACCCAAAGTGGCTTGCTAAACATAGCATACAAAGGATTGGGGAGTTCTAAACAGGAAAGAATATAGGAGGAGCTAAAAGCAAATTCAAGTGTGATAAATATGTTAATCTGCTTCACTTTACTGTTAATTGAAAACCTTTACTTTTATTGCTGTTAATAGTTCACTTCCTCTTTAATAGATGTTCAGTAAAACTCTGGGGAAAGGGGAGAAATCCGATCCCAGGAAAGTTGTGTTTGATTCTGTAATAGTGGGGATCGTTTTGATAAGCCTTGACTAAGTGTTAGGGGTACCTTTTGCTCAATAGATGGAGTTTGCTTGACTCTCTGGATTAGAGTATGAGAAAAGAATGCACTGTGTGAGGATTTACTGTATTTACTCGAGTCTAATGCGCCATTGAATCGAATGTGCACCTCAATTTTCAAAATCCTTAAACCAAAAAGTATTTACTGTCAAATGTAATGTGTAGGGGTAAAATGCATGCTTCATGATTTAATTTTTAGAAAATAAAATATTGGGGCCCAAAACAGTATCAGAGGATGGAAAGAAATTTAAAAAAAATACTTTTGGGGTTTCCCTCTGCTGAGCTGTTGGCTCTGCTCCACCAGACTTGGCATTAACTACTACTGAACATTGGTCCTAAAAGAAGTTGATATATTATATTGAAAGCCCTGTAGGACAATTTACTTGGTTATGGTCTTCCATTCATTTCATGTGGTTTTTAGTTGAGAGCTGTTGGGATATCTGAAGTAACAAATTCATCTTTAAGAGCAACCCTGCTACTATGCCAATGTCTGCTAACAACATTTGTTTATGGTTTATTCCTCTGTTAATTTCCACATAAATTATTTAGAACATTACAAATAGCTGCTGTTAGGGAGGCTGGAAGGAAACTGTAAAATCAACAAATCTCCAAAAAATAAAATGAAAAACTTACTTCAAAAAGGACCACACATGAATTTATTCAGGCTATAATTAGAACATACAATGAGATCTTGTAACTTTTGTGCTTACGGTAATATCTGTAGTTTACAGCTTCATGGATTGGTGTTTTTCACTGTTAAGTAAGGAAACCAGCAAAGTGTCCAAGCCCTCTGGATGAAAAAAATCATACTAAATGTTTTTTAAAGTATGTATTTAATTCATGATTGGTAAGCTTCTTAGTGAAAATATTCACATATCTTTCAGTTTCTTACAAGCAGGAGTCAAATTTGGAAATATATTTTTTCTACTTCTTTCCCATTTTATATTATACACAAATAGATGTGCCAAATTAATAATGCATACTTTAAGAATTATCAATTAATAGATTATTGTTATATATGTTATATATGCTAACTATACATTTATTTGGTTGAACTGTCCCCCCCCCCCCCCATTGAACCAGATGGGTTACAGGTGATTGGGAACCATGCAGCAAAACCTGTGGAAAAACGGGTTTTCAGGTGCGTTCTGTCCGGTGCATCCAACCTCTACATGACAACACAAACCGCTCTGTTCATACCAAATACTGCAGCAGTGATCGCCCAGAGGGTCGGAGGGCTTGCAACCGGGAACTTTGCCCGGCACAATGGCGAATAGGACCCTGGTCACAGGTAAGCAGGAATTGGCAGTATGGTTAAAATTATTTTAATTTACTTTGGAGAAAGGGAAGAGTGTCATATCACATCCATTATTACCAATGAATAGATTTGGGATTTTTTTTGGGGGGGGGGGGGAATCTTAATATTGGGTTGTTGTAGGTTTTTCCGGGCTATATGGCCATGTTCTGGAGGCAATTTTTCTCCTGATGTTTGGCAAGCATCCTCAGAGGTAGTGAGGTTGCACACATTGAAAATATTGAACACATTGAAAAAAATGTCAGCCCTTGTAATCCAGAAGCCTTGTTTGTTGGTTGCTCTGGGTATTTTACTGGTATAGTTATGTTTCATATAAGTGGAGTTTGTTTCTGAAAGGTACCAAATCTCCCAAAATTGAAAAAATGAGTTATAGGTGGCAGCACATTGTTGGCCAGAAATAGAATATTATGTACAGATCACAACTTTCAAAATGTAGTAAATCACTTTGGTGCAGACCTTGGAAATTTGCATATTATAGCAAAAGAAGGCATATCCTTAGCACGTTTTTGTATTCATTTTTTAAAAATTGTTCAGATGGATTTGGTACCATTTGGAGACAAGCTCCACGTATGTATTCCAGGTGATCCTCTACATCTAAGTTGGTTAGGATCCAGAATGTTAAGCAAAGAGTTGGTATTATCCAAAGTATATTATCCAAAGTATAACTCAGCTATCAATAAAATTAAAAATCAGATAACAAACATAAATAAATAATAAAAAAGAAATCAAGTCAAATATGGGACAATAAAAGTAACCTGGAACAATAAGCACCTCTGTATCTTTGAATGCCCTGTGTTACCAAACGAGTAAACCGAACTAATCGAAAGGCTTTGAGTACCTTCCATTGATGTGTTACTGCTATTATTTTATAATTATAATAATTTCAGAGGTATATTTGTCCCAGTCCAGAGTCCTTCGTGGGCTGCAAGGTTCACACGTATCCCATACATATACATGTGGCTTAGTTTCAATAGAGATCAGATCTTCAATAGAAATAACAAAAGAATGAAATAATTTCACAAGTTTGCTTCCACTGAAATCACCAGGAAGTCATTTTTGGTGGGAAATTCTGTGGGAACATTGGCACTTCTATCTCCAGAAGAAAAACATGATGGTTACACTGGAATTTAACATTTATGTAACAGCATGGTTCCAGATTGGATTTGGGGCCCCAGCATGTTTTGAACTAATAGTAAAGCAGTCAGCTACTATAAACAATTGCTTTTGCAAAACTTTTTTCTGTTTTCTCTTCAGTGTTCCGTAACCTGTGGTAATGGTACACAAGACAGGCAAGTACTTTGCAGGACAAGAGAAAATCTCATTGGCCTTTGTAGAGAAGAAAAGCCAGAGACAACAAGATTATGCAGACTACCTTTATGTCCTAGTGAGTGTTTACACCTTTTTAAAATACAAAAAATGTTTCTGTGGCAGGATGCTTCTGTGAAACTTAAGTAATTGTTCCAGTTAAATATGCTAATGATTTTGTGACATCTGGTTTGTCTCTTAGTTTGAAAATGAATGCCTGAATCTATTTTCATCATGATTTTTAGTCAAAATAATATGTCAGATATTCTTAACTCAGTGGCTGTACATTGGTTGCAAATACAAACCAACAGAAGCAAACATGTTTTCTGGTGCCTTCTGATCCTAGGAGGATCAGGATCAGAACTAAAGCGGGGGAATATCAAGGATCATATTAGTTGCATAGACAGTAGTTTGAAGGCTCCAAAGCACATCTCCATGCCCTTTTAGTAATGATGATGGAGCTTTGTTGTCATTACTCTTGAATCTCAACCAAAATGGACCACCAAATTGAAGGAATGTGTTGCTGTCTCTCAATAGTAGCTCAGCTTTGTCTGTGAATGTTTTATTAGCCAACATCCTTGTTGCTTTAGGTTTGGAAGTTGGTCTGCTTGAGTACTAAAGAAGTTAAGGAAAGGTTGCCAGTAATCCTTCCTTTTTCATTTTTTTACTTAATTTTTTCTATTCTATGAAATGATTTGTCTACTTAACATCATTAAAAGAAATAATCTCCTAGGTCTCAGATACTTGTGGTTTTCTGACAGGTGTACCTCTCATGAGATGGCATACAACTTTTGAAATACAGTAAGACTCCTGTATCCACAAGGAATATATTTCTGACCAGACTGCAGTTACTTGAACTTAGAGATATGACCAAACACCACTAAATTATTTCACTTCCAGTTTATCATAGAATTTGCCTTGGAGGACCTAAGGATTCATAACGAAGCAATCTCTCTAGGAATTTTCTAGGTCTTCTGTGGTGACTTCCAGGGGGAGTATACCATCGAATCACCTGCAGGGCCTAGCAAATCCCTAGAGAGACTGTTTTCTCTCTACGGGTTCCATCATTAGGAACTTCTGTAGTTACAGGGGTATTACTATGTGTTTATACTTTACAGTATGAGATAATAGATCTCAAATACTTTAGGTACACACTCAACAACTATTGATTGAGAATGGCCATGGATAAACATAGTATAAGAGTTTCACATAAGAAATTTTGCTACAGCTTCCCTATCAGCAGCCCCAAGAATGATTGTTGTGCCTCAGTAGCTATGTCCATTTCATTGCTGGTGATGTTTTCATAGCGGGAGAATGAGTGGAAGAGCATACTGCTGTGACAAAAAAAAAGACATACATAAGGTACACTTACACTTGCATACACCACTCATGGAATGTCAGCCATTAGGTTGAAGAAATCTTAATGTAGAAAAAAATCCAACCCTTGTATAACACTGTTTCTGTAATCTACATTTTTTTCTGAAAGCATTTCAGTCCATAATGTATTTGAGCAGACATGGACAAACTATTTTCTTTAAAATTAAAAAGCTGTTTTGCTAAGTTTAGTTTTGACCTTTTACTAGAGGCATTATTTTAATGATTAAATAAAATAGTAGCTATTAATTCTATTCACTCAGCCAAAGATGGCGCTTTAAGAAACTACAAATGTGCTCATATCTGTTCCCACTCTCTGTGGGGTTTTTTCTTTCAGAAAATTCATCGGATACCTCAAAGAAGACTTACATGATACAGTGGCTGTCAAGACCAGACCCAGACTATCCTATCCAGAAAATATCTTCAAGTAAAAGACCCATTTATAACTCTGCCTTTGCCCATAAATGCATGCCACATCCAATGTGGACTTTGCCTTCTGCTCTATTTTTCTTCCTATATGGAACATTTCCTTGAGTATACCAAGTTCTGTCTTGGGCTAAATCTTTTTCTCCCCTTCACTGGGCCTTGGTGCACAGTGTCTTTCTTCTCTGGAGATTGCGTAGCACTTGCTGCGGTGGAGATTGTTAAGGTGTTGGATGTGTGGAGTAGGATCTCCTCAGTGTGTTGAAAGTCCTATAAAAAGGGAGCTGGTATCAGTTTGCTTGTTGATTGGTGATGGTGAAAAAAGGCTCTTAACGGGCTCGTGGTTTCAGTTTGATGGTGAAACTGAGAACTTATTGTGAATGTGATCACATCACAATAATGACACCTTGTAGTGCTAAAGTTCTCCTTTCTATCTAAAGGTCCTCTATCTCACCACAGGCTAGCTTCAGTATTTTTGCAGGGCAGTCAAACAAAATGAAAGCACTCATTCCATCTTTCTTTACAATCTCATTGCTTCTAAACTCATGCTTCTTGGTGGTTTTTAGGGGGTGGGAGGGGGGATCCTAACTATAAAATTTCTGTTTTGTACCATCAAAAAAGTCTCTTACTACAGGTAGAAGAGACTCTTTATATTCTTACCACATGCTTCTACTGTGCTATGCTTTAGTTGGAGTACCTTTCTTCCTTAACTCTTATTTATTTATAATTTATTGGGTTATTTTTTTTTACAAAACCAGCAAGTTTCTCTACTCAATTCTGCCAGACTGTTCCGTATGGATTTTTTTAAAGCAAGCAGAAATATAATATGGCAAAACCATGTGGTCTATGCTGCAAGTTGTGGTGTGTGGTATTTTAATATCCTTGAGGCAACATAACATTGTCATGCTGAGCAATGTCAAAAGTTACTCAACAGTGAACTCTTTATACATCATTGCATCCATCAGTCTTTTTTCACCATTTGCATGTTTGACTTGAGTGGCTCAGTTGTGTGTGTCTGCGTGTGTATGTGTGTGATCTATTGACGTGTGTTGACTGGCAAACATAACAGTGTGAACAACTACAGAATTACCTCAATTTTTATTGCTTTGTTTCATTTTGCTTAGGGAGGGGGAAAAGAACTTATGTTTAGAAAAATGCCTTAATATTTAATTGCATTGGCATTAACCACCAGTTCCAGCTTTAAATATAAACAGTGCATTGGAATCATGAATCCATGTTCAATGTACAGTGTTTTTACTTGAACAAAAAAACACTGGAAGGAGGTTTGCACAGTCCATTTATGAGAAAGGAAGGCTAGAATAGCAAGCTAGAAAAAAATCTATTGCCAAACAAATTCAGTTTAATTGTAGTTCATTGCTTCAGCATATATTTGTGTTGAAGATCCAAATCCATTTAAGTAATATCAAATACAGGAAGTGTCTTGGTCCCTCAGTTCCATAGCAAATTGCTTCCTGTGGTTTTCCACCCAGTTATAGGCAATAGGTAGTTGGCCTTGTGGATCTTTCACAATGTAGCACTTCAAAATTGTCATTATCATGTGATCACATATTTAAATTTTGCTGTTACTATGATGATTTCCTGCTGCAACATGTTAGTATTTATACATGGCAACGTAAAAGGCAAAGCCACGTTATCTGGCGCTAAATACTGTTATGTAAAATAATTGGTGTTTAACTGTTATCAACTTATTAATGACTGTTAGTTACCTTTAAATAAACAACTGTTAAGTGATGTTTCAAAATATGGGTGGCTATTGAAAAATGGTGCAATAAGGTATCTGGGCATCACGCACTAGATCTATATGCACTTTGTTTATCAGGGATATTTTATTAGTGTTTTGTATGTATTAACATAATATTAAAAGATGTGCC
Source organism: Anolis sagrei (assembly GCF_037176765.1). NCBI lineage: Eukaryota > Metazoa > Chordata > Lepidosauria > Squamata > Anolidae > Anolis > Anolis sagrei. The sequence continues at coordinate 87,396,293 of NC_090022.1, forward strand.
AATTCAGTTTGCTGTTCAATATTTTTTATGAGGCCAGTTGAAATGTGTACCAAAGTGACTGTGCAAATGACTATTTTTTTCTTACTGCTGAGATGAAGACATACTTACAGTCTGTCATGCATATTGCAAAATAAAATAAGATGAAAGTTAAGCAGGTCTGGCGGTTTTGCTTTAGGAAAAGAAGCACAAATCTATTCTGATATATATGCACTTTAACAAGTTTAAAAGGAGGGGGGGGGGACCACCAAGAATATTTTGTACCTAAAACACTAACAGGTTTACAATATGCTCAGGCCCATGTTTAACTTAGAGAGCTCATTAAAATCAGTGGGACTTAGGGAAATGTTTATAGGATGTCACTATTAGTTGATGTGGCATTCATTTTTATTGCTTCAAATGACATGCAGGCTACAACAGCTTATGCCAAAATAAAAGTGTAAACCCTCCAGGTGCTATAAGGCTGTTTCCTGGAACAGAGAAGCATGTCTGCTTCTTCTAGAATCTATCCCTTTCTCTGGAATATTTTTTATACAAAAAGTAGTTGTGACAGCACAACCAAAGAAATCAATTTTAGGTGAGTCTGTATATGAATATATTTGTGTGGTGGTTTGTTGTTGTTTATTTAACTGCTGAAAAATAAGGCATTTTTCTAAAGATATTTTAGTTAGTTCTTAGTTTAATTAGTAGTTTTTAATTTAAAAAGTATCAAATATATGTCCTAATTATGCATCAGGATATATTCCAATCCTATCCCTTTTCAGCGTAATGCAGGCTTCCCCCAATTGTGGCCGTCCAGCCGTTTAGGCCTCCAACTCCCAGAACTCCTGACTATTGAACAAGCAGGCTAGGGCTTCTGGGGCTGGGAAGGCCAAACAGCTTAAGAGCTGCAGTTTGAGGATGCCTGGACTAGTGCTTTAAAAAAATAGAAACAGATATGTTATCCCTAGCTTTCAGGAATTCTAAGAAAGTGCTTTCCCCCCATACGGATTTGGCCTAACAGCACTTACAAGCTAACATGAAGTCAGGTAACATAATAATCAGATTTTTTTTCTTTAAAAATGGATTGTATTATGGAGTAATTGTTTCTCACCTCATCAATGAATACTGGATTTTGAAAACACAATGCCGAAAAGTTAGCTCATGCTGCTATGTTTGCCAATTAAACACACTCATGCCCTATTTTTTTGTTTAATGGGAAAGTGAGTGAACAGACGTCATCCACAACTGATTCTGAATTTGATCTGTATGTCGCAATGCTGTTGAAAGCTTGACACTCCTGTTCCCCTCTTTGCCTGCAGCACAATTCTAGCAGCCTCATGATGCTTGCATATCATCCTGGATGGCTGCACCCTTTGCTAAGAACTCTTAGAAACATGACACAGAGACTTCAAGGAGACAAACACTAATGGAAGGGTGGATTTGAACTGGGGAAGTGATAAGAAGTGTAACTCCTTTCCCTACACATACATCTTCCTTTGTTGTCACCCCCATCCTCACTTGACAAAGCTGTTCCTTTGCACTAAGAGGCTTTGAAGTATTGCTACACCATTTTGCCCAGAGCTTGGGAACATTGGTTATTTGGACCACAACTCTCAGAATTCCTCAAACATCATGGTATGTAGTTGGAAAATTCATGGAGTTCTAGGTAACATTCCCAAGCTCAGCTTTTGCAGTAAATGGAGTCAGAAGGAGGCTCCATGCTTGACTTTCAGGAATATTTTCCACATACACTCCAAGATTTGCAGGACTAGCCAATGAAATGACAAAAAAGCTGCTTTGAACACACATGGCATTAATGCCTTCATGGTACTTCTACCGGAAACTTTTGTAATTTGCTCTTCAAAATCTGTTTTCATGGTTTAACTGCCTCATCCTTCCTTCAAGCATGGCTTTTGGCTGTCTCCAGAAATAAACACATACAGGAGGGAAATTAATGAAAGCCTGCCATTTTCTAACCTATATTTACTGTATTACATTTATGAGCCTGGTAGCCTGGAATTGAATTTTCAGAATGTCATCTCTACAAGGATCTGTGTTTGCTGGTACTGCTCGCTATGTCACCCCAGCATAGCTGTGGCAAAGAAATAAGAAGATAGCCATACTGTCAGCTATATGCAGAATGAATTAGATGCAGTATTGCAAATTATAAAACCATGCCTCCTGTTTTATGTAGTCACCAGGTTATAGTGATATAAATGCTCTCTTCCCCTTAGAATATAGCTGGGAATTGTGTGGTCCTTGGGTAAATCCCATGCATGTGACCCTTTGTATCTCAGGATTCTGACTTTTTAAAAGAATTAACCTAAAACTATTTTCCCAGACCTATTTGAGCCTGTAGATACTTATTTCCCTTCACCTCAGTCTAACCTGCAATTTGTATGAATGTATTTCCTGTGTGGAACTGAATTCTTAAATTACTTAGTTGGGGAAGTATTTGATTGCTATTTACGAATGGTGATTAGCCATGATCTACTGCGATAATTGAATATAATCTAATGATTATACTATAATGATTATAGAGAGCCCCCTGGTGGCACAGTGGGTTAAACCACTGAGCTGTTGAACTTTCTGACCGAAAGGTAGGCAAGGAGCAGGGTAAGCTCCCGCTGTTAGATCAGGCTTCTGCCAACCTAGCAAGCATGCAAGTTTGAATAGATCAATAGGTACCGCTCCAGCAGGAAGGTAATGGCGTTCCATGCAGTCATGCCGGCCACATGACCTTGGAGGTGTCTACGGATAACGCCAGGCCTTCCGCTTAGAAATGGAAATGAGCACCACCCCCCAGAGTCAGACACTACTAGACTCAATGTCAGGGGAAACCTTTACATTTACCTTAATGATTATAGGTCAATTTCAGTACATTTTAATTTTTGTGAACCAAAGCTCTTAACAAAATCAACATAGTTTTAGCTGAACAAAAACCTTATTCATTAAAGGCCACTTCCAGTTTCCTTCACAAGATCTAAACTGCTTTTTAAATCATGTGTGTCTCAGTCTCACTGTAGACTACCCCTCGAGGAGTGAGATTACCAGGTTATCGAGAGGCTTGAGGCTTCTTGCATTCAAGAAGTTTCTTTTTATTCCAATGGCAGAATGATCAAAGTTTCTCAGTAATGCTTTAGTGATTTATCAAGGCAATGAAGCCAAGAAGGACACATAAAGTTTATATCTACATTAACACTAAGAGTGAACCTGTGCATCTAGACATTTGTATGATTTCTATTATGATACAATATTATGATAAAATGATTGGGACACAAAATAGATACATTCAAGACATGAAAGGATTTGAGAACATTTACACTGTGTTTTTTAAGATAGGCAGGTCCTTTTCTTGTCAGAATCATAATATATTTTAAATAGACAGGATATGTGAGAACGATTCAGTTAGGGCTTACAGTATATAATCATGAAGTTAAGATACAACATTACGTCCTATGGGAAAAAAAAGACCCCCCCCCCCTTTTTCTGAGTAGCAAAAGATAAGAGCTTAGTCCATCCTGGGAGAACCTAAAAGGAACATTGACCCTCTCTACTGTCTTGGCACTTGTTTGAGGGAAAGTGCCAAAGGGCTGCCACTGCCACCATGTTCCTACCAGGCATTCAAAAAGACCAGAAGTGTCATCACAGCAGAGAAAGTATATATGATTGGTGTTCTCCTGGGACAGACTAAACTCTTACCTTTTGCCAATCTACTCAGAAAAGTGGATTGCTCTTTTTAAAAATAAGAGTTAAGGTACATTGGCCTGTGGATAAATCACCCTAGGTTTTTTGGATTGAATTTTTGGCAAAAAAAATCTAGACTTATACATGAACATACACAGTGTGTTGTATGTTGTCTTACTGTGTTAAATAAATTTTTGGTAAATCTCCTTTTTTGTCCCAAGGGAAGTAGACTAATTAAAATGAAGAGGACTTGTTATTCAACAGTAATATATGTTTTACTTACCTCATTGGATTTACTGTAATTCCACCTTAAATTGGATTTAATCTTTGATGCCCACGTTTGCTTGAATCTGTCTCTGGTTTATAATGTACATGTAACTCTATTTTTCTCTTCCAGAAGAACATTGCCAAGGAGACAAGTCAATGTTTTGTCGCATGGAAGTTCTCTATCGGTACTGTGCAATTCCTGGTTACAATAAACTGTGTTGTAAGTCTTGTAATTTGTATGGTAACAACACAGGAATTGGGAACGCCACAGAATCCAACCGTAGTAAAGTGAATGATATTGAAGAGGAGACCACTCCCACACTTACAACACCTGTTGATGTTCCCATCTCACATACAACTTTGGGCCCACCAATTGTTCCTAAAGTGAACATCACCAGTTCCAATACAACGGTAGATCAGCCGGAAGGTAACGCGGTGGACGTTCCATATAAAATTCATGGGCTGGAAAATGAAGTGCCACACCACAACATCATCTTGAGGAGGAAACCACCTTATGAAAGGACAAAGAACCAAAGAATTCAGGAGCTGATTGCCGAAAAACGGAAAAAAGAGATGCTCAGGAAATTGCTTTAAAATGAAAATATACCCCATGTTTTTTCTCTCTTATAGAGATGTTCCCAATACCGCAGTACTGCCTATGTTACCATAGAGACTAAAGATAAATAGTGGTGCTATGGCAGAAATGCCAAATGCTATTACCTTCAGTACATGGAAATTTAAGATTATTTAATTAAGGTTAATATAAATATTGTAATAATGGCTAGGATTACAGGTTGCTGCAGAAACTAGTGCAATATCCTTACAGATTTCACTGCTCCAACCTAGCCAAGGTCAGCAGGGCTCTGACTTTGTGTGGTCTCTGTTGCTCCCTCAGTGTATTTGCAGGAATCCAATGGGATGTTATTGTGGCACCCTCAACGTATTTGACAAGAGGTTTTAATAGCTGGCTCTAAAAGCCTCAGTAATGTTCAGAGGCCTGTCATGTAGCCAGTCAAGCCTCAGCTTCAAGGAAGGAGATTTTGTTTCTTCAAACACTCATGCTTAGTTGACTAACAAATCTGATTGATTGATTAGAATCTATTTCAAAATCAATGTGCCAGAATCCAGTGTGCCAATTGCACCTGGCTTTTCCACTGAATTCAATGGTGCTATTCCCATACTCAGGAAGCAACAAGGAGTACCACTGCAAGTTCAAGGTGAAAATTAAGACCCTGTTTCAGGAATCAAGCATAATGGTTTGTGCTTTCTGTTAACCACTGGAAAAGCAAAGGAGATAGGAAGTGATGCTGCTTACTGTACAAAATCCAGCTGGGAAGGGCCAATTCTTCTAGTGGTGTAAGAGAGGAAACCCCCTTATGCTGATAAATATAATCCACATCAAAATAGCTTTTAATTTTCTCATTTATTCAGAAGAAAAAGTTTACACACTATTGCTGAAGGTTTCTACACAGTGAAGGGCATCGTTATACCTGTTTTCTTTTTCTCACACTTTAGAGGCCAACAATGGCATAACATTCATGTATCCATTAGACCCATCAGTGTCAGGGAGACAAACCACTTGCTAAAGTATAGCACTTAATTTTGAAATAGACTCCTCTATCCATAAACATTTTAACTGTCCAATGTGTGTGTCTTCATTCCTACCAATCAGGAAATATTAATATTATTCTTGAAAAAATATTTGAAATAAAACTTAATATACTAACTCACTGGATGGGCTGCCCAAATGATCCATAATTTAGTTTTATGTGCATTTCCAAATATCTGCATTTCATTCTAAATGTTTCCAGCACAGTTATTCAGATCATTTATTCCAGCTTTTACAGACAGTCTGATTTATTTACATAACTGGATTTCTAGGTTTTATTCAGTTGGTGCTTTTCTGTGACAAAGATATATGGTTTTTGTTTTATTGCAGTTACTACAGTATAATGTTTGTCATTGTGGCAGTGAACAACTTGTACCATCAAGAGTTAATTAGAACAGTTGTACTGTCCCAGAAGCAAACACATGTCATTATGCATATACATGTAGACAAAATACTGAATCTGCTTAGATCTTAGAATGTATAATTTGACAGCCCTTTGAGTACTGGTTTCATCTCATATAGCACTTTTGGAAAGCAAGCATGCATGCAGGCACATCACAGTTTATTGCTGTTCACTTTGTTCAGAGACAAATACACAGCTAGTTCCTAAAGATGTTCGTTCATTAGTAGTCACACTAATTGGGTTTACTACTTCATACATGAGTTTGGGACTCCAGCTTCCAATTGATTACAAAAATTTTACTTTGAAAAGTTCTTTTGGGTTAAAATTTAAACTCATCCAATTTTAAAAATAAAGCAATTATGAACAAAGATGGATCAGATTCATAAGTACCTCTACTGTTTTTACCATATATCTGACTGCGGCAGATAATTGACAACAAGCATAGATTTTCAATCTGACTAATAATAATAATGCAGACTGAAAAACTAACTAACATCTTTGTGCATTGATTTACTTTGTTATTGATAAGGAAGGCTGAACATTTTTGTGATCATTCTACCAGGTTTATCTCTATCTCATCGTATACCTACAGTACAATTACTCTGTTGAGCCTGCAAGATTCTTGTTGCTCTCTTTGCTTTCAAAGGCTTTCAAAGGCTAATTGAAAAGGAGCTCCATACTAGTATAGAATCCTAGAGTTGGAAGAGACATCATAGACCATCCAGTACAACCCCCTGCCAAGAAGCAGAAAATTGCATTCAAAGCACTCCTGACAGATAGCCATTCAGCCTCTTTTTAAAAGCCTTCAAAGAAGGCACCTCCACCACGCTCCAGGGCAGAGAGTTCCACAGGACATGTAAGTGTGCAGCTCTCCAAGGTATTTTAGGGGGTGCTAATACAGTCCCCTGGCCTTACACAGTTGGTCACCCCTGTTACACAAGTATATGATTAACTTAATTTCTGATCAGTTGACTTCCTTTTTAAACATTCACACATCATGACCCTGTTTGTGACAACTACTAGCATTGATCAGGAGCATACATTTTGTTACACACCAAAAATGTATCCAGCTATTTGGTTAGTATTCAGATGAGTATGCCCAGTGAAGGTGGCACTATGCATGCCCTTCAATGTATCACCTACTTTCTTGTAGGCCAACTTTTGCACATAATATTCACTGTTGAATTCGGGTACTTGTCCACTGAATGAAACTGATGAAATTTAAATGCTTATCATGTCATATCAGAACTTTATAAAGTAAACATCTTGAAATCATAAGACTTTCTTTCTGGAGCTATATAGCACATTCGAGAGATGCCTGTTGGCATCTTTGAGGGTGCTTTTTGTTCTTTATTCCCTCTTCCCACCAAAGAAAGGTCACCTTTAATCATCTTGGCATATTTGTGCACTTTATTCTTCATCTATCCGACTTTCTAAAAAAATGTGCAGCTCAGAAATTACCTTCCATCACTATGTAAGTAGCATATTCCTTTGAAATGCATGGAAAAATAATTGTGAAAACTAATTACTGTCTTGAAAATACAGAAAGATATATGTAATTACTAATTACATTTTGCTAATTAGGCATGACACATTTTTAAGGAAAGACACATCTATAAAACAGAAAACATAGCTTTCAGCTTACCCTTGGCTGGCCAGTTGTATTTCTGCTCAAGTCTGCAATATGTTCATGATTCATGAAAGGTGTTCTGACAGAAGTTTCGGGCATTTTAATTTAACACTAACAGAGGCATCAGAGTACTTGATGACAATATTCTCAAGTAATTTCATTAACATCTCAATAAAGGCATGCATTCATTTCAAATAAACAAAGATAAGTTACCTCTATAGCTCTGACCCACATTGTAGAACAGAGTTTAGAAAAGATAATTCCACTAGTCCCTGGGCCTCATTCCTCCCTTACATCTTGATTTCCTTGTCTTGTAAGTTGGTTTTTAAAGTCCACCAGGCCTTGTTAGTAGTTCAAAATACACAAATTCTGCTAGTATTTCTGGGGTATGCAAGCTTTCCCTTACAGGTTGGTGACCATTATTAACTGGGGAGTGGGAGAGGAGAAGTATTATCTCCACTATAGTTGTTTAATAAATTCGACAGCCATTGTTTGCCAATGCATTTGTTCATTCAATTTTTCCAGTAGGTACAAAAAAGAGCATCTTATTGTTTTGTTGATGAAACACAAGTCATCTTCATTCTCAGTCCTTCCTCAACTCTCAGTCTGCTCTATTTTCTGGATCAGCAAGGAATCATCTTGGCAAACAAAATTCATTGTCTCTGGCTTGTCTACTAGTCACTTCTCATGGAAAGGTTGGCTGCTGTGGATGTTTTCCACACACCAGACTATTTACAGTTTATGGAAAGAAGAATTAGTTTTGCAGTTCATGTATCTAATCAGGAGTACCAGAGGCAGGGAGGGCAATGGGGCAATGGGGGCAATGGGGGCAGAGGGAAGGGGAAGGACAGGAGGTAGCTTGCCAAAACTAACAAATCCTTGTCAAAATTTCTTGATTCTTTTTGTGTGCATGTTTATTCTTACTTCTCTATGAATCTTTCAATCAGAATTCAGATGGTATTTAGAGTATTATTCTCTAAAATGGAAGCAACTGGCTTGTTCACTGCATTGTAAGAAATCCAGCTAGTAATTAGGCAGTAGCTACCTAATACTTTCTTTTGAATGGGCTAATTGTGCCCGTGGCTCAATGTGAGAACTTTGTAATCTCAGAGGAAGCTGTCTGATTTTTACCAGTTACCAGCAATGGAGTATAATTGTAAACCTGACAGCTTATTTCTGAAAACAAATGGAGGAATTGTTCAACAATCTCCTTCCCTTTTAAACTGAGTGCTGTTCTGCTCCTTTCACAAGCAAAGTCACTAAAGCGTCTTATGGCATCCTAAGGGCTAACATGGAATCATAGAATAGTAATCTTATCTGGTCATAGCCAAATGGAGTGGTACTATTCTCTTGATTAAGATACCATCCTATTGATGCAGCCTAGAATCACATTTGCTTTTTTTTTTAAGCTGCCACATCACAGGGTTGACACATGTTCCTAGAGCCCTTTCACATCCATTATTGTCAAGCCAGGGGTCACTCATTCTATATCTATTCCTTCCTTTTCTTCTTTTTCTTCTTCCTTTTCTTTTTCTTTTTTTCTTCTTTTTTCTTCTTTCTTTCTTTCTTTCATTCTACATAATAAATAATACTTTTATTACAGCAAGTGATAAAGCTTATTTCCACAACATGAATAAATTTGGTGGCAGATATCTGCAGTTTAAGATGCAGTTCAAGTCCTGTTTGGAAGTCCAGGGTAACTTCTGAATTTTCTGGAAACCTTTCATCCAGTTGCCTCGATAAGCACATTTTGTTCAAATTACGTCTCCTATATTATCTCTGCAGCAACAGGGAAAGGGAAACCATTGCTCTGCTACCATATTTTTTTTATTTCAAAAGGACAATAGTTCTGGTGATATTATTTATGTTCAAGCATTTAAAAATTAAACTCTTTATTTTATCTACTAAGTTGACCACTTCAAACACATTTATAACTATGTGAAAGATTCTGCTCTAGAGAAGACAGTTGGGGGGGGGGGGATATTTTGGCCATTTGATAAAAGATGGACCCAGATTATGTGGTAGTGGGTGGACATGACCAGAGAAGAAGACACTACGTATAGGATTTTAAGATCCCTTTCCAGTACCATAGAAATGCCCAATAGTTGTGGGAACAGACCCCTAGAATGTTTTTTTTTTTGTTTAAAATATGTCAGAATGGTGCTTGCCCAGTACTCAAAGGGTTTTTGTGATTTACTTTTATTATATAATGCATTTACTACTTTTATTTACTCATCTACATTGCACAGTATTTGCTCTGTTCATATGGCACAGCCTTCACTTACAATGCATATGCCTTATTGTCAGCTACATAGCCATGAGTTGTATATTAAAATGTATATACAAATCAGAATCTTTAATTTTATAATTTATTAAAATCCAGATGTCTGGATTCTTTTGCAAAGGAGTTTGACTTTTTAACTTTGATTACCTAGATTGTTCTCTGAATAACTTTCTATATGTCTAAGCTCACTGTTTGCTGCTTTTTTTTTTTTGAGGGAAAAATCATTAACCCTTCCTAGATGACTTTGGTAGCAACAATTTGAACAGTGGTGGCATTTCTCTAGACTGTGTTCTCTGAAGATAAAACTAAATGGAAACACAAGGCATGTAATACAGCACTGTATAATTCTCTATAATTCCACTAAGTCCATCCTCAAAGGCAAGATCCTAATTTATGTTTATTCAGAAATATGTTTTATTCAGGAAAGATTTTGTTCAAGTCAGCTACCAGTTCTTTATACTTAGTTATGTTTTCTTTGACCTTTCTTTTGAAGCAAGCTCTGGTTTTGAGCTACTAGCTCTTTAATTAGTTGATTCCCTTCACTAATTGCCATAACAGTCCTGAATTATTCCTTTAACTAGCATGTTCATTTTTTCACCCAGCACAATTGCTTACTTTTTTTGTTTTTTGTTCATTTAAATGAGTAGACACAGTTACCTGTCAGCAGAGAACAGAAGCTTGATCATTACTGTGCCAGTTCAATAATACTGTGGCTACATGTAAAGGAACAAGTAATTAAAGGTATAGTAGTCAAGAAGGAGAAGCATTCAAAAGAAAGGAGAAGAGAGAGAACAACTAATTATAGGAGTATTTAGTAGAGATAGAGACCAAGAGATAATGGTCGGGAAATGTTCTGCCAAGGCACACTGGACAGCCTGGGGCTACAGTTAAATATTTTGTATTATTTAGAAATGGTCATAAATTAAGTATGGAGAAATAAAAGTTGAAAGTTCCAAAAGAAAACAAGAGACTAAAATGGTTTGGCAATAGTATTTGGATTCTCTACGAAATAAAAATGGTCAACACCTTTCCCATAAGCAGTTATGGGAAGCAGCCCTAGGTCTCTAGCAGAAGTAATTCAGAAGTCCAAGACTGGAAGACTGGAAGAAGCCTGGAAGAGTAAAACTTCTGTGAAAGTTCCTTTGACTCCACATTTCACAGCTACTAAAACAACATCCAAGTCATTATTTTAGATAGTGTATTGTTTATTGTTATTCATTTATCCTGGCTGGAGGGAGTTAACTATAGAAAGGCTGCTAGAGCAGCTTATATTAGAACAGTTTACTGGAAGACCATCTTCTGCTAACAATTAATATAACTCGCACAAAAAACGGATGGGGGATAAAGGAAAACAACCAAACTCAGATGTTGGTTCATAGCATTAGCATGTTCTTCCTATTGCCAGCTTGAATCGAAAAGTGGAGGAACCAAAGGATAGATGCCATCTGTTACTCTTCTGCAAATAGTCTATTCTGGAACAAGATTGAGGGAAATGAGGAGACAAGCAGAGTGGCTTTCTGAACAAGGTTGCTTGCCTTCTCTCCTTCTGTTGCAACTAGAGGGAATGTCTAGAATATGAGTAAGTGATGAGACAGTAACAACGTAAATGCCTTATTAGATGTTTGCCTTTAATCCTGAAATTGAAATGTGCCTTTGGTAAAGAGAGGGGGCAGGATATAGTCATATTTCATTCATTTAGGATCTTATCACATGAGCAGGGGTAAGCAGGGGCAGCGGCGGAATTCATGGGGCCATCATGGGGCACCATGACAGTGGAACTATAGAAAGATCCTCCAAACCACAATCAACATTATCCAATTCCATACAGAAACCAAGTTCCGAAGTGTGTCTATCAGCATAAGTAGAACCAGACACCTCTTGGGACAGGCCCATGGTTGTCATAGAGCCCATGAAGTCCTGAGCCACTCCTGGCAGGACAGTCTCAGTATGAATGTTGATGTCTCTCAGGATGGGAGACTTGAGCAGCAGGGTAGGTGGGTCACCAACAGAAATAAACCTAGTCTTCTTGGTGAAACATATACAAATAGTTTTCCTTACTGATTACCATATTTACTTGAGTCTAATGCTCACCTTTTCTGGCTAAATTACATTGTCTAACTTGAAGTGCTCATTAGATTTGAAGGTACATTAGAATAATGCACCTCAACCCACTTGTGTGAAAAGGCCCGGAGAAATCTGGAACCCCAGGTGCCAAACAGGTAGGCAGGGGGCATGAAGAAGCTGTTCCCAGTGGTGGCAGCAGCCTCAGAGGTCCATGGCACCCAGAGAAGGATGAGCATCCAACTAGTGCTTACCCATTGATTTTGCCTCCCAGGTGGCCCTCGGGGCCTCTCAGTCCCTCCCCCCCCCCCCCAGCTCAGTCTCATGCGATTCCGAACTGGCCTCATTCATTATGTCTTCAAAACCACCCTCTCAGTTTTGAAGGTCTTGTGAATGAGGCCATTTGGGAATTGTATGCCAGCCTCAGCCTGATTGGGGGGGGGGGGCATGGTTGGGGGGGGGGTATGGTTTCCCAGTTGCCTGCCTCCCTGATGTGCTATATCTGCACTGTTGGGCACATTACATTCAAGGGCTAATCCATTTTTTGTAATATGCACTTTCAAAATTGAGGTGCGCATTACACTTGATGCTGCATGATGCTGCATTATACTCGAGTAAATGCACCTACTTATTTATAGTCAAACACAGTGTCTAACAGAAAAGAGAAATGTGATGAAGGAAAAGACTGGATGTGGAAAAGGAAACAAACAGGAATTAACATACCAGCAATTAGTATAAGCATGCCAAAGTTGCTAACTCCAACAATTAAATTGTTTCTAACTAACCTTACAGATAAGGGCTGGAATTCTGCATCAGCTGCTTAATCAAGTATACTTCACTAAGTAACTTCTTCTGGTCACTGCACACACACACACACAGAGACACACTTGAACCAAACCTGATGGAAATGTCATTCATCCATGCTCCAAACATTGCAAAATAGATCTCCATCTTTCCATGCAGCTGATGCCCAGTAAAGTAGATTGGGGAGGGAGTTACAATTGTGACAATGGTGCCAAAATGGAGACTACATAGCAATAATGAATACTGAACAGTTGCAGGTGAGCAAACCAAGGTAACTGTTCCATGTTCATGATCACTACACAGTTGTGATTTTGACACTACTTTCACGATCCTCCCACATCTATTTGACTGCTCATTTGCTAAATCGGGAGAAGGAGCACAGTAGAATAACATGCCCATCAAGTTTGGGGGTATCAGGCCAGGAAAATGTACATAGTTAGGTGTACTTAAATACAGATTTCTGGGCCATCTTTTAAAAATTAGTTTCAGCAATGTATTAAAAATGCAACATGATTTTATGTGCAGATCAGCAGATTAAGAGAAGAGAAAAATGTCCTTGAGGCAAATAGAGACTCAGAAAACACTTGACTTCCCCATTTTAGTGTTGGGATTCAGGACAAAGCAAGCATCCAATCAGACAGGATTTTTGGGATGGCTGGGTCCAACATGTTAGCATAGGCAATGGCGCTAAGCACCTTCCTTAGTCCCTAGAAGTAGCTTTAGAATACACAAAGGTTAGGGACATTTAAAGGACAAAGACCTGGCTTCTTTAACAGCAAGTATTTCTTGGTAATGAGACCCTGTGGGTCCTGTTGATCTGAAAGGATGCTATCCTTTCACTGCTAATAGAACAATGCTTCTATGCTTTCCAAAGCAACATCAGTTTGAATAATCTCCTTGAGAATAAGCTCAGGTAAACCTGAAAGTCTTTGCGACCTCTTATGAAACACAAGAAAGTCTACTGACTGTCTGCTGTGAAATAATGGATGAGAATTACAATCACACAATAAACAGATGAAGGCTGCAATCCTGAACACATTTGCACAGCACTCCACACCATTGAAAACCAAGAAACTTACCTGTCAGTAAACAAGCATGCATAAGGTTGTAGTGTTATTTGATATTCACTGTGTTACTATTAGGATACTTCTCATCAGCACGCTATGGATGCCATTAATATTACAGTATGCTCTGTAATCAGATGCTATTTTGTCTTTGACTGTTAAACAGTATCTGTAAACTGGCATGACTTAAGATAATACTGAAAGCTGCCCGAATTCATTATGCTTCTCTGGAATTGAGTTAAATTAAGCACATTCATGGAGAGAGAACAAGGCACACAGGAATGGTTTCTTTGATGTTTCCACAGCAGCTCTGTTGCTGAAAAGGAAAGCTGCTTTTCAGCTTAAATATTAGCATTTAAATGGGGGAAAACTGTGTTGCTTCTTCAGCCAATGGTAGAAGCGCCCAAGAAATCTTGGGCTCTGGAGTAGTTATTTTGTTTCTTTCATCCTGATATCATGAAGAACCCTGAGAGTTTATCATGAGCTATGGAATATGTGAAGAAGTGGAATATAGATAACAGAAATAACCACATTGGATAAAATGTGTAGAAAATGCAAGCTGTGACCTATGGTCCCCCAAAGCCTAAGGTTTACCAGAATTACCAAGGACCTCATCACACTGAGATCCAAATCTTTGTGGGGATTCACCACACAGCATGGCAAAATCCATAGGGCAGTGGGGGGAAACCATTGCCCCATGCACCGCATCACCAGCTGCACACCTTATCTCATCCCATGGGGGGAAGTGTTGCTGCCCAGTTTCCCCCTCGTTCTTCCCTATGGAATACGGGAAGTCTCCCATGTTCCCACAGAAGCACACACAGTCAGGATGCATACAGTCAGGACGCTTCCTCTATGGAACCCTGCTAGAAGTTGTCTTACATCATCTGATGGCGTTCAATGTGCTCCATGGAGGAAGCATCCTGGCAGCATGCTAGGGCACCTCCTACTCTCTGTGTCATAAGATGGTAAGTGACTTTCAGCTGAGGTGTCTTTTGGAAAAAGTGATGAAGGGGATGGGATGTTCTCCTCCTGTTTAAGCAGACAGGTGTGCTACATCCATTCAAAGGTATTACTGAACCAAGTGGCCCTTGTTACAGAGATATCTGAGTGTAACTCATATTTACTTTACGTTTGTGTATATTTATGACTCAAAATCAATGGAAAAATCTTTAAAAGACTCATTCATAGAATTGTCCTTTTGTGACAATCAACTTTGCTGAATCATTAGGTTCCATTTTGCTGACAACCATCGTCTTTGGTTACTTTGTACCTTTAATCTTATACTGTTTTTGTTTTTAATTACTATGATGTTAAACCTGGTTTGCTTTTCAAAAAGATGACGTGTGAAACTATACAAACATTGGATTAACTGGAATCCTTAAATCAATAGCTAACATATTTGCATACTCACTATTGTTTTGTCAGCAAGACACGGAAGAAAATCCTTAAAAACATGCACAATTCCAAGATACCAGAGTGACTTAACTTCTTGCAGAATATATTTCTTGTACTGTTTTCTTCTTTCCCTGCACTGGATACATTATTAAACAACAACAATGATTTGTTTTTGACAGTTTAAACAAAAGATGCGTTAGCATAAAACATGATCAGAAAACGAGGAATCTGGAATCTTGTTAACCTGTTCATATTGCATCCTGCCCTAAAAACAACAAAAACCCAGATAAGTCTTCAGAAAAAAACAAACTAGCAAACATTGAGCTAAGATTAACATTATTCCTTCTAACTGTCTAGGCTCTAAATTACAACTGAAGTCCGAATGCCATTGTTAAAAATAAATCCCAGACTAACAAATGCTGACATTTTTATTATTTTTTGCAAAATAAAGCTGGTCAGCTGTTTCTAACTAGATTGATCCTCAAAGGGCTAAATTTTGTTGTACAAAGCAGTATTTATTTATTTACAGTATTTCTATCCAGTTTTTCTCAGCCCAAAGGTGACTCAAGGCGCTTACAAGTTGGCAGCAATTCAATGCCACAACAATAATAAATACCAGTAAAACATTTAACATGACATAATAAAAAAATCCATATAAAATCCATATAAAACCATTAAAAACATATAATCACCAATGTTGTCCAGTTAAACTCATTTTCCATTAGCATCATCTAGCTGTTTCATGTTCACTCTTCCATAATACCATATTTATCTACTGCACTGCATTTCCAAAAGCTTGCTCAAAACGCCAGGTCTTTATTTTTTTTTCTGGAAAGTCAGGCGGGAGGGGGCCAATCTAATATCCCTAGGGGAGTTCCACAGCCTAGGGGCTACCACTGAGAAGGCCTTGTCTCTCGTCCCTGCCAACCGCGCCTGTGAAGAAGGTGAGATCAAGAGCAGAGCCTCCACAGATGATCTAAAGTTCCTAGATGGTTCATAAGGAGAGATACGTTTGGACAGGTAAGCAGGACAGTAGGCACGCAGTAGTGCATAACCAGGAAAAGTTTCTTCTCCCCACCTCTTTACTCGGTAGCATACATAAGGTAAAACAGGCCTCGGGCTAAATAAATCAATATCTAAGAAAACCCTATGACATGTCAATTTAACTCAACATATAACTTCAAAGCACATACACACATTCTCTCTTATGTTAACACAGCCTCTTATGTCACTAGTGCTAGGAATCTTCAGAAATATGAATTGTGCTACAATATTGTAACACGTGTATAAATCAAGAGCCAAGGCACTTGAGTATTAGCAACCTATATGTACTAAATGTGCTGGGTTTCAGCAATCACACTGGCATGGATCTAGCAAACAATTTAATAGGATGCATCAGCAGAAAAGAGCAATAGGATGTCAGCCATCTAATCATTAGTTTTATTGTGTCATGGTGTATTGTTTCTATTGTTTACTGTTATTGCTTAATGTTTTGATTTGCTTTATAATGCTATGTGTATTGTTATGTTGTTGTTTTATTAAGGCCTTGGCCTTTGTAAGCCGCATCGAGTCCTTCGGGAGATGATAGCGGGGTACAAATAATAATAATAATAATAATAATAATAATGTTTATTTATATCCTGTTTTTTCTCTTCACAAGGAGACTCAATGCAGCTAAATGATGGTACAAAAGAAAGGGGAAGCAAAATATTTGTTAGTTCCACCAAAGACTTACGTAACTTCAGCGCTGGATTAGACCTATTTCCCCCTATAAAGAAAAACATACAATTCAGAGCAGAGCAACATGGGACTGCTGCTTTAGGGCGACAGTCCACCATTGGTGAACCCTTACCATGGTATCATCATCTTCACTGCACTCGAGTGTTGTCATTGGAGGTCAGTTAGTACTAATGGTGCTATGGACTTTGAAGATGCCTGAATAGAGGGTGAAAGGGAGAAATGTGCCAAGAAGGCATGTCAAACAAACCCTTGCCATCACTGCCTTCCATCTGGAAATGGATGTCCTCAATGTGAAAGACCATGTGGATCTAGAATAGGTCTCCACAGTCACTTATGGACTTACTGCCAAGACTCTAACCTTGGAAAACAATCATACTCATCCATGATGAAGAAGATGATGATAATTGTCATCTTTATCCCAAGTGACAATGGAGGCTCTGGGTGAAGATGAAAACTACCATCCAATGAGTTCAAACCTGCTTTGATCTCATTAGCTGATGGGCTGAGAAGGAGATGCCCAGGTGGGAGGCTTCATTTTGGGTGGGTAGTATTTCGGCTGCTGCCTACATGCAATCATGGCTCCTGAGCGTAATCCTCTTGCTCTTCAAAAGCCCAGAAATAAGCAAGTTTTTGCCAGGGTGGGGCAATAGTTCCAATCTATACAAATATAAAAACAGACGAACTGTTATGCTGTAAGGCAGAAAAACTACACTGTAAGTTACTTACAGGAAGCCACACATAATTCTTTTTTAAACATGTGCATGTGGCACTAAAATGGTACTTCTTTCCTGACTGGTTTGCACTTGTGGTCATACATGCTTAGATTCTGTTTGTTTTGTTGTTTTCATTTACCAACAAATCACTTTTGGTTTAAAACAGTGTCATGAATAAGAGACCTCCGATAGCCCCACTCACTAACAACCCTGCTCAGGACTTGCAAACTTAGGATGATGGTTTCTTTTATTGACTCACACTAGCTGTAATGTGGCCTTCCTCTTTTCCTACTGCTTTTCCACTTCACTTATTGCATTTCACTGTGTTTTCTAATGAATCATGTCATCTAAAGAGGTGTCCTAAGTACCATGGCCCCAGATTACTTCTAGTGAATCTTTAGACCACTCATTCTCAAGTCCATTTATGGATCTTTCTAATAGTTCATGGTATCCAAAGAACATGATTCCACTGAGGAAAAAAGCATGTTTTTACTATTGCAATTATTTGAGATCCTTCCACTTTAAATCTGCTTCTTCCATAGTTGAAAGGTTATTGAAATGGCACTAGAAATATAAATATTCACCATCTACTGCTCAACATTCATAATATCTTACTGCTTAAACGAGATAAGAATATGTACCTCATAGACACCAACTTCAAGAAAATTGTATTTTGTATTATTGTAAATGCCAAACCTTTGTTCATATCCTATACACTTTCCCTTCCCTTCTTGTGTTTCTTCCTCTTTTTCTGTTTCCTTTCTCTTTTTCTTTTGTTATCATCCTGCCTCCACCCTGTGTGACATTGGTTTCACTAAATGAGGACATGTGATAAAATGTTAAAGTTATTTCAGGAGATATACTTTCTCTGACTCTGTGCAAGGAGATATATCCAGTATCTCCTTGTGCAGCACTTTCTCCTTGGCCCTGCAATGGCAGCTGGACTGTTTCTGGGTGTAGTTTTGCCTCCTCAGATTGCCCTTTGATCGCCATTGGGCAGTATTCACTCTCCTGGATCTCTGGGGGTAAATACTTCAATGAAGTAAGATTTATTTGTCTATGGGTGTCAAGCAGGATCTTGGCCCAAAGTCACGGAAAAATACATGTCATGCTGATGATTGTAGCAAAACAAATAAAGCATTATAGCTGGTAATATAGGTATAAGATCTGCAGCATTAATGCTTTTTGTTGAGCTGTAAAAACAAAGTTGTATGGCCAAATAGCCACTAGGTGGAGGCACATGAAAGCAAACAGAGCATAAGAAGCAACAAAGAATTCTTTGGACTCTTCTGGCTTTCTTCACCCTGGTGCTGCTGCTCCACTTTTCTTCCCCCTCTTCTTGTTTAATCTCTTCAGCTCTCAAGAAACATTGCCAGCTCTGATTTTGCAATATGTATACTTTCTGCAATCATTCTGAGCATTTTGTTAAGGGCTTTTGCACAGACAATAGCTTTGGGAGAATACAGCAAAGGGACTAAATTCCTTTCCCCACAAAAACTGATGTGATGTAGCAGACGTGCCCCCTCTCCTATTAATATTCATAACAGTAGCAGAAGTGGAAGTAAAGCAGTATTACAAACAGGTAGGTTCAGTTAACATTTGGGGTTCTGCCTTCCTGTTGTCATGAAAAGCACAAACTGAACCACTTATAAAACATTGAAATCTGTCTCTGGTTTGGTTATATAAGATTTCTGGAACTGGAGATCAGTACTGTGTGGGTGTTAGCAGATAGCTTTCCCATTGACTAAACAGACAGAATTTAAACTGTTACCATACAGAAATTCAAAGTCAGGCTGCAAGACTACTTCTGTGACTTGTTGTGTTTAGTTGACCTGATCTTCCCTAAACATGGTTTTATACTAATGTTTTTCAATAACATTGTGTTCCTCTGTTAGGTTTCTTTCAAATAATGGTTTTCAGCTTAATTTTCTTCATGCATTGGTCTATAACTCCAGTGACCTTACAGGTCCAATGGTGTAGTAATTATTAGAGAACACAAAATGATTCCTGGAAAAGTGCTAGCAAAAATGAGCCAACTCATTAACATCTGTTGGTTCATTAACAGTTCCCAGAAATTGTCAGTGGTCTACATCAATAGCTTGAGTTATGGATTATAAAGTATCACAACTTCATGGGCTATATAATTACAATACTTTTAAACAAATCTGGCAACAGCTGACATCTCCCACATCACTGCTCAGCTTCCCCACCTCCCACACACTGGCCCCATTCTATGTAATGAGAACACAGGAAGCCTCCCATGTTCTGTGGGCTCCACCCTAGGATGCTTCTGGGGTGGAGCCAGGATGGAGACCTGCTGGAAGTAGCCCTGTATTATGCAATGAGCTCCATTGAACCCCGTCCTGGCTCCCTTCTGAAAGCATCCTAGGACGGAGCTGGAGCCCAAGGTCATGAAGTCTTATGATTCTATGAGACTAGTTGAGGTGACTGTGTAGTATCTGCTGGTGTACTTCCTGCCTACAAAGAGGCCTGGTGCAGCACATATTGCCTAGTGGGGTAAGCAAGCTTCACCTGTTTGCCAAGCACACAAAGAGGAATAATAATAATAACTTTATTCTTATATCCTACCACCATCTCCCTGAAGGTACTCGGGGTGGCTTACACCTGGCAAAAGGTGCCTAAAAACAGAACATTAAATAAACACAGAAGAAAATACAATAAGTAAAACACATATGCATATAAAACACCCACCAAAACTCAATAAAACTGCACTCATCATGATATCCTCATCTTTCCTACTTTCCACATGTTGACAGACTGCAACAATCTTGAGGAATGCTGGGAGTAGCAATCCAGCAACATCTGGAGAGCTTCAGCCCTGTTTAAACTCTAATCAAACAGTTTGTTGTTAAAATTTTGGCAGATATTTATTAATGTGTTCCAAGATGGAATGCTGAAAGATTTTTTTTAGAACTGGAATTTGATATTTGAGGAAGAAGTTGGACAGCATTCCTAGGACAAAGGTATAGTATTATTGATTCAAATTCGAGAAGAATCACATGAAACATGAAGCATTCCACTCTGGTCACTTTGCTTCAATTAAGCCCTTCCTGAACTCTGATGGTATTCAAGAGATGCAGTTCACATTATGTGCCATCTTGGAGACAATCCATATTCTATGATTTCCCTAGCTGGAGGTGAAATCCACCAGATACACAGGGAGGCATGTGAAAATGAAGCTTTCTGCATCATCCACCACCAATTCTTCTTTGCCTGGGTCCTCCAAAATATGAGTGCAATTTCCTTGAGGAAAAAAAAACCACAGAAGCAAATGAAAATTAAGCGAGTGTGACATCCTCCCTGTATCTCTCACCACCAAGCAGCATTCTTTACACATTAAAGAATGACACATGAAGAAGCAGAACATTCTCAGTTATCAGCCAAGCTTGGAATAAGAAAAGAAGACATCCATTTTTCTCTTAATGTTTCACTTGTGTAATGGTTTGGCATGCATGAACATGCCCGAGTTCAGAATGTGCAGCTATCAGTGTCATAAAAACAATTTCACTTAAATGCTCATAGTGGCTCATTTAATCTAGAGCCACATTTTTACAGTTGGAACAGTATGGTTTCCTAGTCCTGCATATAGTTCAGTTTTCACTGAATGACATCCCGTTGGTTACTCCTAGCTAGAGTACACCCATTTGATTAATTGTTGAATGATGAGTCAACACATAGTTGCATTCCATTGATTCAACAAGTCTCCGCCAGTCAGAAATAATAAGAAATAATAATAGGATTTAGTAGTTGTAGTTGTGGTGTGTTATTTATATAAGGAAAATGTATTTCTACCTTTTTATATTTATATTGTTTGAGAGAGCAAATAGCTTTTAAGCTGTTATTTATTAATGTTTTATTAGTATGTTTTAATTCTATGTAGTGATAATTGGTTATTGTTCTTTGTCATTTTGGGAAAGGGGGCAGGGTATAAATAAAGTTTATTATTATTATTATTATTATTATTATTATTATGTTGCTGTTGTTGTTGCTGCTGCTGCTGCTGCTGCTATTTCTGATGCTTTATATCCTTGCTTTATATGTATCTTTGTAGATTTTGTGTTAATGTTTTTCTGAATAAAAATATATTTTAAAAAAGAAATAATAAGAAGATTGAAGCTATTATCTGGCTTATCTGTGTATGTAGTGGACATGAGCTCTTAGAACACCCCACAAGTGGGGGGAAAGCTGGGGAAAACAGGGGTAACTGTCTTATCTCATTCCCTCCCATCTTTTCCCATCTTGTGGGATGGCCAACCATCCCACATCCTCACTGGGTAAATTTCCATCTTTTACCCCACTTTCTCCTACTTTTCTTCCTCCCCAGGGAAATACAAGAGAGACAGACTTCATCAGATGGGTGTTGGGCTCTGTTTCCACACATTATGGAAATGATGCCCCACAGAATCCCACCCAAAGTGTCCTTATGTCATGTGATGGCCTCTGTGGGATTCCTGTGGGGTTCTGTTTCTGAAGCACATTGAAGCAGAGCCCTAAACCCATCAGATGAAGTCTGTCTCTCTTGCAGTTTCCTGTCTCTTGCTGAAAAATGGTTACATCTATTATGTCTGGATCAGATGCACTCCTGGATCTAGGGGAGGTTTGTTGTAATGCTCAGACTAAATTCAAAGAATCTACCTCAGTTTTCAACTAGGTGTCTAGAAAGGCTGGAACAGTTAGCCTATGACTTTGGACAGGAAAAGAGCTCCTGAACAACAAGCCCTACATCTTTAAAGCGCCTGATGAATCTGCATTATTGCTTCGGAGACCCCAGACCTTTAAACACAAAGACAATCATCTCAAAGCAGAATACCTTCCATGTTTGCTTGAATTAGAATCTTCTTGTTGAAGAAATGATGACAAGAGGGAGCCAGTCTAGGGATGAGCAAAATTCAGTCCTCCAGTTCGTGGGGCTGCCCATCAACCCTTGCCAGCAGAAGCCACAGTGAAGAAGGCTGGGTGCCACAGGCCAACATGATCTGAAGGTCCACAATTTGCCCATTCCTGCTATCAATGAACCAAAGTTGTTTTCAATTCAATTTTGTTTTATGGTTTATATTATTGGGTTTTTTTTACTATTTGTAGGTAGTTTTAGTTTTTCTGAACTAAAAAAAATTTAAAAAAGAAACAGAACAACCCTGACTGCTTATCTAAATGTGAATAAAAATGGAGCTAGGTGTACCTAAGAGAGGAGGAGGAGAAAGAGCCCAGCATGGAAAAGTTGTTTTCGAATTAACTAGTTACATTAAATAAGATATTTCTCAGCTCGATATTCTGTTTTAGTTTATTCTTTTCTGGTAGGCCTATCCAGATTATTTTTAAATTATGGTTTTTAAAGCATTTGTCAATGGATTTTACATATGTATTAGTTTTGTATGCTCATTTAGTTGTGTTATTTTTCTCCATTGTTGCAGCTTGCACTTATTCCATTCCTATTATTTACAGCTTGGTCATGTTTACAACAGCTTACCGCCACTGGGATGACCTCAGTTTTATTGAGTTTGAGTTTATGCATATGATTTTTATTTTAGTGTATTTTATTTTGTGCTTCATTTTTATGTTTGTTTATAAGCACCTTGTGCCACCTGTAAGGCTGCTACGAGTCTCTTCAAGGAGATGGTGGCAGGATATAATAAGTTGTTGTTCTTGTTGTTTGCTGCCCCCCTGCCTTAACCCACAGGAAGGAGGGAAGAAATAAATATTATTTCATTGTTATTACCATTATAATGCCCTAAACACTATTCTAGTTACAGTGCTCAAAAATGTTATATTTTTAAACTCTGGTGCTTCTTTACATTGGGTTGATGTAGATTTTTTGGGCTGTATGGGCATGTTCTAAAAGCATTCTCTTTTTGGGTCATATAGCCTAAAAAACCTACAACAACCCAGAGATTCCAGGGATGAAAGCCTTCGACAATACTTCTTTACATTATTATTTTTTGTCATTTGTGTCTTGTAAGAGCAGCTTCAGAATGTGATAAGTCAAAAGGGTAGTCCTGTTGTTCCAGGTCTGTTAACTAGTTATCCGCTTGTTTGAACAAGCTACCTTTGTGCTTCAGCACGCATAATGATTTATTGTATTCCCTAACAAGTATAAAAGTGATGCTGTCTCTGTCTTGTGGCATTAAAACAGAAAGGAATTCTTTGAAGTTTCAGTCTCTGACTTTGACAACCAGCAGAAGAAGAGGGGGAGGAGCAGAGGCATCAGAGGTAAATAATGTAGCTTTTTGATACTGTATTTCAGGAATGCTTTTGATGGAGCAACTTTTGAAATATGCATGTGACACTAAAAACATTTTAAAATGCTTTCAAGCCATCAATAATTAAAAGCAGCAGAGCTATACAGAGAAAATGTTTCACTCTCCTTGATGTAATGCATTACTTGCTTTTCTCTGTGTGCAAATCGATATAACTTATAATAAGGGCTATTATCTGACTTTTAATCAGTTAGGACTGCAATCCTATACCCACTTATTTAGCACTAAGCTCACTGAATTCAGTGGGATTTACTTCTGAGTAAACAGGTACATGATTGTGCTTTAAGTCTATAAGAAAATATCCAGGAAAGGTGCCGTTTAAAAGCTCTTGAAGGAATTACATGGGTATTTTTTGTTTAGAAAAAGAAGAATCTTTTACTATTAATATTCACCAGAGACAAGGCACATTTACAAAACAAAAACAAAAACAAAAACAAAGGAAAAAAGAACCCCCTGTTCTGGGAATGATCCACACCGCTTGGTTGTATTTCAACCAAGCAATGACAACTTTAATTATCTTCATATAAAATAAAATGTATGAGTGGTTTGTCAATTTTCCAAAATGGTTTGAAACACAGAACGAATTACAAATGGGAAATTAAAACATGTTGAAATTTCTGCCTCCCTGCAAATTAGATTTAGGTAAGAAGAATCAATTAGAATAAAAAAAAGAGACACCTAGGAGATGGTACATTTCAGAATTAAATTATTCATTTATTTTTATTTATTATTTTATTATTTTATTTAGAAGTTTTATATACCGGTCTTCTCACCTCGAACGAGGGACTCAGGCCGGTTCACAACATGTGCTTAAATATAATAATATACAAAAACAACACAATGCATCATCATTACAGATTAAAATATAAATACAATAAAAACATCATCATCACATTACCCAAGCCAAGTCGTCAATACAGTCACAGTCACAGACACAGTTCATCATCCTCCTTCCATGTGGACGAAGGTTATAGATTCAGTCCTCAAATGCCACGTTCCAAAGCCAGGTCTTTATTAGTTTCCTAAAGGTCAGGAAGGAGGGAGCAGATCTAATCTCTAGTGGGAGGGAGTTCCAAAGCCAAGGAGCCACCACCGAGAAGGCCCTGTCCCTCGTCCCCACCAAACGTGATTGCGAAGGTGGTGGGACCGAGGGCAGGGCCCCTCCGGAAGATCTTAATAACCCTGATGGTTCATAGGGGAGAATCCGTTCAGACAGGTAAACTGGGCCGGAGTCGTTTAGGGCTTTATAGGTCAAAACCAGTACTTTGAATTGTGCACGGAAGCTAATCAGCAACCAGTGGAGCTGGCGTAACAGAGGGGTCGTATGATCTCTGTAACCCACTCCTGTTAGCAATCTGGCTGCCGCTCGTTGGACTAGTTGAAGCTTCTGGGCAATCTTCAGAGGCAACCCCACGTAGAGAGCGTTGCAGTAGTCTAGATGGGATGTAACCAGATCGTGGACCACTGTGGCCAAGTCAGACTTCCCAAGGTATGGGCGCAGCTGGCGCACAAGCTTTAATTGTGCAAAAGCTCTCCTGACCACCGCCGAGACCTGGGGTTCCAGGCTCAGCGATGAGTCCAGGATCACTCCCAAGCTGTGAACCTGCGCCTTTTGTTAGAACTGTGTTTTCTATAGAAGTGGAAATAATATTTTTAAAAAATAAATGTTGAAAAACATTTTTATTTAGTGTTAAATTTATTTATTTATTTAGTTATTTATTTGCTTAATTTATACCCCGCCTTTCTCACTCTCATAGGAGGACTCAAGGTGGCTTACAACTCCGGCAAGATTGTGCTTAGTCTGGAACCAAACTCCGGCAAGATTCATTGCCACTTAAAACATAGTCATAAAACCTATCCCAAAACTAAAATTGTTTAACTAAAAACAGTTAAACAATAAAACACATAGAATAATAACTGGTTAAAACATATCAAGTGCATGATTCCATTCATCTGTGATCATAATCCTTATTCAGACTGTGTTGAAACCATAATGATTAATTCTGCAGATGCTTGTGTAGAGAGCCATGTCTTTACCTTGAAAAACCCTGCTGAGTAAAATCCTGGACTGAATATTATCTTCCCATTTCATGATTTGTCTGCACAAAATTGCCATGTGGTTGGTCTGCATAAAAACAGATTTTTCTGCACAGATAATAATATGTGCAGGAAATGCCTGGGTTTTGTGCAGAAATTTCAGTTTCCTGTCCCGAAAATACTGTTTCCTACATAAAACAACCATGAATGAATTTTGCATGGCCAAAATTACTTATTACTTCATTTAAGAAGAATCTTAATGAAGAATCACATTCCTAATATTCAAGAACACTCATATTCAAATACTGATCACATCTACAGATTTATACCAGCTTTTGAGTCTGTATTTAGATTCCACTCACTCTTACACAGCTAATTTCACTCAAAGAATAAAAATTAAATTCAAAGTCATAGGCCTAATGTACACCATAACTCCAAAATGGAAAAAAAAGAAGTCAGAAAATCTAATCACAGTTTTTTATATTTCATATAATTTGGCGTGAATTCATATGGAAGGCTCATTCATTCAATGGTTTTTTGCTGGTAAGGGCTAACAATTGGATTTAAGTCATGGTCTACAGAAATTAGTCAAATTCATTTACAAGGTTATTTTAAGTTGATGAAGACACAGAAGTTTTCAAGAATTCAAATGCCAAATGAAGAGCCCATGGAGCATAAGAGACTGAATAGTCAAGGTTTCCTGGCATGTAATTACACTCACAGGGAAGGATGCACCCAAAAGATACTTGGCCATTGTACAGATGATCAAGGTGCCAAATATAGTACTGGATGTGATCAAAGCATGCTTTCAATCTTCAAAGACAAACTTTTTCACCAACAGAAGTATATATCTGATTTATTTTTTAGGGATTTTGGCAGTGAAAAGCCATATCAATATTCTGGTCAAAATCAACATAAAAATTACCAAAAAAAATAAGTAAATAAATATCCAGCTATGTTTAAATATATTGTCGAAGACTTTCATGGCCAGAATCACTAGGTTGTTGTAGGTTTTTCGGGCTGTATGGCCATGTTCTAGAAGCATTTTCTCCTGACGTTTCACCTGGATCCATGGCAGGCATTCTTAGAGGCTGTGCCTCTGAGGATACCTGCCATAGATGCAGGCAAAACGTCTAGAGAGAATGCTTCTAGAACATGGCCATACAGCCTGAAAAACCTACAACAACCCTATGTTAGACCTGCTGGGACCGCCCTACACAATTCCTCTCCCCTTACCTCTCTATTACCATAAACTTTCTGGCAAGTGGATGATAACAGTGCTGCAGGATATGGTGAGTAAATATGAGCTGTTCATAGCTGTCATTATCCACAATGCTCTGATATATCACCACAGCATTGTTGGAGCATTACATGACTTGTATAGCTAAATCTGAAAACAGAGCAGACATGTACACAGGAGGGAATTATCTCAAAATAAGCATCAGTGATAGTGAGGCCGGAATATTGTCTCTGAGATGCTAAGTGCTGCTGTTTTATTTTATAGAGGGAAAAAATGTCAGAAGACATATTTTACTGATCACAAAGCCCCCTTCGCTATGATGATGATGATGATAATAATAATAATAATAATAATAATAATAATAATAATCTCCTCAGCTGTTGCAAGAAAATCACACAGACAGACTACAAACAAAGACACTGGCCCAGATGATTCACTGGAACTTATGTCACAAGTACCACCTGCCAGCAGTAAAGAATTGGTGGGATCATAAACCCGCAAAGGTCATGGAAAATGAACATGCAAAAATACTGTGGGACTTTCGAATCCAGACTGTCTACCAAATAAATAAGTAAATAAATAACTAGCTAAGTTTTGGAACACAATACACCAGACATCACGATTGTGGAAAAGAAAAAAGTCTGGATTATTGATGTCGCCATACCAGGTGACAGTCGCATTGAGGAAAAACAACAGGAAAAACTCAGCCGCTATCAAGACCTCAAAATCGAACTGCAAAGACTCTGGTGGTCCCAGTGATCATTGGTGCACTGGGTGTCATGCCAAAAGATCTCAGCCGGCATTTGGAAACAATAAACATTGACAAAATCACGATCTTTCAACTGCAAAAGGCCACCTTACTTGGATCTGCACGCATCACACAGTCCTAGACGCTTGGGAAGTGTTCGACTTGTGATTTTGTGATACGAAATCCAGCATATAGATCTCGTTTGCTATGACATACTGTGCTTTTGTGTCAGTAAAATAATAATAAACTTTGTTTTATCGAAGGCTTTCATGGCTGGAATCACTAGGTTCTTGTGGGTTTTTTCGGGCTATAGAGCCATGTTCTAGAGGCATTTCTCCTGACGTTTCGCCTGCATCTATGGCAAGCATCCTCAGAGGTGTGAGGTCTGTTGGAAGTAGGAAAAATGGGTTTATATATCTGTGGAATGGCTGGGGTGGGGCAAGGAGCTCTTCCCTGCTGCACTTAGGTGTGAATGTTTAGCTGATCACCTTCATTAGCATTTGAAGGCCTGCCTGAGTCTGTTGAGTTCTTCTTCTCCGTGGCTCCAAAATCCAACAAATGCTACGTTCAGCAAAGGACAAGAGGGATCCTCTCACCTCTGCAGGAGTCTACCGTATACCATGCAGCTGTGGACAAGTCTACATAGGGACCACCAAACGCAGTGCCCAGACACGCATCAAGGAACATGAAAGGCACTGCAGACTACTTCAACCAGAGAAGTCAGCTGCATGGTATACGGTAGACTCCTGCAGAGGTGAGAGGATCCCTCTTGTCCTTTGCTGAACGTAGCATTTGTTGGATTTTGGAGCCACGGAGAAGAAGAACTCAACAGGTTCCTGGACCATCTTAACAGCATCCACCCAAACATCCAGTTCACCATGGAAAAAGAAAATGAAGGAAGACTGCCTTTTCTAGATGTCCTAGTCATCCGCAAACCAGATCAACAATTGGGTCACACCGTCTACAGAAAACCCACACACACAGATAGATATCTACATAAAAACTCCAACCATCACCCAAGTCAAAAAAGAAGCACCATTAAAGCCTTGGCAGACTGTGCAAAAAGAATCTGCGAACCCCACCTCCTCCAAGATGAACTGAACCACCTCAACTGGGCTCTCCAGGCCAATGGATACTCCACCTCAGACATCAGAAGAGCTGCAAGACCAAGAACAAGCCACGAGAGTAAAGATGAAGATCCACCCAGAGGAAAAGTGTTCCTGCCATACATCAAGGGAACCACTGATCGCATAGGGAAGCTGATGAAGAAACACAACATACAAACAATCTACAAACCCACCAAGAAAATCCAACAAATGCTACGTTCAGCAAAGGACAAGAGGGATCCTCTCACCTCTGCAGGAGTCTACCGTATACCATGCAGCTGTGGACAAGTCTACATAGGGACCACCAAACGCAGCGCCCAGACACGCATCAAGGAACATGAAAGGCACTGCAGACTACTTCAACCAGAGAAGTCAGCCATAGCAGAGCACCTGATGAACCAGCCTGGACACAGCATATTATTTGAGAACACAGAAATGCTGGACCACACCAGCAACCACCATGTCAGACTACACAGAGAAGCCATTGAAATCCACAAGCATGTGGACAATTTCAACAGAAAGGAAGAGACCATGAAAATGAACAAAATCTGGCTACCAGTATTAAAAAACTCTAAAATTATAACAGCTAAACAACAGAGAGGGAAAAAACCAGGCACAGATTAACACTTCCCAGCAACAGATTTTCCCAGACTCAGGCAGGCCTTCAAATGCTAATGAAGGTGATCAGCTAAACATTCACACCTAAGTGCAGCAGGGAAGAGCTCCTTGCCCCACCCCAGCCATTCCACAGATATATAAACCCATTTTTCCTACTTCCAACAGACCTCACACCTCTGAGGATGCTTGCCATAGATGCAGGCGAAACGTCAGGAGAAATGCCTCTAGAACATGGCTCTATAGCCCGAAAAAACCCACAAGAACCTAATAATAAACTTTATTTATACCCCGCCACCATCTCCCCGAGGCAGCTCTCATTCTGCTGCCTTGTGATTCTCTGGCACTGATAGCAGAAATATATTATATAATTTAGTGAAACCTTTAATATGTTCCTGTAGTCATATAACCCTGTATTGAGCCCATGCATTGACTGCTAGTTCAAGCTTTTTTGCTGCTTTAGGTGAAGGCATTTCTTTCAAATGTCCCAAGGACAGCCCAAATTAATTCTCTGTTTTCAGCTCTTTTTAAGGCAATCCAGTTTCTCTCCTCTCTTTCCAATTTTCTCTTTAACTTCTTTTCAATTATTGCTCACTGAGCTAGTTTTCAATGAATTCTGCAGGAGGGTGGGGAGAAGAGAAAGCAGAATATTCCACTTTCCTGTAGGTTCAGGTACAAGCAAACTGCTGTAGTCTCCTAACCTGTCTGACCTTTCTTGTTAATAACATTTGCTAATATAACCACACTCCAAAGTCCCTTAGCTCTGTAAATAATAATAATAATGATAATAATAATAACAACAACTTTATCAAATATAGTTAAAATATAACACACTAAAATACATAAACAACAGCATAAAAGAAATAAAAACAACATTATAACAGAAATAAGAGCAACCATCAAACCAACAACTAATGAACCTGTAATGATAGTCAATTTCTGGGCATGGGTGGGCAGACCGATGCAAATCAATTGTAACGATAGGGCTGATAGATAAAGTGCATAAGTCAAATGGCAGCATTAGTGATAGAGGGCAATGTTAGATGGAGCATTATAACTTTGAGTACAGAACCGTAGTAAAGTGTGAGGATGAAATTTTGGGTCCTGGTTGAGGCCAAGATTATCTGAGCGACTGTCTAGTCTAAAGCACAGTGGAACATCCATGTTTTTAGCTCTTTGCGGAAGATGGACAGGGTGGGTGCTATCCTAATTTCCCTGGAAAGGGAGTTCCAGAGCCGGGGGGTCACCACCGAGAAGGCCCTTTCTCTCGTCCCCACCAACCATGGAGCGAGAGAAGAACCTCCCCATATGATCTTAGAGATTGTGTATGTTTGTAAGGGAAGATGCGGTTGCGAAGATAGGCAGGTCCTGAACCATTTAAGACTTTATGTATATCTAAGTTTTCGCCTATGAAATGTTGGATCGTAGACAAGACTTTCTTAACACATAGAAGCTAACTGAGTTGGCAGTTAAATCTAACTCAAATACAGGCTTTGGAATATCATCCTTTTCTGCACCTAAGCATAGATCACTACCTGGAGGTTGCAGAGAACAAGCTGCCTGGGAGAGTTTTCTCACCTCTCTGTCTCACAGCATCAGCTCTCAGGTGGCTAGCTCACTCTGCCAGCCTGGCCCTGAGCAATGCAGACAGGTGCTAAATTTTCATCCTTGTACAAAGCATATCCTGTGTCACATCATAATCCTGACTGAAATGTTACAGAAGGTATTATATACCTAAAATATAGGAAACTTTTGTTTTTCCCATTTTTCAAAGAGAAGGCCAGCATCTCTGAAGCTTTGCATGGGTCTATGGAAATCTTTTTTTAGAGTCCGGGAAATGGGACACATGACTTAACTATATCATCTGAACATGGAGTGTCCATTTGCTGTAACCTTGACATGTTTTTTTAAATGTCACATCCCCATGTGAGCTAAAGAAGAACTGCATGGAATTTAGTTTATCATGCTGCTAATTGCAAAGACAGAGTGCATCGAGTCACTGCCTTTCAATTGCACTGGCCCTATTAAATAATTCAGAGCATAAAGCATAACTTAATGCTTTTATTTTGCCAAAAGAAAATGATTTATTTGCCATGGAGATCATTTTATACTCATCTCCCCTAGTTCCCTGCTTTCGGCCTTTCCAGTAACATAAAGCACTTATCAAATTAGAATTCTTCGGAAGCAGAATGGCACAGACCAGACTATATTTAGCATCAACAACCCAAAAGCAGCTGAATCAGCTGACTGGAAGCTGCTGCTACCCTGGTGTGCAGCTTTGGTTTAGACAGCACATATTCAGTGCTGGAAATCAAGGAGAACGGACAGCGCAGGAGAGACGCTGCAGAACCCGGAGGCTTAGAAGCAGTTGATCTGTACCTGAACAGACACCCTGAGGTAAGATAAGAACAGGGCATTCCAACGGGAAAGGTATCCAGCTACATTGCGGAGATTGGATTTTAGAGCTCTAAAGAGGGTAAATGAAATAGGTTTTGTATAGGCCAGAAATGCCAGTTTAGCACTTGTCACTTTTGTGATAAAGGAAACCTGCCAGCACTGGGAAGCAGCAGAGGGCATCCATGCCAGAACTGCTGAGCAGATGGCCTCAAGGCTGGAGCAATAGTACTGGACTGTGAGATTTCTCTCCCTGTACCATTTGAGTGTCAGTCCTGTCGGTATTAGAGAAGGTTACCTACACATTGTTACATCCAGTAAGCTTAAGGATTCAGAGTGTAAAGATCAGCTATATCTAAGTTTCCTCAGGGTTGAGCATAGGCACATTGCTTTTGAACTGAAATTGAATGTATTGTGTCTTTCTTCCTAGAGATCTGCACTCAGACTCCTTATCCTGATCCTCGTCTGTCCAAGACAAGAGCTATTTCATTATTAGGCCATGTTTCTTTGACAGCTTCTGCCCATTCCCATCAAACCCTCTCACCAGCTTTGCTTCCTCACCTGCTATGGAGTGAAGTTAGAGAGCTTCGGATGAGGGAGAGGAGGCAAAGAAGGTGCATGGAGGAAATGGTGGATGAAAGGGCTGTGAATGTACATGGACCCTGACTGAATCACCAGCTAGGAAAGACTTGTGTTTCAGATCCTCTTGTCAGCCCGAGTCTATAGGATTCAATGGGCCCATGATTGGACCTAGGGAGCTTTCTGTGTCCTTTTTCTCAAAACATTTAAATCACAAAGTCCAGTCTATGAAGGAGTCTTAACGTTTTGTAAAAAAATGAGCCCTGAAGACTGCTTTACAAATGAGCTTTTCTTTTCTGTAAAGTGTAGGCAATGAGCAGCATGCAGCAAGGTTGCTTTGGTAGTTATTTTTTTGTAAAGGAAAGAATGTTGCAGAAGAAGGAGCAGGAACCTGAAGCATATTTATCCTTTTACTAACCAGGAGAAGAAGGAATGTTCATTTCTGAGATGCATCTACAAATAAACTTAAAGCTGGTATAAATTTATTTCTGGTGCTGAGATCCTACACCCTACTGTCAGAGCACAAATCTTTCTCCCCATATGTATAAAAGGTAGGGGAGTCCTGTTCTCTTTGCCCAACTACTTTCTCAATGGTGCAAAAACAACTAAGGGGTTGATGGATACGTTTTTCCCCCAACCACTAAACAACTGCATAGTGCAACTAGACTCATCCTAGCTCTTCTTGAGCACCAAGATGAGAAACAGCAATCTTTGCTCTAGGAATAATCCACTTCCTTTTTCTTCCGTGTTCAAGAGCCAGTGGTATAAACCCTAGTGCCCTCTGCAACAGATAACTCACCAGAGGGAGACAATTATTCCCAGAGCAAAGATTGCTGTTTCTCATCTTGGTGCTCAAGAAGAGCTAGGATGAGTCTAGTTGCACTATTGGCTTGTGGTGGGGTGGCAATCTTGTAGAAGGAGGTACTGGAACCCCATTCTGCAAGTTCTGACCCATTATAAGTTATGCTTGCAAGCTTCACCACAAGATTCTAGCCATGGATTCCCTTGGATGATCTCATAAACTGTTGGTTGGTGAGACCTCTTGGGATTATCTTCTCAATCATTCATCTACTTGAAATTGGCACTGTATGCTTCAGTTTTTTGCTCATTGCATCTCCTTTTTAAAATTTACTTGCTCGATAAAGAGATCTGGAGTTCTTGAAAATCTTTTTCACGACCTCCTGGTTGTCTTACCGATAATATCACCCTGATATCAATTTTGGCATTTGCTATGCTAGGATGATTACAAATTGTGAAATTTCAGCAGCATATTTTCAACCCATTCATGTTGGCTAATGATATCCTGCATATTTCTTACAGAAATGGCTCCCCGAATAAGACTGAACTTAACAAAACCTCTTCCAACCATCACTGAAGCATTTGAGGATATCTTGGAAGATATAACAATTACCACAAAAGGATTTGGAAATGTTTATATGAATCCAGAATCTTTCTGCCAGCTAGCAAGATCTTCCTTTCCAGTGCTTCCAGAAAGTAAATATAAGGTTCCAGAAGTTGATAAACTTGGGATGCTGCATAATAGTAATAAAGTCTTAAATATTTCTGAGACATCCAAAATGGTTCCCATGTACACCCTTCCTAATATGACGTCATTAGAAAAAAAAAAGCTTCATTCTTGATTGTCTCAAAACCTACTCCAGCTCAATTGCTGATCCATTAGAAGAGCTATGCACTGAAGCTCAGAAGATCCCTCAGTGGAGAAGCCATAACGGCCATGAAAACACTGATACTGAGTGTTTAAAGCACCACTTCCATGGTACCCATCCATTTTCAGTTCAAGAAAAAATGCTAGAGAAGCAAAATGTTGTCAACTTCTTCCCCAGACTTCCCTCCCCAAGGCCACCTCAGAGAGATGACAGCTGTTCAGAGCAAAAAGTTTTGAAAAACCAAGGCAGGATGCAGACTCCAGCCCGCCGTCCCAATATGAAAGGAAACAACCTTCTCAGAGTTAATGGTAAATCAGTCTGGTTGCACCCACCCACAGAAACACCCCTGGGCTCCAAGGTTGTGAGATCTTCACAAAGAGGGCAGATGTTAAAGACAGCAGCTTTTCCTGAAGGAGATCAATTGAAGTATATTATGTGTAGTCAAAATAGGAAGGGAGAGGAAAGTAATGAAGAAGGCCATGGGAGGTATTTCCACATTGGACAAAGAGCTACTACATTTGACTGGATTTCAGAATACCAGAGTGCTTGGAAAGCAGCAAAGGTGAGAGCTTGTCTGCTCCCTGCCATTGCAGAATCCTGAATTGTTCTTGAAGTTGAAGAAAATGAGGCTAGCATTTCTCTCCTTCTTCTACTTCTTCAAGAGCATTCTATAGGAAGGCGTATGTGTAAGTAGTTTTTTTGCTGGCACAGAATGTTTGTTTACAGTAAATGTATGCGGCAGACTGTGGCGTGCCAATGATGACCTTGAAAACGTGTCGAGTTCCAGAGAATTGAGCAATGAGAACAAAAGGTAGCGCTTCATGGAGAACACATCTCAGGCTCAAATAGCTTTGACATTCCTATAATGTGTTTTGAAAATGACTGTTCATTCTGTAACCCATTCTGTCTTTGGGCTGTGTGAATAGAGGCAAGCAGAAGAACGCCTTGAACTAAGCCAAAGACTATGAACGGAAGTCAGTTCAGATCTCAGCTATAAAGTCTTATAGAAAAATGTCTTGACAACCAGATTTTAAGTTCTATGTGGGTCAGTCTGCCACATGAGCCTAGATGTGCAAGCATTTGAAAAACTCATCTCCTGAAAAAAGGACAGAAATTCTTTGGGCTGCCTTGCTGCTTTGGTTTACCAGGAAAAATAATATATGGGCAGACAAGCTGCTGCATAAATGTGGGTACAACTAGCTATTAATCTCTATCCCTTCCCCCTATCCTTGTTTTTCATGGTATCTTTTTAGAAGGGCATTGCGCCCTCCCCTCAGGTGTAACTTACTAATAGGAAGTAAACGCAGAAAAGCTCAAAGAGTCCTTCGGAAAAATCTTCTGCTCCTTCATAAGTAAGATCTGCAAAGTCATATAAACCTTTGTGATTTGTTTATTGCTGATACTAATGAAACAACTTTTTTTCTTTCCTGTAGTGAGGTTGTTTTACAAAAATAAGGATTTTGGGAAGAATACAGTACTTTCCTCATTGCACTGAAGCAAATAAATAGACTTTTCCCTTTCTATTCAGAAGGGAAAGTCCTAATGATCAATCTAGTAAAAGAAGTAGGTAATTGGGTTTGCCACTTTTTGGTGTGTCTAGCTATAAGAGGTGACATTCAGGGAAACTTCCGGGTTTTTGTTTTTGACACTGGTGTGTCAAGTGTTGTGTTTAATACCATATATGTCTATCAATATAAAACCAGTGAACAGAAACTGTGACTGAATTAATTATGAAGATTAAACACCTTGTCTGGAATGCAATGCTAATTTTCCTCACATAAACAAATGGGAGGAGGAATCAAGTTGGCTGTATTTGTACTGTATCTTCTTGCTGCTTGTCTAGTGTTATTGTTTTGTATTAATTTTGTAGGTCACTTTTAATGCAATCTAAAAACGATTTTGCATTTTTAGTGATTTTAGCAATGTAGATGGTGGTATGCTATATATTTTAAAAGCATGTTATCCCCCTTCCTTCATTAATGTTCTTATGTATTTGTGACATCTAACAAATTGAGCGAGTGCACGCAGGACTTGCATGTATGGCATGTACCTGCAGTCAAAAATTGAATATCTGAGTGTTTACTTGAAGAAGTTGGAATAAAAACTTATGAATTTGTTGGGTTTCAAATGGCCTAACAGGAACTGTTATCATTTTCTTCTGTTGATTCTTGCTACAGATAAATTGACAAATTCTTCTTCTAGACCAGTGGTCCTCAACCTTTTTTTGACCAGGGACCACTTGACCAAGGACCACTTTGACTAGGGACCACTCTTCAACATTAGAACCAAAAGGGTTATGAATCAGTTTTTGGTCAACGTTCGATTTGGTTTGGCTATTTGAGTGCAGGTTCAGAATATTGCCTTGGATAGATTGCATCAGCTCTAGTTTCTAATACAGAACATATGCCATCCAGTAGTCATCATCTGCTCTCCCACAGAAACCCATATTTAATAAGCTTCAGCACTATAAGCTTTCATGACACCAGTTGCTCTTGTTGCAATGGTGTAGAAACAGTGAGGCTGCGGATCATATTTTAGTTCTTGTGGACCACTGTTCTAGGCCCTGTTTTTTAAAGAACCACAATGGAGCAGGAGGATTTGAAATAGTTGGCAACTTCTGTCTCAGTATTTTGGAAGAGATATTCATAAACTGTGCCATGTGAACCTTGTCTTAAAATGAAATGGAGATGTTCGGTTTCCAACAACCTACATACAGAGGGATAGAAAAGAAAAACACCAAGTGAAGCTTGGGCTAGTTCTGTTTCAATCCAAATATATGTGTGTAAGTAAATTTAACCACTGGGGTTGCCAGTTTATGTTTGCATGACATGGGTTTGTTGGGCAGACACTAAATCTCTGAAAATTAGACATGGAATGGAAGACATTGAACACCCCTTCCCATTTTCATGGAATCTCTGTGGGGTTTACCCAGCACTTGTTCACCAGATAGGAGGTTCTGTCTAAATCTCAGCTATTAACAATTGTGGATACTTCCACACAGGCCCGTAGCCAGGATTTCGTTTCGGGGGGGGGGGGGCTGAATTTTTTTTCAGGGGGGGTTCGGGGGGCTGAGTTTCGGGGGGGGGGGCTGAGTCTGAGTGAAAGAGGGTCTAGCCTAGCAAACCTTTTGTATCATTACCCCAATACCCCCATGCATATGGGATATATTGAGTATGGTGATCAGTTCATGATATGAATAAACATAAGTTTAAATAATGCACCAATAAGGCCTTTTCGCGAACCACCATGAAAATGGGGGGGGGGGCTGAAGCCCCCCGAGCCCCCCCCCCCCCGGCTGCTTCCACAAATCTCATGGTTACTACAAGGGTGAAGGCTTTCTCTGGTCTCCACCTCTGCCATCAATGTAAGGGCTACCTCCTGTGCTACTGTTGTGGACCCAATTTTGTGGACCTCCTAGATATTCCCAACATAACTATGTGAGATATTGCTCAGCCTATAATTCTATGGCTCTCCTGCCATCACAGACATGTCTGAATTAAAGTTTCATAACATATAGTACTCCAAGAGGCCAAGAGAATATGAGAACAAATGCAATATTTTATTAACAAGAATTGAACATAACCAAAGCGATTGATTATTTAAAACATACCTCACACACTTTTCTTCTTGCTAACTTGGGCCTTTAAACACCAGTTATTAATTCCTAAACTTAACTGACAAACACTCCTTACTCTAATTACTTTTTTTGCTCACTCTTTTCTTACTTCTAACTAGACTAACTATATCAACTACCATCCACTAACCTTATTCCCTCAGACATTCCACCAACTGCTACTTTCTTCCAACATTATATTCTCCCACCTTCCACTTTGTATGAAAAGATTATTCTCATATACAGCACATACACAATCAAATTAACTTAATATATGTATTAAATTAAACAATATTTTATATCAAGGATCCATACCATGACAATTCCACTGTAGTCTCGATAGTCCATTTTTCTACACTGCACAATTAACACATGAATATATTACAGTAGAATTGGCACCATGACACCATTACCATGACTCCATGCATGGAATCATGGGATTTGTAGTTTGGTGAGGCACCAACACTATTGGGCAGGGAACACAAAATGCCTTGTAAAGGTACAACTCTCATGATTCTGTAGCACTGAGCTACAGATGTTGAATGGTATTAATTCTACAGTGTAGATGTGCATAGGAAGGCAAAACCAAACAACTTAGGATGCTTGTCTTTTCAGCTCTGCCATTGGCAAATGCTACTTGATTGAGGCTAGCTGCACACTGTTGAGCTAATGCAGTTGACACCATTTTAATTATTGGAGTTCTGTGCACTCT
The DNA here is from genome assembly GCF_037176765.1 of Anolis sagrei. Lineage (NCBI taxonomy): Eukaryota > Metazoa > Chordata > Lepidosauria > Squamata > Anolidae > Anolis > Anolis sagrei. The sequence continues at coordinate 87,434,918 of NC_090022.1, forward strand.
TTAGCACAGAAGACTGAAGATCTTGTAAAATTATAACTCCTAGAATTTGATTGCATTGAGCCATGGCTGTTAAAGTGGTATCAAACTGTATTAATTCTAGTGTTGATGCTGTTTGAGTTGCAAAAGCCTTTGCTATTATATAAAAATGTGGCCAGCAACAACAAATAACTGTTATATATGTTTTAGTGAATCAAAAGCTTGATAGTCAATGACTTGGATATTTTTATCTCCTTTCATGGGGCCATGCCTTCCAGTAGTCTACAATGGCCTTGTTATTGACTAACAACAACAACAACAACAACTTTATTTATACCCCTCCACCATCTCCCCAAGGGGACTTGGGATGACTTACATGAGGCCAAGCCCTGCAATACAACAATGCAAATGTACAACATAAGAATGCAACAATAAAATATAAAGTATAAAAATAAAATGCAAGAAACATTATAAATAAGGTTCATTTAGAACCTATAAGAACACCCAGCATTGTAAAATAATTACATTGTGCTTTGGAGAAGCTTGAAAGGTATCTTATGAAACAGAGCATTATTATGTAATCTAATCTAATAACAGATTGCTTAAATGCCTATTTTAATGAATTTGAATGATTTCATAGATAAAGTTAAAAAGCAAGGTCAGTTCCAACTAATCATGCTTGCACAGGCTTTGGGGATAGAAAACTGATAACCAAAGCAGTTACATGGTCCAAATATTTAAATGTCTTTCTATGTACGTAGGAAAAGCACACTTTGCATTATTATCTGCAATATTCATGTCTTTCTGAGCTGTCTGGGGGATTCTGCCATGGTAAAAATAAAACGAATGTTATGCTCTAAAGCATCAACCTACACAAAGCTAATTAGGAGTAAGTGCCATAGAAACCAGTATGACGTACTTCCAAGTAAACTTGCACTGGGTTACTAGCAAATAAGCTTCTGACAGAAAACCATGTTTGCAAGTCTAGGAGGAAAAATTCTCTCGAGAAATGCTGATAAATATCCTGATAAATAAATCAGGAAATCAGCATATATGGCAACAAAAGAGAGCTAGAACCCTTCAGTGCAGCTTGACTTACAGAAGTTTCACCCCATATACCTTCCCACCACACCATGCATCCTAGACTGTAGGACTGCTGACTGCCATCCTAAACTTCCACTTGTCCCCATATAGGTATGCTCATGGGGAAATTGTGAAAACTCAAATGGGGGGGGGGGGCATTGGTATGTATATGTATTTGGAAACTAAGATGGGAACATGAGACCAGAATCATAATGAGATCCAGCATAGCATGATTCAACTCCATGGAAATGCAAAGGGAACCATAGAGTCAAATACTGACACAATTGTCTGATTTCAGAAATGTAAAGCCCTAACAGCATTTAGCTCAAATTTCATAAATGTAGCTAGGAATGTCATTTGTTCCGGAAAACCAGAAAAAACCCAGATAGAAGGCAGTATAAGATGTATTGACCAGATGAGTCGGCAACTCCTGAATTCCTCCTCCATTGAATAGTATCACAGGGATGCAGGATAAAAGGAAGCAGTAATGCCACAACAATGCCTCAACTAGCTTCTTTAAGCCACTACTGGTGATCCACTCCTCATTCAACTCCTCCTACTCCATTTCCTCTTCCTTAACCCATCTCCTGCCCAGCCAAAATTGCCATCCCCTCATTCCCAAGACAACCCAGCCACATTTCAATCTTGCTCCCATCAAATCCAACCATTACTTCCGCTTCACCTTCTACCCTCTATCTCCCACCCAGCCAAATTGCTACCTTCTTACTCTCAAGAAAACCAAATAATGTTTTAAACCTGCTCCCCATAAATCCAAATTAACTGCTAGGATTTGAGAGGCTGTTATAGGGTAACTTTAACCATAGCCATTGTAATCGTCCATGGTTTGAAAACAAAGATTGTGTGCTCTAGCTACCAGAAGTGGCTAGGAATCTGTTGCACAGAAACCCTTTCACAAAATCAGGTCTTGCATTCTCCACTAGTTCCTTTTTCTTTCAAAGGGATTTCTGTGTCATATATCCATTTCAGAACCATGATATCTAACAGAAGATCATCCACTTAAGTGGAAACTGGAGAACTACTTGAGCCATCAGATCAAATCCTAACCTGATTTTGAATATCCTTCCCAGAACTCGGGAAAGTTATCTTCTTGAAGTACAACTTTGAATCTCTCAAATGGGAGATTCTCAGAGTTATAGATCACACAAATAGTATTTCCAAACTGTAATCTCTTCAATTTCTAAAATCATTTGTCATGTAGCATTCTAAAAGTTTTGTAAAAAAACAACAACAAACCTCTCCTTGAATACATTGAACACAATGACGGGCTGTTTGGATGAAAGTGAATACAGTATTATAATTATGTAGCTCAGACCCAACCACCAGCAGATCAATGACTAATTTGGCTTTTTATTTTCCATTATATCACCCATTCAGGAATTTGTAAAAACTATGCTTAGCATGTCTGCTGTGATTCTTAGCTCTATATACAATTGATTAAACCAATTGAATCAGCTGCTGAATAATACACATCAACATTTACTCAAAAATAAATAAATAAATAAATCTTTATTTATATTCCACCCTATCTCCCCTGCGGGACTCAAGGCGGATTCCAACAAACAAAAAGGTAAACATTCAATGCCTCAATAACAGTAAATATAAATATAAAAATGCAAGATAACCCCACATAAAGAGCAACTTAAGCATAACCACTATAATTGAAGGTTGAGATAATGTGCATAGATGGCCAAAGTTGTTGAATGGGCTAATGTGAGCTAACAAGGCCCAACTGCATTTATACTATCCAATCTGCAGTCTGGTAGTAGTTACTCTCAAAGAATTAAGTCAACTATGACTGGGACTAACACTTGAATTCAGGACTTACTCTGATAACTGTGTGTGCTTGGAGAGTTGATACAAATAAACATTTAAAAACTGCAGTGACTGAAATGACATTTCTGCACAGCAGAGAATGAAAAGGAGATATGGGAGAAGACGATCCAAAGGAATCTGCTGGTGGCAAGAGAGATCTCAAAAGGATAAATGGAAATGCTGCTGCTATGTCTAAGGGCCCTTCCAGACACGTCATTATCCCAGGAGCATCTGCTTTTTAAAAACATGGATGTTCCTGGGGGCCCATCTACACCCCCCCCCCCAGAAAATATGCGCTTTCAGGGGTGAGTGTAAAGATGTTCTCCCAGGACTTTCCAAGAGAACACCGGGACACTGTAGCCCCCTCCCCAAAAGCCCTCCCAAACAGCGTAAAAAACCAAAAGTACTTACCCCGCCTCCATGAGATGCCAGCTGGAGCTCTCCTGGCACATACAAATGACGCATCAGGAGAAAGCGGGGGCAGGAGTGATTTCCCCCCCCCCCCTTCTCATGGCGTGTCATTTCTACGCACCTGGAGAACTCCGGCAGCCATCTCATGGAGGTGGGATAAGTACTTTTGTTTTTTAAAGGACTTTTGGGTGTTTGGGGGAAGGGGGTTGGTATTCTCACTGTTTTCCAGCTAATTTAGCCTGGAAAGCTGTGGGAATATTGTCTGCACTGCAGTCCAGACACCGGAAGTAGTGGGTAGTGGAATAAACCAACTATCAAATTAATTAACCACAAACCAGGGTTTTCCTGGTTTGTAGCGGACTGATTCAGCTTTGTCCAGGACATTGTCTGGGCAGCCTTTTTATTTCAGAAGTTTCTGCAATAAAGTGGCTGTCTGGATGTGCCCTAAATCTGAATCCAGATTGTTCAAAGAATGGTGTGAATCAAGCTGATATTCCTAATTAGTGTTAAACCTTCTGAATAAATAAGATTCAGACACGTAGCCTTATGCATCACCAGCAATGCAATATTATTTAAACCATCAAAGATGAAAGTAACAGCACTATGTAACAAGATTTTTGTTCCTGGGTTATAAATGCCATTTTCTAATTGGCTCTATCATAAAAACATGGGGGGAAATTAAACTAAAAAATCTTTGTTTTTGCAGGACATCTTTCTTCTTCTTCTTCTTCTTCTTTACATAGTTTGTGGCAGCCACAGATATGAAGCTTCTGAAGTATAACTACTTTCAAAGTACGTACTGTACTGCACAATTAAATAGGAAGTAACACTTTCAAACAAAGAACATATTTTTTTCACATTTTTTTTACACAGTGTAATTTGTACAGCTAAATCTCCAAATTTGTGAGTTTAACCTCTATGAATTTGATTATTCACAAACTATATAGGGATAAATTTGGAGTTTTCATCTTTCTGTTTTCTTCCTTTTGATATATTGAAATATTATTGTGTGTTACTGAGATCTTTTTTTAATATAATAACGCTATTTAAAAACATTAAAAGGAGGGATGGTGTGCATGCACACACAGAGTTCAGGAAATCCACTTTAATTCTAAATATGAGTTTTGTCAGATGCAGACCTCAATCCAACTAAACCGCACAAACTACACGAGTCCATTTGCAAATGAAGACATTGCAAACCTGAAAGAAAAACGCAGCTCCAGGACAACCAATTTGAAGAACAGTTGCAGGCTCTGGAATGTATGCTTCGACAAGGACTGACTGAAAATTTTGTAGTTGCCTGAGGGCTTTTAGACAGGCTTCAGCAATTAATTTTCTGATAGAAAATCTACATTGATTCCTTGTGTCTATGCACACCAATTTTGCCACCTCGTGGTAGTTTAGCATTTTGCACGTCACAACTATATTCATTTGTTACTAATATAGAGACATACCTTAGTTAGCTAAGCCTCTGGCATATAAGCTCCTTTTAAAGATTTTTTTTTATTACAAATGCTCAGTCCTCCCTTTCCTCTTCTTCCCCAGTTTAATTAGGTCTATTTAGGGCCCTTCTAGACACATCCTATATCCCAGGATCTGATCCCAGGTTTTCTGTTTATCCTGATTATCTGGCAGTGTGGACTCATATAATCCAGTTTAAAGCAGAAACCCTGGGATCGGATCCTGGGATATAGGGTCTGTCTGGTAGGGCCCTTAGTTAGCATTGGGAGGGTGGAGAAGAGTTGGATAATTAGCTGTCCCTTGATTCTACATTCAGCAAAGGACAAGAGGGATCCTCTCACCTCTGCAGGAGTCTACCATATACCATGCAACTGTGGACAAGTCTACATAGGGACCATCAAACACAGCATTGCCCAAACACAAATCAAGGAACATGAAATGCACTGCAGACTACTTCAACCCGAGAAGTCAGATATAGCAGAGCCCTTGTTGAACCAACCTGGACACAGCATATTATTTGAGAACACAGAAATGCTGGACCACTCTCACAACCACCATGTCAGGCTACACAGAGAAGGCATTGAAATCCACAAGCATGTGGACAATTTCAACAGAAAGGAAGAAACCATGAACATGAACAAAATCTGGCTACCAGTATTTAAAAAAATCATAACAGTGAATAAAGACAGGGGAGCTCCAAACAAGAAACAATCAGGGATAGCTAATCACCTTTCAACAAAGGATGCCCCCAAGCAGTAAGAAGCCACACCTTGAAAACTGCTAGGCCATTAAATGCTAATCAAGGTGGCCAATTGAAATGGTCACACCTGCCTCCAACAGACAGCGTTCTTTCCACCCTGGACATTCCACAGATATATAAACTCCATTTTCTAAGTTCACAACCTCTGAGGATGCCTGCCATATATGGAGGTGAAACATCAAGCGAGAATGCTTCTGGAACATGACCATACAGCCTGAAAAATTTACAGCAACCCGATGCCTAAAATGACAGGAAGGGGAGCCTGGGACCCCTCCCCCTCACCTCATAATGGGCCGGATAGGGTGCTTTCTTAACCCAGTTACTGAAACCCAGTCTCCCTTGAAGGGGAAAAAAGAAAAGGATCCCAGGAACGGAAAGGGGAGCCTCGTAAGTTCCCCATTGCAACAAATATATTTCTACAATAGTTCATTTGTAAATATGTGCATCAATTTGCTGATATTCATGCATCTGTAATAGAGCTATCCTATGATTTAAACAGCAGAGTTTAAGTGTCACCATTATTTGTTTATTTCCAGAGGAAAATAAGGGGCACTTGTGGAATTTTCTACCCCACAAGCCAAAATAACTTGACTGGCCTTAGTCTGATGCATTCATTTAGATGGGTACCATTTGCTATTTTGCCCCAAGCAACAAAATGCCATTGGACAGTTGCAATCTATGCCTTCATTCAATTGCCATGTTTGAAAAGTAAAAATAAAATGTGAAACAACTAAACTGTTTATTCATTAGAAATATGGGAGTCCCCGGTGACGCAGTGGGTTAAACCCCTGTGCTGGCAGGACTGAAAACCGACTGCTTGCAGGTTCAAATCCAGGGAGAGGCGGATGAGCTCCCTCTATCAACTCCAGCTTCTCATGCGGGGACCTGAGAGAAGCCTCCCACAAGGATGATAAAAACATCAAATCATCCAGGCGTCCCCTGGGCAACGTCCTTGCAGAGGGCCAATTCTCTCACACCAGAAGCGACTTGCAGTATCTCAAGTCGCTCCTGACACGACAAAAAAAAAATAGAAATATGGCATGCGTTTCCATAACACCAAAAGCTATTTTTCCAAGACGATGAAACTTTGCCAGCTGAAGCCCATCACAGGTGCAAAGAATAGTTTACACTTGCATCTCTGTTCAGGATATATTTTTTCAATACACTACTGTGGTCTAATTAATTCAAAATTAATTATTGCCAAGCTAAATAAAATCCCTGGTCTTACAAGGAGGTGATCTTATTCATGCATTTTGATGTACAAGCAAAAACAATTAGAAAGGGAATTTAACAAGGCAGCTTCTTAATGTTACTGCTAAAAGGTTAAGCACGAATAGTTCATTAAAAATATTAAAGCTCTATGATTCTGCTTAGAAAGGACAAGAGTCCACCTACCTCAGTAGCAGCTAATGAAGACAAAACACTCCTGAACTAGATTTGGAATAAGATTCTACAAACAGCATCATCGTTGTTGTTGTTGTTGTTGTTATTAAAGAATGGCTGGTCCTCCACCATCTGATTCCAGTTCCTAAATGAAACTCAGCTATCAAACATACATTTCACTAGAGATGCAAGGAATTGTGTGGAGAACCTTCTGTGCTTATCACATTTAGCTTCATATATACATTTTGGCTTATGATTTATAGTATAAATGACATACTTTTTACACAAAGTGTTGTCTTTATGGTGACTGAATATAGTGACCTTAGAATATTCATTTTGCTACTGTTGATTGGCCTTTGATGTTGAGTTTTCCAAAACATCTTTATTAATAATGCAAGGTCAGTATCCAACCAGGGTTGAAATAATTTTAAATGTCACTGATTTCAAGTGAAAAAAAGAAGTTATTTATTAAACTTTACGATGGATTAATCTCTAAATGCTTTACTTTTCCTACTTGCAAATTCACACTCTGCATATTGTCCATAACTAGTTCATTTTAGCTCAGTCTTGATGCATATTTAAAAACATTAGCAAAAAAAAAAAGAAAAGAAAAAGAAAAGGAAAGCGAACAGAAGTGTGTCACATAAACCTGAATTAATAGGTTATCATTTTCAGAATCATTTTTTTTTACTTTTGCTTTCAGCTAAATTGGTGCAGATAAGTTAGTTGCTATGTCTATTGTCTAATGCAAGAAATTGCTTAAATGTTTTTGAGAACTGTTTTAAGTTACAATCTTTAACTGAGAACAATTGCTGGGAGAAACAGACTATATGTTACCAAATAAACTTGTGAGCCAATACGGTTTATTAATTTAGTCTAATTCAAAAGAATCACACTGAAGGAATCAAAGGAGTAGACACATTATGTCTATTAGTTACAGCATGAAAGGAAACGAGAGATTGAAAAAAAATGCGGCAGCACCTTTAAAGCCTCACCTGGAGTGCCGTGCCTGATTCTAGGCACAATTCAAGGTTGATGTGTCCGGAGAAGGGTGAATAAAATGATTAAAGATTTGAAACCTAAATCCTATGGGGAACAGCAGAGGGAGCTAGGTATGTTTAGCTTGGCAAAAAGAAGGCTGAGAAGGGATCCAATAGCCATGTTTAAATGTTTGGAAGGATGTCACATTGAGGAGGGACAAGCTTGTTTTCTGCTGCTCTGGGTATCAGGACACAGAATGGGTTCAAAGTACAGTATTTTTCCCCAAACATGCTTCGCCCTGTGGATGGGGCTGGCGGTGTCGGGCGATGCAGGGTGTGGGGCAACAGGTTCTCCACGCATCCCGCCGGGACACTACGGATTCACTACAATGTGAATGTGATAAGGTCCCTACTTGTCCAATGTACAGGGGCATTGCTGACCTCTGTAAAGATCTAAATACAGGTAGTCCCCTAGTTACAAAATAAGATTGTTCTTAAGTTTGTTCTTAAGTTGAATTTATATGTAAGCTGGAACAGGCATATTTTTAAGTGCAACTCTTATCAAATATACATCTCTTTTAGCTTTGAATAGGTCAGGGAAGAGTTAACATCCCTGTGGTGTGTTTTACTATCTGTGTCCCAGTTCAAAAGATCTCTCATCGCTTTCTGTTACTGTGATAATTGGATTTTGGAAAAAAAATGGCTTGTTGTGGAAACAAAGATTGGTGATAAAGCTTCAGTAGAGACCCCTTTCCCCCATGAGAACTCTTTCAGGGGTGAACTTCCCTTCCTAGGGGTGGATTTCTCTCACTCCCATTATTATAAGGTTTTTGTAAGTTGGATGTTTGTAACTCAGGGACTGTCTGTATTTAGAGCAAGGGCTGTATACTCAAGTATAAGCCAACCCAATTATAAGCCAAGGCACCTAATTTTACCACAAAAACTGGGAAAACTTGACTCGAGTATAAGAGGGTGAAAAATGCAGCAGCTACTGGTAAATTTCAAAAATAAAAATTGTTGTTCATTCGTTCAGTCGTCTCCGACTCTTCGTGACCTCACAGACCAGCCCATGCCAGAGCTCCCTGTCGGCCGTCACCACCCTCAGCTCCTTCAAGGTCAGTCCAGTCACTTCAAGGATGCCATCCATCCATCTTGCCCTTGGTCAGCCCCTCTTCCTTTTACCTTCCACTTTCCCCAGCATAATTGTCTTCTCTAGGCTTTGCTGTCTCCTCATGATGTGGCCAAAGTACTTCAACTTTGTCTCTAGCATCCTTCCCTCCAATGAGCAGCCGGGCTTTATTTCCTGGAGGATGGACTGGTTGGATCTTCTCGCAGTCCAAGGCACTCTCAGAACTTTCCTCCAGCACCACAGTTCAGAAGAATCTATCTTCCTTCGCTCAGCCTTCCCTAAGGTCCAGCTCTCACATCTGTAGGTGACTACGGGGAATACCATGGCCTTGATTATGCGGATCTTTGTTGACAGTGTGATGTCTCTACTCTTTACTATTTTATCAAGATTGGACATTGCTCTCCTCCCAAGAAGTAAGCGTCTTCCGATTTCCTGGCCACAGTCTGCATCTGCAGTAATCTTTGCACCTAGAAATACAAAGTCTGTCACGGCCTCCACATTTTCTCCCTCTATTAAATATAGATACCAATAAAATTACATTAATTGAGGCATGAGTAGGCTAAATTGTTTTTGAATATTTCATATTTTGAATATTAAAACTGTAATTTAAGATAAGACTGTCAAAAATTTGATTACCTATATACTCGATTATAAGCTGACCCTAATATAAGCCAACCAGGACCCTCACTCAAGTATAAGCCATGGGGGGCTTTTTCAGCCCTAAAAAAGGGCCAAAAACTCAGGTTATTCTCAAGTATATATGGTATAGAACTATAAAAATGTTTGATACCTAAGGTTAAATATCACTCTATTACATCTGAAATAGGTTTATATCCATTAAAACTTACGTTAAAATTCTGCCACATTTTTGTGTCCCCACCCCCCTCCTTTTTAGACTGGAAGGAGGCATGTTTACCGTGACAATCCTTACTGGGGCTGGCATGTTTACTGTGACAATCCTTACTGGGGCTGATGACAACAGCGGTTCAACAGCTAGAGATAAACTTGCCCTCCCTGTGGGAAACCCTAAGTCATGGTTGTCACAAACTGGAAAATGTTAAAGAAACAGTAGCATCTAAAAGATAGGATTCTATTTAGGGGTTTCCTATCTTTCAGTGAGATCTACATGCAAGACAGAGACAATGTGCTGATGCAACTTGGTGCCACTTTTCATGCTGCACTCCCAAGTGAGGTGCACTGAAATATTTGTAGAAGCCATAGGCACAATATTTGCAATTAATATCACAGATTTTCATCACGCCAAACAAATGCAGTATATATCTAACACATATGTTTCTAAATAAAGATTCTTTATACATAATCTCATTTGAATGTAAGAGGGATTCATTTTCTCATCTCTATGAAGTTCAGCTTTGTAAAAGCTTAAGTGGTTACAACAAAATCACAAAGCCTCAAAGGACTCAGCAGTGGGTTTCACTTCACCTGTTCACCGGTATACATGCCAGTTACTTTCCAACAGCTGCATATGTTACTATATAACTATATTAAGTTCATTAGGGCAGTCTTCCTGCCTACTTCATCAGTGACATGCTGCCATTTTAATTTATCCTGGTTTCAGTTTCGTTCCATCTGTGAGAGGAAGAAAGGAAAGTGTATAGAGGCCAAAACAACCTGGTCATCTCCTTCAGATACAAACTGAAAACTGGACATGCACAGGTATTTTTTAATCAGCAGCCTTGTTCTTCTTCAAACAGATATGCAGTACAGCCCAAATGCAGGAAGAAGTCCTTATGATAGGGAATTAACATTTGGAAACAAAACAGTGTCCCCCTATCTCTTTCGATGTGCTTGCAAAACAGATGAAATATGAAAATTAGACTTCAAAGAGATTTGAAACAGATATTGAATTTATTGGTCAGCTATGAGTAGGAAAATACATTGGTAAAGAAAAAAAAGACAACCCTGTATATAAATATAATACTAGCTAGTTAAAATTTGACCAAGAAGAAAGTTCCACTGAAGAGAACAGTAAAAGCCCTTGTTTACCATCAGACCATATTCAATTTCCCATTTATCATATTGAAGAGCTGCCTATAGACAAATGCAACATTCTTTGAGCTTAGTGCAGATGATGTGCTGGTTTTGTTTTGTTTTTGTTACACGTATGGTAAACAAGAGTTAGTCCAGTGCATTACACGTTATACAGAAGTACTGTGAATAGAGACTAGGTAATCTAAATTTTAGACACTACTTAAACATACCAAGATACCTACATTTTAAAAAAGCTTACACAACCAAAAAGTATAGCAGGAGTTAACATATACTAAAATACTGTGTCAGGCTGGATGAGGGGAGAGGGGAAACAGACTCACTATATAAGCAGTAAATTTGACTTGCAAAATTTCCATGTGATTATCTTCTGTTGAAAATGGCTGTGCAATTATTTTGTCTTGTTTTATTTATTTCATTTATGAAATGAAAACTTTACATTTGCATGTATTTCTATATTTCATTCACAGTAGAATTAGTAAGATTTTGTCATAGGTTTACATCCATGGGTTCAAGTCTGTATACTGAATTTATAGTTGAAATTTTGTTTTAAACTCACAAATAGAAAGGGACAAAATAATTACACACATTTCCTTGAGGTGTTTCTTTGTGATCTTAAAAATGCCAGTATCTCAAACATTTCATGAATTATGAACCAGAAATATGCAGGCTGTAGTTACGATGTTTTTCAATATGTGATCATACCTAGATAGCTACCTAGTTTTGATTAAATTGGGAAACAGGGGAGAGGGAGCTTCATGCCCAGCAATGCTCTATGCTCTTTTTTAAATATATGTGATTACATTAATAAGAAACACTGAACATATAGTATGGCAACATCCAAAGCCACCTTAAGTAAATAAAGTGTTTAGGTTATTGTAAATGAGCATTTTGTGAAGACGGATAGTTTATTGCATTCATTTATGAAATATCTGAATTTAATGCAGGAAACTGTCTAAAAAAGTAGTACATTTCTGATATTGACTGCCAGACACATTTGGTGCAACTTATACCATTCTGCAAAGATGCACAATATTTCCTTAGAGTGAGCTTCAATTCACTGCTGTAGGATCTGACCGTTGGTCCATTGATGTAAAAGAGAATATATCAGCTATTTTGAGCTCTCTTCAAGAATTGCATTCTCCCAAATGGAAAAGTAACTTGAGCTGCCCACAGTTTGGAAACATGTCCAAAGCAACACAGAGTCCTTGAGCACATGAGCAGGCTTTTAACCTTTGAATGTGCTGCTATAAATTCATATAGATATAGATATACTTAAGATTGAAAAATAAAGGTGGAAACGCATGTGTGTAAAGCTTAAACCTTTAGAATATACCAAGTGCACTCAAGCTCCAGCTTAAAAAGAAAAAACAAATTAACTCCTTCTAAGAAATATAAAACAAATAAGTGCTTCCCTTCCATAAAGCTTTCTGGACATACTATTAAATAATCCAGATAATCAGGAAACAAATAGGTTGCTGAAAATGACAAGCTAAATTGGCTTCATTGCCTCTGAAAATTGTCATGATGCACATTACCAACACATCGTTAAGGAAACATGAGTAAAACACCTTTTATTCACACTTTTACAAAATAACCCCCAAACCCAAAAAAACAAGAACAGAAAAAGCAACACTACTCATTGAATCTACTACATCAATTATTACCAGCATTCCGATGTACTGATTATAAACTGGACATGTTTGGTTTTGGACAACTAAAAAAAATCAAGTTAATAGATAAACCAGGTCCTAGACAAGGATTCAAGATCTAGACTTTTCCTACTGAATTTTTAAAAAGCTCATTGCAGGTTTATTGTTCTCTTTAAAACAAAATGGTTAAGCACTTTTAAATGCTGATAGTTTTCCTTTTTATAAAATTTTAAGTCATTATTGTTAAGACCCATTTTATTTATTTCTTTAAAAAAATTCATCATCCTTCAGAATTTTTCAATTCAAGAGTGAGCTTTTGTTTCTCTGCCCGCAGGTGAAACAAAAACATTTTGACCAAGTTTCCTCTCAAAATATGAAAGATTTCTTTCTGAAATTAAGGTTTCTAAGGATTTGATTGACTTTCCCTTTCAGGTTGTATCTTTTTTCTCATACACACACACACACACAAGTGTGTGTGCGTGTGCGAGAGAGAAAATGACTTGGCTTTCAGACACCAAATGGCACTATAGGGGTACACTGCAACCTTCATTTCGTTGACACTTTATAGAACAGGACTTGGTCACTTTAACAATTGATCTGAAGTGTTGTCTAAGGAACCTGTATTGAAAAATGCATCTCTAGTTACACTGCTTCATAAAACAGAAGAGGGTACACTTTATCTCCAGGGAATGATGACTGAGGAATGACTGAGGAATATGTTTACACTGAAAAGGAATTCACATGATAATATTCAGTCGGTAATGGGGAAGGGAGAGGAGAGGAGGAGAAACAAATACACGCAGCATTGTGCAAGGACACTAAAAGAAGCAGTGCATGGGTGTCAGAAGCTTAGAACTGGTGTACCCACAATCTGAACATGTTCAAAAAGTGATATTCAATGCTTCACAAAGGAAAAAAATAGATGCCACAGCTTATACAAAAGTATCTTCATAAAAGTTTCACAAAATGTTAACATTATTTTTAAAAAATTAAAAGAGGATGCACAGGTTCTCTCTGCATGCACAGGCAGTGCTAATTGAGAACAAAATGAAGCAGGCACAGTGGAGAGAGGAGATGGGCGGCTTCAGGCGGAAACTAAAAGGTTGTACACTACACGTTCGGCAGAAGAATATTAGACTGAATTATCTCCATAGAAGCCTAAATCAGTCATTGCTTAGCTTATCCAGTCTGAAAAAAGTTCATGTTTCTGATTTAAGTAAGGAACAGAAAGAACAAAATGTGAGGATGTTAAACTAGCTTGAAAAAAATTTGCTATCTTTTGCAATGTTCTCAATTTTAAAAAAAATGAAGTAGTACATAAGGGCAAAAACCCTAACAGTGCAAATCATTGGCAGAGAAAGCCTGGTGCAACTTCTTTTACAAGCTGGCCTTTATAACACATGAAACAGATAAAAATTTAGCCTTAGTTTACAATACAATCATTTTCCAAATCTGATTTTTTTAAAGTACAAAATCTCATAAATCAGGTTTTCTGTTGTTCATATACAATCAATAAAGGCTAAATTCAAATTCTATATTTTACAAACAAACAAGTCTGAAAAAGAAGGGAGTGAAGTATGGAAGAATGGTCTTTTGATGTTTTACTACTGGCCTCAAAAAAGTAGTGCTACAGGTATCTGTGCAAAAGAGAATTTATTATAGAAATTCCCTATTTTCAAGGCATGAAATATTACATTGGATAGAACAAACAGATTAATTGTAACAAATCCTAGAAAGGTGCAAATGCACCAATCCCTGTCTAACTAACTATATATATATATATATATATATATATATATATATAGTATGTTGGGCTCAGAATTGTGTGTCTGATAGCACCTGGCTTTTACTATTTCTTTATCAAATAATTAGATTTAAAATTAAGATCATTAAGAAAGATCCCTGTTGGCCATACCTCACTCCTTTATATTCAGATTTTACAATTTTACAAATCAAATTGAGGTTGCCCTCTAAAATGTACTTGACTACCTCCTGCTAGGCAAATGGATTCCATTTACTGGGGGCAGGAAAGGCAGCACCAGCTCCAGTTGTGCAAAAAGTGAGAAGTGGTCAGAAGGTATGAGGGGGTGTGGACAGCCACTTATATTGTTCTCTATTAGCCAATGATGATCCAAAGGTCCCAGGATGCCAATAATATTCAGTTGAGGTTTCGAGTAGAAGATGTAGTCAATAATACCCTGAACAGTGAAGGAGAAGAGAGAAAGCTGTGCATTTACAAATGTAAGCTACTCCGGTGGAAGCAAGTCAATTCACACTGAGTATACATTAGTAGAAGCACCTTAGGAGTATTGGCAAATGTACACTGGCTACCCATGAGTTCATGGCCCTAATCTAAAGTGTCTCAAGAAGTGACCTAGGCCTGTCCTCATAGTTGTATATGGTCCAGCTGCAGGTTCTACCATGTTCTGAAGCCAAACTGGCTTCTTCCTGAACTGTTACTTTGGAGCTGCAGGGAACTCTTTCACACTATTTCCCTTTAGATAATCCCTTTTGATATTCAACATATATATAAAATGGACTTTTGCTTTAGCAGGAGTTCTTTCACAGTTACCAGCCTGCTGGTGATTTCACTGTGTGAGTCATTTTATTCCGTCTCGGTTTTAAAATTGTATTTTAAAAACAATAACCATCAATTGCTTTGACGTCACTGAGTATACGATAGCACAGAAGTTCTGAAATGAGCATTTATGTTAATCTTCCTAAGCTTCTCCACACATTATGACATATACATTCAAAATCCCTTTAATATCTAGAAGAGATAATACCATCCCTAATATTTTCTGTATAGATACAATGCACCTCATATGTCACTAGATTTGAGAGAATACTCTTGCACCATTGCCCTTTTAAGTACAAGCTCAGGGTAGTGGTTTGTTTCTTACGAGAGCTTTTCTCTCTCCTTATAAACCTTTGGTACCTTGTCTAATCAAGTTCTACCAAAATCATTTTTATGGGTCTTTCCCCATCCTCACACATTATATGTCCGTAATTCTTCATTCCACTACTTTCCTAACAATTCACAAAGCTTCTGGGCAGACTGAAACATTGTGTAAATTAACCTTAAACCATTAATAGCCCAATATGATCTTAGTTCAATGGATAGACTCTCACCTTGAAATCAAATGTATAATTGGTATAAGGCATTAGGCCATTCTCATAGGCACTCTTCAGTTTGAAACCATGAGTAATCCTTCCATTGGTAGTTCCATTTTTCCCATTACAACTAAAGTTAGTAAGACTTTCATTATATCTCAGTTCCTTAAAATCTTTATGGTTTGTTTCCACTCCACCAGTGCTCAAATATTCAACCACACCTATAGTGAAAAGAATAAAAAAAAACCCACAGTAAAGCAAGCTGACAGTTGGACTAGGATTGCATCTATGTTGATAAGCTGAATAACCCAAAGATTGTATGGTCCTGATAATGTTTGTTTCATTTCTATTCCACCACATACATATCTATGTCAGGGCTTATTTGTGACACGATGATGCAACCAACAGGAAGTTATTAAACTAGTTTGTGAACCCTGAGTCAAAAATAACAGCATTCATTATTCATTTGGTTACTAAAGGGTGTTAAAAACACTTCACATACTGAGTGAGGCATGAAATACCAATTATAAGGAAACAGTAAGAAGCAGAACCAAGGACTTTTTGGTTAGCAGCTTTTCCACAAGGTTAGTAATTTTATTATTCCACCTGTCTAATATGGTTACAGATCCAAGATTTGTCATTACTTCTTGTATCCCAATTTTCTTATGTGTTGACTTCTATCCATGTTGCTCTTCATGGATATCACAAAAAATACAATATGCATAATTTCAGCATACAAAAAAAATCCCACTAAGAACATAAACTTCATTATATGACCTTGCTTACCAGAATCTGGCAGAGAATTCAGATCTGCACATAGTACAAGTGGGATGGCTGCATGTTCTCCTGAAGTACCAGTCTTGAGAGCCCGAGAGGCTTTGTCAATTATGTTTTTCACCTCAGAAAGGAACATCATGGTTTGAACCAACTTCACATCTGAATACTCTGGGTCCCAGTGCATATGTGCATTGGCTACAAGGATTAGCTGTTTGTCCATTGCAGGGTGTGACTTGACAGCTTAAATGGAAAACAGAAGAGACGGTAGATGTGAATCTTCACTTCAACAGAAAGGCTTTTAAAAGTATCTCAGAGTAATAATTCAAATAAATCAGCTGTAATTAACTTGAATTTCATATATCCAGGGGTTTTTAAAACTCGGGCAACCATTTTATGGTTTCAAAATAAAAAGTGGCTCTATGCTCCCTCTGCTGGCTTTATGTTATTATGAACATAGTGACAAAGAGCTGTAGTAACTGACTGTAACTAAACTTAGTATCTTTAAAATTTGCATCCCTGCTTATCATTTTGTAGCAAATTCCACTTTTAATATACAGAGTTGAAATTTATATTTCAGTCCAGTCACTGCATTTCCAAAGAGAACAACATTTTGCATTTTCAGTTTCATTTCAAGTTCTCAGAGTTCTTTGCACTGTGCATGTCAAAAGTAAGGCTTTCTCCCATGTATTAGGGAAGGGTTCCAATGCAGGCAGGTAAAACATTTCTTGGAATCATGTGGCATGTAAGACAGGTAAGAATTTTAAACTCATGTCTTGTGTTCATTAGATTTCAATCTTTGTTCTGTGTATTTCAAGATATGTATTTTGTAGGCATACGTTTCAATATGTGTATTTTATATGTTTATGATGTATGGTAGCATATATACCATGACCAACTATAAAGACTTGGGGAAGGGAGAATTCACCTGGGATTATGGGAGTTGTAATTCACCCACATCCAGAGAACAGCACTGCAAACCTCACCAACAATGGATCTGGATCAAACTTGGAACACATACCCATCATCACCAACTTTAAATACTGGCTTGGTTTGGGGAAAATGACAGATTATGGTGGAAGTTGTAATTTACCTACATCTTTATGCATTTTTAATTGGACCATTCATAACATTCAAAAACAAGAATGACTTTTTTTCTAAAAAAAATTTCTTACCAAATACCTAACTCGGGCATTACTGACCACCTAAGCTAGTAAGAATATAAAGATAATTTTAAAATAAAAAATGCACCTCACCGCAGAACACAGAAACCTTAAAAGCATGCCTGGTTAGCTACTAACCCTACAAATAAACTCATTACTTCACTTTTCTATAAGAAGTCCCTTTCACTCTTTTTGGGTGTCAAAAGATTAATGCACTACCATGAAATGGCAGGATAGTGCAGTTGAAAGCTGGAGTGATGATTACTTACATGATATTTCTATTAATTCCTTTCGTAGTTCTAATAGCACAGCAACACCAATATTATCTTTTGTCATCACTCGGTTCAGCATTGCTTCAGAACCTTCTGAGTTTGCCATAGCCAGTTGATTAAACTCAACAGTGTGCTTTTGAACCAAGCTGAACCTTAAAGCAATAAGAGTATCTAAGATCAGAACACATGACACTTCAAATGCAATTTACAAACTCTGAAAGCACAATATCTAGATAGCTGCATTTTAGAAATAAAAAGTAAGTAAATATAGTTTCACTGTGGGTATAATCAAATCATAACTTACCAAAATGTATACATAGCTACTACTTAGCCTGGACTTTTTACACACTTTGTATTAAAAAGACCTTAAGTCTAGTAGAGTCTGACTCTGAGGGGTGGTGCTCATCTCCATTTCTAAGCCAAAAGGCCAGCATTGTCTGTAGACACCTCCAAGATCATGTGGCCAGCATGACTGCATGGAACACTGTTATCTTTCCTCTGTTTTTGAACTGCTAGGTTGGCAGAGGCTGGGACTAACAGTGGGGAGCTCACCTCACTCCCCAGATTTGAACTGCCAACCTTTGAATGAGCAAGTTTAGCAGCTCAGCAGTTTAACTCACTGTGCCACCAGGGGTTCTTTGTATTAAAGTACTAGAAATGTTACCTAACTAAAAACGATGATAAATAGAAAGGAAAAAAAGAGAAAGAAAACAAAAAGGCAATTACATAAGGTTTAAATTATTATTAAAGGTGGGCCTGAGGTTCAGCACAGATGATAAATCACCAGCAACTAGAAGATCTGTCAACCTAAGGTTGCAAGTTCTAAGCCCCGAGTCGGCATGAGCGGTCGACTGTCAGCCCTGCTCACTGTTTACCTAAGCAATTCGAAAATAGCTTTAGCTGTAATTAAAGAAATTAGGTGCTGCTAAAAGCGGGGGAGGTGTTTTAAGACGCCATAAAGAATGAAGATCAGAAAATGCTAGGTGACCAAAAAGGAAGGAGAAAGTCCTGGCGGCTCTTCGTCATAGAGAATGGAGCAACAGCACCCCTGTGGCTGGACTCACTTTCCTTGGCACCAAAACAAACAAACAAAAAACAGTTGGACACTGAGTCAACCTCTTTTTCTGTTCTGTCTGTGTACTGTCTATACAAAAGCGGCATTGAATGTTTGCCATGTATGTGTGCTGTGATTTGCCCTGACTCTCCTTCGGGGTGAGAAGGGTGGAATATAAATAAAGTGTTATTATTATTAAAGTGTTATTAAAGGTGATATGTTGAAAATGTTTTCTGCTTTAATTTATAAATTCTTAGCAGAGAAATTTTGATCAGTGTAATAAAATTCTCACCATTTGGCAGATGAAAAAATACTCCATTAATAATTGTCTGCACTTAATATTAATATGCACATTTTTTAGTCAGAGACTTTGTTCCAGGTGAGAAACACATTGAATCCTCACAATAAACAGTCTCATATTTTGTGGCTTAATACTAAATTCTCATAACATCAAAAGAAAGACTTGTCAGCATTTTTTAAAGAATGCATTGTATTTTAGTACCTTCAATGGGTTTGAAACACCTTATTTCATTAGTGTTGCCTTCACAACACCAGATGGGGTGGGGCTGATATTAACTTGCTCAAGTCCTTAAAGTATAGTACAATCCACGGGACTATTATCTGAGGTTTCATTTATCCAAATCTGCAAAGTAAGTCCCTTCTAGGCATTTTCTTGGTCTTCCAACATGACTCTATGGATTACTTGGTTCAGAAATCATTCATTTCAATAGGATTCTCTATGAGCTGTGGTTTAGCATATCCACACAAAGTGTGGAAATATATTTCCTGTGCCAAAATGAGATTTAAACAGGGCTTCAGGACCTGTAACTTTAGTCTCTATACACCATAAACATCTCTATTGTGCCATGGTATATTTTGCCAATACAGCAATGAATTCTTGATAATAACAGCACTTAATATTTCTTTAGCAATACATGTGTTAAAATGACTACACACGAATTACTTAGTTGTATTTCTACAACAAGCCTAAAAAATATAAATCAGTATTATTGCCCCATATTACAGATGGGAGATTGAGGGCAAAATAATAATATTATTAGTATTATCTTGCTTTCACCTCCTATAAGAGATGCGATGGGCTTGTTGACAAGAGATATTAGAACCATAACTTACTCTTTTTGTCTTAAGACTAAACCAATACAGATCCCACACTGAAGAATACTGATTTCATTACATTTTCAATATACATGCTATCCAAAGTAATCAGGATTCAAAACTCAAAATACCCACATATTTTCATTAATAACACTATTTACCATTTGACTCTATACCCAAAACACCAAACTATTATGAGAATATTCACAAAACACATCAGATTCTTCTGCTATTTCATCACTGTGCATTGTTACTTACGACATTGCCCACTGCCCAGTCTAAATAGCTAAAATATAACGTGATCTCCAAATTTCTTAAATAATCATTTTATAACACTTGACAAGGGTATGGGAACACTTCCACATTTCTTGTGGATTAAAAAAAAAAAACCCCACAGCAACAACCCTGAGGTTGCTATGCAACTTAGTTCACTGTAGCAAGAGAACAAAATACAAATAACCGCTTACTTTTCTGTCTTGAAAAATATTGCACAACCATCAACATGCTTCCTTTCTTGTTCAGACATTGTCCTAGCTCTAGATTTGGGACTAAAGAATCCATTGTACCCACGTTCTTTCAATTCTGCTAGGAAAAAACTGTAGTACTGCTCAGTCTCAACCTCCTGAGAAAGAAAGGAAGAAAGAAAGGATACAAAAAATCTAATTAAATCAAGGTGTTCCAAAGTAGTTTTGAAAGCAGATCTTTTAATGTGTTTCTTTGAAGAGGTGTGGTAACATTCGCAAGGCGGAGAGACAGAAACAGATTTAATAAAGGCATGGGGCCAGGGCTTAGAATATCATGGGTTGAATTCTGACACAAGTTGTGTAAAAGGGACTCGTGCTAGTTGGCCAACCATCCCTAATATTTCTGAAAATCAGACAGAAACAACCTCAAAGAGCAGAGACAATGAAAGCGCATTGGGGGGGGGGGGCTTTTTCCAATACTTTGCTTCCATATTCAACTTCTAGGTAACATCTACATACTTGCCCAAGGAGAACGTCTAGCAAGTGATCTGGCACCACTGGTGCTATCACAATGTCCAAGCTACATAGGTGTGTAACAAACTTGAGGTGAAACTAGCTCCATAACTCTCACCAAAAGAACACTGAAAGCTCAGAGCCTTCTAAAGAATGTGATACAATATTCCAAACAGACATCACACTAAATGGCTGTGAAATGATATAAACCATCATAAGAAAAGAGTAGAAATGAATGAGATGTGCACACAGCTGCAGATAACTGGTGAAGTGAGCCCTGTCAAACAAAATGTGTATAGCTATACTGTTAGAGTAGCTCCTCAAATCCTATTCAAGTCATAGTCCTGTTCCTGTTCCGCAGCTAGACCAACTAACAGAAATAACTTCAGACACAAACAAGGAATAAGCATTTAAGCACAATCCAAAAGCAGAAATGAAACATTACATTAGGATTCAGATGTTTCTAGACTAACAGCAGAATTCCCCCCAGAGCATACTGTATGACAGCTGGTCACTGATCCGATTTTCATAGTATTCATGACCTCCAGATTATAAATGAACCTCACCCATCTATAAGTGCACCTTAACAACTGCAATAAGCCCTCTTTCCCTCA
This sequence comes from Anolis sagrei, assembly GCF_037176765.1. NCBI lineage: Eukaryota > Metazoa > Chordata > Lepidosauria > Squamata > Anolidae > Anolis > Anolis sagrei. Next base: position 87,456,680 of record NC_090022.1, read on the forward strand.
AAGCTAACAAATAATATCTAGTTTTTCAGGATCTAAAATGTGCATTAAAAACAAATCAAAAACTAATTATCCAGAACAAATACACAAAAGTAGAGAAGCTATCTACCAATCTGGATACTCCATGGACAATTGTCTCAAAACAGGACAACCAATGAACACTATAAGCATATAGGTTGATATAACCCACCATATGAAAGTAGCAGAAGTGAATCAGATGTGCACAAAGCTGCAGATAACTGGTGAAGTGAGTCCTGTCAAAGAAAATATGTATAGTCATAAACGCGACTGGTGGGGACAAGACACAGGGCCTTCTCAGTGGTGACCCTTCGCCTATGGAACTCTCTCCACAGTGACATCAGATTGGCTACCTCCCTCCTGTCCTTTAAGAAGAAAATCAAAACCTGGTTATGGGACCAAGTGTTTGAACGATAGAGGCAGCAATCAAGAATAAGACTCAAGTGATATGAATGACAATGGACTGACTGTACTAGGATTTTAAACCTGTGTGATTTTAACGAAATGCCTTATTAATGTAATGTTTTAACAAATTGTTTTAAATGCATTTTTATGAATGTGGATGGCACTGAACGAGTGCCTGTTGTGAAGCCGCCCTGAGTCCCCCCTCGGGGGTGAGAAGGACGGGTTACAAATGTACAAAATAAATAAATAAAATGTTCAATATTTTTACTACCAGTTTTATTGAAAAAATACCTCTTAAAAAGTAATCAGGGAGTACACACTGCAAAAGAACTCAATTCAGTCAAGAACTCTTTCCACAACACTTTGAAAACAACATGATTAGAATGTGAGGAACTGCTTGTTTTAACAAGGACATAAGGAAGGAAATGCAACTGAAGAAAAACAAGGACACAAGGTGGAAAGGGCAATGAAACCTGTAAAGAGATTTCATCCTTTTCAACTGCAATTTAAAATGTGTATTAAGTATATAGTTTCGTTCTGGTGATGGCTACCTCAATCTCTTTAAACAGAAGAGCAACATATTTTTTCCTTATCTGACAAAGTGTGCACTGGCCAGCAAGGCTGACCCTAATTCCTGTTTCCTGCTTCAAGATCCATGTAATCCCCAGCAGAGAGGGCTCTGCAACTCTTTTTACTGCATCTGCTAGTTTGGCACATCATCTGTAGCCACGTAACCCATTCTTCTGACAGATGGGAAAGCAAATGAATCTCAGCACAGGAACGACAAATAAGGAAATGACTCTCATGTCCTTTTCAGGATGGATGCATGGAGGGGGAAAAGACAACATTTCATAGCAATTCTTTACATATCCCCCATTCATTTGACTGTCTTATAGTAATTATATCCAAATTATTTTCAGGACAAAACTAAAGGCTTTCTGATATTCTAGCTGTTCAAAAGAGCATACAACAGATGTCACATACTCATTACCATTGCCATATGAATATAGATCGCTCATCTTTGTGTCTAAAAATGATAAGTAGGTGAAGAAAAAGCAAGTCACATTGCTCACCTGAAGACTTATGATGTCAGCGTTCCAGGTCATGATTTCCTGCATAATAGCCTTTTTCCTGTATTCCCAGTTCAAGGCCCATGATGGGCAATAGCCATATAGCTGCCGAGTAGCATATTTATCACAGAGGACATTGTAACACATTACAGAAAACAGAGCTGCAAAACAGGAATTTTACTTATGGAGATTATCCAATATATGCACTTTTCTTTTCAATACATTTATCAGCAGTACGTGTTGTCTGCTCTAGCTCCAATATATGGTTGAAGAGCTGACTAAATAGATACACACACACACCCACTACTTCTCTGTGGAAAACTGACAACATACATATACAGTTGCAGGTAAGCAACCTTCTTTTCTTTTTCTTTTGGACTCTGTGAATTACACTAGAGTGAGTAGCAAGCAAAAGTTATTGGCGGCAGGAGTCATGACACACAGCAGACCATTGCCTTTGGCACAAATAAAAAATATTTATTCACATTGAATGATGTACCATAACAAAAGACTTCTGTAAAGAGTCCAATAAAATGTAATATGTATTATACAACACATATATAACCATCAAGGTTTGATGTCAATGTACCATCAATAAAATATAATGAATATACTTGCAGAGTTGTACAAATTAAAGCTATGAAAAGTGTCAGCCAACTCTTCCATCATTTGTGCATGTTAAAACACAAGAGTACACAATAAGCATCACACAATTCATGACCACACATTCTGATAAGATAAACTCATACAGTCAGGTTAAACATTTGATACTTTCAGTAAATCTGTCCAGTTAATGTTGCATAGCAAATAAAACACATAAAGTTACCCTCGAAACTGTCCCACAAGGAGCAAGGGGAGTCATGAAACACATGACAATAGTACAGAGCAACCAAAGGAAGTATCTTTCAGGGATCAAGCATCCAACTGGTAGAGTGAGACAAAAGTAGATGAAGTACTCCACATACCTGCTTTACAAATGGCTTCTAGTGGGATCCCCTTTAGAAATCACTCTGAATGTGATTTTCCTGCTTCTTGGCAGGGGGTTGACTGGATTGCCCGTGACCTATCTCTCAACTCTATCATTTTATGAAAGGCAGCAGAAACAGAGGCTGCTCTGGGCCTGTGTACTTTAATACAGTCTGGTGACCGCTTTCCAACAAGCTCATAACAGTTTAATGGTGGACACTATCTATTTTGATAGTCTCTGTGGAGACAATGGTAGTCCCAATCTGTCCTTAGCATAGACAAGGAAAAGGTTGGGGGAATTGCCACTCATTGCATGCAGATAGAGTTCTGCTTAAGAAATCTGACTGCAGGCTGTCCTCCCCTGGGAGGTGATAGTAATCAGGAAGATGCTACTTCAAGCGCTCCACTCCCACAGCTCCAAAGTTAGTCGAAGCAAGGAATGGGATTGAGTCCCACCTTGCTTGCTCACAAAGAACAGTGGTTCCCAACCTGTGGGTCTCCAGATGTTTTGGCCTTCAACTTACAGAAATACTAACAGCTGGTAAACTGGCTGGGATTTATGGGAGTTGTAGGTCAAAACACCTGGAGACCCACAAGTTGACTGCACTAGTCTGAGAGAGAAAAAGGTAGGGATTGCTTTGGCATTACCTGTTGGTCTTGTTCTATCTGGTTCTTGCAACATAATCCAAGATCTTGGAGGTGGCTGTTCAGTTGAAACTATTGGAGAAGTCAAAATTAATATGAGATAGTATTTATTTTAAAGAGGTAAAAATACATGCGCTACAAAGCCATTACTTACTTCTTTTTGCAGTACCTGCCAGGTTATCAAGCAAGTAACTCAGTAGCCTTCTTGTTCCATCTGGTTCCTGATAGAGATTCAAAATATCCTGTGTAAGTGGGTTTCCTGTAAAAAGGTTGGGGAAGGGAGGATGAGGCCTTGTAGCTTTAGATGTTTTTGTTGTTTATTTTTAGTGTAGTATCTGGAAAGTTTCATTCAGACCATTGGAAATAAAATTACTACTAAGTGCTCTCTCTTCACAAAATTATCACCAGGTGTTAATCAACAAAATTATCACCAGGTGTTAATCAAATTGAATAAAAATTCTAAATTTCTACAATTACAGAGAAAGAAGAATATTCTTAAAGGATTATAGTCCAGAGAGGTTCAAATACAATTTCAAAATGCTTACATCTCAGTGTTTCTTAGTCAGCATAGTATCAGCTGTGATCAGTACATTATCAGCTTGAAGATTAAATAAAATGAAAAATACAGACAAAGTGCAATAAAACTAAAATAAAATGCATACCTTTCAAACCCAAAGTCTGTAACTGAAACAGTTTTCCCAGCTCAAATGGTAGAACTCGTAACAGGTTGTTATTTAAATGAAGTTCCCTATTAGCAATTCAGATGAAAACAAAAGTAGTAATATATAATTAATTATTTTAAATTAGTTGTCTAACTAACAAAGAGAAACCATACAAAACACACTTCAAAATGGAAAAAACCCAAAAAAGATGAGTGATTTTGCAGATATTAAACATGAATGAAAACAACCAACTTGCAAGTCCTCTGAGCACAATATTGTTAAACTAAAGAAACTGAAGAAAAAATAATGGAACAATGATCCCAATTGTCAGAACTACCAGTCAAAACAGCTACCTCATACCCAGAGTGTCAGAGGAAGGTTTGGATTTCTCTTCCTCAGAGATGCACACGAGTCTCAACATCACTGTGGGAATTACCAACAGAAATCTGAGCCCTCCACTGAAGGCAGGTTGTGCACTTTTCGTGAGGATCCCCCAATTAACCCCATGCAATTTACTTTCTTGGTTTTGTTGTTTCTGGATGGAAAGTCCCAGAGCTCAGTTTCAGTTTGGAAAAGAAGTAATGGAGCTTTTGGTATCTCTTTATGCATACTTTTTTGGCTGTAGAAGGAGATTTCAGGGGCCAAGATCAGCTTAAAAGAGAGAAAGATTTCTACTTTTTGTTTTTTCTTTTAAAGAAGCTGGCCGTTTCCGCTCCAAAAGTTGGAGGTCAGAGGGACTAGGAAGGAGTAAGTTGCAGAATGCAAGTGTGAATGGGAAGTCTGAGGACTATGCATGGCGCAACGCAAGCAGCAGAAAGAAAAAGGAACACTGGTCTTACTTATGATATGTTCATTTCCAATAGATAAAGGGCTAACAACTTGTATGTTGGGTTGATCCTTCCACTGTAAGCAGGAAATTTTTTTAAAAGGCCTTCCAGACACCCAACCCCCACAGCAGTCAGTTGTTTAAACAGCCAATGAGACAAAGAGATTCTCATTCTTGAAAATATTAAAGTCTTAGCTGATCTATGACAACTTGACCATCAAGGAAGATAACGTGTAAAACAATAATTGTAACATGTTTATTATTCCTCCTCATGACCACCTGCCACCTGTTGTAGAACCCTCCTTCCAAATGCATTCTCTGCAGATTCAAAATCATCCAACTTATAGTGTTTGTCTATGGTGAAAGGTGACTTCCAAGTGGTTTTCCTGAAGATCTCCACCTACAGTGCACAGTGTGCTTCTGGTAGATTTCACCACTGTGCCCTGTGGAAGTGCCATAGCACGTTGTGATGCAATTCTTGATTCATCTGCCTAAGGCTAATGTTGATACCTTCTTTCTAATTGTCTGGGTTGGAATGAGATGACTAGGGCTCCCGAAGGCCTGAAACCTCTTGTCCACTTCAAGTAGATTTTGATGACTTTGTGCATGTCTAGAGTGTACCAGAGCTTTTCCAGCTCATCGACTGGTTATGGGCAAAACGAGGGGAATATCATCTCCTCTGCCTCTGGCACAAAGGTAGGGTCAAGTCTAAAGATTACGGAATCCAGTGCTATGATGCACAGTTCTTCACATGCAAATAGGTACCCAATCCTGACACTCTATGCGCTAAATGAGCACTTTCTTGGAGAAGTGATTCATGGAAGTCTCCCTTTGTAGTTAAAATAGGGACACTGTTAAGGCTTTCAGCACTGTGTATAAATCCTCATTGGGAAACGATGAACTATAGAAGGTGCCAGGTCAGATAGTCCTTTCAAGGTTCTTATCAGGACTGCCTTCCCCAGTATCAGTTCCACAAATGACGAGAGGTAGTCTGACAGCTCTGAGCTCTCACCAATTGATGTTGTGCTTCTGTTCCCCTTGGCTTCAACTGCCCTGTGCTAGGTACTCTGTAGTGGGCTCCCCACCTTCTAAGACTCGCATTCATAGTTATCTGGTCTGGTGAATAGGTTGCTCTAATGATTTCCACCATTACAGAGTTCCTTCATCCTGGCTCTGAATGAGGTCTCTCACACACCCTCCCTGACTTTCTCCTCCAAGGAATGGGTGGCAGCTTCTTTTTCCCATCCTGATGATCTATCGTGTCTCCTGTGCTTTTTAGGTGTATCTGCGTAAGGGGATGTTAGAAAGTGCACCCTCTTCCTCCCCTGACAACTGGCTCAAGATAGTATCTGGCCATGGCAGAAGAGGAATCATAGAATCATAGAATCAAAGAGTTGGAAGAGACCTCATGGGCCATCCAGTCCAACCCCCTGCCAAGAAGCAGGAATATTGCATTCAAATCACCCCTGACAGATGGCCATCCAGCCTCTGCTTAAAAGCTTCCAAAGAAGGAGCCTCCACCACACTCCGGGGCAGAGAGTTCCACTGCTGAACGGCTCTCACAGTCAGGAAGTTCTTCCTAATGTTCAGATGGAATCTCCTCTCTTGTAGTTTGAAGCCATTCTTCCGCGTCCTAGTCTCCAAGGAAGCAGAAAACAAGCTTGCTCCCTCCTCCCTGTGGCTTCCTCTCACATATTTATACATGGCTATCATATCTCCTCTCAGCCTTCTCTTCTTCAGGCTAAACATGCCCAGTTCCCTAAGCCGCTCCTCATAGGGCTTGTTCTCCAGACCCTTGATCATTTTAGTCGCCCTCCTCTGGACACATTCCAGCTTGTCAATATCTCTCTTGAATTGTGGCGCCCAGAATTGGACACAATATTCCAGATGTGGTCTAACCAAAGCAGAACAGAGGGGTAGCATTACTTCCTTAGATCTAGACACTATGCTCCTATGGATGCAGGCCAAAATCCCATTGGCTTTTTTTGCCGCCACATCACATTGTTGGCTCGTGTTTAACTTGTTGTCCACGAGGACTCCAAGATCTTTTTCACACGTACTGCTCTCAAGCCAGGCGTCCCCCATTCTGTATCTTTGCATTTCATTTTTTCTGCCAAAGTGGAGTATCTTGCATTTGTCACTATTGAACTTCATTTTGTTAGTTTTGGCCCATCTCTCTAATCTGTCAAGATCGTTTTGAATTCTGCTCCTGTCCTCTGGACTATTGGCTATCCCTCCCTGAATCCTTCCACATAATTATAACACACTTCCTTGAGTAAGAGCAGGCGTATGCTTAGTGTTTGACTGCCTGCACTCCCTTGATGGCCCTGGAATCTCCTGCAATGGAGGACATTTAAGCTCAAAGCATATAGTATGGGGAGGGAGAAGGACTAGGAGTCTTCATGTCCTTTCACCTCCAGTAATCCCCTGAGTCTCTTGCCAAGTCCAGAGTGCTCCGCCCTTTACACAAGGGACCAGCTTTTTTTTGGGGGGGGGGGGGGGTCCCTTGGTGTTTCTAGGATCCTGCCATTACTCTACTCATGCCAATTCTTTCAAAAGTACCTCCACAACCCTGGGTCATTCTTGGCCTGGATGGTCCTATTGAGGGATGCCAGCAACATGGAGGGGATTCCTATTTTCTGACTGCTCCCAGTGACACCCCCAATCATGTTCTTTTCTGTTGTCTTGTGTCCAATAATAATGTGTGGGGGTGTGGCATTTGTGGTGTGGGAGTCACTCAGAGCAGCAGTTCCCTCCTCCTTTCTTAGCATCTTCCTCCTATCTCTCGCTTTCTTTCATGCTCCCAAACAACCCCCAAACTTAGGTAGAAGGGGAGAGCTCACAGAAGTCATCAAAGAATGTCAGGAAGGGAGAACATCTTTTTGGATATTGAAGATGCTGGGAGAAACACACAGGGAAGAAGGAATATGGGGATTAGATATAGTAGGAAAGAAAAGAAGAATAGAAAAAGAGAAGACTGCTTGGTTGAAGGTCTTGGAATTCAAAGAGGCATGTCCTTCAGGTGCTGTAGACAGGAAAAAGACTGACAGTTGGTCCCTCCTGCATAGTATCCAGAAGGTCTTTTTTTTTCTATTTCCTGCCTACAGGAGCAAGTGGAAGGACCAACCCAACATATGGAATGTCAAGCCCTGCTGGGAAAGGAGACAAATGGGGGAAGGAGACAGAGGGTGGTTATCAGGATGTAGAATAAACTAGATAAAAACCATTCCCTTTCTCTGAGTGGTAAATTGTGATAGTTTATTGGATCTCCATCCTGGAAGAACCTAAAGGAAGTACTGACCACCCACTACTCTCTCTGACATCATAAGAAAGTGCCAAAGAGCCATTTTCCTGACCAGACATTCCAAAAGACAAGAAGCCGTGCTGCAGCAGAGAGAGAATAGAGAAGTAGTGCTTCCTTTATGATCTAAATTTATCTGTGGGTCATATCAAAATCTTTAATTTTAGCTGCCAAAATTGCTGCTGAGTTATACATGAGGTCAAATTATACAAAAGAAAGTTCAACTTCACATTTAGTCACCGGATAGCTACTGGAGGTTTTTTTTTTTTACAACTTTTTTGTTACTTCAGTAACTGAAGAAGATATGAAATATTTATTTATTTTTGAAAGACCTTAACTGTTACTTTAATGCCCAGTTGGTAACAGGATGACTGGAGGTATTGAGAGGCTACATATTGAAGGTAACAAGGTCAGATCACACTAGCTCCTACAAGTGATAAGACTTTGTATATATCAGTCTGCACTCCAAAGGCACTCTGATTTGAAATGCAGAATATGGCAAACAGGATTTATCTAAGCACAGATGACAAATCGAGACAGCAGAAGGTACTCCCAAATAAGTACAAACTTAAAGGGCTAGCTTCTAGTTAAATCACAACACAAAATGTAAACACTGGAAGGAGACTCACACTTACCTGAGTGACACCATGTTTCCGAGTTCTGCTGGTAAACTACGAATTTTATTAGATGAGAGGTCCAAATATACCAGATTGTGAAGCTTGGCAATGTCTGAAGGAATGCGGGATAAGGAGTTGTCACTGAGATGCAAAGCTGTCAAATGCGTCAGTGACCACAAAGATGAACTTAGACTTCTTACTTTCCCTAGAACACAATAGGAAGACAGTTATTATAGCAAATTGTGCATTTAAATAGTTACTTACAAAAAGGCAAACCAATTCCTACTATAATCTCCTCCCTTCAGATAACATTCACCTTGTAGTTCAAAACATGAACTAGTTTATTTTTATTTAGATATTTTAAAACCATGTCAACTTTACATCCCCAAAGTTTTAATTGTTCTTTATTTTGTTAGTTTTGAGAAATTCTGGAAATTTAGGGAGTATGTGCTCTAAAAGCAACTAAATGCTTCTTTTGAAGTGAGCAGAAGTTATACAGGTAAGAAAAGGAAAAAACACACAGTTGGCAGTAGCTGCTAAAACATCTGCCAAATAAAAGAGGACAAACATCTTCTAACATAAGAAAAAGATTTTAAATGCCTGGCTGACGAGCATCTTTTTTCCAGACATCTAAGTTTGCTGACTTAGGCCCCATCCACACTGCCATAACAATCTAGACTATCTGCCTAGAACTGGATTATATTAGTCTACACTGTCATATAATCCAGTTCAAAGCAAATAATCTGGACTTTATATGGCAGTGTAGATGGGGCCTTAGTCCATACAGCAAATACGTATTTAAAATGGGTTGGTACTGCACTGGAAATATCACTAGTACCTTTGAACTGATTTTAGCCATATTCAGTTTTAATCAGTTCTGTGAACTTCCTTAGTTTTCATGTTGGTAGGAGGACATGAAAAAAAAAAACCAAGAAGTAAATTAACATTACTGTTCGGAAGCACAGGCAGCCTGCCTCAGAAAAGGGCCTGTCTCTTAGGAATTTTATAGATTTGAATTCCAGTCAACACAGAATATTCCACCAATAACATATATTTCTAAAGTATAATATCTAGGTATTCATTAAGTATATTTTTCACATCAGCCCCTATAAGACTATAGTATAAACCAGAGGTTCTCAAAATAAGGCCCGCGGTCTGGATGCGGCCCTCCAAGGTCATTTACTTGGCCCCTGGTCTAAACTTTAGTTCACCCTATGTCTGAAACAACTTCAAGTCACACAACAACAACAACAACAACAATCTGAATTAACTTGAATATCTGATCAGCCAAAAGCAGACCCACCATTCCCATTGAAATACTGGTAAGTTTATGTTGGTTAAAATTGCTCATTTTAAATACTGTATTGTTATTTCATGGTTTTTTGCAGTACAAATAGTATATCTGCAGTGTGCATAGGAACTTGTTCGTGTTTTTCTCAAAATATAGTCCAGCCCCCCAACAGTCTGAGGGACAGAGAACCGGCCCTCTGCTCTAAAAGTGTAAATTTTCAAATTCCTTTCCAAGCTAGATGAAAGCAGCTGGTTCAAAATGACTAATCCTTAGGGATGATAGTACAGATTGTTTGCAGGTCACTGAATGTGGAAATGATAATTAAGAAAGAAAGAATATCCATTTAAAGAAATCAAATTATAAGAAAAGCTACATAACATTCGGAAAAATAATCCATGTGTAGGTTTTGTTTGCTAATGTCAGAATAAGGAAAAGTGAACCTGGAGCAGCCTGAATGTACGTGAAAGCTTTCAGAAGCATGGTAGAATAGTGTGAATCACTGCGATTAGGTAGGCCTTATCTAAGAAAGGACAGGTTAGGCTGTATAGACGCTGGTTATAATGTCAAAAGATAGAATAACTCAAATAAACAAGAAACCTATGAAGAAACTCCTCCATATAATTACTAAGGATGCAAATACATGCCTCAAAGACCTTTAGTCTGATCAGGTGCATATTTATTCTGAAGTGAGCTTCTCTTACATGTCATATCTAACATTTCAACTCTGACACACGGAACAATCTAGTCCCTTCACCTAACTAAATATGATGAAGATACCATGGAGGGAACTGAAGAAAAAAATGTACTCATTAGGAACTAAAATTACTCTCATATTTATTGGTAAATACTTGGTCCAAAATTGCAACAAAAATGTTATTAGCAAAGACACTGCTATAGCCAAATCTATAAATTGTACCTAAGATATTGATCCTGAACAATTTAGTCAAGAAACCAATTAGTGGAGAGTAACCCACAGCTTAGCGTGATTTTTGCTTACCTACCTCATTTCTCTGCTTTTCAAAAACAGCTTTTAACTTCTATGAGATGAAAAACAATGAACTGGATTGTGTGTGTGGGGGGGGGGGGGATGTGTTTTTTCAGAGGTTTATTTCATGATCCAACTAATAAAGACCAATATAAAGTTGTTGTACATCAGAAACAGGAAGCTAGCCAGGTACATAACTGTATTTAGGGAACTTAAACTGAACAAGAAGACTAAAGTGTTTGTTTTTTTAAAAAAAATCTTTGTTAGCCTTCACTGTGGGAAACATTGGACTGATTCACATAAAAAGCTTTTAGTGGAGAGGGCAGCTACAAAAATAAGTTTTTAGAAAAAAGAAACTAAATAATTAAATGTTAAGTCACCAAATCCGGATGGCAAACATCTAAAGATTATCAACCTCCTCAGCAGAAGATGGTAAAATACTCAGTACCCAACCACTAATAAAAGAAAGCTAAAATATTATAGGCTTATTAGCATAATGTTTATCCCTAATAACCTGAAAAAACTTTCAAACATCTAGAAGCATTAAATACATACAAGGACAAGCACTGTTCATGAAAATTCAGGATCGTTCTGTAAGGCAAGTTCAGTCTCACCAACTTTTCGCAATTCTTTGATTGTCAACAAGCATTACATAGGAAATAATCCTGGAGAAATTATCAGCAAGAACAACAAATTGCTAATTGGTTCAGAAAAAAAGGGGGAAAATATTCTTCACATTATTAATTTATGTTATTGTGCTGCAGAATGTAACTGGTTTAGTTATAAAAGGAGGGAGAGGACAAATCGTTGAGATCTACCAAACAGAATATCTAGGGTCAAAACCAATATTCCTCCAAACATAAATTCTTGATGAGTGGGCAAAGTAGATAACAAAGTGCTACAGACTTAATGTCCAGCCTGGAAACATTTGAGTTCTCACTAGATAGATTCACTGGTCTAATTCAGAAGCAGATTTTGTTTCCTGAAGGGCTTATAGGAAATGCCAAGAAAAATTCTAGTTACCAAGAGAAACAGAGTAGAAATATTATTGTTCATCGTTGTCGCAACTCAGGATAGATTCACCTTGCTCAAGACACCACCACACACCAAGGCTGTAGGTTTTGTAGTTTATTGAGAAAAAAGCAAAAGCAAAACAGAGAAATAAAGTTGCAAAAGTTCAATAGGCAAAACAGAGTCTTAAATGCAAAAGCAAAGTTCTCAAGATCCAAAGGCAAATAACATGAAGCATAGTCCGTTAGCATTGGTTAAACAAGAGTCCATGGCAGCAAGACAAGGTCTCAAAAAATCAGGATCAAAACCAAAGTCCCAAAGAGCCAAAAGCTTTCCCCAAAAGCCAAGGTATTTCCACAGAAGTTAACAAGGTAGAAGCAACATTGCACTGACAAAGAATGCCCTTCGACCAGATCATTAAATATGTTTTTCCAACATGAAAGCATTACGTTGACCTCTAGCTTCACGTTTGTTGGCAAGGCGTGCGTTTCTGCTAATTGCAAACGATCCTGTCTAATCAAATCTCCACTATCTTCAAGGCCAGGATAATGAAGATAGTGAAGATACCTTCAAGTTATCTTCACTATCTTCATTATCCTGGCCCTGCTGGGCCTGGTCACCAAGAGGCCCTCAGCTCTCAGAAGGAGCCTCCATCTGCAGCTGTGAAGTTTCACTATCTTTATCTAAAGCCACACTCCTTTCTCTTGAGGAACAGAAATGCCGTCTCTTCTTCAGAATCAACACTATCTGCCTTAATAACTGGAACATGTTCCAAAATCTGTAACCCATCATCCTCCTCGTCCTGAGGAAACTCAGGCTTAGAAAGCTCAGGCTCAGATTGAGCCACAACAATCGTAATATTTCAAATAATCTGTACTACCTGAGCAAGTATCTTCTTTCATTCATATACTTCCATAACTCCAAATCTCTAACACATACTGTATCAATTTACATCAGATTGGCTAATTTAAATTTGAAGTTCCTAATTCATATTTTTTCCACAAAAGTACACACATGCTTTAATAAGATATTGTTTTGAAAATAAATATAACGTTATATAGAAAAATAATCCAAATAATGAAGTCATATAGTCCACATGCCTTCTGCTTGGAGACAAGTGAACGTTTATGAAATTAATTTTTCTACTTGGTACCCTCTCTACATGTACTAGGATACAATATATTATACACACCTCCCACAGCCTCATACAACGATTACCCTCCATTCAGTGCAGGTTACTTTTTTACCCAGGCTTCAAAAAGCAAGTAATTATAAAATTGTAGAATCATAAGAGTTGAAAGGAACCACATGGGACATCCAGTCCAACCCCCTTCCACCATGCAGGAAAAGAACAGTCATTTTTATTGAAGTGAGAGGAAGGCTGGATGGGTGCACTAGAGGCACACACTGAATTATTATTCACTCTTGTGTAAATGTTGGTAGTATGAAAGAAAAAAACAAGAACTCTGCTGATCTGATGGCTACCCTCCACACATGGCCTGTTCTCCATGCATAGTGCCATTTTTTTTTTGTGCCGCACTTCAAAAAATCATGTTTTTGTGCAAGTTCGTTTCTTTACAAAGCAATCTCCTTGATAGTAGGTGAATAATTTAAATAGAAGACTGAAATAAATTCAAATGAGAAAATCTTGTGATAGATTCAGCTTAGTTTCACGCAAAGTTGGAAAGAACTTTAAGGCACAAAGAAGCACAAACAACAATTTTAATTTAACGGTTCACCTTCATTTAAAATGTTAAAATCCTGAGCGAGTTTGTTGTCTCTGTGTTCCTTTCTACATTGAATACTTGTTCTCTTACCACTGATTTCCAACTCTGCCCAGTGTGATTTTTTGCCATTGGCTGCTTCCTCTGAGGACATAATTGTGTACATCCTCCGTGGATCAGGTGGATCGTACTTCTCTTTGGGCATTCCTGTTAAAAATAATGAAGCATAAACAATTTGTTATCAGGAGAAAATTCCTAAGGTCAGCACATCCTCTTAAACTAGGACCATCTTAATATGCCAACCACCTTGAGAAAGCACTGTAATTTCCAGTCAAACAAAACATCAGTATGACTCACTCATACGTCGTCATCATCACCATCACCACTATGAACATCAACTTTATTCTACGAGCCACTGATTGCTTCTGAAAATACTAGGCTATCTGGATTTAGGGATCCTTTTTGCACTAGGCCAGGGAGCAGAAAGGTGCCGCTCACAGGACACAAGTTAGTGCCACCTCTCCAATGAAAAAATATTCAGCAGGATCCCCCATGCCTTCCTTCTAAAATTTGCCTTATTTATTCCCTTTGCACTGTTTCAAGGAAATGCAATTAGTATTTTGAGTCTTACATAAAACACAGAAGTTCATAAACGTTTTTAACCCCCCCCCCCCCCAATAATTGTTTTGTATCACCCCTAAGAATGAAGAGTTCTGGAGAATTCAAAACCCTATGTACTTCTACATAATTTTCTTGGCCTAAGGAGAATATTGACAACAAGGATTTTGTTTTTGTTTTTATACAGCTAAAAATGTATTGATCTGGGAAGAAATAGTATTTGTGTGTCAACTGCCTCTGTTTTGGGAGGGTAAGATCACCACCAGGGAAAGAGTTACAATTGTGTGGCAGTTTGAATGTTAGTGTGGGATCTCAGGAAACTAGGGTTCAAATGTACACTGGGCTATGGAACACCACAAAACCTTAACCATTATGGGAAAGGGTTGTGCCACAATAGTTGTGAATTGGTTAAGATTCAGCAATGGAAAGTATAGCCTTCTGGGTACACTCAATTCTGGGTGTCCTGGTTGGTAGCAAGACTGAACCTTAATGAAAATCAGTTCTGACTCTTCTTTCAATTCTGGCCTTTCCTATAACCTTCCCATTCCCTCCCCTGGGAAATAGCACCTGTATACTGTGTGTACAGGACATAAGAGTGGATGGGGAGAAAATGTAGACATTGCTCCTCGCTGCTTTTTTTTTTTTTAAACGTGATTGCCTAATGAAGAATCTTGCAAGTTCTGAATTTTTTGCCTGCATAGTAGGCCTAATAAAGATGTAACAACAATATGGGCTTTGGATTTTATTTTATGGTAAAAACACTGTTGTCTCAGTATGGCCGACTATATTCATATTTGGTCTGAAATTTGTTTTTCTGGAAAACACATGCTGGACAATAGCTTGCTTTAACCAGCTGGAAAATGAAGCTCCACTAGATGTAGAGCCCTCCCTTCCTAGCTGCACTCCCTTCCCCACGTGTAGCACATTCCTACCATACTGGCTAAATGGCCTTCATTTTAATAGCTGAGGTGGCCAAACTGTAAGCTGTGTTTCTTCAGCCAGTCATATAAAACTGAGTTTACTCTCCTTGACCTTCTGAAGGTCAGAGTGATGCCTCCTTTTTTGTGCATCCAGCTAGAATACATCCAAGCACTGTAACAGACCAAACTGTTTGATGCCTCTTTCCAAATACGGAATTTTTGTTTTTTCACATTTTATTAAATTAGTCTTCTACTTGTTCTGAAAATGCATTACTTCTTCTTGGTCTCTGTTACTCAAAATTCTCCTCATTGCTTGCTCAGCAAAGCATTCATGTTCTTTTCTCCTCTAGCTAGCAATTGGCTCATTAAGTTTAGCAAGAGATCACATCACACTAAAGCTTTTCTTTCTCTTCTTGTCAAATTAAGCACTGCTCCATGAATTTTTTAAAAAAATCTTGACATGACCCTCAAAACAGACATGAACGTTTGGCACTATTTTCTTTGAACTTCAAAATAAGAAAACAAATTAAAGAAAGATCAATGGTACTGCAAATCTTGATAAATCCCTACATGATTGCCAGAATGGGAAACACCGCATTTCAGGAACAGAACTGAGTTATTGTTTTCTTAGTTCTTTCTCTTTTTCAATCCACATCCACCCACTTTTTCTGGAACAGAATTAAAAGAAGCTCAATGTGCACAGATTTCTAAGAACCCAAGAATAATTCTTCTGGGTGCCTTTGTTTAAAAACAAGTCAGCTACTTACAAAAACCTTTACCAAAATTGGCCTTAGAGTGAGAACGTAAGACAGAATATATGTTTTACTTCTAAACTTGTAAAAAACACCCAAATTGTTGACAACCAGAGCATTATAAAACATTTTTAAAATCTACGTTTTGTATTGTTTCTAGAAGACAGCATGGTGTAGTGGTTTCAAGATTGGACAAGGAGCTTGGAAGACCAAAATCTGAATCCCGCTCAACCAAGGAAACCCAATGTATTGCCTTTACACTCTCAGTCTCAGAAAAAGGCAGACCCCAACTAAACAATTATCATCAAGAAAGCCATATACAACTTGTAGGCACATAACGATACACTATAAAAGTACTGTGTCAGATTAAGGACTATTGTTTATAAACACAGAAGTACTGCAACAACTACAGGATACTTGAGTCTCCTAAACTGTCAATATCATTATAGATTTAAATACCTTGTAGTGTAGTTCTACCTCTGTACAGAAACATTCACATTCCTTCAATTCCAAACTATAAACAGGTATCAATAATAATAACAGTAATAAAAGATACTGAATGATGAGTGCAAATAGATAGATCTGTTTATTGATTAGTCCACTGACCATATCAACAATAAAAGACAAAAACAAAAACACACAATAGACACTATTCACTATCCTAAAACTCCTGTAAAAATTGACTAAAATAAATTAAAACACAATACAACTTGATTAAATAATAAGTTTGGGATAAAATTACAAGATAAAATCAGGAGGAGTAGAGTGACAAATGTAAAAGAGTTAGCCAGAGAATTTAGATGACTTCATCACAATGACAAGGTGATTTTGTGAAATAAAGAGTTCTCTCAGGTGGGCAGCGTTGGCTATTTGGCTATGCAGAAGATTAAGCATAGATTATCCCCAGAAAGAAAATAAGACAGTCTGGTAATTAGGTCCCAGTTGGTTGTTCTGACCAAAAGTGGTTATAAACATTGACATCTCATCTTGGTATATATACAACAATCAAACAAAGTATGCACAGTGTCCTCTATGGCTGGAGCTAATAGTTTTGCATTGTTTAATTAGCATTTTCATCAAGGATGTTGATGGATTTCAACCAAACTTCAGAGGTTGGATAATTTGATACAGGAATTGGATATGGTAATAACGGGAGTACAAATGCACGCCAAAGATCCAATTGTGATAGGAAATACCAGATCTAGATGGGAGACTAAAACTCTATTGTGGATTTCAATTTGGATTAAAAAAATTATAAAACTAATGCAGGAGAATCAAGGAAAATTACCAAAAAAACCTTATGGAATATGATCAAAGAACTTTCAATAATAGACATCTGGAGAGTCTCACATCCAGAAGAAAAGGACTATACTTTATTCTCTGATGGACACAACATACTCAATAACAGATATGATTTGGATCACTAAGAATTTAGTAAATCTTATTTAAAAGGCTCAAATCCAGTCAAAGGTTATATCAGACCACTGCCCAACAATAGAAATTGCAATTCCAAGAAAACAATTTATATGGAAAATTAATGAAGGTCTGTTGAATAATCAACAAAAGTTTGATACATGTAAGAAAGAGATTAAAGAATTCTTTCAAATAAATACTCATCCAGAAACATCTCCAATAATTTTATGGGACATAATTAAAGCCTACACAAGACGAAAATTGATCCAGCTAAATTCAATACATAGAAAGAAAAGACAGCAAAAATGAATGAATTAAAAAATACAATTAATAAAAGGTTTAGCAAATGCAAAACCCCAACAAGAGCTGAAACAACTTTGCCAACAAGCCTCAATGTTAATGGTGCACTGAATGGAAAAGACTCTAAATTCTGTAAAGCAAAACTATTTTGTACATGCAAACAAACCAGGAAAATGGCTGGCAAATAAATTTTAAAAGATGCAAAAGAAAAATATTAATATGTTGAAAATGAATGAATAAGAAATATAGGGAGAACAAAAGATGAAACAGACATTCCAAAAATACTATCCAAGGCTTTACCAAAAAAGAGAGAAATATCACAAGAACAAATACAAGAATATATTCAAAAGCAAAACCTCCCAACTATCTCTGAGGAGGAACAAAAATTGTTTGAACTAATAAGGAGGGGGCAATTATTATTGATTTCTCCCTACCAATACAGCTAGCTCACCATCAGTGTGGAAAACATTTGGGAGATGATTTGGGAGAGCAAGAAGATGATGATCAGTGAGAATAGAAGTAATTTTCATGGGATAGAACATATGATATAAACAATTCAGCTATTCTTGGAGTTACTGAATTGGGTCACTCTACTTATACAACCATCATCACTTGATTGTGATTGCAGACTCACAGGGCAGAAGGGAGACTCATACACTTATCTGTTGATATAGGATGAACACAATGTGCTGGACTGAGACAATTCTTTCCAAAGAAGAAACTATATAGCTTGTATGTGCAAAACTGTGCATCTAGTCTGAGTACAGGTTAACGAGACCAGGTCAAATGTAGGAAAGCAGTGCAAAACACCACAGAGTACTGGTGTTATTAGGTTCACATTTCAGACTTTAACAAGGAAGAAAAAAACCTAATTTATTATTTTTACAATAAAGCCTCTTAAAAAGAAGAATCAGCAGAAATTAACATATAGACTATATTAACTACAAGATGGTCTGACAGGTTATAATCCATTGCTTCAATGAATTGTAAGCCTGTGTTGTATAAGATTTCAACCAAGGCAACTTGGTGTTTAGCAAAATCTCACCACTCAGTAATTTTGTTTCAGATTTAACTCATCATTTTAAATACTTATTGTTAGAATATTCTACTGACATTTACAGATTAAGCAATGTGATTTGGGAAGGATATTGTGCCAACTATGAGTAATGAGATTTCTTTATGCAAAACTCTACTCTGCCTTATCTCAAGAAACCAAAGTAGCTTTAATAGAAATCAAGTCTGAGCACCTCTTTATATAGATCCTGTGCTGTTTCTTTCAATCTGTCCTTTACCAATACAGTAGGAAGATCTTGCTTTAAAAGCAACATACCATATTTTCTGGAATGTATGATGACTGGGCATAAGACGACCCTCAACTTTTCCAGTTAAAATATAGTTTGGGATATACTCGCCGTATAAGACTACCCCTCTTCCAACGCACACCAAATAAAAAATTAAAAAACATCAGATCTGATTTCAATATGGCAATTTTCCTGTTATTGTACCTCCTTCTCTGCATCTCAGATCTCACACATGTGTGCCTGTGCCACTTCACTGCAGTCCTCAGGAGTGAGATCTGAGAGGGAGAGAAGGAGGTATGGTATTGGATGCAAGGGCAGGTCAGATGGATGAAAGAGGCATGTTTTTCTGAGCACAGAGCCACTCTTATCTCTTTTTTGCATATCCTGGTCGTCCAAGATGCATGCAGCTTGCTCTGCCCTTCACTTACAACTTCCTGGTAAGACGCCCCTCACCTCGTCATCAGAACTGCATTAAGTCACTTCTTTCAACAAATCCTGGTGAGTGGATTTTCTTCTACCATATTTGTACAGCACCACCCTTGCTGCTTTCATACAGTCGCCGCATACGGCAGGAATGGAGCAGTTTTTGAGCTCCTCCCACCATATGCGGTGACTGCAGATTCTCCAGTCCGGCTCGGAAGATTTAACACCCGCCCTATAAGACGACATCCAGCATATAAGATGACCCCCGACTTTTGAGAAGATTTTCATGAATTAAAAAGTAGTCTTATACACTGGAAAATACATTAATTTTAGTAGATTAAATGACAGAACCGCTGCATGAGCTATCCTTTAGTGCAGGAGTTCCCAAACCAAGGCCCGTGGGTTGGATGCGGCCCTCCAAGGTCATTTACCTGCCCCCCGCCCTAAAGTTTAGACTTAGGGTTGCCTTAAGTCTGAAACAACTTGAAGGCACACAACAACAATGATCCTAATTAACTTGACTATCTCATCTGTTTTTAGAACCACATGAAATGCGTCTATATACTGTTTTCTCATAGAGGTGAACATATTTGCAAGTTATCTGTTCAAGCATTAGCTCTGATCCATGAATTCTAGTGACATAATAAAGTGGCAGTTTTCACCATGTTATTATAATCTCTTGTTTCTCTAAGAGTGAATTTACTACAAGACTTAACATACTACTACACTATATTTTGACTCTAAGACTGTGGTTCATTTTATAATTTTTAAAAAATTAATACTGAATCAGCAAAAATCATAGACAATGGAATCAAAATACCAGGGGTGAATCAGTAGAGTGATACAATGGGCTCTTGGTTTCAGTTGGAATTTGATTTCAGGACTCCCCGTGAAGACCAAAGTCTTACTGCAGAAAACAGTCAATAAGAAGAAGAGCTGATCCAGAATAACTCAACAAATTCTTTGCTATCGTCAACCCTGAAAACAGGTTTCAACATGAACAGAAGAGACAGGTGCTTAAAACCAATTCATAAATGTTACTGGTGCTACTGGAAGGTATCTCTATTATCTGCTTGTTTCTACATGAAATAGATTGTAATTCAAGCATTAACAAGCTTATTCTATATATAACACTGGAAATCCTGTAAATTCAAATACTTAGTCCATAATCAATGCTCTTAAGCACATTTTGCATAATTACTTTTTCATTTATATTTCAACTGATTACAAAATAAAAGCATCTGATATGTGCCTATTCTTCTATTTTGTAAATCTCCAAAACTAGATTCTCATAAGTTTCAATACACTTTAACTACAGCAAGTGTAGTTCTTAAAACAAACAAGACCTTCCCTCTTAAAAGTCTTAATTCCTTACCAACTGACTATATTAAGGCTTCCAAATTTACACAATATTTACCAGTAATAGTGTGCCAGGAAAATAAGAAAATTTCACGCTGCTGTGGATTTTTCACCCCCTGCCATCAGATTTGCAGTACTCCCAGTCAAATCCACATTGGAAACCACATATGGCTGACCACTAGGAGAGCTGCAAAACAGATTAAGAAAAAGAAAAGAAAATCCAGTTAAGAGTATAACTCCAAATTTGTGTAAAAGGAGTTTAAATAAATAGGGTTAAAAATCTGGAATACCTCAAGACTTTATTTGCATTAACTAAACATGACAAACTCTGAAACACCTGATATTTGTACTCCCACCCTCTAAAGTACTTACAATACTTCATCGTTTTGGTGAAAGCAAGTTAGAATAACTTCCTAAAGAAACAAGAAGACACTCAAGTCCCTGAAAGTCATGGTCATTGGCTCCCACCATTTCAAAAAGTGAAAATTCAAGAGTTATGTTAGGCTAGTTTCAGAAAAATTGCAATTTACTTTGAAAAGGCTATTGGAATGGCTGATGCAAAGTTCTTCAATGTTCGTCTCACTTTCAGTTCTCAGAAACAGCCACAGTACAGTTTAACGCAATGAACTCTTTAACTCATCCACTTAATCCAAACTGTGAATCCATCTGCAAGGTTGTTGCATTGGTTTACATTAAAAAATTTCCACAGCACAAACATTGGTCTTAGCAATAGAGAAAAAACAAAACTGATCTTGGAGATCGGAAAAGCAAGAAGGACAATGGGAATAGAAAAAAAGGAGAAATCCAGGCACCAAAAGCTGTCTGAGATAGGAAAGAACATAATATTGAGGCTGACATAAGAAATGAGAGAGCGGCTTTAGCTTATGATATTTTCAGCTTGACAGCTTTACAGGTCACTAAAGACAATGGGTCAAAAGAAAGACAGAGAAACTGAATTGGAGAGAAGGTGGAAGAGTGTCTTTTATACTCAGAAGCATATGTTGGGAGTTGAAGCCAAGATAACAAAAAGCGCAGTGTGAAAAAAAGAATAGTGGTCAAGAAATAACCTTTATGCGTAAATTAATATTTGTTATCTCTTTCATGCCTGCAGCATATTTTAGAACACAGCTGTATTCGTCTGGCTCACACTGGCTTAAAAGACTCGTACAGTATAACTATGAGCATATCACTAACTAGCACTCCTTCAGTCATCCGCTTAAATTTATGATACTTGAAAATGAAGAAACTGAACCAACAGTCCAAAAGAAGCCTCAACACTGCTTTACACAATAGTCCTTATTACTATTCTCTCCCTACTAAAAATGTACTTAATATTTGCTAAAATAGCATGTTCTTCCTTTCAGGATTAATCATTGTCACTTTGAGATTGCCCATGACCCCAAATCTTCTTTCATCCTAAACTGATTTCAGCTGATTAGCTCCCACCATATAACAAAATGTATTGCTACTGGGGAAATAAGCATGTTGCTAGGCATTCTTGATGACATGTATTATTTCCTTGTCTCAATGTTTTCTTATATAAGCAGAAACGTTCATACTTCCAAGCAGGACATTATAGGAAAGTAGGGTTGTAAAGCTATGTGCTTCCAGGCAAAACTGCACAAACAGCATGTTCATATTCTCTAAACACACATATATATATATATTCACTGAAAATACAGAGGAACTAAGTTCTACATCTCTGTTTTCTATGGACACAAGCGTTTTTAATCTTCAAAGAAAATATTGTGGCGAGCTATAACCAATAAACATTGTGCTGCATAGTCTAAACATTTCAAACATCCTCTTGGGCAAATTACTATATTACTAGTACAAATTGTACCAAGAGATATAACCCAAACACCATGTTGTGCAACCTGAAGTGTCCTTGCACATAATAATATACCAGTTTTAATGTGACAGTCTACTGCTGTATAGGTACATGCTACGGACAAGGGTCACCCTACAATTATACAGTAGATTCTCAGTTAACCGGAACTCAGGCAACAAGAATTCTCAAGAAACTGCCAAAAAAATCAAAGAAATAATACTTTGAATAAAAATTAAAATAAAATCAATTTTAGTGGAACAGAGCTGTTTTTATAATACAGTAAAACTGTATTACATTAAGCTAAGTTTATCTTTGACATACTTTGATTTTAATTACTGTTTCAACATTCATATCAAATCAGTACAGAGTTTATGATATGGTTTAGTATGAGATATAGTATTAGTGAAGCCTATTTTAATAGTAATTCTCAAGCAACCAGAAACTACAACTTAACTGACATCTAACAATCCTCACTGGTGCCAGTTAACTGTGTCTACTGTAATATGGTGCTAGCTGAGCTTTCTTCCAATCATAATTATTCTACATACAGCTTTTGATACAATAAATGTGAAAATGTGTGTCCCTTTAAAAATATTACATCATTTAGTGTGCTGTCCAGGGATAATAAGCAGACAATTGTGTTCACAATACATAAAACTACAAATATTGGAATCAGTTGGGAATGCTGCTTTTTAAGTAAAAATCTGCTCTACTTTCCATAATAATTAAGATAACATGCAACCAGATGCCTTGGCTCTCTACATATTTGGAGCTGCCAGTTCAATTAACAATTCTTTGCAAAATAATATTGCACTCTGTCTTCACGCAAAGGAGAACATTATTTCCGAAGGCCATATTTATCATTCATGGCAGATCAATCCTAAGATTCTTTAGCTGCATTGCATAGATTTTATGACAAAAATATTACTCATCTCAGGTGTATAATACTATACAAAAATTATGAGTGAGCACCTGACTATCTGGTACATTGCCTTGCAAAGATGTCCCTCTGAAAGAGTTTGCATCACTACTAACCGTGGAGCCCCTGGTGGTGCAATGGGTTAAACCCTTGTTAAACCCTTGTGCTGGCAGGATTGCTGATCACCCAACGGTTTGAATCCCAGGGAGAACGGGTTGAGCTCCCTCTGTCAGCTCCAACTCCCCATGCGGGGACATGGGATAAGCCTCCCACAAGGATGGGATAAAAACATCAAACATCTGGGCATCCCCTGGACAACGTCCTTGCAGATGGCCGATTCTCTCACACCAGTAACAACTTGCAGTTTCTCAAGTTGCTCCTGACATGAGAAAAAAACCAAAAAACTACTAATCTTCAATTAGCAGCTACGTCACTGCTGCTTTGTATTTTCTGAGCTTGAAGAAATTCAGGATGATTCAATAACACCCCTGCATGCTCTTGGCCCACTCCCTAATCCCTGACATGTAAATTCATACTAGTGTTGGGATGCTGCAGGCCTAACTGCTATACAGGTCTTTAAATCAAAGTTATACGGAAGAAACTTCAACAACTTTAGGAGGTTACCACTATAGTAGGGAAATCACTCTGCAATCCTCAAGAATCCCTAGTTAATTCTAGCAGAGGAATTCCTACAGCATTAACATGGTTCCATCCTGCTCACTACTTTAAAATTTTCTTGATGTAAATATCTGCTGAAATCCAAAACATATACAAAGCTTCTCAAACATTAGCTTTATAGAGTTATGGCTCCTATTTGGGACACATTTATAGTTCTCTGTCTTTGAGGATTATGTTGCAGGTTGAAAAATTCAGGATTTTCTCTATTCTGCCAAGGTTAAGTATTGGTTTGATTGTATCACTGCTTTGCACCTGGCAATTTACGAGATGCGGCAATAGATTCCTAGTTTGTATGAACCTTGCTAGGTCTCGCAAGAGAAAAAGGCACCTATGACCTTACACTTGGATCAACTTCTACATCTTACCATACAACAGCACAGGGGGAAACACTTCCTGGAAACAGTGGGAATCTAGTCTCCATTTCAGAGTTTGATTTTGTTATTCCATCTAATTCACATACAAATGTGAATCATTTGTTTTGCAGACTCATTTAGGAAAACAAAAATTATTTTGAAAGTCTGACTGAGCGCAGTCACAGCGCCAAATACTGATGAAAAGGGGACATGTTTTTACAAAATGAACATGCTAGTTCTAGGTGTCTCTGTTCAGACTGATAAAAACCTCTTCATGCCATTTTCATTTTCTTTTAAAAAAATCTTAGTGATTAGGTTTCTAGTTTCTAGTCATGATCAGCCAGTTTCCAGGAAAACAGGCCTTGAGTTATCAAGGCTAAATTTGACTTATGTATGTTTAGACAACAGATTTGGTGGCATAACAATTTTTAATTGCCAGTTTAGAGTAGACCATGTGTGTTTTGCAACAGACAAGTCTAATATGCATATTTTCTTGTCAACTTTACGGTATCGACATGTGAAATACAATTTTAAACCCCAATTATAATACAAGAAGTAATAAAACAGTATCTTACTGCTATTATAATGAGGATCTTTTGTAATATTTGTCTATTTGTCTAGCACCACACCTTCATTTGAAGTAGGTAATGCATTTTAGGCAGAGATTATACTACTGCTACAAGCTAACTTTGTGTTTACTGGGAACTTATGAAATATTTACCTTTATATAACATGCTACATCTCAATGCTTCATTGTTTAACTCATTCAATACCATATAAATGCGCAGTAGGGCCTAAATATCCAGAAGGCACCAGATCCTGTTTTACCATGGAATCTAGGCATGATGAGCCCTGGTCAGTACTTGGATACCAGGTGCTATACGCTATATTTCAAAAGAGGGAACTGACAAAAATATTTCTGAGTATTCTTTGCTTAAGAAAAACGTATGAAATTTGTGGGGGAATCATACGTCAACAAGCGACATGAAAGCTAGCACACACATGCAGAGTAATATGATGGCCTTGTTAAATGTCTTGTCTTTTCTCTTTAGGCAATGAGATTATGACTCAGGTGAGTAAGAAAGCTGCCAGAACTGAGCTCTCATTCTCTCCTCTGGAAGTTCACTGTGTTTCTGTGCTGAGAGGAGGAGAA
The DNA here is from genome assembly GCF_037176765.1 of Anolis sagrei. Classification (NCBI taxonomy): domain Eukaryota; kingdom Metazoa; phylum Chordata; class Lepidosauria; order Squamata; family Anolidae; genus Anolis; species Anolis sagrei. Next base: position 87,482,218 of record NC_090022.1, read on the forward strand.
GGTCCCCTTTTATTCCCCGATATGGAATACAAGCAAGCTGCTGCCAATTGCAAACAGACGTAATCCTACCACATTTCTATAATGGATTGACAGGAACTCCCTTCTTCCATGTTATGTATCATAACTGTGGGTCCTTCGATCATAGCCATATAACCCAGAATATCAAGAAAGATAATTCACAATATCGGCTTTGAACTGGATTATCTGTGTCCACACTGCCATATAATCCAGTTCAATGTGGATTTCATACAGCTGTGTGGAAAGGGCCTAAGAAAGCAGGCAGCTTGATCTGCTTCTATGCTGGACATACAGGAAACAATGTTACTTCCTGTGCATTTGTCATAGAAACAGTAAGCTGATGGTAGAGGGATGGCTCAATGTTGTCCTCAGCAGGGCTCTGCTTCCACTTTGTCTACTATGGACACATGATGGATTGGTGAAGAAGGCATGAAATGCTCCACACTAGTGCCAGTGACCCACTTTGTTTCAGGTGCAACATGTCCTTCATAGAAATCAAGATTGTGGGGGAGGAATGGATCACTCCCATCCTCCACTGCCAATCTGCTACATGTCTAAGCAGGTTGCACAGGAGGAAAAATTTCTCCCTGTGTGTTCAGCAACAAACAATAGGGCTTTGCTTTTACTTGTCTACTTCTCAAGAGGGGCTGGCAACGAAGAAACAGAATGATTCGTGTATCCTCCATCAGCTCCAATTATGAGTTTAAAAACAGACAAGTTGAGCTTTTTATAGGTAAATAACTTTGAGGACTAATTTACAAGACTGGTCCAGTATGAATGGCATAAAGGCATAAAATATACTTGTTGATTTACTGTTGCCTACTATCAATGTTCTTGCCATATGGCAAAACAACACATATACAGGATCACAATGAGAAATCTTTTATCTATCTGTGTTTATGAATTGGGTGTCAATTTTGTACACAAAAACTGAAACCACTGAGCCTAGTTTTTGAAAAACAAAAATCAGAATAAGCAGACAACAACTCTGGGCACAAATACTAGCTGGAGCATGCTATCACAACCCACATCCTGAACTGTCTCATTCTTTGTAGTATATGAACATCAAAACAGTGCTTTTAGAGAAGTTCTTCCCAACCCCGATGACAAGCATTGTTTTTTCACAGGATGAAGGCAACATTGGCATTTTTAGCTACCATTACAATATGTTTACTAAAAATATAGTTCATCAATCCAGAGAATATAATGATGAAAATGGAGGTGTGAAAATACTAAAAATATATACTAGTCCATGCATTTATTTTTATATTTCAGTTCTTCCTCAATTATTCAAACACCCCATATAGCTTGAACTTATCAAGACTGTACTCAGGAGTTCACATGAAAGTGATGTACATTTGTCTCCTTAGAAAAAATGAATTTATCCAATGGTTTAGGTGAAAAGGGGGATACAGTTTTAATTTATATGCAGCTGGGCCCATTTCAGCAACAGTGTGAATAAACCTCACAGAGGAGACTTCATTCCTAGCAGCACCTCTAGAGCCTAGAACAAGTAAAATTACCCCAACAAAAATTGTGATATAATTCTGGGAACTTCTAACGGATTAAAAAATGCAAGATACAATAACATTGGCAGTCAATACATGCAAACCTTCATATTTGAACCAAATAATCACTATAGGTATTCTTTAATCCCTTTGAATGTTATATCTGTTACTATTACATATAAAATACATATAGGAAAATAGCCCAAGACACATGTAAATCTGCAGAAACCTTTAACTGTTTGGAACACAATTCAAATATTTTCTCTGGGATGAATTTGTTAAACATAATTAGGTGAATACCTTATTTTTGTCTAGTTCTCAATAATATTCTTTTCACAATCTTATTTAGAAAATTCTGAAAGTCCCGAAAGTACTAAGATATTACAGCATTTTGTTCCAAATAATGGAATCCACTGTTTCTCCCTTGTTTTGCGTCAAAAAAAGAAAAGAAAAGAAAGAAAATTGTAAATAATTTTTATATTTTAAAAAAGCACTTTTATGAATAGATATAACGGACAAAAGATTGGTTAGTCAAAAATAATTCTAAGTCTACACTGTTAGCACTCGTTTCCCATATAATATTTTTAATTTTATGGTATGGCCCATAGCCAATTTTTCAATAAATTTTTACTTCGAATGTGTTTTAATGTTTTTTAACTGTGATTTTAAAAATACTATTTATATTTAATCCTGTTTTAATATTCATGTATTTGTATATTCTAAATGGCTGTGCTGATGCTTCTATGTTTTTTGTGTTGTTTCAATTGCTATTATTACTATGTGTATTGTATTTTTGTTGTAAGCCCCCCTGAATCCCTGAGAGGGGCAGGATACAAATAAAGTTGTTGTTTTTGTTGTTATTATTATTATTACTTGATACACAAAAAGATTAGTACACAACAAACAGGATCACTGTGCTGGCTGTTCTACTGGATCACACGTTGGACACTTCCCAAGTGTCTAGGACTATGTGATGTATCGGCGAATAATGTGTGCTGATCCAAGTAGAGTGGCCTTTTGCAGATGACAGATGGTGATTTTGTCAGCGCCAATGGTTTTTAAGTCCAGGCCAACGTCTTTAGGCACTGTACCCAGTGTGCTGGTCACTACTGGGACTACCTTTACTGGCTTGTGCCAGAGTCTTTGCAGTTTGATCTTCAAATCCTCATATTGTTATTAATATTTGATACATAAGATGATCAGTATACAGCAAATGTTGGCTTTTGTATTTGATCACACGTCGGACACTTCCCAAGTGTCTAGGACTGTGTGATATATTAGTGAATAATACATGATGATATAAGTAGGGTGGCCTTTTGCAGCTGACAGATGATAATTTTGTCAGCGCCTATTGTTTTTAAGTGCAGGCCAAGCTCTTTACGCACTGCACCCAGTGTGCCGATCACCACTGGGACCTCCTTTACTGGCTTGGGCCAGAGTCTTTGCAGTTCGATATTTAAATCCTCATTTTATTATTATTTAATACATAACAAGATAAGTACACAGCACAAGATCAGTATGCTGGCTTTTGTATTTGATCACACGTCAGACACTTCCCAAGTGTCTAGGACTGTGTGATGTATTGGCGAATAATGTGTGCATTATTATTATTATTATTTTACTGACACAATAACACAGTATGTCACAGCAAATGAAATCTATATGCTGGATTTCGTATCACAAATCACAAGTTGAATGCTTCCTAAGCGTCTAGGACTTTGTGATGTATTTTCAAATGATGCGCGCAGATCCAAGTAAGGTGGCCTTTTGCAGTTGAGAGATTGCGATTTTGTCAATGTTTATTGTCAATTATTATTATTATATTTTACTGACACAAAATCACAGTGTGTCACAGCAAACAAGAGCTATATGCCGGATTATTATTATTATTAGCTGTCCCCTGCTACGCGTTGCCGTGACCCAGTCTGTCTATATGTGTTTTGTGTGTATGTGTGTGTGTATGTTTGTGCATATGTATGTTTGCATATATATGTGTGGTTTTATGCGTGCGTTGTAATGTATTTTTGTTTTGTTTTTTTGGCTTTTTAAGTCTCTTCTGCTGCGTTTTTCAGTGTTTTATATGTGATGCTCACTTGTTGTCCTGATAGGTGACTTGCATCCAAATTTGGTGTCAATTCGCCCAGTGGTTTTTGAGTTATGTTAATCCCACAAACTAACATTACATTGGGTTGTTGTAGGTTTTTCCAGGCTATATGGCCATGTTCTAGAGGCATTTTCTCCTGACGTTTCGCCTGCATCTATGGCAAGCATCCTCAGAGGTAGTGAGGTCTGTTGGAAGTAGGAAAATGGGTTTATATATCTGTGGAATGACCAGGGTGAGACAAAGAACTTTTGTCTGCTGGAACTAGGTGTGAATGTTTCAACTGACCACCTTGATTAGCATTTAATGGCTTGGAAGTGTCTGGGAGGAATCTTTTGTTGAGAGTGATTTGATGTGCCTGATTACATTTTTATTTATATATATTATTATTATGCTAAGCTGCTTTGAGTTCCCTTGGAATCTTTTGTTGAGAGTGATTTGATGTGCCTGATTACATTTTTATTTATATATATTATTATTATTATGCTAAGCTGCTTTGAGTCCCCTTCTGGGGAGATAAAGCAGGGTATAAATATAATAAAGAATACCTTTTATTGATAACTCACATTAAAACACACACATAACTTCAATAAACATAGCTGATTAAGAATTTTTTGAGAACCTTGAAACTTAGAATCATAGAATCAAAGAGTTGGAAGAGACCTCATGGGCCATCCAGTCCAACCCCCTATAAGCATATTGTAAGCATATACTTACAATATATATGCTATAAAGTCTCCCCTTTATTCTGAATGGCTAGCAAAGCTTTAGCAGCTTAATGCTATCCTTTATGCAAAAACATACCGAACAGACTTGCTTTTGTACCTAGCCCGCAGAGCTCTGCCTCCTAATCCTCCTGTTTACCCCTATCTGTGCGTGTCCCCCAGCCTCTGTGGCCCAGCCACCTACCTGCACGGCATACATCCCTGCCCCCTATCTCCTTTTCCATTGGCCAGCAGGGCTGCCAATCACCCCCTCAGCTAACGCTCTTGCCTTTCTATTTCAGACACAGGCTGCCTATTGTGGCTGGGCCTGCGAGCAGCAGCAGCAGCCTAGGCTAAGCTTGACTCCCATCACGAAATACAGGTTTTTTGTTTTCCCACGGAGGAAGCAAGCAAGGAAGGAAGGAAGGGAGCAAGGGCTTTTGTGCAGAGCAATGACAACAAAGCTTACTGAAATCGAGGCAATGGGGGAGGAGGGAGGGAATGGGAGGGAAAGGAAGGGAAAAGAGAAGCAGCTGCCTGGCGCAAGTTTCCTTTCTTTTCCAGATGAGGCGATACCTGAGACCTCGGGCTTCCTTCGGAGGGGCTTCGGGGGAAAGGAGAGGCTCTGGGCTCCAGGGCGGGTGGGTCCGCAGGCTCCCAGGGCAGGGATCCGAGCCGGCCTGCCTGCCTGCCTTGCTCTTGCCTGCCTGCCTTCCGCCTCCTCGCCCCCTCTCCCGCCCCCCTCAAGCCCGGCTCTTGTCAACAAGCACTTAGGACCGAGGACGTCACTTCCTTCGGAGCCTCGCCGCGGCTTCCAGGAAGGCTCAGCCGCAGCTAGGCCCACGCGCCACTACCACAACACAACAACAACAACAAACGCCTATCAGGGCCTGGGCGAACTTGGGCCTTCCCTCCAGGTGTTTTGGACTACAACTCCCACAATTCCTCACGGCCTCAGGCCCTTTCCTTTGCCCCCTCAGCCGCTTAAGCGGCTTAAGCGGCTGAGGGGGCAAAGGAAAGGGCCTGAGGCCGTGAGGAATTGTGGGAGTTGTAGTCCAAAACACCTGCAGGAAGGCCCAAGTTCGCCCAGGCCCTGATATATATGTGTGTGTGAGCTCCTCTTCGTAGGCCCAATGGCCTTCACCCTAACAGAAGCGGGCCTTTTGTGCCAAGAAAGCAACCAAGCCACCCTGAGGCCTGGCTCAGGCTTCTCCATCTTGCCGCCTGACTGGTTTAGGTTCTCCTTTCTTCCTTCCCTGAGAAGGAGGTGACGCCCACGCTCTCGTTTCCCCCTCAGGGGCGCTTCATCTCCCTCAGGGCCTCCTCAGAGGCGCCCCCGTCCTCCTCCTCGTCCTCCGACCAACCGTCCCTCAGAGAGGAGAGAGCTTTTTCTCATCTCCCCTAGTTCCTGCTCCCTCCATCCGCCCCCTTCTCGTCCTCCTCGCTCCGTACCTGTGGCTGCCGCATCCCCGTCTCGTCTCCGCTGCCTGCCTGGCTCTTTGTTTCCTGCCGCGGGCCGGACGGGAGAACAGGCTCCCCCCACCGCTGCTGCCGCCGCCTCCGCCTCCTCTTCTTCCTCCGCCTCCCGCTCATGGGAAGCAAATAAGCATCATGGCGGCGGTAGGCAGGCAGGCAGGCAGGCTTCAGGGTCCTCCGCCGAAGGAAGCGGTTGGGCCTGAAGATGGCGGCGTTTGGGGTCGCTGGGAGGTCCGGAGGAAAGGCCACGCGTGGTGAGTCCGGTAGGCTTCGGCCACAAAGCCAACCTTAAAAATTCTGGCATAGACACTGAGAGCTGGGAAGCCCTGGCCCTTGAGCGCTCCAGCTGGAGGTCAGCTGTGACCAGCAGTGCTGCAGAATTTAAAGAGGCACAAATGGAGGGTGAAAGACAGAAACGTTCCAAGAGGAGGATGCATCAAGCCAACCCCGACCAAGACTGCCTTCCACCTGGAAACCAATGCCCTCACTGAGGGAGAAGGTACAGGTCAAGAATAGGGCTCCACAGTCACAAGAATATTGATCCTGGAAGACTATCCTACTTGTCCAACGAGGGATTGCCTAAGTAAAGTAGGTAAGTAAGTATGACCTCTGGTAAAAGGGGCATGGATGCCGCCTGGCCCGTGGCTCAATGCTCTGGAGTTGCAGTTCGGTGAGGCACCGGCAGTGTTTGTCAAACTGCAACTCTCCGTTCTCCATAGCATTGAGTCATTTCGGTGAAAGTGACGCCATTCTACAGTGTGGCACAGGCCTGAGCAAACTTGGGCCCCTCCCGCCAGGTCTTTTGGACTCCCAATTTCCACAATCACTAACAGCCAGGCATGGGCAAACTTGGGCCTTTTTCCAGGTGTTTTGGACTTCAACTCCCATAATTCCATAGACTGTTAGGGATTGTGAGAATTGGAAGTCCAAAAGTCCGTAGCACTGAGTCATTTTGGTGAAAGTGGCGCCATTCTACAGTGTGGCACAGGCCTGAGCAAATTTGGGCCCTCCCACCAGGTCTTTTGGACTCCCATTTCCACAATCACTAACAGCCAGGCATGGGCAAACTTGGGCCTTTTTCCAGGTGTTTTGGACTTCACCCATAATTCCTAACAGCCACTGTTAGGGATTGTGGAAGCTGGGAGTCCAAAACACCTGGAAAAAGGCCCAAGTTTGTCCATGCCTGGTATAGAGAATAAGGGACCTTCCACACAGCCCTATAACCCAGAATATCAAGGCAAAAATCTCACAGTATCTATCTCCTTTGAACTGGGTTATCTGAGACCAATGCCACGCAGCTGTATAAAATCCCACATTTTCTGCTTTAAACTGGAATTTATGGCAGTGTGGATTCAGATAACCCAGTTCAAAGCAGATATTGTGGGATTTTCTCCCTCTGTGAACCATCCGGAGACTAAGATCTTCCAGGGAGGGCCTGCTCTGGGTCCTGTCACTGTTGAGATTGGTGGGGACAAGAGAGAGAGAGGGCCTTCTCAGTGATTGCCCCTCGGCTATGAAAATCTCTCCCTGGTGAGATTAGATCAGCCCCCTCCCTCCTGTCCTTCAGAAAGATGGTAAAAACTTGGCTGTGGGACCAGGCCTTTGGGGCAGTGCAGTAAGACAACAATAGGAAACTTTACCCTACTGTCTGATGCGAGAGGATTTGAAACATTTGCTTTTAAAGTGGAGATAATTATCTGATTTGAACTGGATTACATGGCAGTGAAGATTTATGGCCCTTTCACACTGCCCTTATCCCCGGATCTGATCTCAGATTATCTGCTTTAAACTGGAATATACGAGTCCCCGCTGCCAGGTATCCTGAGATAATCAGATAATCTGGGATCAGATCCTGGGATAAAGGGGCAGGATGGAAGGACCCCTATATAATCCAGTTCAAAGCAGACAATGTGGATTATATTGTAGTGTAGATCCAGCCTTAGTCTTAAAGGTACTACAAGAGCCCTTTGCAGACTCATTTTCCAGACTGACAGGGTTGTGCCTCCTGATTTGTTGGGTGGGTGGAGTAGGGGGGAGGTTACAAGCATCTTTTGGAATGCATCTATTCGATATTATGGAAATAATGCAGTTTGACACTGCTTTAACTGTCATGGATGATGCTATGGAATCCAGGGAGCTGTTGTTTGGTGAAGCCCCAGATTCTTTGGCAGAAAAGGCCAAAGCACTTGTAAAACTAAATCTCCCATGATTCTATAGCCTTCACCTATGGCATAGTATTCACCTATGGAGCCCCCGGTGGCACCGTGGGTTAAACCCTTGTCAGCTTCAGCTTCTCATGCGGGGACATGAGAGAAGCCTCCCATTGGATGGTAAAACATCCGGGTGTCCCCTGGGCAACAGCCTTGCAGATGGCCAGTTCTCACACCAGAAGCTACTTGCAGTTTCTCAAGTCACTCCCCACACACACAAAAAAACACCTATGGCGGTTAAAATGGTGTCAAACTGCATTAATTTTACACTGCAGGTGCATCTTTATTCTGCCTAAAGGCCCAGGCTGTGACTTATAAATTAATGCACCTGGAGTGGGAGAAGAATCAGTGGGAATTGCTTCAGAGTAGATGTGTGTATGATCAGGTAGTGGTGAAACTGGCAGTAGGCTCCTCCAGGACCAATGGATTTACTTCCATGCAAGTGTGGATAGGATACAGAGGTCTACTCTTGGAAGGTGTGGGTGGTTCCTGGGAAGGGTTGGAGAAAAAAAAGGAGTGATTAGCAAGCCATGGAGATCTGACAATTGCAGTGGGCTCTTACTATCTCTGGGGTTTTATTTCAGAACCTCCATGTATACCAAAATCTGGATATGGAAGCCTCATAATATACTTAGTAAAACAATGTCCCTTATATAAAATGGTAAAATCAAGGTTTGCTTTTTGGAATTAAAAAATAATTTAGCCTCTCTTTGAGGTTGCCTGTTGAAAATTGATGGCAATGCATTAGTGTTAAATAATTCTGTCAGACATTGGGCAGTTTCATTTAAATAGAACAGCTCTATTGATATGATACATAAATCGACAAGGGTAGGATAATGCTGTATGAAATGGTTAAGCTGAGACTGCAGTCCTTGAAAAACTTAGCCCTAGTGGCACTCCCCAGCTGAAGAAGAAAAGGTGGCCTTGTGTGTTATATGTCGTACCTATGTTGTCATTTGCTAACCTCCGCATTAAGGATTAAATCACTTTGAACTCATTAGGATTTGAATCTGAGTAAATAGGTCAAAAACAGACTGAAAACCTTGCTAGGTGAGTCTTTATGCAATTTAAAGGTAGAGACTGAAGGAAAGGATTGACTTGAATACGATTTGAGGGGAAATGAATAGGCCTGCCTATTCAAGGGCTTGATATTGAGGATTATACTTGTGTGGAAGTCGTTTCTATTAAAAATACAGGGTGTGGGCTGTGCTGAGAAAGATCACTAGAAATATAGGTTAGTGGGTGGCAGAGCTGTCAGGTTAAAAAGGCTCACTTATTGGGAACTGGGTGTTTAAGTCCTGTTCACCACATTTAATTCTGATTAGGATATTTTAATGCTGGATATTTGGACAATCACAGATAAATCATTTTGGACACTAAAATGCAGTTTATAAGGCAAAGTTGATTGTATGTATATACATAGTTTATTATAAGACAGGTGTCAGGTTACTGTACTGCTATTAAGGGATGGCTTGGCTGTTATGGCTCAGGTCCCTGGTATGTAACCTACTCCCAATCATATTCAAGACTACAGTAGAATCAACAGACAGGTTGTTTACACATTTTAGTTTATGTAGTTTATGCTTTTTTAACACAATACAAACAACACATAATTATCAGCATTGCCAAGAATATGTACAGTCTCAGTATTCTTTGCATTATACAACAAGGAATTTGGGAGTTAACATACAGTGAATCTATGCAATCCTACCAATAGATTTTTAAGCTGTTTGTCACATTGAACCACTTATTCAGAGTGTGGATAGTAAGACATTTTCTAGCTGGATCCTGTATATGAGAGCAGCATAAAGGTTCTTTAGCGTGTAGAGTGTGTGCTGTAAATAGTGTAATGCAAGATCATGTTTTTTATCTTTGCTTATAAACCTGCTTTGCTGCTTATAGCTGTCATCAATATCCTAATGAGGCAAACATTTTGAACAGATGGACAGTGACAAGTATTAGTTTTCTGGTCTGGATACTTAATGGGAACAAAGATTGTAACACGAGGTGCTTCTCATTTTGCACACCTTAACATGGTAAGTACATTGTTATGTAAGCTTATTAATGTCCTTTTTCTTAAAAAAAATCAATCCTTTATTTGACTTGCCTGTTAACAAACATTTCTGTCTCTATGAACATTTCAGATTGGCAGGCTTTGATGCTGAACTTTATATTGAGAATGATTTATCTGATCAAAATGATTTGTCTCTAGTTTCACTGTCTAATGTGTATGCGAGGGGAATAATGCAGCCCTTTCATTGTGGTTGGATTGTAAATATGAACATAGTCTGTCTGAGTGTGATTTCCATAACAGCAGTTCAATAATGTTTGCGAAGGTTTACCCCTTACTGGCAAGGTGCACATGTAGAAATAGGTCATGTAAGCCAAGCGCAAGTATACAAAAACATTTTGAACTATGTGGAGATAACATAAAGGGTTCTTCTAAACTGCCTACAGGGGTGGCTTTTTGCTTCATCATTTTTCTTGTGAATTCAATTTCATTTGATGGCTTAATCTATAATCTATCAGTTTTTTAAAACATCCTGGATTCGGCTAGGGAAGCAGACTTCTTTGTTGCTATTCATTCATACAAGGTTAAGGGATTCTGGAGGCTGGTGCCGTTGAACCTGACTATTTTAGACAGGTACACACACCTACAGTAGCGTCATCTAGAGTAGAATCCTACTCTTTCCCACCTCCAGCTTTATTGTAGTGTTTACTGCAGACCAACAGCTGCAATCTAATACTGGAAGTCTATGTTTCTTGTCCCTTTCTTCGCCTTTCTGTCAATGCAGATTTTAGTTTTAAATTATCCAGCTGGATGAAGGTGAAAAGGACAATAGAAGCACATTGTAAAAAGTACTTTTTGGCCAAAGGGTTTTGTCAAATAAGGAAAGGCCCATAGTTTTAGTGAATTCTATGCCTAATTTTGTTTTATAAGCTGCTAACCCACTCCAAATGACTTTCTGCTTGGTTCTTTACTTAACTGGAAATAGGAGTTGATTACATTGTTTTGCTTGGTTCAACGCTTTACAGACATTCATAGAAATTGTCCAGGATGGGACAATAGAAAGTACTATAATACTGGTGCTCTTTTTATTTATGATCTTATTCTCTGTGAAAATGAATATTTTCTATTTCCAATTCTTAAAACATTTTGAAATTGGAACCCTCTGCAAGCTGGCAAATAGCGCACAAGACTTTTGCCAGAAGTGTTGGATTTCAGCTGACACCAAAGGCTCAGAGGAGAACTGAAGAAGCATCACCTTTACTGTAATTGGAGGTATATTCTGATTGGTGGATATTTGGCTCAGAATTCAAGCCATTCTCAGTGCCATTTCTGCCTGGCAATATTTAATAGTATTATACGCTGCAGGATTGTTCCATGACTGTCTTTTTGTAATTTCGACCATCTCTGTGGAGATAATTGATCACATTGCCATTTGCCAGGTAACTTATATGTTTCAGATTCCACAAAAATATGGGGGGGGGGGTGTCTATAAAAATTACGAAGATGGAGTCTGACAGAGGGTTTGCTCTTTTCAACATAATAACATATAGTTAGGAGTGGTGAAATTGTAGATTAGAGTTGACGGCGTGATGCTTAAAAAACCTCCATCACCTTGGCACTAGAAAAAAAAGAAATTCAGGTGGAAAGCTCTTTCCATGCTCCAGAAACTTCACCCCAATACATAATAAAGTAGTTGTAGTCCCAGAGCAATTGAGATTTTCACCACTGAATAATACAGAAGGCCTCAAATACCATCACAAGGATCTGTTCAAAGTTGGCTAGAGCTCTGAGCAGGAGTATGACCTGTGGGGACTCTAAATTGACTGCAATTCATCTACTTGGAAGTCACATAATGTTGATTTCAGCAGAAAAGACCAGGATGGAGAAAGTAACTTTTCAACATTCTGAACAGGAGCACTCCTGTAAAAAGTGAAGAAACTTTCTGTTGTTGATCCTGCTGGTATATTATATTTCTATACCCTCAGGGAGATATGGTGAAATACAAAAAAGTTTATTATTATTATCGATTACATTGTCCAAAGGCAACCAATATTCTTTAGAGACATACTTTAAGAAAAAGAACTATAAAACATAGTGCAAATAAAATGCTACAGTCAAGTTACCAGTCCTTACAGAATCAATAAGCAACAGCAGTCCAAAATCATAACCTGAGGACCTGGTAAACAGGATATTTCAAACTGCTATTAAATTTTATATAGGCAATGAAGGATTTGTTTGATGTATATGCTGCTTTTCTCCCAGATTAATGGCAAGGTGGCATACAGAAAGATAATACAAGGTGAGCTAAAAACTTGATAATAATTTAAGACACAGTTGTACAAATCATTCCACCAAAACACTATCAATGCAGCATGTACATATCTCATTGAAAAGGTTCCTTGTAACCAATCATTAAATGCCTGTTTGAATAAACAGGTCTTGCCTGCTGGTGAAAGGAGCAGCACAGCCTGCTATGGAAAGATATACCACAGGCCGGATGCAGCTGCTGGGAAGACTCTACTGGGTGTCCTCTCCAGATGGGCTTGTGATGGTAACATAGAAAAAGCCCCCTCCCCTTATGATCTGAAGACTATGGGAGGTTTGTATAGGGGGATGAGATAGCCCAGAAATCTTAATTTCCCTGTTAGATCTCCAGGAATGGGAAGATTGTGTGGGAAATTAGAAGACCAAGACACAATAGTATAATTGAATATAGGAGCAAACAGACAGTAGCCATGGTATGTAGGCTCACTCAGAGCCTAGGGCCTTATTTGAAGTGCTTCTGTTTTATTTTAGTTTATTCCTGATTTCTTTTTAAAAGCTGTTTTATTCTACTGTTTTCACTGTATTGTTGCATTTTTGGGTTATGGCTGAGTTGGTTATAATATGGTACAATGCATTGTTACCATTTAATATGTTGTGGACTGCCTTGGGAAAAAATAGATGAATTCCTACATAAATAAACAAAAGGCAAAGTTATTCTAATGGGAAAAAATGATGACTTCAGACCATGAAAGCTTGTGTTGCACTCTTGTGTTTCAAACTTTCTGCAAAACTGCCTAGCTTTTGCTGCAATGGTCTGCTTATTCAAAGTACAATGATTCTCAAAATGAAAAAAAGACCCTACTCACATTCCTTTGTTACTGTTTGTCTTCATGTAATTTCCAGCTTGTGGCAATTCTAAAGCCAACTCATCACCTAGGCTTCCCACCTAGGCTTCGCACCTAGGCTTGCTTCCCACCTAGGCTTGCTTTCCTCTAGGCTTGCTTCCCACCTAGGCTTGCCTTCCTCTGAGGCTGAGAGACTGATTTGTCCAAGGGCACCTAGTGGATTTCCATGGCTGAGAAAGGATTCAAATCTAGTCCAACACTTAAACCATTCAGATCATCATACTTGATGGAAGTATTACCTTTGAGGATAGAATGCAAAGTCTTGCCTCAACACTAATAAAATAATAACTAGAAGAAAACGATTGTTCTAGTTTGTTGTTGTAAACACGGCAAAGATTTTTAGGCTTGTGCACTCGATGTAAATATGTTTCAGTACTCATTACAAAATTAGGGGGCACTGATGAGTCTTTTCTAAAGTGTTTCTAGAATATCAGAAGTGCCTGTTTTGTTATAATGAGAGTAACAAATTATTCATTACTATTTCATTAAGTAATTGTTGGGGGTGGGAGCTTCTGGGGCTCCTTTCTCACTCATTTTTAGAGCTATTGGGGTGGAACTTGCTACAATGGTAGAACATATTTACCACTGTTACCCCCACCTCCAAGTTTCAGAACGTTTCACTCATCTATTGCATTTTGAGGATTTTTTTTCTTAGATTTTTACAAAATCTTTTTTAAAAAGTACAAGAATTTCTCTACAATAGGCTGGCAGTAGCCATAGAAGATAGTGATACCCTCAAAATGAACCAGAAAAGGATTGTGCCTGCCTCAAACAACTTCTTGTATGGGTTGTGGCAACCAACACAAACAAAATAGGCTGGCAATCCCTAGAAGATACCCTCAAATTGCTCTCCACAAAAAAGCAAAAAGCACACCCCCACCCCCAAAAAGAAGCAAGAAGTAAAGCCTCCACTATTATTATTATTATTATTATTATTATTATTATTATTATTATTTCCTATGTTTATACCCCGTTCTTCTCAACCCCGAAGGGGACTCAGAGCAGTTTACAGATTATGGCAAAATGCCACATTATGCAATAAATAATAAATATAGCATATCAAATTATAAAACAAAGCATATAAATGCAATAAAACAGATTAAAACATAGTAAATGTTCTGTTGAGGAAGGAATGAGATGCCAAACCGGGGTGGCAATGTTCAGTCAAGAGACGGCCCAGGTGAATCAAGGGCCATAGTATCTCTGTGCTGACACAAGGATGCTGAAATGGAGGCCAGTCAAGATAGTCCAGCAGCACCAAGTGGTCCCTAGAATCTGAAACAGAGGCAGCAAGGGAAACAAACACTGCCCATACCCTCAAAGCCCTGGTGATGGTATCTTCACTTCTTGCTTAAGCCTGAGGCCCTGCAGGCGTGGTCCTCTTTATGCCCCAGCCTCTGGGCAAGCAAGCAGGTGTTGTTACTGGCCTCAAGTTGCAGAGTCAGGGCCTCAGTCCTGCCAGGGGTGAGTCCACGGGAGCTGAGCCAGAGATAGCAAGGGAAACCAACTCTGCCCCTTCCCTCAAAGCCCCTGAATGATGGTATCTTCACTTCTTGCTTAAGCTATCGTTGACTCCTCTCTCTCTCCAGTGCTAGTACCTGCCTACAAAGCTAATTAACAGAATCTGACGCAGAGCTCCATCCTTTCCCTGCAAATCACAAATGGAGTCTGTGGCATGGTGCTCGGGAATTTAAAGAGCAATGGCCATGGTCTCCCACTCCACTTCTTCAGCCTTTGGAGGCATGCAAGAAGTTTTGCTTTGCTTCCTGGTAGTGCTTGTTTGCTCTGTGAATTAAAACGGCATCACAAAGTGTTACAAAGTTTACATAACTTACAAAAAAATCAGGTAAAAGTTTTGATTCTTAATTTTTTGGCCTGGGTGATGCCTGTGCATCAGAGATTGCATCAGATACATGGATCTAACAAATTAGATCCGACTTACAATGGAGAATCAAAATTTTGTACAGCTCTAGTTATTATGATACATGAAGACTAATGTATTTGTAATGGTGTCAGTGTTCATACCCTGAGGCAGCACTCCCATATGCACTTAAACTATAAGGAAGCCCTATTGATCTACTTTGGAGCAGACATAATGCATAAAATTGTCCTCTAAATCTTATTTAATCCGGAGTTGTCTTTTATGGTATGTTTTCTGTCAGGTGATGATTACCAGACCATATTTTTTATCGTTAGATAGTGTTGGAATTGGTACAGCCCTTTAGATGTTGGACTGAAAGACTCAGTGCTCCTACTAGTGTCAAATGAGGAATACTGGAAATTTTAGTTCAATAACATCTGGAAGGCTGCACAGTTCATGTTCTGTCCACCCCTGCCCTAATTAAATTATCAAGAATTATTCCTTAATATGCATTGACTGTGTCTGTGGACTCAAAAACTGTTCACCTTCTGTTCTTCCCTCATACCTGTAATCGTGTGCCAATCCATCTTTAATTGCCGTAAACCTTTAAAACTGCTAGCCACATCCACAGCACCCTCCAGTCATAGAATCATAGACTTAAAAAAGAAAATTGCATTCGAAGCACCCCCGACATATGGCCATCCAGCCTCTGCTTAAAAGCCTCCAAAGAAGGAGCCTCCACCACACTCCAGGGCAGAGAGTTCCACTGCTGAATAGCTCCCACAGTCAGGAAGTTATCCTCTTTGACAATTGTAACTTTCCTACCTTCTGTTTATTCCCCCACCCAGTCTTCATTCATTCCTGATTATACACCAGGAGCTGTTAAATGAAGCTTAATCGTGCTAATCCAGACAAATTATTTCTGTATTTAAATCATACCTTTTGGTTCTGTCTTGAATTTTGTAATAAAATTCATATTTTCAAATATACATCTGTTTCTGTGTTAAATAATTCATATCCCCTTGTTTAAGAGTATAGAACAACTTCTCCATGACACACCTTTTCTCTAGGACTACAAAAAATATCCTACATATGTTGGTCAAATACACATGTATAGTTGCATGTTGGGTTAGACCATGTGATTGCATACATGTAAGTATCATATTTAATAACCATGTATATATTTGTACTCCTGGATAATTGTATATTTTTGGTTGGGCTTTATTGCCTGGTATTTCTTATTTATGGATCCACCAAGAGCATTTGGACAACCAGCGGAGTTGATGCTACTATGAAACTTCCATCTATGCATATTGATTTCCAATGACCCTGTGACAAAACTGAACATAACAAGTTATTAAGAGCCTGTACCATTGAAGCCTACTAAGCAGCTGTCATATTTACTGTACAAACCTACTACTAACCACTAGAATCATACTTTTACAGCATCAAAGATCCAAAAAACCACTTGGTGGCTATTTGCATATGCCACTTTGACTCTTATGCTTCTATTTCAGAATGTATTTCTCACTTTCCGTTCCTTTTTTTTACATGCTGGTAAATATCAGATGATGCCTCTCAAAATGTCTGAAGAATTTAAGTGAATGTCATTTCCAGAACTGAGTAATGCTGATCCAGTTTCCATTCTTTTACAAAGCTGTCTCGATTGAACTAGCTCCATTTTCCTGTAATATGAAATGCTGAGTTTGAAGTAACTTCTGAAGTGTCCTTTAAGTTTGTGACCCTCTGGAAAACTGGATTGGGTTCCATTCAGCCTGAATCATTGTCCACACACACACCATTGGCAACATCCTTCCAACACAAGGGTATAGGACATCCTTGTGTTGTCACCACCAGCATACCTCAACAGCTATGTATTTCTTTGTGATACTCTGGCTGTTGTGGTTGCATCTGCTGAGGATACAGCAGGGCATCCATGTGATCAGCAAGAAGGAGGGGTTGCTCTACTTGTTTATCACCCCATTGTGTTCTCGGCAGACATGACCAGTATGGTCACACTTTCACAGGGCGCTCCATAACCGGTGAGGAGTGGAGGCAATATGAGGACAAGAGGATGGACTAATGGGGTTGGTGCCATTTCTGCTTGACTTGACCGTCTGGACACCAACGAGGTACTGTGAAGGATTCAGTCCAATGTGTGTGACTGCTATTGTATTTGATCTGGGGCCAGTTCAGAGCATAATGCTGTAGATTGGCCCAGATTAAGTGGCCAGTGTAGATGTGACCTACATTTTTAGAAATGAACTGAAGAACATCTAATAGCCAACAGCAGAAACAATTGACCATGTCTGATAGGCACCTATTCATGCAATGTGCAAACCCTATTTTAATACCACTTTCAGGGAAAAAAAATCACATGGCCTCTAAGCTTTCCTAGAACTGAAGAAACCTATAATAACTGCACCAAAGCATTTTTGATCCAGTGGCTTCCATATAACTGAGCAGTGAAAGAATGATGATGCTCTAGGACTCGTTCTTCCATTGCTCAATTGTAGAGGATTTCAACAAGTCATTTTTCCTTGCAATATTGTCCATAAAAACAGAACATTCCAGATTCTGAAAAAAGATAGGGATTTTTCAAGTTAAAGAGCTTCTGTTTTATGATTGCCTTATTTTTTGATTTAGATTTTATGCTGAAATATTTAGTAGCCACAGTTGAACCTTTGGTTTGTGCAGTAGATGAGTCAGGTTTGGCTGTGTTCTTCAGACACAATGCTGCTTTTGCAAGAAGGATATTTGTGAAAGAGGGAGGAAACCCTGAGGTGGTTCAACGACGAACACATTGGGAGCTGCAGTTGCGTCATAGGTTTATCTTTGCTATGTTCCCACTGACCTTTAATATGATGACCTCTGGGGAATTTTTCTTGGAGACTATGTACATTCAAAAAACAAAAAGATTGAAGTCAGACGTTACTAAAAACAATTGATGTTTGCAAATATTTTTAAAACACACAGCTGTTCCCAGGCATTGGAAAAGAGACTAAGCCCATCCCTTGTTAGCTTTCACCAACAGGGAAAAATTATGCAAAAAGACTTTTGATTTTTCAATTAATTTCAATTAAGTTGTGTTTTAACATTACAATCTATTCCATTGTCTTTTAATATTAAAATTCCTTCTTTTTGGTATTTTGGACTTTTTAAGTTAATCTTCATATTAGTGGCCTTGTGGGAGAGAAATGGGATATAAATCAACCAAATGAAGAAAGCATAGACATTTATTTGGATTGCATGGTGGAATGATATGGATACACAAAATCTGGAATAGATTCCTATAGGTGTCTGAAGACCACTGACTTTGAATTATATCCATTTTGTATCTCTACATACAAGAGAGATGGATTTGATGCAAATAAGGCTTAATTATGTACTAATTCACAATAGCCTATCTTACAATATTGTCCATACATTCCGAGTGAAATAGCCAGAAAAATAACTCAGTTATTTAGTACTTTCTTATTTGGAATGAAACAATTCTTTGAATTGATTTCATAAGAACGTTTATGTAATGACTTCCAATTCCCTCACCTGGAAAGGTTCCCCAAAGTGGTTTGCAACAATTCAGCACAGTCCCAATACAAATAAATCACAATAAAGCCAAATCAAAGAAGCTACCAACAGTGCACCCAGTGAAGTGTGTAATATTAGTATCACGGTGTTGTCAGGATGAGGGGAAATATTACAAAGTTCTGATACTGAGACTATCCTTACAATCCGGTTGAATACAAGACTTTTGCTGCAGACATTTTACTGTGGCAAACAACACATACACATATATATGGCAACCTTTTTGACAAAGTCAGCACATGGATTAACATGGCTCAGATAAATTGGCACTTGGTAACAGGTGTACGTGTACACTGCAACAAGAATATGTCCGATCACCTAAAATCAAGAATCTATTGAACTGCTTTAATATATGGAGCCGAATGTTGGCTGACAACAAAGGAAGCAGAATGCTGCCTCGGTGTTATGGAGATGCAGATGCTATGATTTACAGCTGGTATCACATGGCTTCACCACATCCATGATGACATTCAGCAATGCTTTGGCATTGCTCCAACTGCAGACAAACTATGAGAATCATGCCTCAAATGGTATGGTCATACTCTCTGAGGTGAAGACAAGTCAATTTGCAAGATTACTCTTGATTTAGAAGTGTGTGGCAAGAGACCAAATGGATGATCGAAGGAACATTGCCTGGACATGTGATCTCAAGGCCGCTGGCATACACCCTGACCAGGCACACGACCGGGTGAAATGGTGCCAACAAACCAATAAAGTGGACCCCACCATCAAGCGGAACATATGTTGAAGAAGAAAAAGAAACAGCACATACACATATAACCCTTTTGGCCACCAAAGTGCAAATGGAGAGCACCTAAAATCAGCCAGAGGACCAAGTCCTGTTTTGGCACATGACACAGGAAAATCCAACAGTATCTCTTCTCATCCCCAGAAATATATGTAGTGATAGCTAACTACAGTCAGCCCTCCACATTCATGAGTTTTACATTTGCAGGTTTGATTGTCTGCAAGCTTGAAGCTGTGCTTAACAAGCTCGACTTCCTCCCCTACTGCTTGTGTCATCCTTTCCTTTCAAGAGCACATACTAGGGCTTTTGCACATTCATACAGAAGCTCCAGCCTCACACAGTAGTCTCCTCGGGAGATGGACTTGGGGAAAAGAGTCATCACTGTGGTTGCTGAAACTACCTCCCAAAGCCTGGAGCTGTCCTGTGAGCATCCACACAGCAACTCTGTCCTCAGAAGGGACAGGGTTGCATCTTCATGAGTCCCATCTTCACACAGCAGCTCTGTTCTGAGGAAGTGGGAAGAATGACAGCAGTGCTGTATGAATTTGCTCACAGCCTCAGACAATGGGAATAGGGCACTGGCTGTGGGTAACCAGCAACCAGGCACACATTCTCCATGCTTGTCCTGAACTGTACAGTATTTTTTTTCAGTTTCATGGTGTTCCTGCATCACAAACCCCTGCAAATATGGAGGATTGATTGTATTTGTTCCCCTTTCAGGATTCTCTCCTCTGAATCATCTGTCTGAAGTGATCAACTCATTGTGCAAAGATATAGGCCCAGCCTGCCTATGTACCCTGGAAGAATATCCTAGAGAATTTTGGCCCCATCTACACTGCCTTATAATGGAGTTTCAAACTGCATTATATGGCAGTGTGGATGGGGCCTTAGGAGAAAAAATGACCCTCTTCTTTGGAGGTCAGACAAAGAGAAAAAGAGCAAGGAAGAGAGGAAGGAAGAAGATGAGAAGAGAGAGGGAAAGAGCAGCTCTGGAAGAAGTAGGTCCACTGTTCTAAGTATCAACATTCTGGGCAGAGGAAGCATTTACCTAGGAAACTAGGTGCTACAGGACAATTCTGTGGAGGCTAACCATAGAGTCATGCTAGAAACCTAGATATCTCTAGAGAAGTGTTACCGCAGGTAAAACAAATGTATTGGGGTTTTTAATTCATGTTTTCCCCAGTTTTGGTGAAGTGTCCTCCCCTCTAACACCTGCAGAAGAGGAGGGCCTTCTGTAAAATATTTATTTTTAGGATGACTATAGCCTAGATCTAAAACACTGTTGTACCTAAAGTAAAGTAAATCCATGGAAATGCCTAAATCATGATTAAGTCCCACTCACATCAATGGATCTACCATTAAGCATGACTAAATCTGGACCTACTCCTATTAAAATAAAGCCTGAAAAAATGATATAGAGTTAAAGGAAATGTCATTCATAGCACCAGGAACGTCATGGCTGCTTGTCTGTGACTCATGGACACTCATATATCACGCAGGACAAAACTAACTTCTCCAGATGAAGTTCTTGAGTAGTGCAGGTTTGACACATTTTCCTTAATGTTCAGATTTCCCCATGACATGAATGCTGTCATGAAAAAATATTCTTGGTTTGCCAGTAGCACAACTAAAATATATGATGAACGGAAATTCCAGTCATTTTGGTAGTTAGCTGTAAAACTACCAATGAACAAACATACTTAAAACAATTTCTCAAAACTATGTTTTCTTCAATGCTGTTAATATTGACTTGGCAGTATTGTCCAATGTGTCACAGGGTGTGTTGGGGTGTTTTTTCTCAATATTACTCACATTATGTTAGCCAAATTATTGCCCAATGTTTTGGCTACAGCATTACAAAACATAAGAGAAACATTATCTCTGTGCATGTTTGTGTGTGTCTGTGGATTGTGGAGTGGAAAATCAGCTCAAGAAAATATAGTCTGTGGGATAAATTCCGACAAACCAATTTTTTTGGGTTATTTAATTCAGGTCCAGTGTATTTTTCTGGCTGAGATTATTAGGACTGCAGCCATTTTGCTTGGGGGGGAGAGGGTGGTATTTCATTTCATTTCCTGCCTTTATCCCAATGCGGGACCTAAGCCAGCTTGCAACACAAAGTTAAACAAAATAGAGCTCAAAAGGATCCTAATCATTGAACAAACTGCCCTATTATTTTACCAGCTTGTGTTGCAACTCCCATTGCTCTGTGTATAGTTGATAGATAAGATGATAAGGGGGGGGGGGGGGGGACACAGATAGACAGCTCCATCATTACTTGGTCCCAGCCAATAGTGAAAAGCTTTCCCTTTGATCCAACCCGTTGTGGCCAGTGAGGGAAAGAAGAGCAGACAGAATCAAGATGACCAGCCACAAGGAAAAGGGTAAGGTATCCCTCTGTGCCATATCCTTTCCCTTGTATTTTGTATCTTTTTATACCGTAAGCCCGAGCACAGGAAACTCTCAAACAATTGGCAAGGTGCTCTGGAATCCTTTTCATCCAAAAGGCGGGATATGTATCTATATAAATAAAAATGTAATGTTCGTTTGTGGGATTAACATAACTCAAAAACCAATGGACAAATTGCTGCAAAATTTCGCCACAAGACACCTACTTACCCAAGGAGTGACCATCACTCAAAAAAATTGATTTTGTCATTTGGGTGTTGTAGTTCCTGGGATTTATAGTTCACCTCAATCAAAGAGCATTCTGAACTCCAACAACAATGGAATTGAACCAAACGTGGCACACAGGACTCTCATGACCAACAGAAAATACTGGAAGGGTTTAGTGTGCATTGACCTTGAGTTTGGAAGTTGTAGTTCACCTACATCCAGAGAGCACTGTAGAGTCAAACAATGATGGATCTGGACCAAACTTGGCACGAATATTCCATATGCTCAAATATGAATACAGATGGTGTTTGGGGAAAATAGACGTTTGGGAGTTGTGGTTACTGGGATTTATAGTTCACCTACAATCAAAGAGCATTCAGAACCCCACCAATGACAGAATTGGGGCAAACTTCCCACACAGAACCTCTATGACCAACAGAAAATACTTAAGGTCATCCAAACCAACTCCCTTCACCGGGGCAAGAAAATGTAATCAAAGCCCTCCTGAAAAAGAGCCATCCAGCCATAGATATAGATAGATATATGTGATTCACACACACACAAATATAGTATTATAGATATGAAAGGGACCCTGAAAGAAGGACAATTATATGTTGCATGTTCCAGAGGAGGCAAACCAGACAATCTCCATATCAACACTGACAAAGAAACAGCAAGAAATACTGTTTACCCACAAGCAAAAAGACATTACATATATTAGAAACCAACACTTTCTCATGACTTTATTTTCCAGGTCACAAGACTGGGCCACAGCAACACTTGGCAGGGGACGGCTAGTTCTAAATAAATAAGCACACAAACACTTTGAAAAAGTCCAGAAGCATCTAAAACATAAATAGGAGAATAGTACATAACCAAACCCTTCCCCTTTAAATCACTCTTCAACAGCAACCAGTTAATAATGAAAGCCTGCCAGCAGAAAATAAATTACCTGCCAGTAGAAAGAAAATAAAGGTGCATCTACACTGTAAAATCAATGCAGCTACCATAGCTCAATGATATGAAATCCTGGGATTTGTAGTTTGATAAGGTATCAGCACGTATTGGCAAAGAATGCCAAAAACCTTGTCAAACTACAACTCCCATGATTCCATAGCATTAAATCATGTCAGCCAAAATTATGTCAAACTGCACTAATTCTGCACCCAGAGAGGAGGCCAGCCCAGCCTACTGTATTAGAAAGTTCCAGGATGCATGACTTTGGGCGAGTCCCACACTTTCAGCTCCTGACAACATTACAATAGGTTTGCCAGAAGTCACAAATATGTCACAAATGACTCCAAGGCATGCAACAACAACAAATGTGGTGGCAATATGATAGTTTAAGTGGAATAATAGTACTCTGAAAGGGCCCAAAAAATAGTTCGTTGCCATAGATCTTCAGCAAATGGGTTGGAACCCACTAGTTTATTGCACTCTAAATTAATAGATAGAGTAAATCTGTTGATGCCAAGATGAAAGAAGTGGAAGCTTGCTCTCTAGGATTTTCAAGCCCAGGCGAGGTTTATCATCATAAAAGAAATGTTGTTGTCAAGTCTTTTCCAACTTATTGCCAGCAAGCAATTCTTTATTACAGTTCACAAACCCAGCAAGTTCAAACTCACAACATAAAACACAACATATAAAATAAATCAAGAACAGAAAAAACAAGTGATGAAATCTTGACTGCCCCAGACAAAAACCATTGTATGGAGGAGACCCTGCGGTGAAAGCAGTCCAACAACCATCATGCATGGATCACACCTCACCACTAGAGGCTACTGTGTCCCTTTAACAATTCCAAAGGTTATCCTGTTATTTGTTTTCTGTTTATAGGGCACAATAGAGAAACTTTAGGACATAAATTAATAGGTATGCAGACCAAAAAGGTCTTTTTTGCTTTCTTTCCTGATTTTTTTTTGTGTGATCCAAAAAAAGGGGGGGATTACTAATGTTCATTTCACTTTGCAAGATTTTGCTTTTCTTGCTGTAGAAAAATCAATATACATTTTCCATATGCACTTTTGAAATGTGTACAATTTAAAATGTGTTTGCAAGTATTTTTCAATTGTATGTCTATTTAGCAGTTTGCATTTTTAAAAGCCTACATATACTTTATTTCTCTGAAAAACATCACAAGTCTCTCAAAACATTTGAATCTCCAAGGCAAGGAGCACATTAGATTGCAATAAATCAGAAAAGATGTGAAATTGACATTTTTATGGAGAACTCCTACTCTCAGTATAACTTTTACTGAAACAAATTTCTCTGGAGCTTAATTTTCAGTAAATAGTGATTTATCCAGCTGGTTTTTTAATTACAACTTTTTCAATTATGAATTAATTGTTTTGATATATATGAATTTAACATACTATGCATTTTAACTGATTATGTATTTTCATTGGTGTTTGTGTTTTTAACTGTGTTACGTGTCTATTTGTTGCTGTATTTTAATCTGTTGTTCCCTGTCATGATCCATAGTGAGAGGTGGGTAAGAAATGAAGAAGATGGTGATGGTGATGTGAGCTGTAGCCATAAAGTTTCATATTCTTTTCTGGTTGATCAGTGATGAAGAATGCATGTACAGCAAACTACAGGTAGTCTTAAGACTGTCTTGAGATCCCCACGGTTAGCAATTAAAAAAAACCCTCAAAATGCTTCCCTAACCCCTTCCAGTCATATTGCATGCGGGGACAATTTTGATATATTTTGTGGGGTGGGATTCAGGCTCACTTAGGCCCAGGTTTTCCAAACCTGGAAACAATTCCAAGAGATACTTTCTGATTCAGAAACACCTCTACTGGTGCCTGAAAATTTAATGGAATAGCCCCGTGCCACCCAGAAAGATTAGGGAGGTTTTATCTAATAATAAAATGAAAAACAATCTGAGAGGCCTAATTAGTGGGTGTGATAGGGTTACCATACCACCAGTTTATCCAGATTGTTGGTGTGCCTTCCAGTGCCAATGTGGACCATAACCTGGCACAGGTCCCAAGCTCCCATTTAATAAAGAAGTAAGTCTCTAGTTCTTGTACAAGCCAAATTATGAAGCAAATTGTGTCTCACTCTTTGGTCAATTTGTTCTGCAGGAAATAAGTAAGTTCCTAACTTTTATATACGAGAGAAAGCAATATGCCAGTGTGCAAGGAGCAAGGGAAGGGAAGACGTAGAGGGGAAGGGAAGATGATATACTGTGTTTTTGAATTGTGCACAAACAAACCTTAGTACCTGGTATATCTTAATACAATTCTAGGGTAATCTCTTTCTAAAGACTATTCCTTGGTAGTAGGGACAGGAAAATATGATCTCCAGATGTTCTTGGTCTAACAAGCACGACCAGTGTGAGGGATCAAAGGAGTTTTTGTCCAAAAACATCTGCAGGACCTCATTTGCCCATAATATTATTAATGTGTGTTTCAACCCAGCTTGGATTCTACATTTTGGTGCACTGGCAGCTGTGCGCACATGAAGAGGAAGATTCAAGTAGGAAAAAAATGTGTTCAGTCATTTAAGTAAACAAAGTTTTATAGTCAAACAAAGGATTGAAGTGTAAATGTTCATTTTGTGAAGCCTTTTTATTCCCATTGTTTTGTGAGAGATGTTCAAACAACTGTTTCAGTTTATCCAGCTAGTGTTGTCTTAAAAACTCTTTGAGTAGATCAGAATCAGCTCAGTTCACAAACTTTGTATCTAGATGGTTCCAGGTTCAAGACCTTGGCATCCCCAGTAAACAGGGTCATGGAGAAAAAGGCTGGGGCAAATCACTTCTGGAGATCTGGAAGACTTGCACAGATCAGATTAGTTATTCGTAAGACTACGCCTCTCAGAATGCCCCAGACAGCATGGCTACTGCACAGATTGGCTGAGGCATTCTGGTTATCCTAAAAAGTGACTTTTCAAAGCCCCGTGAAAGCTTCTATCAGGTGGTTCATAACTGAACAAGCAATTTATTTACATGGACAGAGGCTCTAAATAATGAGTTGGTTAAAATCGGCCTGCCTTTACAATTTTGAATGATTTAGGCCCTAAGGCAAAACAAGTGCTCATGCAACACACTCATGATATCTATGCTAAACTGGACCTGGCAAGCATAGGTAGGTCTTCTGCCACAAGGTTTTTAGCTTCTCACAAAAGAAATATTCATTTAGAACACTATCTGACTATTACCCTTAAGAAGAATATATACTAGGGCTAGGTTTGAACAACTCGGTATTATGATGCATCCCATGAAGTGAGAGATTCTGCGTATGGAGAGAACAAACAGTGGAAGATATCAAACATTTCTTGATTGACTGTCCAGCATATGCTGAACTGGGATACAGATACCTACATCCAATATTATCCAACTGCAGGTCCCCCAACAGAAATGATCTTCTGACATTTCTCTTGCAAGGACAAGAAAGAACCACCATAATCAGAGTAAACCTTTTTATTCTGAAAGCTATCAAGAAAAGAGTACATTTCCTGAAAGAAGAACCAGAAAAATAAGACTGACTGTAAATAGAAGGTCAGCTGCTGTCCTCTTCTTTTTGCCTTGCATTTTATTTGTGTTGTATTTTGAAATGGTTATATGAGTAGTCAAATAAATATATTATTATTATTATTAATTTACATGGGTCCCTGGTTATAGTTTTGTCTGTCACCATTTTTTGGTTTTTTTAAAAAAAATTAATTTACTTACGCTTCAGGCACAGAATGTCAATGAGAATTTATCTGAGCTAGTTCTTTTCACATAATAACATAATAGCTTCCGGAGTGCAAATACTGTCACTGGTTGCTGATTAAGCTAGATGTGATCAAAAGAATGCCACCTTAAACATTAGATTGGCTTAATAGCTTTTTGTTGGCATGATAATACATACATGTCTTCCTAAAAGTTATCTGGAAAGAATGTTTCTAATGGTGGGTTTAGTGCTAATGGAATGGGTTAATCAGGATGCCACAGACCAGATGTTCTGTGAGGCAGGCATAGCTTAAGCTAATTTCTGGATTCTACAAAAACATAAGAAGATTCATACTGGATCAACTCAAAAGCTTATCTAGCCTAGCAATCAGTTACCCGTCTATTATTGCTTCTGATCTTGAAGTGAACTGTCTCTCTCAGACCACTGGCATGGAAGATTACTTAATTGCTTCTTCACATCTCTTTATGACACCACCAAATGTGATTTTCTGCTATGAGAACATCTCAAATGTCTGAAGAAACGGGGAATACAAACATGAAATTTTCAATTAATACATAAAGATAGATTGGATTAGAACGTTGTTCTTTCTACATTTTGCATCTAATTGTAACATGATTTGATCAGTTTAGTTTAATATTCCTTGTGATACTATAGCTCAGCTAATGTTCTTATTCCTTCATCATAAAGCTAATTTTAAAAACCATTAAAATGCATAATCCTACTTCTTATCAATCTGATATGATGCCAGTTTAGATAATTTCATGGAATAAGAAATCAAATGTTGTCTTCTGTGTTCTTTTGGGAACCATATAAATTATTTGAGAATTATTTTATTAGAAGACAACACTTCATTTGGCAAAGTAGAAAACCTACTTGTAAATCTGCTGGTATGTAACTTTTAAACTTTTCGGTATTGGAACTCACATGGGCCAACCTACATTTCAGCTGCGTTTCTAGTCCTCTATTCACACATAACATCTTCTGGCTCCTGAACAGATCATCTCTTCTTATTATTATCATGGGTTACACATGGGTTGAAAATGGAAGGCTTTCATTTCAGTTATTTCCCCTGTGACTCAGGGTTAAGGGAGAGTTTTTTCTCTCTCCATTTTAACATGTGACTTGTACCCCATTTTAATTTCAGCTTTGAACCTTCACTGGGGTTGCCAGGTGTGTGTGTTCATGGGTTTTTCAAATGTGAATTTAATATTTAAAAGAGATGTGTCTGTGGAAAACAGACTCCGCTCCCCCCACCCCCCTTTCCAACCTAGAAAAATGTGCACCACATGCAGGCAGTCCCTGAGTTACAAATATCTGAGTTACAATTGACACATAGTTAAGAACGAGGGCGAAACAACAGGAATGAGAGAAATCTATCACTTGGAAGGGAAATTCAGTCCTGAAAGAGTTATCATGGGGAAAAGGTGTCTCCACAGAAGCTTTCTCACCAATCCTTGTTTCCACAACAAGCCTTATTTTTCTTCCAAAATCCAACTATCACAGAGACAGAAAGTGAGGCGAAATCTTCTAAACAAGGGCTCAGACAGAAAAACAAACACCACAGGGGTGTTAAAACACACACACATCGATATATATGGCTTGAGGTACACTTTTAAAATGTACCTGTTCCAACTTATATGCAAATTCAACTTCAGAACAAACCTACAGAACCTGACTTGTTCATAACCACTGCATTACATTTACCTCACATTGGTCTTTTCCCCACTTTGTTCTCAGCAAAAAAAGGAGAGGTAGGTATAAGGGTGATGCTGCTCTGGGGCACTCTAAATGGACCAGGGTCTAACTGACTGTCTTGGGGGATGTTCTTTGCAATTGTTGCTGCTTCTAGTGAGTTGGAAGAGGGACAGGCAAAACAGGAACAGGGAGTCGGTTGGCTTGGGCAGCGGTTTTTGACCTCAGTAGTCACAACTTGGCTTGTGCTATGATAGATTTATTCTCTCAGACCACAGATCTAGGCTCCCAATGAGCCCAGCCCAAAAATAAAATTATCTGTCTGGGATAGAACAGAGAATGCCCCTCTTTCCACTCAAGTCATCATGGTTCATAGTTGGCATTGTTTAGCCATGTATTTTGCCCAAATAATTCAATCAACATTTCTGCTCATTCCTTGTAGTAAAAAATACCCGAAAATGTGTATGTACTCACACAAGCTTTCCCAGGGCAAGTATATGTGTGTGTGTGTGTGTGTGTGTGAGAGAGAGAGAGAGAGTGAGAAGAATAAACCCTTTTCAACATCCCTCAGTGAGTTTTGCAGGGCATTAGTTGTTGTATTTTGTAAATATAGAGTAGTCCTTTTGACCTCACCCTGTTTTTGTAATTCCCATCGTGTTAATAAACTACCTGCTCTTATGCCGTCCCCTGATTACATGAATAAATGAGATAGAGATGCAGAGAGAGAGAGAGAGAGAGAGAGAGAGAGAATAAAAATGCTCTTTAGTTTGACTCTTAGAGCCTTCAAGCTGGCTAACTGAAAAGCAGAAAGCGACTGGGCAACAGTAAAAAAAATAGTCTATTCTAGTTTGGCCTTCATGGATGTGTGTACGTATGTTGTTCATCACACATATCTTGTTGTTGAGTGTCTTGAAGTTGTCTCTGCCCGGTGGCAACTCTATTACACACTTTTCTTGTCAAGATCTGTTCAGGAAAGGCTTGCCATTGCGTTCCTCTAAAGCTGAGAGTGTGAGTATGACTTTCCCAAGATCACCCAGGGTGTTTCCATGGCTAAGTGGAGATTCCAACTCTGATCTCCAGAGTTACAGTCCAGTGCCCAAATCACTACACCATGCATTCCTAAGGATTATATCTGATGATGAACAAGTCCTCACAGAATATGTGTCCAGCTTCTTGTTCAGTATTTATTGCTTGTTCTTACTGGTTTTCTCTTTCACTCTATTTTTAGGCCACTCTATCCTCCATTTTAGCCAGAAGGAGAGTCCTTTTACTGCAACAACTCATATGAATTACAACCATACACACTGAAAAGCATTGATGAAAAGAAAAGGAGTAGATGGGGGAGGAATGAGAAGAAACCTGAATATATCATTTTAGAAGTCCTGAAATCCAAGAAACAGCTACTACTTCAGATGTACAGAAGTGATGTAAAAGGTTTTATGAGACTGGAGATTCTTCGTAAACACAGCCTGGCCATTTCCTACCAATGTGTGGCATAGATTTTTTCCTGTCTCACAATGCATGCCATGATTTATTTATATTATATGCTCTAATCTGCCCCCACTCAAATTAACTATTTTTCAGCTTTTCATTTATTTATCCTCATTTTTGGTCATGATATTATAAAAGGCTGTTTGTAGGTATTTAGTGATATTCTGGGCCCCTAGTAGTGCAGCAGGTTAAACCACTGAACTTAGTTGGTGGTTCAAATCTGGGGAGCAGGATGAACTCCCACTATTAGGCCCAGCTTCTGCCAACCTAGCAGTTCAAAAACATGCAAATATGAGTAGATCAATAGGTACCGCCTTGGTGGGAAGGTAACGGCACTCCATGCAGTCATGCTGGCCACATGACCTTGGAGATGTCTATGGACAACGCTCTTCAGCTTAGAAATGGAGATGAGCACCACCACTCAGATTCAGACACAACTAGACTTAATGTCAGGGGAAACCTTTACCTTTATCTTTAGTGATATTCTGTTTCCCTTGACAAAATAACTCACAAATCACTCTCAAAGCTCCAAATAATTATTTAAAAAATGGGGACAATTTCCTTCCCAAACTACTCAGAAAGACCCCAAAACGTGAAAATACAACTATTCCCACAAGCACCCTAGAAACCCAATATCACTTCCTCTTGCCAGGGCAGGATATTGTTAATCATTTCATGTGTTAAAATTACATTTTTATTGCACTTGGTGAGGGGAATGTCTTAATGTGTCCAATTAACAGCTAGTTTTGATGTGTGTGTGTGTGTGTGGGGGGGGGGGGGGAATGATGCCATCTGCTGCTCAGTCACAAGCAGCAAAATTTCTAGTGTCTATTCTATTAGCTTTTCAAATATTGTTGGCATGATATGTATTTACATTGTAGGGGGAAAACTAGATCGTGAAGACTAGTGACAGTGAAGACGCAATTTTGTATTCTGTATCCTAAGATCAATTGCCAAACATGTGTCCTTAGTCACTTTTGAGAAGCAATGGGTGTTCCTCGTTTTCAAAAAGGAACAAACTCCCTCATTATAAATCACTGGCTGTCATAAATAAGCATCTGCCTCATATTATTGAGTTTGCTTCAGTGTTTAATACCCAGAGGTGCCTCTGTTGGCCTGCTCCTCCATACAGCTACGTAACCTCCCTCCCTCCCTCCCCTTCCTTCTCCCATATTAAATATCATGCAGTGTTTCATAAATTTATTTTCACTGCATACTGAGTATTCCTTATCTGAAGTGCCTGATCCCAGGAGTGATTTGGATTTCGGATTTTTTTCAGAATTTGGAATATATGCATATAAATTATGGAGATGGGATAATATTATACTCAATATTTTTAACAATTTTGTGCAAGAAATAAAGTTTGCATATACTGAATCATCAAAAAGTAAAAGTGTCGCTTCTCAGCCACCAGTGTGGAGGATTTTGGAGTATTTCAGATTTTGGATTTCCAGATAAGGAATATTTGGCCTGTTCTAAGGCATCACCACAATCTCTTCTCCCTCCATTATCTTTATCAGGAGTTATGTTCAAATGCTAAAATGTTTTAACAATATTGCTCTGGTTAAGATTTAGAACTTTTTTATTTGGGTGCATACATTCCTCTTTTCCGCACATTCCTATGTTCCTCATACATTCCTCTTTTCCTCATATGATGTCTGTTGAATTTCTGTCCTGGAAACAATAGCTGTTTTTACTAGTGACAGCCATTTCATCTGTTTCTGAGACTGCAGAAACACACTAGGCAAGTACAGATATATTTCATATCAGAAAATGTTGAGCAATTCTGGGGAATGAGAGTGAAAAATCCTTGGTAATGCCAAGAACTCCCAAGAAATATTTTGGGTTAAAGTGAACATCATGTGGATCTCTAAAATAAAATTGGAGAGCACAGGTACAAGACCTGGAATGTTTAGAAATAATCTTCTGAAGGTGATTTTTGGAATTGCCCTGCTATATGGAACATACCTCACCATTTCCTAAAGATGTTCTGGGCATAACGCAAAATGCAAATGAATACTTAAGTGACTTGGGAATATCCCAAAAGCACAATTATTTTACTTAGGCTGTATCCACACTGAAGAATGATAGCAGTTTGAAACCAGATGGCTCAATATTATGGAATTCTGGAATTTCTCTGTCAGGGTGTTCTGGTGCCATAACAAACTACAAATCTCAGGGCCCTTCCACACATGTATTAAACCGGGTTAAGGGGTGGTGGCTAAACATGTATTTGGCTAAAACATAGGAGGAATCTGGTTAAAGACTACAAAACACATGTTTAAAAGTTGCCCTTTAAACCCGATTCTTCCTGAGAAACACACATTTTCCCATGCCTATGTATCTCTCCTGTCTGGACTCCCTCCCCCATTTCTCCCTCAACTTACAGGACAAAGCCTTCCATGCAGGCCGGCAGCCGTTGCCTCTGTTCCTCCTCCCTGGAAGATCCAACAGGGAGACTTGGGGGAGAAATCCCCCCTACCCTACCCAAAACCCTCTTTAGTGCTTTCAAGGTAGGGGAGAAGCAGGCAAGGAGTCTTCAGGCCTTGCACAGTCTTCTCCCGCTAAGTGCAGGGGGAAATGTGGAGGGGGGTTGGTGGAGGGGGAAGCTGGGAGTGCTAATACCCACCCCTGCTGATCTCGGATCAGCAGAGGTGAATATCTGAACACCACTCCCCCCACACAAAATCCCAGAGTTTAGGCCGTGTGGCCTCCATCCCAAGAGGAAGTGGGATTTAAAATCCCAATTTCTCTTGCATTTTTCACCTGTCTGGAAGGGTCCTTAGAATTCCATAGGATGGAACTATGAAAATTAAAGTGGTATCAAACTGCTACAGTTCTGCAGTGTGGGTGATCTTTTACTTTTAGAGGCTCTTTCTTTTCTCTCCAGTCATGAGATGTCAGATTTATGAGGGATGAGAGGACCATGGCGAGTTGCAACACAAAACAGGAAGTCTCAACTGCAGATGTATTGGTCTGGTTTTAGTCCTGATTCAATTTTAACACAGAGAAATTGCAAAACGTGGCTAAAGGATCTTGTTATTTGGCCTAGACTTTTTAACCTGCATGCTGTCTCTAACTTTTGTTCTCCCTCACCCCATTTTGTCCCAAACTCTCTGGTTTGTTTTTTAATCTCTGCTTTCTGTTATTTTAATCTACTTGGTTTCCTTTGTTGCTATATTTTCATTGTTGTGGTGGTGTTTTCCCCCCTCGTGAGTTATAACACAGCTGCAGATTTTTCTGTTTTATTGAAGCACACATGTTTTAAATAAACATTGCTAATATGATAAATAGAAATGCTTTTTTCTCCACTCTTCTTTTTAGATTTCAGAATATTTCACCCACTCTGGGGCTCCCTCACATGGCTTTCCAGCATTGTATAGCTATGGGGTGTGTGTTCACTATTCCCCCCTCCCCAAAAGCTTCTGAAAGCAGAAAAGAAATTTTCACCCAATCTTCTTATTTCAGGGAGTCATTATGGTCTAATGCAATGGTTCTCAATCTGTGGGTTCCCAGATGTTTTGGCCTTCAACTCCCAAAAATCCTAACAGCTGGTAAACTGGCTGGGATTTCTGGGAGTTGTAGGCCAAAACACCTGGGGACCCACAGGTTGAGAACCACTGGTCTAATGGTCTGAGCACTGGGCTATGGCTCTGGAGACCAGGATTCAATTCTCTCGGCCATGAAAACCCACTGGACAAGTCACACTATCTCAGCTTCAGAAGGCAAATCCCCTCTTAACAGATCTTGGCAAGAAAAGCCCATGATAGATTCACCTTAGGGTTGTCCAGCCTTCTACAGCCTTATGTTCTCTTGATGTGTTAGACTACATCTTCCAATATCGCCATGGACCATGCTAGTTTGCGATGATGGTAGTTTTTATGTGTGACCTACGGAGTGTAGCAAGTTGGAATCTAACCATTATACCACACTGAATTGTATAATGAAATAAATATAGTGCCCATTTCATGGCTAGTGCATGATTCTTAAACACAAAATTTTTGAGTTATGTTTTCTTCCCACGTTTCTTCCCCATAGAGTCACAAGGTAAATCCAAGATGTTGCTTCTCTGGATAAAGACGCTGGATCTTTATAGATGCTTGCAAGCTCTGAAATATGGTTTGCTACATAACACAAGACTGGTTCATAAACATCTACTCAACTCATACATTACAGATTGGTTATCTACCAGATATTTCTTGCTTGAATATTTTAACTAGTCTCCCTGCTCTCATAAGACATCAATTTCAGTTGCTGCATGAGAACTATAAACATAAAGCATATGGCATTTCCAATATATTAAATTTTTGGTGGTTTAGAAGAGGTGTGGGTGGCCTGCAGAATGGTAAGAACTGCTAACTCAAAAAATAGAGCTCTTCACAGTTGAGAGACTAATTATGCATCCATAAGAAGCCTGCATTGAATGAGAGATGGTACTACTGCAAGCCAGATGAATGATTGTTGCCTTTTCTTCCCTCAAGATTGAATTGGTTCAAAAACATTTCATTAACAGATGGAATCTATCTGCCTTTACAATGTGCTACATTGTTAGAGGGGTCCGATTTACAGGCCACTCAAGTTCATTGGAATCTGCTTTGCTAACTCCCAGTGGGCCATGGATCAAACTCAATGTGAAGGAGTTTCTGCAATGACGCGGAAGAAGCTTAATTGTCCTTGGCACAAAACCTGACTGCCTGGTGTGTTTCTTGGCTTACTTTGAGTGGACGAGAGCATCAAAATATGAGCAAGAGCTACTGACTTCATTCACTAGAGAATTAACCTTTGTTGCCCCACCCCGTCTCCCTCCTCAATACATTCGTGACGGTGCTGAACTCTTTTGCTATGTAATTCATTACAGCAGCAAAAGAAAAACACAAGATTCCCAGTCTGACATTTTTCCACAACATTGACATGTAATATTATCTTGCATTTTTCCCAGTATCACTGATATACCAGTTCTCTATTGTAAAGAAAACCAATAAAAATAGTAACAGTAGCAATGACTGATTATATTATTTCTAAGATATATTTTATATTTTGTAGCTAGTAGTTGCCTGGATGATATATACTAAAAAAACAAAACTGTCTAAAAAATAAAAAATGGCAATGAATTAAAAAGCAGCTGAAGTAAAAACAACAGGCATTGCAATACTCTCTTGAAGTGTAGTAACATATAATATACAATAATGAAAGAAGGTAAAAACAATAATCTGAAGTCCATAAAACAATGATCATTTTATTGAACCAACTGCAAAGCATAAAATAGATCATGCAAGTTTTCCAAGTTTCACTGCTTTATTAGACAGAAAGTTTATACAGGAGAAGAAAGCTGGTGATGTGAGAGTCACAGACTTACATTTTGTTTCAGATGTTACCCTGGTGTCCATTTAAATAGTATTGAGGGATGCAAGGGGGAAACTACTCCCCTTTTTGGCCATGTGAATAAAATAGACTTTTCTGCATAGGAAACAGCTTTTTCTGTGTACAAAATAATATTTCTCGGCAAGTATATATTTTTTTCTGCACAGAAGACAATATTTCCTGTGAAGAAGGTGCTGTAATTAGGGACTGCAGCATTTACGTGAGATTTATCTGCACAGAAAACAGTGTTTTCCTTGCAGGAAACAGCTTTTTCTGTGCAGAAAAGAATGTTTCTGCACAGAAAATACTGTTTCCTATGCAGATAGAGTTGTTTTCTGCTCACAGTACCGTATACAAATTTTGCACAGAATAAATCCTGACTTTTAATGTTGTCTTGAATTGTAAACATGGTTTTCAATTGCAGTGGCAAGAAAATGGCTAAAATTATATGGTGCTCTCTTCAGGAAGAAAATAACTACATCCCTAGCTGTCACTATTAGGTTTCTGGACTACACAAGACTATCCCATTGTTAACACACGCACAGTATTTCAAGTAGACTCTCAGTCTTACATCTTGTTTCTTCTTCCCTTTCTTTTTCAATGCTTTCTGAAGAGAATAACATAATGGGTGTGTTGTTTCTTTCACCCATCATCTATTTATCCTATAGCCAGCACACAATCCAATCCAGGCGCAGTGGGAGGGGGGGGGGTCCTGCTTTGCCTTTGCCCTTCTTCAGAGCAGGTTTCTCTGCTTACAGAAAGGATACTAGGCAGTTCCACTGATGCCTTGTATACATTTATATTCATAGGCCCAACCCCTGTGATGGCATATGAATATTCAAATTTCTAAAGTTTTAGACATTGTGGATAACTTCAGTATCAGACAAAAAATAAAATTATACTTTTAATATTCAGAACACCTTTGATTTAATTGGTGTGAATAGTCCCTCACTCCAGATTGCAAATCACAGCTATTCCATACCATCTCTGTGTTAGCAATTGCTGTGGCCAGTTTCTCTGCTGGGGGGCAGATTTCTGGTGCTGAGTCTCTGCATTTAGCTAGGCTTGCCCTTGGACTACTGACACATGGTGCTGCCACATTTCCTATAAACCAAATGTACTTTCCCATACATAAGGCACCATGATGCTCATGCACATAGTCATTTCTCTCTCTGAAGCAATGGCTGAAGAATGCAGACTGAAGGGGAGAAAGAGGGTGTTCACCTGAATGTGTGGTTTTTGAGTCTGGCTTTGCACCTATTGAGGTTTGTCTCATTGACATTAAACCTTTTCCAGCAATCTCTGCTTGGATATGTTTAATTGTTCCAAGCCACATCTGGTAATGCAGGATAGGATATATTTGGTGTTTTTCTGCCATGTTTTGCTGCCAGTCATCACAATACTCCAGCTAAATTGCTAAATCTTCCCTTAAAGCAACAATAGAGTTACAAGCACTGTGGATGACACAGCTTTTAGTCAGCCATTTGAACTAGCCATGCCTGTTTACTCATACAACATAATGTCTTACTATGGTAATATGCCACCACATCCAAAAATCAAATGTACGTGATAATATTTCCATCTGTACCATATGTACTTATATTCATGATTGTTGTTGGCTTATTATAGTCAATGTGTCAAAGGCACAGAAGAAATATATATTTAAAAGTTCAATGATTTATGTTAACAACAACAGAAAAGGAACAGCCATGGGATAAACAGGAACACAAAGGTCCTCAAAGACATAATTTATCTGAACAGATATGTCAAAAACAATTAAATCTTTCCATCCAATAACAAACATCTGACTCCTACAATTCTTTGATGGTGCACTACAATACTTACAACATTATATAATCATTCCTACAGCTGGGGGCACAAGCTGACAATGCCATCGTTCTCACATTCTGCTTATGGGCTTCTCATTGGGCCATCAAAATGTGAGACCATGAGGCTGGACTAGAAAAATCTTTTGTCTTTAGCCAGCAGCGAAGGAGAGACAGCATTGCTCTGACACTGTAGTGAATATGCTGTAGGTTTTACTGCATATGGTGAAGATTTTGGAGGAAGATGTCTGTTCTAGCCTTCCAGCTAGGATACCATAGCCTGACGCTGTCAGGGGGCACCCACATGCTCCCAGCCACAAATTGACTGGGGGTTGAGTTGGAAAGATCTGATACATTGCTGACAGGGGATGCTACACAAGGAGACCATGTCAGTATACATCACAACAAAGTGCTGGTCATTAAGTCCATATTTGCCCTACTTATCTGATGTTTTAAACTTATCATTCAATATACCTCTATTTCAGACATGAACTTTGTCATTATGAGCTAGGGCTAGGGTGAGAAAAAATGGTGAAGCTTCAGAGCACTTCCTTAGAAATATAAACTTCTCTTTTGTTAGCCTTTTCTGGTGAGCAAGGCACAATTTTTTAACAAAAGGTTAGATGGTGACAATGATGAAGGATTTTTAAAAGACAGATAAAGCTATCATGGACAGTGTGGAATCATGGATGAGGGAATGCTGTTAGAAGCTCAGCATTAGAGCTGGAGCCCAGCAATGAAGAGCAGCTGTCCTGAAGTAACATCTATGGAAGAAGCTACTTCTGAGCCTTCTGACCAAATGGAAAAAACTTCTTGTGAGCAGACTGAAGAGGAGTTAACTGTTCGTGCATTTGTGGATTTAAAAAAAGAATGGTCTAGCTGAGAAGAGAGCCAGCAACAGGTAACCACTGTGAATTTAGGATTTAAGAGACTGAAGATTGTTATCTGGGTGCTGTCTGCAATATCAGTGCTTGAGCCAAGATCCAGACTCTTGATCTCTCATATTCCCTGAAACCTGGACTACCCTTGGACATCGGCTTTGACTCAGCCTTGTATCTTGGACATTTCTGGTAATTGGCTTGACTCTGGAACAAACATTTGGATTTCTCTCTTGCGTATTCCTGTAATTGTTTGGCATCTCGGTAGACTTATCGGCTTGGCTTGGGGCTGTTTATGTATGCTCTGCTTGTATTTGGGGGCCGAGGCTTTGGTAAAAGCAGAAGCAAAACCTCTCTTGCATGATGTTGGAGTTAGCAACCTTAGCATGCCTATACTCAGTAGTTGCTATTTTACATATCTCTATGTTTTTAGGCATGGCATGTATTTACATTATTTCCAGTTTGAAAACAGAATATTATTATTCAAATACAATTAAACTTCCCATAGAAAACCCATCTAAAACAAATGCAGCTCTGTATAAAATGTATACAAAAATAGGCAAAATAACTATAACAATTAAAATCAATTTTCAGAATTTTATGAGGCATACAAATGGGCATTGTAGCAATGAGTCTTTCTAAATAAAACTTGCCTATGCTACACAAAAGTTAACATCTTTTTAAAATACTCCTTTTTCTGTACTCTCAGTTTATGTCAGTTTCTCTTATAAGCAATTCACTAGACTGGTCACGCCAAGGAGGCACATTATGACCTTCTTGCCTTTTTCAGTAACACCCTGAACTTATTTTGTTCTCTACAAGTCCAGTATATACTGGCTAGATTGTGGCTACTTGAAACTGCAGATGCAATCAAATGCCATTAAATTTTTTGACTTCTGAGCCCAATATACCATGAAGCTGAACTGGAGGATCTAGAGATTCCTAGTAAGGTATCTTCTCTAGGAATTGCTAGTATTGTGAATTAGGCCACAATAGGAGCTTTGGTTTCAGCACACAATAGGAGGATGAACCAAAGTTAAGAATCTGCTAACAAATTCTTGAGTCCTTGAATGTCCAGCTGGAATAACAGAAGTACAAATTGCAAGCAGATACAGATGAGCCAATGCCAAGTTCCAAAGTTCCATTTTTTCCCCTGCGAGTCAAGGTAAGTTAAACATGGGTTACAATGATCTTACTGTATTTTATTGGATGATTTGTCAGTGATGCAAGCAGAATCAGAACCTGTTATCAGAAGAAGGACAGGTAAGCCATATGTGCAACATATACCTTGACTCACTGAGGGTAACATCATTGTGATGTTTCACAAGAAGCCCAAGAAGCCAAAGCCAGAATACTAAGTGTGTGCTGACAGTCTTGCACACATAATATGTGTTCTCCAGAAAATACTTGCATGTTTGCCTTGCTTGGTGGCATTTGGTTATTGACCCTGAGGTAAGAAGTAGGGGTGGGGGCAGTTGATCTACAGGCATATCTTGATGTTCATCAAAAACCCAAGAAATAACCAGATGGTTCCTAGAACCTGGGATCTAGAGCAACCAATCAAGAAAACATTGAAATGCTATTTCATATTTCCCATCCAGATTGATTGCTTGATAGTATGGAAAAAATGGATGATAGGATGGGGAAACACAGGGGGGCTAATAATGAGAGATGCTAAGTTCTCCATAAAATTCTGGGAAGGGGAGTTTGCACAATAAGAGCTTCCTGTGGAAGTATCTTCAAATAGAATGGGTTTAGTAATATCCTTGCTCAAACTTTGTCTGTATACAATTGAAAACAGTCTAGCATTATGGTTAGACATTTGTTACTTAGCAATTTCCAAGTGAGTGTGCGAGAGACTGAAAGAGAGAGCGAGGCTTCAGGAAGTTCAACATCTGGAAACAATTGGCCTCTCATTATACAGTCACTCTATAGTGATCTGGTTTTTGAAGATGAAAAATTCCAGAGCATGATCCTCTAATGATTTTATTCCTCTTTCAAAGCCTCTCTAAAAAGAAATTTCCCACTTTCATGCAGTATAAAATGTCATTTGGCCACATTAAAGAGAATGTTAGCTATGGGAGTTTTGGAATATAGCAGCTTTCATGATGAGATCTTAATATTTTATGTTCATTTTTTACTTTTTCACAAACAGAAAAGCAAATTGGATGTTGTTAGGCTGATGACACAAGATTTTGAAGAAACAAGAAAACAGAGGAAGAAAGCTCTCTTCATAATTTAGGTAAAATATATTATTTTTTAACTTCCAGGTTGGCAACTAGGTTGGAAGGTTTTATCTAAAACGCTCAATTCCAAAGAATTATATACAACCCCCTGTTACGTCAGCTCCACTGGCTGCCAGTTTGCTACTGAGCACAATTCAAAGTGCTGGCTTTAGCCTATAAAGCTCTAAACAGCTCTGGCCCAATATACCTGTCCAAACTTATCTCTCTCTATGAATTGGTTAGAGTGTTAAGATCTGCTGGGGAGGCCCTGCTCTTGGTCCCATCCCTTTCGCAAGCACAATGTGGCCCCTCAGCTATGGAACTCCCTCCCCAGTGATACTACATCACCTCCCTCCCTCCTGGTATTCAGGAAAAAAGTTACGGCCTGGCTATGGAACCAGGCATTTGGGGAGGAGGGTAATACGGACCCAACATAAATGTAGCAGCATGAATGAAGCCAATGGGACTAGGCGATGTTTTAATGGTTTTACTGTATATGCTTTTATCTATTTTATTGCTTAATATTTTGTATATTTGTATTTGCAATGTGACATGAAAATTTGCCAAGCTGTAAGCCTTTCTGAGTCCCCTCCAGGGTGAGAGAGAACAGGATAGAAATATAGTAAATAAATAAATAAATAAATAAATAAATAAATTACTTTCCTCAGAGAAAAAACCTGGAGAAAAAAAACCTGTATATACTACAAGCACCACATATTAAACTAACAAACAGTGCATACATCATCATAAAATCCACGAAGAAAAAAAGGCAAAAAAATCTACTGACAAAGAATATGAAGAGTAGTATCTTCTGCCATCTCAGTTCCCACAAGTCATAACAATTTCCTCTGTAATTAAAGGCACTGTTATATAGTTGCAGAGTTACATATAACTTTCAGCTAACCACTGGAAGTTGGAATCAGAAACAAGTTCAATGGAGATAAAGCTTTTAACCTTTCTGTGTCAGTCATTTCTTGTTAATTTTGTTGACCTCTAAAACTCCACACAGCTAAAAGGATAAAGGAGATCATTTAATGATAATTTATTTTATCTTGCTTAAATTATTTGTATGCCACCTCAAAACCAAGGGCAACAATCCCAAACCAACAACCCCAAACTATTAAAATTTAAAAGTAAAATTAAAATATTGGTCCACTGTGGCTGAAATAATTTAACACAA
This sequence comes from Anolis sagrei, assembly GCF_037176765.1. Taxonomy (NCBI): domain Eukaryota; kingdom Metazoa; phylum Chordata; class Lepidosauria; order Squamata; family Anolidae; genus Anolis; species Anolis sagrei. Next base: position 87,523,564 of record NC_090022.1, read on the forward strand.
GTCTCCCAAGCAATTCCTAATTTTTAAGAGTTTGAAACATTCAAGTCTTTTAAAGGGTTTTAAAAGTACATTGTTAATGTGAGGGTTGGTAAATAGGAATAAGCAGAATAAGTAGAAGCTTTACCACAGTATTCAAACCAAGATATTCAGCCCACCAGGACCCTTAGATCTTCAGGAGAAGCCCTTCTCTCTATCCCACCTGCTTCACAGGTGCGGCTCGTGGGAACGAGAGATAGGGCCTTTTCTGCGGTGCCCCCCCGGCTTTGGAATGCCCTCCCTACTGAATTAAGATCAGCGACCTCGCTAATGGCATTTAGGAAAAAACTAAAAACCTGGATGTTTGAGCAAGTCTTCAATTGACCTTCGTCGTGATGTTTTATCTGACCATGGATTAGCAATCAAGACAACGAATTGGATGACGATTTTAACTATGAGATGTCCCGATCTGTATTGGTGGCCCAATACTGTGTATGTTTTTTGTATGTATTCTTAATCCTAATTTTTATATGCTTAAGTGAATTGTATTTTTTAACATTGTATATTTTAACATGTTGTAAACCGCAATGAGTCGCCGCACAGGCTGAGATATTGGCGGTATACAAGCATACCAAATAAATAAATAAATAAATAAATATATCCTACTGTATGATAAAATGTCACTCAGGCTTATAAAACAAATAACAGTATCTTTTCTTTAGTTCAAAGGTTCAAACATGGTAACAATTAGGGCTGGGCGGTTTCGTTTCGTTAATTCGTAATTCGTTAAAAATTCGTTATTTTTTTTATAACGAAGCGATAACGAACCATTCTGGAGCAACTTAAAAACGAAACGAATTTTTAAATTCGTTTCGTAATTGTTTCGGATTTGTTATGTATTCGTTTCGTTATCGTTTTGAAGTCGTTTCGTTATTATTTCCGCATGTCTGGGGCAAGTTTTATAGTTGTTTTTTGTTTAATTAGTGAAAAAAATATATAATATCACACCAACAGTCAACAACAGAGGGAGAGAGAAGCTTCAGAAGTTCCCCCTGTCCCATTTGGAGGTTTTTTAGTGTATTTCGCGGTCGCATCCGCCATTAACGAATCGATTCGTTATTGTTTCGTAATCGATTCGTTATTGTTTCGTAATTTTTTTAACATTTACGAAATTTCATAAATATCAAACTTTTTAAAAGAAAAATTTCGGAATTCTTTTTAAAATCGAAATGCAAAAACCCCCCAAAAATGAATCGATTTTAGAAACAAATTTTTCTGTTGTTACCCAGGCCTAGTAACAATCTATATATCAGTCTCTTTGAATTCAAACAGGGAACAGAGGAATAAAATAGTCTTTTAAAATAGTCTTTGAAATATGCCTCATGCCATAAAATGTTCAGTCCTTAAGATAGTTGGCAGCTAGCACTTTCTCTTCACTGTCCAAAGAGAGAACAAATGGCAGAATGACAGTTAGAACCGTTGGCCACAGCAGCCAGCCAGAGGCAGTCAGAACCCTGGCCCCGGCACACTCAGCCTATCGGCCGCTGACACATCCACCATATCATGGCATCCTTTTTCAAATCCTAACAGTTAATAATGACAAAATTAATGCAAACAAAACAGTTTAAAGCAGTGGTTCTCAACCTGGGGTCCCCAGATGTTTTTGGCCTACAACTCCCAGAAATCCCAGCCAGTTTACCAGCTGTTAGGATTTCTGGGAGTTAAAGGCCAAAACATCTGGGGACCCCAAGCTGAGAACCACTGGTTTAAAGGGATAGAAAGCTCTGAGATGATTTGAAGGCAATGCCCCAATTTGGGGGAGATAGAGGAGCACATTTTAGAAAATATACTTTGTTGATTACCATTCATAGAATGCCTTGGCTCTGCTGCATAGGGAATTTGGGGAGTTGTAGTCTAAAACAGGTAAAAAAAAATCTGCACTGGGGATCTCCACATGTCTTTGGATACCTGGATTTCATGCTAAATCTGCAAGTTGAGTTTACATGTTACAAATAAGGTATCCTGGCTCCCAAGTTGCTGCATGAATGTGGACACCATATTATCTATATGATGATCCAAGATAAAGCCCACAAGCAGTTGTTTACACTGTCATTCACACTGAGGTAGTGTGAAAGACCCTCCAACCATCTGGAGTCTTTTTCAGCCCCTTTCCGCTTTTTTCAGTTTTACATTAGCCTTACAATAATGTAAAGAAAGCAAACCAGCTGTCAGTTAAAATGTATTACAATATTGACAGTCTTAAAATCCACAGTTTTATTTACCCATGCTCCAAAAAAACTTCCTCCTGAAATATTTTGTGGGTCTTTATAGGCCCTCCTGCATAATTCTGTGGTAAGCTTCTGGCACAAATATAGCTTTTAAACATTAAAGAAGACCCCCCCCCCCCCTGTGACTCTTGAAAAAATGGTAAACATTTAATTAGGCAAAGGCAATTGCACACCGAATATGCCACACATGTTTGTTAAATATATTTCTGGAGGAAGGTTATGATCATATGGTTATCAGTCCGTGTTCAGGGTCATTGTGGGATAGGAATGACCTTGATCATTTTTGCTAGAGTTGGAATGGAGGTATTCTACATTCATTTCATTTTTTGGCTCCCATGCATCTGATTATCTTTGGCCCCAGGCATGTAGCCGGGGGGGGGGGGGGGCTGAGGGGCTTCAGCCCCCCCCCCCCCCGAAATTCTCATGGTGGTTTGCGAAAAGGCCTTACTGGTGCATTATTTAAACTCATATCATGATCTGATCACCATACTCAATATATCCCATATGCATGGGGGTATTGGGGTAACGATACAAAAGGTTTGCTAGGGTAGACCCTCTTTCACTCAGACTCAGCCGCCCCCCCGAAACTCAGCCCCCCCCCCAAAAAAAACCTTCTGAACATTTTTTAGCCCCCCCCCCCCAAAAAAAACCGAAATCCTGGCTATGGGCCTGTTTGGTCCCCATCTACACTGCCATATAACACGGTTTCAAACTGTGTTATATGGTCAGTGTAAACTCTTGTAATGCAGATCTGTGACTCGAACCTTTAGTATATGTGATACCATTATGCTCCATAAGTTTCAATTCTCAGTGAAACTAGGATAGTGCTAATGTTACTTGTGTCCCAGTCAGCAAATCAGATTGCATCCTGATCTTCTCCAGCTTGACTTGGAGTTTAGATTTGGATTTCCCCCCATTAGTGTAGGAATTTGAGTTGGATCTCCTCGTTTTCACTTCTACTGGAAAATCTAAATGTTTGTGGATTTCTATTTCTCTACTTGGACAAAACTTGGAGGCATGGTAGATCATCTAAAGAGGGAATCACCTTTGCCAAATGACAGATAGTTTCACAGTTTTGTTTGTCAGCTTCTAAATGGACTTCAATGAACAAATGTGTATTATTATTATTATTATTATTATTAAACTTTAAACTTTATTTGTACCCCGCTACCATCTCCCCAACGGACTTGGTGCGGTTTACATGAGGCCGAGCCCACAATACAACAATAAAACAATAGCAACAGTAATACAACAATAAATAAAACTCATAAACAGAAAATAGCAATAAACATTAACAATAACACAGCGATGTTTAAAAACCTATATATTTAAAAAATAATGCTGGGTGCGTCCAGGTGACATATAAACAGGATAGAAATTTTGGAGAGGGATAGAGCATGCAGACAATCCTAGATCACTACTAAAGTGCGTTTAGGGACATATTGCTGGGAGTTTCCTTATTCTGGGAAGGCACACTGGCACAACCACGTTTTCAGGCTCCTCCTAAAGACTGCCAACGTTGGAGCATGTCTGATGTCCCTGGGGAGTGAGTGAGTCGGGGGGCCACCACCGAGAAGGCCTCGTCCCCGCCAATCGCGCTTGTGATGGAGGCGGGAGCGCGAGCAGGGCTTCTCCAGATGATCAAAGAGATTGTGCGTACATAGTGATGCGGTCACGCAGGTAGGCGGGTCCAAACCATTTAGGGCTTTGTAGGTAAGCACCTGCACCTTGAATTGGGACTGGAAAATGAATGGCAGCCAATAGAGCTCCTTAAACAGGAGGGTATCTATGTTTTATGTGCATTCTGGCTAAACAAACAAATAAGGCTAGGTGTATTTACTAACATTCTTAATGAATCTATCAATCAGATTGCAAATTATTTTTATTTATTGAGCGAATTTAGTATGGTACGGATGCCTGAATAACTACATTAAACTAGTGTAAGGCATCATACAACTTGGGCATCATGAACAATGACCACGGAGACCCCAGATTAATGGAAGGAAAAGCACAGATCAATTGTAAACTGAGAAGTCTGCCTAAGCCCAAAACAGAAAAACAATGCATTAATCCTAGTGGAAAATGAATACATTTTTGTTTTTAGTGGATTTTCTAACTCTTTCTGCCCTTCCTTTCCTTCATTCTCTAAATAACAATTTCCTTCCAGTAAAAATATTTCTTTAATTTCAACAAGTTTAAAATTTATACTAAAGGAGAATGTGGGAAAGACCCACTCTTATCTCAGAAGTGTATGCAAATGTACCCATGCAGTTCCAGAACTGTTTAGTTAATTTAAGACAAAAAATGAGAAAAATCTCACAAATCCATACACCATACAGGTAGCTTCAGGAGGAAAGAATGAGAAAGAAATTCCTCATCCTTGTAAGCGAACATCAAACAAATAATGCATGGCTTGCTCTCAGCAGTCTTTTGAAACTGGTTTCTTTAGTTTCTATATTTAGCTAAGAGCAGCCCTGAAACTAAATGGCCGGGGAAAGGGGGAATATGTAAATTCAGTGATGTCATTCATAAGCTCTCCTCTCAAATACTGGACTTTGAATCATCAGAGAATACTCATAAAATTATTGCCACTGATTAGAAGCTAATGCAACTTGTCCAACTCCACCCTGTCTCTCCCCAGTATATCACATTCTACACTGAAAGGTTGTGTTCCCCACCCCCCACTAAAATATGTTATTATGAATGACCCAGAAAATACCAGAAAACCTCAGGGTGATGGGACTACCCCCATCACTCATTTGGCCAGACATGATCCAAACTGGACCTATTAAATCTGGCTGTTCTACTCAGGAATTTGAGCATTGGCCAAACTGTGTGGATAACTCTAAATGGACGAAAATGCCCAGAAATTTGAGCAGAAAATTATTTATAAATGCTGATGATGTCAATATTCAACTTTTTCCATTCGATCCTTGGGAGGGGCTGTCAAAGTTCTGAACTAATGTCTGCAGTCAATAGTGGACTGGAAAAAAAATGAACAAACAAAGCCTAAGCCAGAAAAGACAGTGGCACTGTTGGTTAGAGTCTTTACTGATTTGGGACGGACTATTGGCTTTGAGCCTATCTTTAAAGCCAACCTTAAAACTGTGGCATAGACACAGAGAATGGGGAATAGGGTTCCACAGTCACCTACGTACCCACTGCCAGGACACCGAACTTGGAAGACAATCTTACTCGGACAACGAGGGATCGCATAAGTAAGTAAATAAGGGGCAGACTATAGACCTTTTCATAAAGATATCCCTGCTACTCAAGAACCAGGTCTGTAACAATGGGAGGCTCTGGTGTTCTCAGCTTTCCTGAATGTGATGGTAGTGACTCAGGAACCTTTCATCAGTTTCCTCTGTTGTCACAGTTGTCCTCCATCCTTGAGAGCATAGTAGCATTCATGGTAATTCGCGCCTCAATAATATTCAGATGAAGTTTTTTTGGAAGTTTTTTTTCTTTCAATTACTTTTTTATTTAGACATATTAAAACAAAACCTACATCCAAACATACAAAAAAGAACATCAACAACAACAAAAGATTAAAACTATTTTTTCTAGAATACTGCTACTACATCCAAGCATTTAAAAACTCAATAACTAAAAATTGCAAACAATCTATGTTTACATTCTCTGTCTGGTGGTTATATTATCTGAATTTTCTACAACCATTTAGTGAAAAGGAACCATTGGGACAACACTTCTAGTCCAAAAAACCAGCGATGGCCCCCTCTTTACTAAAGGAACACAGCAAAGGAACACAGACCTTCTTAAAGTTAGAGATTTCTCTTTAATCAACGCAGGAAGTGTATCCATTTCTGCAAGTTCGCTTATTTTCATAAGCCAATCGTCTTGGGACAGAATCATTGAGTCTTTCCATCTTTGAACGTCAATAATTCTTGCTGATATTATCATGTATAATAACCTTCCCCATTTTTCTATCGAGTTGTTCACCTAACATCCCAAGCAGACAGAGTTCAGGTTTCATTTCAAATTTGACTTTAACAATTTCTTCTAAAATAGTATTTCTGGGCCTTTTCAAATGACCACCATATATGATAAAAAGTGCCCACCTTTTCCCCATATTTCCAACAATCACTAGAACTATTTTTAGACATCTTAGCAATCCTTTCTGGTATCACGTGGCATTTGTACATCATTTTATTTAAAAAATCTTTCAAGTCATAACTCAGTGTAAATTTGTCCAGACCCTTTCACATTGTTCCCTTTGTATTTGTTTACAAATATTATGTGCCCACTTAATCATACAATCTTTTACCTGTTTCTCCTCCATTTCATATTTCAACAACAATTTATACAACTTAGCAATTAAGCGGTCTTTTCTAGAGTCCAAAACAGTTTCAAGTTCGGGTTTCTCAATAACAAATCCAAATAAGTTTATATCCATTTTAAATTGTTCTACTAACTGTCTGTAGGGAAACAATTGTATTGGGAAGTTTTCGGGCAGTAGTTCCTTTCTCGTATTTCTTCTGTACTAATTATTATCTGTACAGAAGTCATTGATACTGTGTATATGTTTAACTGTTAGAATATATTCGTATTGGTAACACTGGCTGAAGCTAGAGCTAACTGGTTGTATCCACAGTGGCATTGCCAAGGAGACCAGGCAAGAGAGTGAGAAGTGGGCGGAGCCTAGCAAGAGAATGTTATCTGCGTCTTTGAAAAGAAGCAGTTCAGTTGGGAGTTAGTTGTCGAAGTTTCAAGTTCGGGTTTCTCAATAACAAATCCAAATAAGTTTATATCCATTTTAAATTTTGAATTTAAAATGGAAGTTAGCAGTTGAGAGAGGAGAGTGGAGAGTGGAGAAGCAGTGTGTGTGAATAGCCAGAGGTTTCTTCAGTCTAGGAAGGCTGAAGGGGGAAACCTAAATAGTTTCATTAGTCAGAGAGGACTAAGGGAAGCTTGTTTAGATCACTAGTTAGGAAAGAACTAGAGATCTAGGATTTGATCAAGGAGGATCAAATTAGAAGACTATTCACATTAGGAAACATTGTTTAATAAAGTGCTTCACTTCAGTAAAAGTCAATTACAAGTTGTGTCATCGAGAAGAGAGAACTGTATTGCAAACCAAGTTACATTCAAAGTTCTATAAGTTATTCAAAGTAATTCCAAGTTATTTAACAGCCTGCAACCATACGCTTTGTACAAAATAAACTTATTAACTTTGGTTGAAGACCGTGTCATCTCCATTTATCTGCGTCTGGGGAGCCAGTTCTCATAGGCAATACCTCACGTTGGTGGCAGTTACCTGAATTACATCCATAATCATCCACACCTGTATAATTGGCGGAAGAATTTAAGAACAGTCTGTGAAATTGGTGATAGAGGGTGGGTTCTTTAAAGTTAAAAACCCTATACCCTGTCTGTTGTTAGAATTGCAGCACCTTCGCAATTGGCACAATTGTACAACTGGTGCGTGCAGACTTCGCATTATCCAACACTAACAAGTGGTGGAAGCTTTTAATTTGAATTTGTCTTTCTTTTTATGGTATTTAAAGTTTTTGGGTGTTCTTTGTGTTTTCCTTAAAGTAGCTATATTCCTTCTTTAAAATATACTGTAAACACCTTGGGGGTCTATTTATAAGGCATGGTGGTGGTGATGATGACAGAGGGGCTGAGAGGGGCGGTCAATAAATGCAAAAAATAAATAATAAATAAGAAACACCAGTATTCTTCACAGAAAACTGGGGAACATACATCTATGTATATGGTTTTTTTCAGTACCTAGACTATGGGTGATGTGCTGTCACTGAGAGATTTCTCACAGGAGGACTGGGAAATTCAGTCCTCCACTAATGCCAAAGGATGATAAATCCTTCCCCCTAATGAAGACAGCTGAGCTTTTGGTGGAGCTGCAGTAAATCCAGCTTTAACCATTTCAGTTCCAGTCTGGAAGAAGATTGTCTCTACAACAATCTGGGCCTAGTATACCTTGCCTATATCTACCTATAACACTATACTCCTGCAGATAACATCTTAGGCTGTTGCTGAGCATGTTTTTGCTCAGAACTCATCTGCTAATGCAGCCTGAAATCTTTGCTGACCTTTGACTCCATGACCCTCCCAGCTGCCTAAGGGTGCTTATCTTAACAGATCCTCTTGAATCCCAGCCTTGTTAAAAGGGGGACAACGTGAGTTTTAAGACTAAGAGGCATATACTTATATTTAGATCCTCTTTTCCCATGGAAAAGGAAAACAATGTAAATGCCTCCCCTTCCTATCTCAAAATGATAAGAGATATCTCCAGGTAACCTTTTCCAAAAAGTTAGATTGAGGTCACCAAAGGTGAAGATGTCTTGGCCACCACCTCATATTTTAGGCTATGTCACTATCACTTTTCAATTAATATATATTTTTGGACTGAACGTCCATGCTAGTCATTGTATGCTTCTCCAATAAAGGAAATCATACAAGAGGCTTCTTGTCTCAGTGGAAGTCTAAGCAGTAAGGTCTACCTGAGTTTTGGCATGCCATATTTTCAGAGTTTCTAGTCTTCCTCCTGTTCTGTTTTCTAGCTGAGCCTTCTATTTTGCTCACAGATTCCAATCAGTCTTTCACTGGGCTCTGTCTGTATGTATGTCTGTTTGTCTGCCCGTCCTTCCACCCATCCATCTTTGTCACGTAACCTTGATTATACCTTAACCATTTCCCCAAACTGAGTTCACACTGCCATATAATCCAGTTCAATGGGGATTTTTTTTGCCTTGATATTCTGGGATTAGGGCTGTATGGAAGGAGCCCCAGTTCAAAGCACATGTTGTGGGATTTTCTGTCTTGATAGTCTGCATTATATGGCTTTGTGGAAGAGCCCTAGGATTGCACCTGCCTAGGCTAGCAAACATTTAATGTTAGGCTAATTCTCCTTTAAGGTAGTTGTTGCTGAATATTTAATTCATAACTGGAAAATCAGAAATTAATAAATTTAACCTTGGGTAACCAGAATACTTAAATCAAGCTGGATAAATTTAAATGGTTGCATTTATTGTTCACAAAGACATTTCAACAACAAATACGGTTATTAAAAAAACACATTTGGATTTGTTGGTTTAAAGTAAAGCTTCCAAATATCGATCAGAATGGGCAGTTCTTTAAGTTGACCACATTTCCCATGGAATATCTATCTGTCTGTCTTCTGAAATTGTTCAGTCAAAATATAAATTTAAAGTCAACATTATTATCAACAGGAAATAAAGATAATAATAATGTGTACATATATCATAATTGACTAATATAATTTGTTTAGCATTAAAATGAAAGTAGTTTGTTTCTCAGTGTTGTCATTGTCTTCAGCTGAAAATGGGTGTATCTGTGCATATTCAGCCCACAGAAACTCACATTTGTAAGCTCTGGCCACAGGAATTAGTTGGAATAATTCCATTCTTTGGAAAGATCAGAAAAATGTGTGAGTTGTAACTCCTAAACAGGAGGGATTTATTCTTTTAAAATAATAATGAAGAATGATATAGCTCTGAAATGAATAATTAAAAATAATTAGTACAGTCTGTATCCATAGATTCAGTTAATACTTTTAAAAATACAAAATGTAAGCCTTGATTTTGCATTTTATATAAGGGTTGTGTATGCACTACACCATTATATATAATGGGACTTCAGTATCCGTGGATTTTGGTATCCACAGGGGATCCTGGAAACAAGAAGCCACTGTATTTTTCACCCACAAAGATTGGATTATTCCTCCTGCACATTGCGGTGGCACAGTGGGTTAAACCCTTGTGCTGGAATGACTGCTGACTGAAAGGTTGGCAGTTCAAATCCAGGGAGCAGGGTGAGCTCCCATCTGTCAGCTCCAGCTCCCCATGTGGGGACATGAGAGAAGCTTCCCACGGGATGGTAAAACATCCGAGCATTCCCTGGGCAATGTCCTTGCAGACAGCCAATTCTCTCACACCAGAAGTGACTTTCAGTTTCTCAAGTTGCTCCTGACATGGGGGAAAAATCACTTTAAAATCTATCTTCTATTTTGTTTTCTGTTTTTATGTCATGGCTTGATAGGAGTTCCATTGTGTCTTATATTACAGTGCCATAGCAATTTTCTAAATGAGGATAGGCCTCACTAATGGGTTGAAGATGTGTAATGGATATCTTCAATCTACTAGCATATTTTTGTAATAGATTTGGAATGACAGGTACTTGAGATTTGGAGAGTAGGGTGATATCATGATGGAGCTCTCAAAGGACTTTATCACACAGGGCTTTCCCCCCATTTTAGGACACTGTTGAGATACAGGCAGGACGGAGGCTGCCAGAGCCCATCACATGATGCAGGGCTACTTCTGCCAGGGACAGCACGGGAGGAAGCCGGGGGCAGCCAGAATACATGGCTTCAACGTAAGGGGATGAAGTGATACACTGGTCCACAGTTTCGTAACCCAAGGAGTTCCTCCATCTGGTCCTTGCCTATATACTAAGCCACACTACATCAGGGAACACAAGACCTTTCACAAATCTTGCTTGTAAGTGTCCTCTGGCTTATGGACCTGCGACTGATGAGGTCCCTAGTGACCCACCACCTCCAGTCAAGGTTGATTTTTTAACTGAAATGTTATTTCCCAATTTAAACCCAGCCTTTTCATAAAGAAATATGATTCCCTTTTTTATTCCAAATGGTTGAAATAATGCAATATATTTTAAGGATCTCTCTTCTGTTTTATGTTATACTAGGAGATCGCACAGACTGACCAAAAATACAGCCTTAGCATTTTTTTAAATGCTGAAGCATTGAGCAATGCCAAACCACGTAGAAAACTGCCACGTCACATTATGAGCAAATGGAAGGGTTTTTTTTGTAGTACCATTACTCTTTTCCGGTCTTATGCATCATATCTGCTGATTCTTAATTTGCAATTGTTGAGAGGGGCTTTGAAGCAAACATCTACAAGCTACACACAATGTAGATACAGCATTTATATATTAATTTCCATTCTGTAAAAGCACAAGTGTAGAGCATCTGATTTTTTAAGAGTATGTGAAAAGCCCCTAAATCTTTCAGAATAAAAAAGGAGAGAAAAGTAATACAAATTTTTCTGAATTAATAAGCATCCATCATCCCACTTCTGTTGGTTTGTAGAAGAGCATATTCACCATATCCTTCATACCCACTAATTTAAATAAATGAAATTAGTCATTCACATAAAACTGCCCTAAATAAGTAAATTTCTTCTTGAGGTCCTGGTTACGTCAAGCATCTGTAGTGGAGACATTAGCTAAGCCCCTTTTCACGCTCCTTCCACTGTTTTTCTGGATGCAGCTGCGCATATATGAATACTAATCTAAGAGCATTCTCATTTTTCAAGCAATTTTAATTTCTTAACCCAAGGAGTTCCTCCGTCTGGTCCTTGCCTATATACTGAGCCACACCACAATAGGGAACACAAGACCTTCTACAAATCTTGCTTGTAATTGAAACCACATTGGAGTGGCAGAGTAGGGGCTGTGGAAGGGGTGTGCATTTACACATCAAGCCAGCATGACCTGAGGAAGTTATGTTAAGGGTAAAACTATCAGCCTGTCTTTCTTGAGGCTAATCCAATTGCTCAAACACACTTCTGCTTCCATTCATTCAAAGCAACCACTCTCCCACACTAGAAACCCTTCTAACACTTTATCCAGAAGGAACAGATTCAAATGAAAGCCTCAGTACAGTCCCATTGTTAAGGCAGTATACATTGTATTTATATATAGGGGAAGGATTATGGGGCAATACAGCTAGGAACAAACTTTCCCAATTTAAGTCCAAGCATCTCTGGGCTGCTTACTTCCAAATAAATGCACTTTGGACTGGGCAGCAAGGCTTGGAGCCTGGAAATTGATAGGAGTCTTTACCCAAACACTTGCGTCAAGATGTTGCAAGAAGAGCATTGCAGAAGAGGGCGGAATTAGGTTGACAGAGGGAGGGACAATGAAAAAAGCAGATGCAAAACTGAAGAAAATAAACGGACCTGAGGGAGGAGGACAGAAGTCATTGTTGGAAACTGCAAGGCTTGCATTTATAGGGGAAATAAATCCTGGCCTGTAAAACTGCCATAAAAATGTTAACAGGCAAAGCAGAGTGCTCAAGATGAAAATAAAAATTGCTGTAGGTTATCTAGGGAAATGAGCATGAGGTAGTAGTTTGACTAGGACTCTGGGAGAACAAGGCTCGGATTCCTGCTCAGGCACAAAATCCACTGGATGACCTTGGGAAAGTTAGTCTCAGAGGAAGGAATTGGCAAGCCCTCTCTGAATTTATCTTGCCAAGTAAATCCTACAGTAGGTTCACCATGGCATTACTATAGGTGAAGGTGCACAACAAGAAGATGACTAGAATGAATAGCAGTTCTAATCTTTTTGCTTGTTTATTTCATTTTAAATGATGGCCACAAAGGCACTTATCAGCCGGGCAGGTGAATCTTACATTCTGTCCAGTTATATTCCAGGGATGACCTCGAATACCTCTGATTTCACACATACCCTGTTAATTGGCTTTTAATCGAGGCAAGTTGATTTAACAATTTTGACAAGGAAATATCACCGTAGGATGGCATTTCCTTATTGTTTCTCCATGGTTACCTGGCCCCTGTTGAAATATGATGAAACCAAGATTCAGCCGCATCAAAGACAGGCTTTTTGACCTTAGTATTTGAATGACCATCCTTGCACTCCAGGGCTAAAGCACAAAGTAGATTTTCAACTGAATGGAGCCTCTGTCCTTCCAGCATTGAACAAAGAAGCATTCTGTCAGATGCACTTAACGTTTAGACAGGATTCCTTTAAATTGTCAACTAGACCAGTTGAATAAAGTGGGGCCACACACACACAAAAGGTAGTGTTTTATATATATTTGGAAAACTTCCTAGTAGGCAGAAGGAAATGAAAAGAAAAAAAGCACTAAAATAAAACCAAATGACCAAAAGATCTATGCATTTACAGGCATGCAGAATGTGACATTTGAGTTTATAAAGAAACCCAAGTCAGGCAAGCTTTGTGTCACTAAAACCATGGTTGACTATAGCCTATTAAGTGTTAATTGAAAGAAATATAGAATGCAAACTCAATTAAGCTGGACAGTTTTTAGCTAAAGTGATTGATTTAAATTTGAATTTCATCATTGACTTAATTACAGACTTAATTTATTATTCTATATTAATAATAATATTTTGTCTTTAGTTTTCTAGGAATTAAATTCTGCAGCAGTGTCATTTGGGTTGCTAGCCTTTGTGGCCCTATAGCTGCTTGTCCCTCCAACAGTTCCGGGGCTCAATCCAGAACCAATTTTGGGCACTTTGTCTGCTTTTAGCTGACACTGGTTCTTTCTCAACATGTGCTGAGTGTCACCATCTCAGATCCAGCCATTTCCATCTGACACCAAATGGCATCGAGCAAGAAGACACAAGGCAGCTTGGATGGCTTTTAATCAAAACTCGACAGTGCTAACAGATGCTGTACTGCCAATGAAGGACAGAGCAGATATTTTCAACACAACAGTTTTACCAGCAATGTTATATGCATCTGAAACAGGGGCAACAACAAAGTTAGAGGAAGAAAAGCTGGTGGTGACTCAGAGAGAGCAATGGAAAGAAGGGTGTGTGGTGTGACAATAAGAGATAAAGTCAGCAACAAAGAGTTGCGTCAAAGAACCGGGGTACGTGATCTGGTCAAAGAAATCTATGAGGCAAAAAGAAGACGGGCTGGGCACCAACAAAAGGAAACTGATGGACATATCAACTAATGAACTGAATACCAAGAGACCACAAGCAGCCCTTGGGCAGACTTTGTATTTGATGGGATGAACCAATGGTTAAGTTATTTGGCCAGAAATGAAAAAGAAAAGCACATGATCATATATTCTGGCAAATGGTAGATTTGCATGAGGTCTAAAGGACTGGATTGATGACAAATTGGATAGCATAGGATTAATATCATGCCTTTCTTTTGAGCTGGGGCCCAAGGAGGTTTACAACAAGGTTAGAACAATTTAGAGCTAAAAACCTGATGATAAACAAATTAAAACACAATTAAGCAAGCCATCAAATTAAAATACTGTATTATTTAAAACAAAACAGAAGCATTTAAACACATAACAAAGGAGTACAGCAGTCTGCCCACTCCATACAAAGGCCTAGTCACCAATCATTCTCTCCTCTTTCACCTGGAGCCCAGCCAGAAGTTGGTGTGCACCGTGGGAAGGGCTCCGTAGTGAAAGGGGAGAAGAAGTGGCATAGGACGGGTAAATCAGCCCGTCTGATGCGGTCATGTGAAGTCCTCTGCCATCTGTAACTTAGTCACAAAAACTGTAAATAATAATCTATATTGATTTACAGAATGCCAAGTTTTGTACTGTAATACATTGTTATCCGTATGCTTTTTAGAAATAAAACCATTTAATAGTAAAAAAAAAAAAAATCAGCCAATATGATGAAGTCATGTGAAGTCCTCTGCTATTCCTTCACCTACTGGGTTTGTGATGAGAGAGTTATCCCTCTCTCAAAGATCTTCAGATTCAGTCAAGTTCAAATAGGAAGATATGGTCTTTCAGATAACCTAACTATAATAATAATATCAATTATTGAAATGAACCAACAAATTTCACATTTACAAGCTGGTTCTTTACCAAAAACCAAATTGTAGGATTTTTTACAATACTGTTTTGTGCTTTTTTACAATTCCCTTAGAGGGTGCATCTTCAATGTAGTATTAATGCAATCTGTCAGAACTTTAACTGCCATGGAAGCATGGGAGTTGTTGTTTTACAGTCTTTAACCTTCTTTGCCAAAGTGATCAGTGTAGATGTGCCCCTACTCTGCATAAGAATTTTTGGGCTGCTATATTTATTTATTGCATTTAAATACCACATTTCTCACTCCTGGGGAGGGACTCAAAGCGGTTCACATCAAATAAATGGCAAAATTCAATATATCACATACAATAAAAACAGTAAATCACACATCTAAAATAATAACATATAAATATAAATTAAACCATTAAAAACTATACAAAAATGCCACTGATTTATAGTTAAAGTCTCCAGTTTGGAATTTGTGCTTCTTCTGAAAAGCTTTCTAAAGCAAATATTTCATGCACAAAAATCTTGTTGGATTGTGTGTCACAAAGGAGAACTCTGGTTTGGCTCCTCTCCCTCTTGCAAAACATGGCTCATTTCTCCAAATCCATTGACTTTTTATTGGCCCCAGTTGCATAGATTGTACATTTGTTAAAAAGTGAATGCCTGGGGTAACATGAAGTACTGCTAGAGGTGGGGGGGGGGGGGGGGGAGGAGACTCTCACAGAGTTTTGAAACCAGGGAAATGTTACATCCTGATTTCTCCTATTCTCCACCCAACAGCCTCTCATCATATGCATCACATAGCTTTGGCTTCCTTCAGAATAAAAAAAATTATTTTAATCCATCATCCTTAAATCAGATTTGCTGTCAGTTGTTCTTACCACTGAGCCTCTTATCTGAAACTTGATTCAGCCCTCCATCTGCTATATTGATTAAAAATGAATGTTTATTTAAAAGATTGATAGGCCAAGTGAAAACCTTCCCAAAATTTCCAAGTGAATATTTTGTTAATGTCACCTTCCTTGTCTTTTTTATAGACTAATACTGTAGCTTTCACAAAAGGATTAGAAATCTCATGAAGCTTTTGCAAACTCATAGGGATAATATGTAATGTTTCCCAAGTATAGTCTACAGATAACAGGAATTTTTAGTTTCTATTTTTCCAGATGTGTAAGAACTATATCCAGTGGAGGATATCATATTTTTTTGTGTGTATGTCAGGAGCGACTTGAGAAACTGCAAGTCACTTCTGGTGTGAGAGAATTGGCCGTCTGCAAGGAGATTGCCCAGGGGACACACAGATGTTTTTGATGTTTTACCATCCTTGTGGGGGGCTTCTCTCATGTCCCCGCAGGGGGAGCTGGAGCTGACAGAGGGAGTCATCTGCGCTCTCCTGGGATTCGAACCTGCTATCTGTCAGCCTTCAGAAGGGTTTAACCCACTGCGCCACCGGGGGCGCCTGGATTTCATAATAATATCTTGTCTTTATCATACCTTGTCAACCCCACTTTGTACTTCAATCTAATATTTCCAAGACTAATTATGGTTTACAATGACAAAATCCTACACAAAAAATCAAGAAAAATAGTTAGCTAAATAAATGTGTGGCCAGTTCAAATATTATAGTTCACATGGAATGCTATCTTAAAAGTGTACCATTGTGGTCGAATCCCATATAACAGATGTAATAAGATCTTCTTGCTTGAAGTGTTATTGAAACATGAACCTCTTCTCTCTACTCTCAAGAATGATCCTTACCACTGGCATTTGGCATGTATTCTGAATGCATAATAGCTATTTGGAGTTAAGTAAACACATGAGATGAGAGCATATTAGTCCCTCTCCCTCTGCCATCACTTTGATCACATAAATAGCCAAGAACAGAGGAATCTAGTGGATCCATTGTAATGAGGATGGCTGATCCACTCTTTGTTTTACTACTCTTCTGGTGTTGGTTCTGCGCTCCTGCAGAGAAGGACCCAGCAGTGGCAGACTTCAAATGGGAACAGTGGGAGGAACACGAAGGACTACAATACTGAAAATGGGTTCACTGACCCTGTAGTAATGGAGCAATCAGCTGCTCCAGGTGACAAATTTCTGGAGCTAGAAAATACTTGCAATCTAGTTCCTCTGTGACAGATTTCTGAGATTTCAACATTTGAGTTAAGACAGTGGTTATCCTCTGTTTGTTTCAAGGGTGACCAATTAAATTAAAATGTGTGGGTGGGTGGGATGTCTGAAGGCTTTTTGCCTAAGAGACGGGGAGAACAAAGTATGGTCCATGGACAACAAGCAGCACCTGTACCCCAACTTTCATGGCCCCTGAATCCCACAGCCTGTCCCTAAAAGTTGCTCAACCATACAAAGTTCAAACAATTTTTGGAAAATCTTTGTCCACAGCCATGTGAAAATATATGAAAAATACCCCCATCCATTCCATAACCATCCCAGAACCCCATATTATCCTCAAATACTCTTATTTTCCTTTACAGTTCCTCTAAAAATGGATGACAAGAGTAACTTCCTGTCCCATTTTTAGAAGGACAGTGGAGGGAAACAGATATTTGGGGTTGGTGTAGTTGCATGGGGTGGTGTTGGAGAGGGAAATTAGTCTACCCTTATGTTAGGGGCTCTGGAGCTGCAGAGCACTTATTTATTTATTGGTTTCTAACCTGCCCTTCTCAACCCCGAGGGGGGACTCGGGGCAGTTTACACCAGCAACAATTCAATGCCACAAGATATTACAACTATAACAAATAAACATCAATTTAAAACAGTGAAGAAAACATCAAGGCAAGTCAGATTAAAACCACATTGAAACATTGTCAGCAATTCATATAGCCAATTCCAGTCCGATCCAAAGTGATGTCATGCTTGCTGTCCGAAAGCCTGGTCCCAGAACCATGATTTAACCTTCTTCCTAAAAGAAAGGAAGGCATCGACCTGATCTCGCTAATCACAGTTTTCCCTTCTATGAGGAGACCTATTGTAGGGTTTTTCAAAATGGTGTATCCACTTTCAAAGCAGTATATTTAATTATGACAATAGGTTACAATTACACAAAAGCTACAATAGTTTAATGAGTTATCAAGTTATCAAGTTTTACTAAACTGATATTGTAGGAATAAAGTAAGAAGGAAAGATTCAGCTTCATGTTGATCTGTTATAATTAGCGTAATAAACTCCATCTTAATAATAGCAGGCTTTGCTATCTTGCAAATGACTTGAGGCTTAGGGTTGTTTTTGCACGGGGAGAGGCATCTAGCAATAATAATTTGAAACTCTATGCCCTACCCTTTCATGTAGTAAGAATGTCATTCATGGGTGGTTCATTTTTGCAGATATGTAGTGATTTCTAATTGAGTCCATTCTTTCAAAACACCATGTATATCTACTGAAATGGTAACAATGATTGCAAGGATTGCATCTGTATGCATATAACTAGGCTTATGTAAGTTGGCATTTTTCCTCCTCTTTTATTTTTAGTGACACTCAAGTAGCCACCCTAGGTAATAAGCAAGAGAATGCATTGGTTAGAACCAGTGAGATGTGAGACTCTTGTCCACCAACACAGTAGTAAAGCACAGCTGAATATTTGTATTATGCCTTTTCTTGTTTGATGCATTATATGTATTACCCTTCTGTTAACCAAAGAGCAAAGTGGGGGCATGCTGCTGGTTGTCAGAGAGATGTCAAACTATTTAATTATAGCATTTGTTTCAGGAGAAGGAAGGTGGGTGGCTGGGAGGGAGTGCACACTGTCAGAATCTAGTGTGTCTAAATTTGGGCTAAAGACATAGCTAGCATTTAGCAGAGAGAGGAATGGTGAAGTGGGGAGAAGGTAATAACTTACATTTTAAATTCAGAGCAACACAAAAGAGCTTAATGATCACAAGAGCTATTTTGGTCTTCATCAAATGTTTATGTGCTTGGGTAGCAATTTGCATTCCGGTTTGAAAGAGAAAAAAGGCATACTCTTCTGCTCCTTTTACTGGATATGTAACTCTGGGACAGAGTTTGGAAAAGTTACTTTTTAAAATTAAATATTCCAAAAATACTGGCACTGGCCAGAACATTATGGGGGCTATCTCCAAAAAGTAATGCTTCCAAGCTCTTCTAAATATATGGAATGCCCCCATCTTCTCTTCAACTCCAGCTATAGTTCTGCAGTTACTATATTTAATTAAATATAATAGTAAGTACAAGTATAGATCCCCCCTCCCCTGCGATACCTATGCAGTGTATTCCTTTTGCTGTAGGAATATTTAAGTGCTTCCCCCCGCCCACCGTTTCCCACTTGCTTGTCTCTTTTATTATATGCAGAATGATCTTGTCAGAGGGAGTACATTCCCTATCTACATTCAAGCCCACAGACAAAGTGAGTAGGTGGATTATTGGTTCAGTGCTCCCCTACCCCAAAATTTTCACGTGTAAAGTCCCCCCTCTGATTTATTCATGAATTTTAACTGGTTAACCAAATCCCCATGCTAAGTATATGAGAAGGGAAAAAAAGTTTCTCCAGAACTACAAACACTATCTCAACCAAATTTTGATAACTTATTCACACTATCATTACCTATATACATTGCCAATATACATTGCAATGGCAGCAATGTTGTACATGTTTAATCAACATTTTCAATGTGAAGACATAATCCACCAAAACCGACACGTGAAGATATAATCCACCAAAACCGACAAATTGGACTCCCCAGGCTAAACCCCATAAGAAAAACTTAAGTTTAAATTCGATTTACAGTGTTTTCAGGTATATTACAACTATGATAATTTGTGCTTGCTTCAAAATTCTCCTAAACTATCAAGTATTTTTTGAATAACTAGCTACCGGATTAAAGGTATTTTATGTGGTTTCTAAAAATTGTGTGTGGGTCACAGATCTTGATTTTTAGATATTCCAATTTAAAGCGAAAATGTGTATAAGAGACCTTGCAAAATGTATCTTTGATTCTTATCAATTTTTTGTGAAATTTGAATACAATAATATATTTTATAATGTAGTTTCATTTGTTTTTTATCACGTGTAGTTATCTTCAATAGATTCTGAATTATTATTAAAAACATCTAAAGTAGCCATGTTATTGCTCTATTGCTCTTCCCCCTTTCAGAGCTCTCTGTTACCCTTCTTGGTTCTCCCACTGGGGTATAAAAGGAAGGTATGAAAGCAGCTGTGGGTCATTCCAAACACAGCTGTCTTACTGTGCAATTGTCTGATAGTTTGATTTGCTGTTCTGAGACTTACAGCCCTGTTAGTTACTGTTTGTGTTTCCTTTCATCCACCTGACTCCAAAAATGCCTAAATTTCTATCAAGCAACTGAACATTTTTGAGTTCATGGCAAAAAAGAAAAAGCCAAATATTGAATATCAAGAAGGCAGCAGCTAGTACTCCTGAAGACCCTAGAACATGGCTAAAGACATGGGTAACTGAATTGCAGGAGAAAACTGAGGGAACTATAGAAACTAAGGTGTCTGGTTCATCTAATCCAAGCCCTGTCAAATAAAGCATGGAACAGGAGCAAAAGCAGGAAACTGTGTCATTGTTACACCTTGGGCTTTATATGAACAAGACTATTTCTGATGAACAAGTGAAAGCTCAATGAGTGCAAAACCCATTGACTCCATTATCAGTTATCATGCTAAAGGAAATAAGAAGAAAGCAGATGAAAACAGAAAGAAACTTGGACTACTTGTGGAAACTATTGTCCTTTGTGGCCAACAAAAACCAACTTTAAGTAGGAGCAATGATTCAGGACTTACCTGTGAAGAATCTTTGCACTATCTTGAGAATTTCAGGGCCTTGTTGAAATCTCATGCCATATCAGGAGACACTGACCTGAAAAGTCATCTCGAAACTGCAGCTATGAATGCCCAGTAAACTAGTCCTCAAATACAGAATGAACTAATAGACATTTGTAGTGACAAGATAGACCAAAAATATTGTTGAAAGATGCAATGCATCACAGTGTTTCTCTGTTTTGGCAGTTGAGTACCTCAGAACAATAATCACTTTCAGTAAGATACACTGATGTTGAAGCTGCAGGAATAAGGAATAAGAGAAGGCTTTATATGCTTTGTGAAGATAAGTGATATGACAGGTGGAGAACTTGCAGGCATGCTTTTGAAAACACTGGAAAAATTGAGCTGAACTTGCAATACTTGTGTAGACAGGGTTATGCTGGAGTTGCTAATATGAGTGGTCATGTTAGCACAGGCAAGTATATCGCAGAAGTATCCAATGGCTGTATATATCCAGTGCATTGCTCACTCACTAAATCTAGCCTTAGCAAAGCATTCCACATGTCAGAAACTGCTAAGAAGCAATATCATCTGTGTGCAATTTCTTCAGAGCATCATCCATCAGACTGGTACTGTTGAAGAAAAATATAAAAGACTGTTTCCCTGAATCAAGAGCAAACAACCTGTTGCTGCTATGTGAAACCTG
Organism: Anolis sagrei; assembly: GCF_037176765.1. Taxonomy (NCBI): domain Eukaryota; kingdom Metazoa; phylum Chordata; class Lepidosauria; order Squamata; family Anolidae; genus Anolis; species Anolis sagrei. The sequence goes on from NC_090022.1 coordinate 87,544,878, forward strand.
TTGGGTTGAGCAACGCTGCAGTTTTACATTTTGTTGAACTGTACAGTGTGGTGGTGAGTACACTTGAAGAACTAAAAGAGAGTTCTCTGTACAACAATGAGACTTTTTCTCAAGCTGGACTTCTTCTAGTTGTTCTGAATGCTGAGAATTTGTAGTCACCATACACATCCTAAGAAAGCTTCTGGTTTGTTCTGAATTAATTTAATTTCTGGTAAGATCTGGATCTTAAGGTGAGATCCGGGTCTTACCAGGTGTGGGCCTTGTGGGCATTGAAGAAGAAGCTTGCCTACAGATTATTATTATTATTATTATTATTATTATTATTATTATTAGTTACTTGCCTCTCCTCATGGCTTAAGATGGGGCAGAACACAGCCAAAACAGATCAACATTATCCACACACACACACGGTATACAGATTAAAATACACTAGTAATAGAATGCAATTTTAAAATTCATGGTTTAAATTGACTATGTAGGCCTGCTGGAAGAAATGAGAGTGATTTTACACATTCCAGTCAACTCAGTACTTTTAAAATGTTGCATTTTCCCACTTTAATTTGTTAATTATAAACTGTGTAAATGTGGTAACAGTTGTGTCCATTTTTGTTGCGCATGTATCTGCTCATTTTGCAATATAATCTTTAGAGAATGCAGCTGCATGTACATTTCAGAAATCTGGAATTCATTAGTGGACATTTTCAGATTTTTCTCCCTCTTTGTCCTTAGGCTTAGTTACAAGAAGTCAAAGCAAACAAAGTGGGAATTGCCAAGTGTGTGGAGGAGTTTCGTAGGTCTCATTGACTGAAAATGAATTGGCAGAAAAATAAATGTTTGTCCTCTTATCTGATAAGATTTTCTTCCTTGACTGTTTGCTCTTGCCTTTCCAAACACTGGAGACTTAGAAAAGCCCCTGGTACTGTTTTATTTCTGATAGTATGGATAATGATTCAAACTCACTTGGGGCTTGACTTGATAATATCAGTTTTATAGGGAAACAAAGGATTTCAACAGAAGGAAGAACCTTTCAGATGCCATCAAAATGTTATTGTGTGCCAGTGGGATTGCTATGGAAACACAATAGTCTTGACAAACTTTTTAGCTGTGTTGATATTTGATTTTCAAGGCAAACATTCCTTGAAATACCACATGAATCCTTAACTTTGAATTAAATTGTTTTTAGTGGCACCTGTCACTGGACAACATTTATTTTTTGAAGCTACCTGTCAATTTAACAATACTGTGGTGTGTTTTTAAATTTCTATAACAGCAAGGATAATCCAGAGTTAAAACTTAGGTAGGAGCTAAGATAATACAATTTATCTTCCTATATCTACAACAGTTCTATACCAGTCCCATATTCATAATGGGTTGGATCCAGACTTATGTATACTCAAGGAAGGCCCACTGAAATCAGTGAAATAAGTTACTAATGACTGATGTAGGTCTCATTGATTTCAATGGGTTTATTTTAAGCACAACTATGTTTGAATTCAAACCAATAGAATCAAATTTACAGCAACATTTCAGAGGTGTATTGAGTTCAATATTATAATGTCATGAGGATATGGTTTGTGATATGTTAAATGATGTTTTATAATTGTTTTATGACTTGCGAGGGTAATCCTCAGATAAATGAACAATAAATGAGATGAATAAAAATTCTGATGTTATTAATCTTTCTTTTCTTTCTTTCTTTCCTGGTACACAGTAAAACTTCGGCAGTGAATACATCTGATCCTATACTTCAGAGGATTTTTTGTGTGTGTCAGGAGTGACTTGAGAAACAGCAAATCGCTTATGGTGTGAGATAACTGGCCGTTTGCAAGGACATTGCCCAGGGGATGCCTGGATGTTTTGATGTTTTACTATCTTTATGGGAGGCTTCTCTCATGTCCCCGCATGGGGAGCCGGAGCTGATAGAGGGAGCTCATCCACGTTCTCCCTGGATTTGAACCTGCGACCTACTGGGTGATACTTCAGAGTGAAATGATAGCTTTGCTGTGTAACATTGTCTCATATGCATGAGAGTATGTGCTTATAAACAACTGGTGAGCTGAATGTAAGTGCAGTTCATATTCGTCAGTTCTGTAGTGTTACCAATTTGCTTGGTGATCTAGACCAAAGCTGCTTATAGTGGGGGCTGCAACCCCAAATGAGTGGTGGGGGGGTCACAAAAATATTGGCCCAAAAGTATATGAACAAAGAGGAGGAATTTGGCTGCTGGTTGAAAAAGGGGAAAAGTGATGTGTAGTGATCAAGAAAAAGCTAGAATTGGGTTGCTAATTGAGAAGGTAAAAGTGTTCGGACTAGTGATGTGTAGCCACCCTGAGTCCCCTTGTGGGAGAAGGGACGGGTAGAAATGAAATAATAAATAAATAAATAGTGATCAAGGAAGACGAGGAATTGGGCTGCTGGTTGAGAAAGGGGAAATTGGAGCATACTGATGAAGCAAGAGGAGGAATTGGGTTCCTGGCTGAGAATGAAAAAGTGCATTTGGGCTAAAGAAAGAGGAGGAATTGGGTTGTTGGTTGAGAAAAAGTGATGCATTTGAATTTAGAAAGAGAAGGGACTGTGCTGTTGGTTGAGAAAAGGAAAACATGGTGCATACTGATGAAGAAAAATGAGGAGAAATATCAAAATACACAGGTGGGAAATAAATGTGGAATCGGCAATGTTAAAAAAATTAAGCCAACAACATTCTGTATGTATTTTGAATGGTGACTTTTTGATATTATTCTACCTGTTTACAATAGAAAAAGAAAGATGAGGAATTGGGGTCTTGGTTGAGAAGGGAAAAGTGTGTTTGGACTGAGAAAAAGGAGAAATTGGGCTGCTGGTTGAGAAAGAAAATGTATGTTTGGACTTAGAAAGTGGGGGAGGTGGGGTTGGGCTGCTGCTTGAGCAAGGAAAAAAAGTGGTGTATTTGAATTTAGAAAGAGGGGGGGTTGGGTTGCTGCTTGAGAAAGGGAAAAGAATGGTTGTATACCTATTTTATATACCTGGGGTAACAAAATAAATTCAGATGGAAAAGGGTCATGAGTGGGAAAAGTTTAAGAAGTTTGGATCTACAAGACATAGATCCTATCTCCAATGAGTTTACACATTAAGATATGACAGAGGGGAAACAGAAGATGATGAAACTGGAGGAAGTGAGAAACAGAAAAAGAATGTGCTCAGTTATAGTAGGGAAAGGGTAATTTGGAAGTTATGCCAAAGGCTTCACAGAAAAAAAGGTATGTTTGAGGAGGAGTTGGAAGAGAGAGATGATATCATGCCAATGAGATGGGTTACAGAGTCCAGGACAGTTACAAGCCTCCAGGGCAGGAGGGAAGAAAGACGATTGAGTTTTCTGTTTTCATTCATTTTGGCACACTGTTCTTCAGCATGCAAAATACAATAGCAGGAATGCAAAAAGGACTAGAATATAATATAAATGATTACTTGGCATTAGGGTTGATTGCTGCCTCTAAAAAAGAAACGATTTGACATAACTGATATATTAAAGAACAAACATATCAGATTGGCAAGAAGGCTTTGCATTGTCTCCTATGAAACTGGCCAGGGTGCAGTGTACAGTTATTTCACTGAACACAGAACAGTGACATTTCAGAAGCTACCATTCTAACGAAAACAAATCAAGTGAAGCCTGTAAGAGGCAATTACATTGTACAAATCTACTGTGGTTCCGGGTTTGGATCATAGATCCTGTTCCAGAAAATCTGAATTGTGGAAGAGATGAGTAAAGTGTCCCTGGAATTTAACAATAAGTTGGAGCAAGAATATGGGGAGATACAAAATTCCACTTAGTAGCAAACATGCTCCTTAAGAGTTAACATGTGAAGAAAAGGTTGTGCCTTTGTGAGTCAGCACTATCCATTTGATTCATTGCCATCTTATTCATATCCGGCTTGGAAGGCACTTTTAGAGGAGTTACACTTAAAATGTTATTCATAAAAAATATAGTTCTGTCATGTCTGTAACATTATTTTTACATTCTGAGGTCAATACACTGAATAAAGTTTTCAGAAACACACATGCATTAGAAAACGACGACTCAAGGGGACATGCTCAGTTTGTTACAGGCTATAACTATGATTACAGGAGAAACTTCACAATTTATACATGTTTTTAGAACTTTGTGGGCAATTTTAAAAAATCTCCAGTAACATACAACTAGTGTCCATTAGGATCCATTCTTATATGAATAAATTGTTTATAGAACACAAAACAATTATTTTAAATTAGACATGGCAGTTTTAAATAAGTGCCATAGTTCACTAGTGCTAAGTTAGCTTTTAAAATAGCCATGGGTTACATAGGGGGCATTTGCATGGTTCCTATAATCCGGAGCAGATTTGGAGTTGAGTACTCTGGCTCAGCCCTGCGGGAGTTTCCATGGGTAGCCTCAGAACCACTACAGCAGCCAAAGAGTGTCACTGTCCACATGGTTAGGCTTCTTGCCATCCCAATGACAGAAGGGAATCCATATTGTCCAATGTCAGTACTGGTGATAAACAATGACCAGGAGCAATTTCACCGGAGGTTGTGTAAAAAATGGCAGCCACTGGCCAAAGTACAAGGAAGCTCTGGAGCTGCAAGAAAGCTTCAAGGCATTCCCCAACTTTAACTAACATGGAGCATGGCTGTGTTACGCATCTTTGTTGGGCATGTTAAGGCAAATTGCCTCTGTGCATATGTGGACACCATGTAGTCCATTCACCTTTGTCCTGCTTCATTTGGACTGTGTAGATGGGCCATGTGATGCTCTCTTTCTTGAATTTATGTTTATTGAGTATAATATCCATAAAAATATAACTTCAACTGAAAAGTAAAGAGATATATCTACCAACAACAAACTAGAGCAACATAAAAATGGGCAAAACTAAACTCTGTAGAAAAAAAAAGAAGGGTAAAGAAATAGAAAAAAGGAAAGAAAAAGAAGAAGAAAACGAAAAAAATTACTTCCTAATTTCTACTAGTGAACTAAACTTTTACAATTTATATAATTGTATATATAAGTATATATGGTCACACTTTACACATCTTTCAATTATTTAATTGTGGAAACAAGTGAGTTTTCAAAACACAAAAAATATTTATTTTCAGCCTCTCAGAAATATAAGAATTGGCTTCCAATCTTCCATAAAGTAATCTGTTGCCTTTTTATCATTATATATATATATATATACACACACACACACACACACATTTTTATTTGTATGCCATATTTCTGCTCACAGAGACTCAAGGCAACTAACAATATCATGACACAAGCCACTACTTAAAAAGGCAGATACAAAAATTATAAAAAGAAATAATTACTTTTCAATCTGTCACTTACCATTCAATCTCTCACTTCAGTAACATTTAGTGACAGTAGTAGTTCTGCACTTACTGTGGAGGTCTTTAACTCACATATATCCATACTGTTGTTCTTTAAAGCCGTAGTGTGATAACTAATTATGCCAGGATGGTGCAGTGTTTGAGTGGTAAACAAGACTCTGGGGAGCTTTTAGAGACTGCCAAAAGGCAGGACAAAGAAATGGGTTTTAAAAATACGGGACCTCAAAGGCAGTCCAAACACAGACCTGTCAGTCCCACTGCATAGTCCCCTGCCATTCTCACAGCTGTTTTTTGAAGCGGATTGCGATGGATGGCAGATGGGGAATATTCAGCGGAAGTTGGTTTTTACTGAAAAATTCACTCCAGAGATATGCATATGTGCATATAAGGTCCAGCGCATAACAGAACATTTTTTAAAATGTTCCCTCGCATCTTTGTCTTCCCCAATTGATAATTCAAACTTTCTTTAACGTTACTAAGTATAAAAGACAGAATTTGAGAGAGTTGTATTTGCTTTCCACTTGTGCTTCCCTGAGCCACCTGTGTCACCATTTGACAGCTGATCAGCTGTTTGGGGTTTTTCAGAAATGTATATGCACTGGAGGAGTCCACCCAGTGGGGAGGGAAGGAATGCACATGTCTTCCACACCTACTGGGATACACAGGCATGGAAAGGTGATTGTTTCTCAGAAAGAATCAGGTTTAAAGGGCATATAAATGCATAACTGTTCAGAATTACATACAAAGCTTCCGATTATTTGCACATCTCTCTTTGCTTTTGGTAAAAAAAGTCAGTTGTGCAATGAGATCAGAGCAAGTGGGAATTGTGTGTTTAACACAACAGAAGATTTGTTAATTGATTTTGATAATTAAAAGATTGCTATCAATACACAGTAATGTTTAATGCATAATCCATAAAATCACTTAACAGAAATATAACTTTAGACAATTTGAGGGCAGCATATATTGTTAAGCCATTGAAAAATTCAGTGGACACAATCCGATCATAAGTAAGCATTTTGACATCAGTTGGAAAAGCGAGCGTGTGTTAATTATATGCCAGTGGTTTAAAATGGTCTGTTTGAGCTGACTTATATACCGTATATTTTAGAGCTTCAAAATGTCAAAGTTTGAAAAGAAATATGGGGGCTGAAAGAAACTCATTGTGGGGCAAAATTACTGTTTGGGGAGCAATACCATCATTTGATTTATATACTTTTAAAAAAGATGTAATGTACTGTTGCAGAGCATTGGAAAGAGAGGGGAAAGGATCTGCACTCATTTAAAACTCCATGTAAAAAGTAGCCCAGTGAGCTGATAGGGTCAGAAATGTTCTCATTGCAGTATTCAGGATGTTAGAAAGAGGAATTGATGGGTAATAAAGACAGACTTAACAAGCAAAGGAAACATTTGATAAACACGTTTGCCATCTGAAATAGCAAAATCTGGAGCAATCCCTTCACCGTCTCCACCCTCTTTGGTCATCTTCTCTTTCCACTCCCTTGTGTGTATTGTCCAAAATTAGTGGCAGCCAGCCTGAAAAAAGAAATATTGTGCAGTATCTGTCACCTGTTTTCAGTTGAATTGTTAGAGAAAATAAATATTAAATTAGCTGTCTTGTTTAATATTTTGGGACTCAGCTGATATTTAAATATACAGACCAAACTCTTTAGACATGCAGAATACACAGGTAGGAGATTGGCCCATCTATGTTTTAACTAATAAGTATTACTTTGTAAAATAGATAATTAACAAATGTTTTGATTTGGAATTGATCTGTTCCTCATCGGCATCAGATCTTCTAAAATGCACAATGTAATATACGACAGAAGGATGTTAGGCATAGTGAGTGATAAAAAGTCATTCTTGGCACTTTTTGCTATTACCTAACATGTCTATTAATTTTCCTAATATTTCGCATAGACTGTGCTGTCAACAGTTGACGCCTAAAACTGTTTGTTTTGTCAGTTTTGCTCAATCAGAATGTTCTGTCTCATTCAGCACATCCTGGTATGTGTTTACAAATGTGTAAAAAAAAAAAACCCCACATGCAATCTTTTTGGATGGGACGGCGGCTTATAGTAAACTCTGTGTATAGATGACTATCTGAACGTTTTCATGTCTGCATAGTCTGCTTTCATCAGCAACTGCCTGTCCTGTGCTCAGTACACAATTTGTCCATGGCAATTAAGCTATGGCTCAAGCTTAATAATTAAACATAATAGTAATTTCAGCAGATTTTGTTCTTAAGTTTTAACTCAATGTGTTTTCAGTATCTGATCTTCCATCACATTATTTATGCTTGTCGGTGGCTGTTCACTCCCTTAAGATCAAATCACATTTTGTCCTTACTGATATGTTATTCATATGAACAGCAACTTTGAGATTGATTTCATGACTGCTGTGTGAAGGTATGACTTGCACTTCTAAATACCTCTATATGTTTTCAAAATTTTATTTAAATAGTATGATTTCTTTCCAGTGCAGGCAAAATGTCTTGAGAGGTTTATATAGCTAACTACTTATGTCGGTACACTTATATTTGGCTTTCTGGTTTCAAATTTTCTTGTTTTGCCAAGCTATTAGAACCTTTGAAAATACTTCCATTGCTTTGTCAGGGCTGTAACTCTGCTGTGGGACAAAAATGAATCCTTCTCCTCCACAGAAGAATTCTGTCTACTCAATTAGACTTTCATTCATTAACCAAATTTCTAGCTTTTCAGAGAGTGTGTTGCTGAAAACTGTGCATGGCTGGAACTCTGAATTATGTGTATTTGCATTCTGTTGATAATTTTGTCTACTCTTTTTTTGCCTAAACTGTATTTCTTAATGTTCGAATTAATGCAATGCTATACATTTGAGGACTGAAGGAAAAATTCACCAGGGCAGGTGGGCAAGTCTCTTATTTTGGATGCAACATCCTCATGTTTGCCTTTCTGTAGTTCCAGGTTGAAATCTTTAACTTTGTAAAGCTGTAATGAACTGTAAGTATAATAAGGATGTGCTGATTTAACATAAAACTATGACTGCGCATATACTGTAGAATTAATGTAGTTTGACACCCCTTTAACTGCTGTGGGCGAATGCTATGGAATTCTAGGATTTGTAGTTTGGTGAAGTACCAGCCGTGTTTGGGAGAGAAACCTGAAAATGTTGCAAAACAACAACTCCTACAATTCCATAGCATTGAGTCATGGCTTTAATTCTGCAGTATAGATGCTCCCTATATATATTAGTGATATCTGCCATGCCAGTGAAGCAGTGAATCAGCTTTAGGTTCTCATATGATCTTTCAACAAACTCCCTGAAATGCTGAGCCTGTTTGGGGGGGGGGGGGAGGTTCAATGACTAGGGTAGATTCTTTAAAGCTCAAAGTGGACTTGGCAGCATGCTGACATGGAAGCTACTAGCTGACACTTTCACACAGGCACTCACCTTCCTCTCAGTACAGTGTCTCTGGATTTTCTGGAATCAGTTCTTAGGATCCCTGGGCATTACCACCATCATATTTGTTTGAGGACAAGGGCTGTCATTATCAGTTCTTTCCAGGCATGTAATTTTCAATGATGCCACACCTTTTCTGTTTCTGTTAGATGTTAGAGATCCATTTCTATCAGTGTATTGAAAGGCATTTACTTGCCCATTCATTCAAATTGCTATCCTATTCCATCCTCAAGATTCAAGGGAGGTCTAAATACTGTGAAAACAGTATACACACAAATACAAACACTATAAAGAGATAGAACATAAAGGGTGGTCTAAACTGGAAAATCTCAAAGACCCGGTTTAAAAAAAATACTCAAGTTCACATTCTGAGGAGTCTCTGACATCCTTATCACACTACAGTTTTAGTGCTATTATTCCACTTAAACTGTAGAATTCTGGGATTTGTGGTTTAGTGAGACACAATAGTTCTCTGATTGAGAAATCTAAATGTCCATTCTTAACCTGCAAATCCCAGGATTCTGTTGGGCAGAACCACTTCAGTTTACATGGAACAGGATGTTATGGCTGTCTAATATGATAAAGTACTGTGTCATAATTTATACATAGTCCTATGTATAAAGCTAATCCTATTTTTTACAGAACTATCATTGTGGTCATATCATCATTAGATCTCCTATCTAATGCCAAGTTAGGATAAGGGAGACCAGATAGTTGGCATGGCAACTGGTAAATCCCTTCAGTTCTAAATATATTTACTTGGGAATTAATGTAGCTGAATTCAGTAGAGCTATACGTACAGAAAATCATATTACCAAATTCTGTTTCAAATTTCTTTTCATCTTTTAGTGTCTCCCTACTACACTTTTGGCATTGCTTTAAATATATAGTCATGAGAAAAAATTGTCTAGATCTGCTCTGAAACACAGACTTATTTGAACCTCCTTTCACCAGTCATTAACAAACAAATCACCACTTCCATTCCACTATTGCTTAAAAGACCTGAAAGATAAGGCATCAAAGTTTCCTTTAAAAGCTGATAATGAGGGGCTTTATCAGTGACGAGTCACAGCTCCTTTCCTTAATTATCTAAGTTATGATACCATCTAATCTATGTTAATTATCTCAACACAGAAGCTATTTACACAACCTGTCACATACACCATGTGTATGTGTGTATGTGTGCTTTAAAAGACAGAGCCAATAGAAATATAACTTATGAATGTATGAATCCATGGACAATTATTTCCAGAATTCATGACATGAGTGTAACATGGAATTTCAATGTTTTTGTTTTGGGGCAAAAGAACTATTTTTTTCCTCCTGAAACATATTTTAATGGCTCAGTTAGGGTTGGTTTCTGTGTGTGAGCTATTTATCATTTTTTAATCCTAAGTATTATCTTAATTACCAAATATTTTTAAATATCCTATTATCTTAAGGTGAATTTGTTCTATTGTATTTTATGCTTAGTCATATGCTGTTTGATTTGTGACTTGGTTTATGTATGTAAGGCATTGAATTTTGCCATTATTTTTTGTAAACTGCTTTGAGTCCCCCAAGGGGTGAGAAAAGTGGTATATAAATGCTGTAAATAAATAAATGAATTTTATAGCATAGTTGCTAGCAAAGAACCTTTGTATCAAGTAATTGTAAGGAATGACAGTACAATTAGTCAACTTAAGAAATGATGGCATTGGATGACTTTGCACCTTTCATTGATTGTCAGTTTAACCTCCTTCACACATTTACTAGGAAGTCTCTCATTATTCAACATAAACAGGCTGACAGAAAGTTGGATAAGTGAAAATGTTGGATAATAAGGAAGGATTAAGGAAAAGCCTATTAAACATCAAATTACATTATGATTTTACAAATTAAGCACCAAAACATGTTTTACAACACATTGATAGAAAAAGCAGTTCAATATACAGTAACGTTATGTAGTAATTATGGTATTTATGAATTTTGCACCAAAACAGACAAAGGTTCTTTCTTTCTCCCACCCTGGACATTATTCCAGGCGGGAGGCAGACTGCGTTGGATAAAACAGAACATTGGATGAGCAAAGGTTGGATAAGCAACACACTACTGTACTTTCACAAAGTAACATTCTAAATTTCAGGGGCAGGGATTTATTGAATTTTTGTTTTAAAACATGTACCTTATGAATGTAATCAATAAAAATCCATCTATAATGATTGTATAATATGTGTACAAGAGCAGGTAATACTAGGAATATTTTTGATAATATTTGTTTCATTCTTACTTCATCCTCCATACATTTAATGAAGTTTGTGGCACACAAAGAAAGTTTGTGGAATAGGACCACTACTTTCAAAGTCAGGACTATACTATTAAACAGGAACAGACACTTTCAAGACAGGAACAGAATTTCATCATTATTATTATTATTATCATTCAGAGGCTTCCTGGCCATCTGTCCAGACAGGTTTGGTCGTGTACTTGTGCCTGGGAACAACGGGATGATGTTCTTGGGCGATACCTATCTATTCCTCATTGCTTTGAACACAAAAACATGATAAAGGTTGATTACATGGCAAAACCTTTGTTTGTGTGTCACAAACTTCATTAAACGTGTGGAGGACGAAGTTTCTTTTGCCAGGGCAAAGTCTTCGCTCTCCAGTCAACTGATGTCATGTTTTAAAGATACAACCAAACAGGAACTGACATGTATAACTTGGGAACAAACTAACAAAAAAAAAAGCCCAGTATTTTCTGAGGGTACGGACATACAGAGATTCGAATATCCACATTTTCCAGCCAGAACCGGGATATTGCTGTAACTGAACATTTTGTGTTTATAGCGCTTTCTAGCGATTCCTCCTGTGTTTTCAGGGGAGCTTGAATGATTTTATGAATTTCATGAAGTTCCTGTTATTAGGCATTTTCAGCCACAAAAGAGGTCTAGGATATGAGGCCTCTTCTCTTGAAATAGTGTTGGATTGTGTCTTGGGATTGTGTCACAGTTTTAGTCAATTTAAGAAATGATGGCATTGGATGACTGCACTGATTGTCAGTTTAACCTCCTTCACACATTTACTTGCAAGTCTCTCATTCACATGCTCACCATGAGTTGAAGTCGGCTTGATGGCAGTTAAAAACAATCCCAAATGGGAATATTGCAAATATTTTTAAATTGCCATTACTAGCATTCATTGCCATGGGGAACTCTAGCTATGGCAGATATAGTTCGAATTCAATAATATCTGGACAACTTCACTTTGCTCACCCGTATTATACATGTTCAATACTTTCCCAAGAGGCTTGTTCCCAAATACATCTGTACAAGGTTGAAGTCTAGGGTGAAACATGCAATCTGTAGCTCATAGAAGTCAGTGGTCTAATTACCATTTACTGAAAACCTTTCTGTTGCTCAACACTGCTGGTTTTCCTCCCACATCATTTTTTCCCAGGCCTCCACACTGCTTGAACCTTTATCCTTTTATCTAATACTGATACATCAAAAGCTTGGGGAACTGTAGTGGTAGGTACTGTTAGTTCAAGTTAAAGCATAGATTTAAGACAATTTAAATACTTTCAAAAGCAAGGAAGTTGAGTGATTCCAGCATGTATTGTTCCTGACAGGAATGAAATGAAATGAAAGGGAATTTGCTATTATATAGAAGTGCAGAATTATATGAATCTAACTGCAGGGCACATAATTGTTTTGACACACACACAAAAGATCCATAGGTGATTTAAAAACTGAGTTTGTGAGACAATAATATTTTTATTAAATTAACTGCATTTTTTAAAAAACAAGACTGGAAGGATTTTTTTTCAAATCACATTTATGGCATCAGTTAATTTATAATGCCTAGCTTAGTGTACATTTTATTTTATTAGACCAATACAAATTATTAAATACTGTAATTAAAAAAATGTTATTGCATGTCATTGATGTTCTGAGAAGGAATATCTTAAAACAAATCCCACATCGTTCTATTTTAAGCCATTATTATTCTAGTGAACTGCGTAACTAAGGAGCATCTTTAATCAGAGTCACCCTGATCAATGCTCAGGAATATAATCCAAATCAGTTCAATTTAGTTCAACATTGTGTCTTAAATGGTGAGTATAATGGTGATAATAAGGTGCCTCGGAGAAGTTTACTGGCAGGACAGGCAAAGCCATGCCCTAATGTTTGCCCTTAGCAATCACTGCCTCTTTGTGAATATTTCATTTGACTTGCCCTTTCCCCAAGTTATTAATAGATTAGATATGTCTTTTTTAAAAAGAACATCCACTTTAGAGGTCATTACTATTTAACAAATTTCAGAAAGAGCTTGAGCCATACCATTGCTAAGGCAGGAGAACCAATGTTCCTGACTGTTAAGAGGGGTCCTTTTTTTCTCTTTTGGATCTGTTTGCTCTTTTTTTCAGCTTTGGTTATTATTTTGGGGAATGTTTTCAGAAGAATGTTTTGAGCATTTATTTATTTATAGCATTCAATCATCTTTTTACTTATGGAATTTGTATCACCACGACTAACCAAGGTCTTCTGAAGTAAGATAGTCTAAAGAGAGGAAGGGCAACAGGTTTATTTGGAGAGTTACACTGGTTAAACAAAATGTCCAATGCGACATTATACAGGACTTTAGCTGGTGTGTGTCTGCGTGTGTGGCATTATCCCTCCAAATGAAAATTCTGCGCTCCCCATGAAATATTCTTCCAGCTCCCCCACGTCCATCATTGCAGAATAAGACCTTCAAAACTGTTCATGTCTAGTAACCAAGATAACTAAACTGAGGCAACAATGCTTGGAAAGGCAAAAGACAATAGGAAAAGTGGAAGACAACATTACCGATGGATAGACTCAATCAAGGAAGTCATGGTCCTTGAGGCTTCAGGACCTGAGCAGGACTGTTGATGACTTGGAGATCTCTCATTTATAGACTTGCCATAAGTTAAAGTTGACTTGATAGCAGTATTTGCTGTGCTTGCTTTCTCTTTTTAAATTTGCCTGGCCTGTTTCTTTGGATGCTCATTTTTCTAAATGCTCAATAGATTTCACAATGATGAAAATTTCCACTCCTGTTCTCCATGCAACTGTACTCCAAAGGTCTGGCTGTGAAGGGTTCTTCCTCAGAACTAGGCATTGTGAACTGGGTCCTCTGGATGGAGGATCATTTTGTAGCAGCAGCAGCAAAGCCAGCTTCCTCAGACACTTTTGACTGAGGAAAGACCCTCCCCACACAGAGCCTAATATCTAGAAATAAAAAGGGCTGCATGCTATCTTTTCAGGGTACTCCATTACCTGAGGTAGGTGTCTATGTTTAATGGCTCATAGGTGTAATATCTCTTTACACAGAATTATGAGTAGAGCACAGCCCACATATCCACAGGGGACATGTTCCTAGGCTTTGTGTGAATAGACGATGTACAGTTGATAATGAATACTATTGAAATGAAGAACTTCTGGCCCACAAATGCCATCCAATTGTGCTGGAGGATGTAGGAAATTCCCAGAGAGGACTCATCTTGCCAGCTTGAAATTGTGAATACTGGCCCCACAGATATGGGGATTACTCTCTCCCCCTCTCTCTACACTCACACAAACACACACACACACACTGTCCAGAGCATATAATCATTCTCTGAATCCCTTTTATAAGTAACTCCACCAAATTAGGTGAAATGAGGAGATACTGGGTAGATGGATGAATCCATAGTAGATCCTTAATTGTGAAATGCCTGCTTGGACATCTTGCCAGCCATCTATGCTATAATCCTCTTGGCACCAGACAAAAACTAAGAAAAGCCCCAAGATTTTCAACCTTAACATCTGTTTCTACTTTTAACTTCTACTGGCTGCCACTGCTTTCTTTTTGAAGTTTTATGTTGATATTTGTACTAATGTTATGTGCCTTCAAGTCATTTCTGATTTATGGTGACACTAAGGTGAGTCAAAATTTGTTTAGAGGGGGTTTGACTTAGCCTTTCTCTGAGGCTGAGAGAGTGTGATTTGCCCAAGATCACAGTGAGTTTCCAGGTTGAATGAAGACTCCAGAGTCCTAGTCCACTACTCAAACCACTACACTACATTTTCTTCTTCTTCTTCGATACACATTAAGATTAGTACACAGCAAACAATAACACTATGCTGGCTTTAGTATTCAATCACACATCAAACACTTCCTAAGTGTCTAGGACTGTGTGATGTATCAGCAATTAATGCGTGCAGGTCCAATTAGGGTGGCCTTTTGCAGCTGACAGGTGGTAATTTTGTCAGTGCCAGTTGTTTTAAAGTGCAGGTCCAGGTCTTTAGGCAAGTCCCCAGTGTGCCGATCACCACTGGGACCACATTTAGTGGCTGTTATTATTATTTATATCCTGCTTCATCTTGCCTGAAGGAGACTGAAAGCAACTTAACATAAAAGCAATGGCATGCAATTTAAAATACAGTGTTCTCTCGCTACTTCGCTGTTTGCTTTTTGTGGACTCGCCGTTTCATGGTTTTACTTCCTTGCTACTCATAGGGCCGAATCCTAGTTCTGCCACCAGGACATGGCCTAGTGAGTAGCAAGCAAGCAATGGAGGGCGGGTGAGTGAGCAAGTGAGGGAGGGCCGTAAAGGCAGAAGCAGCGACAGAAGCAGGAGCCTGGCTTTCTCTCCAGGCTCCTGCTTCTACTTCCACCTTTGCTTCTACTTCCACTTCCTCCCTCGCTCGTTCATCCACCCATCCTCGCTTGCTACTTACTGGGCCGAGTACTGGTTCTGCCACTGGGACCCAGTCTGGTGAGTAGCGAGTGAGCGAGCAAGGGCAGGTGAGCAAGAGAGGGAGGACTGCAAAGGCAGAAGCAGCAGCAGAAGCCTGATTACCTCTTCCAGGCTCCTGCCACTGCTTCCGCCTTTGTGGCCCTCGCTTGCTTGCTCACCCACTCATCCTCCCTCGCTCGCTGGCTACTCACTGGGCCGAGTCTTGGTCCTGCCAACGGGACCCAGCCTGGTGAGTAGCGAGCAAGTAATAGAGGGCGAGTGAGCAAGTGAGGGAGGGAAGGCCACAAAGGCGGAAGCGGCGGCAGAAGCAGGAGTCTGGAAGAGGTGGCCAGGCCCCTGCTTCTGCCACCGCTACTGCCCTTGCCGTCCTCCCTCGCTTGCTCACTCACTGGGCCGGGTCCTGGTGGCAGAACCAGGACTCGGCCCAGTGAGTAACGAGTGAAGGGGGTGGGGTGGGGGGGGGGGGGTGAGTGAGTGAGAAGGGTGGCAAATGCGGCAGTGGCTGCAGAAGCAGGAGCATGGCTGCCTCTTCCAGGCTCCTGTTTCTGCCACTGCAGCCGCCTTCCCTCGCTCGCTCACTCACCAGGGTGGATCGCAACGGCAGAACTAGGACTCAGCCCGGTGAGTGAGTGAGCAATGGAGGAAAGGGTGAGGAAACAAGTGAGGGAGGGCAGGGAGGGTGGCAAAGATGGTAGGGGCAGCAGATATTACGAAGTGTCAGATAAGCAGAAGTCATATAACCGGGGCTTTACTGTATATAGTGTCCCTACTTCACAAATTTTCACTTTTCGCGGGTGGTCCTGGAACATAAAACCTGCAATAAGTGAGGGAACATTGAATACAATTATACAAACATTAAAACAGAATTAAATACAAACAGAATTAAAAATTCAGTTAAAATCCATGAAAACACAGTTAAAAACCACTTGATCTTAAAAATCTTCATTTTAAAAGATTTTGTACTTTTTATTTTTAAAGTTTTTTTTAAACTATCCAATGAACTTTGTTATTAGCCTATATATAAATACTGAAAGTTAAAAATAAAATAAGCATTCCAAAAGAATAACTTATTCCATTCTTAAACTGTACCTTGAATAATGCTGGGTGTAGTATACTGTATAGTGCAGTATAACATTCACTTCTTTCACAACATTCTCTGCTCCAGGGTCCCCAAAGAAGCACAGTGAAAAAATGCCTGTTCAAAAACCAATCCAAACTGGAAGTGGTCAAATGTCTACTTTGGATTTTGAAAAATCTGGTGATGAACAGTTCAGGGCTCCTTTGTAAAGCAAAAGCTGAAAGGTGGGTTTCAGTTCCTGGGGTTTACTGAGCTGGAAGGCCACAAAAGCAGCATTTGCAGCCCCAGGACTCAGCTTCGCCCACAACTACTTTAGAAATTATGTGGCTTTTCTGATGGATGGAAAGACTGAAGGTGCCTGGCCAGGCATGAAGCCGGGGGGGGGGGGGGGGGGGGGCTCGGGGGGCTTCAGCCCCCCCCCCCCAAAATTCTCATGGTGGTTCGCGAAAAGGCCTTACTGGTGCATTATTTAAACTGTTATGTTTATTCATATCATGATCTGATCACCATACTCAATATATCCCATATGCATGGGAGTATTCGGGTAATGATACAAAAGGTTTGCTAGGCTAGACCCTCTTTCACTCAGACTCAGCCCCCCCCCCGAAACTCAGCCCCCCCAAAAACCCCTGAAATTTTTTTAGCCCCCCCCCCCCCCCGAAACGAAATCCTGGCTACGGGCCTGTGCCTGGCAGAGGATGCACTAGAGAGGAAAGGCATGGGAGTGGGATTAGCAGGGCTAGTTCCAAATTTAGACGTTGCCTGCTATGTTTATGCAAATACAATTTGTTTAGGAAACAGACCAATTAAATTGGCTACTGTGACTTCTCCCCCTTTGCTTCACCCCAGTCAGTACACAGAGACTGGGCATCTGAAAATGAATCATTTGTCTTCATGTACACGTACCTTCAAGTGGCCTGTCCACTTACAAGGAGTCCAGAAATCACACAGGGTTTTCTTAGACAAGAGATACTCAGAGGTGGTTTTGTCAGTTCCTTTCTCTGAAATATACCCTGCAACATCTGGTTCTCATTGGCAATCTCCCACTCAATTGGCAGTCTCCTTCCGAACCTATTATTAACTGCTGTCAAGTAGACCTTTATTTATGGTAACCCTGTGGATGAGAGACCTTCAAGTCACTTTATCATCAATAGTCTTATCCAAGTCTTTCAGATTCAGGGTCTTTCTTAACGGAGTCTATTCACCTGTAAACATGGTCTTCTCCCTTTCCCACTGCCTCTACATTTCCAAGTATTTGTGTCTTTTCTTGTGAGCCATAATATGGCCAAAGTACAACAGTCTGAGTTTAGTCATCTTGACTTCTAGCGAAAATTCAGGCTTGATTTGCTTTAGGATTCACTTATTTATATTTTAGCCATCCACTGTATATGTAGAACTCTTCTTCAGCACCACATTTCAAAACAGCTGATTTTCCTCCTTTCAGCTTTCTTCACTGTCCAGCTTTTTCAATCATACAAAGAAATTGTAATGGGCAATGCTAATTCAATACTGTATCATAACACTTTAGGATCTTGCACATTTTCTTCATAGCTGGCCTTCCAGACTGCAGTGTCTGTTCTGATTAAGGCTTGAACAAAGTGATAGAAAATCTTGAACTATTTCAGTGTCCCCATTGTCTCTTCTTTTTCTGAATTCAGTTTGGACATCTGGCATTTTTGCTCTATATATGACAAAAATTTGCATTGTAGCATCTTGAGCATCACTGCTTCCATTGGAAATTAATGACAAAATCCTGTGTTTACTATGGTTCCTAGTGTCCCTTCTCTTGGGAACTGGGAGGCATATTGAGTATTTCCAATCAGTGAGCCATTAATTTCCCCACCCCACTCCCATATTTGTTGACAGATTTTAGTTAGCACTGGAGTAGACTCTGTCTCTATCGCTTGACGTGGCTCTATTGGTATGCAGTCTGTTTCTGGTGATTTATGCCTCGCAAGTGTTCTGAGTGAGCTTCTGCTTAACCTTCCAAAATTCTAAGTTCATCTTCAAATGGTTCTTTGTTCAGTGAATGTGTTGTCCTTTCATCCCTTTTATATAGTTCTTCTGTGTATCGTTTCCATTCTCTTTTTATTTCTACTTTGTCATGTAACGTGTTTCCCTTCTAGTTGTAGAACATCATGTAAAACAGCATTTGCTCATGTTAGGGGTGCAGGACCCCCCAAAAGTGGGGAAAAGCAAATTAATTTTTTTATTGTGTCAGAAGCAAATTGAGAACACGGCTATATGTATAAAAAACCACAAACAAAGTTAAAAACTTAGCATTACGCTAGATTTTCTTTGACCAGAAGCTGGTCACTTGGAGTGCCTCTGGTGTGTCTATAAGGAGGCCCTCCATTGTGCATGTGACAGGGCTCAGGCTGCATTATAGTAAGTAGTCTGTGGTTTGCTCTTCCCCACACTCACATGTTGTGGACTCCACTCTGTAGCCCCATTTCTTAGGATTGGCTCTGCATCTCATGGTGCCAGAGCAAAGTCTGTTCAGTGCCTTCCAAATCATCCAGTCTCTTGTGTGCCCAGGAGGGAATTTCTCATCTGGTATCACCCATGGATTGAGTTTCTGGGTTTTAACCTGCCACTTTTGGACTCTTGCTTGCTGAGGTGTTCCTGCGTTTATCTCTGTTGATCTTAGGAAGCTATTTCTTTATTTAAGGCATTGGCATGCTGACTGATATCTGAACAGGGGATGGGCCCGAGAGGTCAATGCCTTGGTCCTTTCATTTCTGGCTCCTACTTCCCGGGGGATGTCAGGTGGTGCAATACCGGCTAAACGGTATAATTTCTCCAGTGGTGTTGGGCATAGACATCCTGTGATAATGCGGCATCCTGTGATGATGCGGCACTGTTTTAATGGTTTCATGGGGGACATGAAAGAAGCCTCCCTGTCAGCTTGTAACACATCTGGGCATCCACATCCACTGTTTTAATGTAGTGAGATGTATTCCATATCGGGCATGCGCTCTCAGCAGCAGAGTAGCAAAGCAAAATAGCAGAAATCAAATAAAAAAGAACTACTTTTCAGACACAAGAGACACTAGAGCACACCTCTCTAGAAATCTTCAATGTCTCCAGCACAATCCTATGGCCCTCAACTGAGAAAGGAGAATTCATATTGGGAGGAGGGGTCTTTTTTGCTCCATACTCCAAAAGCCAGTCTAATGGCATATACAGGGACCAAAGGTCTGACTTGATTGGAAGGTGGCTTCCCCTGTCATAGAAGCATAGAGTTGGAAAAGACCTTGTGAGCAATCCAGTTCAACCCCTTGCCAAGAAGCAGGAAAATTGCATTCATGGCACCCTACTGAAAGATGGCCAGGGATGCTCTCATCTAAACCTGCCCCCAGATGTTGCTTTTGCGATGCTGATAGCACCTCTTGGACAACATTTACATTAGGATTCATATCAGACATTTACATTAGGATTCATAACAGTAGCAAAATTACAGTTATGATAGATAGATATGTTTTATTGATTGGCCTATTGGTCGTATCAAAACATTTAACACATAACACAATTAACACATAGTCATACATAGTCAGTTACAGTTATGAAAGTAGCAACGAAAATAATGTTATGGTTGGGAGTCAACACGACATGAAGAACTGGATTATGGGGTCGCGGCATTAGGAAGGTTGAGAACCACTGCCTTACAGCATTTAGAAGCAAACTGTTGTTGTAACTTGTTATGGTGTGGAGAAAACTAAGTCATGGTAGTACCTTGGGAAGTCTGATCTGGCAACAGTGGTCCATGCTCTTGTTACATCTCGAATAGATTACTGCAACACACTCTACGCGGGGCTGCCTTTGAAAATTGTTCAGAAACTTCAACTAGTCCAACAGGCTGCAGCCAGATTACTAACTGGAGCGACATACAGGGAGCATACCACCCCCTTGTTGTGTCAGATCCACTGGTTGCCGATCCACTTTGGAACTCAATTCAAAATCCTGGTTTTGACCTATAATGCTCTGGCCCAGCTTACTTGTCTGAATGCAACTCCCACTACGTCCCACCATGCAGTTTAAGATCATCTGGGGGGACCCTGGTCTCAAATACATCTGGCGGGGATGAGACAGGGCCTTCTCGGCTGTAGCCCCCCGCCTGTGGAACTCGCTTCCCAACGAGGTAAGACTGGCTTCATCCCTCCTGTCTTTTGGGAAGAAATTGAAGTCGTGATTCTGGGACCAGGTTTTTGGACAACAGACACAGATAGCACTTTGGACATGGAATTGGATATGGAAGAGACTGGAATGATTTTATGGCTATTAATACTGTTTTTTTACTGTTTTAATGAATGCTTTACCTATTGTTTTAATTGTTATTATATTGCTGTGTTATATGTAGTGGCATCGAATTGCTTCCAAATGTAAACTGCCCTGAGTCCTCCTTCGGGGATTGAGAAGGAATGGGATAGAAATACTAGAAATAAAATAAATAAATATGATTTAAGTAGCTGTTTTCTTGTTTGCTCTAGAAGTGGTTTTGTTTGTCCTTTTGTTATTGTGGAAAAGTGGAGGATTTTCTTCTATATACAGCTGGTAACAGCAGCCTCCAATACACCCATGGGGCCTATTGTTTCCCTTCATGTATGGGGAAAAGGGGCAGATCGAAATGAGGGGTGTATGTGAATGGACTTGCAGGTTTACAAGATGAAAAATGCCCCCACTACCAAATGCACCTCAAGAGGCGCTTTGGATATGGAATTTGACTGGAATGGTGAAAAGGCAGTTAATACTGTTTTTATTGTTTTAATTAATGTTCTATTTATTGTTTTAATTGTTGTTATATTACTTTATAATATTTAATGGCATCAAATTATGCCAAATGTAAGTCGTCCTGAGTCCCGCTTCGGGAGTTGAGAAGGACGGGGTAGAAATACTGGAAATAAATAAATAAAAGTTAAAGTGGTGTCAAACTGCATTGATTCAGCCTGAAACTCTATGAATACATACTAGGTCAGTGGTTCTCAAACTGTGGGTAAAAGTGGCAGGTTCAAACCCAGAACCTCAATCAATGGCTAATACCAAATGAGAGACTCCCACCTGGGCACACAGAAAACTTGGCGACTTGGAAGGCGCTGAACAGACTGCGCTCTGGCACCACGAGATGCAGAGCCAACCTCAAGAAATGGGGCTATAAAGTGGAATCCACAACATGCGAGTGCGGAGAAGAGCAAACCACAGACCACCTGCTGCAATGCAACCTGAGCCCTGCTACATGCACAATGGAGGACCTCCTTATAGCAACACCAGAGGCACTCCAAGTGGCCAGATACTGGTCAAAGGACATTTAATCAACTACCAAGCTTGCAAACTTTGTGTTTTGTCTGTTTTGTTGAAAATGTAATACAAATGTCTGGTTGCTCCTGACACGATAGATAAATAAATAAACCTGTGGGTCCCTAGGTGTTTTGGCCTACAACTCCCAGAAGTCCCAGCTGGTTTACTAACTGTTAGGATTTCTGGGAGTTGAGGGCCAAAACATCAGGGGGCCTAATGTTGAGAACCACTGTACTAGGCATACTTTATACCAGGCATCCTCAAACTGCAGCCCTCCAGCTGTTTAGGCCTTCAACTCTCAGAGTTCCTGACAATTGAACAAGCTCGTTAAGGCTTCTGGGAGTTGGAGGCCCAAACAGCCGGAGGGCCGCAGTTTGAGGATGCCTCTTCCACAGTATAGATCAGGCATGGGCTGATTTGGGCCCTGCTGCTTCAGGTGTTTTGGACTTCCTAACAGGTCCTCTCAGTTGCTAAAGCTGAAAGGGGCCTGTGGCTGTTAGGAAGTCCAAAACGCCTGAAGGCAGCAGGGCCCAAATCAGCCCATGCCTGATCTATACTGTGGAACAGGCATCCTCAAACTGCGGCCCACCAGCTGTTTGGGCCTCCAACTCCCAGAAGCCCTAAGGAGCTTGTTCAATTGTCAGGAACTCTGAGAGTTGAAGGCCCAAACAGCTGGAGGGCTGCAGCTGCAAAAGATTCCCCCCAGGCACTTCCAAGCCATTGAATGCTAATCAAGGTGATCAGCTGAAACATTCACAGTCCTTTGTCTCACCCTGGTCATTCCACAGATATATAAACCCATTTTTCCTACTTCTCACAGACCTCACTACCTCTGAGGATGCTTGCCATAGATGCAGGCGAAACGTCAGGAGAAAAATTGCTTCCAGAACATGGCCATATAGCCCGGAAAAACCTACAACAACCCAGGGCCCAAGTTGTCCCATGCCTGGTGTAGATGCTCCCTATACCATAGGGGTTTCTTGACAAGCCATGGCCTTCCTCTGAAGCTGAGAGAGTGCATCTACCAGGTCTCCAGAGTGGCAGCCTAACGCCCAATGCGCGACGAACGCGTTATTACCGCCCTGGCTCCTCTGCCTCCTTCTCCCTCGAGAGCCCTCCCGGCACTGAGCCCGCCTTGGGCCTCTGGCTCCGCCCCCTCCGAACCCGGGCCTCTGGCCCCGCCCCCTCCGACTGGCTTAGCCAATGAGATGGCGCGGCGCAGGGACACAGCCCCAGTCACGTTATAAAAGGGCGCAGGCGGAGGGGAGTCAGGCGAGCGCTTGCAGTGTTCAACGTGGAGAGAGGGAGAGAGAGAGGCAGAAAATAAATCCATCCATCCCTCCAGCGGGCATCTTCTTCCTCAGCATCGTCGCACTCAGCATCAGCCATGTGTGGTGAGTCAGGGCGGGCGGAAGGGGATCCAGGCAGGGCTCTGCAATGGGAAGCGAGGGAGGGAAGGAGAACAAAAGCCCTTCGCTAACTCCAAGGTGTCCCTTCCTGTCCCTTTTGGGGGTCGCTCCAGCTTGCAAAGAGTCCTCTGCTCCTCCTACCCGCGACAACCTCACAACAAAGCGGGGTCATTTCGCATTTTCTCCGCCCTTCCCAGTCTCCCCCCCCCCCCCTTGCCCATCCTGATCCTTGGATGCCTGCATCCATTTCTTCCCCTTTTTTCCTTCTAGGGAGCCATTAAAGCTTTGGCTTGTGCTGTCTCCTTGCTTTCCGGGCTGTGCTGAGGGTCCCTTTCTTTAAGCTGCTGTGCTTTTCCCAATGGGATCCATGCCCTGTGAAAAACAACGCTATAAGCGGGAAGTTCCCACTCTTTTCCAGCCCTGAAAGGTAATCAGATCTCCACGAGGGAAGGGCAGCTCAGGCACACACTTGGGAAAGTTCTCCCGTGGCCGTTTCCTCTGCAGTGAAAGCCCCCTTTGTGCAGGCAGGAAATCAGAGCAAGCCCCAGTCACTCAAAAACAGCAACCTAGCAACCCACTTTCCCTTTCAGGTTTCCCCTTTCCTCCTTCGCCCTTTCTAAAAACACATTTCAGTGGGTTTCTTTCAGTGGGACACGCGTGGCAGAGTGGGATGTTCAGTAATACCCCCCTCAAGTTCACTGTGCGCCTTCCTGATAAGTCGTAAGCAAGGGGAAATGGGGTGAAGGCTTGTCTGGACTGAAGACCTAATGGGGTTCATTTGGAATGCTGTTGTTTCTCATTAAAGGCTTTCCCCATTGGCCTTCAATATTGACATGGAGCATAGAGGGAGGGCATCCACAAAGTACAGCTAATGCAGTTTGACATCTCTTTTACTGGCCCCGGTCTACAAGTTTAGATTGTGTGATCAGGAACCTCCAGTTGTGCAGTGGGTTAAACTGCTGAACTTGCTGACCGAAATTCTGGCGGTTCAAATCCAGGGAGCAGGGTGAGCTCCCACTGTTAGCCCCAGCTTCTGCCAACCTAGCAATTCGAAAAGATGCAAATGTGAGTAGATCAATAGGTACTGCTTCTGCAGGAAAGTACCACCACTCCATGCAGTTATGCTGGCCACGTGACCTTGGAGGTGTCTACAGACAACGCCGGCTCTTCGGCCTAGAAATGTAGATAAGCACCATCTCCAGAGTTGGACTCGACTAGACTGAATGTCAAAGGGAAACTTTTACCTTTATTATTAGGTGGTTTTAATTTTTGTGTCCTCGTGTTTAAATGTATGTTAAGTTTTATATTTGATTGTCTTATTGATTTTGATGCATAGTTGTGTTTTATTTAGATTTATGGTTTGGTTTTTAATGTATTGCCATTATTTGTTGTAAACTTCTTTGACCTCCCCCCCCCCCCCCCCGGTGAGAAAAGCAGTATATAAATACAGTAAATAAATTAATAACTGCAGTGGCTGAATGCTATGAAATCCTGGGAGTTGTAGTTTGGTGAGGTTAAAGAGAAGGCTAAATAACATGGCCATACAGCCTGGAAAACTCACATTACCCCAGCTGAATAAAGACTTTGCTACACTGCAACTTCTTGGATTCCGTAGAACTGAGCCATGGTTGTTAAGTTGTCAAACTGCATTAATTCTGTTGATGTACCCATACTTCACACACCAGGAATTTAAATTGCCATCATTCTTAGTTCTTGAGATATATGGCGCTCATGAACAGCACCAGGTTTGTACTATGTGCAACTGTGGGCTATTTTGCCTCATGTAACATGATGTTAAGTAAATTCCGCATGCCCCTGATCAACTTAAATTAAGAAGAGGTTTGGAGAGGTGTATGTGTCATTATATGTTACGTTAATTTGGGACAATAGCCTTTTACAAATGTTAAGTGTTCAATGTATGTCTTTCATAGTGATGGCTCCTAATTTTATGCATAGGGCCCTTTTGTGTCCTTTCTCTCTAGCAAAATGGCACTCCAAGCAGCTAACAGTAGGAAAATATGAAAATAAAACCCCACCAGATCAATCATAATTAAGAGTTAGAGGAGACCATATGGCCCATCTAGTCCAACCCCCTGCCATACAGGAAAATACAATCAAAGCACCCACGACAGATGGCCATCCAGCCTCCAAAGAAGAAGCTTCCACCACACTCTGAGGCAAAGAGTTCCGTTGCTGAACAGTTGTTTGAGTCAGGAAGATCTTCCTAATGTTCAGATGGAATCTCATTTCTTGTAATTCAGTCGTTCCCAACCTTTTTTTGACCAGGGATCACTCTCCAACAGTACTACCAATCAGTTACAAATCAATTTTTGGTCAACTTTAGATTCAGTTTGATTACTTCAAGTGCTGATTCAGAAAATTGCATTGGATAGACCACATTAGCTCAAAATATATGCCATCCAGTAGTCACCATCTGCTTGGCCACAGAAAACCATATTTAATAATGTAGAGCTGATGTGGTAGTAGTAATCTTTCGTGGGTAGTCAGCCTCTACCCTCCTGACATCCCCATTCCCTGGCACTATAAGAGGGTTTCATGAGACCAGTCACTTTCATTGCTGCGTGGTTTTGAGGCAACAGTGTAGTAATGGTGAGGCTGAGGACCATATTTTTGTTCATAGTGATCCATGGACTACATGTTGGGAACCACTGCTGTAATTTGGACCCATTGCTCAGTCCTAGTTTCCAGGGCAACAGAATACAAACCTGTTCCCTCTGCCTTATGACATCCTTTCACGTATGTATACATGGCTATCATGTCTCCTCTCAATCTTCTCTTCTGTAGCCTAAACATCCCCAGTTCTTTAAGATGCTCCTTACAGGGCATGGTCCCCTGATCTTTTATCATTTTAGTTGCCCTCCTCTGGACACCGTCGAGCTTGTCAATATCTCTTTTGAACTGTGTTGCCCAGAATTGGACACAGTATTCCAGGTGAGGTCTGATCAAAGCAGAATAGAGAAACACCATGACTTCCCTCGATGGAGATACTATACCCCTTTTGATACAGCCCAAAATCCCATTGACTTTTTTAGATGCTGCATCAATCAAAACACAGCCTTTAAAAAATTAATGTCCCATTAAAAAAATAAAGTTGAGTGGGTGGAGTGATAACAAAATCCAGACATTGGTTTGTTTTGTATTTTGTATTGCTTGTCAATTGATTTGGGCATCTAATTGTGCCTCCTCTGTAAGCCACCCTGAGTCCCCCCCGGGGTGAGAAGGGCGGGGTATAAGTAAGTGAAATAAATAAATAAATTTAATCCACCTTCAAGAGGAAGGACCCTTAGATCTGTATTTCTGATATAAAGAATTATCAATTTGTTTTTCCCTGTGAGCCAAGAATTGGCATCATATTTGTACAAGTTGTCCACAATTGTTTCTCCCTTTTCTGAAAACTCTCCAGTGGTTCAGGGAGCAGCTCCCATCCAGGAATTCCCACTCTGAATTTCACTAATTTAGATGTCCGAGTCCTGAATAAGAATATCATCGTGTGCGTTCTGCATATAAAGATTCTGTTTGTATGTTTGGTTGACCAGGGAGCAGATCTGGCTTCTATAACCTTACTGCAAAACACAATTATGGAAGGTGGTTTTGAGTGCCTGCAAAGGATTAAAATCTTGCTATGATCGTTGTATAATTCAGGGGAGAATGAGTATTTTAACTCCACAGAGGAAGGCTGTATGACTAGAGCTCTGAAACTGTGGGAAGCATTTCCTACATTTGAATTGCTATCTCAGAACATCACATCACATTAGGACTATTTTGGGATAATAGCCCTCTGATAAAAATAAATCCTCAAACATTGAAGTTAAGTCTAGTAAAGTAAAAGGGATTGTGAGTGGATATAGCTTATATGCCTGAACATATATATGAAAAATTGGATTGGATCTACATTTTCACTCTGATGGAGACATAGTCAGCTAACAGACCTTCTTTAAAAGGTGCCCGCTTTCATCCATTAGAGAAGGTTCTCTATCAAAATCATTTTTCAGAGTGGTCTTGCTGAGTTACAACAAATCAGAGAAAACTGTACAGCCAGGCCTCAGCATTCCCTATGGCTAGGGGCAAAGGGCTCCCATGAAAGTGAAAAAAGTGAATAAAGACATTGAAAAAAAATCCTTCTAGGAATGTCTAGGTTTTCCAGCATGACTCTGTGATCAACATCTGATGGAAACTGATAATAGAATCACATAGGAGGACCTAGAAATTATAGAGAGGGATTCCTTAGGGATCTTGGTTCTCTGGCATGACGAGGAAGTTGACAGTAGTTAAACTGGAGGACCTAGAGAACACACGGCAAATGCAAGGCCTGCGGGCCGAATCTGGACGGCCATATCATTTTATGTGGCCCATGAGACTTAAATGCCAGGGCAACATAGTTAATTTATACAGTCTTGCTATCACAAATGGCCCTTTGAAAGCAATTATAAGGCTGGCGTGGCCCTCAGTGAAAATGAGTTTGATTCCCTTGACCTAGAGATTTCTAGAGAGAACATTCTAATCAAATCCATGAAAATCAAAAGCACAAATGAGGAAGGACATCTGTCTAATGCAGTGGTTCTCAACCTGTGGGTCTCCAGGTGTTTTGGCCTACAACTCCCAGAAATCCCAGCCAGTTTACCAGCTGTTTAGGCTTTCTGGGAGTTGAAGGCCAAAACATCTGGGGATCCACAGGTTGAGAAGCACTGGAACGCTATGTGAGCGTGCTGTTTCTTTGTTCATCTAATACCATGAGATGTGGAAGCATGCTATTCTTGCTTTCCTTCAACTTTCTCCCGCATTTGCATTGTATGGCAAGTGACTTTTTAAAAACAGAAGAACTTCTTCTGTCAATAGATTTTATAT
This sequence comes from Anolis sagrei, assembly GCF_037176765.1. Classification (NCBI taxonomy): domain Eukaryota; kingdom Metazoa; phylum Chordata; class Lepidosauria; order Squamata; family Anolidae; genus Anolis; species Anolis sagrei. The sequence goes on from NC_090022.1 coordinate 87,573,060, forward strand.
CCTGATTCTCCAGGGTTTACCCTCCGGAGGGCTGTCCCCAGCCAGCCCCCATCATGTAGGAGTTGATGGAAATAGTGTGAGTGTACAAGAGCAGAACTTCTGCACAGTCCAAGTATTACAACTACCTACTGATTCAAGATTGCGTAATTTGTATGCTGGAAATGAGGTTAATGTAAATAGTGTGTCTGTATTTTGACTAAGAAAGTGGGGATTTTGTGCTGTTCCACAAAGTGCTAACTAAGGAGTGGTGTGGCTGACTCAGTATGAAGTAGCAATGGCACATGGTGTGACTTCAGAGCGGTACTCAGCCTTTCTGACACCCTTTGGTGCTGCTGTCGTAGCAACCAGGCAATTTTTCGTGATATAAACAGTGTTCCAGTAATGTCACTGGAAGCTTCCTTCTCTTGGCTGAAAGTCTTTCAAGACATAACCCTGGCAATACAGAAGTTTAATGTGAAACGGTTACGTTCTGTTCCAGAATATGTGTGTGGAAACTTTTTAGAAATCAAATGATATGCTGGTTTTTTTTTAAATGCATTCCTTTTTCTAAAGACAGGCACTCTTGTTCATGTTGGAGAGCACAGCTGTAGTCTGCTGGCTGGTGATGAAGTTATGGCTATAGTTGCATACGATTAACATTAATTAAAACACTAAATTTAATATTGGGCATGGTATGCTTAATTCATGGAAGATTTGCTTACCGATTAACTGTTAGTAAACCTAATAAATTAAGTTTTGACGGAACGGGGGGAAGTCTTACATTTCTCAGTGGTTCTTTTTATTTTAAAGGCACTTTTTGTCCTGTTTGATTAACCACAAACCCATTCCTCCCCTGATGGAACATCTGCTCCACTAAAACTATCAGTTTTATTGTATGTATATGTTTTAATTGTTTTATAATTTGATATGTTATATTTATTTGTTGTATAATGTGGCATTGAATTTTGCCATAATTTGTAAACCAGAGGTTGAGAAGAGTGGGGTATAAGTATAGTAAATAAATAAATAAATGTAGTTTAGTCATTCCCAACCTTCAGATGTTGCTGAACTGCAGCTTTCAGTATCTTTAGTTAGCCCAGGCATGAGCAAACTTTGGTTCTTAGGAATTGTGGGACTTGAAGTCCAAAACACACGGAGGGCCGAAGTTTGCCCATCGCTTCGTTAGCCTGTCAGTAGTCAGGGAAGATAGGAGTTAGAGTCCAAAAGCAGTTTGTATTTTTAGTTTAAGGTTATATTTCCAGCAGTGGCAGGCTGTTGCTTTTTTCTACCTTCGAACCAAGGCATGAAGGGAACAATTCCACTCTGTGTTGATTTGCAGGATCTGAAATACAGAGGTATACTGTAAATGAGTAAGGTCTCATTTAGCTTTCATGGCAAATCAGAAGCACTACTTTTCTGGACTAAAACTCCCAGAACTTTCCAGCCAGTAGGATGATTATACTAGTTGGAATGAGGGAAGTTACACTCTCAAAAGACAATAACATTTCCAATCTGTGCATCTGATGACAATTAGGGGAATTTGTTTTATTATTTTGAGAAACCCATTGAGCCAAGTACCAGGAAGGAAGGCATAGGTACATGTAACTTTCATACCTGTGGCTTAAGCCTCACTCTTTAGTCCTGAACTCTGAAACTCATTGCAATGGATCCTGGCAAACTGGGAGATTCCAAATTAACAGAAAATGCAGCTACTTTTTCAGTATGTATGGTACGAAAATAAAAGAAGTGAAGTACTTACATGGGGAGTATAGCAATACATAATTGCAAGATGGATCAATTCATTGCAGAAGGCTCTTTTTTGAGCAGAGGGGTTTGAAACAATATAAGCAATACATATTTTAAAAGTGGAGATGGAGAGGGGAGCAATGTCACAGCTTGTTGTGCTCCAGATACAAGTGACCCATATCTTGATCCTGGATAAAGAAGGCCAAGCACTGACATTCTCCTGGAATTTTCCCACTGAAAATTCTCAGTGAACCTTTATTTACTCAACCATTTGCATTCCTGAATATGGAAGCAAGTACTTCAAAGCCTTGAGGAGAGATAAAAGGAGCCGGAAACAAAGATGAGCTTGAACAACATCTAGATCACTGCAGAACTAGAGTAGTTTTAAATACCCATGTATAGACTCTTTATGCCACTCGTTTTCAAAGAATAAGAATATTGCATTTTCCTGGACAGGATTCCTTCTGTGTAGGCACTGAAAAGCAAGTTTATCTTTTTAATCAAACCAAATGTTTAAGTCATTTCTAGGTAGGAATACTTGTTTGTTTTCTCTTGCATGGTTAAAAACAACAGACTGAAGACTGAAATGTGACACTCTACTTTGGGGGTGTTCACTGGTAGATGGGATTTAGACGTAAGATATAATTAAATGAAGATAATGAGTTCCAAAAGGAAATAGTACTATTATGAAGATAAGGTTTACAATAATGCTAAAGATTGCATTTCATGCTGTACACATTTTAGGTGTTTGCTGCTCCACAAAATGTTATGGCAGAAATAAAGTTCCTTGTCTTTAAATTGCCATAGATGAGCAATTCCCAAGGCTCCATGCTTAATTCCTGTCTTTCCAAGGAATCATTGTCCAGGCATGGAAGACTGGTCTAGGAATTATTCTGCTTTAATTTCCATGCCACTGTTTCTCTCTTTCTGTGTGTGTGTGTAGCTGATGCTGTTTCTTGTTAAAAAAAAAAGGAATAGTGTAAGCAGGAAAAGAGACTTAAAATGTGTCTGAGGTTTCCCCTAAAATTAAATCCCAAAGTGATTGTGATAAAGCATCAACACATGTTTCCACTGTGGGAAAGAATGGGGAACTAGTTCATAATTTTGCATCTTATTGACCAACATTTCAGCAAGATGACAAAGGAAAAATACCAGATTTATTTCTATTTAGCGAAGTATTGTCATTACAAGCCTTGGCTCAAATGGTGTATTGTTTTTGTCTCAACTTCATATTTACTGTAAAATGTAGGCTCATTCTAATGTTTTCAAAGTTGAAAACTGAGAACCAAGTGAACACAATTATGAGGCAGTCTGTTTACAGTATTTTAAAGAATAGCTGCCTTGAGTTATTGGGAAGAAAGTGGTTTGTAAATTATGATGATACGTGAAGGGGGAAAAAGCTTTTGAAAGAGGTGCCATAGAATCTCAGAGTTAAAACAATATCATCCCTTTGAAATATATTTAAAAACATGTAAATCCACGTAATTGTATCTTAATGCTGGACATTGTGTGCTGAAGACAAACAGTTAAAAATGTAATAGCAGGTACAATGAAATATGTGCATTGAAAGTATGATCTCTTTCCCATGGCCCAGAGAATCTGAAATGTATTCTTTGGCAGCCCAGGTTGCTGGTATCATTTCCAGCACAAAGTCTCTAGCGGCTTCCGTGTCTCCTGGTATGCATAAATAGGAACAGCGATGGAGTTCAGTATAAACAAGGACCTTTTACCAATCATAGCACACTGGCTGCATTGTGAAAGGATCCCTCAAAAGACTTCTCCTGGGGTAACATAGGCTTTCAAGCACTATCTTTTAACACAAACCTGACAGGCAACATACTTAGTTAAACTACTGGTTCAGAAAGTAGCTGGAAAGGCCTGCTTTTTAAAGCTGCAGTTGTGTGGAAAATGTTTAAAATGTACAACTCTGGAAAAAGAGCACAGAACTTGAGCTGAGTGTGTGGAAAAATTCTAAGTGTCATAACCTTTGGAAGATTATCTAGCTGTGCCAGGGCAATCTTCCTTTTAGGCATGAATTATATCTGGTCTGTTTTACCCAAAACATAATGTCTTGGACAATTTGTCTGTATCTCTTTAACAGATATGTGAAATACTGACTATAAAGTTTTTCTCCATATCAGCTACTATCAAAATATTATTTTAATGGTATCTTGAGATATTTCGTTTCAGGGCAGGATACAAATATTTTCATAATAACATAATAACAGTACCACAAATTGATAAAAAGCTTGCTCAGCTTTTTAGCCATTGACCTCTAGAGTCCTTTATGGCTACGTTTGGACTCCTCTGGTATTCAATATCTGCATGAAATCCCTGCGAAAGGTTATCTGAGGTGTAGGATTTGGTGCCACAATTAAACTGGTGATGCCCATCTCTGTTTCTCTTTCCCACTTAACACCATGGAAACTTTTGTGCTGAACAAGTGGCTGGCATCAGTACTATCCAGGATTTAGGTGAATTAATTGAATCTTAATCTAGACAAGATTCTGGTGCAGATCAAGGAATAGGGATTCAGCCTCTGCTGGACGGGATTACACTTCCTCTGAAGGCACAAGTTTACAGTCTGGGTTTACTCTTGGATTCAGCCTTGAGCCTGAAGGTCCAGTTTCTGCAATGGCCAGGAGAGCATTTACAAAATTAAGCTACAGCACTAGCTGCATCCTTTCCTGGAAATATATTACCTGTTTATGGTGACAGATCTAGTGGTTACATCCCATTTAGCTTACTGTAACATGCTCTATATTTATTAGGAATGTGTACAGGGAGTATTCATTCCCCTTGTTGAAACTGCTCTAAGAGCTCTCAGTTCATTTCTGGGCACAATTCAAAGTCCTTGTTAGGATCAATAAAGCTTTATATGATGTAAGTCCAGTCTATGTTCTTTCCCAGACTCATAAGATATTTAGGTAAGGCCCTTCTCGTAGTCTTATCTGGTCCCACCATGTAGGCTAGGAGGGCTCCCTTCTGTTGTTTCAGTGTTCTCAAATGAAAAATTTTCTGTTTCACTAGGCTTTTGGAAACTTAGGGCTTTTAGTAGTGTCCTTTTTTCTGTACTGTAATTAACCATGCTGTTTTAAGTTTTATGTGTTGTCTTGAGTCTCATCATTTGGAGAAGAGGAGAGGTGTAAGTAAGTGAACAGGTAACAACTTTTTGACTGAGTAACAAATGACGCCATAGCTAAAGGGAAGCGTTTCACTCTGTTGGCATTCTTGGCTTTGTGGAATACTTGGTCTTGATAAGAAAAGCAATCATTTGGCAGCATTTGTTAGGCCTGTTGACTATTGTTCCAGGCCTGGTGTCAAAGATAAGATTTTGAACTTACTGAATTGGGTGATACTATTTTAATGACGACTGCTTATGCAAGAAAATTTATTATGAATTTTAAAAGGACATTGCAAGATTCACTGGAAAATGTTGACTCAATTGAACTTTTCACTTATTTCTCAATGTACGCAAATATTTGGCAATACTTGACAATTCATTCATTGTTCCCTTTTCCTCTGTCCAACAGGAATCTTCGCTTATCTGAACTATAGAGTGCCCAGGACCAGGAAGGAGATATTTGAAACTCTAATAAAGGGACTACAAAGGTTAGAATACAGGGGATATGATTCTGCAGGTATGTAAACTATATTGTTGTTGACATTAGTGCCTGCTGCCACTTATTATTGTGTGCTGTTTCTTCTGTACCAAGCAAGTGTTATAGGAGCTATGTGAGGGAGAGACTAGGCTTGCATCTCCCAACCTCGTGGCTTCCAGATGTGTTGGACTACAGTGCCATTATTCTCTGTCAGCAAAATGAATATTATTACACTATATGATAAGATGTGTTCTGCATTTCAGGTGTTGCAATAGATGGAAATAACAATGAAGAGAAGGAAAGGAACATCAAATTAGTTAAAAAAAGAGGAAAAGTAAAGGCTCTTGATGAGGAGTTACAAAGTAAGTCTATGTGTTTGGGTGTATTTGTGGCCAGTATGGCATAGAGAGTGACCCTAAGCAGAGTGTCAATTTTGTGTTTGTTTGCTTTTTAGTGTTCTTTCTAAAGAGAATTCTATTGTCTCTAGAAAGAATTCATTACAATATTGGGTGTGGTGCAGGGTGGGTAGCACATGTATCCACTAGTATGTGAGAGTGGATTTTCCACTTTTGGCAGTATAGAGTATCCTGGGAGATATATCCCTGTGGTGTACACCCACATTTTGTGCAAAAGGATACATTTATCACACAACAGTCAATTGAAATTTAGCTATTCACCTCTTGAAAATATTCAAAACAAATTCCAAAAATCAAAGCATTATTTTGCCATTTCTATATAAGGGGCCCCATTTTACTTCATCATTGTATGTAAAGTGAACTTGAACATGCATGGATTTGAGTATCCGTGGGGTCCTGGAGCTAAATGGCAGCAGATACTAAGGGTCTAGTGCACTCAGTTACAAATATTATTATATCAATGCAAATATTGAATTAATTAGCTCATAAAATTATTATTTATACCCTGCTTTCTCTCTCCACAAGGAGACTCAAAGCGGCTTACATTAAAGCATTTCAATACCATTTAAAATCTACAAATATACAAACATTAAAACAGAATTAAATACAATTTGTATTAAAAATTCAGATAAAATCTGTGTTTTTAAGGACATCTAATCATATGTAGAATACTATATAAGACTGCAACAGGGCCTTGCTTGAAGATGACACTGATATTATGTTTTACAATTTTGACTAGAACACGGTACCTTACTCTGGCTTGTTGGTGGCGGATAAATTATATAAGAATGTTATTTTAACTATTTTTAATTATTTTAAAACTGATTAGTTTTGTTACTTTGTAGTTTTAATAGATTTTTGTTTTATTTAATTATTTAAGCTTGCATTCTAAAATGTACATAGCAGGGACTGGCGCATGCAGGTTTAGTGTGGTGAAAGGATGGGGTGAAATGGTTGGGGCAGCTCATTTGTTTACATTCAGGTCTTGGAAACTTATGTGCCAGCACATATGCCTCCCTGCTGTTCTAGATCCTTTTTGTGAGTAATTTCTGTCTGTCTGAAATTGTCAAAAGCCAGATTTAAAAAAAAGTAGTTGCCTGAAAAGGAATGGAAAGGGATCTTGGAGCTTGATTCTATTTCTATGACAAACCAGGGAAGGGCTGCGCTAAGGTTGCGTGGCTTCCAATCAAAAACAGACATTAAAAGTAAAATGTATCTCAAGTTTTATATCTTTTGTGATGCAAAAAGTTCACAGTTTATTAATCATGTGCTCTTTTTACTATAATTTGACTTTAAAGTGACCACTGTGTACTAATGTTTTATCTACATAGAACAAGATGGTTTGGATCTAAAGGCAGATTTTGAGACACATTTTGGCATTGCTCACACTCGCTGGGCAACTCATGGAGCACCAAATGCAGTGAACAGTCACCCTCAACGGTCAGATAAAAGCAATGGTAGGTACCCCTCATTATACAAATTGAAAAAACAAAACAAAATGAATTGTGCTGGAAATATTCAACAAACCTCTAATACTGTCCTACAAACTAAAGGGAATTCATAGCAATAGTATCTGATGAAGTTGCTGATAGAATTTCAGTACAAAAAAACCAAAATGACTGTTGAGCCCTTTGCACTTTGAAAATTCTGGGTTTTTTTTTTTTTTTACAGTACACATTTAAATCACCTTTATGGTTGAGGGTTTATGCTACACTCCTAACCTTTTCTTCTTCTTTTCAGAATTCGTTGTAATCCATAATGGGATCATTACAAATTATAAAGATCTAAGGAAGTTCTTGGTAAGCTGGTAACAACAAAATAATGCGTAAATATTTTTTTGGTATTCCAGTGCTGTGCCATCATTTGGTTATTTGGTTTAGCAGTGGCGATAATAGTTCTTGAGAAAATCTGTCCTATGTTGCCATTAGCCTTACCAGCTTATTATGAGATGACAAAGATCTTGAGGATAATGAAGCATAAATACCTTGTTAGGAAGTAGTACAATACAGTTCCTGATAGGAATTATGAGTCTCACAGGAATTAGCCCAATTACTTATGAGACACCATGATTTTAATGCCTTTGAAACTGACAATTGAGTAAAATATTTATATCTATCATCAGAATTTTGTTGAGTGGTCTGAAGGACAGCAGTGGTGATCAAGGCAGCTAATGGACAGAATCCATGGCTTGTGTATGACTTCTTATTTTGACTAATGGGTAGAAATAAGATGTTATTTAAAGGTATTGAAATATGTTGTATACAACTGAGCTTTTGGGTCATAGGCAAGTAAATGATTCAATTAAGAAGTTGCCCTTAGATCTGTCCTGAGTAGAAATGCCTAGGACTAAGTTGCGCATTGTATCCTTGCTAACAGAATATTCCCATTTGTAAGAATTATGTTTGACCCTGTCTACTCTGCCCTTGACTCCACCCTGGTATCTAAGCATCTCAAACTTTTTAAAGTTAGAAATTTAGAACCCATGTGGAAAATGGTTCTCCTTTTGTTGTACTTGATCATGTTGTATACAAATTTCAAAAACCTTAAATAAGAAGTCTTGACCTAATGTTTCTGTTACAACATTCCAGGAGACCAAAGGGTATGAGTTTGAATCTGAAACCGATACTGAGACCATAGCAAAGCTAATCAAATATGTGTACGATAATAGAGAGACTGAAGATATCAGCTTTTCTACATTAGTTGAAAGAGTCATTCATCAGCTGGTGAGTGAGAAATCCTATTACTTTAATACAGTTGAAAATTTCTTATGGATTTTGTATGTTCCGGAACACTAAAAAGAAATGATTTTCAATTCTTAGTTATACTTTACTTTCATTCTTAAGAAAACATAATTTCTAACTTTTTTAAAAAATGCCTTGTGGCTGCAAGTTAAAGTGAGATTAGATACATGACAGAGGTTTGGATGGGATTGCCCCTGTTGTTTCTTCCAACTCTATGATTCTACATTAAATAGTAACATTTCTAGCAGTATTTATTATTATTTTCTTTCTGGACTTTTTCTTTCACATAACTTTTTAAAATTCTCTTATGAATTTTGTTTGGTATGGAACAATGAAAAATGATTTTCAATACCTAATTATACTTGGCTTTCATTCCTAACAAACACATATTCATAGAGGTTATCAGTGGATTGTAGTTTTGATGACTATATAATACTGACATTGGCAGTAGACAGATCATTGAATATCAGTGGCTAGGGGAAAGGATAGGAAGGGCCCTTTTGCATTTATGTCTTGCCTGTTGCTTTTTCATATATACATTATTATCCAATTAATTAAATTCTGATTTAAACAGTTTGGCAGAATTTAGTGAGAATTAAAACCCACACCTATGTGCACAGTGCTGTATTTATTTAATTGACAGAATGCAAGTTTTTATTTTTATTCTACTCCTTTGTTGCTAATACATTTTCCCTGAGACAGCTTCTGACCAAGACATTTTATTCTCTTACCCTTACAAATATTTTTTACTATTATCCCATTATTTTACCAATTTATGTATATTTTTCTTCCTTCTCAGGAAGGAGCTTTTGCATTGGTTTTCAAAAGTATCCATTATCCTGGGGAAGCTGTTACAACCAGGTAAGTAAAGTGGACCTCTGCATAATATGTATACAGCATCATGCTAGCTGCAGATATATGGAGAGTCAGGAATGTTTGCTAATCAAGACATGGTTTTCATAGCAACTCACTGTCTGGTTTTCCATCAATTCAGAAGAGTTCCTAAGAAGGGTCCTGGATGGATCTTTGCCTTGAAAATGGTTGTAGACTCACTTTACTCTTCATGAAACATACATAACCACCTTCTCTATTTTCCCATTGCTTGACAGGAGAGGGAGTCCTTTGCTTATTGGAGTTCGCAGTGAATCTAAACTTTCCACTGAAGAAATTCCAATCTTATATAGAACATGTAAGTTGTTACAATTATTGGGAATGGATTGCAAGGTAGAATGGTTCATTTGAAATTTTGGTTATAACAAAAATGTGTCACTAGAAATCCTATGGAATTTATCTCCTTCTGTATCTGAGCAGGATCTGAATGCTCAAATAAGTCCTTAGTTTTAGAATTGGCAAGAGTAAGTATATCCATTTTTAAAAATAAGGTCTTCTAGCTGTGTTTAATAAGTTCAGGGCACTGGGATTCAGAATGTTGTTGTACATTGGAAAGTGGATTCCATCTGAAATTGTGATGAATACATGAGATGGATTGATATATTGATCCTGTGCTTACATTTTTCCCGTTGAAATTAGTAAGTTGAATAAATGTCACGACTCTCTTGTACAAAATGTTTGGGACCAAAAGTTTTTAGATTTCTTTCAGAATGTCTATATTTAGATATACATGGTGAATGAGGGGAAAGGGGTCTAGTTCCAATTCCAGTCAGTGACAACTGAATTTTTCCTCAAGGAGGATGAGGGCGAGGATTCCACTTAAACAGGGTTCTTGAAAACAGGCATCCTAAATGCATCCCCTATTGACAGGACATTTTTGGCCTTTTAGCAAAGTGGCCAGGAAGGAAGGAGAAAATTCCCTTTGCAGTGGCTGATGGGGCAACTCCATTGCTTACCCTTGTGGCTGTTTTTAGGTCATCCGCCCCACCATTGGACAGACAGAAGGTTAGAGCAGAAGAGTCTGGGATATTTGCTTTGTACAGGGCTCCTTGAGGAAAAGCTGTTTTTCCTGAAGGAAGAAATGCGTCACTAGCAACAAAAAGATTAGTTTTTTGGAGTATTTTGGATTTCTAGATATAGGAGACTTGACCCATTTTCTTCATGAGGTTGTGGGCCTAGTTCTTAGTTTTTCATAACCTGTTTCAAACTAGTTGCATTCTGTATTTTAACTTGATACAAACGATTATGGATATGGCACAGTTTGTTGAGTGCGTTCAGGTCCAGAAGATTAGTCCCTTTGTTTATTCAAAGATGAACAACTCAAAATATGAGAATGCAAAACTCATATTTATTCTTGTATAAGCAGAGTTCAAGAAAATAGCGACTTCAACACAAACCAGTAATACACCCACAGTTCTTCTGAGTATTACACTTGCAAATAGTCCATGCATTTGACTCATGCAATTTTTCCAGTAGAAAATATGTCTCTTCCAATTTTCCTTCCTTAGACGTGGAGACAACCAGAGAAAACAAACTTGTCAGCATCAAATGGGCTGCAAGTCAGGAACTTACGCCAAGTAGCAAGGATTCAGCAAACCCAACTCACAGACCAAACACTCCCAGTTATACCCCTTTGGGAATAGCCCAAACTGATTGACCTTAATTACTCAGCCTGTGACTCTTAACACACACCCTGTAGCGATCCCACAGTAACGTAACCATTTACCTTAATACTTTCTCCCCTTTTTCCTAATTGATAGGTAATATTGAAAATGTAAAGAATATATGCAAAACACGGATGAAAAGGCTGGACAGTTCTACCTGTCTTCATGCTGTTGGAGATAAGGCAGTTGAATTTTTCTTTGCTTCAGATGCAAGGTAACTTAAATGACAATGGCAGTACTGGTTTAATTTTGCTTTTCTAATTTATAAAGATGTAATCCATTGGTAGTGTCAGCTGTTGTTAATAACCTCCTGGAAGTCTAGACAAAAATGATCTGCCTGTGTGGACTATCCTGGGCATTTTCACTAAATGCATAGCTAGGATGCAACTAGAGTGTATTTAGCACTATGCTATCTGTGAAGAGGGGTTGAGGAAGGAAAGATGATTGCATCCAGACTGTTTGCAGTGGATATATGTGTTTGCTATTTCTAGGCCCTTTGCTATGATGGGAGATTTTACAACCTGCTAATTCATCTGTTTTTGCTTCTCTATTTTCTTTGTTGTTGTTGTTGTATAGTGCCATAATTGAGCATACCAACAGAGTCATTTTTCTAGAGGATGATGACATTGCAGCGGTGGCTGAAGGGAAGCTTTCTATTCACCGGTTAGAACGCTCAGCCAGTGATGACCCTTCTCGAGCTATACAGACCTTGCAAATGGAGCTTCAGCAAATCATGAAAGGTAAGGCCACCTGAGCAATCTCGGCAATCAAAGGGCACAAAGAGGGGAGCTTGAAGATGTAGAGCCAACAATGCTGTGGGCAGAAGTGTTATGGGGAAGAGGATATTAGAACAATAGTTTCAGGTAAGGATAATTAGCGATAGGTAACAGAAGCAGATAAGAATGGATAAATTCAAGCTCCAGGTAGGAAAAGAGAAATTATCAAGGCTATGAATGGATAAGATCAGAATACGAACTTTGGTTTGATGAGAGTTGAATATAGAAAGAGGTCAGGAAAAAGTTGTAATTTAACTAACATGTTACATTGTATGAGGGGATTGAAATGTTCCATGTTTAACTTAAAAAACAACATCTTCACAGTTTTATTTTTGACACTTCTGTCTCTTTCTCTATTTCCATTTAAGAATTAATAATGAGGAATTGGCCATGTCTTAACAAACTGAACCAATACCTCTGTAGTATCCCTCCCTGACTATGGTCCAAGTACCGCAATCAGGGAGAGATCTTAAGTGTAATAGGTCAAAGTTGGGTGATAGGACCTCGGTGACTGGTCCTGCAAGGAGAAGAGATCTGTCATAAATAGTTTTAAAGCCTTTTTCATGGGAACTGGGAACCTAGAAACATTTCTATTGAAACCTGAGCTATAGCCAGTAGTATAGAATATCAGATCTGAGGCTTTGCTTGTACATTGTATAGTGTGCTCTCATCTTAACTATCAGTAACTCATTTTAAAAGATGAGTGATTTTATTTAAAACCTTTATACTCTTTGTGTTTGCCATTTCAGTCTTTCAAGATTACTTGCAATGATAGAAAGACAATACTTTTTGAAAACAGGGATTATTTATATAAATACGTATTTCTGGGAAAAATTCAGTAGATGGAGAAATGTCTGTGTAAAGAAGGAAGGTTTTAAATAGATTTCTTGCGGTTATGTGCCTTTAAGTTGTTTCAAAGTTATGGGAAGTGTAACGGGGATTCTTGGCAACAATTATTTGATTGTTGTATTATTGATAGTTGCTGATATTTTGTATGCTATTGCTCTATTGTAAACTGTGTTTTTATATGTTGTACACCGCCGTGAGTCGCCCTAGGGCTGAGAACGGCGGTCAACAAATGAAGTAAATAAAATAATAAATAAAATAAATGTTCAGAGGGGAGGAAGCTGCTGTTGCCTCCCTTAAATGTTGAGAGAGTATGACTTGCCCAGGTTCACGCAGCAGGCTCCCAATACTGAGCAAGGGTTTGTACCATGGCTTTTAAAATCACAAATCTATCATTATTCACTTACATAACTAGGCCTATTTACTGTAGATGGTTACATATGTTGAGTGGAACAAATTGGCCTTACTCCTGCCACTTGGTTTAGCAGTTTAATGTCCTACTGAGTTAGTATTTCTGTGCCTGGTTATTCTGCTATAAATACCACCTTCAATCAAGGCTCAATCAAGGAAACAGTGGCTTTAAATCTGCAAGACCTGAGTAGAGCAATTGAGGTATCTTGGAAGTCTGCCATTCATAGAGTTGCTGTTAAAGAGTAATAATTATTAAAGAGCAATAATTACAAAATCATTATGAAACTGACTGATCATATTTTGTAAAAACAGGGAACTTCAGTGCTTTCATGCAGAAGGAGATCTTTGAACAACCAGAATCTGTTTTCAATACTATGAGAGGAAGGGTGAACTTTGAGACCAATACAGGTATGTTGGAGAAACTTCACATCCCTTTCAATTTTACTGCTATTCTTTAAGAATTGCAACTGAACTGAACTAAATTGTTTCCTTCTGTTTTGTGGAAACTATAGTCCTTTTAGGCGGCTTAAAGGATCACTTGAAAGAAATCAGAAGATGCAGGCGACTGATAATTATTGGCTGTGGAACCAGTTATCATGCGGCTGTGGCTGTAAGTTCAATTTACTCTTAAATGTGAAAGTTGTTTAGAGAACTCTTGGCAGTATTAGTATGTGAGCCTTGTGGTGTTTAATAGTTTGTTCACATTTTGTATTATCTCTGCACATAAATGCATTCATCGCATGCTGTGCAATTTTCTAGGATGACTCTGTTGTAGAAAGCTCCCTTAAACTAAAGTTGTCATTCAGAATAGCTATTAAACTGATGCGGTGTTTTTCTAAAATAGATTTTGCTTGACTTTGCTGATCCATCCATCACATCTACATTGAAGATGAAGGCTAACTGTCATGTTTTTTATAGACCCGTCAAGTGTTGGAAGAACTGACTGAACTACCTGTGATGGTGGAGCTTGCCAGTGATTTTCTGGATCGGAATACTCCTGTATTTAGAGATGATGTGTGCTTTTTCATCAGCCAGTCTGGTGAGTTTATAATTTCCATAATAACAAACACTATTTGTTTTGTGTTTTGGAACTCTAATGCACTAATAAAGAGCTCTGAAGAAATTTTGATTACTATTTGCCACCATACACAATTTGGCTTGAGCATCTGCAGTAACATAACCACTTGCTTTCCACCAACATGGTAGATTCCAATCTGTAGACAGGTATTTTTTTTATAGTTTAGGTTTGTAGGACAACTGCTCCCACTGTAGGAAGAAATGTTGTTGCCATCTTTCACTATGACTACAGTGAACTTTGTATGAAACTTTTGAAGGCATCTTGGTAACCTCAGCTATGTAAAGAAAAACTATTCTTGTTTGCTAAAGGCCAGTAAGCTTTTGATGGATAGACTTAATCAAGGAATCTGCCAGACCTGAGCAGAGCAATTGATGTATCTTGGATGTCTGCCATTCATAGAGTTGCTGTCAAAGTCCACCATGGCAGTTAACAGCTACAACATTTTATGAAGGGATAAGGCACAACTATGAACAACATGGATTATTATCACTTTAGTTTGTAACTCGAGTCTAAGGTGCTCATTTTAAGCCAGGTGAGCACCATTTGGCCATGAAGCTGCATATAGCTATACCATGGATATTTTTTTGACTGCCAGTTTCACTAAATTTCCATTTTCCTGGTAAAAGGTGAATTGCTTCCTCTAGATGCTTCTAAGAACAGTTATTTACCTTTTAAATGAACCACAAAGTATCTTCCTGCAATGTTTAACATCCCCCACCCCATTTTTCAGAATGAGAAGTGGGCATTCAGCAATTTTTTGTTTCCATTGGGCATTTTTCCAGTGTGTATTACACCCATATTTTACAACTAGTTAGTAATCTAGAAGTGATGTTCTATAAAATGGCACATAACACATTCATGTCATTTAGGTGCCAGATTGTGAGTGACAGCATGAATTTCCCAGAGCAAATCAACAATTGCAAAGGAATAGCCAGCAAGATATAAAATAACAATGTAATGTAGTATTTTGACTTATAACTCATTACCTACAGCTAGTAAATTGGAATTAGGTTCCTGACTTAAAAGCTAAAGGATGACACTGATATATATGAGTTTTATGTTGCAAAGCAAAATTATAAGCAGAATGAGTTCAGTAAAGCATTAGAAAACAGTGGTTGCACGGTCGGACTAAGCAATGTCCTTACGAAATGAAAAAGCATTTGGCACCAGAGCAATTGGTCTCCAGATTCTTTTTATCAATGATAAGGCAAATACAAAAAACCATCTATGTACAGGTGGCAAATGGAGAATAAATGTCTGAGAACTGAGAACACAGTTTTCTAGAGTAGGTGAACATAAGCATTGCTGCTTTTTAAGAAGAGATGCTATCAAAGTGCATTAAGATCTTCTCAGTTCAGTGATTTCTCCATCTGGCACCAGCTTGAGGTCTGGTCTCTTTTTACTCCTCTGCATTTTTTTTTTTGCTGTGTCCTTGTTCTCTTTGCTCTAAGAAACAATGGACAATGAATGTGGCTTAGGCAACGAGGATCTCCAGGAAATGGAAGATATCATCTTAAGTAAATACTGCAGTCACTCCCACTTACTGCATTCTGTTGACTTGAAGCTTACATTTTAAGAATCTCCTTAACGTTATTTGATCAGTGATCCAGACTGGATCTCTTTGACCAAATAAATGAGCTTTTCCTAACAGGAGATTTCCTGTTGGGAAAAGATAATCAGAATTCAAAGTGAAAACACAGAATAGGTGTGAATATTTTCAATCTATATTTAAGAAGATAATCTGACAAAAGCTAGAGTTGTTTGTTCTCAATTAAACAATTAGATATTGGCTGACTTTGTGCTTTTTGTGAGAGTATTTTCACTACAGATTGAGCATTTCTTATCCAGAAACCCAAAATTTGAAAATACACTGAAATCAACCATGTTGCTGGTTAAGATATTGACTCCTCTGTTTTTGAATGGTTTGCTGTATTCGAACTTTGTTTCCTGTGCAAAAATGTTTAAAATATTATATGAAATTACCTTCATGTTATGTATATGCTGTATATTAAACAAAAAATAATGTCTTTAGATGGGTTCTATCTTCAAAATAGTCTTGTAGATCTTGCTTTACTTGTCCCAATTACATGACAATCAGAGACAAAATGTGATTCTAAAATTTAATTAAAAATATGTACGGAGTTGCCATTTGCCTATAGAGGAATTTCAAAGGAAAATTTCAGTGTGAAATGACTGAAATAGACCTCACCAGTCTATTAGATTCTGTTTTTTGAACACATATTGGGACATCAGTTTCCTGTTCCACTTTAAGATTTAACATGGTAGTACTAAAGATTACAGTTGAGATTACTAATATCAAATGTTGCCATATTTTGCCTAAATTCGGGCTTTATTGAATTTTCAGGTCCCCCCACATTGTATTGACATTTGATTATATAGGGTTTGTATCCTCTCCCGTGATGTTCCTATTATATACCCAAGTGACTGATGAAGTAGACTTTCGTTTACATAAGCATGATGTAGTAAATGTGCTTGTCTTTGCAAAACAACAGGACTTCTTTGCTCTAGGTATTTAACAGTATAGAAGGGGAAGAGAGGTTTTCCTTCCCTACTAGTGTAGTTATTGGGAGAAGTACTTACTAAATAAGTCAGAGCTGTATTTAGTCGGGCTTGCCTCACAATTGTCAAGCTATTGTTTTTTAAACTACATACCTTGAGAATATCATGAAAGAAGGAGAAATAGCATGTAAACTCCAGGCAAGTGGGGTTTTCCAACTTGATGTAGTCTTTCTTTGAATAGATTATTTTGAGTGTGACATTTTCTAAACTAGGTTTAACTGCATTGAATATAGTAGAAATAACACTTAAAGATTGTTTTGTAGTTTTGAATTACACATAAATGCCACTATTGGTTTGTATTGAAGGGGAAACTGCTGATACACTGATGGCTTTACGATACTGTAAAGAACGCCGAGCTTTGACGGTTGGAATTACAAACACTGTTGGAAGCTCAATCTCCAGGGACACAGACTGTGGGGTCCATATCAATGCAGGGCCTGAGATTGGAGTGGCAAGCACAAAGGTAACTGCCATCCATTTTCACTGGTATTTTGTCTCCTCTTTGTTTAACTTGGCATGTCTTCATAGAGTTTCCACATAATATGTGTTTTACTGTACTAGGAACTATGTTGTTTGGTTCTGTAAGAATGATTTGGTATCAAGTGCTTGAACTACAAGTCTCAGCAACTGTAGTTCCATAGTCAACAATAAAGAATGCTAGGAATTGTGGTTCTGCAATGTCCGGATGGCCCTAAGATTTCCACTGCTGCTGTAAAAAGCAGCCTCACACATGTTAAACTACTGTATTTCTCTCCACTTTTGGGCTGCCAAAATTTGTTATGTTTTCTCACTTAATTGTTACATTAGAGACAGCTCAGGCTAGGACTCTCCCTTCTCCCTCTTTCCACCTAGGAGGTAAGACAGTTCCTAAAAAGAATTACAAACTCTGTGAAGGGAGAAGCCCCATTCAGCTCCAATTTGAAACAAAAACCAAAAGCACATTTTTTCTTTGCATAATGGTCGCACACCCTTTTCTGCAAAAAAGCATAAAATGCAACCATTATATTATAAAATGTGGTATTAGTGTTTCGAGTTTGGCATTGTTTACATTTAATTGGCAGTAGCTCCCTAGGGAGACAGACGAGAGTCTTTCCCATACATATCTGGAGATGCTATGAACCAAATCTGAAATCTAAATGCAGAACTTTGCTCTGTTACAGAGCATCAGCCCTTCTCACTTCATAAAATTACAGAACCAGAAGTGGACTTCAAGCTAAGTCTAGTATGGTTTTGTTTTGGTTATTTTGAAATCTGCACGACTCTCAAGGAGTCCCAAGAGGAAAAAAAATGGCCCTGAAATATGCTGCAGTTTTACTTTCAATTTTGGCACCAAGGTAGTAAATTTTCAAATAAATTCCCTTTTCTTCCTGTTGAATTTTCAGGCTTACAACAGTCAATTCATCTCTCTTGTAATGTTTGGTTTGATGATGTCTGAAGACAGAATTTCCTTGCAAAATAGGAGACAGGAGATCATAAATGGTCTAAAGTCACTACCTGGTATGCATACATTTTACTGCCTTTCAAATTAATATGGAATGTATCAGGATATGATATGAGAGAGTTAAAATCCAAATTTGTAGGTCGTATTGAAAATTTTACATATAAACATGCCCTAAGTGTTCAACTCAGCTCATCACTGATTTAATAATCTTGAAAGGCATTATCACATGTAGGTTGTTGGCATTTTATTAATTTAATGCAGTTATTTGAAAATAAGTGGAAAATCTGAGAAGAAATATTCAAACTTGAAAAATAGAATCATGCCCTGAATGCTTATGCTTGCTATCTCACTAGTCAAACCGACAAAATTGTGCCTGGGTACATTAAACCCGGGAGTTTGCTCCTCCTGCCAACAAAATTCCAAACAATTTTGTATAGAGAATATCTGTAATATGAAATTTGTAGTTTAATTATGTTATCGGTTTTAAATAACTTTTTTATTTTGAAGTATTCATATTTTACAAGAACATACTACTCTGTAGAAATTCAGAGCCTTCAAATAAAAATAATAATCCGGGGAATGTTTTGATGACCAAACCAATTAAGCCCCAGGCCATTTCTTGTTAACATTCAAATCAACCCCTATACTGCTCTTTTTAAAAAAGCATATTATCTCGGGGAGCTTTAAAATCTGTCTGTTAATATTAAGAGCTGCAAAAAGAAATGCCTATGAATCCACTTTGAAATAACAACTAAACATTTTGGGGATGCCAGTTGCAATCGGAGTTTCTCGAGTGCTGATGTTTTACTAGTTAATAACAAAGTTGGGAATAGTTATATTGATTACTAAATAAAATCCCAAATACACTTTGTTTATTCCTTTATGAGGCCAAGCGGAAGACTATCTGTGTGTGCTATTTGGTCAGTCTTCTGCTTAGTCTCATAAAAGAATAAAGTGTATTTGGGAGCGATGGATAGGGAGCTAGAATTTGAAACTCACTTTATCAGGCAAAATTGGTGAAATCATACTGGGTTCTTTGGATGGCTTAATAAAGATATCACCAAGTGCATTTTTGTTAATAAAGATATAGTTCAAGAAAGTTCAAATGCAGTCCCAGCTACATCTGATGTATTCTTGTTTCTGAAATAGATATCTGTACTGACTAATATAATAATGAAAATAATTCCAATTTTAATATCTGGCAGAGCTGATCAAAGAAGTACTGTCCTTGGATGAAAAGATACATGATCTAGCACTTGAACTGTATAAACAGCGATCACTCTTGGTTATGGGTCGTGGCTACAATTATGCTACTTGCTTGGAAGGTGCATTGGTATGAATTTATCTTAACTTGAAAGGAAGACAGTTGTATTTTATAGTTGTTATTAAAACATATTCATTTACATTAGTTTGGGGGATGTCAAACTAATTATCTAAAATGACATGTAATACAATTTGGCTTTTTATGTTTCAAAAGAGGCTTTTACTGAAGAAAGGAATACTGGTGCATTTTTCACTTTCAGAGATGGCTGGTGGTTTCATATGCCCACCTGGTGGGGACATGAAATAGGTCCTTCTTGGTAGCTTTTCTCAGGCCATAGACCAGTGGTGCACAGCCTTGGACCCTCCAGGTGTTTGGAAGTCCAACTCCCAGAAGCCCTAGCCAGTTTGTTCAGTGGTCAGGAATATTGGGAGCGGAAGTCCAGAAGGTTGTGTGCCACTGCTCTATAGTGTTCTGGCTATAATGGTCCCCTATTCTGAGTTGTAGTTCAAAATTTAAGCAGTTATCCACAGTTCAGAAGAATTCAGTGCTAGGGATGGCTCCTTCACAGTTTATACTAAAACTGCGAACAGATGACCATTGACCATTTACATGAGAGTCATCAGCCAATACTGTTCACTTTGCAGTACAGCCAGTGATTGAATCTGCACTGCTTCCATGCATTATATCTTGTGCAAGAAACTCCAGAACATCCCAGACATGTATAGAGAAGATGCAGAAACAGTGTTTGATGGATTTGTCTCTAATGTTCCTGTTATGTATTCACACATGGGAACTGTACAAGCACTTTTGCCAGGATCCAAAGAGCTATGTAACTTATTAAAAATCACCCATTGGTCTTTGGGCACACTGGAAATAGCTTTTGGATTTCAATATATTTCTTCAAGCTAAATAAAGTTTTAGAGTAGACCCAATGAAATGGATAACACTCTTGTTAGTTGTGACACACAAGTCACATTCATTTTAGTGGGCCTACAATAGTTGTAACTAATACTTAATTTAGTCCTGTGTTACTGCACTTAAGTATTTTATGCATTTTATCTACCATTTTAACTCGGGTCTTGTTTTATTTACTTGGCAGAAAATCAAGGAAATTACCTATATGCATTCTGAAGGCATCCTGGCTGGGGAGCTGAAACATGGACCATTGGCTCTGATAGATAAACAGATGCCAGTGATCATGATTATTATGAAAGATCCCTGCTTCACAAAGTGCCAGAACGCTCTACAGCAAGTCACTGCTCGCCAGGTGAGCTGCCCAAGAACCATTTTATATACTTGAAGATAGTGTTAAGTCTACAGAATCATAATGGCGGTTTCTGCTTTGCCTCAGTCTAGAGCTATATAATCTAGAGGACTAAAAAGTTCCATCTAGGAAGTGGCACAGTTTGGAGAATAAGGAATTTGTATTCTTGCTCCTCTCCTTTATTAAACAAATAGTGCTATTGCTGACAATTTAGTCTTTCTTAATCTTGAACCCTCAGGTAATATTGAAATAAGACTCCCATTATCCTCACCTATTTCCTTGCTCTCTGGTGTGATAGGAGTTGTAGACCAACATCAAGGGATGCAGTGTTAGGAAATAGGAAATGATTGAGACTTCATTAATTTTGTTCCTTAGCATGCTACACAAATATTTAATCTTCTTCATTAAAAAATGTCTAAACAAACAGAACAAAATAATTTTGTTTTGTTGAATGGTAATCTGTTTTCAGAATCTTGATACCAGGGGCCAATGAAGTCCAGAATCCTGTTTGCAACATACAGAAGTGTCAGGGCTTTTGAAGGTTTATAGATGTGGGTATAAAAAGCTCTTGTTATCTTTACCAGACATCTGGTATTCATATATTTTCTTTCAAAGGAGGGATAGCTAATACCCCAGAGAACAGGATCAGAATTCAAAATGACCTCAACAGATTAGAGAGCTGGGCCAAGACTAACAAAATGAATTTCAACAAGGAGGAATGTACAATACTACACTTTGGCAATAAAATGGAATGCAGATATATAGAATGTGGAACACCTGCTTGAAAACAATACACGTGAAAGGGATCTTGGTGTCTTAGTAGACCTCCAGCTGAACATGTGTCAACAGTGTGATACAACAGCTTAAAAAGCCAATGTGATTTAGGCTGCATCAATAGCAATATAGTGTCAAGATCAAGTGAAGTCAAAGGCCCCTTCCACACAGCTGAATAAACTCCCACATGTTCTGCTTTGAACTGGAATATATGTCGGTGTGGATGAAGGTTACCATCCAAAAGCAGATATTGTGGGATTTTCTGCTCTGGTATTCTGGATTATGTGGTTGTGTAGAAGGGCCCATAGTTCTTGCTATATGTTGGAAAATTGCCTGAAGCAAATC
This sequence comes from Anolis sagrei, assembly GCF_037176765.1. Lineage (NCBI taxonomy): Eukaryota > Metazoa > Chordata > Lepidosauria > Squamata > Anolidae > Anolis > Anolis sagrei. The sequence continues at coordinate 87,594,878 of NC_090022.1, forward strand.
ATGTAGAAATTCTAATCAATGTCATTCAACTTCATTTTTGTACAGGGTCGCCCTGTTATCTTATGTTCCAGAGAAGATACTGAGAGCTCCAAGTTTGCTTACAAAACTATTGAGCTTCCACAGACTGTGGACTGTCTGCAAGGGGTTTTGAGTGTTATTCCTCTACAGCTGCTTTCATTCCACCTGGCTGTTCTCAGAGGATATGATGTAAGTTATTTCTATATTTAGAGACTCCAATTAAAGCACTTATACAAACACACTTGGATACTTCCCCTGGCTAGAAACAGGAATGATTGCATGGCATTTAGAGAAAGAAATAGTTTTGCCCTTTCAAATCTGATTTTATTTATCTTTAATGTGCAGCGTACACTCAGCAGAATGTCTAAACAAATGTACAGATTTCTTGTTCAAGTCACAGACTTCTTGGCATTTTGGTTGGCACATAACAGTATCATTATTCAAAATATGAACTTGTCAACTACCAACACAGGGCAATAACATGGATGGATGTGAGGAGCCATTACGGCAGGGCTTAGGGGCCTCAGGCCCTGGAGTCAACCTTGGTCCTCATAATAATAATATTGTAATAATACTTTATTTATAACCTGCCCTCTCTCCCCAAAAGGCCTTATGGACTCTTCTAACTGTCCCCTATTGGGTTCCTCAGGTAACCATATCTCCTTTCCAACAGAACAATAATAGAGATTTCTCAAATACAGGGTTTTCACATTTTTTAAAAAAAAGAAAGCTGAAATGCTTCCTCTAAATCTCAGTTATTGGCACAAAGATTTTAAATACACAACATAATATTACTTTTGGTCCCAGCTTTTTGCCTTTGACCTCACCCACCTCTGGAATGTGGCTCTTCAGAATTTATCTGAGGTTGAATTCCTATCTTTTAACTTTGTGGGGAAGGTCAGCACTATGTAATTCAACGTTCATGTGTTCTACTAATTTTCATAGTTCAGGCCCTAAGTTGACACAACATGAAATCACATTTCCTCAAGTCTTCTCTAGAGCTAAGAAATTGGCAAACAGGGAGAGAAAGACTTTTCAGTTGTGGTCTCTAGATTACAAAAAAAAAAAATTCATTGTGTGGCAGATGTATTATCTCTATCCAGTTTGAGTCTGCTTTCATAGATGTTCTGTAAACTGGCTGAAAAGAGTTGAAGGGAAATGCAGAAAAAGCCAAGCTCCTGATACATATGAGGGAGTCAAAAAAGGAAGCAACAGTCAAGGGAAAAGGGTGGTGAGGTAAAGTGACCCTAAGAGGTGGATGTCAAGTTTTGGGCACATAGCCATAAACATTCTCTGTTTTTGCTGAAATCTAGCCAGTATTACATTCTTATACTATTTGATTTAGTGATGAGCATGAATGTCTTAAATGTCCCTACAAGAGGTTGGCATACTGAAAATCTTTTTTTTTTTTTTGTTATTCCAGGTGGATTTTCCAAGAAATTTGGCCAAATCTGTGACTGTGGAATAAGTGTAGTGCCATTAAAATATGTGTTACAAAGAATCTTAAATTACTTTTCTATCACAAGATCTTTTAACAAAGTGTTTTGATGACACTGACTTTACAAAGCACACCACTACAAAGCATAATTATATTTCAGTGGGATTTTGATGATGGAAATGTGGAACCAATAGAATGGAGATACTGCTAACTGGAAAGTATTTGGAAGGGTATTTTTAATGAAAAAATCTGCTTATTGTGCCTTTACATGTTTGTTACATGCCTTGCACCTAAGTGCTCTTGCTTATAGCGTCTTTGAAATAAAAACATTGCCAAAGAATAGAAGAAAATCATTGTTTACATATGGTTAATGAATGGTATTTTCTATAACTGTGCAATATGTATGTACATAGCTTTTCCCTGTATTACTGTGAATAAATCAACACTATACATGCAGGCTGATTCTATACATGTAGATGTAGGATATACTCCCAGGTACATGTGCGTAGGACTGCTGCCTTACTTTTAAATACAAAGTATTTATATATGCACAAATGTATAGCATTTAAGTTATTTTTACTTTATCGGTTGCTTGTAGTAGTGGTAATGCTCAAGTTTTCATTCTGGGCTCATTAAAGTCCTGCTAATTATGTACTTTTATTGTTTGCTTTTTTTACTTTTAAGTGCAACTTTAAGTACAAAGTTTTTGATTATTTTCTGCCTTCCCCCCCTAGTGTTATGTACCTGAGAAAATACTCTTGCATCTTTCCACAGATCCTTCCATTCATATTGCATCTATGTACCTTTCAGTAGTTATGAACTCTTAAAGTTTCTCTTGTTTGTGGTTCTTTTTTGTCCAAATGCCATTTTACTTGAGCCAAACTCTCTTCATCTTATTGAACAGTATTATTTAATCTTGTAAGGCCTAAATACTTGTAAGGTTATAGAATATTATGTGAGCTCAGATCTGTTGGTTCTTTTTGAACAGCTCAAATGCTATGCAATTAAAGAAAATATTGATTACAGTGTGTGTTTCATGGATTCCTTCTTAGACACTGTACACATGCCAGTCCACAGCACTCCGTCTTGCTTTCTTAGTATCTCACAATAGTAGCCAGCAACCTTCCAAGTTGTTTTCTATGACCCCTGGATCATGTCTGTACACGCATCGACATTGGAATAGCCTGGTCTACGCGTTTGGATCATGTGATTTTAATGTTTTTATTAGGTGTTTTAATTCTTATATTTCACATTTTAAATGTCTTTTTTTCCTTATCTTATAGTAAATTGTCCTATTAATTTTATGATTAATTATATGGTGTTGATTTGTGATTTGGTTTATGTATGTAAGACATTGAATTTTGCCATTATTTCTGTGTAACCCGCTTTGAGTCCCCCCAGGGGTGAGAAAAGCAGTATATAAATACTGTAAATAAATAAGCAAAGGGAAAAAATCCCCCTTCTGAAACTGCTATACCTGGAACTGTGGTTTTCCCTTTTAAACAAGGTTAGCCTCCCCTGTGCCTTTTGAAAAGTCAAAGGTGTTAGAAAATTTGATGCTTAGACCAGTTTGTTTGGTGTTTATTACTTATTTATTATTTAAAACATTTATATTCCACCCTTCTAACCAGGAAGAGGACTCAGGGCGGAGCACAGCATATATACGGCAAACATTCAATGCCAGGATAAGAATTCATTATATGCATACATAAACATTAAAAACATTTGTCTAAATATTAAAATACACTGTTTAAAACTGTCTTGATCATCTGCGTCCAATCTAATTGGCCTGGTAAGGTTTCCTATTGCTGCTTTATTGCATCATCCTGAAAGCTTGGTCTCACAGCCAAGCTTGTGGGACCAAATTTGTGGGGAAAGGAGTACACAGAGGTCTTAGGCATGGAAAAGTGGGCCCTGGATCTTGCTTTAGCGGTATTCAAAATTGTAGTTTAGGATAGGGCTCTACAGAGAAGAAAAGCTTAACATTTTAAAAGTCTGAAATCACCAGTGACAGTGAAAATGCCTGAGCAGCTGGGGTTTCACCTATAAAGAGATGTTGAGGTGGTTCAACGAGTATATCTCAATATGAGTACAATTGGCCCTTTGTATTAGCTGGGGTTTGGTTCCAGGACACTCTTTGGATACTAAAATCCATGGATGCTCAAGTACCATTATAAACAATGTTATGGTAAATTAATGTCTTAAACAAAATGGCAAAATCAAGGTTTGTTTTTTGGATTTTGGGTGGGGGCGGGCAGGGATATTTACAAGCCCGTGGATGATTGAATCTATGGATAAAGAATTCAAGGAAACAGAAACAACTGTATAGCTCAATGACACTATCAATTTAGTGTGTGGTAATAATTTTTATACCCTGCCTCCATCTCCCCAAAGGGACTCAGGGCTGCTTAGACATGGGACAAAACGTCCACAGTAGGTAAAGGTTTTCCCCTGACATTAAGTCCAGTCGTGTCCGACTCTGGGGTGTGGTGCTCATCTCTATTTCTAAGCCGAAGAGCCGGCATTGTCCGTAGACACCTCCAAGGTCATGCGGCTGGCATGACTCAGTACATAAGGCAAAAACATAAAAGCAAAACAATCCATTAAAAACAAAATACAATTAAAATAAAACATACCAAAACAAAACATAATCAGATAAAACACAAATAAATGGGTATAAAAACATCAGCCTTAAAGCTCAGACAATACACAACAAAAACCAATAGCCAGAAATACTAAGGTGGTAGCTAGTTATAGAAAAGATATAAAAGGATGAAGTTGGGCAAGAAAGGAGCTTTGTGATGCCTCTGTGCTCTTGTATCCAAAGATTCTAACCTGTCTATCTTATTGAAAACTGAAGTACTAATTGCCCCAAAAGAATTGTGTACATAAACATCCTTTAAAAAAAAGGCAGCCTTTGCATCCCAAACTAAAAGAGGGCAGGCATGTATGATAGGACGGATATTCACAAATTGTGGAATATCCTTCCCTCAGAGATCCATTGGGTATCCAACATTGATACAAAGCATTCTGGCACTGAGTAAGCACATTTTTTTTATTAAACCCTTTGAAGTCAACTTGATTTTAATTCAATTTTATCATTTGCAAAGTTTCAGGTGATTCTCACTTATTTTAAATTGCCTATTCTAAAAAGTATAACCATACAATATAGTCTGTCTTAAATTGTGTTTGTCTATGCCACCTTTGGATTCTTGTGTTTAGGGTGGCATCTGCTGTGTATGATTGTATATGGATAGATAGCAAGCCACGATTGAAATATAAGTACCTATATACAGGGGCAAATTAGATATTTCTTTCCTACACTAGAATTCTGAATCTTCCTGGCAAATATCTTCATACAAATCACAGTTAATTGATAAAATTACCTGCCACAAGATGTAATTACCACTAGCTTGCATAACTTTGAAAGGGAATTACACAAATAGATATGTCTTATGCATGGCCCCAAGTAATGGTATGTTGTTTGAAACTATCAACTTCAGGGAAGCACCATTTGCTGGGAATTAATAGGAGAGAGCTATTACTTTTACTCCTTATAGAATTGTCAGTGAGCCATTAGGACACTATTGTGGCAAACAGAGATGAGTTGGCCATACAAGGCACCATGTGCCATTTCTCCAGTCCTATGCCTTCAAATCAGCATAAACCCTATAAATCTACATGCTTGCCCTTCATCATGTTCTCCCTCTATTGAGAATGGCAATTGTGAATGGCCTTCAACTATAAAATGAGCACAAAAACTGGTTGGCTCAAACCTTACCCTGAAATCTTTGACGGAACAAGAGGACAAACTTTTTACATATACAACGACCACTGCTAGAATTGTTTTTGCTAGAGAGTGGAAGCAAGGCACAGTACCACCCGTACAGGATTGGGTGGAAAAAATCAGAGAAATAAAGGACATGGACGAACTGACTTTTTTGTTGAAGAAAAATACAGGCATGATAATAAAAAGAACGAATTGGGACAATCTTCATGACTATCTGGACAATTTGCGAATATAAAAAAACAAGAGAGACAATTTTATTATCTTTAATAAAAAAAATATATTTTTGAATAACAAGAATATTTTATCCAAGAAGATGGAATGGAAGTCACTTTTTTTCTTTATTTTTATTTTTCTATTTTTTTTGTATGTGGATTTTGTAGGGTTTTATTTAGGATATCTTTTTTTACTTCTTACTTTATTGGCCTTTCCCTCTCTCTTTTTTCTTTACTTTTCTATACCTAATTGTTCTCACTCTTTCGTTGTATTCTATATAAAATTTAATAAAATTCCTTTAAAAAACACACAGTTACAATTAACACAATTAATTGAAATGAGGACAGAGTGATCAAACTGCCACTTTAAATATGTATCTCATTGCTAGGTCAAGGCAGATTTATCTCATTGTTGGGGGTGCTTTTTTCTATTTACAATCATAGTGCTTGAGTCAGCTGTTTTTCCTTGCCCATGACATACCACTTTTTGAACTACAATTTGATTTATATGCTGACACTGACCAGGATTGGGTCAAGATGGAAAAAGTGGACCAGGAGCACTCAAATTAGCCAAAACTAAGATGCATCCATTTAAACATCATGTGCTGCAGGTATACTGAAGTAGGATCCAACTCATAATAAACATCTATTAATTGGTGCCTCACTGGCTTTGGAAAGTCCTTTTGGTTTGTACATATGAGTACAGACAGAAAGAAGAAAACATGTTCCTCTCAGTTTTTCCCTTCAAGTATTTTGATAACTAATATTGATTATGTTTTCCTTCCTGCCCTTCCACACAACCATATAACTTAGAATATCAAGGCAAAATAACCCACAACATCTGCTTTGAATTGAGTTATCTAAGTCCACACTGCCAAATATTTAAAGATTGAACTGCAAAGACTCTGGCACAAGCCAGTCAAGGTGGTCCCAGTGATGATCGACACACTGGGTGCAGTGCCTAAAGACCTTGGCCTGCACTTAAACACAATTGGCGCTGACAAAATTACCATCGGCCAGCTGCAGAGGGCCACCCTATTGGGATCTGCACAGATTATTTGCTGATACATCACACAGTCCTAGACACTTGGGAAGTGTCCGACGTGTGATCCAATTCAACAGCCAGCAGAGTGATCTTCTCTGCTGTGAACTCATCTTGTGTTTCTAATAATAATAATAATAATAATAATTGGGAAGCGTTCGACTTGTGATTTTGTGATATGAAGTCCAGCATATAGCTCTCATTTGCTGTGACATACTGTGTTTTTGTCTGTATAATAATAATAATAATAATAATAATAACAATAATAATAGTCCTAGACGCTTGAGAAGTGTTCAACTTGTGATTTTGTCATACGAAATCCAGCATATAGATCTCGTTTGCTGTGACATACTGTGCTTTTGTGTCAATAATAATAATAATAATAGGACTCCGGACTCGACAGTGAGGGAGAGTGTCAAATTCAAAGGCAGATGACATGAGCTCAAAAGCTTCCCTCGTCCCCTCCCTGCTTCCTTCCCCTCCCTCGGTGACACAGGAAGGCGCGCAGAGCGCCTCCCGCCATATATAGTGGCCTTTAAGCCCCGCCTCCGAGGGCTGGTTGGTTGAGCCTGGGAGGTCCTCAGCGCGGATTGGGCGCGCGGGTGTCCGTCAGCAGATCGGGGCCTGGTGCGGCCTGTGAGAGACTGAGGGAGGCCATTGCAGCTGGAGAGTCTGGGGAGCCTCTGGAGGGAACGAGCGCCGCCGCCGCCGCCGAGTGCGCCTCCCAGAGCGGGTGTCGCGGAGGTGAGGCAGGCCGAAGGAGGCGCCGCCGACGGTGCGGCCGAGGAGCGAGCGGGATTTCTGCGGGGAGGAGGGGAGGGGGGCCGAGCCACCTTGAGGGGGGCGGCGGCGGCGGCTACGACCATCCGCCTCGGCCTGCGCCCCCGCCTAGAGCCATTCCTGGCCTGGGACTCGCCCGACGAGGCCTCGGAGATCGGGGCGACCTTTACCCCCCCCCCGCGCCTTGCCCATTCCCCTCTCGGGGGCCGCACTCCCCTCCGCCTCGCCTGCTCTTTGGCCAGGAGAAGAGGCTTGGGATGCGGCTTGGCCCCGGAGAGGGTTTTTGGCCCTTGTTCGTGAAGGGCCAGGCCTCCTCCTTGGGCCAGCAGCCTCTCCCGAGCCACCCCCCCCCTTCCCCCGCCACTTGCACCCATCGTTTTCACGGGCTAGGCATATGGCGCTTTCTGGAGGTGAGCATCTTGCAATCATCAGTGCAGGGAACTGTCTCTGCTGGCCATAGTGGGCATCCAGATGTTGAATTGCGAATCTCAGCATTGGCTTACGGTTGTGGACCCTTGTTTTAAGGTTTGGAGGATGCGATGGGCAAGGTCTCCTTTTTTGGCGAGGAGAAAGACTTTCAGGAAAGCCATTTCCCCTCCTGGTCCACTCACACATCCTCTTCATCATCCCTGCTTGAGGTGAACATCATGCATTAATCAGTGAATCCAGCTGTCTCTTCTGGCAATAGCAATGGTTCTCAACCTGCGGGACCCCAGATGTTTTGGCCTTCGGCTCCCGGAAATCCAAACAGCTGGTAAGCTGGTTGGGATTTCTAGGAATTGTAGGCCAAACCATCTGTGGACCCACAGGTTGAGAACCACTGGGAAATAGGGTCTTGTGGGCCTCCAGGTGTTGAAGCACAAATCTAGGCGTGATGCTAGCTGAGGCCCTACAACATCTGGAAGGTACTATGATTCCCACCCTAGTCTATGACATGGGGTAGTTAAGGAGATGGGAATTAGTAGCACAATTCTGCACCTGTTCATTTGAAAGTAGGGTTTCAAATGAATTTACTAATGAGGTTTACTTTTAAGGGTCAATTGCACAAGTTCCATTTTGTGTAACTACAAAATGCCATCTCAAACCAGCCACAATATATTGCACTATTTTTATTGGAGATGTTGGTGTTGGAGGCAGTTCTAGACTCTTCGTGGATGGCACTTATTTTATTCCAGTGTTTATAGCCTGGCCACGCTGCCATCAATTTACCTCCACGGTTAGAGGATTGCAGTCTGAATTGATGTTTTTATATGTCCATTGTTTTATTGTATTGTATTTTACGTTGTGTTTACTTTTATGTTTGTTTGTGCCATCTGTAAGCTGCCCCAAGTCCCTTTGGGGAGATAGTGGTGGGATATAAGAATAAAATAGTTATCATCATCATTATTACTTTGCTTTGCATGTAGGTGTCTGTTTGTTTCTTCTTTTAAAAAGTTATGTATGTGAGATTGTTAAGTCTGGGTTGTGTTATATCCTGCTGTCCTCAAATTCATATACTGCCTTTTAAGATTGGTTGTTGGACTGATTTGTTTCTACTGATTGGTTAGGGCAGTTAGTTTCTTTACTAGCAAAAGATTGTTCTCTTCCTATAGTATGTCTCAGTCATGATGTTTATTTTATTTTCTTCAATTTTATTACTGTTTATCGATTACTTTCCTTATATGAAAAATACATTAATAACTTTCTTGAACATATGTTCACTATTGGGAGAAATCACTAATTCCTAAGACAGCGGGAAAGTGATTTTGGGAGATTTGACTTGTCAGATTACTATATAAGTTGACTGTGCAATCAGTAAATGTAGGGTTTACAACAGATGTTGCAATCATGGAGACTCAAATCCAAATCCAATATGTTTTCTGTTGGATAAATCTACAGAAAACCAAAACTAGCTGACATTTTGGAGCTGCACCTCTATAACAAATTGTGTTGTTATCTATTCCCATGCAACTCTGTTGTACACAAATACACTCAGTGAGATTTACTTTCACATGTGTTTCTCATGAAGGCGACAATGACCTAGCATAGTTAATAAGCTATATGCTATGGTTTGAGCGCACATGTTTACCAGTACATGCAATGTCATAGTATCAGTAACTTCTAATTTATATACTTTATAGGGAATGATCATGTAATTTCTGCTCTTGCAGTTTAGTAGACATGGAAGCGTACTTCTTGTTTTAGGGAGTATTACTTAATTTTAGTGCAGATGCATATTTTACATTTCAATGAATAAATAATATATGTTAGCTAATCTTGTGATTTTTTTTATTTGAAGATTTTCTTACATATATATATCATAGAACATGACCAAGCATTATACAATCTTCAGTTTTCACAACAGTGACATAAGATGCCATTTGGTGCATTTGCAGTGGCACTTTACTGCTGGTTCATACCTGGATGTGCTCCAATCAATGTATGATTCACTTTTGACCAGCTGTATTTTAGTATTCAATCACTACTGGAAGATTCTGTGGTGGTTCATTCCTGTTTCCCTTGGGTGCTTGAGAGAAATAATACAGTTCAGGAATAGTATGTAACTGCCATGTATTCTGGACAAAACTTGTGTACGCATACCTCCAGTCTTCTTTTATGTAATGGTGTATGGTAGAATTGCTGTTTTCTTCTTAGCTTCAGTAAAACCCAGAGGAAAAACAGTACCCTGTTCTTCATCTATACAAATAATATCAAAGTAACCTACTGTAGCTACCCAAAAGATGATTTAAAAAACCGAGTTTACTTATACAGGCCATCCTCAAGTTATAAACATCCAATGTACAAACAACTCATAGTTACGACCGGGCCTCCCCCCTCCCCCCCGCCATGAAATCTTAGCGCTGAGCCAAAGTGTGCCTGTATCTTTCCACCCCTTTCCTTTTTCTTTCTATCGGTATCTCTCCAACCCCACTTCTTATGAATCTCTCCAAACTCCCTTTCTTCCTATCTTCCTATCTCAAAAACCCCTTTCCATGTTTTTCCTTTCAATCTTTCCAAACCCCTTTTCCTCTTTCTTCCTCTTGATCTCTCCCCTTTCCTTTTTTCCCTGTCTCCAAACCCCTTTCCCTCTTTCTTTCTATTGATCTCTCCAAACCCCTTTTCCTTCTTCTTCCTATTGATCTCTCCACTCTCTTTTCTTTTTCTTCCTATCGGTATCTCCTTCATCCTCCCTGTAATTCTCTACCTCTCCTCTTCTCCCCATCATGTCTGACACCATTTTTAATTGCCCTGGCTCAATGCTATGCATTGTTGGGATTTGTAGTTTGGTGAGGCAGCAGTATTCTTTGGCAGAGAAGGCAAAAGATCTTGTAAAACTATAGCTCCCAGGATCCCATAGCAATGAACCAGTGTAGTTAAAGTGGTGTCAAACTTCATTCATTTCATAGCATAAGCACACCACAAGGAAGCTGGGTCAGGATAAACACGAAATGGAAGGGTTATCTATTTTGATGGTTTTTTTCCTTTCCATTGGTTGGAATCTTTGGTGTTTTAAAAAAGATAATCTACTCACACAGGAACTATAATGTGCACCTTTTTTGGCCAAATTACAAAGAGTGCACTTTTTGCTGGACCTGTTCCGACTTACGAACAAATTCAACTTTAGAACGAACCTACAGAACCTATCTTGTTTCTAACTTGGGAACTGCCTATACATGGGTCAGCATATTAACTGTGGCATTTCTCCTTGTGGTGGTTTTTTGGCCCTTTCCTGTCATGGCAGAGTAGTTGCTCCTTGGTTATTTCAAGAACTTAAGATGAAATTGAGAAGAGGTAGGATGGGAAGCTTTTCTTCCTGGTCCAGGTGAATGAATATTTAGGCAAGAAGTGCCCTTCTCAATAATTTGATGAAGAAAGCCAGAAGAAAAAACAGACCAAAGAAGGAGCAAGGTGCTGTGCAAGGCAGTGGCTGGTGGTCCACAAGCAAGCCGTGAGAATGCACAGTTTAGTTATTATTTATTTATGATATTTCTATTCCGCCTTTCTCAAGCCCGATGGCGATTCCGGTGCTCAGCATTGCCGAGTGTTGCTAAGGAATGGATTTGGACCTGGCACGTGCACCTATACACAAGTAGGGGAACTATGACCGTTTCTGATAAAGAAAGCAATATAGGGTTTGGGGAGACAAACCTAGACCTGTCCTCCTTCCTGCCAAGCTACAATCAAGCAGGCTCATGGGAGGCAGAAGTTTGACCACAGCTCATTCAGAAGGACAGGAGTAGCAGGCAGTGCCTTAGCCTTTCAGCTAAGGGAGCAGACTGGGTGGGGACTTCTTTCAATGGAGTAAGCTCAGAGAGTCTGAGAGTTTAGTTTATGCTGGGAGCAGCTGAAGGAAGCAACATCTCCCTCAACTGTTGTTGGTGGCTCTTTTGGGGCTATTGCATATTGTAGGAGAAAACTCTTTTCTGGTGTGGTGGGAAAGCAACAAAGAACTGCCAGTGTAATAATTTCCTCCCTGCCCCTAGGCCTTGCAAAAGACTGCTGGAAAGAGTAAAGTACCGTTGGTACTTCTTTTAGAGTGGTAAAGTGATGAAAGGCCTTTTTGAATGTCTGGGCAAGAAAACGGCAACAGCCAGAGGCAGCTAGCTCCCTGGGATGGTGATGGCCCTTTTGCCTCTCCATGGGATGTATCAGAGGAGCTTTGTTTTGTTTCCCAAATTTTACTTTCGACTTATCCACAGGTCATGTCAGCTTTTATCATTTTGACACCCCCCTCTCCCCAAACTTGCCCATGGGTCAACCTACTACATACAGAATACGCTGTATTTTATTACTGAAATGTAAAGAGTTAACTACTGTTGAGTAGTGATTTCTGTATATGTTCATTATTCCCATGATGACATTTGAAAGCCTAAAGATCAATGGCTCAAATTATATATTGTACCCTATCTCTTTGTTCAGAGATCCAGTTCTTTCTTTATTTCAATCTGTTTTTGGAATAGCTGTCTGTGGATATTTATTATTATTATTATTATTATTATTATTATTATTATTACTACTACTACTACTACTACTACTATTTTATATTATTATTTAAACCCCACTTTTTTCTCTCCACAAAGGAGACTCAAAGCAACTTATATTAAAAGCATTTCAATGCAATTTAAAATCTACAAATGTACAAACATTAACACAGAATTAGAGTTAGCAGTTGACTATGATATAGTTGGAAATGTAGTCAGGCCCAGTTTATCTAAAGAGAAAATGTAGGAGGTTAAAAGTAGACAATATTATTTTACAATCATTGATATAATTTTGGAGAATTTTGGAAAAAATGGTTCTGTAATTTTCCAGTAGAAATTGGCTATACATGGTCATTATTCACTGGCATGCACTTAATAACTGAGCAAGGAAAAATCTTTTCTCTGATTGCCAGTGTAATTGTGTATTCTTAAGTGTTCAGAAATACGTGTGTGTTAAAGCAATGATACTCAAAGTCTGTCAGTCAGAGAGCTCTTGGCTACTAGTCCATGGCAGAGTTCTAGGAAAGGAAAAAATAATGGAAGCCAATGGGTGCAAATATAATGCTGCCGCCTGGGACATTGGCAAAAAAGTTTCTAGTCTTCCAGGTTATATTGCCTGAGAAGCAGTGTTTAGGTACCGAACAAGTGAATATGAAAGGGTGTTCTTTAATAAATCACTGATAGTCTATCCAAATTTTATTGAGATAAGTAATCCTGAACCTGTATTAGATTAAGCATTGATCATTCATGTTGTGACGATGAGAAGATAGGATAATAGTGTAGACAACCCATGCAGTGTGAAGGCCACATAATGCTTTATCTGTTTTCACTCAGCTCCAAAGTTTAAAATGATGTGTTGTTTTGGTTCTAATTAGATGGTGTCTAATGGCTAGGTATTTCAGGTTATCTGTATGAGACATGATTCTTTTAGAGTCTGTTACATTTCGTTAATACTAATCTTGGTCTAGTGACAGCTTGAATTACCTTTGTAAGAGTTTCATGAAATAAGGAACCAATATTTCATATATTAAGTTTAGACTGGGGTCACACAATAATATTTCTGCTTTGTTGTATTCCGTTGTTTTTCATTGTCAGGTCAATAGTGTTTAGTGACCAGTTGTACATGTTTTGAAATACTGTATTTCATGGCATAATAATCACCACTGCATAATAGTCGCACCTTGCTTTTGGGAAAGGCATATGAGACTTTTGCCTTTCCCAACATAATTGTTCCACCTTTAGTTCACTGGCCTAACCCTGTGAACTAGGAGTGAGACTGCCCTTTTGACACTGTGGAGCTTGACTCAAGCCCCACAATGCCTCCCCTCCACCTGTCTTCTTTCTTTTTTTGTGTGTGAGCCAGTGATTACTGATTATTACACAATGAAAGAAGCCCCTAAAACTGCGTAATAGTCACCATCGCATAATCGCCCATGGGGGTGGGGGTGGGGGGTGGAGCCTGACTATTATGAGATGAAATACTGTATTTCAGTATCAATACATATTGGAAGGAGCCAGTGTGGTGTAATGGTTTGAATGCTGAACTGCAAAATCCCTGTTCAGCCATTGAAATCCACTTTGTGACCTCTGATAAATCATACTCACCTGCTAAGAAAGTAGAGGCACACTCCCTTGTTACACATACCAAGAAAACCCTGTAATAAGTTTACTTTATGGTCACCATAAGCTAATTGAATGCACACAACAAAACCAAAAAAGCTGTTGGAAACTTTAGGTCCAGTTTGTGATTCTGAATTTTTAATGTGATACGGTACTTGATGTGTACATGATTTGATAGTTGTATGTGTTACTCAACTAATGCTATTAGGTGACAAAGAATCTTGCAATATGTACAAAAAGAATAGGATGGACAAAAGAAGGCACACAAGGAAGCAAATATGAGTCTTGGGTCTTTTAAAATATTCTTGTGGTATACACTTTTCTAAACTAAAGTATATTTCATCACATAGGAAATATGTTAAGCAAAGATTATTACTTCATTCAACAGATGGCATATATTGGGGGAGGGGGTAATCATGGTGAAAAATAAAAGCAGCTTGTTATTTATACCCATACTGCTGACTTCCCTTTCAGATTTTAAAAAGAATTTCTTGATTCTGTAACAGATACTTGGTAATTGTTAATCTAAGGTAGGCCTTCATAACCTGTGGCCTTCCAGGTGTTTTGGACTTCAGCTCCCAGTATTCCTGACCATTGGACAAGCTGGCTAGGGTTTCTGGAAGTTGGAGTCCCAAACACCTGGAGAGCCAGAGGCTGTGCAGACCTGGTCTAAGGTGTTGTGGTCATAACCATTATAAATGTAAGCCTGATTGTCAAAAACAGGAGGTGCAAGCACAATGCTAAGTAGTATCTTTGAACATTGGATGTGATTGGATGCTCAACTTAGAATATAGGCCATCAAGAGAAGCATTCTACTTTAGCCTTCCATTTGCTATGTACTGGAAGAAGAGCATTCAGTAATTTAAATTTATTCCTGTTCTGAATGAATGCACGTCCCAATTCTCCAATGTGGCAAGCCCCAGCCCTCCTCTTAAACTGTGGGATAGATTGTCCCCACAATTCAATATTCTTTTGAAGTTCAGATTATGTAGATCATTCCTCATGTAGATTATTCCTCATGAGACAAGAACTGTTCCTCATCTGCATTGTGCTTGCTTTGGGAGCTGCCAAAGCACTCAGAACCAGATCATGACACAACTCAGTTTAGAGCTGGAAATGGGCTAGGACAGGCATGGGCAAATTTTTTAGCAGCCAATAAACTAGTTGGGATTTCTGGGAGTTGAAGTCCAAAAGACTTGGAGAGTCTAAGTTTGTCCATGCCTAGGCTAGGCAATTCTGCCTAAACCTATGATATATTTCCAAGCAGGCCATCAGGGTAAGACCAGCAAACTCTGAAATAGTAGAACTTGGAGGGGTGGGGGGAGGAAACAGGGGACACCTGCGGTAACCTAGTAATTTGGGAGAATTGTGAAGTGATAGTAAGCAAGTTCAGAAACCATATAGTCCATGGACCACTGGTTGGGAACCACTGATATAGAAGTATCTTCCTTTCTTCCTTTGGTTGTCAAATGTTAGATCCACCCCAGTATATTGTAAATTATGATTGCATACAATAGCCTCGAGGTCAAATCTTAGTAAGAGAAGGGTTGAAGAACATTTATATTTGAAGAATCAAGTGACAATAGCAGCACTGTACAATTTTTTTTTTGTCAGCTTGCTTGCACTTACAGTCTTATACAGTGGAATGCATACAGACAGCTACAGCTCTCATTCTCTTTCACTACTATAGTGTATATTGGCTGGGGCTAATGAACTGTAATCCAACATTTACAGGACTGAGTTGCCTGCCCTGTAATAACATTAAACCAGAGTATCTGAATGCATCTTTAAATTATATTAGAAATTCAGGCATACTTTTGTGGTGTCAAAGAAGTGGACATGTTTTAGATAATTGTTGTTGTTCATTCGTTCAGTCATCTCCGACTCTTCGTGACCTCATGGACCAGCCCACGCCAGAGCTCCCTGTCGGCCGTCACCACCCCCAGCTCCTTCAAGGTCAGTCCAGTCACTTCAGACATATCTCTGGTTGTACTGGTCCATTTCGTTTTCTTGGCAAGGATACTGGGGTGGTTTGCCATTGCCTTCCCCAGGGATCACGCTTCGTCTGACCTCTCTGCCACGACCGTCCTGTCTTGGGTGGCCCTTCACGGTTTCGCTCATGACATCATTGAGGTGCTCAAGCTCCAGCGCCACAGCAAGGCGGTGATCATTTGCTGGAGATAATTACATAATTACAACAGCCAAATTAGTACTTGGATAGGAAACCACCAACCAATATAAAGTGCTGTAGGCTATATTTTAGAAGTAGGAACTTGCCTTAGATAACCCTATGAAAGTTATCTGATCTGTACTCAGAGAAGGAGATGGTTTCTTTTTTTTAATAAGGCACAATATTTACATTGTCCTGTGGATGAAGTACCATCTCTTTTTCTGAGGATGCATCTACACTGTAGAATTAATGCCGTTTGACACCACTTTAACTACCATGCCTCTATTATGGAATCCTGGAAGTTGTAGTTCGGTGAGGTATCAGCACTCTTTGACAGAAATTTAATGCCTTGTAAAACTACAACCGCCGTGATTCCATAGCATTGAGACATGGCAATTAATGTTGTATCCAAATGTTTTATTCTACAGTACAGATGGATCCTCGGTAAAATGGCGAACTGCCTTTTAGGAGCCTGCAAAAAATTGCAGTAGTGGTGGCCATTGCAGCTTGACTCCTCAGGTTGTGATGGCGGGTTATCCTCTCTGTGGAATGAGTTACCCATGGGCCATATACATCAGTATATATGATAATATAAATGGAGTATAGTATCTTTTACATGTAACGTGCCTTTTACTCCGAAGCTTTGGACTCTAAACGGTTTTATGGTCAAATTATATACCTAGCCTTGTTCCACAGTCATTCTGATTATGTAAATGCTTGCCTATTAAGATATAGATCTAGTTGTGAAATAGTGTGCCTATGATAAGGCCTGTCTGAGGATGTGGAAATAGCTGCTACTCTGAAAAACTGGAGATTAATGATAGTCTTTAACTTAGTACTAATTTCTAGGTTTTTATAATATTTGGAACTTTTGTGTTCCAAAGATAATATAGGTAAATCATTTTGTATGATTGATCCCATCCTAGACTTAAGAACATGTTCTATATTTCTGGGGTGAGATAGGACATAACCACCTCCCCTAATTCCTAGAGTAGGAATAGCCAGAAGGCAGTTGCTATCACTCTTAAGAGTTCAGCTCTGTGTACAGAATTCTCATTAGTTGTTAATATACTAATTTATCACTTAAGACCTTTCTTCAGATTACCTTATCAAATAACTGTGATTGTAACAGTGCTACTATAGCATTTCATATGATAATAGCTGATCTGAATAATTATGTTGAGAGACATGTTATATACTGTACAATTGGCAATTTATGATATTTTGGAAAACTGGTGAAACTTTGAATTGAGTCCGGTAGCAAACAGGCAGCCAGTTGTGTGCTCCCTGTATGCCGCCCCAATTATTAACCTGGCTTCCTCTTGTTGTACTAGTTGAAGCTTCCGAACAGTCTTCAAAGGCAACCCCACGTAGAGCATGTTGCAGTAGTCTATCCTGGATGTAACAAGAGCGTGACGCTCAATAACAAGGCATTATGCTAAAATGTATTGAAAATATTCTTCTGAAACTTATCTGATTGTAATTGGGTTTTGTTCCTTCTCTTTTTATCTAATAAGTGTAAGGTCATAGGCCAATTCTGTAAGCTGCAAAAGAAACAGGATGATATAATAACAAGTTTGCTAAAACATGTTTATTTGGTTCTTTTTATACAGATCTTGGAAACTGTGTTAGATCCTGGGAAATAAACCACATGACACTACATCATGAGTGAGAGTAAATGTGATAGTCAGTTTTACAGTGTACAAGTTGCAGATTCAACGTTCACTGTACTAAAACGATACCAGCAATTGAAACCTATTGGGTCTGGGGCGCAAGGCATTGTTTGGTAAGTGGCAGTAGGTATCAAAATATGAAATGTGTTGTGAAAAAAATAAAAAGTAAATGGAGTGTTTTCCAAATATAAAATATTCACTGGAATTATTAGTTTCGTTTTTATCAAAGAATATAATTTTTTCTTAATGTCGTATTTCTTCACTTCTAAGAAGCCATCAAATATAAAATGCTCAGTCCACGCTAATTTCAGTATCACCAACAGAAAAGAGTTATACACACACACAAGCACAAGCACTTGCCTTTCTAAGATACATTCTGTTTTTGGAGATGTTTATATGGAGGGAAAGTGTGTCTTAGAATCAAAGAAATAGACGGTTAAATGGACGAACCCAGAGGGTGCTCACCAATGCTTCCTCTTCATCTTGGAAAGAAGTGCCGAGTGGAGTGCCGCAGGGTTCCATCCTGGGCCCAGTCCTGTTCAACATCTTTATTCATGACTTAGATGAAGGGCTAGAAGGCATGATCATCAAGTTTGCAGATGACACCAAATTGGGAGGGATAGCCAATACTCCAGAGGACAGGAGCAGGATTCAAAACGATCTTGACAGATTAGAGAGATGGGTCAAAACTAACAAAATGAAGTTCAACAGTGACAAATGCAAGATACTCCACTTAGGCAGAAAAAATGAAATGCAAAGATACAGAATGGGGGGGACGCCTGGCTCGAGAGCAGTACGTGTGAAAAAGATCTTGGAGTCCTTGTGGACAGCAAGTTAAACATGAGCCAACAATGTGATGTGGTGGCAAAAAAAGCCAATGGGACACTATTAATATGATAATAGTGTCTAGAGCATAGTGTCTAGATCTAGGGAAGTCATGCTACCCCCTATTCCGCTTTGGTTAGACCACACCTGGAATATTGTGTCCAATTCTGGGCACCACAATTCAAGAGGGATATTGACAAGCTGGAACGTGTCCAGAGGAGAACAAGCCATATGAGGAGCAGCTTAAGGAGCTGGGCATGTTTAGCCTGAAGAAGAGAAGGCTGAGAGGAGATATGATAGCCATGTATAAATATGTGAGAGGAAGCCACAGGGAGGAGGAAGCAAGCTTGTTTTCTGCTTCCTTGGAGACTAGGACCCGGAAGAATGGCTTCAAACTACAAGAAAGGAGATTCCATCTGAACTTGAGGAAGAACTTCCCGACTGTGAGAGCCATTCAGCAATGGAACTCTCTGCCTTGGAGTGTGGTGGAGGCTCCTTTTTTGGAAGCTTTTAAACAGAGGCTGGATGGCCATCTGTCAGGGGTGATTTGGATGCAATATTCCTGCTTCTTGGCAGGGGGTTGGACTGGATGGCCCACGAGGTCTCTTCCAACTCTTTGATTCTATGATTCTATGAAATACAGTAGTTGCTTTTTATAGTTCTGACAATGCCTTAAAATATACTGTCTATGCTAACAATTTAACCTGTATACAAAAGTGTTCATAATAAGATATGATTTTTTTGTCACCTAAATAGAATAGTTGACATAATTTTAGGCTTCTCTGAGAAACCTTTTCTAATCATACATATGTTGATTAATTTGGTAGTATAATTTGCCATTTACTTTGAGGAAGAAGCAATTGTTTCTGCCTGCCTTCCATCTCACATGAGTTCACTACAACTCATAGCATTGTTATCACAGGATCTTTTTCTGCATCCCAAATATATGTGCTCTCTTTTAAAGTCAGAAGAATACACTGACGTTTGCAGGCTCACCATGATCCTGCACTGCATTTCCTCAGTTCATGGTGGCAAGGCTCTTTGCTATTAGTACTTGTTTGTGTTAGAGAGCTGGTAGAAAGCAGCACAGGAGAGATCTACATAAACAAACTGTGAGCAGGGAGGAGTGGAGTTCACCCTAAAAAAACAATTAATTGAGGTATTTTATAGCCTTCTGTTTAAACTGGAAAAGACAGAGCCAGCTTGATGTGAGCATGTAGCTTTTTCAGTGTGTGCTCCTGATCCCAAAGAACTTCTGTTAGGATGTTTCTATTTTAACCTTTCAGTGCTGCATTTGATACAGTCCTTGGACTAAATGTTGCTGTAAAGAAACTGAGTCGCCCTTTTCAAAACCAAACACATGCAAAACGAGCCTACAGGGAACTTGTACTCTTAAAGTGTGTCAATCATAAAAATGTGAGTAATTTATGAGTATTTTTCATGTTTCATTGGTAGCATATCAACTGAGTAATTGTAAAAGTAAGTAATAGTGTATGTACAATCGTGTGTGTGTGCCTGTCAACAGTAACCAAAACATAGTGGTTTCTTCTGAATTGTTTCCTCAGTTTAATCTAAGTAAAAAACAAACAAACCTATGTGTAGTTCTTTTATTAAAAGTGTTATCCTCAGACAGATAATGATATTCCACTTAAATTTTCTCTCGATTTGGTATGTCCTTTTTTTTTAACCATACCAATTCCACACTTACCTTCCGCTTGTGCCCATCAGTTTTTCTCCTCCCATTTTACTTAATACTAGCTGTTCCCTTCCAAGCGTTGCTGTGGCCCACTCTGGTGGTCATGGGGGTTCTGTGTAGGAGGTTTGGCTCAATTCTATCGTTGGTGGGGTTCAGAATGCTCTGTGATTGTAGGTGAACTACAAATCTCAGCAACTACAACTCCCAAATGTCAAGATTCTATTTTCCCCAAACTCCACCAGTGTTCACATTTGGGCATATTGAGTATTCGTGTAGAGTTTGGTCCAGATCCATCATTGTTTGAGTCCACAGTGCTCTCTGGATGTAGGTGAACTCCAACTCCAAAACCAAAAGACACTGCCCAACAAACCCTTCCACTATTTTCTGTTGGTCATGGGAGAACTGTGTGCCAAGTTTGGTTCAATTCCATCATTGGTGGGGTTCAGAATGCTCTTTGATTGCAGGTGAACTATAAATCCCAGAAACTACAACTCCCAAATGACAAAATCAAAAATTTTTGAGTGAAGGACATACATTGGGTTGTTAGGTGTATCGTGTCCAAATTTGGTGCCAATTCACCCAGGGGTTTTTGAGTTCTGTGAATACCACAAACGAACATTACATTTTATTTATATAGATAGGGAAGTTTCCTATAGTCCTGTTAGATGAAACCATGCTACTAACATAACGTAAGCATTATATATAATAACTGTTTCATTCTCTTTTTAATATATCTCAAATGTTATAGTCCATCAATAAACTGACGTGCTTAGTGCACTGCATTTATAAGGAAATTGAGATTCTTCTTTAGACGTATGTGACAAACCACTGCAAACTCTACAAAATAATGATACTTTTATTAGACCAATTAAAATACACTAAATACATTGTTCATTCATTACACACACATGCTAGATATCATGCAAAAGAATAAATGTCATAAATCCTACAGTTTGTCTCAGATGATACTTCTGTTGTCCATTAAGATGGTCTAGAGCAGGGGTTATCAGCTTTGCTCTGTGGAGCCCTTGGGGTTCTATGAGTGATAGTGATGGGCTCTGTAGCACCATGCTGCTTCCTGCCTCTTTCTCTCCCCCTCCCCCTCCTCCTCCTATGTTGTATTGTTTATTCTTTATTTGCACTACAAATGAGATAGATACAGTGTGCATAGGAATTTGTTCATGTTTCCCCCCCAATTCATTCACACAAACTCTCCATCTATCTGCCACTGGCCCAGCCTGTCTGTCAAATTTTAAAACACAATGCGGGCTCTGTGTCCAAAGGTTTGCCCATGTCTGATTTATATATACACACACATATACACACACACCACGTCTTGAGGCTTTATGAGAAACGTTTGCTTAAAAATAGGCTCTGTGGCTGAAAAAGTTTGAGAATCCCTGGTCTAGAGCAATATCGGTGCAAGCAAAGGCTAGTCTCCTTCTTGGCCATGTGGGGAGCAGGGGCAAAGGGGTGGTATAACACAGGCAATAACATGGCTTTTTTAACTATGTTCTTGGATTGCATGATTTTAATAATGTCTTTTAATCTTTATATGGCTTTTATATTTATGTTTAATGTATATGTTTGTTTTATATTTGTTGTTGACATGGCATTGAATTGTTGCTTTTTGTAAGGCTGCTCTAGTCTCCTTCGGGGTGAGAAGGGTGAGGTATAAATACTGTAAATAAACAAACAAACAAAGAAATAAATTTCATATCAATTAACAGCAGCAGAGTAACTTCTGTGTATCACTGTTTTGTGGGTTTTGGGTTTTGCTGATGGCAATACAGCTATGCCTTAATAAGTTGGGGATAGTATACTTTTACACATTCTAGAACTACTGCATTAACCTTCTATTTGCTGTTGGCCTTTAAATGGGCTTTTGTCCTTTAAGCAGGCAAGAGATCTGCAACAAAGATCCGCCTAGTCAAAGCCATGGTATTCCCTGTAGTCACCTACGGATGTGAGAGCTGGACCTTAGGGAAGGCTGAGCGAAGGAAGATCGATGCTTTTGAGCTGTGGTGTTGGAGGAAAGTTCTGAGAGTGCCTTGGACTGCGAGAAGATCCAACCAGTCCATCCTCCAGGAAATAAAGCCCGACTGCTCACTGGAGGGAAATATACTAGAGACAAAGCTGAAGTACTTTGGCCACATCATGAGGAGACAGGAAAGCCTAGAGAAGACAATTATGCTGGGGAAAGTGGAAGGCAAAAGGAAGAGGGGCCGACCAAGGGCAAGATGGATGGATGGCATCCTTGAAGTGACTGGACTGACCTTGAGGGAGCTGGGGGTGGTAACGGCCGACAGGGAGCTCTGGCGTAGGCTGGTCCATGAGGTCACGAAGAGTCGGAGACGACTGAACGAATGAACAACAACAACAAAATTACACTAGTGATCATTATTTACCCTTTACTTCTTCTTTTACAGATTATTAGTCTATTAAATGTATTCACACCACAGAAGTCACTAGAAGAATTTCAAGATGTGTAAGTTTCCCATTTTTGATGAATATATGTTATTAGAAAAAAATACCAATTTCTCCATGTGCTCTATGTAGCAGAATTTTATTCACAGTTAATTTTATATGTAAAGGCCTAAATCCAATTGTTAGTCACTACTAAAGTAGACTCATTGCATCAGTGGAACTTAAAATAATGTTTCAATATAGGTTCCCATTGATTCAGTGCGTTTCTCATTGATTCATGT
Organism: Anolis sagrei; assembly: GCF_037176765.1. Lineage (NCBI taxonomy): Eukaryota > Metazoa > Chordata > Lepidosauria > Squamata > Anolidae > Anolis > Anolis sagrei. The sequence goes on from NC_090022.1 coordinate 87,617,811, forward strand.
GTGTACTAGTTGGATGTAGGCTGTGATGCTTTATTGTTCGGGGAATTATCGAGATTATACAAGGAGAAAAACAAAAAACATTGTTTTGTTTTTTTGTCCCCCCCTCCCCCCCAGCCTCTGTTTTCATTGACTATATGTCTTCAATTATTTGTTGCTTGCCCTCTTTGTCAAAAAAGCATTCCAACCAGAAACTAAACATAGAATATCTTGCAACCTTTTAGAGTTTGGATGCAGATTTTGACATGTCATTCTTAACAAGCTGATTTGAAGACTACTCTTAACTGATCAAAATTCCTGTATAATCTCACACAGCTCTTGGAAGAGTATGGCCAAGGTCACAATATACATCATCATCCTATCTCCTATTATTTTCAATCTCACTTGCACAACTGTGTAGCAGTGCTTAAAAAATTGTGACCTTGATATCTATTGAGGCATTTGATATCCATGAAAATGTATGCTACAATGCATTGGTTAGTCTTAAAGATGGTGCTTTATTACCCGTTTCTCATTTTTATCTGTTAAAACAGCATAATTCACATAAGTCTTAGTTTCTGAAATAGATTCAATAGATTCGCTTGGCTTGGAACTACTAGTTGGATTTAAATAAATATTATTTATAATTTACTTTATGGTATCTATTATGTTTCTGCTGTTGACATATTAATAAAGCTTTTAATACATTGTTCTTCTGTTACGTTGTTAGTCTGCTATTTATGACAGTGTTGCACTGTTAGGTTCGTTAGGTTAATTTTCTCATGCTTTACATATTTATAATTTAATACCTTGAATTTTTATTATGGAAAGACAGACTGAATATCCAGATAAATATGTAAATATATTAAATACTATGGGCTTTTCTCAATGGAACTGTCTTTTGTATAAGTAAGTTAAGAATTTATGCAAGGCAGTGGGTTTTGCACAGGTGATGTTTATATATCTATGTGTGAATAAAAACAAATAATACTTTTTTAATACTTAAGGTATTTGGTTATGGAACTGATGGATGCTAATTTGTGCCAAGTTATTCATATGGAACTGGATCATGAAAGAATGTCCTACCTTCTATATCAGATGTTATGTGGTATCAAACATCTTCATTCAGCTGGTATCATCCACAGAGTAGGTAGTGCTATTACAAACATATTAATACCTGTCTTTTATTACTTGCCCTCATTCATATTGACATTGGAAAAAAGGTTCAGATTCACAGGTAGAATGTATACAAGAGGAAAAAGTAATACGGGCTCCAAGAAATCACCATCATAGCTAACAAACAATGTGAAGAAAGCTTTGAGGAGGTGGAAAAGGCTCCTTTCAGAAATTGTAACTGTTGTCCAAACAAGGCAAAATAAATGGAAGCGAGTAAGGTGATGGCGGCGAGTTAGTTTCTCTCAACTTTGCTTGCCAGGGTTCTCTGAAGGGATAGGAATGTAGAGTCACAGTGGTCTAAAATGATTCCACTCCACCCTCAACAAATGTGGTGCCCTGTTCCACTGTCAGCTAGGTTCAAGTGTATGAATGTATCTGAAGTAGAAGGCTGGAACAAAATAAATATTCTTTTGTTGTAATGCCCATCCCATTGCTCAATAGCTTCCCTTCTTTAGCAAGCTGGGGTAGTCTCAGGATGGTTTTTAGAGTTCCATTGGCATGTTGTACCAAAGGGCTTCAGTGTCCATGATTTATTATTTATTTATTTCAATTTATTTATTTATTTCAATTACTTCTACCCCGCCCTTCTCACCCCCTAGGGGGGACTCAGGGCGGCTTACAAACGAAGGCACAAGTCGATGCCTAAATCAATAAACAAACAATACATAAAAGCAATTTAAACGATTAACAAGTTAAAAACATTAATACATAGTAAAATAGCAAAACAATCTCATGCTCAGTGTTCAGAGTCCGTTTATCCATTCCATTCCGTTCGCCCTTGTTTATCGTCAGATCTTTCCTTAGCTGCCAGAATATCCAAAAGCTTGGTCCCATATCCAGGTCTTCAATTTTTTTCTGAACGCCAAAAGGGAAGTCGCTGTTCTAATCTGCCCTGTCAAGAGTGGTGGAGAGTGTAGTGTCTGTCAGATAACCACGAGTCTGCCTGATGGTATTTGGCCTCACTGGACCTTGTTTTCATTTCTGAGCCAAACCATCCCTTTGGCTTTAAAGGGAGCTGACTGCAATGTAATCCTGGAATAGAAGAATGGTAATTATATTGCCATTGAGAGATCACTGCCAAGTGTGGGTTCAGAATTTATGCAGGGTGGGAAAGTGATTTAAGATGGTCTGCCATAGGTGGCCGATGGGTCTAGATTGTTTTCTGAAGGCTCTGGGGAATTTTTGTCTTGGCTCAGCAAAGTCCTGCATGACCCCTGGAAGAGTCAGGGTGAAGGTCTTGTTTTCTCCTGAGATTTCCCCCTCTAAACAATAGAGTCAAATAACAGCTGGTATTCCACGTTTTGCATGGGGTGACACATCTATGTCAAACTGTTATCTTAGAATAATAATTTTTCAGACTGTATTGTGTTTGCTGAGCTAATTATACCACTTGTTGAGCTTTTAAATGAATGCATTTCTCTTTAGGATTTAAAACCCAGCAATATAGTAGTAAAGTCAGATTGTACTCTTAAAATCCTTGACTTTGGACTGGCAAGGACAGCATGTACTAATTTCATGATGACTCCATATGTGGTTACACGATATTACAGAGCACCGGAAGTTATTCTTGGCATGGGATACAAAGAGAATGGTAAGTTGCAGGATAGAAGTACCATATTTGTTTGACTAGGGTATTTGATCAATTATTAGCCTATCCTATTTTTTGCTGTCTTGTTGAAGTTTGAGAGGGATTTTGGTAAGCTTATTACCATGTAGTTTTATGGGTATTTGGGTAAGTGACAGCATGGCTGGGAAATCTGAATAAGCGGTTTTTACAACATTCTTCCATTGAGAGATGCAGCAGGTGAAGCAGAAAAAGCAGAAAGCACACAGCCTACTTTTAAAAGCAGCCCATTTGTGAGAAAATGTTATCCAAAAGCATATGACTCCTGAGAGGACATCTGCATATGAACCTAGCTACTGTTCTCATTTATCAGAAAGCCCTGAATTTTTGCTCAACACATACTGCCCATGATTACCTCTTAGTCGTGATGGGCGAGTGCTAATATTTTCACTACTTTATGCCCTATCTGTGACTACATGTTTAAAATAATGTCATGCTTTATTTCGATTGCTACAGAAGAACAGTTTCTCCTGACTTCCCATCTGGCGGGCTGAATCTGTAGTGATAAGACAGAATGATGACTTATTTATCTCATGTCAAGCCAGTAATGTTCAAAAACTAATCTCAGTCCAAGGCAGTTTTTGCTAGAACATCAAATCTGAAGGTTTATGACATGCTTTTCTCAAAAATGTTCAGTTGTGATAGAGTTACATTAATTGATATTAATAATGGGTTTATAGTGTAGAAAAATTAACTTTATTTAATTTATTGGTAGCAATTAAATGTGTTAGTAATGGATAACTGAGTTTGATTAATTTCAGTAGGATATAATTAACATTCATGTATAATTTGCAAATCATTTTGCTAACCCAGTAATACAACACTTTTTCTTTTGATTGGAGTATACAGTGAGCCTCCTAGATCTGTGGGACTCTGGATCTGTAGATGCCAATAAAGTGGATTATTGCCTCCCATATTATTAAACTGCGGTGTTATGCATGCGGATACTTCAGGGCTTCCACATTCATGTCACTGACATTTTATATATAGGATGCAATTATCAGTTGATGAAAATTATGGATCTGGAGAGCCCATGGTAGATTATGGTTTATGAAAGATTGTATAAAGCAGCCTGTGGTTTTTTAAAAAATGCATGATTTCTAATAACCTTTCTTTTTCCTGTGTGATTATAAATATTCAGCATTTGAAAATCTATTTATAGAATTTTTGAAAAATGTTTAATTTTTGTCCCCATTACACCTAACGTTTGATAGTGGATCTCTGGTCTGTTGGGTGCATAATGGCAGAAATGGTCCTCCATAAGGTCCTGTTTCCAGGAAGAGATTGTATCCTTCAAAGCGCTTCAATAGAACCCTATAGATGAAAAATAAGAGTACAGTATATATTGACAAATTAATAGACTTTCCATTAAAATATGTTGTTTTTAATACAAAATTCTTTTTGTCTAAAATCTAAAATTTGCAATGAGAATACTCTATATACTCATGTTTAATTCCAGACATTTTATTCAAAAAAATCAACCCAAATAACCTGGTTTGATTTACTTGCACTTTTATCAAAGCACTCTTTTAACTCTTAGGCCCGTCGCAAACTAGGTTCCTGCTGGAGAAACCCTTGCTAGCAAGTCCCTGACGTCATGAGCCTGCGCCTCTCCCCCCGCCCCTTTCTCCACCCCTTTCTCTTTGCGAGCGTGGTTTTTCCTTTGCTAGGGCAGCATTGCCCGCATTTTCTCTCAGTTGAATTCTGCCAATTGAGAGAAAATGCGGGCAATGCTGCCCTAGCAAAGGAAAAACCACGCTCGCATGGAGAAAGGGGCAGAGAAAGGGGCGGGGAGAGAGGCGGAGTCTCGTGACGTCAGGGACATGCTAGCAAGGTTTTCTCTCGCAGGAACAGAGTTTGCGACGGCTCTTATATATAAAAAAGAACCACCACTTCTCTGAGTAGAATGGCAAAAGTAAGAAGCTTGATCTGCCACAAAAGAACCTAAAAGAAGCACAAACCTGCACAATTCTCACTGCCACAATGCCAGTTCTGGCCGCCTTTAATACCTGAGTGAGGAATTGTCAGTAACTGCCAAGGACAGTATTGATGCTTTCCCTTCTTCGCAGTATGACCCACGACTTATCTGCAGGTCATATAAAATCCACAATTTTGACCCTGACATCTGACCTCAAGTTATATAGGTCATCTTATTTACATGAGTATATATGGTAAGTGTTTCTGTTATTATTGTTCAAAAACATGTTAGCAGTTTCATTTTCTGCATTGTTGTGTTTTTAATGTATAATGTTTTTTTTTGTTTTCCACTTTATTTCATAACACTTCATAATTTTATCATTTCATTTTTACTTTCAGTTGATATCTGGTCAGTTGGTTGCATCATGGGAGAATTGGTGAAAGGTTGTGTGATATTCCAAGGCACTGATCGTATCCTTCCCTTGTAATCTTTGAATCCTAATCCACATTTACCAAAGAACTATTTGTATTCCTTTGATAGATGTAAAAGATGCTATTCCCTGCCTTCAGCATACTTATCTTTCTTAAGTAAAATCTGCCACACACATTCAAAACCTCTGATATGAACCACCAATAAACTTTTGCTCTCTTCTTGGTTACATTTAACTTCACTGTTTGAACAATTCATCTTGGTTTAAGAACTTGACCTTTTTGCGGTCTTAATGATGCTGCAAATTTCCTTGTCATTATTGCCACTGTTTAACATGAAAACTCCATAAAATTATTGTTACATTTTAAAAACTAACTGCTTTTTTGTATTTTTCTGCATAATGGCAATAGGCTTACAACAATGGTTTTGTCTTGTCAGTTCTTTTCCTGTTATCTTCAACTGGATAGTAAAGGCACACAGGTTAGAAAAATATAATTCTGAATGCTTGATTTCATGAAATCTTAATGGTTGATCATGTTAACCCAGTAACACACCTAAATAGAAGCTTGATTTTCATTTTTTCAATTTTCTCCCATATATATTATTTTATTCTCCAAAGCCTTATGACCAACCTAACACAATTCTTCATGTATGCTATCTCTCCTGTTGGTTGCATGTTATCATCAGCTTTCATGTTTGCTGCCTTCATGTTACGTGTCTTTCATGCTTAACGAATCTGTATGCAGTAAATGTATTGTACTTGGTAGAATTCCACCAATCCAGTGCCTCTTTCATTGGCCATTTTTATGCTGATTGATTTCTTGATTTCGAATTGATTTACAGAAACAAACACTCTTTTTCAAAGTATTTAGTACTTTGATATTTTTGAACTGAAGATATAAGTCTTGTCCTAATGCTGTATTTTTCTCTTTTATGTTTTTCCAGCTCTGATTTACAGAGCCCCAATTTTCCCCTTACCTAATTAAGAATCTGGTTATTAATTTTTAATGATTACTTTTAAACTAATGGCCTAAGGAGAAGGACAATATGGGTCATATAATATGTTGGATGCAAGAACCATTCTGATATTATATGGGATATTACATCTTAAAGAGAAATAACTACATATTTCCAGAGATAAGAAGAAGCATATTTCACAGGCCATGACATCAAGAGTTAAATATATTTGTGAAAGATTAATAACCATTAAAATAAGTACATTTTTGCTCTTGACGTGAGAAAATCTTTGTGGCAGGATACAGAATGTTGTGTCTTAGAATTCCTTCCCCTCTGTTTTTCCATGGAGATGCTTGCCAAATGCAGTGCAAGAAGTTATTTTGAGATCACTGAAGAAACCTCCGTGCTTTCTTTGTAGTCCTAATGAATTTCTTTATTCTTCCTCTGTAGCTTAGGGCTCTACAGGTGCATTTGTACAATACCTTTTCTAAGTAATAGACTGTGTACCATGCATGAGAGTGGCCTTGTGGAACCTGGAAATGATTGTGGCCTGTAGAAAGCAAAGTTTAAAACTTTTTATCTAGTAATTCTAGGAAAGTGAAATGCCATGTAGTTCTGTAATATCACTTGATGCACTTGTAGCTGCATAATCTTTAGGTTCATTAACATTGAGGTAACTGAGTTCTTATGGTCGTTAGGCACAGATGAGGAAAGTGAATCGAACCTTTGTGTTCAGGCTGTTTTACTAGGTTTTTACATCATTCTCCCAGTGCAGTCCTATGCTTTTAGATTTTCTGTTTACTTAGCAGGTGTCTTATATCAGAGGATACTTTGATTAGTGAATTTGCCAGGCAGTAAGCCCTACCCATCTATTACTCAAGATTATATCATTTGAGATAACAGTTCAGCTACTGTAGTTGGGACAAAGACTTACAATTTAACATATTATAGAACCACTTCTGTTGTCATCTGACATGTTTTTGCCAGAGCTTGGACCGTTTCATTTTTTAATTGACTATATTCCACTCAATAGATTCTACTTGGCAGATGGAATTCATAACTGTTTTTTTTTACAATACCCCTTTAAAAAACAGATTCTATGCACTGAGTTATATTTGTATTAGGATACATTTACCTGTCCAATGAGCCTCACACACCACAGCAAATCCGGCTTGTTTACAATGCAGTGATCATGTCGGTTGAATTTTATTTCCATAGTTGATAAAATGCTATGAGGAGCAATTTCTCAGTAGTTTGGAACTGACAATTGACACCATTAGCAGAATAAGCCACCTGCCCTCAGTTGTTACTGTAGTATAAGAAGTCCCAAAGGCAATGCTCCATGTGTGAGAAATTTGCTTTGAAGGATCACTGCAACATCCAAATGGCATATTGTCTTTTTTGCACAAAGAATTTATTTTTTATTTATTTACCATATTTATATACCACCCCTCTCAGCCCGAAGGCCTTTCATCGAGAGAAGATTTTTCTCAGAAGGGGCTGTTCATTACCAGGGCAGAACATTATTATTTAAAACTTTTATATCCCGATCTTCTCAACCTCCGTGTCTTGCAATTAAAACAGACTGTTTTACTTCAAGCATGATGTCCCATTTTTTCCAGTTGAATACAACATTGGTAGTATTTTTAAGATAGAGACATTATGTTGGTTACCTTTTTCCACAAAAAAGGAGACACGGCAATCAAAGTTCCACCTCATGAGGTGGCTCTAGATATTGGAAAGAGGGAGGTGATAAAAGAGAGTGTGTGTGTTAATTTATCTTAAATATTGTAAAAATGATTCTAGATTGGTGGAGTTCTTCAGCTGAATACATTTATCAATGGAGATTCAAAGTTGACTTTATTTGCATAATATAGTATGTGAAGGGCTTTTAAAGTATTTGTTATAGTACTTATAATACTGAAATTCTGTCTGAATGCATTTGATTAACCAAGGCAAAAGTAAGTAATATTTGTTAAGTTTAATTTTAGTCATTATTTAGGATATTCTAAATGTATATTCTTCATTGTGTCCTCTGTGTAGTTTTATATCTGGAATTGTTTCTGCAAAGCCTATAGAAGCAAAGAAGATAAATCATGGTATTTGCTTCACTTTCTCCATCAAAAGGTGGTGTGGTTACCTCTGACCATAATGAGGGAAAAACATGTATATTTTCATGTAGATCTGTACTTCCCAGCCAGTGTTTTGCCATATTGGCCTAAGTAAAGAAAATTAATATTCATGACCAACTGCCTATGTGGAACAGCTCTGTAAGAGATCCAGTGTGAAAGAAATGATCAATTCTATTGAATACTTAACTGGAGTAAGCTTTTATTTAAGCACTAAAGTGTCAGCCATTTAATAATACAAAAACGTAGACTTTATTGTTCAAAGTTTTAAAAATTATAACAGTCTTCAGTTTAATTAATAATTAATAAGGTCTCAAGGCTTTGGTAAATAGCAACTTTTTAACTTGCAACCTTAGTAACAAAAGCCCTCTCCCATGTCCTAACACAATGTATTGTCCTCCCTGGTAGGACATGAAAGAGACCCCTCCCCCAAGCAGACCTTAATCTTTTGGCAGGCTCATATGGGAAGTGGCATTCCCTCAAGTGTCAAGGTTCAAGCATTTAGGATTTTAAATGCCATCCAGAAATATCCTGAATACAGAGAGAAAAATACTGGCAGCCAATGCTATATGATATTCCATCCAAGAGTCATTAGCCTTTACACTTTTTGTGGCCTTTCTGTAATTGGCTAATAAATCTTAACATTATATCACTTACCTGGACACTAATTCACATAGGAACAACATCAGGTCTCAGTTCTACATTCTCCCAGACTCCTGTCCATTATCTTCCAGGTGTTTGGTGCTGGTTCCCACTAACTATTATGTTAAATCCCATATAACATTTTCAGAGTTTATAGCAATCACAAGTAACATACTTATAATTTATGGGAGTTCCAAGGCAGAGGATCCTGGCATCCACATACTGGAGGCTTCTCACTACATCAGTATGATATTTATTTATTGTGTCAGAAGTGAATTGAAACGAATTGCACTGTGCAATCCATAAATATGATGAAATAAATGTAATGAAATTTTATTTATAGCCCACCCTATCTGAGTATGGTGATGATTCTCAGCTCTAGGTTTGCATTACATCCCAATAAGAACATACTAACAAGAAAGCTTAGATTTTTCCCTCCATTCATTTCCCCTCCAGTCGTTTCCAACAGGCTTTATAGAAATCAGAAAGGTTTGAGGAGAAGTAAAGGTTCAATGTATGATTTGCAAACATTTCAGGTCTTTTCTGAAATACAGGCAGTCCCCAAGTTATGAACAAGATAGGTTCTGTAGGTTTATTTAATTTGCACATAAGTCAGAAAAGGTACATTTTTAAAGTGTAATTCCAGCTGTGTGTGTGTAAGTTTTGGATAGATAGGTAAGGGTAAACACCCCGATGGTGTTTGTTTTGCAGTCTTTGCCCCTGTTCAGAAGATTTATTATTATCTCATTATCTGTTCTTGTAATAATTGGAATTTAGAAAAAATTGGCTTGTTGTGGAAACAAAGATTGGTGATAAAACTTCAGTTGAGCCACCCTTTCCCTTCAAATACTCTGAGAAGCACTTTAATTACCCGTTGGGTTGCTCTTTACTTTTGATTTAAAACCCTCCTAATAGATACATCCTCTGTTCATGTCCAGCATTGATTTTTAAAGTTTTAACTATTGCATCTGGCCCAGCCATAGGTTTTTAAATTCTTGTGTGTTATTGTCTACTTGTGAGTTACATTAATTGTACTGTTTATCTTGTTTATTGCTTGTTGTTTTATTATTGCTTGTTGTTTTTGATGTGTTGTTGGGCTTGGCCTCATGTAAGCCGCTCTGAGTCCCTTGGGGAGATGGTGGCGGGGTATAAATAAAGTTTTATTATTATTATTATTCCCCATGATAACTGTTTGAGGAGTAAATTTCCCTTCCTAGGGATAGATTCTCTTACTTCCTGTTGTCTCAGTCCCATTCTTAACTATGAGTCATTAGGAAGTCGGATGTTTGTAAATTGGAGACTGCCTATAATATTAAACTATCATTAGTAACTTTTTTCAAATTTCATTTGATGTCTATGTTTACATCACCTACATCATCTTTCTTTCTCCTTGCTATGTGTATCAAAAGAGGTTCCTAGGTGTGATATTTGTTGAGGTAAATAGGAGTTGAGTTAAATAGGAGTGCATTGCTTCCTTCAGCTTATATATATATATGAATAGAACCACTAAGGTCAGAGTAAATGTATATAATGCACAGATGGTGGCCTTTTTCTATGCATTTGCACACACATATTTGTATAGAAATTGATAATATAGATTACACAGTCACACCAATCCAGATTTTCATATTCAGAATAATTAACAAATTTGGTGAGGTTAGTTCTTCAGCTTCCCTTATTGAATGGCCCTGGTATCTCCTATTAGTTACAGTTTTGTTACTTTCCAAACAATGAGATAGAATTGTTCAGAGATCTAGAATAAAAACTTATCTCGTGTACAACACTAGCTTTTCTAATATCCATGTAGTTTCTCATACTGCCTTTTTCCTTCCTAACAAAAATTCTGTTAAATACCACACCAGTAAGAGGGAAGTAATGTTCAAGAACATTTGGTCTTGTTTGTATACAATTATATAGGAGTTTGTGCTACTTAACTGAGAAGATCAAATTCTAATCTCTTCATCTCATGTCTAAAGGATTCTTTTAATATGGATTGCAAAGGCAATTTCCTGTTTAAAGGGCTGCACAGAGCACCAATTGACAGACAGCAGCTGTGACCAAACCTTCCTATTTATTCATTCATAATATTACGCTGAATTCCATGTATAAAAAGGAAAGTGGGTTGCAAATAAATTCATTTTGAATTTTCAGAGTTTATTATACTGAATAGTTAAATATTTTACTCTCGTTGTTTTAAAATGTCTCAATGTACCATATGCTAGTTGTAATTATAGTTTTCCTTCTTTAGAAAGGCTTTAGTTGTCAGTTGAATTTGGAGCACAATCCTAAATACAGTTACCAAAGATTAACTCAGTTAAAATACATAAGACTGTGCTCTCAGAGAGGGTAACTCACCCCCACCCCACTCCCTGCTCATTTGTGATACATTTCTTTATCCAGATCTAACCAGTGTATTTTGGCAAAATAGCCAACAATTATTTTGTGAAATTTGCTTACACAAATTAATGGTGTTGGCTCTAAAACTATAGAAGGAACATCTGTGGTTTTGCACATGCTTTATAAAATCAAGATCCTAAATCCCCTGACTTTATACTATGCAGATGGGGGAGGGATACTTTATTTTCCTAAACACATTTGCAGATATTGACCAGTGGAATAAAGTTATTGAACAGTTAGGTACACCATCAACAGAATTTATGAAGAAACTACAGCCTACTGTGAGGAACTACGTAGAAAACAGACCAAAATATCCAGGTATTAAATTTGAAGAGCTCTTTCCAGACTGGATATTTCCATCAGACTCTGATCGTGACAAATTAAAAAGTAAGATTTCATTTTTCTTTTGAGTGTGTATGTATTAAAAATAATCTCGTCAAGAATTTGTAAACATTTTTGTAATACACTCTTTCCTAATTTTCTAAAGTAGATTGGAGAATTTTTTGCTACTCCATAAAACATGAATTGATTTGTTTCTTACTTTTGGGACATGTACATTTTCACTGTATGCCTATGGACATTTTGCCTTCGAACAATATGCAATCAACTCTCAGTTAATGGGTCTCATTGCTTTTGTTGGTTTACTTTGCATTTTTTGCCTGAATCAAGCTACATTTGAAGCTAAGTGAAATACTGTACAGTACATACTTGTGTATAAGTCTAAGAACTTTAATCTACAAATTAACCCCCCCCCCCAAAAAAAAAAAAAAAGAAAAGAAAAGAAAAGAAAAGAAAAGAGCATAATCTATCCCAGGAGAACCCAAGAGAAGCATCAATCCCTTGCTGCTTTCTTTTTTCTGCCCCTTTTGAATGCCTGGGTGGGAAGACAATGGCATGGACATCAGCTCTTTGTCATGTGCCCTCAAAGGAGTGCTGAGAGGGTCTGAGGGAGTGGTGCATCTTTTAGATTCTTCCAAGACAGACTTCAGTTTTCACCTTTCACCGTTCTACTTGGAGAAGGGGGTGGTTCCTTTTTTTGATAAGAGTTAATACTTACATTGACTTTTATCATAAAGGGAACAATTTCCCCCTCTGAGTGGCAAAAGTCATTTTGGGATCCCTTGGAAGGAAAATGGTGGTGGCAGTGGTGGAGGAATGACTCAACTTTTCCAGGGTGCCTAAAACTTGTCCTCAACATATACATGAGGTTGACTTATACATGGTATATATGGGTAAATCCTCTGTGCTAGTAGACAAATATGAAAATTACATTTTTAGATTTCAGAATCATGCTTCCACATCTTTGAACTTTGAAGTGCAGCTTAGTTGCTCAATAAAGTGATAGTTTGATACATTGTCTTATTGCTGAAATATCTATCAGTTAATGAATTTCAGATATTTCTTCAGGAGTTATTTACCTTAAGTGTGATGAATATTTTCTACCATATGTTTTAAGACTCTAATTGTTAACAGTGATTTTCTCCCTTCTCTTTTCTAGCTAGTCAGGCTAGAGATTTACTATCAAAAATGCTAGTAGTAGATCCAGACAAACGAATTTCAGTAGATGAAGCGTTACGTCACCCCTATATCACTGTTTGGTATGATCCAGCTGAAGCTGAAGCTGTAAGTTGAAGTTTGTTTATTAATTTTTAAAATGAAATATGTGTGTCTCACCCAGCGTTCTCTAAGGCTATTAACATTGCAAAGTAGAAATAAAATAGAAGCGTCAAAGCAGTGTATCCCCCTATGACAGGAAATAAGACTTGTGTGAAAATTTCAAGACAAAACACTGAAGTATTTTACAACTAAAAAACCCGAGAAGATCTGGTCCCAAAAGGACAAAATTTAAGATGCAAGGCAAGGCTTTCAAAGCAGGAAAGAGATAGATTTCACAGAGATGTTTAGAAATTAGTGTAGATTATTTAAAAATGTGGGTGCAAAAATATGCCGGAAGACAATGCAGGTGGCAATGTGTTTCTTGAAAGATTGCAATATTGGTCATTTCAGTTTTAAAAGCTTGTTGCCTTATTTTCGACTAACTGAAGTTTCATGGCCATTTTCAAAAGTATGCATAAGCATATTGTAGTAATCTAAAGAGGAGGATCCCAGAATGTGGATAGCTCTAGCGAAACATTTTCTGCCCAGATGGGGTCGCACCTAGCTTATTAGTTTGAGGTTGTTCAAAGCCAAAAATGATACTTTGCTTTAAATGATAATATTGGGTGCCATATATATACACAGAATTTGGATTTTTTTTTTAAGTTTCAAGATTTGTGTATTATTTTTGCACCTATTTAGGGTTCATAGAAAAATCTATAATTTTTAGCCTAAAACTTGCCTTCAATTTACACATTTCATTTCTCAGATCCTGGTCATTAATTACATTCCATCCAGGCGCATGGCTTTATTTTGTAGCTTTATGGCAGTTTAGAAGAGAGTATTAGGAACACTGTCTTATCCTTAATGGATTGATGTCTTCTCATAGATTAAGAGCTTATCAGGATTTTTAAAAAAGCATTTTTATAGGGAAGGGGCATGAGAAAAGTGTTTATCACAAAGCAAACTTTGTGGTAAACTCTAACTCTGAGTAGAGGGAAGGAGGAGGAGGAGGACAATTTTCTAATAGAAATACATACAGGTTTCAATTTCAAGCTTCTCTTGAAAGTCCCCCCTCTTCAGCCTTGAGGTGGGATAAAATATGTTCATTTCAGATTTTTATGCACCTATTTTTGGAAATTAGTGTTTGTGGAATGAATCAAAAGACAGACTCCTGCTCCTTCTAAGTAGGTAATTTGTGTATGGAAAAACTTAAATTGTAGAGACAGTTCTTGGAAACATAAAAGTGAAACATGTTTGCATTCCAAATCAGTAGAACACAGGCCTTGTGTATGAAACTGAGCATTGCATTTAGGTCAGTGGTTCTCAACCTGTGGGTCCCAAATGCTTTGGCCTTCAACTCCCAGAAATCCTAACAGGTGGTAAAGTGGCTGGGATTTCTGGAAGTTGTAGGCCAAAATACTTGGGGACCCACAGGTTGAGAACCACTGGTTTCAGTTAAGAATTTATTTTTTTATTTAATTTTATATTATTGGATAATTAGGCCATAGCTAATTATAGGGTGAAAAGCATTTTTATAAGAGATTTGGGACTGAAAGCCCATATCCAACAAGTCCCAAATCTAAAAATACTAGATGCCATGAGCTTGTAGTTTCATTTTCCTGTTCTATTTATTTTATTCAATTTTTAAAGTCATGTTTATGCTATCTAAACAACAAAACTTTAGGAGAAGTTTTAAAATATTCTTCATTTGCAGTTAAGACAGTTCTGTAGGATTTCTGAGACATTGCAGATTGGTAAACTGGGAAATCACATCTGTATTGCTGTCCTGGTTGAACAGGTAGATGCAGAGAGCCCTCAGAGTCCTGATACAACTTCTTTTCCCAGTGTGTCCTGAGACCAGGGGCACTGCAATTGTCATTTCCCAGCACCCAAATCTACAATGCTTTGGTTGAGCCTTGCTAAAAAGCTGTACCCATTACCAGTACCAAAAATTAGTATTGTATATATTCATGCATAGCTTGAAAAAATTTTAAACTAAAAATTATCCCCAAAAGACTGGGTTGACTTATACAAGAGTCACTGCTGGAATAAGAACCCAGTGTAAAGGCACTAACAAGAGGCAGAAATGAGAAGTCTTGCTAACCCATTTGTCCTCCCTTGCTCAAACTGGAGAAAGGAAAGCAGTCCTCTCTTCTTCTCTCTCTCTTCACTTTTCTTCAGCCTAAATTTGAACCAACAGTAAGCATGCTTATATTGTCCTGTTTAGTTTTAAAATGTCCTTTAATTAGGTGATATAACAACTCTTACATAGTTTTCTTTTTTTAAAACTAGCAAGTATAAATGAAATTAGTGTACATAATCAATTAAGTTATCAGTTAAATAGGTTGATTAATTCACTATTTTAGTTAAATATGCTAGTTAATTATCCATTATACAGTAAGCATAGAAACTCAAGAAAGGGAGAAGTTTCTAAGAAGCCTGCTAGACGTTTTCTTGTTCCTTGTACATTTTCTTTTACATTGTCATGTAACTCACACTTGAAACTTCCACAAACTGTTAGCCCCCAACTTAATAAGTAATCGTTTCTGTTTCTTGTATATGCATGGTTTTTTGTTTCCTGTATATGCATTAGATAAAGTGGAAGCATTACCTTTTACATTTTGGGGGTTTTCTTGTAGCCACCACCTCAAATCTATGATGCACAGTTAGAAGAAAGAGAACATGCAATTGAAGAATGGAAAGGTAATCAATGTTGAGATGCTCTGAGAATATTTTTTTACAGAATGGGCCACAAATGCCTTAAATAATATTGAAAAAATATGTGCCTCTTGCAAAATGATTATCTTTTTTGTACAGCTAAATAAAATCAGTAACTTAAGTCTGCTACAGAGATTGAAACTGCTATCATACAATTTACCAAATCAGTAAAATGTGGTAAGGTTATTATTGATTATTATGGATTTCCTGTTGAATTTTATATTATTTCTTGTTCTGTTTGATGGTTGGGTATACCCAAAACATCTATCACATTACGTCATGGTTGTAGTACCAGTATATTTATTTCTATATATAGTTCTAGCTATGTACAATGTGCATATGTATGAACTCTATTCTTATACGAGATCTTTTACTTCCCATTGTAAAAAACCTTATATAAGAGTAGAGTTGATAAAAATAGGATTGGAGGCTTACTCACATCCTTATTTTCATATGTATAGGTCATTATGATGCTGTTTATTTTATTGTGTTGTATTTTTAATCTATGTCTGTTCGGACTTGTCCCCATGTAAGCTGCCCAGAATCCCTTTGGGGAGATGGAGTCGGGGTACAATAATAATAATAATAATAATAATAATAATAATAATAATAATAATAAATTATTAGACTTATTTTAATTGTATATTTCTGTTCTGATGGCAATGTACATGAAGATGAAGTCATAGATTGTCTTAAATATTTCAAGATTTTTTAAAAATAATGAAAGTACATTAGCTGTTTTCTTTCTTTTTCCTTCTCACCCTTCCCTTTTATATGCAGAACTAATTTATAAAGAAGTAATGGATTGGGAAGAAAGGAATAAGAATGGTTTAGTAAAAGAACAACCTTCAGGTTAGTCATTGATGTAATGGTTTGCTTTTGTTTCTAAGAGTTTTTCATGTGTTTTGATTGTGTAAATTAAATAATGCAATTTTTCTTCTATTGTAACCTTCCAAGTTTTAAAATGTATATGGTTGGAGAGATGTCCTATCTTCTTAAAGGCTGATTTAAAATAGCTTTGATTTTATTCACTATGTGTGTCTAGGTTTGGTTTGTAAGGAGTGACTGTAGGGAATGTACATAAATGTTCTGTTTCCCATTTTGTTGAGCTAACAGGAGACAGGGAGACTTTCTTCAGCATTCTGAGTGATACCTGTTGACATAAGGAAATATATGTTTTATCATAGTGAGAAATAAAAATGGTATGACTGCATTCCTTACTGCTATAGGATAAGAATTTCACTGATATTAAAATAACTCTGCCCCTAGGAAAATGATTTAACTTTTATATACAGGATTGCAGCCAGAAAGGAAAGAAGAAGCTGTTTCTTAAGAAGAAGCTGCTTCTTATTCTAAATGTCTGTGCCCCCGGTGGCACAATGGGTTAAACCCTTGTACCAGCAGTACTGCTGACCGAGAGGTTGGCAGTTTGAATCCGGGGAGCCAGGTGAGCTCCCATCTCAATTCTAGCTTCCCATGCAGGGACATGAGAGAAGGATGGTAAAACATAAAAAAATCTGGGCATCCCCTGGGCAACGTCTTTGCAGACAGCCAATTCTCTCACACCAGAAGCAATCTGCAGTTTCTCAAGTTCTCCTGACACAAAAAAGGTCTTTACAGTCACATTTCCAGTTTCCTTGCTTTAGATAATTTGAGTATGACATGAATGAGTGAGGTGTTTTTCCCATTCATCAAGGAAAAAGTAAAGCATACCCCGTAATGCCAATATCTGTATTATACCCTGAGTGAATATTATACCCATGAAAAAATACAATACAGGCAGTCTCCGAGTTACAAACATCAAATTTGCAAAATGACTCATAGTTAAGAACAGGGGTAAGACAACAAGGATGTGTGATAGATCTACCCCTAGGAAGGGAAATTCACTCTTGTAAGAGTTATCATGAGGAAAAGGTGTCTCCATTAAAGTTTTCTCACCAATTCTTGTTTCCACAGCAAGCCAAAGTTTTCAAAATCCAGTTATCACAGGGACAGAAAGTGAGGTGAAATCTTCTGAACAGGGCACAGACAGCAAAGCAAACACCACAGAGGTGTTAACCCTTCCCTATGCTATCCAAAGCACACGTGTGCACGTACACATACACAGACACACACATATTTGGCTGGAGTTACACTTAAAAATGTACCTGTTCTCTTTTGCAAACAATTTAACTTAAGATCAAATCTACCGAATGATCTTATCCATTACTTGGGGACTGCCTGTATGTGAAAGTGATTTTTTTTCTGTGCACAATTACAATTTTGTAGAAATCTGCATTTTCCTCTGAAAAATGGTATGAGCAGAATCTGTCTGTAATAGGTGAAAACATTTTAGAATTATAGAATCAAAAAATCATAGATTTGGAAGCAATCACTATGGCCATACAGTCTAAACCCAAACCCATGAAGGAACACAGAGTCTAATCACCCTGACAGATGCTTAGGCAGAATCTCTTTACCTGCAGTTTGAATCCGTTGCTCTGTGCCCAAGTGTCCAGGACAGCAAGAAGCAGGCTTGCCCTTTCCTCAATGTGACATCTTTTCAAGTATTTAACATGGCTATTAAGTCCCCACTCAGCCTTCTTTTATTTTAGCTAAACATTGTTATTATTATTATTATTATTAGTAGTAGTAGTAGTAGTATTTACTGTATTTATATCCCATCCTTCTCAACCCGAAGGGGACTCAGAGCGGCCTTACAATCAGCATCTCCCTCAGCTGCTACCCATAGGGTATGGTTTCCAAACTTTTGACCATGTTGGTTGCCCTTCTCTGGACATGTTCCAGCTTGTCAATATCCTTCTTGAATTGTGGGGCCCAGAACTGGACTCAGAATTCTAGGTGAGATCTGACCAAAGCAGTGACTTCCCTTGATCTCGACACTATGTTCCTATTGATGTAGCATAGAGTCACATTGGCTTTTTAAGCTGCCATATCACACTGTTTTGGTAATTGTACACATCAAAGATTGCCAAAGAAAGGAAATACAACCTTTTGATAAACATCTGCAGTGTATCATTAGCTACTTTTTCTAAAATTTCCTCTAAATATTTTACTTTCTAAACATACTTGATGACCACAGCTATTTTATCTTAAGGAAAACACTTTTAATATGCATTGAATGTTCATATGTATTCCTTGTATAAATACATCAGTAAGCTATTTTGTTTAGAGAAAGAATTCTGTGGATACTAAAATGTCATCTATGCTCTCAACCATGTCTTGCCTCAGATTTTCTTATGCTTGGTTTACTTAGCACAGATGCAGCAGTGAATAGCAATACCAGCCCTTCTCAGTCATCATCAATCAATGACATTTCATCCATGTCAACAGAACAAACACTGGCTTCAGACACAGACAGCAGCCTTGATGCTTTGACAGGAACACTTGAAGGATGCCGGTGATCATGTCCGAAAATTGAACATTGGCAATTATTTTTTATTTCTCTTGGGCCTGAATTGCTTGTAAGTTTCATGGAACCAAGTAGGAAAAAAAAAACCTCCATGTTCTGCATGTTCTTCTAAAATAATGCCTGTGACTTTACTCAGTTGCCACAAGACTGTCTGCTTAATATTGTAGAACGAAAGCAACTTTGTATCTCAAGGCAACACAAATATAGGCATTTCTGTAACTTATTCTATTTTGGCCTATATCAGGTGAGCAGTTAAAATAACTCCAAGCTTAAAGGAGTTCCTGGGCATTTGGCCAGACTTCTGAAACATGCACATAGTCAATATAATTTTTTAAAGCCATTGTAAATGTTGTTGAATGTATATCCTCTTTCTTATCAATATGATTACAGACATATGACATATTAATGTATCTTGCTGGTACTCTCAGTACTGTAAAATATAGATGCAATTGTGTTTGTGCATAGCACTCTTTTCTTGAGGCCTTTTTCTCACCATCCCCAAATAATTTTGTATACCTTTCCATGGAAGAAACAAACTTGTGAATTCTTATTTCATCTCTACATCTGAATGTAACTGCTTCTCTGAATGTGTTCTTCCAGTGCTCTTATTTTGGAGTAGGTGGAATAAGTTTTAAAAAATGGTAGTGTAGGAGTTTTTCTTAACTGCATGAATTTATGAATTAGTGCATTTCTAAAATAGGGTATTTTGGTCTTTTTAAAGTGATTTATGACACCTGTAAAAATCCTTGCCTGCTCCTTCTCTTACAACATTGCCATGTAAAATCAAATCAAATATTGAATTATGCTGTATTTTTGATCCCTTGAATAGGCATACATATTCCTACTGAGAGTATGGATGTTTTTCTAAGGGACCACTATGTTATGTAAAGTATATAAACACTTTAATTTGGATCTAAAATACATTAACACTCAGAATATATTATAAAGAGTGATGGATCTTAAAAAAGAGTGTTCTAGACTCTGTACCATATGAGAAAAGACTTAATAAGATTTTAAAAATGTAATTGCTTCCTCACCTTTCTTTAGCAGACTCTGATGACAAACATTAGCCTTCAATCGGCTTGAATCTTTTCAGTTGTCTCCTAGCTCCATAAATGATTGTTACTCAAAAGCTATTTGTAAGTGGGGTAGCACTGTGCATTACAGATACGATAGTTGTAGTTTGCCTTTGTAATTTCTACACTATGGTGGCCCTAAGGCCATATAATGGCATGATTTGTTCAGAGGTTTGCCATTGCCTTCTGAAGCATAGACAGTGTCATTTGCCGCAGATCTCCCAGTGGGTTTTATGGGTAAAAAGAGATTTAACCAGGATCCTCCAGAGTTGTAATCCAGTGCTCAAACACCACACAGAATCCTTATGGATGTGATAGTGGCTGGCAAAAGTTGAAAGACAATCCTAAATTGTTCATCTGAGGTTTATCACAAAATCCAGAAAAAATGAAGATTTCTGGATTATCAAGGACATATGTATGTCCCACAAGCAGAAAAAGGTCTAAAGGCAGATTGCATATCCCACGTTCCTGCTCTGGCACCAGCACTTTACTAACTGCACGATCTTATACATGCTTACTTTAAAATACATTTCATTGAATAATGGATCTTATGTCAATGTATAAGATTGCAACATAATTAGTCTTGTATAGTGTGAGCTTTCTTTGGCAACAACTATTACAACAAATCTTTCAGTCTGGTCCAGGAGGCTGTTGCATGTGCTACTCTTTAAGTTTCCCTCTTAATTAGCTCTTGAGTCTTAGGACTATTTCAAATATTGATATAAATCAGTTAATACCTTATCACTTCAAAATTGCAGATGAACATATGAACTTCACTGAAATGCTGTAATTGAGATATGAGTGAACATGAAATATCTGTTTATGGTGGCTATTTAATATATGCAATCCCTGAGTTCTTGGCATTTGCTGCCTTCCAAAGCACGTTTACCCAGACATTTCATAAGTTTTAGTAGAACTTAATTGCAGGTAAATGTGTTCAGGAAGGGTTTTTTTAAAAAAAATAATCTTAAACCCATTCATTTGCAATTAAAGTCCTTGCAGAACCCAAATCCGTTATTTTTAAAGTGTGTGTGGTTACAACTTTTCCTTCTTGATACAGTTTTTGCACATCACACCTCACCTTTAAGATTCCTGACTTTTTCTGATGATGGAAGGGATTACAGCAGAGGGAAGCTGGGAGGTGAAAGCCCTTGTGCACTTTTTAAAGTAGTTGTGTAGCCCTGTGGGTTATGGATATTATATAGTAAGCTATTACATGTATAGCAGATTATATAAAGAAAAATAATGGACAAATATATACCAACCAATGCAAAGAGGTCTTTCACACAAATTGCAACTTAGTGATGGATCGAATAAAGAGAGAAGAAATGAGAAAAGCAGAGAACAAATCAGTTAATAAGATCTTTATTAAGATGTCAGTATGTTTGACAGCTTGGCCTTAAACTTTGATTTCTAATGTTGCCTGGAGTTCTACTGGCAGAGCATTTCAACATGTTTTCCTAACAGATTCCTTTTCTTGAAAGGACAAAGTACATGGCAACAATAGTTGGACTTCAGCAGTTTATAGTATGACAAGATGTGAAGGACATCAGGCACCTCTGGAACTTGCTTGCTTCCTTCCCATCTCCCCCCCCCCCTCCCCTTCCTGCATGGCTAATGGAAGGTATCTAGAATCTTCCACTTGAAATATCAATTAATTAGTTTGTCATATTGTCTGGTATAAATGACATTGACAAACTTAGACTATTTTCATTTCAAAGGAAACTGGCTTGAAGGACTAGGCATAGTTACCAGGATTCCCAGTTCAAGCAACATGGGAAGCTGCAGGAAATGAAAGTTTCTGAACGAGAAGAGGCTAGGCTAAATCATGTCTTGCCCAATTCTGATTTTTGTAGGAGGTCCTGTTGTGGCCAGAGAAGCCTTCGTTTTGCCAGATCTTATTACCAAACAGAAAATAACTACTTTCCTCTTAATATCTTGAGGCAAATATAACAAATTGGTTATATCTGCTGGTTTAATGATGTTGCTCTACACTCATTTGACTTTCACAACCCTTTAGCATGTTGACTAACAGTTGTGTGAAAGCTGTTGCAGACTAACTTTCAGCAAATCTTAGTTGTTGTTGTTGTTGTTGTTGTTGTTGTTGTTGTCTCTGTTTAAAAAAATCTTCTCAATTAAATGCATTGTAGTTATGTACCTAACCTAAAACTGAAAAAGGAAACTCTGTTTCACTGACATCAATCCTGTCATAATTCAATTCGGAAAAATATAAATGTCATACGTATGTTTAAATGTATGTGATTTTACATGCTAAGAAGAGTTTCAAAGTTTACATTGTATGTCCAGAACCACTATAAGAGTGAGTATTGTACTGGGACTATTTTTTACTGTGAGACTTTCAAAGATTGTGTTTGTATACTTTCTATAAAGTATATAGTCATCGTATTGTCTCATTCTGTTTGTACTGTAGTGCTCAGTGATAGTTGAGCGTGGAATTATTTGCTTTGTTTTTGATACAAAATTGATACTTTTATTTTCTCAAGTGGTGACTCAAGGACACAACACAACATTTTGGTGAATGGAGGCAGAAATACTGGTGGATGCTCTGGAGATTATATGAATGCTGGCGTGTTTTTGCAGTTAGCAGGGGTCAGATTTGTTCTGTTGCAGCTTTAGGTCCCAGGAAATTCACACCACACAAATTTAATTTAATTTCTAGAGCTGTTCCTGCATTCTGAGTGTCTAAGGAAAGTGGAGAGCAGTAGTTATTAAGTGATGCCTGAAACATACCCTGCCTGTGCTTCACATATTATGAGAGTTCTTTCTGATATTGAAGCAGTCCTTAGCTGTGTCTTCATTGAGAGTCAGTAATGAGGTTACTTCTCTATGTTTCACAAAGTTTTGTGAAGAGTTGTGAGTCAAGTGTTGTTTAAAAGGAAAGTGAAGAGGAAAACTAGTGGATTCTGACATAGAAAATTGTATAATGTAGCTTTGGTTATAGTTTATCGTCCACATACATGGGTAGTACTAAAATGTCTTAAGTACAGGAGTGCTGGAACCTCAGGTCTGTAGGGAAGATTTGACATCTAAGTCTTTAATTATAATACTGGGAGGACGGTGCAATTGTTCAGTGGTGAGGGAAATGCTCTGCATATACTTAAAGGTGCATTCCACATGATCAGCTGTTCTTTTTGTTTAAGAATCCTCTGTGGCAGTCATTTACAGTTTTATCTTATGCTGTATTTGCTTGACTTTAACCCTATTGAACACTGTAAGACATACTTTGGAGTAAACATGCAGTTGATTGCGCAGTTAATGTTTCTCAGCTGTAAAACTGGACCTCTAGCCTCTATAAATGTTTTTAATTTAGTGTTGGTATAACTGATTTATTTATGGCTTGACTCTGCTCTTTTTTGAAGTCAGCTTCTTGCATGAGCTTCTAGTTGCAATTTCTGCACGTGGTGCACTGAATCTAGATGTGTATGCTTCCACCATTATACACTAGACCATGTTGTCATACTGTGTTCTAGATAGGATTACCAGCTGAAAAACAGCACAGGGCTCCTATACCTTTAAGAGATGTTAAGAAGAATAAATTGGGCAGGTGAAGCTTGCATACGAAGCAGTATCTATAGAAATTCCCTTTTCTACACAGTTATAGAAGGTACAGTCACCTGCCCTGTTTTTCACCTGGTGACTCTATCTAGAGTCTGAAACTACACATTCATGCAAAGATCTATTCCCATTTTTCCTTCGGACACATTGGAAAGTATGCAGTTATTCACTAACACACCTCAGAAGCAATGAAGGGCTTGTCTTTACTGTATGAAAGTTGAAGTGTATCACCTAAATCAAAAATTGGTCATTTCTGAGGTCTTTTGTGGGGTAAATGCCCATTTTATTATCTGAACAACATGAAACATACTGGTGCCAGCTCAATTATGGGATGTACGTATTTATTACAGAGAGCCTCACATGCTGGGCTGCATTTGGATGTCATAAACCATGTTATAGTAACAAGCTAGCCTTCCACCAGGCTGACACATTGCTTTGCCCTCTCCCCTCCACAATAGCTGAGAGAAGGAATTAAAAACTTTTGTTTCTGTGTTTGTAGCTTTCTGCATTGACTGAACTACAGATTGTTTAACCACAATTATTTAAGCTAATATAATGAATCACAGACCGTTATTTTGGCATCACGAAGTAAGCTGTATCTAATCAAAGTTCAAGGCACAAATTTTTCACATACTTGATACATGGGCCAAAGAGGACACAAGGAAACCATACTCTGCCTCAAGCTTTTCTGTATTACTTTTATTATAAAGCCTGGGAGAAAGCAGTGGTTGCTTTTGTCAGAATGAACAGTAGCCCAAATGCAGCCACTGTCAATATGGCAAAATACTACCTTGTGTCTCTTGTTGCACCAACACCCATTGTCTTCCTGTTTAAAACTTAGTCCAATTCCTTCCTTGTAGATAGAGGCCATTTTAAAATGACTGCAGCCTCAGAAAAGTGGGAGTTGAGTGGCCACTTGGGAAGGAATGGGATGGTAAAGGAGAGGGGAAAGGCAGTGTGAGAGGGAAAGTGTAATGAAGGCATGGGGAGGTGGAAAGGAGCTATGATTGGGAAACCAGTCCAGAGAGAGTTGGGAGGGGAGGCAATAGAGAGGTTTGGAGAAAGGGTGGAAGATAGCTGGGGCAATAGGACAGGGTGGGGAAAAGTAGAGCTGAGGTGGCAAAAGAGTGTGAATTATAGAAACCAGAGGTGGAAGACTTTGTCAAAGCACTGCAGAGCTACCACCTCTAGTTTCTCTAATTCACAAAGTTGAATGACCCTTTCAAGATAGCAACAGCAGCAGCATAAGAGGCTCAAGGTTATGTGTAAAATATAAACAGTGAGAGATTACCCCCCCCCCCTTACTCTTTATTAGTTCAAAAACTTCCATTTTGTGATAGTGCCGTAGCCCTTTCCCCCCAAATAGTACTTGTATTCACAGACTGAAAAGGTTGGGCACCTCTTAAACCATTTTTTAAAAATCGAGACTAAAATGATGGGCATCTTAGTGCTTAACAACATTTTTAAAGAAAAGGTTCTATAAGTAAATTAAAATATTATTCTGTGTGCCTAGTTTTTCCATTTAGTAAACCTGGACTATATTCATTAAGGAAATTCAATTCAACCATGGAAACTCAGTCGAAGCCCTTCCATTAAGTTTCCATGGTCGAATTGACCTTAATGAATAATAATCATAAAAATAAGTTTTATATATTGTAAATTGTCAGCATCAAATTAAGTAGAATTAAAAGATTAAAAGATACTCAAACTTGCAAGATGTTTTCTTTCAGAGTATTTAATGTTATTCAGATAAATCAAATTACTATTCCTTTGACCAGTTTGTATGGCATTGATTAAGTGTCACTTGATGGTTAAGAAAATAAATCCAGCCATAACAGGAAGAGACAAGTAGTAAAATACATGATTTCAATGGTCAACTGCTGTAATTTAACCTCAGATAATTTTCTGGTAGCATTATATCTGTGCCTGCCTTAGAAGAGAAAATGGTTTAATTCTATCATTTTTTCTTATAAATAAAAATCTAACTATTGTCATTGAATAATTGTTAGGACTAAAATCTAAAGCTGGAGCATAAATTTTGCACTGATTTTATCGTCACAAAAGAATGTAAGTATGATAGAACATGCATCCATTCTATTCTTAATGGTCTCATAAGGGCGTTTATACACTATTTCAGAAGGGTAATTTCTTAATTAGTAAATTATATATGGTAAATATTTTCTGCCTTCTGTAGTCTGGTGTGTTCTAGTTGCTTCAGTGTTCATCTTTCTAGAAGTTACGCGTGTTGATGTAAGTAATGGAGTTTGTTTTCAAATCATAAATCCCCATCGTGACCACTATAGCATATTGTGAGATGCTTAATAGACATAATGTGCCAATAGTAAATTGTATTTCCTGTTCTTAACTGCTCACCTGAAGAAATTTTCTAGTAACATGTTCAGATTCTATACTCTACATATTACTTTAAATATATATTGAGTAGCTGAATAGCATTGCAGAAATGGAGTCGATGTATGAGGTGTTTATGCATGTGCCCTTGTCACTGGTTTAGAAACATTACAAAATTGGAAGTTACCCATTTCTCAGTCTTGGTTGTTGGAAGTGCTCTGAAGAGATTACTTCATGTGAACATGCATATTTATGATTAATTATGTAAGGGAAGCCATGTGTCTGCTGTGCACAAACCACGAATAAATAACTAAGAACTGATGGTGGGGGATACATTTCAGGAAGCAGTAAACATGAGGCACACAGGGCTTTCTCTGGGGAAATGCATGAAATGTCTCCCTTCGCATGCTGTTGCAATGTAAGTGCAAAGGAAGCACAAATCACCAATGCTTCTGCTGCTTCCTATTAATGTATGAGAAAGCCCTGCATACTGAGGCTTATACAAAGCCTTTGGAATAGTGCCATTTTATTTTAGAAAGAATTGTTATTAAAAAAATGGCTGACAAAATCTAATTTAAAGGGGTTATTTGTGTACCCAAATACTGACTTATTTGGGCATCCATATGCATCGTATTCAGCTGAAAACAAGTACTTTTACTGATCCATCTTTTCAAACTTCTTGTTGCAGAATGAGATGCTTAGATTTAACATTTTAATTATGTTTACATTTGTTTCATTGGAAAGTATGTAAATTTCAAGAGAGGGGCTAGGATTAGATTGGTGATTTAGCTTGAGTTGCACCCAATGTGCCTTGGCTCTCCTTTTTCCATTGAATAATAGATCATGTTCCATCTTACAAAGTGTTTCATGCAACAATTCTCCGATTCAGAAGATACTTCCATGTACTAGAGCTGTAAACTATATCAAAACTCCACTAGCATGACATTCTTTGGATCCAGGCCTAATGCAGTTAAAAATAACAACATGGATCTAAAGCTCTGGGCCAAAATTACCACCTTTCAGGAAAATAATGTCAATATTTGTTGTGCTAAAACATTCTAAACTTCAGCATTTATTGATTGGCACACTGATTTTACAAAACAAAATTAATGGCATTCTTTACACATGCCTGAAAACTTCCTTCCAAATGGGGACACAGCTTTTTGACCATGCCAAGTGGAATACAGATTCAGTCTTACAGCAATATAGTTTTACGTTAGGTGGCTGGATTGTAAAAAAAAGGTACAAAACTGTAAATTAAGGAGTTTTTATTAACTCTTGTCAGTCCAGTATTGGTGGTGTCTGTAAAATTCTGCATATAGATGAAGCAATTGTATGTAGTAGGGAAATGATCTGGGCTTGATGCTACATTTAGCTGATACTGTAGGAGTCGGAATATGTCCTGGGAAATTGTGAATGTGTGTACTTAAGAGATTTTTTTTCAAAACTAATGCAGTGTGCATATCTGTTGCTGTATACATAAGCTGAATTCAGGTTAAGCTCCCTGAGCTCTCTCTCTGATAATTGATTTCATTATTTTGTCACAAATATTGCACAATCACTATTTATATGTTCAGGTATATAAGACAGTGAAACAACATTTTAATGTAATTTGTTTGGTTTATTTTTCTTTAGTACAGTTGCTTAGGAAACATGTTTACTATGCATGTTGTGAATTTTGCCTCCAAAATAATGGCAAGGCATCTTTTCATAATATATGTGCAAGACAAAAAAAACATATTTCATTTTTAGCTATAAAACAATTGTATTTTATATATGTTGTTGTAGTTCTGATGATGGATTTCAGTGCCATTGACTCATTGTGGATATTTTAGATAGGTCTGGTTCCTATATTTCAAATCTTTTACAAATTTAAAAAATAAAACAAAAACTACTACTTTGGAAGTAGTTCTTTTCATTGGTTTCTAGAATTCCAAATTGAACTAATTCCAAAGCTGAAACCTAAACATGTTTAAGATTTAAATTGTTGTGTATTTAAGCTTTTATTATTTTTCCTTCTGTTATAAGTGCTGCTTAGTTTTTTTCAAGAGTGCCTGCATTTTTGCACAGCAACCTGTATTGTTAATTGTTTTTTGAAGCACCTTTAGAGTCTTCTGATCACAACCATGCCTTCTTTCTGTGCTGTTACATTAATTTTATACACTAAAACTGGAGAAACAGCCTAGCACAAGCACAGCCCCTGTTTATGGCAGGATTCCCATGGCACATAAGTGTACCACCTTGTTCCATTCACCTGCATTGTGTGTGTGTTAGGCTTGTATAGAGGTTCTCACCAGCTTGCTCCTTTTGCTCAGCTAAGGAGCCCAACCTTGGAGCTTATTTGCTTTCCCCAAATGGAGTAGAAAACATGATGAAATAGAAAGC
The DNA here is from genome assembly GCF_037176765.1 of Anolis sagrei. Lineage (NCBI taxonomy): Eukaryota > Metazoa > Chordata > Lepidosauria > Squamata > Anolidae > Anolis > Anolis sagrei. The sequence continues at coordinate 87,646,174 of NC_090022.1, forward strand.
ATGCAGCAGCCTCCTTTACCTACAAAAGCTGGTACGCTGACTGTCCACAATCACTTGCCTGTACAATGGAAAGAGGGAGCTAAAAATAGGACTCCATTCCTATAAGGGTCCTTCTGTGCATTGGAAGGCTTCTTGTGGTCTTTGTTAACCTCATTTCTCTTGGGGCTTGAGGGATGGAGGTAGGAAATTGAAGTTTATGATCTGAAATTAATCTTTAGGCACACCTTTTATGAATTAAAACACAGCATAAAATAGTTCCAACAGACCTCACTACCTCTGAGGATGCTTGCCATAGATGCAGGCAAAACATCAAGAGAGAATGCCTCTAGACCATGGCCATGCAGCCCGAAAAAACCTACAACAACACAGCATAAAATAGGTTTGAAATATCTGTTTCTGAAATGCAAAACTAAAATCCCAAACTCCATTCTGCTAAGTGCTTTTAAAATCTGTCTGCACTTTTGTGAAGTTTAGCTGTGAGCTTCTTACATTGATTCCCATGAGTCTTAAGTGCTTGATGGCTTTCTGGCTTAGACTAGGAATGGCGGTGCTACTGATCAGATCCTTCGTTTGATTTTTTTTTGTTTCCACGTTAAAATTTAGCTATGCATCACAAAGTAGCTTTTCAATATTTGTAGCATACAGATTCCCACAAAAAGTTCTACATGTTATATAGACAGTGGATGCCATTTATGAGAAGCCTTGATGGTTTCAGCATTTATATCAAAAGTGCATGAATTTCTGCAGATGTCAGGCTTAGTGCTGCTGTGGGTGTCTTCAAGTGAAATACGATAGACAGCTTAATCACATTCTTCACGTTCTTGATGAAAGTCAATTATGTACATTAATGAGGGCCATATTTGATTGCTGAAGGAACATGTATGAGTAGTGGAATTGTGTCTTTTCAGATTTTTCATAGCCGATTCTACATTGAGGTGCTATAATCTTCTAGAGAAAAAGTGGTGAATGAAAAAGAAATCTGCACACTTTTTAATGACTTTTTGATTACTAGATGACTTTTTTCAACAAGAATTGGCATAACAATATGGTTGACATTTTTATATACACATATTTATAATGATTGTTGCTTTATGTTTGGCTATTGAACTTTTCCAGAGTATTTCATTTTTCTTTTCAGGAATATTGTGGATTGTTGCAGAAAAGTGTAGATTTTTTTTAAACAGGAGGCTGTTGCCTATTTGAATCTTGTACTCGGTAATGAATAAAAATGATTTTCAGGGGCCAAACATGACTAGTAAATCCAGAAGTGTCATACAACTAACTTTGCTCAATTGAATTTTTTAAACTAATAGACAAAGCTATCAGTCCAGTATATCATTCTAAGATTTTTAGAGGAATTTGTAAGCATGTTTCAAGTATTTTCCTCAACTCTATTAAGATGAGATATAGTGATAAATGTTTAATGTCTGGCTTGTTTGTTTGTTTGTTTTAATGTATCTACAGCTTTCCAAAAGCAACCTCATACAATCTTAGATTGCTCATGCCAAATAGTGTTTGTGCCATGCAAATTCAAGGAGGTAAATATACTGAGGGTGGCACATTCAAGCCTCCACTGTGGATATATTTTCAACCTCCGGATATAACTGAGTTGAAATGAATCCCCCAAAGTAGTTGTTTGAATCGGTCTGAAGACCCTGCATTTCAGATAGAGCCACATTAGGCTAAGACAGTCTTAGTCCAATGGACTTCCCTGGATCTTTCCTTAGTTTCAGTCACTTTAAGTAATCCAGCTACATTTTCATTAAGGGCAGAATTCATTAAGATCTCCCACTACCCAAACCCAATCAGATAGCTTTAGAAAGCTCTCAATAATTTAAGTCAAATTTATACTGAAGATACCAGTATATTAAGTTTATAACCTAAGTAGGCGAACTATCAAGTGCTATCATTTTAAAAGTTGATTTTTAAAATGGCCTTACATTGCTTTGTCATGTCTACCTTGATATTAACAAGATTTCCCCTATTCATAAGCATTCATTTTCCCAGTATTGTTTATTCCCTGTTGAAGGTGTTACATTGTACGTACATATGTTCAAATAATTATATATACAAATTATCACAGAAAATAGCATCAAGCCCTAATATTTGTATCATGTTTGGAGTCCTCAGCTGTCATTTTTGTTAGTTTGCAGTGTGCTTTGAGACAAATCCTTTGAAGTCTAATTGTATAGATACATGAAGTGGCCTGTTCTGCCTATGAAATGAAGCTCTTGACATAGTTTAATCTTGGTGCTTATGCAATAAGAATATGCTCTGTGGAAAATGGAAGCAAACTTTTTAATGTCCTAGTAACTTCAAAAAGATTAGTTGCCTCCTCCCAATATAGCTTAACTTTTGAAAAGAATGTTATTGATAGTAAAGTTTTAAACTTTAGCTTTTAGTGTTTAAGTTTGGATTCTGTCCCCTGGTAGTCCTGTCTTACAACATCAATATTAAATACACTGTAAAATGAAATAAATGTGGACAAAGTGTATATAAGAATTCCGGTTTACTGTTCTGTGTGTACTGAACTTATTTTTAATGGAATTGCTGGGAAGTATTCTTCAAATTAATCACAAAAAAATCGGTAAACCTATCTGTGGGTCAGTGAGAGTGCTGTACCTTAACTCTCATCATAAAAAGGGAACCATCCCTTTCTCTGAGTAGACTGTTCAATGACAAGAGTGCTCAGTCTTTTCTAGAAGGACCTAAATAAGCCCTGACCCCCTCTTGTCTCTCCACAACTGGCCTTTTCAAATATTTGGGAAGGAAAGGAAAAAGGCAGCAGCAGGCAGGGGCAACTGGCCCCCAGAGGTTAGCATTTACCCCTCTCAGTGGAATGATTTTTTATTTTTCCACAGGTCATATTAATAATTTTGGAACCCAAGCCTTCAATTTCTACCTGGGTATATATGGTATTTGTTTTAAAGGTGACAAAAACCTCTTTTGTATGTGGTACAGATGTCTTTTAATGGGTCAGAAAGAACAAGAAGACAAGAAATGCAACAATAATGAGGTGATCTTTTATTTACAGCTCCTTACTTTTAATGGAATGCCATTGTTTTGTACTTAAAGCAAGCACATTTGGCTGAGCCTGCACAAAAACCTTTCCAAAAATCTTTTTTCTGATTGTCACAAAAACTAAACCTCCTTGTTCGAAACAAGTAGTAAAAAAGCATCAAACGTATTTTATTGCTCTGGTACACAGAGGTCAATGGAACACAAATAATTATAAAATGGAAAATATTTTGTAATTCCAAAAATTAGGGCAATGCACTTCAAACATAGTAGGAAATGAACTGATTTTTAAACCCAAAATAATGGTTAATGCTGTGAACCTTGACATTTGTTTTTCAAGATACACATTATCCAGATGGAATTTATAGAGGCGTTCTGGACCAAGAAAAATCTGGGAAACTTTGTTTTATCCAAGACACCATTCTGTGTAAATAAGCTCTGTTGTGCAAAATACCACCTTTTCGGGCGGGGGGTTCTATATAAAATGGACCTGTTCCAAAGATATATCATTCCACCATCCCATCCTGTGTTGTATGAACTTCCATGGAGTTCTGATACACTTTTTTCAAATGAGACACTGCAATGTGTCCCTACCTTATTTTTTTTTCTATTGCTCTTTCTGGCTTCATATTTATTATTTATTTAGTCATTGCATTTATGCCCCATCCTTCTCACCCCAAAGGAAGTATTTTGCACAACATTCACTGACGTTTCACATACAGCTTATATATATATCCCAGTGGTAATCTTATGCACAATATTTTTTAATGAAGTAAAGTTTCTGTGTATTGAACCATCAGGAAACAAAGGTATTGCTATTTGAGCAATTTTGAATTTGGAGGACTTTGGATTTTGGAATTCCAGATAAGAGATGCTCTTCTTTGTAGTCCCAATGGTCTCTTTTTGCAACCTTTCCTAGAACCTGACATTTTTCAAAAAAATTGCTTCATTCCAAATCTTCCCATATTCCATGCCCTCCCTCTTAATTAAACATCTTAATCCTGGTCTAAAAGAACATTTCTCTACAGTGAACAATTTTGGTTTCTACATAATTTACAGGACACCATTCTATAAATTAACATTTAAATGTTTTATCTAAAATATAAGCAGGAAGAATCTTTTATAATGCTCTGATTATATTACTTTAAAAAGAAAAAGTCCAGGATTTTTTAATTGGAAGGCATTGTTTCATTTTCAGGCTAATGAGTATCTAAAACTGTTGAGCAGCTTGCTCTGGTGTCTTTATTTCATTTGTCAGTTCTCCAAAAGTATCAAAAAATTCTTCCATTTCCTTTTGAAGGAGTTGATTCCTTCTCTCTGCATCTTCATGTGCCCTCTCCGCATTGCGCATTTTAATTTCCACCAAATGATACCACTTCCGTTGCTGTCCCAGTTTTGAATGCAGATCTTTAATCTCTAACTGTAATTCTTTGTTCTGTTGCTCTAGGCTGTTGGCATAAAAACAGGCAGTGTAGTTTTCCACTTTGCAGTCTCTTCCCTGCCTTTATCTTGTGATACAGTTACTTTTGAAAATATATTGCTCTTCAAGTACTTTATTTTCAACTTCTAATATTAAACAGGAAACCTGAAGGATGGCTATGTCCTGCTGACACGCCTTAATCCAAAAGCACTAGATTTGTTTCTGCATCCAATATGTGTATTACTTTTGCAATCGCCATTGTCACACATTGATCTTTTATCCAATCTCAAGGACCCCAGGCGCAAATATGCACATGTCACTAGCAGCCCAAACCTCACTGTACTAGGCGGTACGTTTTATGCAGATGAAGAATGGCTTGGAAAATATAATAATAATCTCCTGTTGCTAATAAACCAATCATTTCGTAACTACATTTAGACTCACCAGTACTTGTGAAGTATATATAATATTTTACTATTTTACTTTTGGGAGAAAAATCTTAATTGTAATTCTGGCTTTAAAGGGCAAATTCAGTCATTAGAATTGTTCCTTTAAAATGTATAGTTAAAACTATAGCACATTGTCAATGTATGTAAAATAGTAATTTTAATGGGTTTTCAGTAGCAGTTTTTCTGAAACCAATATATTACTGTACACAGTATTCATAAGCCAATATAAAGTCCTTGCCCTATTGATTGCAGTAGCTAACATCCAAAGGAAAAAAAAAACCCAGTTTTAGGCATTTCATAAATTGAATGTTTACCTGAAAACCTTCGCTTCATACTCTGCCTTCTGCTGGGCGATCTGCTGCTTCAGGCTGACAAAGTGGCACTGCAAGGAGCTTTGGCTTGTTGAGATGCCATTGTTGGGAAGGGGGCCTTCTTTACAGTTGTTCATCTGGCCTTCTTCCAAGCTGTCTTGAAGCTCCAAAATGTTTGTCGTTGCCTTGCTTGTTTCTACAGAATCTTCTGTGCATTTGGCAATGGCAAAAAATAGCTCTTCTTCACACACCAGATCATCTGGGCAGTTTTTCCATGAGATCTCAGGCGCTTTGTTTATCTCCTTGCAGCTCATTGGACAAGTGCATTCAGCTCGGTTCTAGGTGAGAAGTGGTTTTGGATTTGAATGTTTGTTTTCTTGTTTCGCCCCAGACTCTGACACTTCCCATTCTAATTGCAGCTGTCCAAAGATTCTCAACTGCTTGGAAAGAATCTACTTTATTGGAGCCTGGGTCTTGTTTCATTTCCAGACTCTGTTCGTGGTATGGAATGGGAAACGCCTCAAGTTGTCATACTCCACATGTCTTCTTACAGTCAGGGGCTTGTGCCTTCCCACCAGAGACACTGGCTCCTTTATTACCCCCCCCCTCCTTTTTTTTTTTTTTTTGTTGTAACATTTGGTGGACATGGATGGAAGGAGCGCTGGCTTAATCTATGAACTGCTTGTTAAGGAGTCTCCCAAACTGTTCGTGGACGTCATGCATCCACAGATCAAAAGAAGAAAATTGTGAAAGCTGTGGCAATACTTGTGGACTCTCTTTCATAAATGCATCTTTTTTATAGGCAAGAGAATTATAATAAATACATTCTGGATATACTATTATTGGCTGCCACGAAGAACCTAAATTAATGGAGAACAGTAGTTGGTAGTGACAGTTCCTTATTTTGTTTCTGTACTGTGGTTAATTTGTTCCCTTTATTCTGTCACTACAATATTTTTTTGGCAAGAACCAACAAATCAATTTAACCTGTGTATCACAAGACAGAAATCATTAAATATAAAGTTCACACGGTCAAAACATTTTTTTTCTGTACTTACGACAACACAAAAGCTAACTTCTTCTGTAATGTTCCTCAGGGAACTTTCTATTCTGTATTCTGTATTTCCCTGGCATAGACTAATAGCTCTGCTTGAAGGAATGGATATTTCCTTGCACACAGAGAATTGAAATAAATAATGAGATAAACCCACCACTCTCTCAATTTTCGCTAACAAAATTTCATTTGGAAGAGCCTTGCTATAGGATTTACTCAATATTTTTCTGCTTTAATATTCAGAGAGAAATTCCTTTCAAAGTCATAGATAATCCTGCACACTTTTGCATGGAGGAGACTTCATTTTAAAAAATTGATTTGTTGGGTCTCGAGGTGGTTTGCAAAAGTTAAAATGAACATGCGGTAGTTAAGAATTAACAGAATAGTTAAAAACAGTTAAATCAAAATAAAATTAAAACCAGTAAAAAATATGACAGCAACACTTACATAGAAAGTCCAGCAGATGATACAGTGTTTAAAAGTGTGAAAGAAAATTCCAGATTCCTAATTCCAAATGTATATTGAATCCCCACCAGGAAATAGAGACCAGACACAAGATGTGGAGAAATAAATGGGCCATTTATTGACCTAATTAGAAAACTGGTAATTGATCTAAGTAACTAGTTGTATGTGTGTGTGTGGGGGGGGGGGGGGAAGCACTGAGACATGGGTAATGGTGTGAAGCCAGATATTCTTGGACTAGCTGCTATGCCAACCACCGATCATTATTGGAAGGCCGTCACTCTCTCTGAGTCATATAACCCTGTAGGAGAGAGGAGCCCTAAAGGAGATATTTTGGGGAACCCCCTAAGCCATAGAGCTTATATGATCAATCATTTCCCCCACCAAACAGAAACTCCTTTTTTATCATCCGCAAGTGTCAAATTCCTGATTTGTATAATGTGAATTTGAAGCGAATCCTTTAAAACACATACATGTACAATAGTCTTAAATATGTAACAGATCAATCTCTGTTCCAAGGAAAGCAGAAGGTGTCCTTTTGATAACAAATCCCTCTGTAGTCCGTGTATTAAAAGGAGAGTCAAAAGGGTGAATAAGGGAGATATAGAGGAATTTAATTGGAAGGAAATTGGAAGAAAACTATGAGCATTTAGAAAGAAAAATGCTCTTGGTGGTCCTCATCAACTAGCATGAGCCATCACTCCAACTCATGGTTTCTATGAACAACAGAAGATGCAAAAGATGGTCACTTTTGGAATAAAGGAAATGGAGAAGGAAAGACTTGGGACCAATTCTTTTAATTAGATCACAAAATGACACATATTTAGCATCATCTTGTGCCAACACCAGTACCCGGACTCCAGGAATGGAAATGTTACAGGCATAAATGTTAAAGCTCTTGAGTTTATCACTTTTCTGTTTGAATTGTATTTGGTGTTTTTGTGGTTTTTCTCCCCAAAGTGGCATTATAACAGAAAAGCAAATACATAAATGTTGGTAGAATGAGAAAGATCTCGTTGTTGGGCCACATTCAGAGAGGTTGGTCCATAGAGTCAAAGAATTGTAGAGTTGAAAGAGACTACAAGAGCCATTCTGCCACGCAGGAATACAAAATCAAAGCACTACCAACAGGTGGCCATCCAGCCTCTGCTTAAAAACTCCCAGAGAAGAAGACTACCATGCCCCCAGAAAGCATATTCCACTGCAAACAGCTCTTGCCACCAGGAAGTTCATCCTAATGTTTAATGAGTCCAGCAATAGATGTTTCAAGAGCGAATTGAAGCAGCCTACTTTAGATCAAATGTGTCCCATTTATGCAACTGGTGTACTATGGGTGCTGTTCTGTAGTGACCTCTGCACCTTCTGTATGTGAATGAACACTATCATCAGTTGACATGCTTGAGCAAGATATGAGATGCTTATCCTCTTGCACACGGACTCTCACTTGTCCATGTGTTCTTATAGGAAGGAGACAAGTAAACAATATCCCATCATGCGGAAGTGGAAGAAAGGCCTGCCCTCCATTCCCACTGCCACTACCCTTGTCTCCAAAGAATAAGATGCAGGGACAACTCCACTATGCCGACAAATGAAAGACCTTCCCTCCATCCTAACTACCATTGCCCTGACTTCAGAAGAATGCTTGACACAATCATATTTCCCATTGCCAACTCCATTTCCATGTTTTATATCTTTATAGATTTTAAGCCAGAGGACATGGAACAATTTGGGAAACTTTTGCCTAAAGTTTGAGATAAGAGTACTCTAAACAAGCAAACGAACAAGTGAATAGTAGCAAGGCCCGTTGTTCTATTCTGTTTGGCATACATAGGGAACATGTGTTCCTCAAAAAAACATGGTTGGACAGCAGCTCCTGCCATCAGCACCACTTATAGCAGAAGAAAGTTTTAGTCTAGCATCATCTTGAAGGCCCCTGGTTCCCACACTTCTCCACTCCCTCCCAACTTCATTTTTTTGGAATTGCAGTGAGAAGGACATTAGCAATTTGACCATCCCAATACATGTCCAATGAAAGCTTTGTATTAAAGGGAAATAACATGTAAGAAGTGCATTGTGGAAGGAAGGTAAGAAACTGTGCTATTAAAAGCAACAAAACAAATTATATACATGGTTTAAGCATCATCCTTAAATTGCAAGACAAAACATCTAGTGTAATACCTATTTCATTGTATTATCAAGATATGATCACTAGATGTCACTGTTGCATTTTATTTTCAGTAATGGAACCATGCAGAAACCAAATAAATTCTTTGTAAGCAGAATAGAATTGCCGTATTTATATATAGATGGAAATACATGTTTAAAGGTACTTATTAGTAATTTGTTTTGAGTTGTCTTATTCAAAGAACATTTCACAGGTATTTAGGAAAATAGTTGAATGCTGGTGCTGCGTATCACATCGTTGCCGCATTTGTGCTTTCATAGCGTAACTTCCATTAATTTGTTTTCCATTCTATAAGCACTTCGATACTGGCAATATCATTTCCATTGCTTTTTAATTTTTTTCCAGAGTTAAACCATAATAACACAATAATGACATGACATCCCAAGGCTATTGCATTCCTGCCTTTAGAAAGTGTATGTGTGTGTGTATTGAGCACAGTGGTTCATGGCACCACAGGAAAAGAGAGAACTTTAGAAGACACCTCTATGAAGACATGTACTTTGACTTTCAAAGGCAAATCAAGATTGCACTATAACAGCAAGCTGTTCACTTTAAGAAAAAAATACCAAAAATATCTAAAATGGGGTTTTAGATATAGAACAGATCAGAAACCACAGCTATTCTCTTGGGAAGTCTTGTCTTCCTCCAAACAGCTAAGGCTTCCCTGCGGGAGATTTCTCTGGGAATCAAGGGAAGGACCACAGGTCTGCTCCCTCAGCACACTTGCTATTCAGCCATCCTCCTCATGAAGCAGAACGAGATCTGTCTTCCCAAACGGGGTCCTGAACCATAGCTGCAATGAAGAATTCCCAATGCCTCTATATACCACTGGGAGAACCATGACATTTTGTGATAAGGCTGAGGCAAAGGTGAGATTAATCCATCACTGAAATGGGATAACAACATAGAATCATAGACGTGGAAGAGACCACACAGGCATCCGATCCAACACCATTCTGCCATGCAGTAAAATACAATCAGAGCACTCCCAACAGATGGCCATCTAACCTTTGCTTTAAAACCCTATAGGAGATCCAACCACACTCCAAGGCAACATATTCAACTGCTGAACAGCTCTTACCAGTCTTCCTAATGTTTGGGGAGGAAGATAAATTTCCCTGCAGTTTTCTGTGATAATCACCAAAACTTGATTTATGGCACTATTTTTAGCTATACTAAGTTCAAAGTATTTCACTGAATCCAGTTTTTTTTTTTTAAAAAAAATGCAAATATTACAACTGCAGGGATTTCCCCACATTCAAAAAGGGAGGCTGAGGAGAGCAAAACAAACAGAAAGGAAAGCATCTTTTGCTCCTTGCTTATATTACGTGTCAGTTTATTTATTCATTTGTTTATCGTATTTATATACCGCCTTTCTCAGCCCAAAGGCGACTCAATAGGAATCGTCTTAGCAATGTTAATTCATTTATGATTTTTTTCTTAATTTATTAATCAAGAAGACAAATCCATTTGTTCATGCCTCAATATCAACCCCAACTCAGAGACACTCATCCCGTGCAAGAAATAATCCTGCCTCATCAAATTTGTATTACCCGAAGTGGTACCTCTCCAAAACAGGGCTTCTGCAATTTTTCACCAAGATTGTTGATGAACACTGCCATTTAATGAAACTATAAACACTGAACATATCTATTTTCTGTCACTGATCACATCTTGCCCAGTTACACCATTTGTGTTAAACTGCACCCTAAACATACTCTGGATAAGTCTATGGTGTTACCCACCAAGTTGAGCTACAAACCTCTATGGCTTTGTTTCCCAGCTTTCGTTTATACAAGGAAAGACATTCCACTGGATCAATCCATCACATAGTTTAGGCCAGTGTTTCCCAAGCTCTGTTCTTCCAGGTGTTTTTGTCTTCCAGATGAGGTCTAACCAAAGCCAAATAGAGAGGGACCATGACTTGCCTATATCTAGACACTATACTATTTATGCAAGCAAAATCCCATTTGGTTTTTAGCTGCCGCATCACACTGTTGGCTCATGTTCAACTTGTTTTCCACGAAGACTCCAAGATCTTTCTCACATGGACTGTGGTCAAACCAAGCAACACCCATCCTGTATCTTTGCATTTTATTTTTTCTGCCTAAGTGTAGTATCTTGCATTTGTCTTTGCTGAAATTCACTTTGTTAGTTTTGGCCCCTCTCTCTAAACTGTTGGTCATTTTGAACTCTGACCCTGTTCTCTGGAGTATTAGCTGTCACTCCTAATTTGGTGTCACCTACAAACTTGATAAGCATGTCCTCTAAACCTTCATCCTTCTATGAAGCTTAAGGTCTCTCGTCTTTTCCAATAAGGTACACAGATCAGGTTTTTTTTCCTGAACTATGAGCAGACTTCACATGAACATTAGAGTTCATGATTATTTCTCCACTATAGAAGTATTGGCAATTGCTCTGGAGCCAGACTTCTTGCATCTGTTGGGAGAGACAGTGACTTTTTTCTGAGACAATGTCTCATTGTAATAATCCAGTTTCAATTCTGATTGTGAAGGAAAGCAGACTATGTTTTTGCCATTGCTGTCCTGAATCATTGGAATGATTCATAAAATTAGACCTTGTAAGAAAAGGTTTTTACAGACTGGTATGATAATCTCCTGAGATGATTAATAACATCTATAAGTTGTCTAGCAGGTGCTTCTTACAAGATTTTAGATATCTGCTTGGTCATTTAAGTATATGAAGTCATGATGACTCTATCCTTTCGCCAGACACACTTGGAGTCAAACATCTGTATGTGGGAATGGGACCACTCCCTATATTGACTACCTGCTGGTCTTTCAAAGCGATGCTCCCAAGAATAGGGCAGTAAATATCATGCAGTAACGACCACACCTTTCTCCTCATCTGTCCATTTTGACTTAGGAGAGAAGAGAGGAAATCAGAAGCAGCGATGGCATGTTCAAAGGCTTTTAGCCAAACAGTAATGAGGCTGAGAGGCTTTTAAGCTCTATATTAATAGGCACTCAGCTTTCTGTTTAAAGCACAAGCTTGCTTTTGTAAATCAGGAATCTTAATGACTTGCACACCATACTCTATTATCTGCAAGCCTTTGGAGACTGGCCAGTAATGTTGCTGGAAATATTTCCATTGACACATGGCCTTCAGCTCTGAAACTCTGGGAGTAGAAGAGTGATGTTTAATCAAATGGGCTTGGTTCTCTGTGGCAGCTTGGCTTTAGATCATGTTTCCATGCCAAAGTTGTGTGTCATAATAGTTCAAAACTCTTTTTCAATTGTTTGGCATCTATTCTGTATAAGAGGCCAATGTTTTGGCTGCAGTAGGAATAAGACCATGGTCCTAGAGTGGCTAAACTGGAAGCAAGCCCAGTAAGTCTTACTTCTGAGTAGACATGTAGATTGTTGCATTGTAAATCATGCTGCTCCACCACTAAATGAATGGACAGCACGTGTGGTTCATTTACATATTTACATTATATTCCAACTCTCTCTTGTATAGGATTAAAGATAATTGATAACACACTGGCCAACACACATTTTGGTGCCTCAAATGTTAACCCTGTTTCTGGGTAGAATTGACCTGTTGCTTCCAAAAATTGTTCCATTTCCCCAGATCAGCTCTAGTTTTTGATATATAAAACATAGGCCATGTACCACTTTTCATCTGCCCTCCCACTGAAAATCATAATAATTATAACAAAGAAAATCATGATAACCATATCCAATGCAATTTTCTGAATGAGTGCCCCAAATAACCCCAGAAGCAGCCTTAAAAACCAAGATACCAAGAAAAAAATGTTGGTTTTGTTGTTGTTGTGTAATCTGTTAAAAACAGTGTAGATAAAAATATTTCTACAAAAGCTTTTTTTTTAAAAATCAATATTATGGGGAAAATAATTAAGATAGTATAAAACACAATTGAAACTTAATGATCAGCGGCACTCATTTCCTGAGGTGTCAAATCTGGCCATAGTAACACATACCTCAATTGCTTTCCTGGTTGGATTCTGCATGGATCAGACCAATTTTATCCCGAAAGTGGACCATTTTATCCCATTAAAAATTAATGGGAAACAAGTAAAACCTTAATTTTTCTGTAATGGAAAGTGTGGAAAACCAATACTTGGGTTTTTCAGGGAATGACTTTCCAGTTTTTCCACAAATGGCGACTCTATGTGAACACAGTTCTTTCAGGTGAGATGGGGTAGACTGTTCATACTTGAAGCTCACCTTTAGCTACTACCTATATGTGGTGTTGGGAGTTTCCTCTCCTGCTCAGTCTTGGCTCCTGTCTCAAGGATGATAGCCACCTTCTCCTTCAATTCCCTTTCTGAATCTGACAGCCTGATTACAGATTGTGTAAATCAGGAAGATAAACCTTCAGCTTGTTGGCCAAGGCTTCTCATCCTGGCTAGTCAAGACTCTCCTCAGTAGACTGTCCCAGACTACTGATAGTATTAATAGCTGAATTTTTCAGCCATTTTTTAGGCTGAAAAAGCCCCCCTCTGCTTATACTCGAGTCAAAGTTATTTATTATTTTACTCTGCTATTATTATTATTATTATTATTATTATTACATTTATTATTTTACTCTAATTATTATTATTCCCAAGTGTCTAGGACTGTGTGATGTATTTTCGAGTGATGCGTGCAGATCCAAGTAAGGTGGCCTTTTGCAGTTGACAGATCGTGTTTTTATCAAAGTTATTATTGACAATAATATTATAATATAATAATAATATATAATAGTATAATAATATTATATATTATAATAATATCATTATATTATGTATTATATTATTATATTATTATATTATTATATTATTATATTATTGCCAATTATTATTATTACATTTATTATTTTTCTCTCATTATTTTTGGAAGAATACGTAAGCACATTTACATTGAAGAAGGTTAGAATAATAGTTTATGTAAATATTCAAAAACATTTAACCTACATATGTCTCAATTAATGTAATTTCATGGTATCTATTTTGACTCTAAAATTTACCAGTAGTTGCTGCATTTCCCACCCTTGGCTTATACTTGAGTCAATATGTTTTCCCAGTTTTTTGTGTTAAAATTAGGTGCCTTGACTTATATTTATGTCGGCGTATACTTGAGTATATATGGTAGAGTTATTCCCAAGCTGCTGCAGAACTGACAACAAGAGATGATACAAGTTGAGGAAGGGAAATGCCTGCACGCAAACACCTGGGCTTAACACTGAACAAAAAATCACATCTGTCAGTCTGACCACTTTTGGCCATCTGGCTACACTGATTGTTGGAATGTATACACTGATGGGTTTCAAGCAGGAGTCCTTCCACACACTCTGATTAAAGCTACACTATGATTTCACTTTAAATGTCATGTCTGCATCTTATGGAAAGCTGGAATTAGTAGTTTGATGACACACTAGAGGAGCTCTTTGGCTGAGAAGTATACATGTCTGTATTCTCAATCTGCCAATCCCAGGATTGGCACTTAAAGTGGAATCATAGTGCTTTCCTAAGGGGATGGTAAGCAGCAGGTGGCTTCATCCAATGGCAAGGAGAGCCAGATTGTCTTTGGTTTCCTCTACTTAGTTTTTTTTAAAATATATATATTAAAAATGGCTAGCAGCTTCTTTGTGGCCCAGAAAGATACTCAAAACCTAATTTAGCAGCAGCCCTCTTGCTGTTGTAGTATTTATTTATATCTTACTATGGCCCCAGTCTAGGACTCAAGAAGGCTCATAACAGTTGAAACAAACACAGCTAAAATTGTATCTCATACAAAACTTTAAAATGTAATGAAAGTATCAATAACATTAAAAACAATAGAAAACAATTACTGTTTCCTGTGAACAGAACAGTTGTAAAAAACCTAACACAACAAAAAACTCTGTGCCTGTAGAAAGAGAGCAGGAAAGGCATGCCTATCTCGAAAGAGAGTTCTAGAGTCTGTGGCCGCCACCAAGAAAGCCCTCTCCGGTATTCCCACCAGATGCACCTGTGGTGTTTATGGGGCAGTCAGAAGATTTCCTTCCAAAAGATAAAACACAGGCAAAGTAAAATGGGAGAATATAGTCCTTCAAATAATCAGGATTGCTTTCATCCCCCTCAGTCAGGATGATTGACTGGAGCATGAACCTGGAGGTACATTGGTTCCTTCCCATCCTTACTCTTGTTCTATGATTCTATGATTTGCCAATCAGCAGTGGCTAATTCAGTACACTTAAAAAACCATACATTTGTTCCATGGCAAAGAAGCACTTAATGCTCTGGTTCTTCTTTATTGCACTGTTTGCAATATGCTAAGAGATTTGCTTTGAGGGCTAAGGAGCTGTTCTGGGAAGTCAGTTCACGTTTGCATAATTCCAAAGCAAACAGAAAGGTGGAAAAGAGATCATCGTTTTCAGAATCAATGCCTCCCTGGATGTCACTTGTGTTATGTTTTCAGAGGGCCATTGGCAGCTGTTGCATTCATTATTTAGCACTGAATGCAGACTCAACCACATTCCATATGAAAAGCATGGATTTTGATCTAAGTATCTCTGAAAGTGGATAACATTTACTTTCTTATCCAAAGTTGATTTTGGTTGAAAAAAAATTGCTGTTTTGGGAATTGTGGTTTGTTTGTGTTGATTTCCCCCCATATGTTTTGACAGCCTTAAAAACAACAGGCAACTTTAAAATTTCTTAAGGTTGTTTTAGAGGAGAAGGGGAAATTATCTGTGTAAAGTACATTTGTCACTCTACAGATGCTTATATTGAAATTAATAAAGTGGACTTAGTTCCATTCTGTGGTCTCACCCCATTATTTCCATATCTGCATGTAAATACTATCTTTATATTTATCACTCCTTTTTAATATGCCTAGAGAGTACTGTATATCTGCACCTGATATACAGTCCCATTTGCAGGGTTTATTGCCTGCAGTTTCATTTATCCACATCTGACAAAATAAGTCCTGGGTTGTTGTAGGTTTTTCGGGCTGCATGGCCATGTTCTAGAAGCATTCTCTTCTGAAGTTTCACCTGTATCTATTCTAGAAGCATTCTCTTCTGAAGTTTCACCTGTATCTATCGCATTATCACGGGGTGTCTGCGACCCACACCACTGGAGAAATTACACTGCTTAGCCGGTATTGCACCACCTGACATCCGCCGGGAAGTAGCAGCCAATAGTGAAAGGACCAAGGCAGAGACATCTCCAGCTCATCCCCTGTTTGGGTATCAGCCAGCACGTCAACGACTTAAATCAAGACATAGCTTTCTTAGAACTACAGAGACACTCGCTGGAACACCCCAGCAAGCGAGAGTCCAAAAGTGGCAGGCCCAAACCCAGCACCTCAATTCATGGGTGATACCAGATGAGAGACTCCCCCCTGGGCACTCAGAAGACTGGGCGACTTGGAAGGCGCTGAACAGATTACGCTCTGGCACCACGAGATGCAGAGCCAATCTTAAGAAATGGGGCTACAGGGTGGAATCCTCGGCATGCGAGTGCGGAGAAGAACAAACCACTGACCACCTGCTGCAATGCACCCTGAGCCCTGCCACATGCACGATGGAGGACCTTCTTGTGGCAACCCCAGAGGCACTCCAAGTGGCCAGATACTGGTCAAAGGACATTTAACCAAATACCAAATTTACAAAATCTGTGTGGTTTTTTTTTCTTTTTTTTCTTTTTCATTTTAATCTCTGTGTTTGTTTTGCTCTGTTAGAATTGTAAAACAATGGTTGCTGATGACACGATAAATAAACCTGTATCTATGGCAGGCATCCTCAGAGGTTGTGAGGTCTGTTGAAAACTAGGAAAATTGGGTTAATAATAATAGTAATAATAATAATAATAATAATAACAATAATAATAAATCTGTGGAAAGCCAATGGTGGGAGAAAGAACTCTTGTCTGTTGGAGCTAGGTGTGAATGTTTCAATTGGCCACCTTGATTAGCATTTGATGGCACTGGGCATTGTCTAATTCCACCAGCCATACTCCATGATAATCTTGGGCCAAACTTGGGTTCATTTTGGTCTATTATTTGTTTATTTATTTAAAACATGTATATTCCACCCTTCTCACTCTGAAGGGGACTCAGGACAGAGCACAGCATATATATGACAAGCATTGCATGCCGGAACATAAAATAACTTTAAATATACATGGATACTAAAAACAGTTACATCTACTTCAAAATCAGTTGCTTTAAAGCAGGCATCTTCAAAATGTGGCCCTCCAGTTGTTGGGGCCTCCAACTCCCAGAAACCCTAACAAGCTTATTCAATTGTCAGGGATTCTGGGAGTTGAAGGTCCAAACAGCTGGAGGCCGTAGCTTGAGGATGCCTGCTTTAAACCATGGTTGTACACATCCACAAGAAGCCAAGGAATGTATCATCCATGGACACAACAGACATCATACTGTACTTTATACCAACAGTTTAACTATCTTTTGCTGAAGTATAACTGCTTAACTCACTCTTTATACTACTTATCACTTCTATTTCAAGTCAAGGGAAAACATGATTGAGTACTAGTTGAATATTTTATTTCACTAACAATATATGTGAGTCTAGGCACAGGCAACTTATCACATTTTGTCTTGACTAATTGTACTTGTGATAGATTGAGAAGCAAGAAATGTTGTGAAATAAAAATGTGCTTATTCGTATGTTCATTTGTTAGTCTATTTCTCTGAACGCTAGGTTACGTCAATGCTACTCTCCTTTCTTAGAATAAGAAGAACTTCATATTCTATCCAACATGATAAATGGTAGTAAAACAACTCAGACAACTAAGGGTAAAAGACATACCCATGCGTACTCTCTTTCATACATACAGAGCAGATAAATTTCAACATAAAAATACATCATTCCATTTGGGAAAATTTTCCACCCCATAACTCTGTTCAGTCCATGGTGATTGATTATCTTTCCTTGTCTACAGTTAAAAAAAACAAAACACACACACACACAAAACCGGGGAAAAAAAATGACAGGAGAACTCCCAAAGACTTGTATGAAAGAAGTCTACATGTAAGAGGTGATTTAAACATTTTAAGAAAGACAAATTCACTACAGCCATCTTATTTTATAGTCAGAACATTGAACATTTTGTTATAATTCATCAAATGGTAATCCATTAATGGTAAGCCTTACAGAAATTTCTATTCATTTCTATGCCTTAGGCTCACTTTATAACCTATACTGTAAAATGGGCATGGGGACCTTTCTCAAAAGATTGTTGTTAGAATGAACAAATTGAATATGATGAAATATTAACAGGGTTGCTGTAGGTTTTTCGGACTCTATGGCTATGTTCTAGAAGCATTTTCTCCTGATGTTTTGCCTGCTTCTATGGCATGCATCCTCAGAAGTTGTGACCTCACAACCTCTAAGGATGCCTGCCATAGATGCAGGTGAAACGTCAGGAAAGAATGCTTCTAGAACATGACCATACAGCCTGAAAAATATACAACAACCTGGTGATTCTGGCCATGAAACCTTCAACAATACATTGAAATATTAATCTTTTCAAGAATGTTCAATAGGGTGTGCTCAAAGTGGACTGAACTGGGAAGAAACTTTCTGACATGATTTCATCAAAGGTTCTATACATGCAAGATGGCCCTCAACAGATATTTCCAATTTATGTAGAGCCCATAGTTAGACTTACAACTTTATCAGATGTGTCATCCCGTCCCCATCCCCATCCCCTGGTAATGTTACAGCAGGGAAAGGAAGGCGATGGGGTGACTCATGTGATGGGGAGGGAAGGGTAGAGCAATTGCTATGGGGCACCCCGTTGTTGTGGGTAAATGTATTACAAATGTACTGATTTTTAAAAATATAATAAAAAATAAAAAATTAAGAAAAAAGTCTGGAAAAATAATCAAAACTGCGCTAAAAAAGTAAGAAAATAGTGCAAAGCTTACCTATAACACGGGCGCTGTCCCTGATGACCACATTTCCGTAGGCCCGCAATTCCTTTCCTCACGATGCCAGGACTTCGCCATGACCTGCGTCATCTGATGCGTAGTGTGCAACACCCTAAAATAAGGTTTAAAAAGGGCAGCCCAATGTTTTTAAAGGGTTTTTTCCCCTTAAAAAACTCTCATCAGATGAGATCCTTTGTACAATATTTCATTTTGGAAGTAGAGCTCTCAGAGTTCCATAGCATAGCCACAACGGAATTGTTTACCAAGCCCTGACCACGTTCAATTAGATTATTGGCCAGGGGGAGGGAAACCTGTTTATCTCAGCATTTCTGCCAAGCTTAAGAGTTAAGGCTTAATTGTAGACAACCATTTACCCAGCTTGATAAAAGTTGCTTCTGTAGAGTGGGCCATCTATATCTGCCATCCAAGAAAGTGAACACATTTGTTTGAATCAAGGTAATTGATGTTCTCTTCTTCTTCTGTTGCTCCTTTTTTGTCTGTTAGATACAAATCAGCTGGAGTACAGGAACCACATGAATGAGCATTTCATTGCATATAATAGCAATAAATGCAACCTTTATGTAGGCGTGTGAATTATACAGGCCAGCTGTGTTAAAAGACTAGAAGAAAGAAAGTGATGAATGAGTCTGTGCTCAAGGACAAAACTACTGCTATCTTAAATCTATCACAGACTTCAGCCCACCTTTACCCTTACTTAATGCATATGGCTACTACATGTAAGTGGGGGAATTTAAAATCTTCCCTTGATGTTTTCCCTCTCCACCCCCAAATTCTCATATGTGGTGCATGAGTTACATTGGCACCAATGGCTATTACCATGTGTGTGTTGGGGGGGGGGGGGATTTCAGAAATGGTTGGAGGAAGATTTAAGGAAAGGTTAAATCTCTCCCACCCATTCATGCTTGACCTTGACCCAGATCATATCACCACATTAGGGTGACCATATTTAAAAGAAGGCAGGTCTCTTTTATATTGAACTTCTTTATGAAAAAGGGATTTAAGCAGAAGAAACATACATGACAGGTTTGATCTGACATGAACCCTTCCACACAGCTATTAAAATTATAGGAGCCCTGTTTTTTCCCCATCAGTTCAAGCTATTTCAGTAGCAGCTGATGGCTTCCACAACGACTGTTTTGAATTTTCATTTGGACCATGGATGAGCTATCCAAGGTGCTAGATCTATTTTCTTCAGGACTTGAGATAGCTCTGTTAGAGAAGATTAGCCTTAGAGGAAGGAGTATGAAAATTGGATGAATTCTAGCAGAAGACAGCAAAAACGTTTAAATACTAATTAAGAAATTGCAAAAACGGGCTTAGAGATAGATATTAAGAAAACAAAAGAAATGAAAACAGTTTGTTTCAATAACTTTAAAAAGGATTTGGAGAAGATTGCAATAGTTATTTTCTACACTTTGTCTGAGACATACATCAAAATGGAGGCCATGGTCAGGAAATCAGAAGAACAAGACTTGAAATGGCAGCTCTGAAGCTACTAGATAAGGTCCTCAAATGTGCAAATAAATAGTTAAAAATCGGACTCAGAATCACTCATATCTTAGCATTTCTGATTTCTTTTGTATAGTTGTGAAACCTGGTAAGTGGAAAGCAGTAGGAAGACATTAGAGATGAATTGTTTCAGTAAAGGAAGCTACTGCCCTGAATGTGCAAAATCTGCAAAGCCAATGATGACCAGAACTGTTGGAGGAATCACATTAATAAAACTGTCTTCACTTGAAGACAACTTGACAGCAGTGATAATTAAAACCTGGATTTGGGGCTCAAGCACACTATCAGCCACTAGCCTCCCTGGCACACTAGCTTAGAAGTTGAGGAAAAAATGTAAAATATAGCTGCACATTATAAAATGCATTATTTAGCCTTGTAATCCTGCTTTTCTATTTACCAAGCTGATAGTGTGAAGAATAAACAGGATGGGAATGGGACCCTGCCAACGGAAGAGAAGTTGGATTTCAGATGCAAATGTAGACTCCACAAAATATTCCAACAGATGGACATTTACATACAAATATGATTTAGGTGACAAAGGCATGGTTGTGTGTCATTCCACAATGCAAACCCACAAAGGAACGAGATATCAAAAATGCAAAGCTAAACCTTGCAGACCCCTGGCTTCAGGTCCCTGTAGAATAACTCATCAGAGTACAGATCCACTCTTTGTGATGTGGAAAGAGAGAGAAGTGATGTGTTTTGAATTTACTAAGCTGCAATGAATGTGACTAGAACAATAATGGGTCCAAAGAGAATGTAAACTTCACCTCTACAGAAGGACAGTTTCTAATGCTGCTCCTTAGAGGACAACTTGGTCCAAATCAAAACCTGGATGTGAATAGATAACTTCTTCATTCTGCTGTTGCTTTCACTGCATGTGGGGGATTTGCCTTCATGAATATTTACCTGTGTACACAAAGAGGAGAATGCCTGTAAAGGCAGACTGAGATATTCTAAAAGCTGCTTCACATGTCACTTTCCTGTCACAATCTTAATTTATTAGAACAAGAGCAGCAACAGCAACAACATTAGATGCTCTCACAACACTCAAGGACTTATTATCATTTTTTTCAAATATACAAGTCAGTAAAACAGTGGTTTTGTGATTTATTTGTATAGCACAATAAATACTTGTACCACTTTTTATAGGAGTCAACCTATACTTTCTCTGCTCTCATGCAGAGATTATTAGTTGTGTAGGAGATCAAATATGAAGATAAAGTTCTCATAGGCCTGGGGGGGGGGGGCGGGTATGTGTGCCACTCCTTCCATTTGGCAACTCCCATCACCCTGACTATTCGCCATGTTGAGTGTGACTAATGGGAACTGAAGGTCAAGGAATGCAGGCTGCTGGGGTTCCTTGACTGGACTGGTATAATTTTCCTGATTGCTCCACTCACTTGAGATCTTAAAAGTTAGGGCTGCCAAGCCAAGAACATCCCAAGCTCTGTGTCTCCTTCGCCAAAACCTGAGCTCTACGGATGACCCTTTGTTATGTCATGGGGGCATACTTTGGTGGTTTCATTAAGTATGAATCAACAACCTCAACTGTTTAAATAAAATCACACAATAACCATTGAAAAACCTGTTTTTCTGGTCGATCATTATGTTTTCTAAGACCTCAGCAAAAATCAATATGGAACAAAAAAAATATATACATATGCGATGGATTTAAAAAGATAATTGGCTTAAAATGTTTCATAGATGGTATATTACATTAAAAAAATAGGTTTAATAGGTCTACGTCGGTCTACGTCATATGATGGGCTCCAGCAGACTGCATCCTCCCAGCGTCCTGCAAGCTTCCTAGAACACTAAAATTTTCTAGTGTGACAAGTACACACATACTGTCACATAGACATACACACATTCATTGTCTTCACAAAGAGAAAGAAAGCTTGCCACATCTTTAATAAATTTTGTTTGATCATCCCGTGAATGAAACTTAGGCAAGCCAAAGCATTTCTCTGCCTGTTGGACTCATGGGGTTAATTAATTTGGGTAGTGACTTCCTCTGCTGCTGTTACAATGAGAAGCATTTAATGATATTGGAAACACAACCTGCTGTTCCTGGTGCCAAAAAAAGGCTGGGCCAAGGTGAACAGGTTAATTACTTTTATAGACTTGCCAAACATTTTAAAATGTTTTCTTTTATCTCTAATTAGTGCTGCTCTTGTCCTGTCCGTGCATTGGAGTCTTTGCTGAATAATTCACAGTCCAGACAATGCGTGGCCTCGGTATCTTGCCCACAGTGAAAGAATTATTGAACATGTATGAGAAAAGAAATTACCTATTTAAATTGTGAATCCCATTAGAAGGGTGCATTTGATTTCCTGTCATTTTTGTGCAAGGAAGAAAGGGATGGAGCTCAAAGGTGCCTTATACTGGTAATAAAAAAGAAAACAGTATAATTGCTGCCTGGGAGTCTCCTTAGTTTACTCATATAAATAAATGAGTGCTAATATTATATAGTGTTATGAGCCGGGTATTCACTGTTCTGGAGAGAATTGCTCTCCGCCTATAGGACATGCATAGCCTGGTTGCTCTTGGATTCATCCCTGTCACTGGATATGTCCATGACAAAGCATATTTGCTAAGAGCTTGTACAGGGCAGCCTTATTTATTCATTTATGTATTTGAATGTGTATCCCTTATCTGAAATACTTGAGATCAAAAGTGTTGTGAATCTTGATTTGGAAAACAAATGAGTATTTTGGAATATTTCATAATGAGCTATTTTGTAGAAGGGATACAAACCTAAATACAAAATTTGTTCATGTTTCATATGTATTCCATACACATAGCCTGAAGGTAATTTTATACATAATATTTTAAAATAATTTTGTGCACAAAACAAAATGTATATACATTTGTATACATTTTACATTCAGAAAGCAAAAGTGCTATTCTCTATGTGGACAATTTTGGATTTAGGAGCATTTTGGATTTCACATTTCTGGATACTCGATTTGTATACCACCCTATATCCAAGGTTTTTGGAACAGTGTACAATTAAATAAACTTAAAGGATTTCAAACATATGGCCTTATATGTAAGCTGCAAAGGATGTACAGTGGATAAGTCTTGAAGGTTTCCAATCTGAGCTTCCCTCACTTCCTCAAAATTGAAAAGAATGCAAGTATAGGCTCCATATCATGGTACATGGCATGTTTCTAGATGTTCCAACTAAATTTGCATCAAGGAAATTGTCACAACAAAACAGATCACCTATGCGTGAAGATGTGCTTATATCCTCAAACATAAATAGGTGAATCACTCTTCCGGTGGCGTCATGTTCAAATAAGGAACCCAAAAAACCTTACTTTTGAAGCAGATTCCTAAATTCTTGAGTGGATTTAACACAAAATTGCTATTTGATTGTGTTATCCTTGAAAAGAGACTCCTTGTTTCTCTCAAGCATTGCCTTATGACTCCGATATTAACGTGGAATAGGTCTTTGATTGCAGACCTTTAGAACTACATGGAGGAGGGTATCACAGTCAGTCAAAAGTGTAAGTTTTATCATTTTTGAGACACAAATGAGTAATTCTTTTTTTAAAAAAAACCTCACACCTTGGCATAGATATAATTGTTATGCTTTTAATAATTTCAAATATAAAATCTCCAGCAGGGCAGGCAAATTTAATCTTAACCAAATAAGATTAGAATAATTAAACAGATTGTCATGTTATCTGTAATTTGAAGACTGCTGGAATGGTTTTAACCCTGTTAAGAATTAATATTTCTTCTCAGCCATGATGTGTAAATTAAACACCTGCTCAGGCAGTCAAAGTGACTTTACTGTCATTGACACCAGATAGTCAGATGATGATTCGGAAAATGTTGACATCTTTCTCTTTGTCTTTTTTGTTGTTAAAAATTCTTTTTTCATGTATAGGCATGTGGTGTTGCATATGATTTAAGAGAGAGAGAGAGAGAGAGCAAGCATGCAAGCAGGAAAAGCAATGTTTGGCCCAGTTATTAAACACCATCCCACACACCTGACTTCAAAATTAAACTTCCCACAGGAATATATCAAAGCCTAACCCCATTCATAGCATTTTTTTTTTGCGTTCTCATTTAACTTGTAATTGGGCAATGTGATACTGAGCTGTGCAGATGAAAGATCACTCTTGGAAATGTCTTTAGGCCTTTTTTCCAGAAAAAAAGTAAGCTGGCCTAATGACAATGTAAAATAAAATAAAATAAAATGTTATGGCACATTAGATGCTATTAGAGATGCTTGCTGAAGCTGCCCATCTATTGTTAAACCAATTGCTTGCTAATGGTCAGGAAAGAACAGCCAACATCACATCAAGGAGAACTAATGACTCGAGATGTTTTCCTGAGGAGCCAGGAATTTATAACCTGCATTTTGAATAAAATAACCAGAAGGGTTTATAGAATCATAGAATCATAGAACTGGAAGAGACCTCATGGACCATCCAGTGCAACCCCCTGCCAAGAAGCAGGCAAATTGCATTCAAAGCACCCCGACAGATGACCATCCAGCCTCTGTTTAAAAGCCTCCAAAGAAGAAGCCTCCACCACACTCCAGGGCAGAGAGTTCCACTGCTGAACAGCTCTCACAGTCAGGAAGTTCTTCCTAATGTTCAAGTGGAATCTCCTTTCCTGTAGTTTGAAGCCATTGTTCTGCATCCTAGTCTCCAGGACAGCAGAAAACAAGCTTACTCTCTCCTCCCTGTGACTTCCCCTCACATATTTATACATGGTCATCATATCTCCTCTCAGCCTTCTCTCTGGAGGCTAAACATGCCCAATTCTTTAAGCCACTCCTCATAGGGCTTGTTCTCCAGACCCTTGATCATTTTAGTTGCCCTCCTCTGGACACATTGCAGCTTGTCAATATCTCCCTTCAGCTGGACACAGTATTCCAGATATGGTCTAACCAAGGCAGAATAGAGGGTTCTTTCAACCCTCCGTGTTTTCCAGCTAAATTTATTTGCAATATCAGTGATAAGCTACAATTTGTGCACATTATTTATTGAGCTCTGTACAATTAAACAACTCTGCTCTGAAATGAATAAACAGGGTTTTTGAAACCACCCCCCAAAAGGAAGCAAGGTTTATATATCAACCTCATAATGAGGTATGCAAATGTAATTTTAATGGATTCTTCTGAAATAATGAAGGTAGTGTGACAATTAATCTTTTCTTCCTCCTTGGATGAAGTATTGCTCTTCATATTAGATTTTTTAAGATTAAAGTGAAGGAGGGGCTAGGTTTTGAACACATCTGGGTGATCAAATGAATATTCAGATAAGAGAGAAAATTAATCAAGTGGTGTCATTTTCCTAACTTTTGAGGGCAACAATCTCCATGCAAGCCTCTTCAGTAGCAACAAGTGAAATATAGCCTGTCAAAAACTGGTTTTAATCAATCAAAGGACACAATAGGCCTGCTTTTTGTAGTGTTTAAGTATGCGAGTAACATATACTGCTTTCATTAGAAAACACATTTTATACTTTCAGACATCAGGCAACATGATGAACAAAATCTGGCTACCAGTATTTTAAAAAATAAAACAACACTCAAACACAGGGAAACTCCATAGGGGAAACAATCAGGGACAGCTAATTACCTGTCAACAAAGGATTCCCCCAGGCAATAAGAAGCCACACCTAAAAACTGCCAGGCCATCAAATACTACTCAAGGTGGCCAACTGAAACATTCACACTTAGCTCCAACAGACAAGAGTTCTTTCTTCCACCCTGGACTTTCCACAGATATATCAACCCAGTTTTCCTAGTTTCCAACAGACCTCACAACCTCTGAGGATGCTTGCCATAGATGCAGGTGAAACATCAGGAGCGAATGCTTCTAGAACATGGCCATACAGCCCAAAAAACCTACAACAACCCAACATAGAATCATAGAATCATAGAATCATAGAGTTGGAAGAGACCTCATGGGCCATCCAGTCCAACCCCCTGCCAAGAAGCAGGAATATTGCATTCAAATCACCCCTGACAGATGGCCATCCAGCCTCTGCTTAAAAGCTTCCAAAGAAGGAGCCTCCACCACACTCCGGGGCAGAGAGTTCCACTGCTGAACGGCTCTCACAGTCAGGAAGTTCTTCCTAATGTTCAGATGGAATCTCCTCTCTTGTAGTTTGAAGCCATTGTTCCGCGTCCTAGTCTCCAAGGAAGCAGAAAACAAGCTTGCTCCCTCTTCCCTGTGGCTTCCTCTCACATATTTATACATGGCTATCATATCTCCTCTCAGCCTTCTCTTCTTCAGGCTAAACATGCCCAGTTCCCTAAGCCGCTCCTCATAGGGCTTGTTCTCCAGACCCTTGATCATTTTAGTCGCCCTCCTCTGGACACATTCCAGCTTGTCAATATCCCTCTTGAATTGTGGTGCCCAGAATTGGACACAATATTCCAGATGTGGTCTAACCAAAGCAGAATAGAGGGGTAGCATTACTTCCTTAGATCTAGACACTATGCTCCTCTTGATGCAGGCCAAAATCCCATTGGCTTTTTTTGCCGCCACATCACATTGTTGGCTCATGTTTAACTTGTTGTCCACGAGGACTCCAAGATCTTTTTCACACGTACTGCTCTCGAGCCAGGCGTCACCCATTCTGTATCTTTGCATTTCATTTTTTCTGCCAAAGTGGAGTATCTTGCATTTGTCACTGTTGAACTTCATTTTGTTAGTTTTGGCCCATCTCTCTAATCTGTCAAGATCGTTTTGAATTCTGCTCCTGTCCTCTGGACTATTGGCTATCCCTCCCAATTTGGTGTCGTCTGCAAACTTGATGATCATGCCTTCTAGCCCTTCATCTAAGTCATTAATAAAGATGTTGAACAGGACCGGGCCCAGGACGGAACCCTGCGGCACTCCACTTGTCACTTCTTTCCAAGATGAAGAGGAAGCATTAGTGAGCACTCTCTGTGTTCGTCCACTTAACCAATTACAGATCCACCTCACCGTAGTTTTGCCTAGCCCACATTGGACTAGTTTCCTTGCCAGAAGGTCATGGGGGACCTTGTCGAAGGCCTTACTGAAATCCAGGTACGCTACATCCACGGCATTCCCCGCATCTACCCAGCTTGTAGCTCTATCGAAGAAAGAGATCAGATTAGTCTGGCATGACTTGTTTTTGATAAATCCATGTTGACTATTAGCGATGATTGCATTTGTTTCTAAGTGTTTGCAGACCGCTTCCTTAACAATCTTTTCCAGGATCTTGCCCGGTATCGACGTGAGGCTGACCGGACGGTAGTTGTTTGGGTCATCCTTTTTTCCCTTCTTGAAGATTGGGACCACATTGGCCCTCCTCCAATCTGCTGGAACTTCTCCCGTTCTCCAAGAACTCTCAAAGATGGTTGCTAATGGTTCTGAAATGACTTCCGCTAGTTCCTTCAATACTCTGGGGTGTAGTTGATCTGGCCCTGGGGACTTGAACTCATTAAGAGCGGCCAGGTATTCCTGGACGACTTGTTTCCCAATTTGGGGTTGGATGTCCTCCAATCCCTCATCCACTCCATCTTGCTGAGGTTGAAGACTCTCTTTTTGTGAGAAGACCGAGGCAAAGAAGGCATTAAGTAGTTCTGCCTTTTCCCTATCCCCTGTCAGCATTGCCCCATCTTCTCCGCGAAGAGGTCCTATCGCCTCCTTGTTTTTCCTTTTTCTACTGACATAAGAATAGAAGCCCTTTTTATTGTTTTTAATGTCCCTGGCAAGTCTGAGCTCGTTTTTTGCTTTAGCCTTGCGGACCTTTTCCCTACAGGTGTTGGCTATTTGTTTGAATTCTTCTTTGGTGATTTCTCCCTTTTTCCACTTCTTGTGCATGTCTCTTTTGTGTCTTAGCACAGTTAGAAGTTCTTTGGACATCCATTCTGGCTTCTTTGCACTTGTCCTATTTTTTCTCTTTGTTGGCACGGTTTGCAATTGCGTCTTGAATATTTCACTCTTGAGAAATTCCCATCCATCCGTAACTCCCTTGTCTTTTAGTATCTGTGTCCACGGAATGCTGCTCAGTGTTTCCTTCATTTTTTGGAAATCAGCTCTCCTAAAGTCCAAAATGCGGGTTTGACTTGGCTTAGTTTCGGCCTTCCTTTGTACCTCAAATTGCAGGAGCACATGGTCACTTGCCCCTAAGGATCCTACCACTTCGACCGCATCGATCAGGTCCTCCGCATTTGTTAGGATGAGATCAAGAGTAGCCAATCCCCTTGTTGCCTCTTCTACCTTCTGGACCATGAAATTGTCTGCAAGGCAAGCGAGGAATTTGTTGGACCTTGTACTCTTGGCCGAGTTTGTTTTCCAGCAAATATCGGGATAGTTGAAATCGCCCATGACTACTACATCTCTTTTCTGTGCCTGTTTGGTCAACTGTTGGCAGAAGACTTCATCAAGTTCTTCCTCCTGGCTTGGGGGTCTGTAGTAGACGCCTACAACGACATCTTTTTGAGTCCCAGTTCCCTTGATTCTTATCCCGATGATTTCAAGCTGGTTTCCCAGATTGCTGTCTTGAATCCCTTCTGCAGCATAAGAGTTTTTGACATATAAGGCTACTCCGCCTCCTCTCCCCTTTGTTCGGTTTCTGTGAAAGAGGTTATACCCCTCGATATCTACATTCCAGCGATAGGAGTCATCCCACCAGGTTTCAGTGATCCCTATGATATCATATTTGTGGTGTTGTGCTAAAAGTTGGAGTTCGTCTTGTTTATTTCCCATGCTCTGTGCATTAGTGTAAAGACATGTGAGCCCCTGGGATCTTCCCTTGAGCTGTTTAATTGGGATTATTGTGCTTTTGGTACTTGATCCTTGTTGTGTTTGTGCAGCCCTCCATTTAGCCTTCTGGCGATTCCCAGACATTATGGGTAAAGTAGTGTTCGCAAGGCTGTTGTCCCCCTCCCCCGGTAGACCTAGTTTAAAGTGCGTCTAATGAGGTTTGCGAGTCTGTGAGCAAAAAGGTGTTTTCCTACTTGTGTGAGATGCACCCCATCCCTTGCCAGTAGGCCATCCTCCTGGAAAAGCAGGCCATGGTCGAGGAAGCCAAAGCGTTCCTCCTGACACCATTTTCTAAGCCAGTCATTGACCTGTACTATTTTTCTGGCTCTTGTGGGTCTTTACTATTGCCTTACTTTTACAGAAAGCGTAATAATCAGGAGAGCTCTTATTAAGATGACAGTGAAAGACTTGGTAGGTTCATTCTTGAAGGGATTTTTTAAAAATGTCCTTTACTAAATCTCCTTTGAAAATTTATAATTCCATCTGAATAGGTTCCACAAAAAAATCGTCTAAATAAATATATTTGGCCACTTGCCTTTTTAAGGCCTAGTGCTGCCAATAATAGCCATATATTGCTGCAATAAGTGTCTAATGACCTCATCAGATGGGACTTGGGAAGTATCCTAGGACATTTCTCCACCATGAGAACACTGCTCATCCCATGATGTCACTGGACTTTCAGCAGAGGTCCTGCCCACAAGTGGAGTGAAAGTGTCCTACATTGTTCCCTCCCAATATGGGAGTCTGCCCATGTTGCGCTGGCTTGAATTGAACCAGCATGTATCCTCACCTGTTACTATTCTTCTTTCTGTTATTAAGAAGAAGAGAAGGCTGAGGGGAGACATGATAGCTATTAGGCCTGGGTAACAAAGGAAAAATTTGTTTCTAAAATCGATTCGTTTTTTTGGTTTTTTTGCGTTTCGTTATTTAAAATAATTACAAAATTTTCCTTTAAAAAAGTTCAATATTTACGAAATTTCATAAATGTGAAAAAAATTACAAAACATTAACGAATCGATTTCCGAAACAATAACGAATCGATTCGTTAATGGCGGACGCGACCGCGAAATACGCTAAAAAACCTCCAAAAACTTCTGAAGCTTCCCTCTCCCTCTGTTGTTGACTGTTGGTGTGATATTATAATTTTTTTTTCACTAATTAAACAAAAAACAACCATAAAACTTGCCCCAGACATGCGGAAATAATAACGAAACGACCTCAAAACAATAACGAAACGAATACAATAACGAAATACGAAGCATTTACAAAACTATTTAAAAATTCGTTTTTTAAAAAAATTGCTCCAGAATGGTTCGTTATCATTTTGTAATTGGAAAAATTAACGAATTATTAACGAATTACGAATTAACGAAATGAAACCGCCCAGCCCTAATAGCTATGTATAAATATGTGAGAGGAAGTCATAGGGAGGAGAGAGAAAGCTCGTTTTCTGCTGTCCTGGAGACTAGGATGCTGAACAATGGGTTCAAACTACATGAAAGGAGATCCAATCTGAACATTAGGAAGAACTTCCTGACTGTGAGAGCTATTCAGCAGTGGAACTCTCTGCCCCGAAGTATGGTGGAGGCTCCTTCTTTGGAGGCTTTTAAACAGAGGCTGGATGGCCACCTGTCAGGGGTTGGACTGGATGACCCATGAGGGCTCTTCCAACTCTATGATTCTATGATTATTTTACCCTAGAGAGTGAGAGTGTGAATCATAAAAATGAGTCTAGGAAATGAAACTGGGTGACTGATCCTAAGGAAATAGGATCAAAAACTTAGTTTCTCTCTTAGTTTGTTAGCTTTTAGCTTTTACTTTCTCAGTCACCTTCATAAAGATTATTGATTCAACTTTCTATAGGTTAAAGAAAACAGACAAAAAAACCCCAATTAAATCAATAATGTTGACCAACTGATTGTATTTGACTAAGGGGATATTTCAGGAATTTTATTATGAAGAGACATGGAACGAGAATCTCAGTTTAAATAGCCATGACCACTTTATTTATGACAGATGGCAATTTTCTCTGTGAAACCTTATTGGATGGTCAGATTGGTTGCATTAACATAGAATAATGAAGGTCTCTTCTTAGTCTCAACACATGCTGTGATTTTCAGATATTTCCAATGGTATTCCCAGTGTTCTCTTCTCCCATCACTGTGGATAAATATGTTCCAAAATAAGACAGGCAGATACTTGCTCCCCTTTTGAGTATCAAAGGGGAAATTATCATACCTTTCATTGACTGTTTCAAATATTAAAACCATGATTACAGTACCCTCTAGGTTGTTGAGTTTGAATTGAGTTTGATAGACATGTTAAGGAACATGCATCTCAATGTGTCTTTGCTTGCATGCATCTGGCCGACATCCAAGAGCCTATGTTTTTGGGGTGTTGCCCAAGTGTTTGAAAAAACAGATGCAAAAGCAAAGAATCTGCTGGAAGAGAAGAATGAATATGTCCCAGCACTCGTTTGTTCACCCTTTGTGTGTGAATTTTGGCATGGGGCAGATCATTGTTTTCAGTAAAGGAGTTTAAGGGCTGGCTGCACCTCTCCATGAGTGGTGTCATCAAATAGTAAAACTAGAGAAAGGCAAAACTTCACTAACTCAATGAACAAAACAGGGACAGAAAGTGGAATCTCAAAAAATGGAATCAAACTACCACTTTGGTTCTTTATGATGGTGATATAGTGAGTGAGAAAGATTAGAGCAATGTTGACAGAAAACTAAGAGTGACTCTGACTAAATATGAGTAAGAGGCTATTTGAAAATCTACTTTGTGGCATTGCAGGCAGCTATATATCCATCATCCATCCACCTGCCCATCTTTTTATCTATCTATGACACCTAGTTTGGTTTAGTAATCTGAGCATTAGAATAGGATTTGGAAGATCATGATTTGAATCCTTGCTCAGACATGAAAACCCATTAGGTGGTCTTGGGCTTCCTTAGGGTCATCATAAATTGGGGTAAAATTAAAGGCACAAAGTAAGAAATAAGATATGTATATATTTATATTATGTTGAAAAATTAATTGCTTTCATGCTGTAGGCCTCAGAAGCTATTCAGATGTTCTTTTCGACATGTGGAAAGAGCAAGAACAGAAACTCCAATGGGAGGCACTGAATGCAGTATCTAAGCACTGGTCATCATCCTTCATTGAGGCCTATTATATTATTAATTTACTGCATTTGTATGCCACCTTTCTCTCAGAGTGTGACTCTAGATGCATCTTTACGCCTAGATGCATAAGGAATCGTGTGTATATCACATGATGGATGTGAGGTCCGTTTTGCGATCAATAACCTGTCTCCTTTGTAGAATGTAGATAACACAGTTTATGCACTGAGCTCTACAAATGTAGGCTTCTACAGATATTTTGTAAGCCTTTGCAAGGGAAGAGAAGGACTTTTCAGCATGATTACATGAACCAAATGCAGAAAAGGGCACAGAGTGCAAGAACTGAAATTTAGCCATTACTTCCAAAATATCTGCAGTCTTTAGAAGCCTGCTATTGAAGATGCCAAGTGGTTATTCTTTCCTACTATGATTCTTCATTTTACATTGCAGAGATGCAATGGAGCCTTCCTAGAGAATTGCAAAGACATCTATCAGAACATTGGCCCGTTTGTCCTGAAAAAAGCATCATGCTTTTTTTTGTTCTGAAATATATTGGGAATGTATTCACTGGTTCCTCTACATATAAATATCACAGCAGCTCCTTCTGAATACAGACATTAAGAAACTGGTCAATTCTATTTCCTGCAAATATAAATCCATTTATATAGTATAAGTCCCACACTAAATTCGAGCCTGCATTGGTTTGGCAGCAGACTTAGTGGTTCTTACCTATGCTTTTATGGAGGAAGTGCTGGTTGATCTATGCCTTCCAATGGCAATCAAACAGCAATGCCTTCATTTATATATCACCCAGTGGTATCCTATTTCAATGAAACCATTTGGTTTTAGTCTAAACTTTTAAAAGGCTACCTTAGCTGCTGAACTTCTCATCTTCTTCAACCCCAAGAAATATATAATCCAGAAATCATCTTTTAATGTTGGTGCCACAAGATTCACAGCAAATGCTAAAATCTGAAAGATTGATGCCAGAAATTTGGAGTTTTTCTAAGTCCCATGGATACCGAGGGACGTCTGGCAAGCTTCGCTAACAGAACATGTCACAAACCAGGAATCTCACCAGGTTGAAGGTAAATGACAGATACTTCATTCAATTTGCACAGAAGGGACAATTGTACAGTACGGATGCTTGAAGAGTACAAGTGTAAAGGCATATTCATAAACAGACATTTTTATACACAAGAATTCTCATGTGTCAACACTGTTACAGAGGGGGTGAAGAGAGAGAGAATCCCACCATTGCTGAGCACAAGATGGAAAGGGTCATTTGCCTTATTTGTTTATATTTTATCCCTTCCACTTGTGTGCACATCCACATATTCACATAAGAAAAATGAATAAATGAAAGAAATATAGAGAGATACATAGTAGCAGAGGTTTGGAAATGTAGGTGCTTTGGCTACATTATAGCTGTTCTGCTTGCATCTTGGATGGGGAGAAGGGACAGGGTAAGATGGACAATCTCCATTGAAGGTTTGGTGATCCGCTAATGTGGACCGGCTCAGGCTGAACAGCTAAACTGGGTGTGTGTGTGTGCGGGTGCTTGGGGGCTATGGAGTGAGGGCTGCTGGTGGTCTGTTGGAGGTTCGAGGGAGTTTGTGGGGATGGAGGCCATTTCCAGTTCTTCTGTCCTTGGGAAACTATAATTCCCATGGAGGTTTTTTATTAGGGTGGGGTTGAAGGTCCTTGATAACATGGTCAACTGAATATTGCAAGTTCTGAATTTCTTATGCAAAATGTGCATGAGCAAAACAAAGCATTTATTTCCATCTGTGAAATATTCTTAAAGTATTCATAAAGCTTACATTGTCAAGGCTGTGGTTAACCACACATTTGGGAGGATTTGTGTTTTATTGTGTCTTTTTAAAAATTAGATTACTCCAAGCTTAAGCAAATCTTCAGTACTAGTTGTTAAAGATTTAGGAAGTTGAGGTGTCAAAATGCACTGTCTTACCTTGCCTTTCCTCAACACCTGAACACAAATAAATGGTATTGCACTGCAAGATAATATGTTGCTGGAATTGAGCCCTAAAGGAAACAAGATGTGACATGCATTTGGTCATGCTTGCTGTGCCTACATTTCGACATTCTAACAACATGATGATAATAATGCAGTGGA
The DNA here is from genome assembly GCF_037176765.1 of Anolis sagrei. Taxonomy (NCBI): domain Eukaryota; kingdom Metazoa; phylum Chordata; class Lepidosauria; order Squamata; family Anolidae; genus Anolis; species Anolis sagrei. The sequence continues at coordinate 87,680,540 of NC_090022.1, forward strand.
GCATTCATGGCACAAATGAATGTTTTGTCTTTACATTTTGGGGGAGTTGCACTAAAATAACCTGCTCTGGATGTCTCAGATTAATTAAATGCTGACATGTCAGCTAGATGCAGAGTGGAAAGGCCTTACTAGCCCTTTTATATACATGTAAAGACAGATTTGAGAACAAAATGCCCCAAGTAGATAACACATTCCATTAGGTAAAATCAATATTCCAGGAATCTCTATGAAGCTATTCAATTATATTGTAAAAAGACTTTTAAAAAATTACCTAGTGTGAATGAGTATTCCTTTAGTGCCCTAAAGGATGCCCAGAGGGATACTGCTGCCAATAAAAAAGACTCATTTGTTTTCTACCAAGGTTTCTCCCTTTTTAAGAATAAAACCGTTAGCATTCACCAGATTTTCTTTCTTTGACTGGAGGGCAATTGTTTTTAATGACTGCTGGTCTTTTAGCATAAATACCAATGGGGAACCATACTTCTCTGTCTACTTCATCACACTAGAGAATGAATCCACTTGAAATGTGGTTTCTGCCTCCCGTGGAATTCTGGGGTTTGTAGTTTAGTGAGGCTGTTAAAGGCTCCTCCCTAAACTACAAACCCCATAATTCTGCAGGAGGCAGAAACCGGATTTAAAGTAGATTCATTCTCTAATGTGATGAGAGTAAAAATATAGCGTGCTACTTTTACTAGCCATAACAAATACCTTATCATCCGATGTCCAAATCTCATGGAATCACTTCCAGGGAAGTGTGCATGGAATCACAGCATGAGACAAATAAATATGCACATGCTTGGAGCCTTGCATAATTAACTTTAATTACAATCCAGTTAAAATGATGTGGTATTTTATTTTAAAGTAAACTGATTTCCATAGGCATAACAAGTGCTCGTATTTAGCCGGATTATGCTTCTTTTTTTTCTTTTTTTCTTTAGCATTTCAGTGTTATATTATGAGAAGTCATCTATGAAACTGAACAAAATGTTTCAGAACAAACAGAAGGCCTGTTTTCATGTTAGAGTACACAACTAACATATGGACTTCATTACCATGTAACTCTTTATTACCATGAGACGGGATATTGAATTTTAAAAATAGAATTGATATATTTGAATGTCAAGGATAAAAAGCTACATTAGACGTTACACCAATTTATGGTGTAAATTTATGGTGTAAACTGTCAGGTGTGATGTTTATCAGCACTATCAGTCTCACTAACTTGTTTACACATTATAATAATGCTGGATAGTTATGCTCAGTCATGCCTTCTGACCATAACTAGGTAAAATTTCTTTCTGGTGTACTGTAATATACAGAATCCTCCAATCGCCATGGATGATGTCTGCATTAGCAATTTATTCTGGGAGAATAAGTTGCCAAAAAAAGAACTTCAATGGTTCTGTATGAATATTTCCCATGTGTACAGGTGGTGTGATAAAGTGTTTAAGCACTAGACTATGATTCTGGAGATAAGGATGAAAATCCCCACTTGATCATGGAAATTTACCAGGTGTTCTTGGGTAAGTCACATTCTTCCAGGGCCCATCTACACAGATTCAAAATCTGGGATATTTTCTGGAGTTGCCTGAGGCATCCAAATGATACTTCAGGTTAATCCGATTTAATCTGGAGTAAAGCTAGATAGACAGGGAGCTCTGGCGTGGGCTGGTCCATGAGGTCACGAAGAGTCGGAGACGACTGAATGAATGAACAACAACAAACCTAGATATCCCTCTGGAGCACAGCAAAGATCAATTTTGATAGGGAAAGGAGGATGCCTTGTCATTCCTTCCCCTCTCTGGTGATTTTTTTTCGCAGCAAAATATCAGCTGTAATCAATTTCCTCTCCTTGCCACAGGTCATGCACATTGATAGTGTAGGGATGAATTAACTGTGCAATAGGTAAGGATCACAATAGATGAACTATGGACTTTGGAAATATATTTTCTCTTAAATTTCCGATACTTAATTAAAAAAATAAAATCTAAAGTATACATCAGTTACTTGGTTAAGTACATAACTAAGTAACATATCCCAGCTAAACTTCTTCCCAAACCATGCTCTGATCACTGGCAGAATGGATCTCCTTCTCTCCATGCAGTTGATGTTTCTGAAAGTGAGTTTATTTACCATATTTATATCCCACCTTTCTCAACCCCGGAGAGGACTCAAGGAGGCCTTACAGGCAGCAGTTTGATGCTGTACACATATATCAAATAAACAATTACAATTAAAACCAATAATTAAATCATGAATTATTAAAACATCAGTTAAAATCATGCCATCCAAAACATAATCCAGGGCAATCCATTTGTCAGTCACATTGTTTCATAGTCACACATTGCACTGCTCCCAATTACTTGTCAAAAATCTTGATCCCAAAGCCACGTCTTGAATTTTTTCCTGATGGTCAGGGGAGAGGGGGCTAATCTGATCTCACTGGGGAGGGAGTTCCATAGCCATGGGGCCACCACTGAGAAAGCCCTGTCTCTCATCCCCACTAATCATGCCTGCAAAGGAGGTGGGACCGAGACCAGGGCCTCCCCAGATAATCTTAATATCCGAGGTGGTTAATAGAGGGAGATACATTCAGACAGTAAGCTGGGCCAGAACTGTCTAGGACTTTATTGGCTAAAGTCAGCACTTTGAATTGTGTTTGGTAGCAGACTGGCAGCCTGTGGAGCTGGAGTAATGGGGGGAGGGGTACTCTCTTTAGGCTGCTCCGGTGAGGAATTTGGCTGTCGCCCATTGGACCACTTGAAGCTTCAGAACAGTCTTCAAAGCAACCCCACATAGAGTGCATGCAGAAGTCTATTTGGGATGTAACAAGAGCATGGACTACTGTGGTCAAGTCTGACTTCCCAAGGTACAGACACAAGTGGCACACAGTTTCAATTGTGTCAAAGTTCCCCTGGACACTGCCGAGACCCGGGGTTCAAGACTCAGTGGTGAATCCAGGAGAATTCCCAAGCTGTGAACCTGTGTCTTCAGGGGGAGTGCAACCCCATCCAGCACAGGGGAATTGGGGGAGTTTTGATTGTGGCAATAGTGTCACAATAATAGATTAGCAGCAATTGTGTGTACAAAATGGTTACAGACAAGTAAATATAGAAAACTGTTTCATATTTGTGTTAGCTATGGTATGACCCCCATATCCATGGAACTGGTACCAGCAGTTGCACTTACCTGTGTCTGAAAAAATATGTTCTCTCTAGAGATTTTCTAGGTCCTCCATTGTGATTCTATCATATGCTTTGACCAGAAAATTTCAGTAGAATTCAGTATTATTATGGTTTTGCATTTCCATGGTAAATCCAGGGACATCCCCTATGAATATGGGAGTCATACTGCACTTAACTAAGTAGCTGGTACAGAATTCCAGCCTAAGAGACTCAAATTTGGATCCTATTTTTATCGAATAAGTTTGATCAGGGTCATGTTATAGGAAAATAGAGAAAGATACGGTAATGATGTGCCCCCCTTCTGCCTTGCATTATCTACATGATTGCTTTTCATAGCTTGTTTATTGTGGTTAGTGGAGCAGCTATAATATGGAGTGCTAGGCATAATAAATCTTGTCTTGTGCATGTCATGATTCTCATCATAGCCGTTGGAATTACAAGGTAAGCATTTATGGGGAAAACAAGGGTGCTTTGAAACAGCATTTAAATGATGAGAAGAACAATGGTGGGCAATCTTTTAAGCAGTTTGCTAGGGTTATGCATTCAATGGTGGAACTGCTGTCATGATCACAAATGTCCCTCACCAACAACACTGAGTAACGGAGGTTTGTTCAGCTGTTGATTGAAGATGATGTTTTTGATCCTCTTTTTCTCTACCAATAGTTTGTGCTATAATTTCCAGAGCTAGGATCCCTACTACAACACCTTGTTCCAGTGCTGATCACTGGTGGGAAGGGACTCGAAATACCGGCCTGCTAGGTCCCAGTTGTTGACAGAACTCACTTCCATCACTCAGCATGCTTCCTGTTTGTTAAGGTAGGTTTGGGGAGTTAGATCAGGAGATGATAGTAGCTAAGTATTTGTATTTCCATCTCTGATGTAGGAACTTGGTCAACATCTTGTGTAAGGAGCATTTTCATTGGTTCTGACTCAATCCATTTTATTGTAACTAACCTATCTACTCATTTATAACTCTATAAATTTTATTTTAAAAATAAACAAAAAGACTCTGGGTAAAGTTACTAAAAGCTCAATGTGATCATAGTACCCCAACTCCAATAAAAAGGAGCCATCCTTTTCTCTGTGTAGAGTGAAAGGGAAGAGAAGAGCTTAGTCGGTGATCAAAGGGTTCTATCAAAATCCATAATTTCAGCCCTCAAACCTGGCCTCGAGTTATATGCGTATGGATGGTACCTCTTTCTGGAGTTCTGAGCACAGTGAACATTACAATTTTTAAAAGGTCGCCACCAATTATTAAATAGCATTAAATAGACAATGCTATTTAATAATTCTGTTGCACACGTTTCCTCTCCCCTCTTCCAGTCTTTGTTTTCCTTGTGGCAGTTTGGACCTGCAAAACTCTCAAAGTAATTTACTCCAGAGTGTGACAGAATGTGGCATAGTCCTGAAGTGTGGAATGTGTAGAAGAGCAAATAATAATAGTAATAATAATAATAATAATAATAATAATAATTCAGGCAGTCCCAATAGCTTTAATTAAAGCAATGTCTTCTTACATCCTTTTGACTGCATTGAAAGGATCTTTCAGAATGTGCTGTACTCTTGATTTTTTTTTGTTTTCTCTTTTACTGGTCCCATTTTTAAATGTTTTAAATCCTATTGTTAGTTTAATTATGGATGGAATACACATTTGCCATTATGAATGTGTAACTGTAACTGATTCATATTCACAATGCCTATGAATTACACTTGTGGCAATAGTGTAGAGAATACAAAGGGAGCATAAAATCCCCCCAATCCTGCCTTATCAAGGCATCAACCACTGTGAGTGATGGAGGTCTGTTCTCTTGTCAGTTGGGATACAGCAGATTGATGTTTCCTCCTAGCAATTTCTGGTGTGATAAAAAATAGTGGCAAGGGTCCTCCTCTTGACTGATGCACCAGAGATTGCTGCTTGAAGAGGGATGAAAACATCAGCCTGCCACATACTAAGAGACAGAAGATCAGCAGACATTATAAAGCAGGATTGTTATGGTAAGTGTTGGGTCAGCAGTCACTATTTCACTAAGTAGTTACTATAGAACCTTCTCACGTATTTAAAACTTTTGTATGTTGTTGATATTTTCATTGTGCTGGTTTGGCCTAGGGAAAGGTGAGAAAGATGATGGAGGAGGAGGAAGAGGAAGGGGGGGGGGAGAAGGGAGCATCACCTCCCATATATTTCTGCACACAATAATTTCTGAAAACATTTTAAGACATGTGAATACCAAACAAGTGCTGCATAGTAATGTTTCTTTTCTCCACAGCAGGAGGAAGCAGAAGAAATAATTTATCTTCACTTGGACGGATGAAATAGTTGAATATTTACATCCTCTAGATCACAGCACTGCTTGCTAATCTCCCTTCCTCCACTCCTTTTTTCTTTTTCCTTTATTCAGAAATTGGTCGCTTTTTCTCCTTTACTTTTCTACCTTTTTGACAGAAGAGATTGCAGAACTTTAAAATGGCATCCCTTCAAAATTCCTTCTCCTTACCATTCCCACAGCACTAATTTTTCTGAGCCATTTAGGCTTCAAAATTTATATACACAGTATTTTTGGCATCCTAAAGTGCTTCTTGGCAGGGGGTTGGACTGGATGGCCCATGAGGTCTCTTCCAACTCTATGATTCTAGGATGGAATTTTTCCATTTCCTTGAATGGCTGTAAAATCAGCCTAGGAATTATTAAACTTGGAAAGATCTCAAGTGTAAAGACATAGAATTAATTATCAAAGACAGAATAATTTGTGTCATCACATTTCTGATTAATCTGCATGGGTGTGAAAGCTGAGCAGTGAAGAAAGTTGATAGGAAGGTATTAGCTCATTTGAAATTAGAGTTCTGTTGATACTGTGGAGAGTCAAAAAGTCAAATAAATTGATCCTAGAACAAATAAAGCCTGAACCCATTCCAGAGAGGGTTAAACTGAGGCTATTTGGAAACATGATAATGTTAAGTAAAACAGAAGGCAGAAGAAGAAAGGAATCAGGTGGGTTAATTTAATCAAAGAAGTCATAACCGAGTAGGGCAGTTGGTGACTGAGCTCTGAGAGTTCTCACATTCATGTGTGCATGTATGTACTTTCATGCATCTTTCAACCTATAGTAACTCCATTAATTTCTCAGAATTTTCTTAGGCAAGGAATATTCTGAGATGGCTTTACCAGATCCTTGCTCTGAAACTTTACCTACAGCACCTGGTAATATTAGGAAGAACTTCCTAATGGTAAGAGATGTTCATCAATTGAATATACTGCCTTGGAGTGTTGTGAAGTCTCCTTCTCTGGAGGTTTTTAAGCAAAGGCTGGAAGGTCAGCAGTTAGCGGTGCTTTGGCTATATTTTCCTGTATGGTAGGGGGTGGGGCCAGATAGCCTCTTCCAACTCTATTCAGATCCTCCTCTGTATTTACTTAGGCTGGAAGTTGCACTGAAGAATCTAGAGCAGACTACAAACACTTTAGAGGAAAATATTTTTGGCACACGAGTATGTGAAACTGCAGATATCAAATCCATAGATAAGGGCATTGTACTACATTTAGGACTCCCACATTCATAAAGTCATCTTAAATTGAAGTAGACCTGACAGCAAATAACAACACTGAATAAAATATATTTTAATACAATGAACAGGGATCCTGCAGAGATTCCAGAGGATTACATCATTATTGTTTTTCCAATTGCAGATACAGAGCTGGGCACTTGGGCATCATTATCTCCACCTTTCAACAACCAACGTAGGCTATTGTTGGAGGACCTGCAACAAATAAAAGATGGACTTGGGAGGATTTGGGTTGTTGCAGGAGATTGGCAATCTCAAAAGACACACACTTACATAGGTGTAAGTTGTATTTACCTGCATATAAGTCACCAACAGGATGCCAGTCTAATGCTTGGTGGTCATGCTTAAATTAGACTCACTGAAAGCAGGCTAATCATGTCTGACATAAGGCATTAATTTCTAGGGTTCTCTAGTTATGACCACCTGAAACTTCAACTCATTATTTTGAAAAACACAGAGAGCTCTGAAGCCTCATATATTGGTATTTTCACAGAATTGCAGAAAAATGGACCTTGAGTATTGTCGAATCCTACTCACTGCTAGTGCACCATAGATAGGTGATCATCCAAACTTTGTTTTTTAAAAACCTCCTACTTCCAAGGAGTCCATTTCACTATTGAACACAGATCAGATCTTGGATCCTATTGTTTGTATCTATTATGTGTAAACCACAGGATGATAACCATAAAGCTACATGGATTCTCATACCTAAGTCTTCTATCATTTATTGCAATTAGCTTCCCTCTTTTTTCAAATGTATTTTGGGGCTTTTCAAGCTGGTTGTGAGATTTGCTTAGAGACACTGTTGTTCATCTTTGTTTTCATAAGAATCGGCAACTTGCCATAATCCCATTGGCAACACAAAGGAAACCTGAGGGAGTACATGCTAAAGAAATGGCTAGGCAGGTATAGATTTTTCCACGCAGGTCAATGGTTCAGATAATGACAAGTAATAAGGAAAATATTTCCAGCTATCCTTTGGGCTTAACCATACTGCAAGTTCAGATGGACAGAAGAGAGTTCAATTTTAAAACAAATCAACATGTACCTAGAGGAACCTGCTATATAAAAAGGCTCAAACGTTTCTTTGTAAGCACACCATTAATTTGTTTTAGTCTTAACACCCCTTTGTCAGCCAAAGGACACAATGTGGCCTCAAATACAATCCATTTTTTAGAAGAAAGGTTGAGTATAAACCCAATAAAAAAATAAATACATATGTGGAGTACATTTTTAACAGTTAGGTATTTGATCCTAGAGCTGTGTTGGACTTTTCTTTCTAAAGTCCACTTGTCCCAGGGAAGCCCAAGGATTGAACAGAATGGTTAAAAATTATATTGTTCTGATATAAGTGCAATGTTATGTGTTCATAATATATTGAATACATACCAATGTTCCCAAATACATTGAGCTCAAGGGACAAAATAAAAGTTTTGGAATATAGCATGAAAAGAACAGAAACATGTTGAACCCAAATGAACTGAACAATATATAGACACTTCAATTCAAATATATGTTGAATACAAATAAATGATTAAGAGAAAGGCACTTCAATTCATACAGTCATAACACAGATTTCAGTCAACAGTTGGATCTAATCAGTGTGAATGACTTCAAAATCACACTTATTAGAAACAAGGTAGGTATATTCCTTGTGAATAACGTGAAGGTGAAGGTTTTCCCCTGCCATTAAGTCTAGTCGTGTCCAACTCTGGGGGGTTGTACTCATCTCCATTTCTAAGCTGAAGAGCTGGTGTTGTCCATAGACACCTCCAAGGTCATGTGACCAGCATGACTGCAAGGAGTGCCATTACCTTCCTGCTGGAGTGATACCTATTGATCTACTCACATTTGCACATTTTTGAACTGCTAGGTTAGCAGAAGCTGGGGCCCAGCTTACTTGTCCAAACATACCTCCCTCTATGATCCATCTCAGAGTTTACAATAATCAGGGGAGGCCCTGCTCTCAATCCCACCACCATCGCAAGTGCGGTACATGGAGACAAGGGACAGGGCCTTCTTGGTGGTGCCCCCGCTTATGAAACACACTCCCCAGCACTATTATTCCTCTCACTTCTCTCCTTTAGAAAAAAAGGTCAAAACATGACTCTGAAACCAAATATTTGGGCAGCTGACCAAGCAGTAACAGCAATTGACTGATGAGAATGAACCATGAATAGACATCGGACTGGAACTCTGGGTTTTGATTTGGATTTGTGATTTGGGCTTGGTGATGTTTTAATGTTTCAATTTTTTAACATTTTATTTTTAACATTTTAATGTATATTTGTAATTCTGTTGTTCACCTAATTGTCAATTTGTTTTGTAATGTGATTGATGTTATTATCGGTATCTAATGGCTGCCATTTGTAAGCCATTCCGAGTCCCCCCTTGGGAGTTGAGAAGTACGGGATAGAAATGTTTGAAATAAATACATAATAAATAAATAACAGCAGGAGCTCACCCTACTCCCTGGATTTAAACAGCCGACCTTTTGGTCAGCAAGTTTAGCAGCTCAGTGGTTTAACTGGCTGCGCCACTGGGGGTTTGTGAGTTAACTGAGCAATAAATATCATATAATTTTTTTTTGGAATATCTTTATTGACAGATTTTCATTATACAACCAATATTACCTGCTATCGGGAGGAGGGGAGGGTACGCAGGGAGGGTGGGGTAGGGGTGATTGGGAGGGAAGTGAGGGGGATGGATAAGTAGTGATAGGTGAATCCATTTAAAAAACAAAGTTGACTTCCAATCTAGATTGCAGGTTCACGAACTTGCTGTTGTGATATTCTTATCTTCCTTTTCACTTTCGCTTCCCTATTCTGGCAACAGTATGTTTCTCCTTTCTTTTAGAAATGTCCTTATCGGGTTCCAATCTATCTTATTTTTCTTGCTCTTGTCAAATACTAAATTTGCCAGAGAATCATTTTCCATCAGGTCTCTTATTTTAAGCAGCCAGGTTTCTATTGTTGGTAATTCTTTCTTTTTCCACATACTTGCAATCAAAATTCTTGCTGCAGCTGTCAGGTGGAAAAATAACTTGTCCTTATTTTTATCCATGTTGAAGTCCAGCAGGTGGAGGAGGTAGTACTCTGGTTTAAGTTCAAATTTAATTTGTAAAATTCTTTGTACTTGCTTATGTATTTCAGACCAAATTTTTTTTAATTTTTTACACTGCCACCAGACATGAAAATAAGTACCTAGTTGTTTGCCACATTTCCAACAATTATTATTTGCTCCTTTTTGAAATTTGGCTAGTTGGTGCGGAGTGATGTGCCAGCGGAAAAACATTTTTTTCCAGTTTTCAGTTATATTGGCTGTCTTTGTGTATTTGATTTTTTCCTTCCATATACTCTCCCATTCTCTGAGCAGGATGGAGTGCCCAAAATCCTTGGCCCATTTTACCATATTGTCTTTAATTAGCTCTGTCTCTGTGTTCCATTCGAGAAGTTTTTGATATAGTGCTTTTATTACTTTCTTTTCCTTCTTCAATATCCTATCCCAAAATGTGTCTTGTAGTGCAAAGCCCCTTTTTTTTATCTTCCTTGAAGCTTTCTTTCACCTGTATGTACTGGAACCAAGAGAGGTTTATCTCTCGTTTCCTTAGTTCTTCCAGAGATTTTAGGGTCCATTGGCCTTCTTTTTTCTCTATAAGCTCTTTATAAGTGTGCCAGTTTTTGCTTGGGACTTCTCTTTTATGGAAGGCCTCTGTGGGGGAGAACCAGGATGGTGTTTTATCATAAAAATTCCTTTTATATTTCTCCCATGTCTTCAGGAGGGCGGCTCTGACAAAATGGTTTGTAAAATTCTTTTCGATTTTTGCCTTACCGAGCCACAGATAGGCGTGCCAGCCCCTCCTAATGTCGAAACCTTCCAGATTTAGTAATTTTTTCTTTGTAAGAGTTGCCCATTCCCTGACCCAGGATAAGGCGCAGGCATCATAGTATAGCTGTAGGTTAGGCAAGCCTAGACCGCCTCTTTCTACTGCATCTGTTACTATTTTATATTTGATCCTAGTCTTTTTTCCTCCCCATACAAATTTTTGGATGTCTTTTTTCCATTGAAGAAAGCAATGGGTAGTTCTAAGGACAGGGATTGTTTGAAATAGAAAAATCAATTTCGGTATGACGCACATCTTAACAACCGCGATCCTGCCAAGAAGATTTAATCTTAATTGGCTCCAAGTTTCTAACTTTTTCTGGATGGCCTTCCATGTTGGGTCGAAGTTGTGTTTGATCAACTGTGAATTATTGGATGTCAATTGTATTCCCAGATACTTTATTTTGCTGGAGACTTCGTATTGAGAAATTTCCTGTAACTTATCTCTCTTGATTTTGTTCATATTTTTGGTTAAGATTTTTGTCTTATCTTTATTGATTCTTAAACCAGCCACTCTTCTGAATTTTTCAAATTTTTGCGTCCATTTCTGAATGGTTTCCAATGGGTTTTCTACTATACATACGATGTCATCCGCAAATGCCTTTAGCTTGTATTCTTCATTCCTTATCTTGGTGCCTTTCAAACTGTCATCTCTTCTTATTTCATCAAGAAGTATCTCAAGCGACATAATAAAAAGTAAAGGAGACAGAGGGCATCCCTGTCTGGTGCCTCTCATTATTTCGATTTTTTCTGTATCATGCCCATTTACTCTGATTTTTGCACTTTGCTTGGAATAGATGGCATTTACCGCATTAGAAAAGTAGAAGCCCATATCCCTTTCCTTGATAATCTGCAACATGAAATTCCAATTGACGCAGTCGAATGCCTTCTCAGCATCGACAAACAGCAAACCTAACTCTTTTTGTGGATTTCCTTCGTAGTATTCTATTATGTTGAGTATCGTTCTGAGGTTTTCCCTCATCTGCCTTTTTGGCAAGAAGCCGGTCTGGTCTTCATTAATGATGTCGCTTAAGTATGTTTTCATTCTGTTAGCTATTATGCTGGAAAAGATCTTATAGTCGTTATTAAGAAGCGATATCGGTCTGTAATTTTTAACGTTGTCTGTCTCCGATCCCTCTTTGTGAATTAATGTAATGACCGCCTCTTGCCATGATTCCGGGGTTTTTGCGTGTTGTAGAATGTTGTTGAATAGCTCTTTCAGGTATGGGATGAGCTCGTTTTGAAATACTTTGTAAAATATTGTTGTTAGTCCGTCAGGCCCGGGTGCTTTGTTGTTAGGGAGATTTTGAATTGTTCTTTTTATCTCTTCTTCGTCTATTTGTTTATTAAGGTTTTCTCTTTGTATCTCATTTATTGTATCTAGTTTATGTTCTGATAGAAAGTTGACTATTTCTTCCATTTTTATTTCTTCTTTTTGATATAATTCTTTGTAGAACATTGTGAATTGTTTCCTGATCTCCTCTTCTGTGTGGTAGCTTTTCCCCTCTTTCGTTATCTTCGTTATGTAATATTGTTGTCTTCTTTTTGTCAATTTTTTAGCTAAAAGCTTCCCCGGCTTGTTCGCATTGGTGAAATAGTTTACCCTTGTATATTTGAGATTTTTTGCTATTTGTTCTAGCTGCGTTGAATTCAGTTGTTTCTTTATCAGTTCAAGTTCCAATTTAATTTTTTTGTTTCCAGGTCTTCTTTTTAAAGTTGTTTCCAGGTCGTTTATTCTCTTTTTAAGCTCTTCTTGTTCTTCATGTCTTTTCTTATTTCGGGCAACCCCTTGTTGGATGAAGTGCCCTCTCATCACTGCCTTGCAGGCATCCCAGACCACCTCGGTTCTCGTTCCTTTATTGCTGTTAAACTTGAAGAATTCTTTGATGTGATTTTTGTTGATCTCTATGTCTTTGTCTGATCTTATCAGGAATTCATTCAGTTTCCATTTCCTCTGGTGCCTTTCCCCTTGTAGTTCGATTAATATCGGGCAGTGATCCGTGTTGGTTCTGGGAAGTATTTTGATCTTATTTATTATACTTAGCATGGAGTTGGTTGCCCAGACCATGTCTATTCTAGACCAAGAATTATATCTGTCCGAATAGAATGTGAAGTCCTTTTCCGTCGGGTTTCTTTCTCTCCAGACGTCCTTCATAAATAATTCTTTTTTTAGATGTAGAAAACTTGCTGGTAATTTCCCTCCATTTGGGTCTTTTCTTTTTGTATTTGTTTTGTCTAGATTGCAGTCCAAGACACCATTAAAGTCACCAACTAAAATTAGGTTTTCATAGGATTGTTCTTGTAGCTTCTTTCTTAGCACTTTTATGAATTTTGTTTTCGGGCCTGTCGGGGCGTAGATGTTGCAGATGAGTGATTCTTTTTCATTTATTTTGGTTTTGATCTCTATCATCCTGCCTTCCTCATCTTTGAATGCAAAGTTTGCATTTATGGTATTTTTAACATAAATTACCACCCCCCTCTTTTTTTGTGGTATTAGTGAATAGAACTCTTTGCCCAGTTGTGTCTGTGTTAAATAAGAGCTGTGTCTCTGTGCAATATGAATTTCTTGAAGAGCAATGAAATCAAAATTCCCCTTTCTAAGTGCATTGAAAATTAGTTTTCTTTTATTCGGTGAGTTCATTCCATTTACATTATTAACATATATCGCTAACTTCTTCATCATCCTGTTCTCGTTGGTTATCTTGCCCAGCGGTTCCCATTCCGTTTTCTCCTTCGTCGTCTTCCGTGGAGTCTGGTCTGGGTCTTTTCTTCTCCTTTTCCCCCCATGCTTTCCCTTTCCTTTCCTCCCTCCTTGTCTCGTTCCTCTTTTCTGAGGGTGTTTCATCTTTAGCCGTGGTTTGTCCCTTATCCAGATCTCTTTTAAGTGTTTTATAGAATTCCTTGGCTTTGTCTTCTGACGTCAACCAGAATTTGCTTTCGTTGTATGACACTGAGATTCCCTCAAGTCTCTCCCATCTAAATTTGATTTTATGTTTTTTTAATTCATCAGTAAGAAAGTAATATTTTTTTCTTTTATTCATTGATGTTGTCGAAAATTCCTTAAGTATTATCACTTTCTTTCCTTTATACATGGGTTGGATTTTAGATTTCATCTTTATGATTTCATCACGCAAACTTTTTCGACAGAAATTGACCACGATGTCCCTAGGGACCTTATTCTTCTTGGCATAGTTCGAATTAACTCGTTGGAGGGTATCAATTTCTCTACTCATTTCCTCTTTACTCATTTTTACAATTTCGGCAGCAATTCCAGTCACTATATTTCTCAGGGTGTCCTCTTCATTTTCTTCAATATTTCTAAATCGCAGTTGAAATTCGGTTTCTTTACTGGCCCACACTTCCTGTTGTCTTTCCAGTTTCTCGTTTACTACCTCTAGCGTCTTTATTTTATGTTCTACTTTGCCGTAGTTCTTCTTCAGTGTTGCGTTATCTTTCCTAACATCTTTTATATCTTCTTGGATAGCGTTTATTTCCTTTTTAATCCCTGCCAAATCTTCCTTCATTTCCTGTCTTAGTTTCCCCATCTCTCTCTGGAAGAGTTTTTCCATGCTCTGCTGTGTCTTCAACTGATTATCTTCTATTTTTTTTTCTATGTGCTCTTGTATCTTAGTCATTTCCTGCATTAGGTCACAAAGCGAGGGTTCAGATTGTACGGAGAGCCTTCTTGCTGGAATTGGTGTTGATGGCGGTGTTGTTGGTGCCGATGTCATTGGAATTGTTGTTTTGTTCTGTTTAGATGTTCCAGTCTTTTTCTCCCCTTTGTAGTCAGCCATTTCTCTTGTTATTGTTCTTAATTACTTTGTTACTTATTTGTTTTATTTTACTTTTTATTTTCCTCCCCTTAATATTCTTTTTTCTTCTTCTTCTTCTTCTTTTGGAAGGATTCATTGTTGTTGTTGTTGTTTTTTTTTAAAAAAAAATATTTTATTATCTTTATTTATTTTATTTTATTTTATTTGTATTTATTATTATTATTATTGTTGTTGTTGTTATGTGAAATTGTTGTTATTGTACTTTTTGCAATTATTTTGGTGAGATTTTTTTTCTTCCTTTTTTTTTTGCTGACTATTAATTGTATATTTTTATTTGTTTTACTTATTTATTTATTTATGTTGTTCTGTTGTTATATTTTGATTCTTCTCTTATTTTCTTTGGCCGTACTTGTGGTTTTATGGTTTTTTTTTTTTTTGGTCGTCCTTCCCAGGATCTCCGCTCTTCCTTCTCCTTCCTTCTCCTTCCCTCCCTTGCCCTTCTTCTTTCTGTCTAGATCCTTCGCGCGATGTTCCTTCCTCCTCTGTCTGTGGTTCCGCCCCTTTCTGCCTCTTTCGCGTATCTCCGCCCCTCTCCGCTCCTCTGACGTTCCTGATGGACGTTTCTGAAGCTCCACCCCTTCCTTCCTCTTCCTATGTCTCCGCCCCCTTCACGCACGTAGCGGACGCACGTTCCGCGTTCTCTCCTCTTCCCTTCAAGGCCTGCTCTTAAAGGTACCGGCCCGCTTGTTGTATTTTACTTGTATTTACTTCTATTTTCTTCTTCTTTCTTTCTTTCTTTCTTGAGGGGAGGGGGGTGGGTGAGGATGGGGGGTTTTGGGGGGTAGGTTCCGCGGGGTTTGGCGGGGTGGGGCTGTGGGTGGGTTGCAAGGAGAGTAGGCTTACCTTGCTTCTCCTTCTCCTTTATATCTCCACCACATCTCTTCACTCTCTTTTCCTTTAGCGATTTCCTCTGGCTTTCTTCTTGCCTTTACTCTTCTTCCTTTTTTTTTCTTTTCTCTCTCTTCTTTCTCTCTGTTATATCTCTCTTTCTGCAAAAGTGAACTATTGTACCCGCTTTCTATGATTCTTTCTCTCTTTTCTCCTTCTTATCACTATTCACCTTCTTTCTTTGTTGTGAATGGAGGCAAGCGGCAAAAGTGGTTCTTTCGAACCTTGCCTCTCCCTTGGGCGCGAACCCGGGAGGTTGCCAGGCGGGACCCGCGGTCTCCCTTGAGGGGGGCCCGCGCTTTCCCGCCCCCGCAATCCCTCCTCAGGCTTGGCTTTCAAGCCGACCTCAATTCCGTCGGCTTATGGGTCTCCACGACCCCAAACCCAGAAAGGGAGGGCCCGAGTCTTCACTGACACTCAGAGCGTCCGAAGCTCGTTGCTGCCGCCATTGAGCCTCCACCGGAAGTCCAATAAATATCATATAATTTGAATATCTAGATCTAGGGAAGTAATGCTACCCCTCTATTCTGTTTTGTTAGACCACATCTGGACTATTGTGTCCAATTCTGGGCACCATAATTCAAGAGAGATATTGACAAGCTGGAATGTGTCCAGAGGAGAGCGACTAAAATGATAAAAGGTCTGGAGAACAAGCCCTATGAGGAGTGGCTTAAGGAGCTGGGCATGTTTAGCCTGAAGAAGAGAAGGCTGAGAGGGGATATGATAGCCATGTATAAATATGTGAGAGGAAGCCACAGGGAGGAGGGAGCAAGCTTGTTTTCTGTTTCCCTGGAGACTAGGATACAGAACAATGGCTTCAAACTACAAGAGAGGAGATTCCATCTGAACATGAGGAAGAACTTCCTGACTGTGAGAGCAGTTCAGCAGTGGAACTCTCTGCCCCGGAGAGTGGTGGAGGCTCCTTCTTTGGAAGCTTTTAAACAGAGGCTGGATAGCCATCTGTCAGGGGTGATTTGAATGCAATATTCCTGCTTCTTGGCAGGGGGTTGGACTGGATGGCCCATGAGGTCTCTTCCAACTCTTTGATTCTATGATTCTATGATTCTATGAATATGATTGAGTAAAGAGTAAAGCCATTTTGTCCCCATTTATTTTTAGATCTACTTAAAAAAAACAATTTGTTCTGTGTTCAAGGCAGTCTCCTCTTAAAAGTATATAGAACTGCAGTTTAACATTTTGGTAAACCATGTAAATTATTCCCCCCAAAGTTTCTGAGTAATGCATGTTAACAAAATGTCAGCTGGCCTAACCAGTTTTAATTACTATAATCGACACAAACTGATAGACACATAACAACTTTTGGCCTGACACAGAATTCTGCTCTATTATTTAAAACTCTTTCTTTAGAAGGATTACTACTTTGGGTGAGAATTAACAGCAGATAATAAAGGCATGCAGACATTTAGGTTCTGCTCAACTATGAATGTGTTTTACTTGGAGCACATGTTCAAGAAAACTTTAATGCATTTTGAGACATGAATATCACTATAATCCTGGGTTTATGATGGCAATTAAATATATAAAACATACGTCATAGGGAGAAAAATCTAAATTCACTATAGCCGTTTACTAAAAATATGATGATGGAAAGAGTTTTATGGTTCCATCTATAATTGCCTCCAGGTTTCTTTCAACACATTCAATACCTGCCACCTTACTAGTATGAGTGAAACAGATTTCTCAGTTCTTATCCTGTTTTCCAGTCTAAACTTAGGGATCTTGGTCACTCAGCTAGATGGGATTGCTTGGCCACTACCAAGTTTGTGCTTTTTTTCTGGGGCAGCAACACATAATCACTACTAAACCATATAAACTGTTGCAGATTATAGAAATTACAGGTTATAAACTGTAAATGGCTACAGGTTATGGGAAAAAAGAAGCCAGTTATTTTTATCATCCAGCCATGTGGGTAGAATTCAAAGACACAGCTATGTTAGTCTGAAATGTTAGTATGCAAAGGGATGGCGAGCCACCTTGGGACTAACATTGGATTTTATCACACAGATCTGCTACCACACAGTAGTTGCCCTGAAGTTGTCATTATTTGTATTATGCTGCATTGCTTTTAATATATTTTCACTCGCTTACGCATTGAATATTTGCCTTTTTGTGTGTAAACTGCACTGAGTCCCCTCAGCAAGGCAGGACAGTCTATTAACAACAACAACAACAATTGTAAATGAATACAAACCAAGCTGTGTACCTTCAATATTGCCAATTTGGCAATCCGTGGTATCATGATCATGCTCCTATATGCTCTCATAACCCTACATGCCCATTCTTCAATCTTTTTAAAATCTTTTCAGAATAATTATGCAATTTCAGATATTAAAAACAAAAAGACAATATAACTATAAAACATAAACAAACAGAATATGGGAAGCTTGAGAAGAATGTGTGAGTGGAGAGACTCAGGAGGAGAAGCCTTCCTCATAATATCACTTTACTGTTGGTATGCTGACAGAAACACAGAATGGACCCATTGCATCTAGATAGGTAATGGGAATATTGCAGGATTGCAAGTTATTGGCAGGTTTTATCCATCAATAGTGAGGGATTGGTTAATCTCAGGGACGAAGCAGATCGGCAGCAGAATGCACATGGCATCATGTCAGGTGATGGTACAACTTCAATGCTGGTTTGCCTGCCTCATGCAATGACATCCTGAGGGAAAAAAAAGTTGTATCCTCAGTTCATCTCAAAGGTGCTAGAAGATCCTTTTGCATTCAGCCATGTGGTGATGCTATCAAGTCCCCCCATTCAATACAGTGGAAGAGAACAAATACTAAATAGGTTTGCAGATGTTAAAAAAAAACAGTGCTTTCGGTCTTGGATGTAAGGAAGCTGTGTGAAAAATTACACCTTCTGGAATCTCTCTGACTATATGCCTATTAAAGGTATAGGATTCTTGTCCAACTTTTTTGTTGACCCCTTTCTTCCCTTATTATCTCACATTAAGAGAGCAAAGCTTCCAATTTTGTAGAAGTTCCAAAACAAAGAGCATGCATTTTTCCTGCTTTCCATTTGCATTGTACTTTGACCTTCAGAATTTTTTTATTTCAGGAAAGCAGTCTTTCTGCTATTTGCATCACTTAGCACATTTCTGAAGGCTTCACAATGACTACATTTAAGTTTATCAATGCATAATACAGCAAGAATCCTTTTTTATCATAGTCTATTTCTAAAGCTGTAGGATCAAGACAAAAAACACATCACACAATGTCCACATGAGTGAATAATTTATTATGATCAACGGATCAAACAAAATGTCCACCTAAGACAAGGAACTACAATCATTGGACTATTAATGATAGGAAGAGGTTACCCTTTTGTGGTTTTGTCAGTTACAGACACAGTAATGCAGAGAAACTCCCTCCCTCCCTCCCTCCCTCCCTTCCTTCCTTCCTTCCTTCCTTCCTTCCCCCCCCCCCCCCCCACTCTTCCTTAAGAATACATTGACTTTTCATGGGCAATAAATTCAGTGATGGGCTCCTCTTAACAGCTTAAAGATTAACTAGCAAATGTCTCTCTAAGTCACCCGTGTTAGTGTTAATGCAGAGTGGCAGCTGATGTTGAATTCCAATCACAGGGACAATTATAATTCCAAGCACCGAGAAGGACCATTCACTCTGCTTTCCATTCTTTGTGACTGGCTTAAATCTCCCATGTAATACAGCTTAAATCTGTGAAGAGCCTACCTCTGTCTCTTTAGCTAACATGAAGTTGGGTTAATTTTAAAATAGAGGGTGAGTATTACTTCTGGTTAGTATTGGTCAAGTTAGTATTGCAGCTGCATATCAAAGATTCATAAGAAATGCATGCATATAAAAAATCAGAAACACTGTGAATTAATTTACATAAGGAGCTGGAATATCAAGAGACTGTCAAGTCTAAACCCAGAATATGTTTCTCTGCCTTTAAAAGGCAATTGAACATTATTCCATAGGTCTAGTCTGTAAAAGGTATGTGCATACATTGGTAAACAAATTGAAACTGAACCAGATAAGGCAGAGGTGCTTGCCATCAAGAGTCCTAATCTAGGAACAGAGGTGTGTACATTCTGGATGGGGTTACATTCCATCTGAAAGGCTCCTGGATCCATTCCTCCAAATATCAGCCCAGGTAGATGCGACAGTCGGGAGTGCTTACTATGAGCTTCAGCTGTTCTGACAGCTGTGGTCCTTATTAGAGGACCTAAAGATAGCAGTGCATGCACTGGTAACCTCAAGATTGGATGTCTGCAATGTGCTGTATATTGGGCTACCTCTGCACCAAGTTCGGAAACTCCAATTAGTTCAAAATATGGCAGCCAGATTAGTTACAAGAACCTCTAGGAGTGAACATATTACATCTATTCTAAAGTCACTCCACTGGCTGCCAATTAATTTCCAGACAAAGTACAAAGTGTTAGTTTTGACCTTTAATCCCTACATGGTTTGGGTCTGGGTTACTTACAGGATTGCCTTATCTCATACACTTAGGTCCTCTAGGGAGTCGCTACTCCAACCAGCTGGAAGCCAACTGGCACCTGTCACCCAGAGGACCTTTTCATTAGCCACCCCAAGAATGTGGAATGACGTACCAGAAGAGCCTCAACAACTAGATCAGTTGTTGGAATTTAAGATACAATTGAAGACCCATCTCTTTAGACGGGCCTACCTGGTCAATCTGAAGTTGCGAATTTTAAATTTGCATCTTATCAGTAGATTTTAATTTTATTTTAACAATGTGATATCTCGCCTCGAGCTGCAGGGAGACTATTATTATTATTATTATTATTATTATTATTATTATTGCATAATCAAAATAATGGAGGGCAGGGACACTATGCATTTAACTGAGTATGATTGTTTTCTCTGGGAGTCCACCGAGAACCACTAGAATAATTCTGCTTTTCTGGGAATGAGGAGTGGAGACAGTGGAACAGTGGAGGCTTTAACACCAAAGATGCAGTGATGATACTTTAAAAGAGCTATCCAGGGTCCTGAACCCTATGGATACAACATTTCTTATGGCCCTTTAAAGTTCACACTAACTCCAAAAGGATATTGAGAAAGCCACCAGCTGCCAATGAGCTATAGTGAAATTGTTCAGATGTCTGCCACTAAGCTGCTTTCAGAATAGTTTTCATGGAAGCAAGAGCTCCCAGAGGGATTCACAAACATTTATCTGGTAGACAGATACATTCCTCAGAGAATCATGTAATGCATTGCTGAAATGAAGTACAGCTTGTTACATCCAGCAAGTGTCACCAGCCCTGAGCCCCTTGTCAGTGTGTCAGCATGAGTTAAAATCCACATCATCAATCTGTGAACAGCAGGTTAATTTATTCCAGTCACATGGACTAATTGATTGAATCCTATTTAATTTTGAAGATTTTAATTTCTGATGACTTTCTTGGACCTTGAACTCTTCACTCAAACAGCTTATTTCTAATCACAAAACAACAGTCCCTTACTTTTGATGTCTGTGATCAAGAAAGCATATTATGAATTATTTAGAAGATTTATCTTGTTTCGGTTTCACTGTTCTCATAGGCTCCAGTACATGCATTTGTCTATGAAGAATCTCAATGAATGCACCAAACCAAATATCTTTACCCACTGTTGATGGTACACTGCCCAAATCTATAGATGTTTGCTCATAACCAAATCCCAGTTAATTCATGGGGACTTATTCCCAAGTAACTGTTCATAAGATTTGCAATTATAAGGGATTCTTGAAAAGGGAGGTGGTGGGAATGGCCATAGTGCACTGCTTACTCAAATCATTATAAAATTAAAAATATGCCAAAAAAAGTCAGAATTATAAGCTCTGAGGTGTGTTTTCTGAGCTGTGACTTGTGCACATAACAAAGCTGTGGAAAGCAAGAGACATTTCCACTATGTTCTGCCACCATAGTCACAGGAAACATACACTGATATTTCACAGAAATTTTGCCAAGTGTCCAAAAATCAGACAACTTTCATTAACTGAGAGTATATATTTTATAACATCTTAAAAAGCATTTTTGAAGTTACATAAATGTTTTGAAAATAACTAAAATGACACAAGTAATGGTAGGTGCAAAGATATCCCTGCCCTGAATGAGGAAATTATCTGCGGGCCCTTCCACACAGCCCTATATCCCAGAATATCAAGGCAGAAAATAGCACATTCAGTTCAAAGCAGATATTGTGGGATTTTCTGCCTTTTTATCATGTCAGGAGCGACTTGAGAAACTGCAAGTCGCTTCTGGTATGAGAGAATTGGCCGTCTGCAAGGACGTTGCCCAGGGGACGCCCGGATGATTTTGATGTTTTTATCATTCTTGTGGGAGGCTTCTCTCATGTCCCCGCAGCTAATAGAGGGAGCTCATCTGCCTTTCCCTGGATTTGAACCTGCGACCTGTCGGTCTTCAGTTCTGCTGGCACAGGGATTTAACCCACTGCACCACCAGGGGCTCCTGCCTTGATATTTTCTGCCTTGATATTCTGGGATATAAGACTGTGTGGAAGGGTCCTCATTTAATCCAGTTTAAAGCAGAAAACCTGGTATCAGATCCTGGGATATAGAGCCTGTCTGGAAGGGCCCTCATTTTCCTGACATTGCTTATACTGGATGGGGTAACTGGGATTGTAGTTTTAAACACCTGAAGCTCACCAATCATCTGGAGAAGACTACAAGGAGGAAGACTGTTTTGGGCTATCATGCTACTGGCATTGGACTGGGGTTGGTGCAAGTATAGCATTTCAAGAAAATGCAGGCCTTTTAACTCATCTGGAAATTCCCTTGGTGAACCACTGTTTCTCAAGCATGTAAAAAGTTTGAAAATGCAAAGCAAGGTGCTTGTCATGATATCACTTCAACAAGCGTGGCAGCATTCTTTTAAAGCAGAGCTTATTTCTTAACATTCTCGGATAAGGTTCATTTCCTTCTCACAGATACTGCAACTTCAAAGGGAAGTTGCTGTGAGATTTTTTCTTCTTCCCTAGTGCCTGATATTTGTCTTAGGCAGCTTCTCTGATGCTCATAAATTATCAATAGACAGTTGAAGCTATCCAGGTTCATGGAAGAAACCAGGTAATTATGTTTGTAGTTCAAAACGGGAGATGTCAGTTTTAATTAGGTGAAGCAGAGGGGGCACAGGGAATTTTAAATTCTGTTGCCAGAACTTCTGATGTGTGTAGAAAAGGTTGCTGTAAACAATAAAAATAAATAAGTCAAAACTAAAAAAGAATGAGTAAAAGAATGTGGGATGATGCTAGACTTCTCACATCTTGGTGGAGTAAACTTCAGATAATAGGTAGGGGCAGTAGGAAGGCACAGCTGGATACAATAGATATACTTCTGGACAAATTCTGGATTTTGTTGCTCTCAACAAAAGCAAAGCTACACACAAAAGAAAACAACATGTAGCTGCCTCATCCTCCATACCCCTCTCCCTCCTCTCTCTTCCTATGATAATTTGTAGACATTTCAGCTTCACTCACTTCAAGGAAAACTGGAGCATTTTGTGGCCGCATTCTGCCATGCCTGTTTTCTGCTTGTATCTAACATGAGTGAACCACCAGAGGTGGCAGATGAACTGTGCAGCATTAGGTCATCAGGTAGTGGTGTCACCCAGTGAAGTAATTCATGATGTCACCCCCATGGACTCATCCTGTACCAAACCATAAGGCAAAGTGGCATGCTGGTATCTGAAAATACATAGGGTCTTTACGGTTTTATGTGCATGGGGTTGTGTCAAGATAACAGTTCTTCTCCCATTTTGACAGTCCTCCTTGGTTCATACTAAACCACAATCAAAGGTGGGAAATGAATTGCAGTCATAGCTAACATTTTATGGCTTGTACTCTTAGGGTGCATCTACACTGTAAAATTAAAACAGGGAAATTCCCGAGAATAGTAGTTTTGCAAGGTCTTTAGTCTTCTTGGCCATAGAGTGCTGGTGCCTCACCAAACAACAGCTCCCAGGATTCCATAGCGTTGAACCATGAGTTAAACTGCATTAATTCTGCAGTGTAGATACCCTCTTAGTTTTCCCATTCACATCTAGGCTTTCTTCTGCAGAACTCGACGACATTGATTTTCTAGATCATTCACAGTCTGGCTTTCAGTATGGGCACAGTATAGAGACGGCTTTGGTCGCCTTGGTGGATGACCTTCGTAAGGAACTGGACAGGGGGAGTGTGACCCTGATCGTTCTCTTGGATATCTCAGTGGCTTTCAATACCATCAATCATGGTATCTTTCTGGGGAGACTTGCTGGAATGGGACTCGCGGGCATGGTTCTTCTGTGGCTCCAGTCTTTCCTGGAGGGTCGTTCCCAGTTGGTGAAGCTGGGGGACTCCTGCTCTGGCCCCTGGCCTTTGACCTGTGGGGTCCCGCAAGGATCTATTCTGTCCCGCATGCTCTTTAACATCTACATGAAACCACTGGGTCATCCAGAGTTTTGGAGTATGGTGCCATCTCTACGCAGATGACACCCAACTCCACTATGCATTTCCACAAGATTCCAAGGCAGCCTCGTGGATACTGGACCAGTGTCTGGCCACTGTGATAATCTGGATGAGGACGAACAAGCTGAGGATCAATCCTGACAAGACAGAGATCCTCCAGGACAGTTGCCCGTCTGACCGGGGTATTGGGTAGCAACCTGTGCTGGATGGGGTTGCACTCCCCCTGAAGTCACAGGTCTGCAGTTTGGGGGTCCTCCTGGACTCAGCGCTTACACTTGATGCACAGGTGTCGGTGGTGGCCAGGAGGGCCTTTGCACAATTAAAACTCGTGCACCAACTGTGACCTTACCTTGTGAAGTCTGACTTGACCATGGTAGTCCATGCCTTAGTTACCTCTAGACTGGACTACTGCAATGCACTCTACGTGGGGCTACCCTTGAAGACAGCCTGGAAATTACAACTCGTCCAATGCTCGGCAGCCATATTAATAACTCGGGCGACTCCGTTGATATATTTTCTGCTTTTCATATTTCTTTCAGATTAAAATAGCAGCTGACGTCTAAACCCGCGTTGCAGCCTTGCGGCTGCCCCGGGCGTCCTTACTAAACCCCGCACAACTGGGCTTCAGACATCCTGGATTCGATAGTTGGGGTTCCTCATTTCTGTGGCTCCCCCATTTCCAGGCTGTGTCAGTCCAATTGATAAGGCACCAACCCGCTTCTAGCTGCAGGGTTGGGGGAGCGTATGCTCTACCAGGGGTGTTTAGCTGGTCGGTTCCCTCAGAGCTCTAGAGAACCGTGGCGGCCGCCATCTTGCCGCTACCGGAAGTCGCCATCTTGCCGCTACCGGAAGTCAACGAAGAAAGGGAACCCCAAGTTGAGAAGGTGGGTCGACGCTAAATAAACAACAGACTGAAATTATCAACCTCTGAGAATAAGTAAGAAGAAGTAAGAGGCAAGGAGAGAGAGGAGAGAGGAAGAGTGGGAGAGTGGAATTCACTTCTGGGTTAATCGAAATATAGAAGCTCAGAAACCAAACCAAAACGCCAGAAGGACAAAGGCTCATCCGCGATAAAGAAATACAAACTCCAGCCTATGGACTGAAGGCGCTGCAAACTCTGACGCGACTCCAACCCGCTCAAAGGGAGGCAAAACGGCGAGACTTGGTAAGCCTCCGCTCCCCGCACCCCTCCTTCCCCCCCTTCCCCTTCCACCCCAGCTCCCTCCACCCCTCCACCCCTCCACGGTCATGAATCCACCTACCTTCCGAGGATGGTGAAAGGGACGCGAGCAGATCGAGCGTGAACGAGGGAGGCAACGGAGACTGTGCCGAGAAGAAAGGACAGAAAGGAGGGGAAAAGAGAGGAGGGGACAAGAGACGGAACTGCGAGAGAGACGAAAGGGGATAGAAGAAGTGAAAGAGAAAGAGAAGTGAAAGAGAAAGAGAAAAGAGAAAGGGAAAAGAAAAGAAACCAAGAGGGAGGGGAGAGCGGAGAGGAGCCAACGGAAGTGAACAGAACAAAACCGGAAATAAGAATGGCGAGATAGAAAGAAGGGGAGGAGGTACCTCGAGCAGCGAAAGAGGCAGAGACCTGAAAGAAGAAACGGAAGAAAGATACCTCAGGAAAGGCAAGAGAGACAAGGAGCCAGGAGTAGGAAAGGGAAGAGAAGAGTGGAAAAGAACCGGACAGAGTGGAGAAGAGAGGAGAAGAACGAAACGGAAGAAAAGAAGGTACAGGCAAGGATTCAAGGGAATAAAGGATCAGTGTGGGAGAAAGGACTTTAGATTAACTGCCATTAAATCATTAGAATTAGATTAGAAAGACCATTTTGACATCATTGAATGAATTAAGGACAGTAATTTTGAAGGAACAGAATTAGAGAGACTTGGATGAACTGTGAACATACCAGGGTAACTAGACCATATGAGGCCGGGGATACAAAAAGTAGTGTCAATTATTGTGTTAATTACTGTAATAGAGGCAACAGCGTGTTAAAGTAAAACAATATATAGATAAAGGAGATTCTTAGAGATGTTAATGTGAAATATACATGTAATAGATGCTATATAGATAGATGCTGCATGGATATTTATTATATACTTATTAACTATATACCCAGACCTTGGAATTACTTCTGACTTTTTTTTTAGATAAGAGGGCAATAATTATTAAATAGACAGGTGCACATAATTGATTGATGTATATAATTGATAACTGTAGGCCTTGAATGTATTAGTGGATGAACTGTTACTGGAGAATTAAGATAAGAGTGCAATAATTAATAACTGTATGTCTTGAATGTATTAATGGATGAATTGTTACTGGAGAATTAAGACAAGAGTGCAATAATTATTAACTGTATGTCTTGAATGTATAAGTGGATGAATTGTTACTGGAGAATTAAGATAAGAGTGCAATAATTAATAACTGTATGTCTTGAATGTATTAGTGGATGAATTGTTACTGGAGAATTAAGATAAGAGTGTAATAATTAATATCTGGGCGAGTGCATATAATTGAATAATCTAAAAGTTAAGTTAATATATAATATACAAAGAGTAAAGATACAGTGAAATTAAATGATCCGAAATATTAGAAAATATAAAATAGAGCAATAAGAAAGAACTAGAGAAGATTAATTTGAGGAAATTCCCGTCATAAAGTTTACACTATTAGTCTGGATAAGAAGAGGACATCAGAAGGACATTAGAAGGGTAACGAATTGATATAAGAAGGAAGACTTGTGATTATACTATTATACTACTATGAATTGATCATAAACTTATTAGAGAAAAAGATAGGCATCTAAGATTAGGAACAGAGAAAATTGGGAGTATAAGATACAGATAGATTATAGAACATAGCAAGCCCAGTACATATAGACACTAGGATACAACACGTCAATTTAGGGAGTATATAAAAATAAACCTAGCGAGGAGAGAAAACAACTTAAATAAAATATTTCTGGCCCTACAAAAAGAATGTCTGCACAAAAAGGGAAAATGGAAAAAGAAAGAGATAAAGATAAGGGAGAGAAAAAAAGGAGCAGGTACAGCCAGAAAAGACTCGCTTCCAGAAGAACTAAGTCTGAGAGACTTACTGAAAGAAATATGGAAAATACAGGAGAGTCAGGCGGCGCAAAGCGAAAACATCAAGAAGGAAATGCAGGAAATGGGAAAGAAATTAAAAGAAGAAATGCAGACAACAATTAAAGAAGAAATGAGAGGAATGAAGGAGGAAATAGGAATATTGAAACAAGAAAATAAGGAACTACAGAATGAAAATAAAGTCATCAAAAACCAACAAGAAGGAATGAGGAAAAAAAATCCAAAATCTGGAAGATACTGTAAAAAAAATGCAGAATCAACAAGATGCTATAGAAGCTATACAAGTTAAAGAAAAAGAAAACCAATTGAGATTCCGTAATATAATAGAAGAAGACAAAGAAGATATAAGAGAGATTGCTGTAGACATAATAACATGCATACTTAAAAAAGGGAAAGGGGAAATAGAGGCAGAAATAGACAGGGTCTTCAGGATCCAAACAAGCTACTCCAAAAAACACAATACCCCCAAAGACGTGATTGTAGGATTTGTAAGAAAAGTAACTAGAGACGAGGTGTTAAAGGAGAACGCGAAGTCCCCAACGATGTATAAAGGGAGTAGGATTGCAATATTGAAAGAATACCCTCTGACCATAATAGAAAGAAGAAGGAAATACCACTTCCTGACAAACGAATTGAAAAAAAGAAACGTTAGGTTTAAGTGGGAAAGAACAGAGGGAATAATGGTAACGTGGAAAGGGACAAAATATTGGTTGACATCAGAAATGAAGGCAAAAGAATTCTGGGAAAGGCTAGTTAAAGAAGAAAGAGGAGGAGGGCGAAAAGAGACAGAAGAAGAGGAACAGGAAAAAAGCAGGAAAAGACCAAGAGAAAAATCACCGACCCTTAATGACGACGCTTCCAGTATGAACGAAATGGATATGACACCAAGGATAAAAACACAAGAAGAACAAAATGGAGGAAGTTAAGATATACTCTAACAACATAAATGGGCTAAACTCCCCAAAGAAGAGAAAACAAATATGGCAAAGACTTAAAAAAGGTAGATATGATATAATATCATTGCAAGAAACCCATATCTCGAGTAAGCATATTACATATCTAGAACACAAAGCTTTGGGGAAGATGTACTACGCATCCGGTCCAAAGAAAAAAAAGGGGGTAGTGACGTACATTAACGATAAAATGACATCTGTCTTAGCCTTCAGAGACATGGAAGGAAGAATGTTAGGGGTTAAAATTGAGATGGGTAATAAAATTGTATTGCTATGTAATATATATGCTCCTAATGACTCTAAGAGTAACTTTGTTGATAAATTGAGAAAAAAGATCGAAGAACAAGTCTATGATGAGTTATTGATCATGGGAGACTTTAATGGGGTGTTGGATGAATTGAAGGATAAGTCTATGGGAACCCTTAAGACAAAACAAAAGATCACAGGGGGATTACCAGTGAGATTTAGAGATCTAAAAGAGGATCTAGGTCTACAGGATATATGGAGGTTCCAACATGGAAATGAAAGAGATTTTACATTTTTCTCGAGTAGGCATAAAACATGGACACGTATTGATATGATTTGGGGATCCAAAACGATACTAAATAAAGTCACCAAATCCCAAATTCTACCAATGTTAAATTCAGATCATGCCCCATTATTAATAACAATACGGGAAGAAGAGGAAGGACAAAGAACATTCAGATGGAGACTAAATGACAATATATTAAAAGACCCCAAAGAACAGGAAAAAAATAAAAATTTACTACAAGAATTCTTCCAGTTCAACACAGAAAAAGATACATCAATAAATATAATTTGGGATGCCAGCAAAGCATACATAAGAGGTCACTTAATTGAACAGGGAGCAAGATTAAAAAAACTAAGAAATATGGAACAACACAGATTAGAAAAAGAGATAATAAACTGGGAAACACAAGCAAAAAAGAACCCACAAGATAAGAAGGTACACCACCAACTGGAATTACTAAGAAAACAAATGAATACATTACAGATAGAGGAAATAGAAAAGAAACTCAAATTTGTCAGACAGGATAAATTCGAAAACGCCAATAAGGTGGGAAAGTGGCTGGCACGAAAAGTGGCAATTAAAAAACAAGCCAGACATATAGCGAAAATTGAAGACAAAGGGAAACATTACTACAAGACCGGAGAAATAATTAAACAATTCGAGAAATACTACAAGACACTTTATGAAAAAGACAATATTTCAAAAGAAAAGATAACGGAATACTTAGGAAAGATGAAGATTGAGAGATTATCAGAAGAGCAGAGAGAAAGGCTAAATAACAAAATCACACAGGAAGAAATAAAGAAAGCAATAAAGAAGATGTCGATAAATAAGGCCCCAGGACCAGACGGCCTTACGGCAAAATACTACAAGACATTCCAAGACATTCTTATAATACCGATACAGAAAGTGATGAATAAAGCTATGGAAGAAGCAACCATCCCAGAATCGTGGAAAGAAGCCGTAATAACCATTATACACAAAGACAATACAGATGGTACTCAGCTAAAAAACTATAGGCCAATTTCACTGACCAATGTCGATTACAAAATATTTTCCAGCATATTGGCGGACAGATTGAAAGAGCTACTAAGGACAAGAACAGAAGATGACCAAGTCGGATTCCTCCCGAAATGCCAGTTAAGAGACAACTTGAGAATGCTAATGAACATCAGCGAATATTATGAAAAAAACACCCATAAAGAGGTCGCCATGATGTTTCTTGACGCGGAAAAGGCGTTTGATAGGGTAAGCTGGAGTTTCATCAAGGCGACGCTAAAAGAAATGGACATAGGCTACCAATACACAAATGCAATAAAATCAATATATTCAAAACAAACAGCTAAGATTGCAATAAACGGTCAAATTTCCAATAACATACCAATACAGAAAGGGACTAGACAGGGCTGTCCATTGTCTCCGCTATTATTTATCTTGACCTTGGAAATATTATTAATCAACATAAGGGAAAATAATGATCTATCAGGACTAAAGATAAAGAACTACTCATATAAAATTCGGGCCTACGCAGATGACATGGTCTGCATTGTGGAAAATCCCATAGATAGAATAAATAAATGGCTGATGGAAATCGAAAAATTTGGGGAGGTTGCGGGCCTAAAAATAAATAAAGATAAAACACAAATCATCACTAAGAATATGAATAAGAAGAAGCAGGAAGAACTAGAGAAAACAGCAGGAATGAAAGTAGTTGACAAGACAAAGTACCTGGGAATAATATTTACAGCTAAGAACACACAGCTGATAAAGAATAATTATGAAAAAAGATGGGCAGAAATTAAAACAAAAATGAAGAAGTGGGAACATCTAAACCTATCATTGCTTGGGAGAATATCAGTTGTTAAGATGAATATACTACCAGAAGTCCTGTTCCTATTCCAAACCCTTCCAATAGTAAGATCAAAAACAATGATAAAAAAATGGCACAAAGACATAGGAAAGTTTATATGGCAGGGAAAAAAACATAGGATAAGCTTTGTTAATCTAACGGATGACAGAAATAGAGGGGGACTTGCCCTGCCCAACCTTCAACTCTATTATGAGTCGGCTGCCTTGGATTGGATAAAAGAATGGACAACACTGGAGAAGAAGAAATTACTAACCCTGGAAGGGTTTGATTTAGTCCAGGGTTGGCATGGATATCTCTGGAGGGGCAGGGCAGAAAAGGAGAGAAACTTTAAGAACCATGTGATAAGATCTGGATTAATCCAAGTATGGAATAGGTACAAGGATAGATTATATATAAGAACACCACTATGGTTCTCACCCAATGAGGCCAACCATATTAAAGAAATACCCCGAGATAAATGGCTAGTATACAAACAACTACTGAAAATAAACATACAGGGAGCGACACTTAAGTCACTGGAAGAACTAAGGATACTGGATCCAACTATTTCATGGTATCATTACTTCCAAATTAGGGAAAACTTCAACATAGATAAAAAAATAGGCTTTGAAATAAAGGAGGGATTCTGGGACAAGATGATAAAAATAGACACAAAAAGGATAAGTAGGATTTACAAACAACTACTAATATGGAATACGGAAACAGAACAGGTAAAAAGCAACATGGTGCAGTGGGCCAGAGATGTAGAGAGACCAATATCCATGGCAGAGTGGGAGAAAATATGGCGGAAAAAGCTGAAGTATTCGTATGCAGCAGAAATAAAGGAAAACTGGTACAAGTTATTCTATAGATGGCACTTAACACCAGAAGTATTAGCAAAGATCAACAAAGGAAAAACAGGAGAAAAATGTTGGAAATGCGGGGAAAAAACGGGGAATTTCATCCACATGTGGTGGAAGTGCAAGAAAGTTAAAGAATACTGGCGCCGAATAGGAAAACAAATAGAGACCATCTTACAGACAAAAATTAAATTAAAACCAGAGGCCTTCTTATTAGGTATAACAGACAGTAAGATGGAGGAAAATGTAGATAAACTTTTCTTTTACATGACAACAGCGGCAAGAACAATTCTGGCCAGAGTATGGAAAACGAAAGAGATACTCACCAAGGAACAATGGCAACTGAAAGTCATGGATATTCTAAATATGGATAGGCTCACTGAAAGATTGGCACAAAACGATAAGAACTACCAAAAAACGGACTGGACAAAATTTATAGATTATATCAAAAAAGAAAATAAAGAGATCCATATTAGTGACTTTTAAGAGATTCTCAAAAAGGTAAATTCAAAAAGAAAACGGAGACTCAAAAAGATAAGAAAGAAAGGAAAAGAGAAAAGAAAACAACCAAATGAAAGAAAAGAAAAATATAGATATTTATAGAGAATATCAAAATCAACAAGTATAAAAGAGAGGTTATGCAACTTTGGGGGGATCTGGAAGTCTATATGTGTTATTGTTGTTTCATGTTTCATGTTTTTTGTCTGTCTGAAGGTGAGGGTGGTCAGGGCTTGTCGGATTATTTAATGTATTCCTTCTTGTATGTTGGTTTGTTGGTTTTTTTTTTCTTTCCCTCCCTCTTTTTTTTCTGTCTGGATACACTGTACACTGTTTAATGTTCCTTAGATGTTTGTAATTGTCTCTTTTTTAAAAGAAATATCAATAAAAAAAACTATAAAAAAAAATAACTCGGGCGACTTATAGGAAGCGGTCAACCCACCTGTTTAAGGAACTCCACTGGATGCTGTTCATCTTCTGGTCCCAATCCAAAGTACAGGTTCTTACCTATAAAGCCCTAAATGGTTTGGGACATGCCTATCTTTGTGACCATATCTCTCTCCATGAACCAGCCTGAGCTCTTCGGTCTTTGGGGGAGGTCCTCCTTTCACTCCTGCCAGTTTCTCAGGCTTGCCTTGTGGGTACAAGGGAGAGAGCCTTTTCCTCTGTGCCCCCCCCCCCCCAACTCTGGAATTCATTGCCCAGAGAGATTAGGAAAGCTCCTACCTTACAAAAGAATCTCAAGACCTGGCTCTGCTGTTGCACTTTTGGAGATTAGTCACATAATCTTAAGCAATTGCTCCCCTCAATGTTCTTGTCCTAGGAGTACACCCACCTCCCTTGTACGAAGGTCTGTCTATCTCCCTGCCTCTCTATGAGTTCTCCCTTGCAAATAATTCTTCTCCTTTATCTCACCCTTTTAAAATCATTTTATGTACATGCGGCCCACTCATTGTTATGTTTGTTTATTGCTTCCTTATGTAATGCGCACATTGTTTATTGTATTCATATGTTTTGTATTTTGCTGTGTTGTTGTTTGCATTTCGGTTTTATTTTGCTGTGTTTTATTTTATTGTACCTGTTGTTTGGGCTTGGCCTCATGTGAGCTGCCCCAAGTTCTTGTTGGGGGAGAGGGTGGCAGGGTATAAATAAAGATTATTATTATTATTATTATTATTATTATTATTATTATTATTGATATGGCTTACATGTTATTATCCTATCTGATCCAACCCTATCAAGTAGGGAATGTGAAGTATCCAATTTGGGCAGCACATTTGGTTGTCATGAAAAGGCAGCAAATGTTTATTTCATTTCATTTTGTTTCTTCCAGGGAAGGGAAGAGGAATTGATAGGTTTTTCTGCCTAATTCTGGGTGGCATTTGGGTGTGATACACCTTGACCCTAGTGTGTAGGGACTCCATTTCCTAACTGACATCTCTGAGATAAAAAGTTTAGAGACAGCTTTAATTCCATATACTGCCCTGTTCATTGCCTAAGAAGAGCGGCTGTGACTGGCTAGAACTGCCAACATTCCAAGTTTTCTATGGTGATTCAGTCTACAATAGTGGGTTATTCTGCAAGTCTTCATGTATGAGAAGATATATGTACTGCTTAATTAGACTACTGTTAAAGTGAAGGGGTGGGAGTTAGCTGAGGAAGCTGCAGGATGGGTTGCAGTATCCACCCACATTTCACAAAGGTTGGTGTTTCTGGTGCTATTTGGAAAGCGAATTCACTCTGAATTTTGAGCCTAAACCTTTAATGGATCTGTCTAAGGTGTTGAACCCTATCATCAAACTAGAGTCAGCACGTTGACTGGTTTATTTAAAGTTAGGTCTAAAATCCATTGACATTGCAACCACCAGTCTTCGCTGCCCTATTTCTGCCTCTTTTTAAAATACATCCATTTCTGCTTTAATTTCACATCTGTTTCCCACATTCTCTGCAAGACCAGAGGTGCTCATCAAATATCCCATGGGGTTGGTATTTCCATCCATCATCTGTGGACATTTCATATAGTAGTAACTTGAGCTTACTTAAAACAAAAACACTGCATGCAACAGAGCATAATTGGACTAAGCTACTGCAGCTGCATCATTTGTGTGCTTTGGGAAAAACATTGTATTTCATTTTGGTAGAGGAACACAGAATCAGTGGTGATTTCCAAGAGAACTGCAATATTTGGTTGACATTCTTTAACCTTTTGAACAACTTTCAGATTCCTACTGAACTCAATTTAGACATCACTGTTCTCTCCCTCTGTTCTATCTGACTTAACGGAAGCACAGCGTTATGTGACCTCTGTGATAGAAAAAGTCAGCCAGAATTGATTCTTCATGAGTTGGTCTTCTTTTCTTTTTTCTCAAGGCAATAGGGCTTACTTACTAGACCAGAAAAATGGCAGGGTATATAACCTTTGTTCTGAAAGACGGTGGATTAAATGGAAGAGTCCTAAATAGGTTTCAGATGGAATTGGTTTATAACATTTTCATCACAGTTTGGGAATTTCAATGCACATCCTGGATGACAGATTGAATTCTTCCAATTGATGTGTAAGAAAGTTCTACAAGACCTGAAAACAAATAAAGAAATGGCAATGGGAAATTCCTCTGCTGTATGTACTCCATGCCTTTTCCCTAATGTCTAAACCAGCATGCTGGAATGGCATGGTGCAGAAATAACAGGAGAAAATGAAGAAAGAGAATGAAAAGCAAGCCAATGCTTTTGGCGAGTCATCTCCAACCTGGATTTTTATTTGCATTAACTTTGTTAATTAACCATGTTGGTGGGGGGCTAATGAAAGCCATGGAACCCAGGTTTGGGGATGCCTTTCAGACAAACCTTCTTGCATTGTTTAAATCTGAGTTCAGTGAAGTTCTCTGGCCAACCAACTCCCACAATCTGAGTTTATTGGTTGGCTAGGACCCCCATGAGACCAAGATTTGCATCTATCATGGGTGAGGAAGTCTTAGAGGAAGTCAAGAGTAAACTTCTTTGGACTCAATCTTGCCAAGAATCCCAGGATAAGAATCAACACAAAGAGTCCTTGAAGGCAGAAAACAACAGCAACAACAATGCTACATCTGGTGCTGACTATGGTATCTCATGTTGGCCTTGGGTCCCTATTATAGCTACACAATGGTGATAGGTGACTTCCATGGTCAGTGTGCAGTGGTGAATTCAAGCTCTTCTTAGTCAGAATGTGTAAGATACAGTACTATCCATGGTGCTGAAGTTATTAGGGGACAGCACTTTGGTTAGCTTCTTTAAGCTGCTAAAATCAGAACAATTTTCCAACCCCATTGAGACCAAAGCCACCACCTCCACCTCCAATGGTTAGCTATGCTTAATCTCTTACTGGGTGGATTCATTGGAACTTGCTCTTAAACTGATACATTGTCTGAATTCTAGTTCAATACCCTAGCTAGGCTCTATCTGCATCGGAGTGGTCCTTGCAATAATACTCCAGGGAATCTGTTAGCTGACATTACTAGCTCCCATCTCCTAAGCAAAATGTAAAGTGCCTTTAATCTGAGTTGCTAATTTAAAATATACTCTGCAGTTCTAACACTGAAGCTTTTCCTTAATCTGCAAACCCATCTTCTTGTATCACTGGGCTGCAGCATCCATATTGGTATGCAAGATCACAGCCGAAGGATTATAGACAGCAGATAAGGCACTAGAGACGAGCTGACATTGCAATGATGCTCTGCTACAAAACTCCAGTGTTATTTGAAGCTAACATAAGGGAGTGTTACATTTGAAACTCATAAGAAATAGTTCCAGTGCTTACCTTACAAAGTTAAGAAATCCATTTTGTGTTTCAGCAATACAGTCCAATGAAAATATTGGCAAAAACAGTCTATGAAGAAAAGTTTAGTGAAAGCCAAAGGAATCAAGTCAGGTGAGAAAAATGAAGAATAAATGTGGGGAGAGACAGGAAAATATTTCAAATTATTCAAAAAAAGGGGGAAAATAATCACTATGTCTAGAGAAGCAAGTGCTCTGAAACCACAATCTGTCTGTTTTGGATATTTTTCCACAGTAATGAAAGGCTACCCCAGAAACTTGCTTGATTTGCAGTATTTTTTGAAAATCAAAAGTAGTGAAGATGCAGACTTACAAATTGCTATTCTTTGAAGAGAAGTCGATTTTGTGCCTTTATCTTGCAGTGTTAATAAGTGTGAGAGTGGAAATCTCACAGATATGTTCTTAGGATTTGTAAGAAGACGTGTATGAATTGAGATCAAAGTCCTCTTTAATCCAGCTGTCTCTGTCCCCAGAAATTGTCAAGGGTACCGCTAAGAAAGCCATTAGAAAGGTGTGAGTGGACTTGTATTCTCCCATTTATTTTTCTCAGCAAGAGGTTGTTAGAAGCAAAGAAATCCAGCAAATAGATATATAGCCATGATAAAGAGTAGTTATAATGATCACAATTTGGAAGCAAACCCATTTATTTTCTTGGTTGTATTTCCAAACATTCAAACATTTGATTCTACAGTTGCTGGATTGTGTAGATACTTAAGGATGTGGCATACTTATTTTGACATTGAATTCTGAAAGGCACACAGTCCTAGCCTTCATTTATCTAAAATTGGTGTGGATAGCATGCAGGCAACAAGTCCCCTCATTCCATTTGGGAAACCACCATTGTCCCATACTGCTCCCGGTGTCTGAATTTCTTGACGTGTGGGGGTAGGGGGTGTCACAGTTTAGAGGGAGATTTAGGCTTGTCAGCCAGAAAATTCCCCTGGTGCCAAACCACAAACCTCATTCCACAGGATGCAATCATAGCACTATATCTGAGTAGTATGAAAGGGCTTCCTTGGTGACTATGTCAACTCTTCTCCAGCAGTGGCCAATTCACTGCTTTTTTAAACAACTTTCCAGATGCTGTCAAATAATTTCAGTAGTGATTCTATTTGTAGTTTTAATTATCATCTGCTGAAATTTTTGGGAAAAACACACACACACACACATATTCTTATGAGTTGTCTTTTTTGTTGCTGTTTTTCTGGTTTGGACCAGGTAAGACAGTTTTCAGGTGTTTGGTATCTAAAAGACAGAGTAAATCTGTAGAAATCTGTAGGAGATTGGCGAGACGTACATGATGTGAAATAATTCAACCAAGATATTTCCATACAGACAGGGGGCTTCAGGGCAGCTGCTCACAGATGTCCCTGCCAGATGCACAGATGTCAGAGGTGGCCTTTATTTGTGTGAAGACCCTTTCATGTCAGTTTGGGAGGGGGTGTAGGGAGAAGAAAATGCACAGTAGGAAGCAGAACACAGAAGAGAGAGAAATCAGCAAACTGTTTAGGTTTTTGAGATCTGTACCACAATGATACAAAGGAGAAGATGAACTCTAAAGTACATGCACACAAGATCTGTACACAAGCTCAATTTCAGTGGCAGCAGCAGTTTCGCCCAGGCATCTGTTGGCTGAATTGGAATGAGAAGCAGATACTGAAGCAACCAAAAAAGCTATAGAAACAAACAGGGATATATATTTCTATGTGCTCAGTAGGAGGTCTTTATTTTTTATTTTGGAAAAAGTCCAACATAGGCAAAATGTGATGAACATTTTCCAAAATTAAAATAAAAATAAAGACCATCTACTGGAGAGGTATATCTCCCCTTTTTCCTGTGTGATGGAACTAAGCAGCACAGAATGTGGTAGCCATAGTAAATATTGCTCATTAAAAACTTTGGTGGATTTTTCAACTTTTCCTCCCAATCTCTTTCATGCTTGCTATCACATCCTAAAGAGTTTGTTTCCTCCATGTTTGGACTGGAAACTAAAGAATAATTTTCAGAACATCCATAATTTGCTAATGCAGTTATGAATGTGTAATATATGCATTTGTGATTGGTTTAAATTCACTAACTCAGAAAATTGCTAACTTGAAATGCCTGCAAATTATCCATTATGAAATCCAAAATAGGGACTGTGAAAAGGGATTAAAATTTCATGGATGCCCATTTGCTGGAGAGCAGCAGCTGCAAGTGGTGAAGGCCTGTTCCTCTGTCCATCAAGAAGCAGCTGATTGACATCCTCCCACTTTCCCACTAGCAATTTAGGGTGCAAGGGAAGGTTCAACAGGAATCCTTCTTCTGATTGTTAAGCTGGAAATTGCTCATGGGAGGGGATGGAAGCTTCAGACCTCTGCTTCCCAATTGACAAGGGAACAGACTCCTGTTGATTACAGCCGTGGTTCTCCAGGTAGGTGAGAATAGGGAAGGGTTCAGCCAGGAGATGCTATTTAGCTCTGTAAATAAGGTGATTACATAGCTAAGGATCCAACCCAAAATCACAGCCATCATCACGTAGTAAACTCTCATTTTATTCCAAGAATTACCCTTCCTTTGGGGTTGTGTTAGACTTTGTCAGGAATGGCAATACCCTTCATCTGTTTAGAGATTTGGTAAATAGTTTTAAACTTATATTAGTGTTTGTCTGCAAATGAATTCAAAACAGTAATTAAACTTTCCTGTCAGATTCGGTAATGAAGCAGCAGATAACTGTTCCTGAGCTCCAGGCTGTGGAAAGACAAGAGTGCCTTTAATTAAGCTTTTAATTAAATCATCCTAACATTTTTAATTTAGGTCAGGAAACTGTTAACTTTAAACGTCTGCAAATTATCCATTATGAAATCCAAAATCAGGAAGAACATCAGTAGAGACTCCTAGCCAGTAGTAAAAACTCCTTCTCATACTTTCTGAAGTAGTGATGTTTGCAGAAATGGGGGGTGGTTAGGGGCCCAGAGTTCTTAGAAGCAAGAGTGTAGGCTCCCTAGATACTTAACAAATGTTTTATATTCCCTTCTCTCTTAGAGTTACCAGTTCAGGAAACATCCTAGGCCATGAAGTTTCTGGGCCAAAGTCTGAAACATAGGTATAGTTCCTGGTAAGTACTGTATTATACATCACAAAGCAACTACAGTTGCTTGTAGCATGTCATTCAAATGGATGCACAAATTGATGAGAGGGGCATTCATATAGAAATCTTAATTTTTAAAATAGCTGTTACCCGATCAAGGGGATCATTCCTTCCCACCTGCTACGAAAGATGGGAGAAGGAATATTTTATCTCCCTTACCTGTTTTTAGCCAGAACGCAGGTACAGAGCCTTGCACCACATTGCTAGGAGGGAAGGAATCAGCTTTCTACATGAATACATACATCCTCCCCATGAGTCTTTGCAAGTTGCATTGACCAATCAATGAATAATTGCAAATTATAGCAAGGTGCCACTCTCCTAACTGAGCTGAATAGACACATACAATCTTTACCCACAGCAGCCTCATCCCTGAAACCTGGAAAACTTACAGCCACCTAGAAATGATCCATGAAGACTGTGGATTCAGGGTTAGGCCCAAAGATCTAGAGCCAAAGATCAATTATGCTAATCCTCCTTGATACACAACAGAAAAGCTGGG
Organism: Anolis sagrei; assembly: GCF_037176765.1. Classification (NCBI taxonomy): domain Eukaryota; kingdom Metazoa; phylum Chordata; class Lepidosauria; order Squamata; family Anolidae; genus Anolis; species Anolis sagrei. The sequence goes on from NC_090022.1 coordinate 87,719,590, forward strand.
GTTGACTCTAAATTTAGTCCAGGGCAATGTAACAAACCTAGTCTGTATCAAAGAATGAATCTTTCCAAAAGGACCCAGAGGCTCAATGTCTTAAGAAGCATCTCACAACTCTAGCGTTGGATTAGGGAATCTTTCCAACAAGCACCCCAGTGGAATACAATTAACCAAAGCAAGCCAAGTTATTCTGGTGACAATGTGAAAGAAAACCCCATACCATCTTTCTCTCTCTCTGGCACTAAACTATCAAATAGCTGTAGCTGATTTGAAATCACTATATATCTGCTATCCACGAATGAAACTCTTGTGACTTGGACAGGGCAGGGCATACAGTTTCAAATGATTACCGCTAGGTGCCTCTCCAAATGCACAAACAGCCCTTAGCATCAGAAATTCTCAAGACTATGACCCTGCAACATAAGGCCCAATGAGATATTCTCCATTTGCAGAGTTATTTTTTGGATTTGTTTCTGGATCAAAATGCTTAGTAAAACTTTGTAACTTGATCTCTCATTAAACCATTTGTAATTTTTTTCAATTGAAACCTCCTTATCCCATGATAACTCTTTCAGGAATGAATTTCCCTTTCTAGGGATAGATTTCTCTCACTTCCCTTTTCTTAACCATGAGTCATTTTTAAGTCAGATGTTTGCAACTTGGGGACAGCAAGTTTATTTATTTATTTATTTCAAACATTTATATCCCATCCTTCTCAACTCCCAAAGGGGGGCTCAAGGCAGTTTGCAACTGGCAATCATTAGATATCAACAAACAAAGAATCGCAGTACAGACAATTAACATTAAGTAAAACAACAAGATTATAGAAACACATTAAAACATTGACCATTAAGTATTAAAACACAACCAAGCCTAAGTCCCCAAATTCAAATCGTAATCCAGAGTTCCAGTCCAAGGTCTATTTATTCACAGTTCTCATAAGTCATTGCAGTTGCTGCTCGGTCAGCTGCCTGAATGCTTGGTCCCAAAGCCAAGATTTAAGCTTTTTTTCTAAAGGAGAGGAGAGAGGGAGTCACCCTGATTTCACTGGGGGGTGCATTCTATAGATGGGGACCACCACTGAGAAGACCCTGTGTCTCGTCCCAGCCAATTGCACTTGTGAGTGTAGTGGAATCAAGAACAGGACCTCCCCTGATGATAGTAAACTTCGAGGTGGATCATAGAGGGAGAATCATTTGGACAAATATACTGCTTTGAAATTTCACCCCTCATTTTGAAACACCCTGTATAATGCCAAAAATAATGAACAATAAAGTTGTTTTTTATGACAATCAAAATCTGCCCAGCTCAACAATGATGTCAGGTTAATGAATATTTGTTGAACCATGAGCCCTGTTACACACCACTTGCCTCTTAGTGGATCTGTCTGTGTGAAAGAAAGACAAAGGGAAGGAGAGGAGAGTAATAATAAAATGCAGCAAAACTCATGGAGAAGGAATGTATTCCCTTCCACAACACAGCCTTTTCTCACTACAAAGAGTGGAGGTATTCTTCTTAGCAGTGGCTTTGCCTTATTACCACCAGGGGAAAAAAAACTATTTTTCCAGGGGAAATTTATACTCAACTCTCTGAACAACATGAAAATCAAGAAGGCTGGTTTGGTTGTACAGATGTGTCTGGGTGTCCTTCACAAAAAAGTGTGCCTTCAAGTTTCTAGATAACCCTAAGCCATGTTATTAAATGAGCTCCCTCTGGTACTAAATTTCAGTCACAAAGACAAGGGAAAATAAGACTATGCTTTAATCAAACCTGTCTGCTGTTTTAATGAGCCACGAGGAGACAGCATTGCCTATATCCTTCTAGAATTGATTGGTGCTTATATCCCCCCTCACCCCAGTGTTACATGCGCCATAGAAGAATAGGGCTACATCATTATATATAATGTTGAAGGCAAGAGCTTTGTTCACATAAATGAAGGCCATGACCTCTTCCTATTGAGCCCAGTGCGATCTATTTCTCTCATATCTGTCGAAGTGCACCTGAAAAGATCAGATTCAATAATAGTCTTCTGTGATGTACACTTCTGTGATCCTTCTGGAGTATTCTCACCATACTGACAAAGTGACTCTGCTTTGGAAAATTTCAAACTAGTATAGAACTGTGCATTTCCTATTTGGACGAAACATTACATGTATGTTTGATCACACTATAACTCTCCCCCTACATTATTACAATGTATTGCACTTTATTAATAGGAGCGGTGACATCACAGAACGATAGAATTGGAGAGAAAACAAGATTCATACAGTCTGACCCCCTGCCATGCAGGAATCAAAACATTTGCAGTAGATAGTCATCCAGCCTCTGCTTAAAACCTCTAGAGAAGACTTTGCCACCTTGCAAAGCAACATTTTCCTCTGTCAAACAGGTTTTATTGTCAGGTCTTCCTAATGTTTAAGGGGATTCTCTTTTCATGTAGTTTGATGATATCATAATTATTGTAAGGAATTTCAGAGAGTATTTTAAGAACTATTTAAAATTTGACATGGTTTCTGACTGTCAAACCGGATGGAAAAGAACAGGTGACATCATTGAAGAGGACTGAATTTGTGATGCTAGTAGATAAAATTCTAATATTTATGGGAAACCTCAATTGAACAAGGTTTCCACTGAACATCTCAGAGGGAAGTGAGGTACTACTTATACATTTTAGTCAGTTTTACCTTACAAGGAAAAAAACTGAATACCTTGTTCCATTTACTCTCAAATAGAATTTTATTTTCCTGAAATTTCAGTTCCAGATTAAATGGAGCTCTGCATTATTATTGGCAGACAAATCTTTGAAGATTCAGTTTTTGTATATAGGCTTGCAAAAAGGAACTTGTATAAAATATATTCAATGATGTAGTAAATATACTGGACATTCCACAGATATATAAACCTCACTTGCCTAGTTTCCAACAGATCCCCCCAACCTCTGAGGATGCATGCCATAGATGTGGGTGAAATGTCAGGAGAGAATGCTTCTGGAACATGGCCATACAGCCTGGAAAACTCACAACAACCCATGCAAATATTTAAGTAAAGTTGTAACTTAAATCCCTATTGGCCTTTAACTGTGTAAGTTAATTGATATGGTAAATTTATTGATAAATGATTGGCACAATAATGTTAAGGAAGTTGATAAATAGTTAAAGATTAAATATTAAATAATTGATACATTCAAATAGCCAAGTAATTTTACTAGTAATTCCATAATATGGAGAACTGACTGCCTCTTGACCCTTGCATAAATCTTCCTAGCCATCAAAGATTGGTTTAAATTATTAAGAGGAATGGATGCTATTATGGGCTTTTCCTAAAGCATGAGATATGAGTTCAACAAATATGAAAATTAGTACTACGTGTTTATTTCTCCAGTCATCTGTATACTAATAGTAAACTTTGCTATCAAATGAATAGATAAAAGGTAACGGAAGCTGGGCTTCAAGTATGACAGCACATATAAGATTGCAATCTGAGGTTTGGTCTCATGAACTGATCCAAACCATGTAGGGGTTTAAAGGTCAAAACCAACACTTTCTACTTTGCCTGGAAACTAATAGGCAGCCAGTGGAGTGACTTTAAAAGTTTTGCAAATCACACAAATTTGCTTTTGAATGTACTTTTTAATGGTAGCTGTTTTCATCACCAATGTGTGATCAACGACTGTCTTTCCAAAGAAATAAATCATCTTTAGTAGCCTCGAAGAGGGCAAGCAAGAAGGCTGAGAGTTGGTGGTTTGCACTCCAACATTAATGCCATTTGGACTCCAACATCAATGCCCTTGTAATGCTCATTTTATTTTCTCCTTACAGAGCTAATTCTTCCAAAGACAGCAAAGCCTGACCATGCCATTTCTTTCATGGGTTGGGCTCAGAGCAAGATTTTCTTTGAACAACTTGGGTTGGAAGCTTACATTAAATGCATTGAATTAACTGTCAAAATAATCACCCAGAACTTGAGGAGCTAAAAGATTAAATGCCATGTTATTTCTTTGCCTTTCATTTGTCTCAGCCAAAAGGGGATTTATTGCTGAATCCAAAATCCATATTTTAAATGAATCACAAATAATCTTCTGTCGACTCTGTCCATATAAAAAGGATTATTACACAACACAATCCCCCTGTCTGGAAAAATGTAGGTTAAATAGGAAGAGAAAAGTAAACACACCTCAGGGTTGTTCAATGGACTCCACACAGTGCATGTTTATTTTTACCATTCATTTGCTGGCTACAGTTTTGCAATTCACTGAAAAGCAATATATATTGCTCTTGGTAAATATCTGGGATTCAGTGGGGTTAAATACCAGTCTGCAAGTGCTTATTTATATACAATATCAGTTTCTTGCAGGGCTACACAGCTTAGTGCACAATTCACTATATATTTTGCAAGAACAGTTGCAGTTGTGCTGTCCTCACAATTTAAGGTAAAGGTAAAGATTTTCCCCTGACATTAAGTCCAGTCGCATCTGACCCTGGGGGTTAGTACTTATCTCCATTTCTAAGCCGAAGAGCCAACGTTGTCCGTAGACACTTCTAAGGTCACGTGGCCGGCATGACTCCATGGAGCACCATTACCTTCCTGCCGGAGCGGTACCTATTGATCTACTTGCATTTGCATGCTTTCGAACTGCTAGGTTGACAAAAGCTAGGGCTAACAGTGGGAGCTCATGCTGCTCTCCAGATTCAAACCTGCAACCTTTCAGTCAACAAGCTCATCAGCTCAGCGGATTATCCCACTGTGCCACCGGGGGCTCCAATTCCCCCCCCCACCCCAAAACCCCCCCATGTCAGATGCAGTGTAAAAGGATGCCCCCTTTCTTACCCCAAGCATACAAGATTAATATTTTATGTATTTCTCCTTTAATTTCTTTTCAATAATTTTTAGCTATTTTACATGTCCACCACATATGGAAGAAAGTTTCTTCATGTTCTTCACATTTCCAACATTTGTGTTGAATATTTGGATAACATGTCACTAATTTCTGTGGAGTGATATACTACTGGTACATTATTTTGTACCAGTTTTCTTTTAAATCATAGGAGTGGGTAAATTTAAGTTTTTGATTTCATATCTTTTCCCAGTCTTCTATTTTTATGGCATGTCCAATGTTAGTGGCCCATTTAATCATACAGTCTTTTACAAATTCTTTATCCATTGACAATTCTAAGAGTTTTTTAAATAAATTCTTGTAAATAATTTCTTTTCCAATTTCTTCCTCAAAGGAAAGCAAAGACCAATTTTTTTTGCCAAGAAAACCACAATGAGGTTATTGGTGGCATATATTTAAAGGTTGAGATCTGTTTGGCCTATGAGGTTTGGTAAATTCTTGCATTGCTTATTGACCTAATGTAGCCTAGAGAAAACAATTTATTTAGCCACTCTACATATTAGATCTGGGCAGTAAAAAAATGTGAGAGATAAATCCATGTGAAATGTGGTGTTGGAATAGAGTTCTACAGACACCACATCCCACTAAAGATTGATTAACGGGTTTTAGAGTAATGATCTCATCATATGCTGACTATTCCCTGTTTCTAAATACTTTAAAGACTGAGTCCCACAGATCGCATCAAACAACGCAAGAGTATTTCCATGGGTTGCCAATGGTACTGGGTTTTTTAAGTGTTTAGAAACAAGGGCTTTTTAAAAGTTGAGGAACAAGCAACTCCAGTGCTTCCATTTGCATAGAAACAGCAAAAGGTGGATATTTTAAGGTGGGATGGGGAACTGTCTTATTTCTCCTTTTTTGTACTGTATTTTGACGTGAAAATGAGGGCAGTCTTTAATTGCAATGCAATTATCCTTTTGCCACAATTACTCTTCTGTCACAAACCTTTATCTGTAATTTTTAAATTATCTATTTTTGTTGAAACCATGCAATTTCAAAATACTTCCAATTTGCTGTATCCATAATTTCATTTTTGTAGACCTGGCACTGGAAAATTCAAGGAAAATTGTATGTGTTGATTGGGTTTGTTATATGGCTTGCCCTATATGCAGTAGTTTTTAAATTTCTAATAATTTCTTTTTCCAATAACTACAATTATGTAATTTTTTTTCTGTCATCCTAATTTTTATGTTTATGAATTATGGATGCTTAATCAACATCTTCAAAGTGAAAAGCATTTCTAGAACTTTTATTTTGCTTTATTAGCGATGTGTTGAATGACCCACAAAAGACAATATTTAAGGAATTGAAGTATTTCAACATAGCTTGTTACTGATGATTTGACAAAAAAAATAAAAATTGGAAAAACCAGGTGTGCTCTACCTATGAACAAGTTTTTTTTCCTCAGTGCCTTTTAAGCAGTAATAATCTATTTCATAGGACTTGAATTTGACTAAATTTGCTCCAAAACTGCACTACTGTCTTTCTACAGTCTCTGGGGATGTAACGAGAGCATCTGCTTGTCCAGTTTTGTTGGATTCATTTCAATTGGTTCAGCTTGAGGATGTGGACAGGATCCTTGGAGAGGTGCGACCCACCACATGCATCCTAGACCCCTGTCCTTCCTGGCTGATCAAGGAAGCCAGAGGGGGTTTGGCAGGGTGGGTGAAGGTGATGGTTAATACCTCCTTACAGAAAGGAGAGTTTCCAGCGAGCTTAAAGCAAGCTATTATAAAACCGCTGTTGAAGAAACCATCACTGGACCCCACTCAATTTGACAACTATCGGCCAGTTTCCAATCTCCCCTACTTGGGCAAAGTCATGGAACGTGTGGTGGCAACACAACTCCAGGGGTTTCTGGTAGACACTGATTATCTTGATCCGGCACAGTCTGGCTTTAGGCCGGGACATGGAACTGAGACAGCCTTGGTCGCCTTGGTAGATGATCTGCGCAGGGAACTAGACAGGGGGAGTGTGTCCCTGTTGGTTCTGCTGGACCTCTCAGCGGCCTTCGATACCGTCTATCACGGTATCCTTCTGGGCCGCCTCATGGACATGGGGCTCGGAGGCACTGCTTTGCGGTGGCTCCGATCCTTCCTTAAGGGACGGACCCAGAAGGTGTTATTGGGTGACACCTGTTCGGCCCCACAACCGTTGTTGTGTGGAGTCCCACAGGGTTCAATCTTGTCCCCGATGTTATTTAACATCTACATGAAGCCGTTGGGAGAGATCATTCGGAGTTTCGGACTAAGATGCTATCTCTATGCAGATGACGTCCAAATCTGTCACTCCTTCTCACCTGTCACCAAGGAGGCTGTCCAGACCTTGAACCGGTGTTTAGCCGCTGTGTCGGACTGGATGAGAGCTAACAAATTGAAACTGAATCCAGACAAGACAGAGGTCCTACTGGTCAGTCGGAAGGCCGAACAGGGTATAGGGTTACAGCCTGTGTTAGACGGGGTTACACTCCCCCTGAAGACGCAGGTTCGCAGCTTGGGAGTGATCCTGGACTCACCGTTGAGCCTGGAACCCCAGGTCTCAGCGGTGGCCGGGAGAGCTTTCGCACAATTAAAACTTGTGCGCCAGCTGCGCCCGTACCTTGGGAAGTCGGATCTGGCCACGGTGGTCCACGCTCTTGTCACATCCCGGCTGGATTACTGCAACGCACTCTACGTGGGGTTGCCATTAAAGACTGCTCGGAAACTACAACTTGTCCAGCGAGAAGCAGCCAGGTTGCTCACCGGAGCGTCGTACAGGGAGCACACCACCCCCCTGCTGCGTCAGCTCCACTGGCTGCCAATCCAATTCCGAGCAGAATTTAAAGTGCTGGTCTTGACCTATAAAACCCTATACGGTTCCGGCCCAGTGTATTTGACCGAACGGATCTCCCTCTACATCCCACCTCGAAGTTTAAGATCTTCTGGGGAGGCCCTGCTCTCGACCCCGCCAGTCTCTCAAGCGAGGCTGGCGGGGACGAGGAGCAGGGCCTTCTCAGTGGCGGCCCCCCGCCTGTGGAACTCACTCCCCGGGGAGATTAGATTGGCGACCTCCCTCCTAGCATTTAGGAAAAAACTAAAGACCTGGATGTGGGACCAAGCTTTTGGTCACTCTGACAATTAAATCAAGGACCGGGAATAGACAAAGACAAACGGAGTAGATCGGACTTATGGACTCTGATTTATGGACCCTGACATGAGATTGTTTTAGGTTTTAGGATTTTACTATGTATTGATGTTTTAATTTAAGTGTTGAATTGTTATTTTTGTATTACTTGTTATGTGCTTTGGGCATCTAATTGTGCCCTTCCCTGTAAGCCGCCCTGAGTCCCCTCCGGGGTGAGAAGGGCGGGGTATAAGTGAATGAAATAATAATAATAATAATATTTCCATCCTTAACAGCAGGCAGAGAGTTCTGTAGCCAGTAGTAGAAAAATATACTGATTTCATAATTAAAAGTTATAAAATTAACAGTATTCTAAAGCAATGGGGGAAAATTGCGAACCACATGGTCCTAAAAGTAAACCTTCACAAACTTTCAAAATCACATCTTTCCAGTATTGCAAAGTTTTCCTTTTAAAATAAGCAAGAAAAATCCATGATATGGACAGACCATACTTCCCCATGCAATACGAAATTAAGTAGATGATTGATCTAGAAATAGAAAGTATTGATCATGTCTGATGGGAGTGACTAAATTATCCATTCTTTAACAAAATGGAAAGTCACAAAACACATCACTAAGAAGATGATTCCCCCTACTTTCCCCCCTTTATGAGATGAAGTCCTAAATCACGCAGTAATACTGGAAAAAGTGGAAGATGAGAGTCAGCATGGTTAGTTGTTTTAGCATTGGACTAAGACTCCAGAAGACCAGGTTGGATGTGGAAGTCTGCAGGACTGCCTGGGGCAAACTGGACTTTTCCAGCCTCAAAGGAAGGCAAAGACCAAATCTTGCCAAGAAAACCATGAGATATAGTGACCTTAGGAATGTCATAAATTGGAAATGAGTTGAAGGCAAAGATTAACAACAACTATAGCAGTAGGAAAAAAGGAAAACTGCAGGTAGATAGAATCAATAGTGGAAGTCACAGCCCTGAGTTGTCCTGAGTTGAATGACTGCAGCTCTTTGAGGTCTTTCATTCATAAGAATACCATAAAGTCAAAGTCAACTTGATGGAAAATAACACCAACAACAAATTGGATCAGCACAAGGATAAACCTATGCAGTATCACAGAAATGGATAATCATCTAGTTGAGAAAGAGCTTAGGGTAAGACCAGGGCAGCTTCTTCTGACATGACAAAAAGTCTCAATTGATTCTTACATCATCCAGTCAGAAAAATGCAAGCCTGATCCTTTATTGTGACATTCTTGTATAGGCCTACACAAAGCTTTCCTTCCATTGCAGCCAAGAAAGGGCAAGTGAGATGATGAGAAGAGAGTGGAGGTAAAAATCAATTCGAGTTCCATCACAGAAGCGTTTTCCTCCTTTGCTTTAACCTCTGCTCCTTTCCCCTTGACTGTGCAGCAAAGAATTCTATGTCTGAAGCCTGCTAAGGAGTTTTTGCCATAAGAGAGTGCATCACATAAGCAATAAGAGCCCGATACAAGTAGCGTAACTGCAAAAGGAACATGCAGTACATGGACTGAGGGGAGGGGCAGGCAAATCTCACTGTTTTTCTTTCTCCTATTTTGCCAGTTTTAAATACTTTCCATTCTGTTTCTATATCAGTTTGTGAATGCTGTCGCCCCCTCTCCTCCAAGTCTACATGTTTTTCCTAATTTGTATGCAATTTGGCTGAACACCTGCATTTGTTTTCCAGTTGCTTTCCCCAACATGATAGTACTGCATTTTGTGGACTGGATCCTAGCACAGATCCTAACTAGCATGATAGTACTGCATTTTGTGGACTGGATCCTAGCACAGATCTGGCCAATCAGGGGAAGTCTGAATAGCTGTCAGAACTGTGTAAGATGTCTTATATTTATCTGCATGTTTATGCTTGTACCTTTGAAGCAAACTGCTGTACTTGCATCCCTTTTGGTCAAATTGAACAACCCTCTGTGGCTTGTCTTCAACTTGTTGAGTTGGTTTCTCTTCCTGGCCTATCTGGTTTAGCATACACCCACCAGGCAAGGATCCTCTTTAACCACAGTCCTAGTTAACTATAAAAATGGCTGACTTCCATTGCTGAAATGCGAGTTCAAACTGCAAAAAGTAGTTTTCACTCAATATACAAAAATAAGAGAAAAAAAAGGATGGGATGTGAAGTTTTCCTTTCCTGTAGACTAAGGCAAAAGGAAACTGAAGTAGCCTCTTATGGCTAGTGTGTTTTTCCTCATTAATAACATTATCTATCCTAATCCTCAATTTCATGTTGCTTGGCCAAATATATTTTCATCTGTAACATGTTGGAGTTTATCTTTCAGTGTTTAAACATTTTGGGTTTGAACTGTTTCTCTATTTTTCAGTCTTTCCACAACCCACATACGAATGCAGAAAGGGCAAACCAAAAATAGTTATATGAATCTGGTTGAGCATTAGGCTGTAAACAGGGCTACGGTAAATCTCTAGCTGCATAATGCATTAATTAAGCATTAATGAAGTTTTCCCTTCTCCAAAGTGTTTTGCTTTAAAGACTGGTGCTTTTCCAAATGGAATCCACTTAATTAATATTTTGTAGTTGTTGCTCTTTTGTAGTTCGTTGCCTTCATAGATCATGCCCCTCCACCCATTTCTCATATTCTAGTCACATCTCACATCATGGATTTAGCAGGCTCTTATGCACTGAAGCCATCAGTGAATAAATAATCATAAACTGCTACCAAAATGTATTCAGGAAATTCTTTATTAGACCTAATTTATTCCACATTATTATTTATTGTGTCAATATATAAAATTGAAACAGCGCAAGGTACCATAGTGTATTAGCTGGTGCACTTAGTGCCCATTAGTTTTCATAAGCTGTTATTGAAAGGGCTAACATTGCTTTTGGAGGAATAAAACAATAATTGTTGCTTTAGTGAAACTTGTTTTAATGGATTTATTTCCACCAAAGACAGAATGAGGAAGAGTCTGCAAATTCAATCCATTTCTGGCCTCCAAGCTAAATTTGCTTCAAGTGGAGAGATATAAAAAGTAGTCACTAAAGCTTGGAGATGTGACATTCTTTGAATGGCAGCTCTCAGTCCCCAGCACTATGTTAGATCAAAAAAGTAACTTACTCAAGCACTGGCTATAGGAAGCAGCTTGTGTCCTGTTTTCAGGACAAGAAAAAGTGCACACATAAGGACTAAACAAGTGGGGTGGAGTTAAGGTTGTCACATGCAAAACAAGAAATGTAACTGTTAGTGTGGGAGCAATATATGGGCCTTGTCCCCCAGTTAAGACCTATAGAGATTTTCCTTCAATTCCCAAATTATTAGCATGATTGTAACTTAAAACTTCAATTGAGATTTAAGAAATAGAGTTTAGACATCCAAAGAAAAGGAGCAAGCAACATTAGTAGAGGAATTTGAACATAGCAAATATGAGTTCTGGATGTGAATGAATTTCAGTGCCCCATTCTCTGTAATGCTAGAAATTTGGGGACTGAAGGATAATTTTTGTTATGGATAATGTGGGTGAGGACTTGCTGAGTGAGGCCTTGGCTGTTGAACTAGGGCCCAGCCAGGAACAGCAACACCCAAAAGTAATAACTACTCAGTCTGCTGGCCAAATACTAATGAACATCAATTGTCTATTTGCAGTTCATAAACCATATAATCCTCAGATTAAAAGCATATTTGGCAGAGAAGCATTGCTAATGTGCACCTTCAAGTCATTTCCAATCTATGGCAATCCTATTACTTGTTCAGAGGAGGTTTCACTTTGCTTTGCTCCCAGTTCATCCATTGGGTTTCCAGGGTTGAGTGAAGATTTAAATCCTGATCTCCCAGGATCCTAGTCCAACACTCAAGACACTACACCATGATGGTTTTCCAAAAAAGCATACAATAAACCATAAAATATCTAAATATTAAAATGGCCAGACAATCTAGCTATATATTAGATAATTAATATTACTTTTTATCTGTGATTTAATTGAAACTGTCAAAGTTAAAGACCTGCTTTTATTCCTTGCAGGCCCCTATTCTGACTTTACCCCATTGGAGAGAGTACAATCCAAATTCTTAAGATCGGCCCTCCAGGTACCAAGGTGTGTCTCCAACACTACCTTACTTCTAGAGACAGGCTTCCTGAGAATTGAGGCCAGGTTGTGGGTGGTTATACTGAATTATTGGCTTAGGCTATCCCTCTCCCCCCTTGGCCTTACACGACTTACTATGTTGGATGATTTTCAGTCCAGATGGGAAAAGGCAATAGCAGTCAAAATTTCATCCCTGGGTTTCTCTCCAGGACTGCTAACCAATATGGGTTATGACCAAGCCAAATTTATAACTAAACAATGAATAACAGACATTGAGCACCAATCAGACTTAGCAAGTGCCCAATCCTTTATCAGCAGCGGAGTCAGTAGGTTTTGTACCTCCCCTATGAAATATATAACCAGGCTGTAGGTTTCCAGCCATTGAAGGGCCTTCACTCTGGCACATTGCCATGCCCTCCCATCTGCCGTATTGGAAAGCCATTACCGGAAGACCCCATATTCCGAGAGACTGTGCCCCTGTGACTCAGAACACATAGAGACAATGGAACAGTGCCTGTTCTATAGAGATATTTGTTCCCATCTCATTCCCCCATGGCTATACAAATACCCAGGACACTCTGGACAATTTTCCATATCCCTACTGCTTTCAGACACCAACTCAGCTATATTTTATGTTGCCAAGTTTTGCATAGCAGTGATTAAAATCCAGCGATAGTTGACTGATAGCATAACCAAGTACAAGCTTATGGGACTTCATACTATCAGAAAATTGGGATTACAGTCTTTTAATTATAACATGGATGTTGCTCCCTCCTCTGTTTGACTGGACTTACCTTCCCTGTACCACATGAGCACCCCTATTCCCTCCCTTTAGATTTCCTTCCCTTTAATACCATGAATTGTGTTGGGTTTTAATAGAATCCTGTATGTGGCTTTTACCTTAGATTCTTAAGTTAATTATCTTAATGTCCTAACAATGATACACTTATTTTAAAGTTTTATATCTCTTAACGCTTAACTCTTATACAGGATTATGTCCCTCTTCTCTCGAACTGGTAATTGACAGTAATCAAGTGAACTTGAACTTTATTCCTTGCTTCTTGCAAGGAATCTCTATCCCTTCTTGACTGTGCAAAATAACTTTCTCAATTTCCTTTCTCTTGCACATCCTGCCTTTAATTGGCTGCCATTATTCTATAACATTCATATATTTTCAGTGGATTAAGGACTGAATGTGTAAGAGACTTTATGGACAGACTTTTGTTTTAAAGATTTTTTTTAAAAAAAAGGAGGTACAAGGTTGAATAACCTGCCTATTTGGTTGAATGCCAGTCTGTCCTTTCACATATCAATCAGCTTGTTATGGCTTTTGACATTTGAAAGATAATTAGAGGTTTAGTACTGGCATAACTGTAAATTTCATTATTAAACTGATGCTGCTTTTACTCATTTTTTGAAGTTCAGAAGCGGAACACATAGCAAGAAGCCAAGCCTGCTCAGTAAACACAAACCAATCAATTGGAATAAGACCATCAATGTATATATTATACCCAGCACTTGCTCATCCACCCATGGTGCTTCTTCTGTTTCCTCTTTAAGTTCTGCTCCCTGTAGAAGATGAAAAGGATTCTTGGTTGACTGTATAATGTTATGTGCACAGATTTTCCTAATCTTCATATGAATGGTTAAGATGGTTAAGAGTGGAATGGGTGATTATAATCCTTCTCTCTCCATCTGGTTGTATAGCATATGTTCCTATGAAAATTTCAGGACCAATATTCTCATTCTGCATGACCACAGAAACTTCCAGACCAGATTGTTGTCCTTTTCATTTTCCTCACAATTTGATTTTTTTAAAAGAAAAGCATAATTATCTTTTACATCAGGCCTGGAAAAAGTTTACTTCCTAAGTGCCTCCTCCAATCTTCCTGAACCTTCTGCAGTATGAAAATAATAATAATCCAAAATGGCAAATTAGATCTGTTGAACCTGGGGGTGAGGAGGCATGCAAGGATATCTGTAAATGGCAGCTTTGTGGCCAGATCTATTTCATGTCATAATACATTTTTAAAGAAAATTCTTTCCTCTTTATGCTCAAGTTCCCCATGACACTCAACCCACTACATCCATTTGTTTTCAGTCATGTAATATTATTTCATTGTCAGATGGAGATGGGACCAATCCAACAGACTCATTGCCCATTTTAGCATACTCACAACCTCGCACCTCGCCTCTACTGAGTTCTCTGTCGGAAAACCAGTTCTGCCATGGCTGGGGGCGGGGGGGGGGGAGATTTATGGCATGCAGACCACAGTTAGGGAACAGGAACCAAGAAGGTGGTCTCTCCGTCTGCCTCAGAAAAAAAGTCCCTCCTCCATTGACCAGGGAGCCATCTATTGAAGCTTCTGATGGGAATGTGGTTCTTGTGGCCCCTTTCAGGCCTGGCATGGCTGCTAACCAGACTAGGGAAGGGAGGCAGTGGTGTTGCTGCCATTGCACCTTTTCCCAAAGGGAAGCACAAGGCAGAGCAGTGGGAGAAAAGGGAAAAGGTGGGTAGTGGTATAACAAGCAATTGCACCAAGATGTGTATTTGTGTCGTGTGAGGGAGTCCAAAATTTAGGAGGAAACTAAAATCAGATCACTGCCTTTGCCAACAGTTTCTTTTCACTAGTGCTGCAGGCAGTTGCCTGCCTGTTAATTACACCATGAGTTACTGCAATGGTGAAAACTGCTCCCACCAGCCTCTAGAAGTAGTACTCGCAATTCTCTCTTAGAACAAAGTACAGCTATGACTTGTTTTGTACATTCCCCAAAGCCCTTTTAAATAACTCAAATTAACACAAAGTTGTGCTTCTGGATGTTTATGGTTTTGTTTTGAGTAATGAACCCTGGCGGATCTCACTGATTAAAAGTAGTACCTGGACCCTATAAGTTTGTCCCCACATGATAGAGGTATATTTGGAGAACAGGGTTTTCTTCAGCACGCCACACAATTCATAGCTATATATGTAGGTAGCAGGATTTCCAGGCCAAATGGAATATATTTAAACAACTTTAAACTCTGGACCCTAGTACTTCCCCTAGGTTTTAAGCTCTGTTAGCTGAATATAGAATTCTCATCTCACATGGAAGTGAGAGATCTTGTTAACAAAGTTTTTTTTTAAAGCAAGGCTGGTAGTTTGTAAGAACTGTTAAGAATTCTTTGCAATCTGTCTGAATTGCTCTCTTCTCTTCTTTCATCAATTAATATTCTCTCTATAATTTTAAACTAGGGACTAGAAATAGAATGGTTTTAGTATCTAATGGTAAAGGTTAGTACAAAATCTGTGTAGCTGATCTTAAAGGTCTTTTCTCCCCTGCTGACAAAATCTATAAATCTGTCCTGCTAAACTCCAGCACAGTACATCACTCAAGTCTTGCCAGGAAAAGGGCCGCATGTTAGATGCATGCTTAGCAAGTGTCAATTCCTTCTTTCTTTTCCCCAGAAATATTGTGATTGTATTTGGTATGAATTATAAAGAATCTCTGCTTCAGTTATAATGGGGCATCTCTATACCTGAATTCATATTAAATGATTTTTGAAGACAAAGCAAAAATTGCAAGAGTTATCACGTTAAAAACTGCTCCTGTGCCTTTAACAGTTGTATAAAAAAGGGAATTTTAGCAGATGTTGCTCATTAGTTGGTTTTATGACAAGCAACACCTGGTGAAATTCGCTTTTACACACATTAAAGAAGTCCTCACCCACTTTCACTCTGCCAGCCTTAACAACTATACTTCTGTATTCATACGCAATTACTAATTCCAACTAGAAGTGAAGCATTAAATCAATTGCTAAATGGTCAATTAAGGTTTATGTCAATTTAGTTTGTCAAAAAGTTTGCTCTAGTTGGGCAAGCAGTTCGACTTCGACTTTTATATAAAGCAGCAGGAAGAGAAGGCATGTGGCATATTTCCCCAGGACCTACACGAAAACATTCCTACCTTTGGATAACTTGTTAATTTCCATATCCTCCAACATTTCATGGATGAATACTAGAGCACATGTGACCAGGTGTGGTCAAGGGGGCAAAAGTTATGAATGAGGATAAACACACAAGTTAGGAGAGGCTACAGTATTTTGCTGTCTCCTCCTCTTCACTCTGCTGATTTATTTGAGTATATACTGTGCACCACAATTCAAGAAGAATATTGAAAATCTAGAACATGTCTAGAGAAGGATGACCAAAACAGTGAAAAATCTGGAAGCCAAGCCCTATGGCGAATGCCTTAGGGAGCTGGGTATGTTTATGTCACCTAGTGTTTTTTTTTAACAGAGAAATCAAAGCTGTGAGGTGACATGATAGCCTTGTTTAAATATTTGAAAGATATTGAAGAAGTTGTTGTTGTTTATCTGTTCAGTTGCTTCTAACTCTTTGTGATCTCATGGACCAGCCCACGTCAGAGCTTCCTGTAAGCTATGGCCACCCCAGTTCCTTCAATGTCAAGTCACTCACTTTGAGGATACCGTCCATCCATCTTGCCCTTCGTCAGCCTCTCTTCCTTTTTTCTTTCATTTTCCCCAGCATCATTATCTTCTCCAAGCTTTCCTGTCTTCTCATTATGTGGCCAAAGTACTTCATCTTTGCCTCTAATATACTTCCCTCCAGTGAGCAGTCGGGTTTTATTTCCTGAAATATGGACTGGTTTGTTCTTCTTGCGGTACAAGGCATGCTCAGAATTTTCCTCCAGCACCACAGTTCAAAAGCATCTATCTTCCTTTGCTCAGCCTTCCTTATGATCCAGCTGTTGCATCCATAGGTTACTAAGGGGAATACCATTGCTTTATAACTATGCGTGTCTTCATTGCCAGTGTGATGTCTCTACTCTTCACTATTTTATCAACATTGGTTATTGCTCTCCTCCCAAGAAGTAAGTGATCAATAGATAGAGAATTAATAGGTAATTAGCTTGTTTTCTGCTGATGTAGAAACTAGCACATGGAGCAATGAATCCATGGTACCCAAAACATCCTCCAAATGTTCTTGAGACCTCTAGAGAGAAAAATTAGGATGCATGGGAGCCCATAGGAGATAGAAGATTCACTGTTCTGGTAGTAGATATGGTATTCAGAAGAAAGATATAATTGGTTCTTGACCTAAGGCTGGTAAACTATTCAGGTTGACTCTGGGTAAGCCCCATTAGAATTGTGTTATGAGGTCAGGTTGCCCAGATCCAGCACAAGATACTTTGCTTCCCTAGAAAAGAATTCCACTTAAGGTGAAGGCAAAGCAGTTATTGTTGTAGCCTAGCTGTCTACTTGATCCCCCTTTCACCCAAACACCACACAGAGGAACAAGAATAGTAAGCTTATTAAGAAAAGTGTATATAATATAAAAACAGTTTAAAAATACATCCATGAGCTAGATTTCCAGAAGCATAGAAAAAGCAATGACCAACTCTGAAAAGGAATTCCAAAAATCACTTAAGACAAAAGCAAGAAACTGTAACTCAAGGGTTGTTGCACTTAAACTTATCCAAAATCTTGAAAGTATGAACATTACCATAATCCAAATTCTTGAAACTTGAAACAAGTTATGCAGATGCTCCTGCTCTATCTTATTGTTGATTATTTAGCAAATCACTTTAGTTTTTGGTACCTTGAAATTGATTCTGGGAGTCCCATAATCGTACTTTTAAAATGCTGTACAAAAGAGTAAATTAACTGGATGGAAAATCATAGTAAAAAAATGATAGCTCGGTAGTTTGGGAGTGGATTTTTATGGTTGCCCGCACATACTATGTACTGCAATTGTAAGAGCTAACTCCTAGCTGTCAATATAATACAGATGCTGAATGTGGCATCAGAAATCAGGTCATTCTTCACATCTCAACTGTTCTCATTTCCAAAAGATTTGTTGCTCAGAGAATCACTCTGCTGCAGACTCCTCGGGCCAAATGGAAGCCACTGACTGCTCATCTTTAAAGCTCATAAATACAGCCAATTGTCTTTAAAAGACTGACAGTACTTTCTCTGGCAATTGTCCCCTACAATGATGGATAATTTGCAGTGCGATTAAGAGGGATATTCTGTGTGTAGCTACTTCATGTATATTTTCTGAAGTCCTTTCAAGAATTCATAATACCTCTATGACAAAATAATGTATTACAGCATGTTCACATTTTCAGGTGAAGAGATCCATATGAAACAGGGCTAGAACCTCTGTAGGGCCATCAATAATGCCCCCCCCCCTACAAAGTATGTCCCTCAGGTTTGTTTTGGTAGTCCACCCCTCTACAGTGTCCTTTTTCTGGCCCAAAAAGAAAAGGTGTATTGCCTCTTTGAAAGTCTCACCTTGTCAACAGGCTACAGAGTTACTCCACTCCAAACTTTTTATTTTAAAAATCCATATTTCACAACCAGATTTGGATTTCCAACCACTCTCATTTCTCTTTTGCTTTTGCTATCTGGATCATAAAATCCTAGCATTGGGAGAGGCCCCAAAGACCATCCAGTTCAATCCCCTGCCATGCAAGAACACACAATTGAAGCACTCCTGACAGATGGCCATCCAGCCTCTGGTTAAAAATGTCCAGATAAGGAGACTCTACCACATTCTGAGGCAGAATATTCCACTGTTAAACACTGTCACTAACCTTTCCCTAATGTTAAGATAGAATTTCCTTTCCTGTAGTTTGAATCAATTGCTACATGTTCCATTGGTACTGATCAGAGTGTAATGCCACACAGAGTTGATCCGAATCACTGTGGGGCAAAGTTGCTTAACACAGCTTTCCCTCGGGTTAAACTAACTTGGAGGAAAACCTGGATCTTAAAGCAGGATTCTGGTCCTCTCCGAGTTAGGACCTGTCCAGACAGATGCAGTGCATTCCTAAGTGGAACCAGCTGCTGCTATCTTAGCAGCGAACATAGGCATCCCAGGATCTGTGTCAACTGTCCCTTCTTGTCCTCTCCTCTCATTTCAAAAAGGCTATCATAACAACATGGTTCCCTACATTACCCTTGGGGTCCAACAAACTTTCTGGCAGGTCCTGTGACTCACGAAGGATACTGGGAGAAGGAGATGTGGGGAGAGTGTGGGGCTCCTGTCATTGAACCGTGTTCGCTGCAGATGGACGGTTAGGACTCCTTGTGCCACTGAGGTGATTCAGGGAGTCCTTTTCAGGCCACCAAGTAGCCTCGAACCGGCGTTTGAGGTGCTGGTACGATTCGGCTTTAAATGTCAGTATAGAACTACTGTCTTGAACAGCAGAAAAGAAACCTTCTCCGTCTTCAGTCCGTGGTTGATCTTTATCACTGTGTGCGTTCCAGTCATTTCTGACTTATTGCAACTGTTAGGTGAACCTGTCACATGGCTGCATTTGATCAAAGTAGGTCTGCCACTGATTTCCTTTGTCTGAAAACCAAACTTCAACCAGGAGAGATAAAAATGTAACTGTAAATGAGATCAGTTTTTAAAAATGATTGTTTGTAAATTTCTGCATATGCTTTGTTTTTTGCTTTTTTCTTTCCTTAACACTCTTTTTCTAGCTGACTGTGAATTAGAGTGGACTGTGATGCTCTGTACCTAGAAAATGTTGCTGTGTTTATGGAAGGTGGTTATGTCATGCATTGCACAGTATATATTATGAAATAAGTGATCTGTTGGGAGTGATTGGTGATTAGCTGAATGTATGAAGGGATGTTATAAAGCTCAAAAGAGGTCCTCATACTTAACAGCAGGGATGGGGAAGAGTAGATGTCCTCATATTGGTGGCAAAACTACTCTGGTTTATTCCAGTATTTTACAAACTATTTTCTAAAGTCTTTTTTAAGAAACTTATCCAAATATTCCTAATAACACAGCTGATTTTCAAATGATGAGTTCTTCAATCATCTCTTTGATATGTGGCAGTATGTTTCCAAACAATTATTACATTGTATTGTCGAAGGCTTTCATGGACGGAATCACTGGGTTGTTGTAGGTTTTTTCAGGCTATATGGCCATGGTCTAGAGGAATTCTCTCCTGACGTTTCACCTGCATCTATGGCAAGCATCCTCAGAGGTAGTGAGGTACCTCTGAGGATTCTTGCCATAGATGCAGGCGAAACGTCAGGAGAGAATTCCTCTAGATCATGGCCATACAGCCCAAAAAACATTACAACAACCCAATTATTACATTGAAACTTAGACCTCACAACCTCTGAGGATGATTGCCATAGATGCAGGTGAAACGTCAGGAGAGAATGCTTCTGGAATATGGCCATACAGTCTGAAAATCACTGGGTTACAATAACCC
This sequence comes from Anolis sagrei, assembly GCF_037176765.1. Taxonomy (NCBI): domain Eukaryota; kingdom Metazoa; phylum Chordata; class Lepidosauria; order Squamata; family Anolidae; genus Anolis; species Anolis sagrei. The sequence goes on from NC_090022.1 coordinate 87,739,908, forward strand.
AGTGATTCCAGCCATGAAAGATTTCGACAATGCAGTTATTACATGTATACATGACAATAAAATGTTTCGGAAATCCTGCCTTTCACTAAGAACAATTTGTATTAGCTAAACCATTATGATTACTGTTGTTTGGTTCTGAAAATACAAAATACCAATGCAGATTTTTGGCACTTTTTTGGAGGTTAACTTCAGGTGTATAGTCTATGGGCTATTGTTAAAATGATCTTATGCATTTTTAATAATATTTCTCTTTTGTGATGTCTTGGCTGACAGTGTTTTCAAAAGTTAACAGTCTATAAATATTTATGTTTTCACTCATTTTTAATAAACAAGTTCTGATGGGTACTGAAAGAAGGGGATTTAGAATCTCATTTTTGAAATCAATTCCATGTATTTTGATGCTCATATAATACTGAAATAATAACAGAAAAAGGTGGAACCTAAAAATGATTCAGGTAGGATAAGTGATAATCAATATTAGTCTCATATTTTCTTCATTCTATTGCAAATGTGTATGATTTCTTGCAATGGGATTTCTTTGGAAGGGTGGGAATTACCACAATTTGTCATACAACTTCATAAGCAGATCACTGAATCCCTGAAGTGGTAGTAAAGCATTTATTTTCTGCATTTCTTCTTTATGGTAAGAATGTGTTTGAAATTGCAGATACTGTCTGATGACATATTTCTACCGTATGTACTAAATAAACCAGTAGTAGTAGTAGTAGTAGTAGTAGTAAGAATAGTATATTCTCAGTATGGTTTATATTGTCCTGTTATTTAGCTTCTCAACATAGGTAACAAAAGGGAATGCAATTTCATTCAGTGTTGAATTGCCATCCTGCGCTATATTGCTTTTACTGGTGACTATAAGGATCTCTCTAAAGAATACCATGATCTATATAGCAATACAACCTGCTGTATGTCTGTCTCCTTCAAACTCAGTCTCCACTTATGTTCTTTTTGGCAATCAAAAGGCTCCCATCAGATGATGTCATGCTGTTTTCGTGGATGACGGAGGGTGGAACTGGCTCCATGTACACACCACATTTTCCCCCCAAGGGATCAACAGCTGCAGGAGCCAGGCAATGCAGGGTGAGGGATGGTGGCTTCCCCACGCCCCCAGTGAAGCGAACTGAGGTGAACTTTTTTCAATGGTCATGGGACAAGGCCATACCTTCAAGTCAAGCAATAATTTTTTCATAGGGTTCTTAGAGAAGGAATTCTCAGAAGTGTTTTGCCAGTTCCTTTCTCTGAAACATAGCTTGATGTTGGTTGATGCTTCTATCCCCCTATTGGTCATGGATGACTCTTCTTAGCTTCCAATGTGAAATGGGATCTGGTGTGTTTAGGGCATTTAGATGGAGCCACTTGAAGATTCCTGGTGCTGAAAATTGAAGCTTTTGCCTGCAAAGTTTAATCAATATTGAAGGTATAATCCCTAATGATCTCTCTTTCTCTTTGCTCCTCAGTCCTAGGAAACCAACAGATTCAATGACTCAGAATCATCCTGCTCATTAACTCCTTGTTTCCTTAGCCTCTGTGGGCCATCAGAGGTACTTGCCATCAAGCGTCCTAATCCAGGACTGGAGGTGTGTCAACCAGTTCTGGATAGGTTAGGGTTAGTGTTGACAGCTTGGGAGTGCTCCTGGATCCATCTCTGTGTTGACAGCTTGGAAGTGCTCCTGGATCCATACCCACAAATGTCAGCCTAGGAAGATCTGACGGTCAGGAATGCTTAATAACAGTTTTGACTGATCTGCCAGTTGCGCCCCTTCCTAGATCTGGAGGACCCAAAGATGGTTATGCATGCACCGGTAACCTCAAGGTTGGACTTCTGCAGCATGCTTTACATTGGGCTTCTTTGTACCAAGTTCAAAAACTCCAGCTGGTTCAAAATAAGGCAGCCAGATTAGTTATAAGAATGTCCAGGAGAGAGCATATAACACCCTTATACTAAAGTCACTCTACTGGCTGCCAGTTATTTTCCAGGCAAAGTACAAGATGTTGGTTTTTATCTTTAAAGTCTTACATGGTTTGGGTCCAGGTTCCCTACAGGATTGCCTTATCCCATACAATCTGCGCTGAACACTGAGGTCTTCTGGGGGGCAGCTACACTATCCTGCCAGAATTTGACATAACCGTTGCCCAGAGGACCTTTTCATCGGCACTCCAAGACTGTGGAATGACCTACTGGAAGAGCTCCAACAGCTAAATGAACTGTCAGAATTTTTTTAAAAAAATATCTATAGACCTATCCCTTCTGGCAAGCCTACCCAGCCAGTTTTAATCATGAATTTTAAACTCATGCCCAGTGTTTTAATCTCTGTTCCGGAGCTCCCAGTGATACAATTGGTTAAACCCTTGTGCTGGCAGGACTGCTGACCGATAGGTTGATGGTTCAAATCTGGGGGATGGGGTGAGCTCCCACCTCTGCTCTAGCTTCCCATGTGGGGACCTGAGAGAAGCCTCCCACAGGATGGTAAAGACATCCAGGCATCCCCTGGGCAACATCCTTGCGGATGGCCAATTATCTCACACTAGAAGTGACTTGTAGTTTCCCAAGTTCCTTCTGACATGAACATAAACCTCTGTTCTGTGTATTTTAGTATCTATTTTATAAAAATATTTTTAATATTATCTTTTATAGAAATGAATTTTAATATGTGTATTTGTAGATTCTTTGCAATGTTTATATGTTTTAACTATGCTGTAACTCACCTCGAGCCACAAGGAGAGGTGGGTAAGGAATAATAAGAATAATGCACAATTTTTCCAGTCTCCAAGCTATTAATTCGGTCACATTTGAGGTAAGGCAATAAGCAAAAAATAAAAATAAAAATAAAAAGGTTTCAAAGGGGTTCCCACAGCAATGCCCCTATTCTGTAACAAGACATTGAATGTTTGCCATTTTTTGTTGGATTCTGGCTTGAGACCCCTTGTGGAGAGTGGGCGGAATATAAATAAAGTCTTATTATTATTATAGAGTCTAAAATGTATAGTGCAACAAAAGCACTTCCAATAGCATCTGCCCCTTCCCTGTTTACTCCAGCTAGTCCTAAGTGAAAACACTCAGTGGAAAAATGCTCAATGCAAACATTAAACTGTCTGCTTACAGTTCCCCAGAAAGTGTTCTAAGGTCAGCATGACAGCAAGGGCAGATTTAATGTTCGCGTGTGCATTATTAAACACCCATTGAAAATGAAGGATGGAAAAGACATACATTGTGGAGGTAATTGGAATGTTGTCTACCTATCTTGTAGCTGCTGAGCCAATACTCTTTGAGGAAAGTTTTGGGGGAGCTCAAATCTGGCTCAATTAATCTTTTTTTTTCTTAGATAATTTATGGGCATCAAGGGAGAGAGTGGAATGATATGATTTCAGCCTCCTGGTCTAAATGTATAGAGTTCGGAAGGAATACAAAGTACTAGTGCATATGATATCACAGATCTTAATAACAAAAAGACCCCTGGTCAAGCCTGGTGCTGTAACTGTGCATTATGGGTTTCCATGTAAACAATTCTCTTGAATCTGCAGATTCAAGAAGGGGTCACCTGCTTCCAGAAGGCATGGTAGTGGATGTTGAAGCAGCCCCCCTCATTATGGTGTTGGCATCTTTCTCCCAGAGAGCTGTATTCTCTGGCATGGCCCTGCAGGCAGACAGTAACCAATAGCCAATGAGTTTAAACTTCCTTCCAAGAATCATCCCACCTACGCACCCACTAACCCAGCTTTTCTCTTAATTATTCTTGTTTGTAACTTGGAAGTTTGCTGTTATATTTGTTTTGCTATTGTCACAACTTATGGGAGGCAGTTGGCATCTGCCCTGCATCCTTTGGCATTGGTAACATATGTGGGTTTACTTATGTCTGATGGAGGGGATCTTGCCCAGTTCAGGGGGCAGACACCTTTACAGCAGTCCCTGGTCACAGGGAAGAACTAGGCATGTGGCAGCTGCCTACATGGTTTCTTTCCTTGCCATCCTAAGGGTTCTGGCTGTGGGTTGGAATATTAGGCTCATTGATCAACAGGCAGGTTAGTTGATGTCTGGATTCTGTAGCCACATTATTATTGACAGCTGCAGCCAATAAGATCGTGGCCTTGTTTATCCAACCAAAAGTTATGTGTGCTGGTGTCATTTTTCCAACAGAGCAAATTCACCTCTGACCATGCAAAGACATATAAAACATATTGAAGAACATGGTATCATAGAATCATAGTCAGAAGAGACTTCAACAGCCATCCAACTCCCTGCCATACAGGAACACATGATTAAAGCACCCGTGCAGATGACCACTCAATTTCTGCTTATATATCTGAACCGTAAGTTGTGCTGAGCTCTTTTCAGATTGTCCAATCTATTGTCATATTTCTTACATCCTATGTTTTTAATGCTGCAAAAGCTGTGTACTCAATACAATCCGTCTGAACAAAAATGGATCCATTGGAACAATGGAGCCTGCATAGACTTGTTGGGACCCTAAAGACCACCTAGTTCAGAATGCTGCCATGCGGGAATGCACAACTAGAGCACCTCTGGAAGATGCCTACCCAAACCACCCTCAGAGATAGTCTGCTGTAAGATTTTACAACAAAGACGTTCTTCTTAATGTTTAGGACAAATCTCTAATTTGAATCCATCTCTGAAACACCACTTAGCCCCCTCTTCTTCTCAAATAAGCATTTTGGCCCAATCAGTTGTTAGATTTAATAGGCTAGGAAGGACAATAATAAGACTAATAGTCAGTTAGATTCACCAAAGTGAATCTGTGTGTGTGTGTGTGTGTGTGTGTGTGTAAAACAGAACATTTCAAAATAATTATCCACTAAATTCTGAGTTTTCCCATTCCAAGAGGTTTCCCACTCCCATTTTATAGATTATTGCATGCATCTTTCTCAATAAATGGGTGTTAAATGGACATAAATGGTCTTCAATGTAAGATTGAATTCAAAGAATTAAATTGATTATCATGTTAATTCTTCCATTGACTATAGCATGACTTGTTCATTTTTCAACTGATTATCAGTGTGTTGCTGAATTTCACCACCCAATATCATTTTGTAAAACAAACATTTAGAGGGAGGGGCACTGAGGAATATATAAAGTGCTATTGGGACTACAGGAAACCCATAGATTTTGCTTTGTTCACCCCTAGTATAGTCCAGGGTTTCACTAGAGCCCCTTTCTGGCCTGAGAAAACTGAGCCAAGGGACCCCTTTTGGAGTTGGGCCCACAGTTTAAGAAGCAGTGCTCTGAACACATTGATCTATATGGCAATCTTCAGATACAGTTTCAGTGATGTTCTTACCATATCTTTGGAGAAGAGTGACCTACTGTTTTAAACTATATTTTTTCTAAGTAAGTTGCTTCATAGGTTGTGAAAACAAGCTAACAAACAACCAACCAAATGGCCAATAATGGTGACAGTAGCACTCTTTTGAGACCTATTAACTTTAAAGTAATTCACATAGACATATGTTTAATTTCCATTAATGGGATTGAATGGTGTTTACCTTTGTCACACACTCTATATTGGTCACGCAAACTGTATTATCTATATCTCTAAATATTGGGTGTTTGAACTGGAATTAATAAATACTGAATTCACACTGAAATTGTTTCTTGAAAGTGCCTTTTAGTATCTTTTAATGAATAAACAGTTTGGAAGAATGCAAAGCTCTTTATTAGCATTTAATATTATTTATTTACTTGATTATTTGCTTGCTTGATTTAGCATGAGGTTTTTCAGGGAAATGAGGGGAATGCAGTGTATCAAGTGGAGAGAACAGATATCAACTAAATCAACCAACAGCAGGAGAGGCCGTATGAATCAACAGCTCAAGAACATGCTCCTAACTCCAGGGAGTTCAGATCAGCAGGAGGTACAACTGAAGCAGATGGTCATGCTTTGGTTTGTCAAAAGTTCTAAATTAAAGTAAAAATATCCCTAAAACAAAGCAGGTTGCAAAGGTGTAGAAATTATGCTTTTTGGAGAAAATCAGTTATGGATAGATAGTTCAATTGTCCTTGGTACCCCAGAAACCTACCACTTTTGTTTTATAATAACCTCAGGAACATTCAGTATTGGTCACTTTCTAAGAATCTGTTAGAAACATGCTCTAGGGAGCCTGTCTCATAACCTACTATTCAAAACCCAAAAAGCATTTGGGGACCACAAATTTCAAAATCCTCCACCCAGCATAGTCAGCAACCAACAATGTCTGAGAAGATACATTTTGGACAACCCTATTGGAATGTTTCAGCTGGTGAAGTCTGATTTTTGTGAACATGTTGCGTAAATTGGTCCAAAAAGACCAAATTTAAGCTTGATGTTTGCTCTTCTGATAAGATCTTGCTGAAGTATGCTGACTAGGTGACTCCAAGAGGTAATAAATGCCTCATTCTGACTAGGTGACTCCAAGAGGTAATAAATGCCTCATTCTGTCAAGTTGTGATGTTCAAAATATCAGTGTTTCAGATGAAAACTTAAGTTGAAGCAATATCACTTAGCAGAAATGTGCACCTACAGCACCATATTGAGTCTACTAAGAATTTACTAACATTGGGGTTCCCACACTGCCTGCCGGACTTGCCCTGCTGCCCAATGAATGCTCCCACTGTTCCCTGGCTTTAGGACCTCAATGTGATGACATCCACAGGGACTGTCACCTTTGATGATGGTCCAGCTCAATGCTTATTTGCCTGCCTCATATGATAAAGTCCTTAGGTTTTCTTAGGGCAAATCCAATCTTAGTCATATCCCACTGACTCTAATCATGATTATGTTTGGATTCAATCCCCCATTTCAACCACTTGGTTGTAGCTCTCAGTTATTCATTCAGTACTGAGGCCACTAATCTTAGAAGCTTGATTAAGGCTGAGGACATCTAGTCCTAGTGGTTTAGGCCAGTAGTTCCTACCCTTTGGCCCTCCAAGTATTTTGACTTCAACTCCCAGAAATCCCATCTAGCATACCAGCTGTTAGGAATTGTGGGAGCTGAAGTCTGAAACACTTGGAGGACCAAAGTTTGAGAACCATTGGTTTAGATGATATCTCACACAGTTATGAAACAGAATTAGTTACCTGATGACTTGATTCTATCTTTTCTTTTCCACAGAATGAGCTTGAGGGAATTTCTGTCTTGTGCCTAAAAATAACTTGGCTGCCTTTCAGTACCTTGATTTGGGGGGATGGTTAGGCAGGAGACTTGCCCAGATAGCAAATTAATTTAATCCCATCCTCTTGAACAGGATAATGTCCTGGTGAATTTTGCTTTTGGTTTCTTTTTCATGCTAGAGTAGTGTGGTGTTTTTCAAATGACCAAATATTGCAATCTGTTGGGTCACAAAGAGTGAATACATACAACTAACACTATCAGAAAGATGAAACCTACTTGGTAGATCAGAGGTTATGTAGGACTCCTTTAAAGCTATCTTTTTCTGTTAATTCACTTTTAAAATATGTGTTTATACTCTCAATTAGTTCTGCACCCTAATTAGCAGTGCTTGAGGTTTTGTGCCTTCTAATTAACTGTGCATTTATATTCTGAAATGACTGTGAAGTTCAGAAAATATGGACTCCAACGTGGAATTAAAGCTACGCATTGATCACTTGTTATTTTGCTTACAAGGCAGGATCTAATGTGTTTTTTGGCTTCAAATTAAACTATGCAAATTTAAACATTGATTTAATCAAGACATGGACACACGATGGTTTTGTTATTTTGCAGGGTTTCCGTTAGATTGGATTCAGGAACCCTGTGGCCTCTGAGTTTTGCTAAAAGGTTAAGCAATGAATATTTATTATTTATGAGGCTCGTGTCTGAAAACCGGGTTCAACAGCCAATACGGCTGTTTTACATGCATGCAAATGATTCTTCAAATACTTTAATGTAGTGATTGATTTACCTTGATTTTATCTTGACTGCTTTATCTTTAATCCTTGTTACCACCCTGTCATTCCACTCCAAGATCAATTAGATCTCAAGAAATAAGTGATTGGTTGGGGGGGGGGGAAGAATGGGTATTACAAAAGGTTTCCTTCTTATTACAAAGGATTTCCTCCTTATTTTCTAGCACTGTCACTGTGAGAAGAGAACTTTCTGAGCTTTGACACCTTTAACCTGCAAAGCAAAAAAGAAAAGAAAGAAAAGAAAAACCTTCATAAATAATAAAACTGATCTATACAGGCAAGAAGGGTGCTTTGAGCAGGATAGGGCAGCTAATATATATATGGCAGCCTTACCTGTGCAGCCTGGAGGCTTTTATCATCCTAAGCAGCTCAATTTTCACAGAAAAAATTGTCTAGTCTCCATCCTTGTGAAATGCCTCAAAAGAGGGGCTTAATAGCTTAGAAATCAGAAGGCACATTTATAACTTCTCCAGTTTCTCCAGATTTTCAACTTCCACTATTGTGAACCTAAGCAATGGGCAATCAACGCCTGTTTGGTGTAACAGCAGGGTTGCTGAAGTTGCAAGGAATTTCTACTCTCAAGGCAGAGGAACAAAGCAGAGGACAAGAACAACTGCAGGGAGAACAAGATTGATTTCTGTATCAATGAGATGGCTTTAACCCTGGGTATCTATCTTTAGGATTGTATACACTGAAGGGACAATTGAGGAGTGTTGATTTGAAAACTGTCAATATTAAATAATGTATTCTTTAATTTGTTCTTTAACAAACCTTCCTTTTTAAAAGACTTTAGAAAAGTAGGTGAAAAGGAATAAAACATTATTCAGATCTTTTTATTTGTTAAAAAATTTATGTACTGCCACTTCTGAATATATTTGTTCATTGGGATGTGTGTCCACGCTGCAGAGTTAAGGAGTTTGATATCATTTCGCCAAATCCTGAGATTTGGTGATGTACCAGAACTCCATGGCAGCAAGTTCTAAATCTTTATATATAAAATCTTAACCTGCATATGTTTGTGCTTGCAAAACTCAGAAAGTAGTCGGTCGGTTAACTTGACATTTCGACACAACATTGCATTCCAATATGTGTGTGTTTTTATAGTAATATGAAATTTTGACACAACATTGCATTCGAATATACATGTGTAATAGACAAAGCGGATTCTGTGATGCCCAAAGCAACCACTCACAGCCTAGCTTTCATTTTACCTCAGCAGTATGAAAAATGAAGACTGAGCTCTCTCAACCAATTGCTGCACAGCTTTCTTTTTACCACAGCAGTAAAAGAAACGACAACCTATCACTGAGTAGCTTTCATGTTACCTCAGCAGTATAAGAAATAACAACCAATCACAGAGCAGCTGTCATTTCACCTTAGATGAGCTATGATTTGTTGCTATTGCCGTACCACTCATTTCGACTGTCATGACGTTCGAGTACTAACGACTTTAGGATTTCCAATATGCCTTGCATTTACTATGACTATCAATAAAGTGAAGGGGAAATCTTAGCAAGTGTGCGGATTGAAATTAAGAAAACAATTGCTTCTCTCATAGGCACTTATACATCGCATGCTCCAGAGTTGGCAAACTATCAGATCTTTATGTTGGACAAATCAAAAATATAGTCAATCCACTAGCTTTACAATTAAAAATGATTTCTGTTAAAAACCTCTTATTCTTTCCTTTCCTTTCATTCCACATTGACACAGAAATACAAGGCAGGATATTGAATTGAATGATGTGTTTTCTTGGCGAATCTATGTTTGCAGCAATTAACTATCTCATTCATTTCATACCAGACTGAGCCACAGCAAAGCATGGTCAGATTTAGCTAGTACTTCATAAAACTACACATCCTAAGATTCCATAGGATTGAGGGTAAGTTAAAGTATTATCAGACCACTGTAATTAAGTAATGTGGATACCACTGGGAAGATCCCATTTAATTTATTCAGATTTTATTTGGGTGTTAAGAGCTCTCTGAAACATATCTCCTCCTCATTGAAATCATTGCCCCATTTTAAATACTGAAATCTGACATGGGACCTTTGTCTCTTCAAAAGAAGAATAGCAAAACATGGCTCACTCAGAAACCACTTTCCCCAGCAACCCATGGTTATATATACAATTGGTCCATTCATTCCAGTGGCAAACTGTGTATTTATAGGTTCTTTCCTGCTATGTTCATGCTCCAGTCTGTTTGGCACTGAGCTTTAAGATGAGCCAATTTAGAATGAGAAGTGTTAGCACACAGCAGAACAACCTTTGGGGAGAATCAATAATTGTTGTTACCTCTATCCATTGATTTATACTGCATCTCCAGTGAAAGTCCCATTATCAAGTGTATTGAGTGGTTCTGGTAGCGGTGTGTATGTGCTTTCATTTGAAGTGCCTACTTTTGGCTGACTGAACATATTATATCTTTGAAACACAATGGAAAGAGAAAATAAGGTGCTCAAGTGTCAAATTGCACTATTATTCTATGCTGGTATCAAGTGGTGGCTCATGGAATGAGGGATGGAGACCTTCATCACAAAATGGTAGTGAGAGCTCTCCTGCCACCACTACACCCATGAGCTCCTTACACCAGTTTTGGGGCTTATTTGCAATTCTGTGGTTTAAGTACACATGCAAACTCTTTTCCTTGTATTGGTTTCTCCTTAATACTTCCTTTTCCAAAACTACTTCTGTGACTACATTTTCTTTCTGCGTGTCATATCAGATGAAGAAGTAGGAGATTGAGGATGATTGACCAAAGTTGAAACTGGAGGGTGCCAGTCCTGGCAAAGCATCAGCATCAGCAGTGTCTGGTCCATTCCAATAGCTCCTGAAAATCAGGAGGAAGAAATGGAGAAAGAACAAAAAACAAAGTAGATATAAAACAAAAAGAAGCAAAACAGAAGCAAAAGGTCAGGAGATGCAGTGCTCCAGTTTAAATAGCCGACATCAAGGTAATCAGGCCAGTTTGACTGGTTAACTGCTAACTATAAATAGCTGCAGAACAACAGCCCCCAAAAGCTCCATGATATCTCTGGGTTCATGGTGCCTCTGATCTTTGGTACAAACTTTTAAACTGGTCTTTCTGGCAACTCTTCTACTGATTTTAGACTCTGTTCACGACTGCTTTCTCCCTTTGAACCTTGGATTGCCTGGTCCATACATGTGATCCTTGGAGTTGATCTGACTCTTTCCCTGCCAGTTCTAGTGCACTATAGATGTCCTCATCTCAGCACTTGCCTCCTTTAAACAGAGCCAGTCATGCATATGGAAATATTACAACTGGTAGGCAATGGTTTTAAAACTCTGATACCTGTTTAACAATATGTTTCACCCCATCTCCTTCTTTGAATGTGTAAAGGAACTCTTTTCTTATCTTCCATTTCCAAAACACTCAGAAAAAGATAATAAAAGACTTTATGCTAGTATTTATGATACTGGCAACTTGTATTAGACCAGTGGTTCTCAACCTGAGGGTCCCCAGGTGTTCTTGCCCACAACTCCCAAAAATGCCAGCTAGTTTACCAGCTGTTAGGATTTCTGGGAGTTGAAGGCCAAAACATCTGGGGACCCACAGGTTGAAAACCTCTGTATTAGACCAAGCAGGGAAGAAACTCACCCTGAAATTACAGGAAGATATCCCCCCCCCCCTTTGCTTAGAGCATGAAACACTCATGGCAGTATTTTAACATCTGGCTCAGTGGCAAATAATGTAGTGCAACAATCCCACACCACTATCTCTTTCTTCTTCTCATCCTTCTTCTTTGTGAAAACCAGAAACTTTCTTCTGGGAGCTTCCTTTTGAACGCTCATTTTCAGAATCTTCCTGCCTCTCCCCTGCCCATTTGTTTGCCAACCCATGAACAGCGGTTGTACTTTCTGCAGCTCCTTTAAGCTCCATGAAGCAGCATGATACAAAAAGTAAGAAAGAGAATGAACAAAAAATGCAAATAAGTATGATCTCTTCTCTTAATGGCACTAGAGGTTCAAATTGTCAAGTTTTAAAGAAACTTAACACCATTGCTCTGAGTGAAGCAGTGGGGATGGATTGGTGATAGTTAGAAGGGTGTCTTTTACATCTTTTCATTGTGCCACCACACAGCTGCAGAGTTATGAAGAATAATGAAATTTATTTTTAAAATATACATTTCTACAGAGTTCCAGAGTTCCAGAAACCATTTAAAAAATAAATCTGCTTTAAAGGACTTGATGGCCTCTCCCACATCTCCTGTAACTTATAAGCATGAACAATTGTTTGCATACTTCCCTCACAGTTGTAATGTTATGTAGTCATGTGAGGCACTTGTTTGCTTTATAAACACTGCAGCAGATAGTGGCACTGTGTTCATTAATGTATACCTGTATATTAACAACAGCATTTGGAAAGAATAATACCAATGCAAAAAAAATGTTTCAGTGTAAATTCTTGCCAACTTTCAGTTCCTGAAACAAACAATAACAGACTTACCAGGCGAGGCCTGCTGTGGTGGGGGGCGTTCTCCTGCTGGCCATGTTGTGGGGCAGGGGGCTTCTTCTTCCTCGGTGGGAAGTTTTTTCCTCCACTCAGTCAGCCAGCCAATCGGTGGTCAGGTCATGCCCAGCCCCCCAATTGGCCAGGACTTGATACTCTTTGTTCTAGGCAGCCTTTTTAGGCCGGCCTGGACCCCAATACAGGCATTGCGCCTGCTCAACTTGCCTCCAGCCCTCCCTACATTCCAAATGTTTTCTGTTCGGGTGTTACTTGTGTGCTATTTTTGCTCGTCACAACTTTTCTTGACACGTGGCATGGGCCCTGGATCTGGTTCCCTTCCCCCACTTACCAGAAGGGGGATAACCGTCCAGTCGTCAAAGGGGGGGGTGCCATGTAGTAACCAGGTATTGTACCGGTGGCACCCCTGTGTGTTGTTGGTATTGGTCAGCAGCGGGCTGAAAATCTCGATCGAGAACCCATGCATGGTAGCCAACCCATGTTCCTGTAACCAATAAATAAGTTGTGGCCATTTTCTTCCCAAGTTTGTGTTTGCATCTTCATTGGATTGTTGGCAGGAGGGGTGTCACCCATCCAAACGCAAAAACAAATTGAGTGTAGCTTCTGTGTATCTCAGATGTAGCCAAATCCGGTTTGGCTACAGAAGGTTGAATAATCCCAAGCCCCCCTTGGATTATCTCAGAAAGTATCCAAATTCTTCTACAAACAAATCAAATCAAATTTGAAGTAATTCAAGAATTCTCTGCACGCCTTCCAACCCTTTCTCTGTTTTTCTTATACTGAATATGGAAAACCATGGAAACAGCAGTGGTGATGTGCAAGAGAAAGGAGGCAATTTTACTTCAATTTCATCCAGTCACACTGGATAATAGAACACTGGAGTGTGAGGGACTACAGGACAAGCAGAACTACACATTTACATTGTGATAGAGAGAAATAGATATAGAGGCATGTAAGTCATCCTCATCTGTTGTATTCTCGCCCACACATCAGAATTAGTGTTGCCAGGTCAGGATTTTGTCAGACTCTAAGATTTCAGGGTCAAAACCAAGAGACAACCCCTAGTAATGACATTATAGGGACCATTCCCTGGTGACATTACAAGGATGATATTACAAGGAGTACTCCATGGGAATGCCACACATTGAGCATCAAACATGGTTGCCTAATGTTTGTCATGGAAATAAAACACAAATCCAACAAACGAGGAAAATATATTTGCACATTTTACAACACAATGCTATTTAACTAAATCCTATTATATAATGCAGTTTTAAACTGAATTATATGGCAGCGTAGAAGGGCCTGAGATTTCTCCATCTCACCCTGAGGACTAAAGAAAATGCTCTTGACCATGAGGTTCTGTAGCCAAGCCTAGAAATCTGGAAATCCTAGATCTACTGTACTTTTCATGCTACACAATTTTAGTGAAGCTGAAATTAGCTACCCACCAGAAAGCAGGCTGAGGATCTGGTGCCCTATGTGCCCTGCAGCTTTGCCAGCCAGATGAAGACACATCTGGCTGGCACAGAAACAGAGGTTCATTACTTTCAGTCCTGAAAGGATGTCTGATATGGTGTCTCCACTCTCAAAAATATTGGACATAACCAAGCAATAGAGTGCAAGACATTTTATCCCCTTTGATAGCCATTTAAGAGGTCCCAGCTTCAATCCAGGTTCTCATTGGCTGGGGAATCCTCGTGACATCAGGAGTGGATGGAGTGGGAAATATAAATATAAACAGCTATCATCAGTAGGCTTGGAGCCGGAGTCATTTGGAAAGGCCCACTCAGGAAAGGGGTCAGCATGTAAACATATGGTGAATCAATATGTTAAACAGATCATGATGTTAAACAGATCATTGACCAAGTCTTGTTTGTACAAAGGGTGAGCTTCAGACCACAATAGGGCACTTATGCAGATATGATTAGTTCAATGAAAAACATACAGATTTTATCTGTATGTTGTTGGAGTCTGGCAGCATCTCATGTTCTGATTCCCTCAGGAGACTGAAGTTTCTATTGACAGGATTTGGTTTTTCTGGCTGGCATTGTCTGGCCTTGGTGGACTCATCTCACTGTAGATGGGGAGCTGGCAAAACCCCTCAGGCAGCATACATACTCAAGCAGGATGTTTTGTTTAAAACGTTTCCAAATGGGTTGGACTTTGGAATCAAATATACTTCACCACTCCAGTGCATCTTAATTATTTTTAATACAAAGCATATATATTTGGGTCTCAAGAGGGTTATAACTGATATTTTAAGAGAAAACAGAGATATATAGTTTTGAAAAATGGAATAAAACTTTTTTTGATAGGAGGTTTTGGAATAGGCTCATTGTTCTGGTTTTGTGGGCATGCATTTCCTTTTCACTTCCTCTCAGGGATTGGTTTGGTAAAAAGTTAACTAACCCCCTCCAGAATGTGTAGAATGCTGAAAACGAAGTCTATTGCAGACCATTGGAAGGTGATATTTTGATATTACAAAACTTGATATAACTTTAAAAAAAACCCTCATATTTTGGCTTTGGACAACAATTGCAATGCTATTATTCCTGTTTAACACTTATGGCTGCATCCTATGGAATTCTGGGGTTTGTAGTTTGGTCAGCAACCCCAGAGGAGCTATGGTATTTAGAAATATAAATGCCTCTCCATAACAACAATTCCCAAGATTGCATAAGATGGAATCATAGAAGTTAAAGTGGAATTCATGCAGCGTGAAAGTAACTAGGGTGATAATAGAAGAGAATGGCAGAAGGGGTAAAGTCCCCCTTCTTTCTATCTCTCACCTTCCTGTTTTGCTTCCAACCATTTCAGCTTTGATTTGCCTTGGAATCAAAAGCAACCTGCAATTCTACAAAGCAGAAATATTCACTTTGGATTTGTATCTCACCCAGTGCATCTGTACAGCCCTCATATACGTACTCAACAAAAGAGAAGTGAACAATGAGGTTTCAAATTAGGAACGGTTTTTGAAATAGGTGTATTTAAAGGGCAAAAGTTTTTGAACTGGCCTCCAAAGCTAAGATTTCTATCTTGTATGATCTCTCTATAATGATGTTCAACACAAAGCCTTTGGTCTATTTATATAGATGAAATATCCTACTCTATTACCTGTGCCAACAAAATGCCAAACTTTGAATCTCAAAACCAGCAGGAAGGCCACCTTTGAAGCGTCGATCCTTCACATAATAAACCATAAGCTAAAATTTGGAAAGCCTGAAATATTGAGAGAATATGAGAAGCCAAAACATAAAGAGTGCAAACCAGCACTACATACAACTGAAAGCAATGAGACAACCTTTTAATTTGCTTCAATGTGCCTCAGACCTAAGGAGGACATCTAGCTGGATTGGGACCCATGAATGACATCAGTCATATAATCAAAGGAGTTTTAATTTTACAAGATATGTAGCCTTCTCCACCAAAGAGTGCTGGTGCCTCACCAAACTACACTCCCAGGATTCTATAGCATTGAGTCATGGCAGTTAAAGCGGTGTCAAACTGAATTAATTCTATAGTGTAGATGCATCACTAGAGATCCTGGGAAGGTTCCTTTCTTGCTGTCCTTTCATCATCAAATGAATATACCTCTGTTCTTACACACATTCAGGAAATGATTGTTCTGTATCAGTGGTTCCCAACCTTTTTTTGACCAGGGACCACTTTGACCAGGGACCGCTCTCCAACGTTATTATCAAAAGGGTTACAAATCAGTTTTTTATCAACTTCAGATTCAGTTTGGTTATTTGGGGTGCTGATTCATTAAATTGCATTGGATAGACCACATCAGCTCTAGTTTCTGTTACAGAACATGTGCCATCCGGTACTTGCCATCTGCTCACTAACAGAAAACCATATTTAATAAGCCTTGGCGCTATAAGAGGGTTTTGTGAAAGCAGTTGCTCTTGTTGCAACGGTGTAGTAATGGTGAGACCACAGACAATATTTTAATTCTTGTGGGCCACAGGTGATCCACGGACCACAGGTTGGGAACCATTGTTCTGTATCATGGTTCTTCTGTTTTAGTTCTTCACTGTTTCTAATCTATGCTTTTAAACCAATGTTTGATATGGCTTCAGTTCCATGGACAATTCATTATTAAAGTATTAACTTTTGTATGTCTTGAGTTACAAGTGGTTTTATTTGAATCTCTTTTGATTTTGTAAGCCATCTTATACTGCAGTCTTGGGAAAAAGAGGGGTTACAAAAATAATAACTGAATAACTGAATTAGGCAAAAGCAGGAAAACCCTGAAGTGTTATGGGGTGGTTACACAATGTTTCTTGTGAACTCTTTTCTGGAAGCAAACTGAACATGATCACCATTTAAAATTTGAAAAAATAATGTTGCAATGGTCATAGCATGTTCTCTCTCTCTCTCTGTCTCTCTCTCTCTCACACACACAAAGAGGTGGATTTGCATTAGTTTTATTAAAATATTTTACCTTAGTGTAAAATAAGCTGTTAGTTCTGCTTTTTCTTTTGTTCTTCCCTCAGAATTACATTTTGTAGATATACTTAGAAAACACCAATGTCTCGCTTCCACTATAGAGTGGCATAAAAGAGACACGGTGGTAGTGATGATAATGAGGATGACAATTACTGCTCTCAAAAGATTTCCACATAGAGCACATGTGTTAATTACTTCCTTAACATCACTTGCCTTACAAATTATAAAAAATAGCAGTTGAGATCTTATATTGTCAACCTAGTTAGGAATCTGTAACTATATACTGGCCTCCAAAAGCTCCCTACCTTAATAGCCAGAGGCTGGACCAAGCAATGGATTTTTGTTCTTGCCAGTGCTCAGTATGCCAGAAAATGACATTTCCAGGCTGGTTCTGTCCGTGATTTGCACTGTGACAGGTGTTGCAATGGGGTAATGCTTATTATTGCCTTAGCTTTACTTGATGATGAGAGGGTGATTTGAAACACCATCCTGCTGTTTTGTGATCACTAGAAGATCAAACCTGTATTGCATGGCTATAGTGTTATGACCATGCATACAGAGTACAATTTGAGCATCTCTTATTTGAAATTCTGTAATTCAAAATAACCCAGAATCTGAAATTGTCCACCTGGGTGGCTGAAATAGTGACAGTTTGATGGTACACAAACTTTGTCTCATGCAAAAATTATTATTTAAAACAGGCTATGTATATCAGATGTATATGAAATTTAAATGAATTTATGAGAGATTTAAAATAGCCTTTCTTTGTCCATTTGGATAAAATCCTTCCGCAGCTCATGAAGTGAGAGCACACTCCAAATCTTGGCTTTCTCAGCTTCTCTCTTCTTCTCTCTCTGCAGCTGCATAGCTCAAGCCTGAACAAAAATGTAACAGCAACCAAAAGTCCCAGTCTCAGCCAATGTCTCCCTGGACATTGCCCGATCAATCAGCTTCATGCATGTTATTTTACAGTTGACATACACAGACACTCATTGATTCCTTGCATGCTCCAACAAACTGTGCCTTTCTTCATGGAGCTAATGAGAGATAAGGCTCAGCTGAGGAGATCAGCATAGCTTGCTGAGAAGAAGGCCGGCAATCGGGATCATCTATGAAAGCAGCATGTAATGATTTGTTGTGTATTACCTGATTGTTGTCTGCAACTTCTGTATCCATGCCTGTACATTGGAACCTTGACTCTCAAATACCTTTTGGAATTTGGACTGTTCCTGGACTACGGCTCTTGCCTTCTGGACACAACCTAATTGCTTGGAATTCTGGTATTTGGCTTTGACTCCAGAGTGAACACTTGGCTTTCCTCTCTTCTTGTTCCCTTGGGTTCTGTTTCTACTAAGTGGCTTGATCTTGAACTGTTATACCCTTCTGCCAGTGTTTCAAGATTGAGAGTCATGACAATGTACATATATGCAAATATAGGTTTTTCAATTTTTCCCTCAAGAAAAACCCACACCCAACCCTGAAATCCTAACACCCCTGGTCCCAGGCATTTTGGATAAGAGGTGCCCAGCCTGTATCGCTGAGTTACAGATCTGTACATCTAGGTTATGAATATGTAACTATAGTATAGCCAGCATTGTTAAGGATATTCTTTGTTAACAGCACCTATATCACTCTTTAACATAAATAATTTATAATGATCTGCTATCAGTGTGATGTAGTGGTTTGAGCGTTGGACGACTTTGGGAGATCAGGATTTAAATCCCTATTCGGGGATCTTTATCAATGTGATGAATTAATCTGCTTTTTTTACATTTGTGCAACTGTACAAAGGCATGAACAGTCACGTTTTGGGTACTGAATAAGGCTGAGCCAGTATCTTGATGTAAGGATCATCCATTCTATCTGCAGCCTCTTTGGCAGTGCCATACCAATGCTGTACTTTTTTCTGAGGTCCCATCGTAATTTATGTGATGCAGCTGCCTCTTTCTTCCAGGTTTGGCAGAAGGCACTCCTGTACTTTGCGTCTTGAAGTTTGGCTTGCAGCCCAAATGAGGGCACCCAAAACTGTAACACTTAAAATAGAACTCTTGTGTGCGCATCAATCCATACCAATTATATTTATAGGCTGGAACTGCTCTGGGCATACATCAGGACAGGAGAGCAGCACGTAGAAAACGAAATGCCAGGGAGGCTTTGTGCTCATGAATACCTTGTTGTAGTAAGAGGGCTCTTCCCTGCCAAGATATGGAATGAAATTGGGGAAATATTTCATGGAGTCTTCCTAGAACACAGAAAGAAAAGAAAAACAATTGAGTTGGAACCATTTTCTTCTTTTTAATTAACATATTAAAATAGCCCCTTCTTTCCCATTTTTACGTTATTTTCCAGTTCAAATGTGAATTTTAGCTGCTCAGTGAGTGAATTCTATACCCTTTACTGAGCCCAGTTTAGACAGTCTTAATTCATTGTAATCCCACATTTTCAGCTTTTCTGATTTTTCTTTGTTCCTCCCATTTTCACCTTTGCCCTCACCTTACTTCAATTGCTGATAATGAATTTCAAAGTTAAAGTAGTTTGTACTCAGTTGACACTGCAGGTAGGAGAGGAGGGGGTCTGAATCTTGCCCTTCCCAGTAGGATCAGGCAAAAGCAAACTGCTGCAGCATCTTCTAGCTTGTCTGTTTTTCCTCATTAATAGCTTTTGCAATCTTGATGCACTCTGATGTTGCTTTGCCACACATGTTCCAGTTTCAATTTGTGAAATACTGGAAGGTATGAGGAACTGCCTTGTGACCAAGACCAATAGGCTGACATGCGCATCCAGGGTTACTTCAAGAGAGCCTTTACTCAGACTTTTGAACATGCTAATGACGAAAAAAGCAGTAAAACAGTTGCTCTGTCATTACTTACTCAGCAAATAGTCCAACAAAGATTTGGATCCTGACTAGATTTTTTTGTTAGTTCCAATTGAAGGGTAGTCTTAACACAAAGAAGGCTTTTCTGCTTTAAATATTGAATGGAATATTGTGTTATCAACTATTAATACAAGGTGCTAGACTCATAGACAATGTACAAGAATTTGAATCAAATAACATGTAGCCCTGATATGCTACAGGGCTAAGGTGTAGCACAGCTGGTTAACCATCAGCTGCAATGAATCACTGCCAACCAGAAGGTGGCAAGTTAGAATCCAGAGTCAGATTGAGCACCCAACTGTTAAGCCTACCTTACTGTCCACCTAAGCAGTTCGAAAATAGCTGAGCCGTGAGTAGAGAAATTAGGGACCGCTTAAAGTGGGGAGGCATTTTACGACACCATAAAAATGCTGGTGATCAAACAGCAAGGAGGAATATGATCAAAAATGACTCGGCGTCATAGTGGATGAAGCGACAGCACCCTTTGTGGCTGGAATCAAGCCTAACCTCCAGGTGTTGAAGTTGAAATGTCAAAAATACCTCTGTCTGTCTGTATGTCTAAAAAAAATGGAATTGAATGTTTGCTGTGTATGTCTGCATTGTGATCCATGCTGAGTCCCCTTTGGGGTGAGATGGTCAGAATAGAATTACTGGAAATAAATAAATAATAAATAATAAACATGATATTTGCTTCAAACAAGTGTTATTGTTCATGAACAGTGCATAAAATATTATCTATTTATTTATTTACATCATTTATATCTTGCCCTTCTCTACCTGAAGGGGACTCACAGCAGCTTTAAAACTTAAGCAACAATTCAATGCCAGAAGTAACATATAATTAAATAAACATTTATATTAAAAACCAAACATTAAAACATCACAGTTGAACACCAATTATTAAAATCACACCATCCAAAATCGTAATCCGAAGCCGTTCCATTTGTCAGTTCACTATTCATTGTTCTCTTACTGCACTAAAACTTGCTATTCGAAAGCTTGGTCACATAACCACGTTTTTACTTTCTTCCTGAAGATTAGGAGAGAAGGAGCTGCTCTAATTTTGCTAGGGATGGAGTTCCACAGCTTAGGGGCCACCACTGAGAAGGTTCTGTCTCTCATCCCCACCAATTGCACCTTTAAAGGAGGTGGGTCCAAGAGCAGGACTTCCCCAGAAGATCTTAACCTCTGAGGTGGATTATAGAGGGAGATAAGTTTGGGCGGGTATTTCAAACATGTGTGTGCTTCAGAGTTGGATGATTCCTGAACTACAAATTGAACTGACAGCCTTGATCACCACAGAAGGCACAGATTTCAGAGTCTCTGCAGTCTCTGAAACTGGAAAAGCATAAAGAAATCACCCAGCTAACAAATTTCAGCACATTTTGCCAAACAAAAATTGGCTATTTCTTGAATTCTAATTATAAATCAGTGGAAGATTTTGGACATTGTATTTAGGTTTCATATTCAATAATCTGATGTATAATACAAAGTGCAAGAAGGTTACAGATGAACATTAAGAAAGCAAAAAATAATGACTTTAAATGTGTTATATAATTTTAAACTAGATTTTGAAAATATCAAAATAGTTGCAGATTTTCTATACCTAGATCCAGTCATTAATCAAGGGAGACTTTAGATAAGAAATTAGAAGAGTAGGACTCGGAAGGGCAGCTATGATAAGATCCTCAAATAAAAAAGATATATAATTGCAAACAAAAGTCAGGGTGAAGAAAGATGACAGGGTTAAAATAGTCTGATTTAAAATGTGGTTTAAATCCAAGCAATGAGAGATCAGTTCATCCAGATCTTAGTAGAAATTAAGGACAAAGTGACAGGAGAACTGAAATAAGTGGGACTATAATTTACCTAGATGAGAACTGATACGAAGACGATGGTACATCAAGTACAAGAGCTGGTGGGAAGAACAGCAATGTTGGAAGAACCTTTTGGAGAAAAAGAAAAGAAAAACAGAACATCCAGCAGACTTAATTACTTCAGTGGAAGCATCAGAGGTCACAATCTTTGAGGATGTTTGCCATAGATGCAGGTGAAACGTCAGGAGAGAATGCTTCTAGAACATGGCCATATAGCCCAAACAACCTACAACAACTGAGGAAGATGTGGATCAAGTGTATGGAGATATATGGAAACAATATGTACCAGATTCAGTAACGAAAGCCAAGGAATTTTGCAGAAGAAGCAGATTTGAACTAGAAAAATCACTAGATGCACGAAGGAGGAGGATGCAACATTAGAGAAGAGAGGGGTAGAAGGAAAAGGGACAGGGGTGAGTGGTGAAGGACAAAAAAAGAAAAATGAAAAGAAAATGGATAGTGAAAGTTTTTGGAATAAGGGATGTCAATAAATTGGCTATGATGAATTGAATAGGGAGTAAATTTAGAAGAACTTAGTTAAATTCTAAATCAAAATAGCCAATATAAATATATCATACTTTGGACAGTTGGGTCTGAACAGCTGGATCTGAACCTGGTTTTGTGGATTGAGCACACTTCCAATTAGAAGACAACAGGCTAATTCAACCTATCTAGGATATAACAACTGTTTCTCCAATGGAGCAGCGGTGTATTATTTTTCCACCTTGTCTTCTAGAATACAGGATTATATTGAAAATTGTGCAAACACACATTTTTTACTGTTAAATTATGCATGCTAATTACATTATGTATAGATAGCTTTTTGCCAGTCCTTTAAGTCAATGTACATTTTAAAATGGAAAAAATAGAAAAGGCAAATTGATAAAACAATACAATTATCACAATCCATTTGTAGTTTTTTCTAAAGAGCTCAGAACATGCACTTCCTCTGATCTTGCAGCAGTGAAGCAATAATAGTATTCACTGTAATAATAGCACATCACATCTGTAATTGTATGTAAGAATTTAAATTATTTAGCAGTTGCTACTTCTTCATCAATAATATTTTTACAGGCATCCATATCATTCTGTCTTGGGAAGGAGGGCAATCAAGGAGAGAGAGAAAAACAAAAACAAAAACCAAAACAACCGTTTTTGCTTTTTGTCTTTCTCAGCAAGTTGAGGTTTATTTTATTTTATTTATTTATCTCTTACTCTCCCCCATGAGGTTCTTATTTGAGTATACTAGAACATTTTCATTCATGCAAAAGGATATGACTTTTGTTATCTCAAGGGTACCTGTACCTTCTCCAAGATTAAATTTAATTTGCTTCTTCTTTCCAATTTTTCTCAAATGCATTTTCTAGAAAGGAGGAGGGTCATGTTCACTATCTAAACCACATAAAATAACTTTAGCAGTTAGTCAAATAGACCTTAATCATTTTTTCTGTTTAGTATTTTTCCAGCTGCTTTGGTCTACAACCCTTTAAGCTTTGACCATTGCCAATTCTGGGTGGGAGTGATGAAAGTTGTAAACCATTGTTACCAATCGCATTTTGGCTGCCAGTTTTAGCAACTGAGGGCCCTTCCAGACAGGCCCTATATTCCAGGATCTGATCCCAGGCTTTCCATTTATCCCAGATTATCTGGCAGTGCAGACTCATATAATCCGGTTTAAAGCGGAAAACCTGGGACCAGATCCTGGGATATAGGGCCTGTCTGGAAGGGCCCTGAGATGTTTAGTACCATAATGGATACCATTATGCATAGGGAAGAGTGGGATAACAAATTAAATAAAGTAATATTGTAATGGTACCATATATACTCAAATATAAGGCAGGTTTTAGAGCAAAAATTATGGATTTTGATATGTTGATGGACGTTCTGTGGAAAGGAAAAAGCATCAGTGCTGCTACGGAGGACCAGCGGCCATCCATTTCCCCATGTATGTATTTGAAAAGAGAAAGGAATTGTTTGCTTTTATAAAAGTTAAGACACAGTATTATTGCCTTTCTTCAATTCTAAGAGACACTTTTCTCCACATAAATACCTGTAAAATGAAGTGCATTTCAGAATCATGTTTTATGCATTTGGTAGTGGCGGTTTGTACCTCCCACAATCGATGGTATCTTAGAATGGAAGAACTATGGTAACACTTTGAAAAAAACAAATAGAGTCCGTTCTTGTTTTATGTTCTCCTCAGACAGATTAAGCTCTTGCCTTTCTCTACTCTATTCAGACAAAGGGGTGCATGTTTCCTTTTTTCATAAGAGTGAAGGTACAGTACTTGCATTAGCCCATGGATAAGTTAACCAATTAGAACCTCAAATTTTTTACTATGCATTTTCACTCACATGAATGTCCCTCAAAGACACAGAAAAAGTACAGAAGACCTGCAATGGCAATTCAGAAATTCATATTTCCTTAATGAGCTGTGTGCAAGAAATTCACAGGGTTACATTTCTCTATGAAAATGCATAACATACCAACTGAACCTGGAAATGGCAGGTCTAGCCTTGGAAATGTTTACATTTTTAAAGGTAGCTGTGCATTTAGGCAAAGAAAAATGCTCATGAAGCAATGTGTAGGTTTGGGAAATGTGACAATCTAAAATACACATATTTGAAAGAAACACACACACACAAAACACTTTTGGCAATGTCTACAAAAATGCATACAGAAGGAATAACGCATACTGAAATATGCACAAATTTTCATGACAGCCCAGCGGGGGAAAGATAGACTGAAAATAGCAATGCTGGTGCAGTTTTGAGAAACACAATGAAAATAAAATGAACAAATCATTACTGTTAATTTTTATTATTATTATTAGTCACCCCTGGATCTGTACGAATGCAATGCAATAATCCACTGAGGAGGACTATCGCCTTTACTCCTGGTATGATTGACTGTATGTTCAGTGTGAGCCTGTGCCAAACTAGGGCTTACAAATAAAGAAGGCTAATTTCTGCTCCGTCTTTTGTGATCATTTTTCTCCTTCTGTAATTTTTCCTGAAGGGCATGATTTCCATTTAGACTACATGCAGAACCAGGTCAAACATGAAACAATCAGTTTTTAACCAACTGGCTAAACTGACAGATCGTATTGCAAACTCTTTATGAATGATCCAACTAGACATTTTACTCATTCAGACCCAAGAGTTAGAAAGCATGCAGAGAAGCAAGGAGGTTTATTAACATGTGGAATTTCCATTTTTTCAACAGAAGCAAATTAATATAATGAGAACATTAATATTTGACTATAAATATGGGAATTATTACTAATTGCAAGAGCAATTTCTTGTTAATGATGCTGTAACGATTCTGCCTATTATAAGATGTAATGCTGTCATTATTGCATTACTCATGTACAAGTCCATTGGGAGAAGGAGGAAGATGGAAAAACATAGAAAGCAAATATTTTCCATCTTTTGAATTAAAGTTAGTATATTTAATGCCTCTGTGTGTGCGTGCACATGCATGTATCTTCCAGTCTCCTTTCTACTAGAGATTTTTTTTTGGGGGGGGGGGGAATATTATTATGGAACTGCTTTTCAGAAGGAGATAATAATAACAATAACAATAATAATAATAAAACCTTATTTTTATACCCCGACTCCATCTCCCTGAGGGGACTCAGGGTGGCTTACATGGGGCCAAGCCCAATCACACACAATTAAAAACATCTATATATATAAAATGCTTCAGGGCGTCCTTAGGCGTTCAAAAATGGAGAAACCACTGGACGAAATATTACCAAATTTGGCCTGCTAATACCTCTTCCCCCAAGGTATGACCAACAACCCTCAAAACCCCAATACGCAACAACACAAACTAACAATACCCTAAAAACACGGAGCATGCACAGAGGCCTTGGGAGGAATACAATGAGGAGGAAGGACTCCATTTCCCAGCTTCCCCTGTGGCCAAGTCACCCTCCGCATGCGTACTGCTGTGTGCCTGCCTCCCTCTACCCCATCGGTCCCGCCGTTGCCTCAGATACACAGACAGAAGAAGACCAGGAGAAATTGTGAGCCCAGCCTGAGAAAGCCCACCAGGCTGATGTAAGCACTAACGGCCGGGGAGGGCATGGAAGCTGCAGGGGGCCGCCGAGGGCAACAAAAACAACATGAGACGGGAGGCCCTCGCATGATAATAATAATAATAGACCTGTCTTCCCCATTGCATCCCCTCCACCCCTGCCCCCCCCCCTTTGCAGCAGGCCCCAAGGTCCACTAATGCAAAGGCCCCCCTTTTCAACAACCCTATACATTAGGGGGGTGCATTTCCCACTCACCTGTGGGTTCCTCTGCTCCTGCAGCTGCTCCTGCCGCCCAGGTGCACTCCTCCAGCTGCCTCCTGCCCACGAAGCATGCCAGCCGGCCCACCCCCCACCCTCCTCTTCTTGCCCCCTTCCTCCTTCCTTCCTTCCTTGGAGCCAAGGGGAGGATCCGCACCCAGGACACGCACCCACGGGGGAAAAGTGAAAAAGGAGAGGGAGGGGCGTGCGGGCAGGTGGGTGGTGATGCCAGGAAGAGGGAGGGAGGGAGAAAGGGGGGGTCAGTGGCTCGAGGAAGGGCTGGGCTGGCAGGTGGGAGGGAAAGAAATGGGGGGGGGGAGCATCAGGAAGCACCCAGCAGCAGCACTACCAGCACTTTCCCTTTTTGCAAGCGAGGTTCCGCCCCTTTTCCCGGGCACTGCAGCTCCCTCATTTGTATCCTGGGGAATGTGCGCGCACCTTCCTGCTCTCCTGCTGTCCTGCTGCCTTGCCTATCTCTGCTGCCCACCCAGCTGCAGGCGGAGGTGGAAAGGGCTCCCTGCAGAGGCACAAGGAAGGAGAAGCAGCAGGGGAGGAGAGGAGAGGGGTCCCCAAAGGCCATCCAGCCCTGTCCCTGCTTACAAACCTCCCCAGAAGGAACCAGGCAGCAGTCTAGGCCCCAGGAGAGTAGATAGTGAACCCACGAGGCCATCCAGCCCAGCCCCCTTCCTTCTGCCAGGCGGGAACAGCGCTATCCGAGCCCTCCCAGCAGATGGCCAGGGTGACTCCAAGTGAGATCTCACCAAGGCAGAAACATACTGTTTCCTTCCATCTATCTATCTATCTATCTATCTATCTATCTATCTATCTATATAAACAAGAAGAAATACTGTTTACCCATAAGCATAAAGACATTACATATATTAGAAACCAACACTTTCTCATTACTTTATTTTCCAGATCACCAAACTGGGCCACAGCAACGCATGGCAGGGTCAGCTAGTAGCAAAATACAACAACAGTGTAAGACAGCATAAGATAACATTTGTTGTTCATTCGTTCAGTCGTCTCCGACTCTTCGTGACCTCATGGACCAGCCCACGCCAGAGCTCCCTGTCGGCAGTTACCACCCCCAGCTCCCTCAAGGTCAGTCCAGTCACTTCAAGGATGCCATCCATCCATCTTGCCCTTGGTCGGCCCCTCTTCCTTTTGCCTTCCACTTTCCCCAGCATAATTGTCTTCTCTAGGCTTTCCTGTCTCCTCATGATGTGGCCAGAGTACTTCAACTTTATCTCTAGTATCTTTCCCTCCAGTGAGCAGTCGGGCTTTATTTCCTGGAGGATGGACTGGTTGGATCTTCTCGCAGTCCAAGGCACTCTCAGCACTTTCCTCCAACACCACAGCTCAAAAGCATCGATCTTCCTTCGCTCAGCCTTCCCTAAGGTCCAGCTCTCACATCCGTAGGTTACTACAGGGAATACCATGGCTTTGACTAGGCGGATCCTTGTTGCCAGTCTGATGACTCTACTCTTTACTATTTTATCGAGACTGGACATTGCTCTCCTCCCAAGAAGTAAGCGTCTTCTGATTTCCTGGCTACAGTCTGCATCTGCAGTAATCTTTGCACCTAGAAATACAAAGTCTGTCACAGCCTCCACGGTTTCTCCCTCTATTTTCCAGTTGTCAATCATTCTTGTTGCCATAATCTTGGTTTTTTTTTACGTTTAGCTGCAACCCGGCTTTTGCGCTTTCTTCTTTTGCCTTGATTAGAAGGCTCCTCAGCTCCTCCTCACTTTCGGCCATCAGAGTGGTGTCATCTGCATATCTGAGGTTGTTAATGTTTCTTCCAGCAATTTTCACCCCAGCTTTGCATTCATCAAGCCCCGCACATCGTATGATGTGTTCTGCATACAAGTTAAAAAGGTTGGGTGAGAGTATGCAGCCTTGCCGTACGCCTTTCCCAATCTTGAACCAGTCTGTTGTTCCGTGGTCAGTTCTTACTGTTGCTACTTGGTCCTTGTACAGATTCCTCAGGAGAGAGACAAGGTGGCTTGGGATGCCCATCCCACTAAGAACTTGCCACAATTTATTATGATCCACACAGTCAAAGGCTTTAGAATAGTCAATGAAGCAGAAGTAGATGTTTTTCTGAAACTCCCTGCCTTTCTCCATTATCCAGCGGATATTGGCAATTTGGTCTCTCGTTCCTCTGCCTTTTCTAAACCCAGCTTGAACATCTGGCAACTCTCGCTCCATGTATTGCTGGAGTCTTCCTTGCAGGATCTTGAGCATTACCTTACTGGCATGAGAAATAAGGGCCACTGTACGGAAGTTTGAGCAGTCTTTCACATTTCCCTTTTTTGGTATGGGGATATAAGTTGATTTTTTCCAGTCTGATGGCCATTCTTGTGTTTTCCATATTTGCTGGCAAATGGCATGCATCACCTTGACAGCATCATCTTTTAAGATTTTAAACAGTTCAGCTGGGATCCCGTCGTCTCCTGCTGCCTTGTTGTTAGCAATGCTTCTTAAGGCCCATTCAACCTCACTCCTCAGGATGTCTGGTTCTAATTCATTCACCACACCGTCAAAACTATCCTCAATATTATTATCCTTCCTATACAGATCTTCTGTGTAGTCTCGCCACCTTCTCTTGATCTCTTCAGCTTCTGTTAGGTCCCTGCCATCTTTGTTTCTTATCATACCAATTTTTGCCTGAAATTTACCTCCAATGTTTCTAATTTTCTGGAAGAGGTCTCTTGTCCTTCCTATTCTGTTGTCTTCTTCCACTTCCATGCATTGCTTATTTTAAAATAGTTCCTTATCTCTTCTGGCTAACCTCTGGAATTGCGCATTTAACTGGGCATATCTCCCCTTATCACTGTTTCCTTTTGCTTTCCTCCTTTCTTGGGCTACTTCCAGTGTCTCAGCAGACAACCATTTTGCCTTCTTGGTTTTCTTTTTCTTTGGAACGTACTTTGTTGCCGCCTCCTGAACAATGTTGCGGACTTCTGTCCATAGTTCTTCTGGGACTCTGTTTACTAATTCTAGTCCTTCAAATCTGTTCTTCACTTCCACTGTATATTCGCTAGGAATGTTAGTGAGATCATATCTAACTGGTCTGTGTATTTTCCCTGATCTCTTTAGTTTTATTCTAAATTGGGCAATAAGAAGTTCGTGATCTGAGCTACAGTCAGCCCCAGGTCTTGTTTTCACCGACTGGATGGATGTCCGCCACCTTTGGCTGCAAAGGATGTAGTCAATCTGATTTTGGTGTTGACCGTCTGGTGAGGTCCATGTGTAAAGCCGTCTTTTAGGTTGTTGGAAGAGAGTATTCGTTATACACAGCGAGTTTTCCTGGCAAAATTCTATCAGCCTGCGTCCCGCTTCATTTTGTTCTCCCAGACCATGCTTGCCTGTGATCCCAGTTGTCATTTGACTTCCCACCTTGGCATTCCAGTCTCCTGTAATGAAAATAATGTCTCTTTTTGGTGTATTATCCAGTAGGTCCTGCAGATCCTCATAGAACTGATCTACTTCTGCTTCTTCAGCAGCTGTGGTTGGGGCGTATATTTGGATCACTGTAATGTTGAAAGGCTTTCCTTGCACTCGAATTGAGATCATTCTGTCATTTTTTGGGTTGTATCCAAGCACCTCTTTAGTGAATTTCTTATTAATTATGAAGGCTACTCCATTTCTTCGATGTTCCTCTTGTCCGCAGTAGTAGATCTGGTGGTCATCTGATGTGAAGTGGCCCATTCCAGTCCATTTCAGTTCGCTGACCCCCAGAATGTCTATCTTTAGTCTTGACATCTCACCAATAACAACATCCAATTTGCCCTGGCTCATAGATCTTACATTCCAGGTTCCTATGGTGTGTTGATCTTTAGAGCATCGGATTCGTCGTTCACCTCCAGTACCGTCGGCCGCTAGCCTTCCTTTCGGCTTTGAGCTAGCTGCGTCATCACATCTGGGGCTAGTTGAACTTATCCTCTGCTCCTCCCCAGTAGCATTTTGGCCATCTTCCGACCTGGGAGTCCCATCTTCCAATGGCATACCGACATATCTCTGGTTGTACTGGTCCATTTAGTTTTCTTGGCAAGGATACTGGAGTGGTTTGCCATTGCCTTCCCCAGGGATCACACTTGGTCTGACCTCTCTGCCACAACCGTCCCGTCTTGGGTGGCCCTTCACGGTTTCGCTCATGACATCATTGAGGTGCTCAAGCTCCAGCGCCCCGACAAGGCGGTGATCCTTTGCTGGAGAAGATAACATTATAACAATAATAAAACAGACATCATAAGCAACAACCAAAGATATACTAGTAATAGCTTTCCAAAGTGGCTCGATTTTTTTCTCTGGAATTGACTATTCATAAACCCTTGTTTTCTGATGACACTTCTCAAATAAGCATTCCAGATCTTGGTCTTCATACAAACATTTTTAATTTTGTTAATTAATCCTAGATTATTTGTCAAGATATATTTTCTGCTGGCCCAGTTTTATTACTATCTCCACTCCCTCTCCCTGCAAAAGTGCAACTGTTGTTAATGTTGTATGCACAAGCATAACATTAAAAGACCTGACAGTTCAGCCAAGAGTTATCATGAAGACACGAGGCTGGCCTAAGGCACTGGGCCACCTGAAGCAGAGTCACAAATGGCATTTCTTTCTCATCAAGTCAAAGAATGTAATATTCAGGAGTCCCGAGAGCATGTTCCTTTGTCTGTCACATCTTGCCCACTCTTTGGAATACGGAATCATTACTAACATTTTATTTTAAGGACATCTTTGTTTGTGGATATTGTTTCCTCTGTTTCTTTCCCATTCTTCACATTATTGTTTCCATTGTCTCTGAGCAAAACAATTTTCCATTCAAAATGTTTAAATTCCTCCTTCTTCCAAACCTATTGCATTGAACATAACTCATAACTAAACACACAATCAATGCTTTCTCATCTATAGAAAGCTGCATATTTCAACCCGGCCGAGCATCTACTTGGAATTCATTGCCTGAGACCACACCATGGCTTTGGAAATCCCATTTCTAAAGATTGCCCCATGCATTTATTTCTTCATTAGCATCTATTTGCCATTGTATGTCGCCAGCAAGGGTAACCTTGGAAGGAAGGCATTGCCTCCTGTCAGAAAGAACTTGCAAGGCTGTTTCAAAAGTGCATGGCTGATTAAGCAGCACTATATCACAGAGCAGTGACAAGACTAATTCTCCATGGGTCTGAGGAGGAGAAATGAACATCTATTCAGAAGAATCAACTTCCATGTAACAAATTCCATCCAAATCTAAACTAACTGTTCACCAACCCCCAGTAACATTTCTCCAAACAAAGCAAAAATGCAGGCATTTAAAATTGTGTATTTGCAATAGATTTTTGTTCTTTTAAAATCTTAAGCAGATTGGATGTGTTTGTGCATGTGTAGGGGTTTTTTATTTATTTTTTGTCATGAGAGGGACATTTCAATTACTTGCACAAAAGTGCACTTGAAGACTGAAGGAAATTCCAGAGTAAAAAACCAATATGATGGAAAGGGGTCTGTCTTTGTGGGTAAACCAGCAAGCTGGCAGCACACCCTTCCACTTTCCATTACTTCCCTTCCTCATAGATTTGGAGCCAGCCAGTGTCCCATGGCATGAAAAAGGTAGGTTGGACTAAGATTACCCAAATCCCCAGCAAACATGGTTAGTGGATTCTAGGAGCTGTGGCCCAGAAATGACTTTTCCAACCTTTGCTTCATATAACTAGCAATGAAAACAGAATGATGAAATTGCCAGCAGCATCCTAGAATCGTCTGGCCAGCTGCTGTAAGAAATTGTGTGTTGGGCCTTTGATCCAATACAGCATTTTTTTGTATTTATTTTTAAGGCAGTTTTAGAAGAGCAAAAGAGAATACATCTCAGAATGCCAAGAAAATATATGTTTATAATCATATTGCCCATTGTGGTTTTGCACACTGTGTAGTTTGAGGCTTCCAGGGATCTAAAAGTCTGTTGAGACATCTAAACCATTAATCTACAGTTCTCTGCCCTGAATCCTGTTTAATCTCCCCAAGGGAGATGTCAGAGTTCACAGTGGGCCAAAACACATTGAGCAATATCATTATAAAAACACATTTTCCTCACCATTCTGTGATTTGCTGTCTTTTTTTATTCTGCCTTCTGGTGGATGCCTGCATGTTTTGGGTTACATATTTATTTTCAAGTAAGAGCAAAAATGCTCCATATTTCTGCAGAGATAGCACAAAGTAAAAGAGGATATGGAGACTCATGCTTTCTTGTTTCAGGATTGGGCTCTTGGGCAACTGATGGCATTGCCCTACCCAGACCCAACAGAACAATTGTCAGCCAAACTCTGACAATGTGTATCTAGATGAAAAGATGCCAGACATTATATTGCTAAGATATTAATTCCCCCAGTTTCATCAAAAGCATAATCAAACACAGCATGCAGTGTGGTCTGATCAACAGCTACTGTCCTGGGTCTCTCCATCCTATTGCAATACACTATTGTAGTGCTATTATTCCACTTTTACCCCTATGACACCATCCTTGGAATTCTGGGGTTTGTATTTTAATGATGCCTAAGAGCTCTCCAGCTGAGATTTTCAAATTCCCCGCCCTCACCTGTCAATCCCAGGACTCCGTAGCATGTTGCTGTGACAGTTACTGTAGAATGATAGAGTTGTAACAGTATAGCATGATAAGGACCTCTGTCAATTATCTTTCTCACCACTTGGTCCTTTTTTTAAAACCCAAGTCCCATTCACATCACACAAACACAGTGTTGTTCCACTTTTACTGCAGTGGTTCCATTCTATGGAATCCTGGGGCTTGAAATTTAGTGAGAGGCACCAGAGGACCTCTCTAAGTATTCCCACTAAAGTGCAAATTTGATGCTTCTATAGGATGTTGTTATAGTGATTAAATCGGAATCATATCACTATAAACTGTGCAGTTTGAATGAGGCCCTGGAGATTCCAGGGACTGAAGTTTGGACCATCTTCCCACAAAGTATATCTTTACTTCCAAGCAATGGTCCCTCACATAATATTTTTTGTGTTACCACTTAGCGGTTGCCTACAGATCCATCCTATCTGCTGCTTTTCTTCCGTCATGCAATATATATTGCTTAAACAAATGGGCTGTTTTCAGATGTGATGGGAACATGGTAAAAAAGATTATTTGTACTGAAACAGCAACCCTTTTGGTGTATTCACAGATAATTGCAGCAGAATTGAAACACAATGTTCCACACATCTGCTACTGCTCTGTGAGTGCAGCATTTTTCTGAATGAAGCAGAGAGTGTTTGAGGACCAGGACATCTGCAGGTGCTTGTTTATAAAGCTATTGTCCTCCCAACCCTGCTATATGCCTGCGAGACATGGACAGTCTACAGACATCACATGCAACTCCTGGAACGATTACATCAGCACTGCCTCCCAAAAATCCTGCAAATCTCTTGGGAAGACAAGCGGACAAATGTCAGCATGCTGGAAGAAGCAAAGACCACCAGCATTGAAGCGATGGTCCTTCGCCATCAACTCCGCTGGACCGGCCACGTTGTCTGGATGCCTGCCCACCATCTCCCAAAGCAGTTGCTCTGCTCTGAACTCAAGAATGGAAAATGGGATATTGGTGGACAGGAAAAGAGATTTAAAGATGGGCTCAAAGCCAACCTTAAAAACTCTGGCATAGACACTGAGAACTGGGAAGCCCTGGCCCTTGACCGCTCCAGTTGGAGGTCAGCTGTGACCAGCAATGCTGTAGAATTTGAAGAGGCACAAATGGAGGGCAAAAGAGAGAAATGTGACAAGAGAAAGGCGCATCGTCAACCCTGACCGGGACTGCCTTCCACATGGAAACTGATGCCCTCACTGTGGGAGAAGATGCAGATCAAGAATAAGTCTCCACCGACACCTACAGACCCACCGTGAGGACACTACACTTGGAGGACCATCATCCTCGGACTATGAGGGATCACCTAAGAAGAAGACTGCATATCAAGACATCTTTCATCAAACCAATTTTAGTACTCTTCTTTATGATCATAAGAACACAAGAAGAGCCATGTTAGCTCAATATTCTGTTCACCAGATGCCTATCTGAAGCTAAATAAATAAATAAATAATAAAATTAGACATTTCTGGTCCTAGTGCCATGTGAAGCAAGGGAAATTCTATTTGTTCAATTTCTCCATGCTTAAGATAGTTTTATTCAACTTTGTTCAGAAAATGGAAAGTTGCTTTTGAGGAATAAAAGGACGCACTCATACTAGCTATAACTGATATGCAGAACATCAATCCATCTTGGCTCATGTATGCACAGCTTTGTGATATCATTAATTCTTCTCAAAATTAATTTTCCAGGAACTTTGCTATGTCATACATTTCCTTGCTTTTTAAAAATTTAAGATAGAATCCTAGAGTATGGTAATCATTCAGCACAGTCAAATTGCTCCATCTCTTTGATCATTTTTGTTGTCATTTTCTGCATCTTTTCCTATTCTACAATTTCCTTTATGAGGTGCCATGACCAAAATGATACAGAGTCTTGCAGATGTGAAATATTAACGTTTTTCCTTAAGATCTCCAATTTCCCTTTTTGCACACTCAAAGCATACCACGTTGACATTTTAATTGAGATGGCCACCATGAGGATATGATCCCTTTCCTCATCAATCACCATTACTTCAGAGGGGTGTGTGTGAAAAATGAGATCCCTGAAGACATTTGGGGACAAATTACCTGTGTACATTACTGCACATGTATTGACATTATTGCAGAAGACAGGGAAAGAAGTATCTAAAACAAGTCTCCTAAATGGTTGGCTGGTATGGTCAGAGCTGGCCATTGGGTTGGCAGTGCACTTGAGCTCTAGGAAGAGCAAAGGAATAATGTGAAATTAGACTAGACTGTTTGTTCATTTAGCCTAGTCCAGTGGTTCCCAACCTTTGGGCCTCCAGGTGTTTTGGACTCAACTCCCAGAAATCTCAGCCAGCTTATCAGCTGTTAGGAACTGTGGGAGCTGAAGTCAAAAACAGCTGGAGGCCCAAAGGTTGGGAACCACTGACCTAGTCTGACAGACATTGACTGGCACAGATTCTTTTCCCATCATCTGTTGTGTGGTAATTTTTAACTGAAGGTGTCAGGAATTCAATGTAGGACTTTCTGCAGGTAAATGAATGAACGAAATTTATGATGATCAGACAAAACAAGTAGAACCGAATAAACAATTTCAATAACAAGATCATGCAAAAAACAAATACCATTAAATAGAGGCAAAGAATTGGCTCCACCACTGAGATGAATCCCTTAACCATATTCAAGGAGGAGAGCAAAAGAGTGATCCACAGAAAATAAGAAAGGAGAAAGGTTAATAAGCCAATTCCATGTGGCATTTACAGAGATCCTATATCTCCATGAAGCACATAGGGTTCTCTGCTAATCCACAGCAGACAACTTGGTTTTCAGAATTATGGATATAAAATTGAGCTAATGGGTCTAGGAACTGAGCCCTGCAAGAAATATAATAGCTTTCACATGACCACTCAATAAGAAACAACATTTTAACAAGAGTCTTCCATTTTTTTTGGTGTTAGCCACAACCCCAGCTCACTGGTTGTAGGATTGTTTGTTTTGTTGCATCTGCAGAGTTATCACCTTCTTGCTTATAAATCCTGTAAGGCGGATACTCATCTACACTTTTTTCCGTCTGTGAAAAGAAAGATACATTTCATATGTGGCCATAAAACATAAGAGGAAAATGCTGAGCCTGGAAGACATGATATGTGAATGTAATATTTCAGAACTTTATTATTTTTTAATGTATCAAATATAATAGAATCACGGGTAACTGATAATCTTGAACTTGCACTGCACCCTATGTAACACTGATGTGTCTACATGTATCTGCCTCCTGAGGCTGGAAAAGAATATATATCTAAATGTCAGACTTGAAGTGCAGCTTTGGCTGGACAGCTTCTAGTTTTACGTTCCCTTGGTTTCAGCAACCTTTGAAATTCACAGCCTCAGAGTTCAGCCTTTCAAATGGTTATTCATTTTTCATCTTTGCTGTTTTAAGTATCCTCTCAGGGGAAGATCCTTGCCAAAAGCAGCTTTCTGGGAGATATACAAAGAGAAAGGTCTCTTGTGTTAGAAACCGGATAAATAAAATTTGAAGAAAACGGCACTCTCTAACTTGACACTTTCCAAAAGTCTTGGGCAAATGCCCCCTTGAGTAAAAGAGATAGCCTTTTCTTGTTGTTTTCTTGAAGAAGTTGGCATATCTCCAGAAAATAAGTTATTCCTGGTAATATTTATAATTAGAAACTTGGATACTACTAAAATGAATGAGCACTAACCCCAATCCTTGTTGCAATTGATCTTGCCATTCATTCTCTCAATCTTCCTTTCATGGAAAGCACTGAACTAGCTAGGCTTGATTCTGAGAGCAGACACATCCCAAGATATGGTGTTTCTAGCTAGGACCACCAACCTGTGTGCCCTTAACTTGATATTGAAACGTAGCTGAATTCAATGGAATCTTTCTCCTCTGGACCAGATCTATCAATGATCCCATCTATATTGACCAGTTAATGCAGTTTCAAACTGGTATTGAAGAAACTGGTTTCACTGGGTAAATGATTACAAAGGAAATCCTAGAACCAACTTGATACTTGGATGGTGATTGCACAAACCACAGAGCACCAATGCACCGCTTTTGTGGGAGTTTGTTGACTGGTCAGTGTAGGTGGGGCCTGTATGTAGAATACAGTGATTTATTCAGGTAGCAGATAGTAGGGTGAAGCAGCAGGAGCTCACTAGCAGTTTCTCTTGAGCCTTTCACCTCTGTAGGAGGATAGGACTGTATGTGCTTTATAGCCAGTGCTGTCTTAAGGCATGGACATGCTGAGCAGTTGTCCGGGCCCCCACAAGATTACAGACCCCATACTAATCGATGCACAGGCCAGAATTTAACACTCATCTGCCTCAATATTCAAATCTCCCCCTAACTTGGTAAAAAGAGAAAAATTACAACATATAGCAGAGAGTTGGCAGGTCTGCATTCATGAGAGAAATTGTCTGAACGATCTTATGAACCATCTAGGACTCTAAGATTGTCTAGGGGGCCCTGCTCTCAGTCCCGCCTTCTTCACAGATGCGTTTGGCGGGGACGAGATACAGGACCTTCTCAGTGGTGGCCCCCAGGCTGTGGAACGCCCTTCCTAGGGATATTAGATCGGTTCCCTCCCTCTTAACATTTCTCAAAAAAGTCAAAACCTGACTTTTCTAGCAAACATTTGCAAATGCAGTGTAACAGGCAAAGATAGATCTACGGAACGACAATGATGCGACTGGAAAATTATTTTAGTAAGTAGATGCTGAGGATTTATGTTCTTATTGGTTTGTACGGTTTTATATTTTATATGCTAATGTTTTTATTGTATTTTATATTGTTGGGGGACATCAAATTGTGCTGACTGTAAACCGCCTTGAGTTGCCTCCAGCCTGAGAAAGGCGGTATATACATAAGGTAAATAAATAAATAAATTTTACTATTTATGCTATGGAAGCAGAATATGGTAACGGATTAATGGACTGGCAATTAATGGTTGGGATAACAATAGCTAACAGTGTGCACTTTTATTATTGGAAACAGAACATCCACTCTTTATATACCAAGAATTCTATTTGTGTAGTGAAGGATTAGTGGAGTCCCCGGGTCCCTTCAGAGAGATGGTGGCAGGGTATAAATATTATCTTATTATTTTATTAATTTATTTTTAGTCGAAATGTAAGAAAGTTAAATGAGGAAAAAGAAACTATAGACATACCTAAATAACCCTTTGAGCAGAAATGAAACAATATTTTGAGTGGAGCACAGGAGAGGAAACATGCTGCAGAGGAAAATAGAAAATGAGCACTCATTTTGTTGGAGGTACCAATAAATGCAAGTTTATTTTATTGATAATTTAAATTTTTATTCCTATGAGTGGTTGCATATGCAGGGCCCAGTACACTGCTTTGCACGGGGGCCTATAATACTGTTAAGACAGCCCTGTTTATACCCTAGCCTTCTGCCACCATGTATGCCAGTGGTTCTTAACCTGTAAGTCCCCAGATGCTATCCTTTTGCTTGCACTGAAATAAGATAATTTTGGAAGTCCAGTTGGCTTGTGTGAGTAGAAAGGAGTGGAAATTACATCACCAGTCTGTTAATCTCTGCCAGGCAGGAAAATGTATTGGTGTGATCCTACTTATTTTACGTTGAACATACTCAAGATTAGAATTGTATAATGTCTTGAGATCACAAAACTATGCCTACATGAGTTTCATTTAATTCAGTGGTATGTCTCATACCCTTCAACAATTCACAAATGAAAATCAACATCAACTGTGGCCCAGATGGCAAGAGTTAATGAGAAAGAACAGACAAGCTAGGAGAGGCTGCAGATGGTTACTTTTTTTTTACTTGTTTACCTGGGCCCTTCCTGGGAAGGGCAAGATTTTACCTGCATTTCTCCTCCTCTTCCTTCAGTCAGATAACTCTGCACTTTCAACTCAAATGGAAGCAAGCCAAGAATCAAAGGAGGAAAGTGGGAGCCAAAGAAAGAGCAGGGCATTTTAGAGGCATCTGGAACAACAGGCAAATAATGGGGACTGTCCCTGCTAACACATTTAAGATCACTTTGCACAAGAGTCTCTGCTGTTCCTTCTCACTAGTTTTTATTCTCAGACTTTCTGGAATATTGGTTCATAAGCTTTAGCCCTTCAGATGTTTGAAGTTCAGTTCTCAGAGGTTCTGTTCAGCCAGGCCCGTAGCCAGGATTTTGATTCGGGGGGGGGGGGGGGGGCTGAGTCTGAGCGAAAGAGGGTCTACCCTAGCAAACCTTTTGTATCATTACCCCAATACCCCCATGCTTATGGGACATATTGAGTATGGTGATCAGATCATGATATGAATAAACATAACAGTTTAAATAATGCACCAATAAGACCTTCTCGCGGACCACCATGAGAATTTGGGGGGGGGGGGCTGAAGCCCCCCAAGCCCCCCCCCCCCCCCCCCCGGCAACATGCCTGTGTTCAGCATAATCAATGCACTGGAATTCTGGATGTTGAAATCCAAATCTAGTGCTGGCCTAAAATGCACAAGAAGAGAATATGGAGGCAGATTCACTTCTGTCTTGCCACCTCATCATAAAAAGATTAAAATTGGCAGTATGTGCCAATTTTTGCCCAGGTCACCCATGGAGCTGGCTGTCTCCCATCACATGACATTGGCGTGGTCCTGTGACTGAAGGAAGACTCTGGTGTTGCCATAGAATCTATGGGGGAAAGCCACACGCCCTCATGCTTTCCCCCCATCTGATCACCCTCAGCTGGATCTGGGCGATGCGAGGTGTGGGGCGGCGGATTCCCCATGCCCCTCTATGAAGCAGAGCGATGCCAGTGGCCATCTGTATTAGTTACATGTGGACATAACAATGTGGTTTGCAGCCTTCATTTAAGCCACAGTTTAAAAACTCAGGCTGC
Source organism: Anolis sagrei (assembly GCF_037176765.1). NCBI lineage: Eukaryota > Metazoa > Chordata > Lepidosauria > Squamata > Anolidae > Anolis > Anolis sagrei. Next base: position 87,779,328 of record NC_090022.1, read on the forward strand.
AGCAATCAATACCTGAAAATAAATACGTGGTTAGAAGATGTAGTACTCTCTGTTTTGCAGGTTTAGTTGCCAGTTTACGTCATGTATACTAGTACAAGTAATAGGGTATTTCTTATTCATTCATTTACCTTATTTCCATGTTGAACGATTTAAAATGTAGGACAATAATATGTCATATAATCAAACATACCAAAAATATATTGAATAATTGAATAGTTGAAAAAGTTGTACTAAAAAGAATAGAAAGCCATGAATGTGAATGCAGTGAGTGAAGACCCCAAGGTCTTTTTTTTAAAAGGCCAAGTTTCAAAACTGAGACTTTTATTTTGTAATTGCATTGTTTGATGCATGGATACTAGGAGTATGGTTCCACATGTACTCCTGGCATGTCATTCCACCACTTCTTATGCCTTTTTTCCTACCACAAAAACAAAATGTTGAAAGAATGGAGGTAAGACAGAATAGCTACACAATTCCTTTTGATTGGTAGCACCAAAAGCCATTTGACTGGCAGCACTCATATACATCAAAGCCTTTCACTTTTTGTCTTCTTCTTAAATGAAAATCTTAGGCAGGACATAGAAATCTATTGTCATTTACATTGCCATTTCTGTACAATCTCTTCATGCTTCTATCCAAATATTTCCTTTCCCCCTCTAAATCCTTCTCCCCAAACCTTGTATTTCAAATTGTTTTTGCTCCTTCATAGTTAGGTTGTACGTCTCAAATTTTAAATGAAAGTGTAGATCCTATCACATTTAGTAGACCTTTCTCCACAGAATACTACCTTGTATTTAAAACAATGTTTCTTGCATGTGTTTGAGTGTGTTTGTGTGGTTGCTCTCTCTGTTGTTGCAATACATGTCAAATGCACATACCATGCAAAGGAAATGCAGGTACATTTTGGCAAGCATCCAAAACACGTCACGTGAAGGGTTTTTTTTCCCTCCAATGTGTACATTGCATACAATAGAGGATAAGTTTCCTTCCTGTTTGCTCAAACAGAACTATGTGTGATTATGCCTGGCAGAAAAAGAATTTCCTTGAAATGAGTTACTGAAAAGCAAACATTGCTTACCATATAACCACCTTTACTTTATAAAAGCACTGCTGTTTCACAGGGGCCCTTTTGTAATCCAGAACTCAACTCACCAAAAGAAAAGTGATTTTGAACAAATGGTATTTCCTGATTGCCTTGAGGTATACTTTCCGGATTTACCCCTGTTGCATAATTTATAGCTTTGGGCACCTATGCCCAGATGTTTGTTGGCGTTTTGCTTGCTGTAACAGAAGCAAGCTGCTCAGAGAACTTTGAATTATTTCATATATGTTTATTTACTTGTATCTCCCTTTCTCCTAAAGTTCTTTCCTGGCATTCCTCCTTGACACACATTAGTATAATTGTATCTGTCCAAATAAAGTTCCCACCTCTGTGCACGTATGCATACAGTTGCCTTAAATGAATTGAAACAAATGTTGGAACATGCAAACAGATGTCTTATAGATCTTCACATTTTCAAGGTTTAATCCATTAAGAAGATATAATCGAGCCATGGCAACCCCCCCCCCCCCCCCAAGTCATAGTTCACTTAGGGCTCAGAAATAAATATATGATTTTTCCTTTAAAAACCCCCAAATATTTCAGGACTTGCACAAATTTAAAGCAATCGGAAGATCAATACCGAACCACCAGCTGCTGTAAACCCCTAAACTCTATCGTATTGAATAGGGGTGTGCACAATATCAGATCACTGTTCTGGATTCTGGAAATGGAGTGGGCGGATGGGGGGCAGCCGGAGACCAGCAATAACGGGGCAGGTGGAGGCTGGTCTTCAGCTTTATTCGCTGCATTTGACTGTCATGAGAGAAGACCAGCCACACATGGCTTTTCCTCCCCCCCCCCCCCCAGCCTTGCCTCAGCCAATCCGAAAAAGAAAGAAGATCATGTGTCTTTTTGCAAAGCTGCCGTTGGGAAAGAGAGATGTGCTAGTTCCATGTGTCTCAGTCCTCAGGGAATAAACCGCTTTTTGAAAATTCCCTTTTTTCTGCATTATTTTCTTAGTTAAATGTCTTTCAGTCTTTTTTATTTTACTAGTAATTTTGTGTGTTTGCAGGGTGAGTTTATGGGCTTTGTGTGTGTGTGTGTGTGTTTGTTTGTTTGTTTACCCTATTTCTATTTCACCTTTCTCAGCCCGAAGGCAACTCAAGGCGGCTTACAAGTTGGCAGCAATTTGATGCTATAATAGTCATAAAATACAATTAAAAACAGCATGATAAAAATCCATAATAAAATCATTAAAAACTTCATTCATATTTTCTTTGTCTTCCTTGTGTCCATGGGGAGAATTTCCCCAGCCTTACCTTCTGGCTTCTGTCCTGTACCAGCAGCTTAAACCCCCCTCCTCCCACACAGACAAATAAAAAGCCCTTTCACCTCTTTGACTCTCAGTCTCTCTGCTATACCCTTCTCAGCCCTTCCTTCCGGCTGGTGTGTACCTGCTGTACCAGTTCAGCAGTCTTTCCTCTTTGAATCTCTCTCTCCTATTTCCTCCTTGCTTTTGTGTGTGTGCTGCACAAAGCCAAAAGTCTGAACCTATTTCCCCCGAAAAACATTTTAAAATAAAATACCAACCCTCTCCCCCCTTTGTTACTCTTTCCCCTATTTTTCTGGTTTGTGTGTGATTGCAAAGTACTGCAATGCATGCACACATGTGCACATTCTTATACATAATAAATATAGGGATATATAATATATATATAACAATTATCATAACAATTATGAGGGTTTTTTTAAAGATATTACACTTTTAAAATGTCCTAAAAGTTAGTGGATAACCCAAATGTTCTGAAATTTAGGGAGTTTGCAGTGGCCAGTTTTGTCCCAATAGCAATGAATGAGAGAAAGAGGACCTTGTCATTTCCCCTATTGACACCAATGGGCCAGATCTTCTTGAAACAAAAAAAGGAGCTTCCAGCTGCCAGACCCAGGAAACAGCATTTGCACCTTCCCAATTTTGGGAACTTCCCAAAAAAAACATAACGGAAGCTCAGCTGAAAACGGGGCAGGTTTTTCCCAAACTGCACATCCCTAGTATCTAACCTTTTAATAAATTGTATCTGTTGTTGTTCATTTGTTAAGTTGCTTCCGACTCTTTGTGACCTCATGAACCAGCCCACGCCAGAGCTCCCTGTCAGCCATCACCACCTCCAGCTCCTTTAAGGTCAAGCCAGTCACTTCAAGGATGCCATCCATCCATCTTGCCCTTGGTCGGCCCCTCTTCTTTTTTCCTTCTATTTTCCCCAGCATAATTGGCTTCTCTAAACTTTCCTGTCTTCTCATTATGTGGCCAAAATGCTTAATCTTGGCCTCTAATATCCTTCCCTCCAGTGAGCAGTCAGGCTTCACCTCCTGGAGGATGGACTGGTTGGATCTTCTGGCGGTCCAAGGCACTCTCAGAACTTTCCTCCAGCACCACAGTTCAAAAGCGTCAATCTTCCTTCACTCAGCCTTCCCTATGGTCCAGCTCTCACATCCATAGGTGACTATGGGAAATACCATTGCTTTTACTATGCGGATCTTCATTGCCAGTGTGATGTCTCTACTCTTCACTATTTTATTGAGATTGGCCATTGTTCTCCTCCCAAGAAGCAAATTGTATCTACTTTATGATTTTGTGTTACTTGTATCTTTCAACTGTGTACTGTATCTATTTCTTATATATTAAATCTACATAAGCTACTTTGTAGAAATGTATCAAAATGTAACCTAGAAGCAACCAGATTCATTGTGTGTACGCAAAGATAGGTGACTTCCTTTGCCAGTCAGATAAGCCCAAAATGTTGGTACTAGTAACATGAAGCTGGAATCTACCCATTAGCTGTTTCTTTTTTTTACCATAGTTAGAACAAAGAGCCAACTGTACCTGGACACTATATTGCTATCTCTTTTTTTAATAAACTAAAATGCTATTAACAAAAAAGAAAGGTATTTTACTTCTTCTCATAGACAGACACCCATTAAATGACGCAGACTGATAATATAAACAAAGAGCTCTGTAGCACTGAGAAGAAAATCCAAGCTGTCCCGTTATTATTATATTCACAACCTGCATTGATCTAATGATGCATCATGAACATAAGAGAGAAAGCTTAGTTCATATTATGATGACCAGAGAGGCAGTTTCAAAGAGCCACGTTATTATGAATAATGATTATATATTGTGGCTGAAATTTTTATAGGCCAATTCAGAAGATTGGAAACATCATGTTGTGAGTTCTTAGTCATACCACAATTTGATGCTCCTCAAACCACTGCTCCTTTGGGCAGTGGTTTGAGTGTTGGACTAGCACTCTGGGAGACCAGGGTTCACATCAGTCACTTTTTCTCCCGGCAAAACTCTGATCAGCATAGCAAGGATTATATATCTTTATTGTGCCATCTCCTCACAACATAAATGCCATTATTTCAAATCCATCAAATTGGGACTAAGTTATGTAGCTCATGAGAAGCCAGTGCTCCAATATATAAGCTACTACTGTCATAAGCAACATATTTTTACAATGATATGGCAGATAATTGTTGTTATCCCTGTTCCACAGGTTAGGTTTTTCATCACCTTCATGCTCCTAATACAGACATAGTAATTTGCGTCTGTAAGGGATAAGACATTTAAAATGTATTTGATAACAAGGAGGTGAAACTTTAGAAATAACTATGCATCATGAAACTGACTGCAAGCCTGCAGGGCTCATACAAGCCAAAACATTACCATGAAGTAGGGAGGGGCAAACCTTCTGCAAAATTCAAAGCGCATAATTTCATAATCATTTTTTTTCAAATTGTGGAATGTTTTCATTTTTTTGTTTTATTGGTATTTACAACAAGGAGTTATTTAGATTAGAAAGCAACAGACAAAAAGAAGGAAAAGAACGGGCAGTTGGTGTTTGAGGAGAAATGTATATCAAAGGTGGAACCCAAACAAGTCTAGTCATTCATTTCCCTTTAAGCTATGACAAAAAGATGAGAAAGCTGAAACAGACATTTACAGTAGATTCGCCTTTGCAGTAAAAATGCTTGCCAAATTTGACAGCCTGTGGAAATGTGAGACAAGAACATCACACCTGAAACCAAGATAAAGTGGTTTAGATCAGTTGTGATTTCGCTTGTCCTTTCTGGAGATGAAACTTGAGCTTTATCAGTAATAGCAGGAGAAAAGCATTTGTATTTCTGTGAATTCACTTTCTAAAGAGAGCTATACATTGCCCAATACAAACTACTAGCCTTTTTTTCCATTGAAGCAGTCCATGGGAAAGTTGCTTTTTGGAAAACTCCCAAAATCTCTAAGTGGCAGAGGATTATGACAGTCGAAAAAGTAACTTTTCCAAGCAAAAAATGAAGCAGCATACACTTTATCAAGGCTATTAATCTTTGATGCCTTGGCAGAAGCATGCCATATAAATGCAGTAGGACAGCAGGCTGTCTTTATTTATTTATTTACCCTATTTAAACCCTGTTTTTCTTAATCTCGAAGGGGACTCAAGGCGGCTTACATATAGGCAATTATTCAATGCTTTAGAGCAACATACAGTTCCAATAACAAAAAAAATCAGTTGGTCCATCATAATTAAGGCTCTATCTACACTACCAGAATGCAGTGTCAGTGTAGCAAAGACAGTGCAGACTGGGCCTAACTGGTGTGAACAATTAAAAACCGAGTGATTATTAACTGCACTGTCTTCATTATACCAATGCTTTGTCAGCTGTTTTTTTGGCCCCCAGTTCATTTTGAAGCACATTTCTAAGTGTTAATTTCAACCACTAAAGCCCTACATTGCAAGGGAACTTCTCCCATATGAAGCCTTCTGAATGTAAAGTTTGTTCAGAAACCCTTCTCTGAATGCTCTCAACTGATGTGACCATGTTAAGCATGAACAAAGGAGATTCTTTCTAGGGACATATATGCATGCATTCATTCATTCATTTATTGAATTGTGGAAAATAGTTTCACTGCCTTCTTAAGAAACACCTATATCACCTTTTCCAGGCACCTTTCATTAACTGGAGCACACTGCTATGGTCATTTACAATTGGGAACAGAGAAGAACATATGCAGGACAAGCAAACCCTGGCATGTGCTTCAACTTTTTATTCTTTAAAGTTGCATTCCTTCAATCTTGATTTTTCTCCATATGGATGCAAGGGCCACAAAAGCATTGCTGCGCTATAATACCGGAGGTTCAGTTATCAACAGTGCCAAAGCACCAGCATCTATGTTTACAATGTCTTCAATGCCTTTGGGAACCCATCTTTGTCTCTCTTTTCTTTTCACACCACCAACACATACAGCCTGCTCACGCCTCAAATCCTTTGGTTGTTAAAGGTTAAGAAGGAATGATTTATTTCAGTTAAGGAGCACTGATCGACCACAGTGTAGCAATAAGTGGATAACTACAAAGATTGATCAGTGAACCAAGGGTGCAAAGATCAGTAGAGCACAGTTTTTGCATGCATGAGCCAGGACTTCCAAACACAATATCGGGCATATTTAGTTGTAATGATCTAACAAACAGACTCTTCTTTGCACCTATTTTACCTTAACTGTATAATTAGAAGGCAGTTGGTAAAACAAAAACTGAGAAGCAATTAAAAAGCAGAATGAGAAGGCTAAAGATTCAGAGAGAGGGAAAAGCCAAGACAGAAAGAAATGGAAAGGGTTGAGTTTTTAAAAAAATCAATTATCCAGGTGCATTGCACTATTTGAGCCAGACTACCAAGAATTTTAATGCAGCTTACCCCAAATTATACTAAATATTCATTGTAGATTATATTGAAAGAGAAACCAGTCTAGAATATAATTAATATTCTGAGGAGAAGTTACTGAAGAGATTCACAATACAATCGCCTTCCCTGAAAGACTATAAAAATATTCCCCTTCTCACCTCCCTTTTGAACCTAAAAGGTCTAATGTTCTGAAAAAGTCATTGAGGGCCTTGATTCCTGTTATATTCTAAAATTCACTTTTTTCTTTTTCACTTCTTTTTCATTCCTTCCCACTTCCACCCTCTAACAGCCTGGAACCCAGAAAGTTTTCTTTCTTTCACATTTCCTCCCTCCCTTCTACAGTCCTTCTTAGCCAGAAGGCCTTCCTAATTTAGTTAATAAGAAAGAGACACCTAACCTAATGCATTAGTTAATGACCCAATTCACTAAGCACGTTTTAAACTCAATTGTCAGCTGGTGCAACTATAGAGGAGCCTCAGAAAAAGAAGAAAATTAATAGCTCTGTGAGTTAATTAACTAGGCAATTCTTAGGTCTGAAAGTATGCTACCTATGTGAGAAAACATATGGCTTCCCATCAAAAGAAGAAGAAAAAAGTGAGTCAGTTTTAACAGCTTCAAGAATAAAAACAGTGAAGTAATTTGCATCTTTGAGTGTCATAGAAGCAAGGAATCTTCTGACTCTAAGAGACCACAAGGGCTATCCAGTCCAACCCTATTCTGCCATGTAAGATACCATCAAAGTATTCTTGACAGATGACCACCCAGCCTCTATTTAAAAACATCCGGAGAAGGAGACCCCACCATGCTCCAAGGCTATGTACTCCACTATTGAACAGCTCTTGCCATCAAGAAGTTCTTCCTAATGTTCAGACAGAATCTCTTTCCTTGTAGTTTGAATCTATTTCTCCTTGTCTCTGGAGCAGCATCTTCCCAGGTTTGAGCTCATCCCTCACCTTCCACCACTTATCAGTTTTCCCTTCCTTCAGGAGAGAAAGGAAAGAATAGAGGAAAATGTCTGAAGTTACTTGACTTCAGAATAAAGTGAGCCCCAAAGACTTTCCACTTGATTACAACTTTTTAAAAATGTAGTAAGATATACTAGCTTCTGATTTGGTTGGGCGGGGGAAAGTTCTTGTTTCTTTAGGTATGGACTCAAATGAAGCTCAATTTTCCATTATGAATTTGAGAGTAGTACTTTTACTGTAAGGAATTTTTTTGAATGGGCAGTGATCCTAAAGAAGGTTGGGGTGCAATGGGTGATCCTTAATGTTGTTAGCTTGCTCACAGACAGCAGAAAGAGCAGGTTCTTGCAGTCTCCAAACTCAAAATGGGGGTCAGTTCCCTTCTTCTCAGACAGGAAAGAAAATAAAAACACTGCATGTTAATTAAATGTGTATCTCATTATAGCAATGCTTTAATTGCCTCTCTGTCTTTCTCCATACTAATCCAATTCCCTTTGGTCTCCTAAGTTTAGCCACATGCTAATTGGGTTACTGCCTCATGATGAACCAGAGGAGTAATTAATTTTATCACCTTTAAACCTTTTTAACAGTCAGTTAGTGAATAACACTGAGATACTTAGACTGTAGGAGAATTTTCAAGATAGTCCCAAACAATATCTGGGACCCAGGAAAACTTTCCAAGATTGTCTTTGCTCTTGTAATAATAATAAAAATACATTATTTTGGTTGTATAATGGAACATACATATATGGTGTTTTCGTAGTATAATAGAACAATTTCATATTGTTCATTCTGGCAAAATCAGCTCCATCTCATTTGTTCAGGGCGTTTGCAGGCAGTCCCCAATTTATTAACAAGATTGCTTCTGTAGGTTTGTTCTTAAGTTGGATCTGTTTGAAAGTCAGAACAGATACATTTTAAGTGTAACTCTAGCTTTGGATAGCATACGGAAAAGTTAACATCCCTGTGCTGTCTGTGCCCCTGTTCAAAATATTGCACCTCATTTTCTGTTTCTGGGTTTTGAAAGAAATTGACTTGTTGTGGAAACAAGGATTGGCGAGAAAGCTTCAGTGGACACACCTTTTCCCCATAATAACTCTTTCAGGAGTGAATTTCCCTTCCTGAGGATAGATTTCTCTCACTTCTTGTTGTCTCACTCCTGTTCTTAACTATGAGTTGCTTGTAAGTCAGGCTGCCTGTGTGCTGGATGGAGAACCAATGCCTGATAAGAGGCCTATATATTCCCTTCCAACCTCCCCAGAACAACATCATGGCAAGGGAGAGATCAGAGAAGGAAAAGCCTGCAGACCAGAGTCCTCTTTTGGTCTCTTCCCATTTTCATGTTTTTCATGAAGAGGAATCATCAACAGATGATACGTTCCTAATACGATGGCCTTGCCATGGCCCTCCCCGAGGCTGCAGCAGCACCAACAGGCCCAGGAAGGTCCTGCCATTGCCCTCCTTGAGGCCATCATGGAACCAACACACCCAGGAGGGCCTTGCCATCACCCTCTACCAGGCCACCGCAGCTCCACTTGATTTATTGTTGTTTACTGTTTGTTTGTTTCGGCAATGAATGTTTGCCACTTTGTTACTTTTGTCTATAAACTGCCTGAATCCATTTGGGGAGATAGGGCAGTATATAAATAAATTATTATTATTATTATTATTCATCAAAGTAACAAAGATTTTCATATGTCCTCAGACCACTGTACAATTGCATTTCTATGAGTGGAGCCAGTCTATAGCACTGTTTCTTAAACTGTGGGTCCCAACCCTGGTCCCCTTAGCTCAATGTTGAGGTTGTGAAAAAGCAGACAACATTAAAAGATTTCTAAACACTACCAAGTGGCTGTTTTCCACAGTTACACGAATATGCTGTGCAATGTTTACAGTGGTCTCTGTAGAAGATGCTTGAATTTTACTTCATAAAAAAGAAAAACATCCTGTTTAAGCAAGTATTGCAAATTCTGATTTATTATCAGTAAATGTATTATGTTACACCTATTTTATATACCTATACACTCAGGGTCACACAGAATTTCTTTAAGAACCCCCAGTCTATAGGAATTATGCAGTTTCCAGCAGATTTGCAGTGAATAACCGCTGTTTTTCCTCCATCTCTGTAATCTCTGGCTTGGAAAGCTACTCTTTTTGCTTTCATCCTGAGTAGAGTAAGGCTTGATTTCTAATTGGGTCTTCTGGAAAATTCTCCATATGAAAAAATGAGAAGGATATTTTTCATAATTTGACCTTTTTGATGCCATGCTATTTATATTCTGAATTCTTGGCTTTCATTCTGTTATCGTGCAAAATCCTTTTAAGTCTAAACTCTGTGGGAGATTTCTGGATTTAAGAATATAAGTTTCACAGTTTTTGAAGTATAGCAGCCAGTGTGCACAAAACTGATAAACAGGGAGTGGAGAAGGCTGACAGGTAAAATGATAGAGATCTCTTCACTTTTTGGTCTCCTATAACAGCAAGCAGTAATGGCTCGAGCTGCATGTTTTCCAAGAAATCATTCTTGGACTCAAACCAATTTTCAAATATCCTATCACATTTGGTTCTAGTTGGATAAGTTGTTCAGTTTCTTTAAAAGGGTGTGGGCAGTGAATTAATCTTTCATATTAACTTCTGGCATCCTTTCAAGTTGTAGAATGAAAAACAACCACACAACCAGAGAAGCATCTTGTTCTACTACCCTCTTGTGCTACAACCCTTATTTCAAAGAAAGACTGTGGCACTGGCCTGAGGCATATCTGTCAAAATGTCATATTTGAAGGAATCAACCTGAATATAGTCTAATCTGAAGAAACTGCTAGCTCCTTGATCTGCTGTGCCTTTTCATTCAACTTAATAAACAAATCACATAGGCCATTATTTACGTTAGGATGATGTTTTAATGACGTTATAAGCCGCCTTGTGTCCAACTGGCTTCACAATGAGAAATGCAACAAATCATGTTCTAACATTAAGAAGCGCCATTTCCTGTTTAGAGCAAAGCATTGAGCAATTCGATGGGTCACTTTTCAAAAGTGACATACTTTGGTTGGAACAAATAGAATGGAATGGGACAGCCTGCTCACAAAACATAACAAAGCAATGAGTACTTGTATTCTCCTTGTATTACTGCATTTTTGTTCAAAAGAGAAATGAGATTATTCAAGAATAGCCAGAGGATTGCATCTTTCAGGAACTCCCCGAGGTCTGTAAAAAGAAATTCGTATCTTTTTGTGGTACTGTTCTATTATCCAGGCAGTGGCCAAAAGGGGGTGCTAGACAGAAGAATTGTCCATTTTATAGGGGAGGGGGTTTGAAGGAGTAAAGCCATTTCCCCCTGTTTTCCTGTTATTCCTCCCACATGTCACCATTGTGGAAACAACTCTCGTTTGTAAAACTAACTAGCAAAAACTCCCCCTCCCATCAAATGGATTATCCTTCTCTGTCTAGTACCCTCTTTGACCTCTTCTGGAATAATGCAACAGTACCTTTTTTGTAAAGGTCACTTCCGGTCTTCATAAAAGAGCTGTACAGGTGAAACCAGACATGGGGAGACAGAATAGCTAGCCATGGCAACTTTAAATTCCAGGGTGTTGTTGGTGCTGCTGGCCATCTTTGGTGGGAGAAAAATTTGAGGGGGGGGGGGGGCAAAATAATCAGTTACTTATTCCATGGATATCCAATGTGTGTAATATGCAGATGTTACTGCTTAGAACTGGGAAACTAGAACATGACAACTCTAACAGAGAGGGAAAGAAAAGAAACTCCTAAACAATATGAGGATGTGAACAAGATGGAGAAAGATAAAGAATTCAGGTGGTAGGAGAGAAAGTGGAGGGAGAAGGACATGGTATTCTGAACCCAACAAGGTGATGGAAAAAGCATGGTGAGACAAAAGAGAAAACCAATAGAACTAGAAGAAAGGATGATATTGGAGCCTCTGAATCCTTGTGAAATCTGTTTCTCCTATAGCACAGCAATAAAAGTCTTCCAGCACTGTGTAGCAGAGGAGGGGGAGAGAAGAAAAAAATATTCATGTCTCACTTGTAAACAAATCCAAAAGCGTTGTTCTGGGACTGAAGATTCTCTTAGAGAGTGGAGATACACTGACTTTTCTGAAACTATACAGGAAATGGACCCCCCCCCCAAGAGTTTAAACAATCTTATCTCTTCCAAGTGTGACTCATTGAGAATAAGCAATGGTCTAGGATCAAAGGGCTTATGCAAAGACTATGGCAAATATTTCATACCAGGATTGTAGTCATAATACTGTACAGACATTTTCAAGTTAGCAACACTGGCCCTTCTCAGAAATCCATGGGGGGTGTGGGAGAGACTCTTCAAACGGCATTGCTGGCAGGATACGCTTTGTAGTCCCTCGCTGAGAGTGATGGTGACAAGCCTCGTTTTCCTTTAAGCAGTTTTCAGAGAAAACTACTTGGCTCATCCTCTTAAATGCTGGTGCTCTTGCCACATGTTTGAAAGAATCATCAATTTCAGGCCTCTTTGGGCATTCTTACACACAACAAGGAAGATGGCAAAAGAATGCAACACACAACAGCAGCTAGTTTCTGCTATAATATTTCCTAGTGTGTTTTTCGCTTACCTCCTCTGCCATCAACATTTTCCAGAGACACCTTATTCCAAAGATCCAGGAAAGGAGATTCCCTTTGTCTTTTCTTTAATGGAGGTATGTCATACAAGTATCTGTCCTCCCTCCTTCTGCATGACACACAGTGTGGCAGATATTTTGCTGTCAAGATGGCACCCCAGATACATTAGTCTAGGAGCTGACTAAACCAGAAGTTCAATCTTACTTCAAGACTAATGATAAAACAATGTCATGAACATCTGAGGAGTTAGTATAGTCAAGGACAGATCATGTATCACAAAGACTCTGTCTTCCAACAAAGGAGGCAGTTTGTGGAGAAGAACCTTTGAGCAGCTATCATCTATTTGACCAGTTACCTTACTTCATCTGCTAAATGGTAAGATTAACTCTGAGTGGGGAAAATATTTTTAATATAAAAACGAGTGAGGAGAAAGGGTTAAACATAAAATATCCATTCCCTGTGTTGCTCCTATCAAGATTAAAATTTCCTATAGGTTAATGCTTCATTTGCAGTTTAGCTCATAGTCTTCGAGCTATATGGAAGTCTCCTACTTCAAATTGAGAAATGGGCTTGGAAGATGGACACTGTAGGCCAACAAGTACTAAAGAATAGGATCAGCTTAAATACAAATGGCATCCCCTAAAATTTAGATGAGAAGAAAAAAGATGGTTCATTTTCAGTCAAATCAAGGAGTATACATCATCAAATCAAGTTTATCAGTTTAAAAGGAGGAGTCAAATTTAAATAAAACTCAAGGTTCACCTGTGTTGTAATGAAAATAGATCATGGAATAAGGCCATCTGGAGAAAGAAACGAAGTCAATTCCACAAGCCTGAGTTCTGTCTACTTCTGGTATATAGTTTGACTCTCAGAATCAAATATAGATGGGAGGAAAAATACAGAATGACTTTTTTAAAAAAACAAACAAAAGATTTGGATCTCAATGTTGTCCTTTATCATTTCACTAACTATATGACGTCACTGGGGGAGATAATCTGGAATGACCACAGGTCTCTTGCCATAGAAGGGACAGCTAGGACAGAGTCAAAAGTCTTAAGCCATTGCCTAGATGTGGGTGAATAAATACAGGGAAGAAATACTGTTGATCAGAAGGAAAACTAACCTGAAATTTAGCCTATTATCCTTCTGCAAAACCATTATCACATCTTGGGCTGCTTTTGCCCAGCTTCACTTCATGCACCTGTGTAGGGAAGGCAGATTGGACCAATGTGGCTATGCCTAAATCATCTCCTTTTTAAATTTCCCCTTTACTGATGTTGTTTTAATATGTTTTATAGGATGGTTATTATTGCTTTTATAACTATTTGTTTTATACTATTTAAATTATATTTTATTTAAACTGTACTACTTATTTATTACACTACAAGGCATTGAATTTTTGCCTTTTTATGTCTATGAGCCACCCTGAGTCTCCACGGGGAGATGGGGTGGAAGATGTTGTTGTTATTAGACTACTGTAATCTGTTCTATGTTAACGCATAATTTAAAAATGTTTGGAAGCTTCAGCTAGTGCAAAATGTGACATCTACTACATTGTTGTTAAGTATGTGCTCTAGAGACCAGATATCATCAGTCTTTGTTGATATCTTGTTTCCAAACTCAGCTCAAAGTCTAAATCATTTGAGATCATGGATATCTGAAAGATCCCTTCCATATGAGCTTGCCTGGAATTTGAGATGTTCCTTGGAGATCCTTTGAGGTTCTACTGTTTGTTGTTATTGTTGTGTGCCTTCAAGTTGTTTCCAAATTACAGAGACCCTAGAGTAGTAGCTCTCAACCTGTGGGTACCCAGAAGTTTTTTGGCTTTCAGCTCCCAGAAATCCTAACAGCTGGTAACCTGACTGGGATTTCTGGGAGCTATAGACCAAAACACCTGGAGACCCACAGGTTGAGAACCACTGCCCTAGAGTGAACCTATGGCAGAGTTTTCTAGGGTTGAAAATGTGTGACTCACGAGTCATCCAGTGGGTTTCTGTTACCAAGTGAGGAATTGAAACCTGATATCTAGGGTCATAATCCAACACTCCAACCACTGCACAATGGTGTCATGTATATTGGTAGGTAGACATTACATCCCACCATCCTCTGAGAAGTGTACTGGGGAGTACACATGGCAGGACTTTCCCTGCAATCCCAGCTGTGGAACTCCCTTCAAATAAACATTACCAAGTTTAAACAACTGTATCTGACTTTCTTTCAGTCCCGGGGCTGTTCCCATTCACTCATTAATTAATAGTATATATATCATGCAAGTGAAACCCTTCAGTGAGGCTTTAAGCATGAAGGCTTCAAAATCTGTCAGTGATGTTCTAATTTGACAGCTGACTTCAGAAATGAAACAGAAATGAAGGGCCTGCTGTAGCTCAGATCATTTTATATCAGGTGTTTCTGATTGATCCTTAGGTTGCAGCCTAATTTGTGTCCCTTACTCCTAGGAATAAATCTCTCCATCTATGTGAACTAGATTGATTCCATGTGGGGATATGGGAAATTTTCTCTTTGTCAAAAACCATGACTGGAAGAAAAGTGGTGCCAAAGAAGAACATGGAATGGGGTGATGTTATTATCCCATATATAAATGTATTTAGTTGGAAAAAATATTATAATCTCTTTAAAATATTTTCAAATGTGTCCAGTGTTGTGCATTCTTTAAACATATTTGGTTCACTGAGCTGTCGCATTGGGAAAACCTCAAAACATGATTGCAAATTTAGTATGCCCAGTCATCCAGAAAAAGCTGAAATATTTTGCTTCAAGATATCAGTATTTTTGTTATGTTCGTATTTCTGTTATGTCAGTCACTGTAATAAATAGATGGTTTTTAAAAATGAGATCGATCACATCCTTCAAGAATCAAAAACAAGCTAACCTGAAGTGTTTGAAAAATCCCTCTGCTTTCCCAACGTGTATGCATCTAGTGCAATAGCTACATGATCTGCATCTATGAGTAGATGGATCAATAGATGATAGATAATGACACTGCTGCATGATAACCAAGGGGAGAAAGCCCTGCCTTTGCACAGCAGCTGAAGCTACACCTAACAAAAGTCTACAAAGCTCTTCATAGGGCAATGAAGTCATCAGCTGGCAACAGCACACAACAGACTCTGTGCCCTGAGGCACAAGGAATGATCCCAATTCCCTCCCAGTTGTCAGTCTATGCCAAGAATTGGTACACTACACAGGTTTTGATCCCCTTTTTTCAACCACTAGTAAGCCATCGCCAACAGGCACTGTAATATGCATGAGCATGTCTTCTGCAGAGATATCTGCACTTGTGCTTAGAATGAGGAACTCTGCCTACATCTTGCCCCCTTTCTCTGTCCATTTCTCCTAAGGATGTTCTTTCCAGAGAGAGACAGATTAACTAAGATGACTAATGCAGGGAATTTCCAACATACAGGAACTCATTGATCCAATTGCCTCCATTCATTTTAATTGAGCACCCTCGTTAACCTCTCTGACATAAAGAACTCCTTCCCTGTTTAAATGAAGATTCAGAGGTAAATAAAGATGAAGCCAATTTACCCCCAAAAAGGTATGGAGCTAAACTCAGCACTGAGCTGAGCCGAAACCTGGAGCTGCGCCTTTCAAGTTTGCTTTCCAGATGCTTATCTCAGCTCTTAGTAACTGTGCCATTCCTTTTTCATCAAAGGAAGACAAGCCCAATTGAGATCCCAATCTGGTCCTACTTTTAAAAAAATGTGGGAGAAAAGGGTTAAAAACCAGTTCTGTGAATGTCATGATTCTTCTGTTGTTGAAGAATTAAATCCCAGCAGATCTGTTTTAGTATGCTGGGCAACTTGCAAATATTCTTCTCCACTCTAAAATGTTAAAACTGATCTAAGAAACACCTTCTGCAGGACAGAGCAATAGCTCAGCATCTCTAATGAAGCATGATGACAAAATGGGAATCTTCTGTGTAATTGCAGGAGCTGCTGCACCTGCCTGTAATTAAGCTGCCAAAACATTTATTATGAAATGGCATAAAGATGGAGGAAAATCTGTATTAGGTTCTGACTAAACAGTTCATCACACACAATTAACCAAAACAAAGGTTATATCAATTCATTTCTGACTAAAGAATTGTTTGACCTTGTAGCACTAGAACAAGATGATGCCAGACTTATTGCCTGCTGAAAAAGCAGAAACATCATAAAGACTTGAAATGAATAATTGAATGAATGTTATTGGGATAAGCTGCAACACAAGGTCCCACCACATCCTATATTCCAGTAGTTCTCAGCCTGTGGATCCCCAGATGTTTTGGCCTTCAACTCCCAGAAATCCTAACAGCAGGAAAACCGGCTGGGATTTCTGGTAGTTGGAGCCCAAGACACTTGGGGACCCACAGGTTGAGAACCATTGCTATATTCTGTATTCAATTCATTTGTAACTGTGTTTTTTTCAAAAATCAGATAACTCCCATTTTAGGCACCTGAAAGCCTTGTGTGATAATTTCTCATGTTATTTCTGTATCTGTCCAGGAACATGTCTACTTTGTTAACTGGGGTATGTATACCTGTACTATTATTATCTTCTGATGATGACAAACTGCAGCAACTATGCCCCAGAGATCTGCAGTTCAATCAGTATGAGCAGGACTGCAACACTTTATATTATGACCTTGTCATACAGTCACCGGAGGTGTTCTGCTTCATAGGAGGGCATGGGGAACCTGGTGCTCCATGACCCACATTGCCTGGCTGCAATTGAGGACGATCAGATAGAGGGAAGCCTGAACATGCATGGAGTGTATGGCTTCCCCCCATGGATTGCAATGGCAACATGGGAGCCCTCCTTCACCCATGGAGTCGCACTGGCATCATCTGATAACTGCTGGCTCGGTGGGTGACTGGGGCTAAATCGGCTCATGCCTCTGAATTTAGCCCCATGTGAAGAGGTCCTTGATAGTTTGCTAGCAGAAAGGAATCTTTCTTTCATCTGCAAAATTAAGATTGCTTTCTGCCAGCAGCTTTCTGCTCCATGGAAGTAAAGTCCAAACAAACTCGCTGAAATAGCCAAGGTCAACTGTACAGGGTCAGAAATGCCAATTACCAGAGTCTTTAAAAAGCAGCAGAAAAGTCAAACGTTTGACACAGAGTCAGAAATACTCAGTTCAAACAAACAAAGATGCCAGAGTCAGAAGTCAGATTGCCAGAAGTCAAAGCCAGAAGTCTTTGAGTAGCAAACTGGGAAGCAGCAGAGTCAGGTAGCAAGACAGGTGTTGGACTCAAACCAGGTAACTGTTGTTCATTGCAAACGGTCCCAACAATGAGGGCTTTTTATCTTAAGATCTCAGCTTTTGCTTGATTACTGATCATTTCCCAGATAACCTCTGTGACCTGTGATGCCCTGCCCACTCTTTCCTACGCTCTAGTGGTATGGGTATCGATAATCCTTCTGTAGCTTGCTCAGATGTGTTTGTTTCAGGCTGCTGAGGAGTGTTTACCTCTGCTGAATGCTCATCTTCAGTCAATGGCTGAATGAGGCTGGGGAGATTGCTGGGAGCTGCTGGCCTCCATCTCTTCTGCTGACCCTTCAGGTGATGCCTTGTCTTTAGTATCAGAGTTAGCCAATATAAGCAGGGAAAGAGTAAGAACGTGACTGCATGCAAACGTAAATTGGCACAGGAGCAATACCATCACATTTGTTCATGGTTTCTATTGTACAACATTGTGCACAATATACCCATTATGAGTTCACCACTTCCCCACGACAAAGCCACCCTTGGCTATTGAAGGGCAAAACTCATCAATTGAAGAGAAAGCCTCCAAGTGCGAATCATGCCACAATCCCAAGATTTACCTGGTGTAAGAAGGTTCAGGAGTTTCTCTGGCAGCATGCTGTCCTCTCCTCTCCCCATGAAATATGTATTTATTGGTTGTTTTTATCTTACACTTTGTAATTGTGAAATGTCTTCTAAAATAAATAAATAAATAAATAAATGAGGAGGAGAAGTGACACAGTGGGATGATAGAGTTATGCTGGCCACCCAACAGTATGGCCCCACACTGACAGCAGCAATGCAAAACCACCTTGAGTCTTTTCTCAGGTCGAGAAAGGTGGTGTAGAAATGAAGTAAATAAATAAATAAGAGGAGGGTGACAATGCCAGTAAATAGTTCCTATCCCAGGTTGCAGGAATGCCTTGATATATTTACACAGCAATGTCTCATCTTTTAAAATATCATTTCACTTGTTCATGCCTTGCAGAACCAACTTTTCCAGTAACTGTAGGGAATAGGTTTCTAGCTACTTCCCTGCTGTAAGATTCCTAGTAACTGCATTGTCAAAAAGAATTCCTAAGCTTCTTTTATAAGAGGAAAGCTGGGTTATACTCAGTGGTGTTCCTCAGTTTTGCAGCATCTCACAGCTATACTAGACAAAAGAAAAATAGCATTTTATCACTTATGTTTACTGTCAGAATGTTTCCTGAACCTCTCCCATTAGACAATCAATTATATTCCATAACAGAATAACTTCAGAAATCTGTGCCTCTGAGTCTTTGGGGCCATGTAGAGCCAGTAACTTCAAAGTGTTTTGCAAGGATGTGCTTTGAAGATTTAGGTCTCAGTATTTTATCATATGTTCAAAACCTGGATAGTTTAAAAGAAGGAGCTATATATTTAAGTCAGTACAGTTGATTTTATAGAAATTGAAGCACTTTTTGACTCCTGAATTGACAATATATGCATATATATATATATATATATATATATGCGTATTTGCCTTAAAGTTTATAATACATATTTGCCCTATAGATAGAGACTTCATAGATAGTTTGTATTTGCCTTAGAGTTTATAGATAGATCGTTTGTATTTGCCTTATAGATAGTTTATAGTTATACATTCCCCCATAGTTAATAGTTGTATTTGCCATGTTTCATAGATAATACATGTAATAAAGAATAGTTATATTTGCTTTATAGATTATAGATCAGAATATACTTGTCATAGTTTATAGAATACCTCATAGAAATTATAGTAGTTTTTTTTACCTCAGAGTTATACAATCATAATCAATTCTCACCTTTGTTCATTGTTGTTATTCACCTTAATTATTTAGTAAACAATTGTTAAACTTAATCATAGAATCATAGAATCATAGAATCAAAGAGTTGGAAGAGACCTCATGGGCCATCCAGTCCAACCCCCTGCCAAGAAGCAGGAACATTGCATTCAAATCACCCCCGACAGATGGACATCCAGCCTCTGCTTAAAAGCTTCCAAAGAAGGAGCCTCCACCACACTCCGGGGCAGAGAGTTCCACTGCTGAACGGCTCTCACAGTCAGGAAGTTCTTCCTCATGTTCAGATGGAATCTCCTCTCTTGTAGTTTGAAGCCATTGTTCCGCGTCCTAGTCTCCAAGGAAGCAGAAAACAAGCTTGTTCCCTCCTCCCTGTGGCTTCCTCTCACATATTTATACATGGCTATCATGTCTCCTCTCAGCCTTCTCTTCTTCAGGCTAAACATGCTCTATAATCTTGTTTATAGAGTTTTATTTTGGGGGAATTATAGTAATTATGGCATACCGATGGTCACTGGGAAAATAGCCAGACACATTTAGGTTTCTCTTTAGATCTTCCTGGTGTGCCATCATACAATATGTGGAATAAACTAACACAAGATTCAGGAAGTATAAGCCAGTGATCACTCTCCAAAAGATTGGAACAACCTTTTGATAACCATTTAATTCTGAGAGGCATATTCTTTGTAACAGAGCTATATTCTCAATAGAGAAACCCTATGATCTGCGCTTAAGAATAAAGAAAATGTCTGGAACTACAAATGGCCTTAATTTATAGGACAAAACCAGTCTTGTCTTAACTAAAGAAACCCGAACTTCCAAGTTAATGGCTGAATCGAGAAATATATCCAGACTGTGAACCTGTGTCTCCAGACTAGTGTAACTCCACCCAGCATCAGATTAATCCCTATTTTCGATCTGCCTTTGGACCAACCTTCTACCATGTCTGGGTCAATGTTCACTCTCACCCAGTCCTGATCCCAGGCACCGGTTTAGCATGAAAAGACCTTCTGGTTACTGCTTGGATGGGAGACCATCAGTGAATACCAGGTGCTGTAGATTATATTTCAGAAAAGGAACCGGCAAAACCACTTGTATTTCTTGCCTAAGAAAACCTATGTAATTCAAATTGTGGACTTCTTAAAGCCTAAGTAGCCATTTCCTAGAACATGGAGTTGTAGAGTTACCAGTTTTGGACATGAATCCCTGCATTCCTTCCACTTTATTAATTCCTGTCTAGAGAACCAGGAATGATCAAATACTTCCAAGGGCATTAGTTACCTTTTATGCAGCTTTTGGAGCAGAATGTTTCTTCTTTTTGTGCAAGATCCCCACTGTGTCACTTTCCTCTCCCTGTAATGTGGCAGACCAAGATAACACTAGGATAAATTCCACCTAAAAATAAACTATCTTCTTTAAAAATTCCAGTAATCTCCTGGCACTCTGGGGCAACTTCTCATCTAACAGACACATTACTTATCTCAAATTCCCTCATTGCGAATATGACTTCAGTTTTGTTATAAACTTTAATGGATTTTCTAAATAAAAGTCAAAAGAGCTATAGCATAGAGAAAGACAGGCAAAATGGCTCCCTGGTGCCCTGGAAACACTTCAGCAATAGTGCTGAGCTATAGTGAGCTAAAACTGGAGAGAAATACAAGAAATACAATAAAACGTTGCAAGCAAACACTTAGAAGAACAATAGGTATTTGCTGTTATGACACAATGGGCAGGTTCATGGATGATATTAAATCTTAGTGGAGTATTATAAGAACAAATTCAACTACCCAGTTCTGGTGACCAGTAATTTCCATGTCAGTAGAATGGACCCAAAATGCTGAATCCAATTCCCAAAATAGGTTCGTCACTTTGGATAGTGCTGAACCTTACTGTTTATGTTTATAAACCACTTGCAAAATGAGCTGTCTGTTTTCTAGATATTGTATAAATCATAAAATCATTGAACCACAGAGCTGGAAGAAACCCCAGGGCCATTCAGTCCAACCTCCAGTCATGCAGGAAAAGCACAATCAAATCACTCCTGACAGATGGTTTTTCTGCCTATGCAGAGAAGGGGACTCCACCACACTCCAAGACAGCATATTCCACTGCTGAACAGCTCTTACCGTCAGGAAGTTCTTTCTAATGTTTAGAGTAGAATCTGTTTTTCTGCAATAAAACAGCGAGGTGCAAGCAAATATCTTAAAATAATGCACTACATGATTTTAAAAGGCAATACAAATAGCTAACTATAATTTCTGGAAAGTTCAGTCTACTATTCAAGGTGGATTCACTCTCATGCATTAGTATAAACAAATGGCAAGGGACAGAGGAACAAAACCACTCAAATAAGGAAGAATGAAACCTGGGTAACCAAAGACACAGAAAGAAATTGTGATATGACTCAGGTGGAGTGATGTCTGTAAAATGTTGGAAGATATGAACTCAACAGGACCATCATTTAATATATTTTCCTTTAAATTCCAGATGTCCAGGGTCCTGTACAGTAGTTGCTGTAAAGCTTAAATGCATTCAAACAGCACTTGGCTGGATTTGTTTTCTTATGATTTGCATCAAGAGCTAAACAAACAAAATTCTTAGTCAGATCGTTAGAAGCATTTCATCTGAGAAGGTTCCGTGATTTTCCAGGACTAAAGTATACATTGCTGAGTATACAAAAAGGAGATTACATATTATTTGACTAACTGCTAATTATGGCAAGGCACTCCCAACCTGTTTGATTTTCTTTATTCAGAGGGGAGTCATGCATTCATTAATTCTTCCATATTCGCCTTGTAAATATATGAGTATGGAAATTTCAGCATGTGGGCCACAGTCAGCTTCTCCAAGCTGTTTTTGTTTTCAATCAGGGAATAGACCTTGTGTTGATTTAAGTCGAGGAGTAGCCTTTGCTTTTTTAAAAAAAGTACTGCCTTAGAAGAATTGAATTAGGTCCCCAATTGGGTCCCCAGAAAATTTTTATCTAGCTTCTTTCCTTACATGGGAAGAGACCTAGGAGTCTTAGTGGACCACAATCTGAACGTGAGTTAACGGTATAATATGACTGCTGAAAAAGCTGTATCAGTTCTAGGCTGCATGAATAGGAGTATAGTATCTATATTGACAAATCATTCTATTCTGTTCTGCTTTGATCAGACCTCACCTTGAATATTGTGACCACAATTTAAGAAGGGATAGTGACAAGTTGAAATGTGTCCATAGAAGGGTGACCAAAATGATAAAAGGCATGGAGTGGCATAGAAAGCTGGGTATGTTTAGCCTGGAGATGAGAAGGTTACAAGGTGGCATGATACTCATGTTTAACTATTTAAAAGGATGTCAGACTAAAACACAGGACAATTGAATCAAACTATAGGAGAAGAGATTCTACCAAAAACATTATTCCTGATGATAAGAGCTGTTTGACAGCAGAATATGATGCTCTCTCAGAGTGTGGTGGAGTCTCCTTCTCTGGAGGTTTTTAAACAGATGGATGGTCATTTGTTGGGAGTGTTTTGATTCCTGTGTGGCAGAATGGGGTTGGTCTGGATCATCTTTGTGGTGTCTTCCAACTCCATTATTCTAGGGTTCCAAGCAATTCTTCATACATCAGATTGCCCATAGATTGATATGTGGGGCCCCAGGCTGATCCCGGGTGGCATGCACAACCTTCAGTCTGAAGCCAATGGAGAATGGACTCCCACGGGTACCATTGTTCATAAGCAAACAAAGAAAAAACAAATTCACAAGTGTGACCTAAGCTGAAGAAGCAGGTTAGCAAGAGAGGAAAGTTCATTCCTCCAGTCAGTTCCTAGCCTTTGTATCTTATCCCAGTCTTAAGAGGCAAAGCAAATGCAAAAACTATCTAACGAAGACACTAATACAAATTAGGTATTTCATGCCACTGGACAGATATTGACATTTAGACTTAGTGCTAACAAGGACTCCCAAACCCATTAGCCTGGTTGCAAAGGGTCTACATCAAGGGTCTATTGTAGGTAAGCTGGCATAAATGAGTCTGATGTTCCTATGGTTAAATGTTTTTCTACCAGAAGACATTTGGAAAGACAATAGAGAACTGTTGATTTCTGCTCCCCTCCCCACAATATAGTTTTGTCTTGGACAACATCTCATTCAGGTTTTTTTCTCTCTCCTCAAGCAGTTTGGATTAATTCAATATAGCTGCAATACAGTGCAATTTGCATAATTTCTGAGCACAAAAAAGATTAAATCTCCTCTTCGGTACACTTCCTAATCATCAAAAGGCTGTGCCAGAATTTCAGATGATATGCTCAGTGCCCTGTTCCCTTTCTAACTCTCCTGTGCAATGTAAGGTTGATGTTTTGTTTTTAGTAATGCAACAGAAGAAGCTTGTCTTCTTCCTCTGCTTCTGAAAGCTTAGTGTCAGATCTTCTGCAGCACCTAAAGATCAAGGGGTCCAGTCCTGTTAATAGGAAAATTACAGCAACAATCTCTGTGGGTTTTGTGACCTTCTAATGTGTCCCTTTCCCTCAAGTTCCAGCCATATCTCTGCAATTACCAAACAAATACAATCAACTTAACCTTTCCTCATCTAATTTGTGAGAGTCACTTATCAAATGAATTCCTCTCCAGATGTGCATGTAGGCTCTATGCAGAAAAGCAATGAATATGTGGTGAATGGGGACAAGCCAGATGTCACTGCAATCTGTGCCCCCACTAGCTACACATTCACTATACATGACCAGTTAATTGGGGGGGGGGGGGGGCTGAAGAAGCATTTCAAAGTGCATTAGATTAGAGGAAGACTTTCCCTTAAAAAACACAATTCCCTTCTTTTAGATAAACTTCCTACCAGCTCCTGGGCCCTTTCACACTATGCAATTATAGCACCATGATTCTATTTCAACTCCACAGCTGTATGGAATCTGGGAATTTGTAGTTTGGTCACAGGGACTAGAAGAGCTCCATGGACTGGAATTCTAAGTATCTTTCCATAAATTGAAAATCCCAGGATTCCATAGGATGTTGGTATATAGTGTTGTGGTGGCATCATGTGACCCCCTCACTCCTATTTTTTTTCTCATGATGACACAAATCTCTCCTACTGGGAAATTCATATACATGTGTCTGTGTGCACATATGCATATGTACTCACACTGTGCATTTGTATACATTTTCTACTTGACTTATTTTTCTAGGCAAGTTTTGTTTTGCTATTTGCTACTTAATCAGTTTCTGGTTCTGACCAAAAAGCATTGGTTTTGTCAGTTGCTGACAAAGTCAGTCTACTCATTCTCTCTACCAATCTAACCAAGACTTTTATGTTAAAGTTTAAGTCCGTATTTAAGAGCATATCATGTTGCCTAAATGGAGCCATGAGCATATGTAACAGAGTTATCACTTTGATTCCCTTGTTCTTTTTGCATCTGATATTTCCAAACAAGTTTTATCATCATTATATTTGTTCCAAATTATTCATTTTATACAACTGTTTCCTTCTTCCTAAAGTGTGAATTCCTCCAGTGACATGGATCAGAAGAAGGATAAGATAAGAACATTTCTATTGGTGAAGAAATGCCCTACCATTACAGAAAAAGAACAAAGGGTACTTGGAGTTATATAGGCATTGTCAGTTTGGGCTTCTCTCCCAATTTTCTGGTTCACACAGATGACTCCCATCTTGATAGAACCCCATTGCAATGCCCCTGAATGATTTTAGTAGCTATGGGATAAGAGGAGAGGTCCTCTAGTGGATAGGAAACAGGCTGAAGAATAAAATGTGGGAACAAATGTTCAGTTTTTGGAGCAAACTGTGTGGTTCCTCAATGGATCTCCCATTTGCGTTTGCCTTATTATTTATTGATAAAGTTGTGCCTTGAAGTAGCTAAATTTGCTGATTACGCCAACTTATTTAGAGTACTGAATGAAAAAAAGGGATAGCAAAAAGCTCCAGTAGGAGCTGTCCAAGTTAGGGGAACACACTTTGGAATGACAAATGAATTCAGTGTTAGTGTCAAGTTATGCTCACTAGACCAAAAATGTCCAACTTCATGCATATAGCAATGAAGTGAGCAGAAGAGGATTAGAGAGTTGTGGTGAATAGACTGATAAAAACATTGTCACAGTGTGCTGCTGTGACAAAGACAATAACCCCAGTAGGTATGTGTTGTTATTATATGCTGTCAAGTTAACTTTGATTTGTGACAACCCTATGAATGAGAGACCTCTAAGATCCAAGGTTAAAAACTGCCCTAATCAGGTCTTCCAAACTCAAGAGTTGTTGCCTCCTTAGTTGAATCCATTCTTGTGTATTGTAATTTCTTTCTTTTCCTATTGCCTTTCACTCTACCAAGCATTGTTGTCTTTTCAAATGTCATGCTGCAATAAAGACAATAAAGCCAGTGAGGTCGAGGGGACAAGAACACACACACAAGAGAGTACAGTGGGATGCTACGACTATATATCATATCTTTCTTTGTTGCCACCAATTTATTATTAAGGTTTCTTTTTCTGTCAGCATTTTATTGATCTATAGGCCACCTCCTTCACTAGAATGTTCAAGAAGACACACAAGCTTTTCAAGTAAAATAAAACAAGAATATGATGTTTATTTTGTTCTTGAACAGTAAAGATGTGTAGTGGTTTCAATAAACTGTCAGGCTTTACTTTTTCAGAGAATGGTTTTATAGCTTGAGTTTCTTAAAAACAAAGTTCCACACACAGGAATACAAACAGGTTGTTTTAAACCTTTTGAACCCTCTTTCCACACCAGCACTCTAAAACTATAGAGGCCCACTATATTTCTTCTCCTTTTCCCTGAAGACTTCAATTACTTTCCTCAAAGAGGTATCTTTCTAATAACAGTGATCCATGAAATCTATAGCTCTTGTCCAGCATTAAATGAGTTGTTTTCCTCCTATCCATTTTCTTTGCAGTCTAGTTTTTACAACTATACAAAGAAATCAGAAAGGATGACTATGACTTTGATATTTAATATTTTGTGCTTAAGAACATTAAGTTAGTTCCGTCATGGCTGCCTTTGCAAATCTTATGCTCATCTACACAGATCCATTCTCAGTAGGGGTCTCAGGGGTCTCTGGAAGCAGGCTGAACTCCCATAATGTTGGGTCAGTCTCCCCAAACCCCACCAGTATTCAAAGTTGGTTATGTTGGGGTGGGGTGGGTGTCAAGTTTGGCCCAACTCCATCATCGGTTGGTTTCAGAGTGGATGTTGGACTCCCAGAAACCAGGGTCAATCTTCCCCAAACCCCTCCAGTGTGTTCTGTTGGTCTGTGTGCCAAGTTTGGTCTAGATCCATTGCTGTCAGGAGTTATAGTGCTCTCTGGAAGTGGGAGCCATCTTAGAAAATACATCCAAAGATACATACATACAAACATACAACCAACACCGACTTTTATTATAGAGATAGATAGATAGATAGATAGATAGATAGATAGATAGATAGATGATATAAATTACCTCATTATAGCGTTTTCAATGTAACAGGCACTCAGAAATCTGGTTTACCATTGCCTCATTCTGCACATCACTAACAAGAATAAAACTGCTGCCCAATAGTTATTTGACACAAGTCTGACTTCCAAGAAAAGTTTTTCTAATGTGGGAGATCCTACTGTGAGTATAGTATCATTCCTCAGAGAGGCAAACAATCCTATCACCATGAAAAGGTAGTGCAGACTGTAAGCATTTTTATCTGAAAAAGGATATTGTATATCGGGAAAAAGTACAAGAAAACCATCCCAAATGGTCAATTAGCCAGAGTGAGACTCTCTTGAGGAAATGTAACAATGTTTGGGGAGCTATAATTTGGAAGAAAAAATGATGGCTAACCGCCCTCCCCCCAATATTCTGATCCCATCTCCTGCTCCAAAGGAAAACTAGAAAACACATAGTCACAGTCATTTCTTTTTTGGCTCTGTAGTCACCACGATTTTGAGAAGTAGATGTTTGCAGTATTCACAGATCCCAATCAATTAATTGTTTGAATTTCCCTGAATGGATTGTAGTATCAAAGAGTTTGGGATAACAAGATTTGAATTAGAAAACTAATTCTGTATTCCCAAAATGTGATCAAAATCTCCACTCCAGTAATGTTTGTTAATATACTGTGCTGCTTGCCTCAATGATTTGTCTGCAAGTCTGTTTTCCTTTAAGTGTAAATTCCCTGGGAAAACAACAAGGTTTCTCTTCCATTTGGAATGCATCTCACATATTTACTGCTGAGAACAGTCACAAAGGCAGTGGATTTATGAATGCATTGAAACAGAATAATGTGCACTGAAAGGTTTGCATAGTTCTTGTTTATCTTTCCTATTTAATGCTCCTTTTCATTTAAGCTTTAACCAGATTGTGTTTAGTGCTGTCCAGGACTCCCCCTCACTTTTATTGTTCTACTGAACATCTTTGTTACCTAATCAGCTCTTCCTGCTTTACCATACTATCCACCCTGGTGGATACTACCACTGCTATAGAAAAAGAAAGGGGGGAGTTGTAAATCTACAAACCTATTGAAAGACTTCTAGTTTCCTCAGATGGATTACAATTTTCCTTTTATTTTTTTCACCTAAATATCCTTTAAAAATTGGCTACATAACAACAACAATGACGACAACAACAACAACAACATTGAAAGGGTGGGGTAAGAGCCTGT
This sequence comes from Anolis sagrei, assembly GCF_037176765.1. Classification (NCBI taxonomy): domain Eukaryota; kingdom Metazoa; phylum Chordata; class Lepidosauria; order Squamata; family Anolidae; genus Anolis; species Anolis sagrei. The sequence goes on from NC_090022.1 coordinate 87,807,387, forward strand.
GCAATACAACTACAAGGGTGGGGCTGATAGTAAAGTGCAAGAGTCAGCTATTAAATTAGAGTTCACTAGTGAACTGATTAATCAAAGGCACATTGGACCATGCAAGTTTTTAGGTCTTTATGGAAGGTGGACAGGGTGGGTGCTAATCTAATCTCCCTGGGGAGAGAATTCCTCATTCCCCCCAACCATGCTTGTGACGGAGGTGAGAGCGAGAGAATGGCCTCCTCAGCAGATCTTAAAGTTTGCACAAGTTCATAGGAAAATATGCAATTGTGAAGATAGGCTGGACCTGAACCATTTAGGGCTTTGTAGGTGATAAGCTGCACCCTGAATTGGGACTGGAAACAGTCAGTGGAGCTGTTTTTAATAGGGGGGTTATCCACTCCCTATAATTCACTCCAGTTAGCAACCTGGTCGCCGACCTTTGTACCAATTGCAATTTCTGGGCCATCTTCAAAGGCAGCTCCACATACAGCATGTTACAATAATCCAGTCTGGAGGTAACAAAGGCATGGACCATCATGGCCAAGTCAGACTTCTCAAGATACAGCCGCAGCTGGCACACAAGCTATAATTGTGCAAAGGCCTTTCCGGCCATCACCAACACCTGAACATCAAGTGTCAGCACTGAGTGCAAGAGGCCCTTCAGACTGTGGACATGTGTCCTCAAGAGGAGTGTAACCCCACTAAGCACAGATTGCCACCCAATACTCCGATCAGCCGCATGACTGACCAGGAGGACTTCTGTCTTATCAGGATTAAGCTTCAACTTGTTAGCCCTCATCCAGTCCATCATAGTGGCCAAGCACTGGTCCAGGACCTTGGGGGCTTCCTTGGACTTTGGTGGAAAGGAGTAGTAGAGTTGGATATCATCTGTGTAGAGATGTCACTGAACTCCAAAACTTCAGATGACCTCAGTAGTTTCATGTAGATATTAAAAAGCATGAGAGATAGAATGGAACCTTTCAGGACCCCACAGGTCAAAGGCCAGGGATCCGAGAAGGTGTCCCCCAGCTTCACCAACTGAGTGCAATCCTCCAGGAAGAAGCAGAGTCACTGCAAAGCAGCACCCCCAAGACCCATTTCGGCAAACTGCCTCAAAAGGATAGCATGGTTGATGGTCTCAAAAGCCACTGAGGTGTCCAAGAAAACCAGCAGTACATTATTTCTCACCACCACTGATTACTGAAAGTAATGTTAAACATTCTCTTTTGTCCCCATGTGTAGAAATCCTTGCATGCCACGAGCATTACAGATTTCAATTGCTGTTCTTATCTTTGCTGTGTTTTGTTTTATGCTAAGAGCCAATAGAATCATAGAGTTGGAAGAGACCTTGTGGGCAATAAATCCCCGTATATATGTGCTGCATTTCAAATCTATGGAAAGTGATTTCTTCATTTTTTACCATATTGAATAAATTCTTTTTATTCCATATAGTGTTTCTATAACATGTGGTGACAGGATGCATATAGTTTTGTTGATATTGTGTTCTGTCACTTCCACTACGATTCCTCAAGCTTCAGATGAATGCCTGTATCAGCCAGCAGCCACCATTTCCCCTCAAAGCTAGGCAAAGCATCAAGTTGATTTAATCACTCCCTTTCCTGGGGCAGGAAACAATGTTTTAGGAATTAATGAGACAGTGCTTTTCAAAGGAGGAAAAGGAACTGAGCTCATTAATGCCTCATTTTGGATGGACCCAACTTCATTCACGGGTACTCTTATCTTCTAATTCACAGGGACAGTCCAGTTCTTCAGCCACATTAAATTAAAAGAGGACAATTCCAAAAGTGAGTTCCCTCGCATTCACTTATCAGTTTACTTCTTAATAGGTGGATACAGACAGTCCGCGAGTTACAAACATTGGACTCACAAATGTCTCATAGTTAAGAGTGGGAGTGAGACAACAGGAAGTGAGAGAAATCTACCCTTTGGAAGGGAAATTCACTGCTATCATGGGGGAAAGGTGTCTCCACTGAAGTTTTATTACCAATCCTTCTTTCCACAACAAGTCAGATTTTTCAAAAGCCAGTTATCACAGGGACAGAAAGTGAGGGAAAATGTTCTGAACAGGGGCACAGACAGATAAACAAACACCACTGGGGCATTAACCCTTCCTTATGCTATCCAAAGTTGAACACTTTTTTTTTGGCTGGAGTTACACTTTAAAAATGTACCTGTTCTGACTTTCATACAAATTAAGCTTAAGAACAAAACTAAGGAACCTATCTTGTTCATAACTTGGGGACTGCCTGGATAGGATTGCAACCAAAGCTAAAAGAGACAACTGTGGCAAAAGAGATGCAACCTTCCTTCCATTGCCAATGATAAATTCCTGTGCAAGTTGACACATAACATACCATTTCCAGTGTGTACTGTATCTGGAGCAATTTTGGGGAAAATGTGTTAGGCAATATAGCATTGCATGTGCTTCACATTTTCCAGCACTGAAAAACTCCAACACAGTCTCTAGGTCTGGTTTTCTTTGGTTTGTTTTCCAATGTGCATAGAAGGTTGCCTCATAACAAGTGGGTTATGGTGTTTACTCGGTAGTAACTGGCTGCAATTCCTCCGGATTTCAGAAATGGGTCTTTTCAGTCTTACCTACAGATTCCAGATGGCCTTCATGGGGTCACCATAAGTTGGTAGGCAACTTGAAGACCTGTACATACACACAACACTTTACCCATAAGTAGATTACCAGTAGAAGCAAACACCAGGCAGAATATCCAATATCTCATATTAGAAGATCCTTTCCCTCAGAGATTTGGAAGCGGGGGTTACTATTCATTCCAAAACATTGTAAATGGCATAACTTTTTGAGCTGCAAAAATCTAATCTTTCTGTGGCAATGCTGGGTGAGGAAGATATGTAGAAACTTTCATCTAAAAGCCACTGTGGTGTAAATGTTTCCATATTTGACAAGGACTCTGGGGAGCTAGTTTTAAATTCCTGTACAGTCATGAAAACCCACTAGGTGTCCTTGGAAAAGTCACACTATTTCAGCCTCAAAGAAAAGCAGTAGCAAACCCACTCCAAACAAATCATGCCAAGAAAAATCCATGACTGATTCACTATGATAGGTCACTGTTAAGTCAGAAATGATTTAACAGAATGCAACATAGAAATTTCAAAAATCCAGATTGTGATTATGGACTGATGGGGTTTATAATGTAGCACATGTAGAAAGCAAGGAGGAAGCAGAGGGGAGGAACAAAGACATGGACAATCCCCAACAACCAACCAGCCAGTAGCAGGTTTGTGTTTTTTTCTGTTTTTTTTTTAAAGAAAGACACAATTTGCCCAATTGGAGTTTCCTGACCACACTTAGAGGCCTGAAGATCTGGGAACCCTACCTACTGTCATCAAAATACACCTTGGGCATCCAACTATCAGGAGAAGATCATCTCCTGACCATGAAAATTAAACCTCATGAGACGTATTTGTCCCATCTGTTGAGGCAATACACCATGGAAGTATGTGGAAGAGAGCTTTTTCTAACATGCCACCCTCATTGAAAAATATCCTCCTTTTAAAGACATGATTTGGCTTCATTCTGGTACCAAGTAAAATAGCAGTTTTCTAGTAAAACCTTTGTGGCCTAATGGGTTTCATTCTAATTGGCATGTGTGTATGATTTTAAATCGTTTTTCATTCTTTTAACTGGTTCCAACTGTCTTGTTTTCATTTGTTAAATGTGTTTATTTTTCACTATTTTACAGGATTTCAAACTGATCAAGTTGATTTTATGGTCACCACCTTGAGATCTTTAGATACATAGATGTATTTATTTTAATAATAAAAATATTTGAAATGAGCTGGGTGATTCTAGGCTGCTCACAAGAAGCTCTACAATTTGGTTGAAAACTCAGAAATTAGTTGCACTGAATTATTTTTCTCTTTTCTTCTACAGTCCTTAACAAAGTTTCTGAAACAGGACACAGTTGAGGCATTATGTAAAACACTCTGTATAATACTAATGATTATATATCAGTGCTTTATAAAACAGAATCTAGTTTCATTTGCCATAACGTTTTATACATGATTTAGTAAAACATCAATTCGGCCACAGACATAGGCCTGATTTTTATCCAACCATGGTAAGAATCAGACTTTTGTGCAATTTACTTTGAGACTGAATACTGTTCACTCCTCTTATAAAGGGAACCTATTTCATTTTACTCCTAGGCCAACAAATGTTGATTTTTATCCTACTGTTAGTATGTGTCATGGTACCAGTAGAGTGTTTTGTAAGCAGAGTTGATAGCTGCTGCCATTAGTTATCCAAAATCACGTGGCTTTTAGTGGCTGGCAAGGGGGCTCCCACAATAAGTTAATACATTTCTCTGTGTTTTTTTTTGGGGGGGGGGGGGACTGATTCAGAAAATTGCATTGGATAGACTGCATCAACTCTACTTTTTAGGTATAGTTATAATGATTTTCCATGAAGCAACCAAATGTGAGTTGTCCAGTCAGTTATTAATCCTGGTATCACAGGCATGTGTAATGTGCAATTCTGACAGAGTCAGAAGGGGGTGAATATTATGTTGCTGGGGGATGAATGTACAAGAAAAGCTAATAATCTGCATATCCTTTCAGTTTCAGTCCTGTGCAGGGTATGTTCCTACATTACCCTAACAAGACTGCTACAGCTCTCTAGCTGATGCTGGCCTATGCCTCCCATCATCATGAAACAGACCATTGGCTTTGCTGGCTAAGGTACGTGGGAAGTGAAGCCCAATAGTATCTTGCAAGTTATGCCAGACTGAAATGTATTCTGGAGGGTTCAGGAAGAAGATGGCACTAAATAGTGAGGATGAAATTGATAGAACTCACTTCTTTTCATAAGCAGTAGCATTCTGAGTGCTTCTACTTTGAAATAAAAACATATGATGCTTTCTTTTCACACATACAAGAATCCCCTTGCTGTATTTGTACCCCACAGTGTTCTTCCACTGTAAATATTTGGGACTGCCATCTATTTGAGTGGCAGCAGAAAAGGAAGCTTTTCCACAGCATTATTGTGCATCAATGATTTGTCCAGTGCATATTTTAAAAAAGACTTTGACAGTATCTCTTATCTCAAACCATAGCAATAAAATTAATACTTTCTGTAATCTGAAACGTTATTTCCAATATCTCTCTCTTGCCTGTTTGTCACTTGTTTTCTCTTTCTGTCTCAAATATGTGCATGTGTGTGTGTGCACACATGCATACACACAGAGAAACATGCACAGTGAAAGATTTAATGCCAAGAATTCAAAATGTCAAGTTCTCTAGAGCTTGACTAACAAGCCGTTCTTTCTTGCTTGAATGTTAGTCATTTACTTAGAATCCCAATCCAAGTGCTCTTGGGACTCCAGCGTACAATACGGAATTTATACTTGGGGCCTTATTCACTGACAAATGCTTTCAAGGGATACATCTTCCACATGTTCTCAGAAGATAACAAAGTCTGCTATGTAATAGGATCCACTTTGTAGTTTTCTTCTTTCCATTGAAGATTAAACTAATTGGAATGGATTATTGACTCCTCTGCAGTTTCAATATGATCTCTGTTGTTGCTAGCCACCCTGAAATTGACCTCGACTTATGGCAACCGTATGGCTGAGAGACCATCAAGTCACCCTATTATTAACAGCCCTACTCAGATCTTGTAGATTCCTGGCTATGGCTTTTTGGTTCAGCCTTTGCAACATGAATCCCATCTTCCTCTTTTCCTACTGTCTTCTAATGTCAAACATTCTCGTCTTTTCTTGTGAATCATGTCTTCTCATAATATAACCAAAGTACGACAGCCTATTTTTAGTCACCTTGGCTTCTAGGGAGGTTTAAAGTTTGATTTATTCTAGAATTCATTTATCTCTCTTTTTAGCCATCTATGGTATCGGTAGAGCTTTTCTCTATCACTATATTTTAAATGAGTTGATATTCTTTTTATTGATAATCAACGCATTTGATGATATAACATGTTTCACAAGTATAGGATTACTAAAAAGGACTTTTTTAAACTTTTCATCAGGGGGAAAATTTCTCAAACAACAGTATTGTAAAATAAACAAATTCTATGATAAATTAATTAAGCAATCAGTTATTCCTATGTAAAATATGTACAATTCCATGAAGACTCATCAGGTATAATTCTGTACCTGACGGAAGGTAAGTAGCCAAAGGTTTTGACAGTAAAGCAGATGCAAATGTTCTGTATCAGTAGCCAATAAAATGTTCTTTTATTATTCCAATTCTTCCCTCCAATTTGATCCCAATGTTTCAGTACAAAATCCTCATAAAGCAGTGGTTCTCAACCTTTTTTTGACCAGGGACCATTTTGACCAGGGACCACTCTCCAACATGAGTACCAAAAGGGTTACAAATCAGGTTTTGGTCAACTTTGGATTCAGTTTGGTTATTTGGGATGCTGATTCAGAAAATTGCATTGGATAAGTCACATCAGCTCTAGTTTCTGATACAAGACATATGCAGTTACCATCTGCTCATCCCCAGAAAATGATATTTAATAATCTAGAGCCACTGATTTTATTTTAGGTCTTGCGGTTGACACCTTGGGAACCACTGTCATAAAGGAAAAGAAAACATGCTTCTTTTCCTTCACTAATCACAATGTACTTCTCTAATTCAATTACACTTTCTGGCATTCATTCTCAGTCTTCCTCACTGCCTCCAATTGTAACTTCATTTACACTGAAGGAGAAAGAATTTATCCCCAGTGTTGTTAGTAGCATAAATGCTCATCCCTAAAGAGCTACAGAAACAACCAGTGCAACGCTGCTGCAGAACAACCCTCCATTTATGGTATATCAGCAAGGGTTTATAATGTGTCAGATAACATGTCTGGATATGGAAAACCTACCTTCCAATCCATGCTCAGACAGAAGCTCAATAGGAAGCAAGCAATATATCCGGGGATAATCATCTAAGCCCTATGACACCAACTAGATATTGGCTAGCATTGCAGCACAATTGTAAAGATAAAACAGATAAGAATGTGAAGATAAAATAGTTAAGAACTTTGTGTCCTGAGGGGAAAATACTACAGAAGCAATGCACTGAGGCATCTCTCCCATTGAAGATAATATAGGAAGTACATTAACTAGTATTAATTGAATTGTCTCTAATGGCATTTGTCCCTACAAAAGCTTTGCCATATTGAAAGAACTAAAATGTAAATTTGGAACAAGGAGATTTTGGCAAGTAGGGTGGGAAACAGCAACCAGTTTTAACATAGCATGTTTTTTGTTTGAAAAAGGAACACCAGCTACTTGCTCTTTCTTTGACCTTGTAGTAATTCTAATTATTAAAGCCACATGGAAACCTTCATCAGCAGTAGGATATTAATCTCTCAGTGTTGTTAGAACTTAAAGACTGATCAATCATCACTTACATAGATTATGTAGCTCTCTGATCACTCTCAAATGAATAATAACAGCAATCTGGAAGCAGAGGAATTGTATATGAAACTTGGCAGATAGCTTATTGATTTGATTTCCTAATAAAGGTTGTTGAGAACCAGCAATGTGTAGTTGTTTGAGCATTAGACTAGGGACATCTTCACATGGGGCATTTTTACCCTGTTTTGCCACTTTGTTTCACAGCAAGGATGGGGCCTGCCGTGTGCCATCATATGACGCATGGCAGGCCCTGCCCACATTCCTCAAAAAGTGGTGGGGAAAACATCGAAAGCCGCTTCCTCCACCACTATGGGTAGGAAAGTGTATTCCGGATAGCTATCTGCACTTTTCTCCTCTTTTCCCCATATGATGGGGGAAAGGGCATTGGGGCAACAGGCATGACTGTGCGTTGCTGCCCTTCCTCGCATCAGATGGGGGCAGGGTCCCCACCATGTGATGGGGTAAGGGGGTGGGCATGTGGGGCACCACAAGCCACCCTGTGCTTCTTCCTTTTCACTGGCAACTGGGCCATGTGAAGAGGTTGTAAGATTGGGCAACAGGATTTGATTCCCCACTTGGCCATTGAAACCCACTGAGTGACCTTGGGCCAGTCACACTCTATCAGTTTCAGAGGAAAGCCAAAGACAAATTCCCCCCTGAACAAATCATAGAATCATAGAATCATAGAATCATAGAATCATAGAATCATAGAATCATAGAATCATAGAATCATAGAATCATAGAATCATAGAATCAAAGAGTTGGAAGAGACCTCATGGGCCATCCAGTCCAACCCCCTGCCAAGAAGCAGGAATATTGTATTCAAATCACCCCTGACAAATGGCCATCCAGCCTCTGCTTAAAAGTTTCCAAAGAAGGAGCCTCCACCACACTCCGGGGCAGAGAGTTCCACTGCTGAATGGCTCTCACAGTCAGGAAGTTCTTCCTCATGTTCAGATGGAATCTCCTCTTTTGTAGTTTGAAGCCATTGTTCCGCGTCCTAGTCTCCAAGGAAGCAGAAAACAATCTTGCTCCCTCCTCCCTGTGGCTTCCTCTCACATATTTATACATGGCTATCATATCTCCTCTCAGCCTTCTCTTCTTCAGGCTAAACATGCCCAGTTCCCTAAGCCGCTCCTCATAGGGCTTGTTCTCCAGACCCTTGATCATTTTAGTCGCCCTCCTCTGGACACATTCCAGCTTGTCAATATCTCTCTTGAATTGTGGTGCCCAGAATTGGACACAATATTCCAGATGTGGTCTAACCAAAGCAGAATAGAGGGGTAGCATTACTTCCTTAGATCTAGACACTATGCTCCTATTGATGCAGGCCAAAATCCCATTGGCTTTTTTTGCCGCCACATCACATTGTTGGCTCATGTTTAACTTGTTGTCCACGAGGACTCTTTTTCACACGTACTGCTCTCGAGCCAGGCGTCACCCATTCTGTATCTTTGCATTTCATTTTTTCTGCCAAAGTGGAGTATCTTGCATTTGTCACTGTTGAACTTCATTTTGTTAGTTTTGGCCCATCTCTCTAATCTGTCCAGATCGTTTTGAATTCTGCTCCTGTCCTCTGGACTATTGGCTATCCCTCCCAATTTGGTGTCGTCTGCAAACTTGATGATCATGGCTTCTAGCCCTTCATCTAAGTCATTAATAAAGATGTTGAACAGGAGCGGGCCCAGGACGGAACCCTGCGGCACTCCGCTCGTCACTTCTTTCCAAGATGAAGAGGAAGCATTAGTGAGCACTCTCTGTGTTCGTCCACTTAACCAATTACAGATCCACCTCACCGTAGTTTTGCCTAGCCCACATTGGACTAGTTTCCTTGCCAGAAGGTTATGGGGGACCTTGTCGAAGGCCTTACTGAAATCCAGGTACGCTACATCCATGGCATTCCCCGCATCTACCCAGCTTGTAGCTCTATCGAAGAAAGAGTTCAGATTAGTCTGGCATGACTTGTTTTTGATAAATCCATGTTGACTATTAGCGATGACTGCATTTGTTTCTAAGTGTTTGCAGACCTCTTCCTTAACAATCTTTTCCAGAATCTTGCCCAGTATCGACGTGATACTGGGCAAGAAAACCTCATTATAGCCTTAGGGTTGCCATAAGTTGGAAACTACTTACAGACACAACAACAACAACAACAAAACAACAGTTGGGTGATTCTACACTGTCCAGTAAAGTGGAATCGATCTGGCATTCTGGACACTGGATCAAGCCTGCTTGGTGGCCCAGTAGGGACTCCCTGATGTGCCTTGGAGACAGCAGAGCCCCCACTGCCCAGCTGTGCCAAACATGGTTTGGTGCCATTAGGCAGTCTAAATGCCACCCCCTCCTTAGTGTTTTGTCTAGTAAAAGAAGAACACCCACCTACCTGATTCTTCAGAGTGTTCTGGCAGACATCAGCCAGAGCACCAGCCACTAAGGTGGCTGGGAAGGTGAAGGCAAAAACTCCCCTCTGCTGCTGCAGAGCCTCCCTAGCAAGGCTGTGGTTTGGCAGAAGCAGCATTGCAACAAGAGAAGAGACACAGCAGATGGGGTCAGTTCTCTAGTGATGGACTAAGCATCCACCTTTCATCACTCTGTTTAGCAGAGGGGGTGGTTCCTTTTTTGATATGGACAAGTCAACCCAGCATTTTGACTAAAATTTCTAGACTTATGCACAAGTGTATACAATAGATCTTTTAAAAACTAATGTCATAGCTTTGCTTTCTCATAACTTAGATTAACACTGATTATAGTATTGTGTTTCCACTTTAACTGCATGGCTGCATCCTAAGGAACACTGGAGTTTGTAGTTGGATGAGACTCTCAAGCACTTTGGTCCCTCCCTAAATTGCCAGGCCCAGGATTCCATAGCATGTTACTGTGGCTGTTGAAGTGCAGTTCTTGAAAAGAGTGCTCACCAGGGTTGTTTTGCCGATAATAATTATTGCTTATGTTAATTGTCATCATTGCTATAATTGCTGTCATTAACTGATGTTGTGTTTTTTGCTGTCATATAATGCCGGCATCGAATTGTGCCTTGCTTGTGTAAGCCGCCCTGAGTCCCCTTCAGTGTGAGAAGGGCGGGGTATAAGCGACCGTAAGAAATAAATAAATAAACTTCAATGGGATTCATATAAATTAGATTGAATACTAGACTAAAAAGTAGTCAGAACATTCTCCCATTTCCTATAGAATCACAGAGTTGGAAGAAACCGCATGGGCCACCCAGTCCAACCCCCTGCCAAGAAGCAGGAAAATCGCATTCAAAGCACCCCTGACAGATGGCCATTTAGCCTCTGTTTAAAAGCCTCCAAAGAACGTGCCTCCACCACAGTGGTTCATTGATGTGCAAAACAAGTTAGTGAAAAGTTTATCTATGAAACGTACTAAAACATTTGTGGCTCAAGAGAGTTCCACTGCTGAACAGTTCTCACAGTCAGGAAGTTCTTTCTAATGTTCAGGTTGAATCTCTTTTCCTGTAGTTTGAAGCCATTGTTCCATGACCTAGTCTCTGGGGCAGCAGAAAACAAGCTTGCTGTGGGCCTCCAATTATGAAAAACTGCTTAAGATTTCAGGGTGCACAGTGGCTGCAAAAAGTATGATATCATCTCCATCATTCTACTCTTGAAAACATTTAAGCAAGTTGAAACACACTACTGTCTTTGTCAGTTAATCCAGTTAATCCTCCTCCAGATATATACCTTGCCTTGAAATTATATTCTAACAAGTTCAGAGATGGCCTGCAATAGTATGGAGCGCTCGTAGAAATATGAAGGATAACTCAGCTCTGTGCACACAGATATGTATTTTAGGACATCAATGGACCATGGCCATTGTTCCTGTGGCAATGGACAGCCTGTTCAAGAAGATTTTGAAGATGTATACAGAAAAAAAAACCCAACAGGTTATTAGAGTTGTTTTTCTGTGTCAGGAATGACTTGAGAAACTGCAAGTCGCTTCTGGTGTGAGAGAATTGGCCGTCTGCGAGGACGTTGCCCAGGGGATGCCTGGATGTTTTGATGTTTTGCCATCCTTGTGGTAGGCTTCTCTTATGTCCCTGCATGGGAAGCCGGAGCTTACAGAGGGAGCTCATTCACGCTCTCCCCAGATTCGAACCTGTGACCTGTCGGTCTTCAGTCCTGCTGGCATAAGAATTTAACCCATTGCACTACCGGGGGCTCCTCGGTTATTAGAGTGATCTGATACCACTTGGGTGTGTAAATATTTAAATGGTCAGGAAGCTTTAGACTATCTTTTAGCTCTTGAGATTATTATTGATTAATCCATCCGCTATTAATTTAGCTATCACACAAGCACAAACAGTCCCTAGGTGCACTCATTAGTTTCATGGGTCATCTTTCACTGCAGCATTTTAAGCTTTTGTGACAACACAGTGCTGCTCATCTTTTTCAAAATGCCCAGGCTGGAAGTTTCATCTCCACTCAGAACAACTAAAACCCCATTCTCTATTATAATGTGCAATTTCAGTGAATCATATCCCATAAATTCCAATGAGTGGTGATGAGCAAATTCTTTCCACAGAACCATGGCTCTTGAGAATAAGATTCTTGGGCAATCGATGACGATTTCTTGTAAATATCCTGACTGAAGTCTCTTGTTGAGTAGCCTAAAAAGCCCATTATTATCTCATCCTTCTCAACTGTGTCATTGTTTAAGTTTAGAGAGAAAATAAAAACTGCTCTGTGATAAAAATGAGATTCATCCCAAGTAAGGATAAAAATAATGTGCAATGGAAAAGACTACAAGCTGTCCAGAAATCTTGTCAACATAATGACCATCATTTTCCCCCTTTTGTTTATGGTGGGACTTTTCTTAAATTCACTATTGTTAATAACATCATTCTTGCAATAATTTACAATTTTTTAGAAAAACACAGACACAAATATTACAGATATGACAGTCTAAGTCCAGCTGCATAAAATACAATTGGCACCCCTTCTCTGGACCTAAAAAATCTGAAATACTTCAAAATCCAAAATTGTCCTTATAGATGGCTGAGAGTAACAGTTTAGCTTTCTGATAGCTCAAGGGTTCCAGCCCAGATTGCCTGTCTGAAATTATCTCCCTTTATGATCCACCTCAGAGATTAAGATCATTGGAGGGAGGCCCTGCTCCCGGTCCCATCCCCCTCGCAAATGTGATTGGTGGGGATGAGAGACAGGGCCTTCTCAGTGGTGGCCCCTTGTCTGTGGAACTCCCTCCCCAATGAAATCAGGTCAGGCCCTTCCCTCCTGTCCTTCAGGAAAAAACTTAACACATGGCTGTGAGACCAAGCATTCGAGATGTAAATGTAGCAATGCAGTAATGAGAGTGATTTAATGTGACTGACAAACGGATGGACCTTGGATGATTATTTGAATTTGCGTGTTTTAAATTGATGTTTTACTAATTGATGTTTTAATTACTTGGTTTTAATTGCAAGTGTTATTTGTAATTGTATGTTGTCGGCATTAAATTGCTGCCTGTTGTGAGTCTGCCCTGAGTCCCCGGGGTAGGAAGGGTGGTGTACAAATATGGGAAATAAATAAATGTACACAAAATTTGCTTAATGCACAAAATTATTTAAATTATTGCATAAGATAACTTTCAAGATAAAGGTAGAAGGTGTATATGTATTGTTTAGACTTGGGCCCTGTTGTCAAGATTGTGCATATATATGCAAATATAGGTATTCCAAAATCTGGGGGGAAATCCAAAATTCAAAACACTTCTAGTCATAAGTATTTTGTATAAGGTGTACTTCATCTGTACTACAAGGATGTAGTGTAGTTAAAACTTGTAATTGATATCTTTTGAGACTATCATTCCCATAATCCCTTGGAGAATGATGGGAGATTTTGTATATGCAAAAAAAAAAAACTTTTTCAAGTGCTAGTTGTATCTCAACTCTTAACCTGGTTATGGGAATATTTTCCCCTGAATGCATTTATTCATTCAGTTTGATGTACAGTACTGTTTCTCATAATTTGCAATCACAAAAGTGTATTTTAATGTAAAAACAAGTAAAAAGGCTAGAATTACCTCTATGTTGTTCTTAAAGGAAGCACAGGTGCTTGCCTTTGTAATTCAGCCACCTTCATTGATCATCCAGTTTACTCGAGCCTTTTTTTCAGCATATGCGTTTCCCCAGAGTAATCCCTCATGACATTCTAGCAACCCAGTTCTGTGTTCTGATGTAGAAAAGGCAGCAGAGCATAACATCAACCTCTAGATTCTCAGAGCTGGTGCAAAAGAAGGTTTGGTCAGCGTTTTCCTGTGTGATAAATGAGTTGTGGCCATTGCAAAAAGAATACCAGTGATAAAGAGAACTGGGGTGTTGATTCCCTAGGGTAGTGTTGGGGAAATTTCAAGTTTGCAGGCTTTATAATGTTTTGTTTATACAATAATGCAATTTTCACCAAATAGAGCCAAGGCAAAAAACAGACACTCAGAAAAAGGAACTGGCAAAATCACCTCTGAGTATTACTTGACTATGAAAAGCCGGTGAAATTCATTGTGTCACCATAAGTCGACAAGCAATTTGAAGGTGCACAAGCACACAATAACTTGGTTGGCTTTTTCAGTGTCAGAACTCAATGGACAAAGAGCTCACTAGTCTTTCATTTTAAAAGTATGATTTAGGATGTGGCTCAATATTTTTATGATTGCTGTAGTTACATGCCTGGGAGAGGGGTCAGGTATCCTTTCTAATCTACTACAGATCACTTAGATCTATCATCAGACCCCAACATATCTCTGGAGCCCCCGGTGGCGCAGTGGGTTAAACACCTGTTCCGGCAGGACTGAAGACCGACAGGTTGTAGATTCGAATCCGGGGAGAGGCGGATGAGCTCCCTCTATCAGTTCCAGCTCTTCATGCAGGGACATGAGAGAAGCCTCCCACAAGGATGATAAAAATATCAAATCATCCGGGCGTCCCCTGGGCAACATCCTTGCAGACGGCCAATTCTCTCACACCAGAAGCGACTTGCAGTTTCTCAAGTTGCTCCTGACATGAAAAAAAAAATCTTTAATCCTGACACAAGAAAACAAAACCATATCTCTGCTTACTGCTGCTCTAGTGAAGCATTTGCATAATAAAGAAACAGAATAGAGGAGATGACAAGAGTTTGATGGGTCTAGGGAAGAGATGATGGAGAGAACAGGACTGCTGATGCAATCTTGTTTACCCATTTTCCAAAAATGAGGAAGGGGAATAAATCATCTTGTCCAAAGCCATTTTCAGCTGGCAAATAATTTTGCAAATGGAGGCAGCATGGTGTAGTTGTTTGACTGTTGGTTTAGATTTCTGGGAAACTAAGGTTCAAATATTTATTCGGCCACGGAAACCTGCAGGGTGATCTTAGGTAAATGACACACTCTCTCTACCTCACAGGAAGGAAATGGAAAACCTACCCTGAGTAAAAGAAAAGTCTAGAGATTTACTTGAAGGCACAATGCAACAGAAGTGATCTAAGGAGAAAGAGAATAGATATGCAGAACTCTTTTTACGTTCAGAGTAGCTTCCCCCACTGAAATGAATGGAGGCGCTTATTCACACATTAACACCATTTGGGCACAGGGAACTTGGAACTCCAGCCCAGGTGTGGGAATAATACAGATGTTTTTTTGCCCATGAACCCCATCAGCCCTAGGCAGTATATGTCATGGTTAGCAATGGTGGGAATTGCAGTCCATCAACATCTGGATGGCCATATAGAATAATAGAATCATAGAATTATAGAGTTGGAAGAGGCCTCATGTGCCATCCAGTCCAACCCCCTGCCAAGAAACAGGAAAATTACATTCAAAGCACCCCTAACAGATGGCCATCCATCCTCTGTTCAAATGCCTCCAAAGAAGGAGCCTCCACCACTCTTGTACAGATCAAATTCCTTCATCCAAATCATTTTTGGAGTGATAGACAAAAAGAATTCCACTCTATTGTACGTATGTTAAAACTCTTACAGTCTGTAACATACAGTCTGTAACTGAAGCTTTGTTTATTTTTGAACAGTGGAGAAAAGTGAATCTGGGAAAACACCTGACAATGATTTCTGGTATGTTAGTGGTCTTCTGTGAAACTTCAAAACATTAAAACCGAGGCATAATTTTGTATCAACATCTGTATTAAATTAGCATGAAGTAGCTTAACCCCTCAATGAGAAATGAAACATCCAGTTTTTCTAAATACCTTTGTTTCTTGTGTGTGAACAATTGTCAGCTTCACTCTCATTACATTTCTCAGAATCCATTCAAGCTACTGTCCCAGTTCCATATTTTGTTCCTAGAGATATTTGTTTGTTCAGAATAGTGTAATTGTATATGAATTTCATGCATGAAATTTTTCATCATTCTAGAGCCACCTTATGTCCCAATTTCAGGACAAAAGTGGGAAATAAATGAATGCGGATTAAACCTGGCCCAGGGACTGAGCTTTGACAACAGAGCAGGAGTATGAAACTTCTGTAAAGAACCACATAAAGAAAAAGGATGCTTTTCCCTATCAAACAACTATATAATTAATTGTAATGTAAGACAATACGAAGTGAAGCTGCTGTTCCCTTTTCAGCCATATTAACAAAATCTTGTGCAGGCATGGGCAAACTTTCCAACTTGGGGGCCGCATGCTAGCACTCCCTGCTTGCTGGTGATTGAAGGAAGGAAAGGAAGGAAGGAGGAAGAAAGGAAGGAAAGAGGGAGGGAAGGAAGGAAGGAAGGGAGGGAGGAAGGGATGAAGAGAAGGATGGTGGAAGGAAGGGAAGGATAAAGTAAAGACAAGGAAAGTAATAAAAGGGAAGGAAAGAGAGAGGGAGGAAAGAAGATAGGAAGGACAAAAGGGTGAAAGGGAAAGATGGAAGGAAGGGCAAAAGAGTGGAAGAGAAGGAGAAAGAGGGAGAGAAGAAGGAAGGAAGGATAGGATGGTGAGACAGGATGGCTCGAGAAAAAAATCCAAGGGGCCGCATCTGGCCCCTGCGCCTGGGTTTGCCCATACCTGATCTTGGGGGTACTCACAAAACAGTCCTGATGAAAGCACAAGACCATTTTTGGAGAAGTATCCCTAGCGAATGCAGTTCCTTGTGTTTTGGACAGCATATTGCCAAAAATAAATTAATATATAGCCTCACGTTTGTTGTGGATTTGCTGTCAAAATCCTTGCTGGAGAAGCATGCTGTTAAGAAGCCTTTCTGCACAGTTTGAGTTCTGCATTGCAATTAGCATGCTCTGCATCAC
The DNA here is from genome assembly GCF_037176765.1 of Anolis sagrei. Taxonomy (NCBI): domain Eukaryota; kingdom Metazoa; phylum Chordata; class Lepidosauria; order Squamata; family Anolidae; genus Anolis; species Anolis sagrei. Next base: position 87,824,027 of record NC_090022.1, read on the forward strand.
AAAACTCAGGAACAAGACTCAATTCCCCTCGAAATAGCTGTCTTCTTCCCTGGCGTTCAAGAGCTGCACTGCTTTAGGCCTTACTCTTCTTTTCAAATCAATAGCCCAGCACCCACAGGTAAGGTAAGCACAATGTGAAAAATACCTGTGCTCCACAGAAAGAAAAGAAACAATATCTCTGACACCGTTAAACCAGAAGGTTATCAAGAAAATGTAAAAAGAAAAATTAAGATGTTGAACACACAATGCTTTACATTAATCTCAAGGAAGGAGGCAGTTATTTAGGAAGGAACAGAAACACATACCAGGGTGCCTGACTTTTTGGATGCAGGCAGGGCTAACTGCAATGGAGGCATCATAGGGTAAAATGGCCTGATGGGTCAGCAGCAACAAGGTTACTCTGCAAAGCAAATTCAGTGATAATAGACAATTTACGTAGGGCAGCATAAATGAGCTGGGGCAGCTGACACACAGCTTTCTACAGAGGGTTATAAACTACAGACAGGAATGTTTTCCAGAGATATGAGTGGTAGGAAGTCCAAATGTGGATCTGTTTGGAACAGGTGCCGTACAGATCATTTTTCCATATGCCTCCTCAATTAGTGCGTCTGTTAAACTGGCTGTAATAGTCTATAATGACCTAATTATTGGTTTAGCTTCAGCAAACTAATTTGCATAAAGCCCAACAAGCTGGCATCAGGAAATTGTGGAAAATGTTCAGGTTTGTATGGCAAAATATCTATGGAAAAGTGGATTCTAAGCTGCATCAGCAGGAAAATATTATCAGGGAAAGTAAGTAATAGGTCAGTTTGGTCAGGTCAGTAATGGGAACATTGTGTGCACTAGTTCCATGCTGCATAGTTCTGTGAAGATATTGACGAGCTGAAGCATAACCAGAAGAGGGCAACCAAGATCATAAAAGGTCTGGATGTCAAGCCCTATGAAGAACAGCTCCAGGAGCTGACTGTATTGGCAAAGCGAAGAAGATTCAGAGCTGTTCTGATAGCCTAGTTAAATAGCCAAGGGGATATCATGTAGGAAGACACAACGAGCTTGTTTTCTGCTGCTTCAAAGACAAGAACATGAACGGATGGATTCTAGGCCTGGGTAACAACGGAAAAATTTGTTTCTAAAATCGATTTGTAATTGGGGTTTTTTTTTGTTTCGATATTTAAAATAATTACAAAATTTTCCCTTTAAAAAGTTCGGTATTTACGAAATTTCGTAAATATTTACGAATCGATTCGTTAAGATGGCGCCCGCGTTGGCGCATGCGCAAAGCATTTCCGAAATTTCGTTATTTGTATGCATCGCTAATAACGAATCGATTCGTTAAGATGGCGCACCGCGTTAGCGCATGCGCAAAGCATTTACTAAATTTCGTTATTCGTGCTAATTGCACTGTATTATATTATATATAGCACTTTGTGTTGGCAAAAGGAGCGCACTGGTTGGAACTACACAAATAATGAGCGAGCACTGTATTATAGCACTTTTTGTTGGCAAAAGGAGCGCACTGGTTGGAACTACACAAATAATGAGCGAGCACTGTATTATAGCACTTTCTGTTGGCAAAAGGAGCGCACTGGTTGGAACTACACAAATGACAAACGCACACACAGGCACACAAGATTCTTTTCTTTTTTAAGAATATTTTTTGATTTTTTTAAGAATAAAAGAAAGGTATTTTTCAAAAATATTTAAAAATGGAAACTTAACAAAATGCTCTCCCCGCTGTGGAGCCAACAGCCACAAGACAGGGGGAAACACACACACACAGGCTCACAAGATTATTTCCTTTTTTAAGAATATTTTTTGATTTTTTTTAAGAATAAAAGAAAGGTATTTTTCAAAAATATTTAGAAATGGAAAATTAACAAATTAACAAAAACCGCCCTCGCTCTCCCAACAACAGAATTAAGGAATTAAGGAATCAATGCAAGGAAATCCAGCTTAGCCAGCCAACCAAGCCAATGCAAGCCAATGCAAGCCAATGCAAGCCAATGCAAGCCGCCCTCCCGGACCTCCCTTCTCCCTCGCCTCCGCAACAATGAGCAAAGCGGCCACGCGGAGCCGCTTTTAAAGGGCTTCCCGGCCAATCAAAATCAGCCACGGTGCACTGCTTGGGTGCTTGGGAGCGCCGGATTGGCTCCCAGGCACCAGCATCCTCCATCCCATTTCCGAAACGGGCGGAAGCTCGTAAAAAGGATGGAGGATGCCGTTTCGTTATTGAAAAACCCTTCCGGGTTTGAAAAAATGTTTTGTATTCATTTTGTAATTGCTAAAAATAACGAATATTTAACGAATTACAAAATTAACGAACGAAACCGCCCAGGCCTAGTGGATTCAAATTATGAGGGAAGAAGTAGCAGATAAACATTAGGGAAGAGTTCTTTCACAGCTATGTTTCAAAAGACAAACAAAGTGCACTTTGCTTTTGACATTAAAGCCTGCTTTCTAAAAAAAGGTCTTTGCTGGCTGGCAAAAGGAAAGCTTGCCTATCCTCTGGCAGAAGGGGGTCCTTGGGAGTGGGAGCAGCCATCAAGAAGGCTCTGCTTTGGAGTCTGCACCAGGGGGATCTGTGACGGGGCCAAGAAAAAGCTCTCCCCGCAGCTCTTAAAGAGCTCTGACAGGTTCATATCGGGAGATACAGTCCTTCAGATAGTCTGGACCCAAGCCCTCTAGGGCTTCATAGGTCATGGCCAACACCTGGAAGAAGAGATTAGGCCGGGCATGGGCAAACTTTGGCCCTCCAGGTGTTTTGGACTTCAACTCCCACATTTATTTATTTATTTATTTATTTATTTGCAGTATGTGTATTCTGCTCTTCCCACCCCGAAGAGGCATAGGGCGGACCAAAGAACACATATATGACAAACACTTAATGCTGATTGTACAATGACAAGAGAGTTTGATACCGTGGGCAGAAAGCAATACTCCAGAGAACTTCTGCCACCTCGAATGGCGAACTACGGTGCCTGCATGGGAGCATACCAGCAAATTTTGTGGGAGAAGGCTCAGCCCTTCCACGCTAAACTTTCAGAGGAAGACTGTGCTGTCCTCTTGACTCTTTTTCAAGAGGTGAATTCTTTGGCCCATCACCACATCCAGATGACCAAACACACTGGCAATATGGCAGAAAGATGATAATAATGTATCTCGTGTATCTAATACATTTGCTTTTCTCCACACTCGCATGTTGTGGACTCTAGTTATTAAGATTGACTCTGCACCTCGTGTTGCCAGAGTGCAGCCTGTTCAACACCTTTCAAGTCTCCCAGTCTTCTGTGTGCCCAGGAGGGAGTCTCTCATTTGGTATTAGCCATGGATTGAGGTTCTAGGTTTTAGCCTGCCACTTTTGGACTCTTGCTTGCTGTGGTGTTCCTGCAAGTATCTCTGTAGATAAATCAAGCTATTTCTTGATTTAAGGCATTGGTGTGCTGGCTGATATCTGAACAGAGGATGGGCTGGAGATGTCACTGCCTTGGTCCTTTCACTATTGGCTGCTACTTCCTGGTGGCGATCCCCAGATTGTGCCAGTTAGCTTTCAGATGATATTGTTTCTAGCACCCACTTTTTGCTCGATATTCTAGCAGTGCTTCTTGTAGGTCAGAAAATGGTCCAGGGTACCTCCCAGGCAGGCATGTAGCGGGGGGGGGGGGGGGGGAGGGGGGGCTTGAGGGGCTTCAGCCCCCCCCCCCCGAAATTCTCATGGTGGTTCGCGAAAAGGCCTTACTGGTGCATTATTTAAACTGTTATGTTTATTCATATCATGATCTGATCACCATTCTCAATATATCTCATATGCATGGGGGTATTGGGGTAATGATACAGAAGGTTTGCTAGGGTAGACCCTCTTTCACTCAGACTCAGTTCCCCCCCCCCACCCGAAACAAACTCAGCCCCCCCCCCCCAATCCTGAATCGAAATCCTGGCTAGGGGCCTGCTCCCAGGTATTTGGGTGTGCTGCAGCACTCCAGTGAGATTCTTTCCAACTGTGATAATTTCATCATAGAATCATAGAGTTGAATGAGGCCTCGTGGGCCATCCAGTCCAACCCCATTCTGCCAAGAAGCAGGAAAATCGCATTCAAAGCAGCTCCGACATCTGGCCACCCAGCCTCTGTTTAAAAGCTTCCAAAGAAGGAGCCTCCACCTTCTTTGAGCATTGATCCAGGGCAGCTAAAGTGGTGTCACAGGGCATTAATTCTGCAGTGTAGATGCACCCTGGAGCAAAGAAATTCCCCCTCCCCTCTCGCATCGGTGTCCCCGAGACGACCCTGTATGTGTGTGTGTCTGTCTTTGCGTGAAAGTGATAGAGAAAGGGGGGGAGCCTCCAGCCCAGCCCCTGCCCGCCATACACGCAGCCCCGTCTTACTCTAAATGGGACTATAAATGGCAGAGAGTGGAAGCCCCGGCTCTGCTTGATCGGCTCGAGGCTCCCTCCTATTTCCCACTCACTCGCCCCCCGCGTGCCGCCGCGCGCCGTTCGGCTTCAGCCAAGGTGGGTCCAAAGAGGCGGTGGTTGGTTCCGCGCGTGCCCGGCAGGGGGCGCTGCCGCTGCTGCTGCTTTTGCTGCCTAGCTTTCCTGCGTGTGCGGGGCGCGCGCGGGCGAGAGGTGCGGTATTGGGCGCGAGTGGGGATCCAGCGCCAGCCTGCCTTTTTTATCTGTGGAGCTGCAGCCGCGGAAGCGGGAAGGGGGAGCTCGCGCCGGATTTCTATTACGCTTTGAACCCGCGTTGGGACTGGACATGCCTTGGCACGGCGGACCGAGGAGGAGGAGGAGGGCATAGCGCGGGTGAGTAGGAGTAGTGAGTAGGAGCCGCCTTCTAGATCCACACGATACGTAGACGCGTGTGGCAGAGGCTGGGCACCCGTGAGCGCCGGAGCCAGCGCCACAGCGGTTGGCCAACCATCAGAAACTCTGCGAACGTGGGGAGACTTTTCCCCATCGCTATCACCATCAGTCACTGCCATCACCATCATCATCATCATCCTCATCATAATCATCCTTATCATCATCATCATCATCATCATCATCAGGAGGGATGTTGGTTAGGCTTCTAAAGGATTGGCTTCTCCCTTGGCTGCCCATATCCATGCACCTGGCAGAGCGAGTCGCCATTAGGATGAACGAGCAGCCCTTGAATGCATTTACACCGCGGAAGGAATGCAGTTTGACGCCCCTTTCACTGCCATCCTCCAATGCTAGGGAATCCAGGAAGGTGTAGTTTGGCCGAGCACCTGCTCTCCTTGGCAGATGAGGCTCAGGATCTTCTCAACTCTCATGTTTCTGTAGCATTGAGCCATGGCAGTGAAAGTGGAGCCAAACTGCATTCATTCTGCAGTGGAGAAGATGCACTTCATATGTGTGTGTGTGTGCACAAATAGGAAGCTAGAAGGCTGCAGGGACCTGTTGGGTCCATTGTGCCCAGATTTGCCAGCTCTCCAGAGTTTCCCACAATGATTTTTTTCCCTTCTCAGAAGTCCCTGGCATCACCTGGTGAGTGACTTCCTGCCCAAGGATGGGAAGAAGAGGAGGTTGCATCTGCACTCCAATTCATGCAGTTTGAACTCCACTTTCCCTGCCTTGGCTCCATGCCATGGAATCCTGGGATTTGTAGCTTGCCCTCTTTGGCAGAGAAGGCGAAAAACCTTGGAAAACAACACGCCCAGTTGATTCCATCTATGGAATATCAGGAGTTGTAATGATCTACATTTTTAAATTAATGCAGTTGTAAAACAACAACTCTAAAGATTGGGTTGTTGTAGGGTTTTTTTTTTGGTTTTTTTTTTGCTATATGGCCATGTTCTAGAGGCAACCCAGTGATTCTGGCCATGAAAGCCTTCGACAATACATTGAACTCTAAAGATTCCATACCAACTAAAGTAGTATCAAACTGCAGTAATTTTACAATGTAGACAAGACATGGGCTAACATGGACCGTGCGGGTGTTTTAGACTTCAGCTCCCATGCAAAACCAGAATAGGTCATCACTGTCACTTATGGAACTACCACCAACACAATCATATTGGGCCATGATTTTTTTTCTGTGTCAGGAGTGACTTGAGAAACTGCAAGTCACTTTTTGTGTGAGAGGATTGGCTGTCTGCAATAAAATTGCCCAGGGGACACCCAGATGTTTGACCATCCTGTGTGAGGCTTCTCTCATGTCCCCACATGAGAAGCTAGAGCTGACAGATGGGAGCTCACCCCACTCCCTGGATTTGAATCACCGAACTTTTGGTCAGCAGTCCAGCCAGCACAAAGGTTTAACCCACTGCGCCACCGGAGGCTTCCATGATGAAATGATTTTACCATGATCTCCCATGATGAAATGATTCCATAGTGTTGAGCCATGACAGTTATAGTGGTTTCAAACTGCATTCATTCTCTAGAGTAGACACAACCTCATCATAGCTTCTCAAATCTCAAAGGATGGGATGTGTTCACGGTGGGGTGGTGGAAACACTGGCTCTTTCAGGAAATGTTGTGGGGTCACTTTAAGGCAGGCATGGGCAAACTTTATCCCTCCAGCTGTTTTGGACTCCAACTCCCACCGTTCCTAACAGCCTCAGGCTCTTCCCTTCTCCCCCACCCCCTCCCAATCCATGGCTGATACCAAATGTTTGCCCATGCCTGCTTTAAGGCGATGGGCCATTTAGCCTCTCCTGGCATTGCTCACTGGCAGGCGTCTCATGTAATATTGCACTTCCCCATTGATTGGTGTTTGAAGCCCAGAGTGGATTAGGAAAGACAAGGCGATAGGGGCTTGTTGGTTGGGAAGCGGAGTGAGATTAATGAGGTTGACCTCTCCGGTATTCTCCATGGAAAAGGCTTAGCCCCAACCCTTTCTGAACTGTATGTGACTGGGAAAGTCTATAATGTGTATTGAATCCAGTGAAATCAAAGTGGGAATACATCAATTCTTCAAGTTGCTGAAGTTGGCTGCTAATCTCACTGCTGTGTGGAATTAAAAGTTGCAGATGGTGTCTCCCCCCGCCCCCTCTCTACATTCTTTATTTGGAAGGACGGGCATATCATTTGAAAATTGATTTCCAAATATTGTCGCTCTATCAGTGGGAAAGGGTAGCCATTCTGTAGTCTTGACTTCTGATGGATTATTTTAGTAGACACATAGACCCATCCGTCACTTCACTAAACGGCTGAGCCGGTTTGTTTCCCCAAATAAGTGTGCATATTATTGACAGTTGACGATAATCTTGTCTTTCCTTAATTTTGATTCACCTATTAATCACATTGCCCCCTCATGGAGCAGTGGGTTAAACTGCTGAGCTGCTGAACCTGCTGACCGAAAGGTTGGCGGTTTGAATCCAGGGAATAGAGTGTGCTCCCGCTGTTAGGCCCACCTTCTGCCAACCTAGCAGTTCGAAAATGTGCAAATGTGAGTAACTCAATAGGTACTGCTTTGGCAGGAAGGTAAAGGCGCGCCATGCAGTCATGCTGGTTACATGACTTTGGAGGTGTCTACAAACAATGGTGGCTCTTTGGTTTAGGAATGGAGATGAGCACCACCCCCAGGCATGTAGACTTAATGTCAAGGAAAACCTTTACCTTTACTTTTATTAATCACATGATGTGTTTCCAACAGGTTATCTATTTATCATGTCAGGAGCGAACCAAACAGTTGTATTGCATTAAAAACAAACAAACAAACAAAACACAAAGGTTGCAAGCTTGGTAGTTGATTAAATGTCCTTTGACCAGTATCTGGCCACTTGGAGTGCCTCTGGTTTTATTATAAGAAGGTCCTCCAAACTACCCAAGTTTGATATTACTTCAGTTGTTATGGCTCTATAGTGTGGAATTCCAAGAGTTGTAGTTTTACAAGAGCTTTAGTTTTCTCACCCAAAGAGGGCTGGTGTCTTGTCAGACTACAACTCCCAGGAGTCCATGCCATTGAGCCATGGCAGTGAAAATGTTCACATACTGCATTGATTTAAAGTGTATATGTACTGCTTTAAATTATGTCTGAAAGAAGAAGTTTCATATGCACTTGCACTTCTGATTACTCACTTACTTAGAAAAGTAGTCCAATTGAACACAGAGATATTTGCTTTTGTGTAGATATAATATGGCACATAACTTATTTTGGTGACATCAGTTCTCTTTGATGAGAATTGTGGGAAAAGAACCATCTGATTAAAACACTGCCATTAATTCTTTTGCAAATCACAGTTAAGAAGAGTTTTTAATTTGGCTTTGAAGCACTTCTTTGAAGCTAAATCATGACAAGTACAGTCTCGGTTCAGGCACAATTTTCCAGAAACAAAATTTAATTCAGATTAAATCAGCTGTTCTCAGAGAACAGATGGAATTTTGAACCGTTTTAGAGTTGGGAGTGAGCAGCTGAATATATGTTTCATATATTCATGAATATATATATAAATATAACTGTGGCATTTTGTGGGAAGCCGATGTTATATTTTTGAAAAAAATAGAAATACTTAAATTGATACTCTAAATTTATGTGTGTTGATATAATCTGAATATAACTCACATCATATCCACCATATCCATATTATTTTTCATAATAGTTGGATATGGTGTGAGTTTTTTACAAGCTGTACTGACAAAGATCCTCTCCTGTGAGCAGATGTGCAGCTGGAGCAATTAATAATACAGCAGAGCAACTTCCACGTGTTCTTAATGATTCATTTAATTCTGTACTTGGCCTAGTGAAAGTGCACAGTAAGCACTGATAGCATGTGTGATGTGAATAAACTGGCATTGCATCAGCTACCTGGGTGTTTAAAAAGGCACAGAAAAGAACCACACTTATTTTTCTCTATTTCTCAAGAATGGCAATTGAACAGATCACATGTTACCCTGGAAATGCATTCATTTCCAAGACCTGCAATCCACTGTGAAAGGAAAAATAATGTGCACACCTCAAATATGTATATACAGTCCAAAATTGGCACAATCAAAAATACATAGAAATCTTTTATTTATTTTTTCACCACATTTGTACCCCACCCTTCTCGCCTTGGAGGGGACTCAGAGCGGCTTTACAACAGTCAACAATCTGATGCCATACAGATACATGTATATATTATATGTGTATATTAGAATGCATACCAAATTTTAATTTATTATATTTATCCCACATGTTTGTCCCAAAACATAAGATGTCTTTAACATGTTCATGCATGAAATATATGAACAATTACATTGTTTTGAACAAACAAATATGTAATAGAGACCAAATATGGAACTGAGACAGATGCTTGAAGAAATTGTGAGAAATACAATGAGAATGAAACTGACAAGTACTCATAGACTCCTAATGGAAACAGAGGTGTTCAGAAGGACAGATTGTTTCATTTCTCGCTGAGGGATTAAGCCACTTCATGGCTATTTCATATAGATGTTAAAGCATATTTATGTCTCCATGAAGACAGCTGTCACTAAGCATTGTATTTCAAATCAGCTTGCTTTTCTTAACTGAGCATTGTGTATCTTTAAGTCCCAAAATAGAGATTTAACATTAGGATGTAGATGTTTATTCAGTTTTGATGTCTTGATGATTTAGTAGAAATTATTTTAAGAAACATTCTTGCTCATCCACCTGACTCAAAAGAAGCATCATAGAATTAGAAGAGGCCTTATGGGACATAAGACAAAACTCTCTATTCAATGCAGGATATTCACCAAGAGCATCCCCAGTAGTTAGTTATCCATCCTTTTTTTTAAAAGATCTCCACAAAAGGAGAGCCCACCACCTTTCTTGGCAATTGGTTCAGTTGCTGAATCACCCTCACTGTAAATAAGTTCCCTTTAATGGGTTGCTGTGAGATTTCCAGGCTATTTGACCATATTCCTGAAGCATTCTCTCCTAATGTTTCATTCACATCTATGGAGGACCTCACAACTTCTGAGGATGCCTGCCATAGATGCAGGCAAAACACCAAAGATAATGTTTCTGGAACATGGCTATACAGCCCGGAAAACTCACAGCAACCCAGTGATTTTGGCCATGAAAGCCTTTGACAGTTCCTTTTAATGTTCAGATGTAACTTCATATTATTAGAGCTAGTTCTACTCTCCAAGCAGCAGGGAATATGGCTACACCACCCTCTTTGCGGCAGTCCTTGGGGTATTTAAAAGGGTGATTATGTCACCTTTCAACCTTCTCTTCACTGAGGTGTTATCCTTGGATTACTATAGCAGCAGCCACATACATGCTCTTCCTTCTATTTATTGTAATAACTAATGTGAGAAACACCTTTACAGAGACATTTCCCCTTTCCCTCCAGAAGCTAAAGGTTTGTGCACAACACAGTCCCATGAATGTTTCCACAGAAGTTGACTTCAGTGGTGTTTATTGCCTAGATAAATAGAAATGCTGAAAAGTGGTGAGTTGCATCCATGTAAAAGTAGGAAATTACAGGCAAAAGAAGCATAACACCATTCCAGCTCATTAATGCAAAAAAATTATTAATTACCAAAGTATCATATCATAAAAACAAGCTTTCTCACCTAAGTCTTCTTCAATGATGTGGGCTACTAGCAAAGCTAAAGCTTCTTCTCCTCCCATTCCTGTTGATGCTAAGAAAAGGCTTAAACTTCATCCTTTTCCCTGTGATTCTGCGAGGGATGGAGGTAAATGGGAGTGATTCTCCCCGTATCCTTCATTTTCTAGCACTTTGGGTTCTGATAGGAAGAAGGATATGTTGAGAGAGTTATAACTTACAGAACCCAGGGCTGGCAGCAGCCCAAAACTGGCACGTGTGGGAATGAGTTTCTTCCATGCCTTCTGTGTGACATAGTGGTGGTGGTGGGGCCAGTGGCAAGAGAACACATGCCAGGGGCAACCTAGTAATAGCTTCATGTAGCCTGTAAGGTGTGTGTTGCTAATCTGTGCTACATAAGGTTATTCTGTTGGGTAAAAGAGATGCCATCCCAATACCATTCATTAGGAATCTGTGGCAAGGAGGAATACTCTGAGCTATTAAACATTGTGTGGATTATTCAGGACAGCATATTTCTTCAGTCTGTATGAGAATCTCACTCGTAATCAGTGGATAACACACACAATGAGACAAAAAGATTTGTTCTTTTCAAATTCTTCCTTCTGCAGTCCCTATATAGACTTATGACTTGATCAGCAACGGGTTCTCCATGTCTCGTGCTGGGACCCCACGGATTTGCCACAAGGTGTAGTGAATCTGTACGCCAATGTGATAAGGTCTTAAACCCTCATTGGTCTGATTTCTAGCATTTTGTATTTTATGTGTGTTGGTATAACATCAATAATGAACTTCATTCCGACCTAAAAGCTGTATTCAAATTAGCTTATACTCAATTTGAAATCTCAGGTATGGCCTCCTTAAATGTAGATCTGGTAGCAGTCCAGTGCTTAAAAGCCTCTCTAGACAACCCGTTTGTTGATTCCAGTGTGTGTTACTCATGGTAACAGTAGTTTTTTTAAGCTACAAGAACAAAAATGTGAGATAACAATCTGATTATGCCCAATAGTTTTGTGGACTTTGCTTGTGATACATTTGCTAATTTTTAAGTTGTCACAAGAGTTTTTACTGGTTTGAGTTAGAGTTTTGGTAACCTAAATCATAACCAGGGACTGAACTGACAGAAATTCCCTAAGTTCAACATCACAGTTTGTACTTCCACAAGAAACCATTTCTTAAAGAAGGTATTGCATTGTTTGAGGACTATGGTTGATATTAGAACATATATTTTGAAAGATACATATTTTGTTCCTTCAATTTATAAACACAAGGACAATATTAGAGAAAATGGGTGAGCCCTAAGACCTGAAGCATCACTTCCAGCCAAGATCGACAGTGTTGGGATAGCAAGACACGATGGTCTGACCTGATATATGGCAACATTCTTCCTTCCTTCACCTTTTCACTTGTGTATGTGCATTTATCAACAGCTAAATGTGATCTGGTATGGTTTGCACCCCCAGTGACATCACTGCATCACATTTTAAGGCCAATTTTCCTTCCTCTATGTCTGCAAAGATTTTGAGTTGTGTTAAAAATGTAATCACTGGAAGTTCTTTTCTAAAGACCCTTAGGAATAAATTAAACAGTGTTCCTCAGAGTTTTGGATAATTCATTCTTGAGTGTTGTTCATTCTTTTTAGTTATTCTCTGGTTGTGCATTGTGCTTCATTACATAATCTTTCTAATCCTTCTTCTGCCATAAGACAGTCTTCTGAGATCCAGTAATTGTCACAGGGTTTTTTAAATATGTATGTATTTTTAAATGACACCTTGGTAAAGCCATAACTAGAAACCAGTTTTCTGTTTGTATTGTTAATTTTGATTTACAAAGGAACATTGCTCAGCCAGATAAAACTGCTCTGATAGAAAAGGATTAATGGGAAAAGCAGAATGTCTAATGACCCTATGTGATTTATTAACACAAAATGCTAGTGCTAAGAAGAATGTTTTACATTTAAAAATTAAATATTTTCTGTATACTTGTTCTGATCTGAAAGATTTAGTAAGCACACCTACAAGTGTCTTTTGTCGTAATTAAAGGTTAAAATGAAAGTGTAGACAGGTTAGATGTGTGAAAAAACAGAAGATAGAACAAATGTCTAAAGTTTCCTATAGTGGCAGTAGCTCCACTACTTACTTACTTACTTAGGCGATCCCTCGTTCGAGTAGGATAGTCTTTCAAGGTCAGTGTACTGGTGGGTCCGTAGGTGACTGTGGAGCCCTATTCTTGATCTGCATCTTCTCCCACAGTGAGGGCATTGGTTTCCAGGTGGAAAGTGGTCTCGGTCGGGATTGGCTTGACATGCCTTCCTCTTGGCACGTTTGTCTCTTTCACCCTCCATTTGTGCCACTTCACTACTGTAAATCAGAATATGACCTTTGAGTGCTCCTCATGAAAAAGATCAAAGACGTTATTACAGACACCGGAGAAAGCAGCTTTTAAATAGGCAACCCATGTTTTACGAAGCGTTGCTGAGGACTTGTTACATACGGGATACATGCCCACCCCATCACACTGGGATCTCTCCTTTCCATATCTAATACAATAATGCGTATTTGACTTATCCCATGGCAGAGGGATGACTCCTCACAATCTTTCAGATGTTCCCCACGTCACTGTCTTCTGGGAGGAGGGAGTGGAGTGACAGATTTTGCACAATCACACAACCTTCTGACCTCTGTCTGAAAGAACTAATGTGAAAACATATTTTAAATTCTGAGGAGAGCGTGTTGATCTCCAGCTCCCTGTGCGGGGACATGAGAGAAGCCTCCCACAAGGATGGTAAAACATCAAACATCTGGGTGTCCCTGGACAATGTTCTTGCAGATGGCCAATTCTCTCACACCAAAAGCGACTTGCAGTTTCTGACGTTGCTCCTGGCATGAATAAAATCTTTAAAATTTTAAAAAACAAAAGGGAAACACATATGTAGAGAAAAAAGAATACATACCGTCTTTCAATGGGAAACCCATGATCTGCTAAACCACACAACATGCAACATTTCATAAAGAAAGATGGTGAGATTCTAGAGATCAGTTATCTGCTTTACAAGTGCAAAACCTTGCATCATATAAAAATGGATGATTAAATATCCATCTAGTCTAGTAACTGATTTATCACAACTCCCGTCCCACCAAAAATGATGCAATTCATCCATGAGATTTTCACATCGTTTTTTTTCTAATTGTAACTCTTTTTTTTTTTTTGCCCTGTGCTGTAGCGTGATGCAAATAGAACACATTTAGTCACTGAAGAAACTTGAAAATGGAAAGGAGAAACATACCTCATTAATTGTGGTCTATTCTGCTAACCTACTTAAAGGCAGATCCAGCTGCCCATTAAACTCTGCAGAAAATGAACCAAACAACACAGATCACACAGAATGTGATGAGCAAAAAAAGATGATGCTGTCCAGAGCATCACACAGAGCTTCAAATGACCCCAAGGAAATCAAGCTAATTATTGAGTGAGCAATTCCTTAGTGGTTTGTGGATTACTACTGGACATAGTACAATGCCCAGAGGTTCTCCAGGTATGATCATTGAAGCAGTCTGGGAACTGAACATGGGATTTTAGGAGCTGGCATCCAACAAAGTGAATCTTCCATGGTCTGGCCTGTGGAGTTATAGAATCTAAAACGTTTGCCCTAGGTGTTCCACATTCCTCAAGGCCTGTCCACATAGAACATTTTGCCCCATGCTCTTAATACCTGAAGAGATCTAAACTTTGGCTCTCAATGTTCTTTGGGTAATCCAATCCACAACAACAATGACACACCAAATACTTGCAGACCTCTTCACTCTGCTGCATCCACGAAGTGAAAGAGCATATTTCAAAAGAGAATTAACAGTAGTAACACTTAAAATCTTGATGCTGTATTCTTTTCGGCACTCAGCTGAGGGACATTTCAGTTCTCTTGAGTGTTGCTTGAAGAACACCTGTTTTTTTCTGGCAGCTGACTCAGGTCCTGGGTCCAAATACCTTATTCAATTTCTGGATGTCTCCTGCTCTGGGTAATTGCCATTCAGGTCTTGTTCAACATTTGTTGGCTTTTGTCCCAGATAGGAAAAAAAACATGGACTAATGGGAAAAATGTAAAGAAGATCCTGCAGGAAGAAATAGAAACTGTGGGATTATTTAGAAGTTTCTGCTGCAGCTGCTTATGTTTCTGAAGAGGCAACTTTGCAATAATTCACATAAGGTTTATGTCCGAACAAAACATGGTTAGGTTGAAGATGTGTCCCTGACATGTCGATCTGTCAAAGAATGGTTGACTTCTTTATTGTGGCAGCCACATGGGAAACAAATAGAAAGGCAATTCATTAGTTAGGCAGCCTTCATAAAATTGCAGTGCCAATTTAACACCACATCTATATAGAAACTTTCAAGTATCTTCTCCTGGGGCAAAATGCATAGGGTATTTGAAACATGCGGAATGAGACAAGTTTAATTTAGAAATGTTTAAATAGTTTCCCATGTGGTGGCTGTATCCTTTAGATGTGGCGACCCCTGGAGGCTACCAAGCAGATCAGTGGTTTTCCATTCCAGCAAACTATTAAGAGTAGAATAAACAAAGACAGCAAATACTCTTCATCTTCTGTGAAGGATTGCAGCCTTGCAAATTCTGAGAAACAACATGAAAAGTCACAGGGAAACACAGAAAAATAATCTGCAGACAGAAACTTGCTGGATCTTTGTAAAGTCCTCATAACAGTTTTATCTACACTGAGGTGGGCAAATTGTGGCCTTAGTAATGCTAAATTGCAGCTCATCCTTCAAGAAGAGACCACACCAGAAATGTCATAACCAGCGGATTAGGGAGAAAAAGCCACACAGCAGTCTATGGTTTACATGTCAGAAAGTAAAATAGAAAGCAGCCCCTTGGAGCCCTTTGATGCATTTGGTCATCTGGCAAACAAAGAGGGTGAAATCAATTTACACCTTGCTTCAGCTCACATCGTTCTTCAGAACATACCAAGAGTGAACTATATCACAGTCTGGTTAATGGCAGTTGTGCTTTGGAGTTGACCCCCTCTTTTGGCTGTGGTTCTTTCTGCTTCTTTGAGCAGGGGATGGATGGGTATCTTCGGGAGTGTTTCATTTATGGATTCCTGCATGGTAGTATGTCAGACTAGATGACCCTTGGAGTTCTTTTCAGCTCTGTGATTCTAACCTAATGTCTAGTCCAGCAGATGCAACAACCCAAGATAAATGTCCTAAACACAATTACCAGGCTACACAAACTCTAATATGGACTTCAGATGGGTACCATATATAGAATCACACTAAGCACATGCTTTCAAGCACACACATAGAAGATATGTGTTCCAAACATTAAATCTAGCAGCCACGTAATACTGCAGCAGCTACAGGGTCTATTTCAATTCTTTATTGTCCAACTCTGTGATTTCAGGCAGGATTTTTTTCCCTTAGCTCTGTATGAAAAGGCCTGGGCTGAGATTCTACCTCATGACTGATTTTTACAGCATCTTTTTTTCCAGTTTGGAAAATTGCAATGTCCTGCCTTTAAGTTTAGCAATCATTGAATCTCTCATCACTGGATTTATAGGAAAAAATACTTTGTGTGGTGGGGCAATGCTCTTGAAGATCACTGAAATATTTTCAGAAGGTAAATTGCGCTGATGACAAGAGGGCCCAGGCTAAGCCAACTTTTTCTGTGGCACAGACATTGAAAAAAGCAGCAAGTTTCTCTTCTGGATTGGTAACGCCATTTGTTGATGGATAACACACTAATCTGGCTGCATAATTGGCCCACTTGTTGGGGCACGTAAAACTACATTCTTCAGTGTGCCCTTGGGGAAGCCAAACCCCATGTAACATGTACCCTGGGGCTGAGGCTGTTTTGGAGTGCTTTCTGTAAAGCTTGAGCTGGTGAACTAAACAGGGTTTTGTGTCCCTATCCCCGTCCCCCCTTCCTCCATTCACAAGGAGCTGCTTTCTTTGCCATCCTCATTACTAGCAAAATGTTTCATAAAAAGAAGAGCAAAGGATGCATAATCAACAAGAGTTGATTATGAAGAAAATAATGAAGAAAAAACCATAGAACTAACAAGCTCCCTGCAGTGCAGAAATGAATCAAAAGCACAGAAACCAAGAGTGGGCTTAGGCACTTTGGGTTGATGGCTCAGCAGGAGAGTTGAAACATCACATTTTGCATGCTACACAAATGTTATATCACTGAGCCATGGCCCTTCCCTGGCTGGCAGACTTGGCCTTTACATTTCTGTAGGTTCATATCTTATAGTAGGGTCTGGTACGGTCTATTAAAAGCTTAAGGAATTTCTGCTTATGTCTAAACTGCTTACAGTTTCCTCTGGTCAGAGCTCTCTTCTGATGAAAAGACCAACTTCATGCCTGACATCCACAACACTCTGTAACTGGAAGGACCTTTTGGAGATGTGAGTCCATTGCCATTGAACCATATAAATTAACTCTTGACAAGAGTAGAAATTTGGACTGAGGGTATAGGGGGTCAATCCATTGAAACTTTGCAGCATCAGTTCTTCCTAGTCTGGACTGTTCTTGACTTTACATATGAAGAGTGATGTTTTCCCAGTTAAAAGGGGAATATTTGTCTTATTGGAATTCTATAACCTTTTTCTTCTGGGTGTGCATTATTTCCTTGGGAGAGTGAGAAATTTAGCTTACTGATGTCAGCACCATTTTACTTGGCTGCTTCTGGGAATTTATTTGAACTTAATCATGTTAACACTTGTAGTCTCAACTTCTCCTTCTGGATAATGGGACTAATAACACCTTATTTAATTCTGATGCCTAATTACTGTGTACACAACATTTTGTAGATAAAAGACATCACATACCTTAATTAGAAGAGGGATTACACAGAGGCAATCTGAATTGTGTATGTTAAGCACATTCAGTTAAACACCTTGGAAGGCACTGCTTCTTACATTTAAGGATTCCTGGCTTTATTGCTAGAATCTCTGGTTTTTATTGACTTGTATAAAGTTGCATGTTTGAAGATTTTGTTAGGTTTTCACAGTAAATTCACAGAATGTAGTGGGGATGCAGAATGAAAATGGTTACTTGGGCTGACTTTGGAACTGTGGTCTTCTTGAGAATAAGTGGGTCTCTTATGAAACATATAAGCAGATACTCCACAGTCCAGTGATTACTTCTAGATGCTTCCAGATGGGCCAAAAGAAACCCCCTAGGTCTACACAATGAACCACATTGAGTCGCCTGTTTGGGCTGAAAAATGCGGTATAGAAATAAAGCAAATAAATAAATAAATAAATGAGGTATACTGGCTTATTACTTATTGGCTTAGCTGCCATCATTATGTTATATCCTGCTTTCAGGACTCAGGCAGTGATGGGGAGGATCAGGTGGAAGTGCCAGCTGCTGAGTCTGAGAGTTGCAGCTTTCCAGCAGCTAGCCACTTGGAGCTGGAAATACCAGTGCCTGCGCTTGAGAGTAGCAGCTCCCGGCAGCCTCAAGAGGAAATCACAGAGGTATCTAACTTGCTGGAGTGCAAGCAAGAAAGGGAATGCCTCAGAAGGTTCTAATTCTTAGTATTTAAGAAACACAGATAAGCCTGGGTTATAAATCTAGTAACTGTAACTCTCACCTTTGCTGCAGACAACTGACTTGCTCGAAGGCAACAACACTGCTTGCATCTGTACCCTTTGCGCTCTGTTTGGCCTGAGTTTTACTTTATTATAGTTTTATTCTCTTGGACTGACCAGGTGGACTTCTTGTTTATCATCCTTGTGTGAACCTTGGACTCCTGACTTTGTTAAAAAATCTCTATAACTTGTTAGTTAGACTTTCAGGGGAAAGAAAACCAGATTACTTATTCTGTTTGCTGGATACATTTAGGAAAAGTCTTGATCAGCCTTCCAGAATAGGGCAGATTCGTTGTTTAGTATTACCTGTTTATACAGCATCATCAATTGACTTATGGCACATCACACAGTTGCATAAGCAAGCAAGCAAGTAAAAGCTTTATTGAATAAGTCAACTCCTAAAATAACTCTTTAATCCCACTATAGCGTTGTGCATGGTAACCCTGCATTCATATAGAGTAAAGACCAAAGTTAAAGGTATCTTGGGGTAGGTACTAACAAATAATTACTGTATTTAGGAGCACCTTTTATACATTTCATGCAGTTCAATTCCTGTGATCTTTCCTGGAAAGAGGAGATATTTCCATAGGTACACATGCCCCAGTAACATCTAGGTTAGATAATGTGGATTATCTGTCTTGATATTCTGGATTATATGACTCTGTGGAAGGGCCCAAAGTTTGCTTGAATCTTTTTTGAGATTCATAGGCTGCAGTGCAGACTTAGGGTGCATCCACAATGTAGAATTAATACAGTTTGACACCACTTGCCCTGGTCCAAACTTGTAATGTGGTGAAACAGCAGCACTATTTGGCTGGGAAGGCCAAATAGTGTTTGCATCGTATTAAGTTATGGCCGTTAAAGGGGTGCCAAACTGCATTCATTCTACAGCATAGATGCACCCTTAGTTGTGGTGTGATTATCTTTCTTTAAACTCCTTTAAACTTATTGTTGACTACTCCATCAAGGGCTGCCCATGTGTGAGAACTGATGATACATATAAAACTTTTGGCAGCAGAGGAGTGGATCCAATGTATATTACCACCCCACCCTCTATTCTCAGTACTGCCCTAAAGAGTTGTATTCACTTCTTGAAGAAAAGATGTAGGAAATGCAGGAACAGAAGCAAGCAGAAACAGCTTCCTGTAGAGGGGAACTCTGTGTGTATGGCAGCCTGGCATAGAGTGGCATTTGACAACAGTGTCAGATTATATATAAGCCACAGCACAATAGTGAGCTAGCAGCAAGTAGGCAAATTATCATTCTTTCATATGCCTGACATTTAATTAATGTCATTTATGACTCAGATGTTTCCCTTTTCTGATTGGTTTTGTTTAGTTATATTTCAGAACATTTCCAACTGTATATAAATAGAGATTAGCTGAATTTTAAATGCTAAAATATCCACTTGGCATTTTTGTCACATTGCTTTATGCTGAATGATTTTGAAGGCAAAGCATGGCTTCTTGGTTGCTATTAAATGAGGTTGCTTGCTGTCAGGGCCAGAGTAAATTACATGAGAAAAATGTGATCATATCTCACATGCTTCCTTTTTGGGGGGATGAAGGGAGGGAGGGAGGATGGAAGAGGGAAAGGAGGGGGTAGCTATCACATGGCAATGAGGCTTGAGACTGTAGTGTGAGTTAAATATGAGTAACATTTGTACCCCCACTTTTCCTCCATGGACTTCAGATGGTCCGGTTGCCCTCCTTCCCACTTTTATCCTCCCAACAACTCTGTGAGGTTAGTTAGGCTGAAAGGTAGTGATTGGTCCAAGGTCAACAAGTGAGTTTCATGAGTGAATGGGGATTTGAACCTTAATCTCCTCAATCTTTGGGTACCGTACTTCCAGACAGCACCAAAAATCCGCATTTTAGAACTAAGTCAAAGAATCCCGAGACCTGACAGCAGGTCCACGGACTTATCAGTCCTGGGATATGGTCCACTGCCGTCTTCACAGCTTTCTTTTGAAGTGGATCAAGATGGAGGGCGGACAAGGGACATCTATCCCTTGGAAGGGAAATTCACTCCTGAAAGAGCTATCATGGAGAAAAGATGTCTCCACTGAAGCTTTCTCTCCAATCCCTGATTCCATAACAAGCCAAAGTTTAAACATCAAATTCTCACAGGAACAGAAAATGAGGTGATATCTTCTAAACAGGGGCACAGACACAAAGCAATCACCATAGGGGTATTAACCCTTCCCTATGCTAGCCAAAGCTAGAGAAAGAGAGAGAGAGAGAGAGAGAGAGAGAGAGAGAGAGAGGATGCTTTGGATATGACAGGGAAGGGTTAACACCCCTGTGGTGGTTGCTATGTGTCTGTACCCCTGTTTATTTATATATATGAGACTGAAGTTACACTTCAAAAATGTACCTGGTCTGACTTACAAACAAATTCATCTTAAGAAAAAGCCTACAGAACATATCTTGTTCATAGATAAAATGTAAGGATTGCTATTATCCATGGTTTCAGTATCGATGAGGGTTTTGGAATGGGCCCCCATGGATATTTCGATTGTACTGTATATTTAAATCAAAACAAGACTGGTTTACTACAAATACACATCCCCATCAACACCAGAAAGACATATAGGACAATAAGAGGTGGAGGAACATCATCTTTTCAGGCATGAAGGGTATAACATTTTGTAAAAGTCTCATGACAGTTTGAGAAGTAAGCAAACAAATCAGTCCCACATTTCATTCCACTGGTTCCATTTCAAGACTTCTCTTCCTCGCATCCTCCATCCAGTTATTATTTTGATCCTAGCTTTTCATCTGTTTCAGAGCTGTTCTTCTGTGTTATCAAAACCCTATTCCCTTAAATCACAGAACAGCTTTTTTGTCATGTTGTGTTTGCTAGAAGAAGTGCTATCTGCTAAGAAATTTTAATGTTTTAAATCCAACTCACTCAATAAAATTGAGAAATAAGTTCCTTACTAATCAAGAAATTATTATTATTATTATTATTATTAACTTTATTTGTACCCCGCTAGCATCTCCCGGAGGACTCGATGCGGCTTACACAGGCCGAAGCCTCAACACAATACAGTAGAAAGTATAACATCACAACAACAAGGCAAATCAAACAATAAGCAAAATAATATAACACCACAATACTAAGCAAATCAAGCAATAAGCAGAATAACAACAAAGACAGTACATCAGGACATTATTAAAAACTGGTTCGGCCGGCGCACTGGGGTACAAGGGTTAAAAGTGCTGAATGGCAGGAGGCACGTAGGGTTAAAAGTGCGATGTGCAGTGACAATTTGTTATGCTAAGGTGCTACTAGGGCTTGGGTGGGGATTCCTAGTCTGGGAAGGCACAACGGAACAGCCAAGTTTTTAGGTTCCTTCTGAAGACGGCTAGAGTGGGGGCTTGTCTGAGCTCTTTTGGGAGGGCGTTCCAAAGTCGGGGGGCCGCCACAGAGAAGGCCCTGTCACGTGTCCCCACCAAGCGCGCTTGCGACGTGGGTGGGATCACGAGCAGGGCCTCCCCAGATGACCGGAGCGAGCGTGTGGGTTCGTAGATGGTGATGCGGTCACGCAGGTAGGGTGGTCCCAAACCGTTCAGGGCTTTGTAGGTGAGCACCTGCACCTTGAATTGGGCTCGGAAAATAAATGGCAGCCAGTGGAGCTCCTTGAACAAGAGGGTTGACCTCTCTTGATAATGAGCTCCAGTTAGCATCCTGGCTGCTGCCCGCTGGACCAATTGTAGTTTCCGAGCCGTCTTCAAGGGCAGCCCCACGTAGAGCGCATTGCAGTAATCCATTCTAGAGGTGACCAAGGCGTGGACCACCCCGGCCAGATCCGCCTTCACGAGGTACGGTCGCAGCTGGCGCACAAGTCTCAGTTGTGCAAAGGCCCTCCCGGATACCGCCGACACCTGGGCCTCAAGTGTAAGCGAAGAATCCAAGAGGACACCTAAACTGCGGACCTGTGGCTTCAGGGGGAGTGTAACCCCGTCCAACACAGGTGACCACCCTATACCCCGATCTGGTTTGCGATCGACCAGGAGGACCTCTGTCTTATCGGGATTGATCTTCAGCTTGTTCTTCCTCATCCAGATCGACACAGCGGCCAGGCACTCGTCTAGGACCCGAGAAGCCTCCTTGGAGTTAGGTGGAAAAGAGTAGTAGAGTTGTGTGTCATCCGCGTAGAGATGGCACCCAACTCCAAAACTCCGGATGACCTCTCCCAGCGGTTTCATGTAGATGTTAAAAAGCATGGGCGACAGAATAGAGCCTTGCGGGACCCCACAGGTCAAAGGCCAGGGGTCAGAGCAGGCGTCTCCCAGCTTCACCATCTGAGTTCGTCCCTCCAGGAAGGACTGGAGCCACGACAGAACCGTGCCCCCAAGGCCCATCCCGGAGAGACGACCCAGAAGGATACCATGATCGATGGTATCGAAAGCCGCTGAGATGTCCAAGAGAACCAGCAGGGTCACACTCCCCCTGTCCAGCTCTCTGCGGAGGTCATCCACCAAGGCGACCAAGGCTGTCTCGGTGCCATGACCAGGCCTGAAACCAGACTGTGACTGATCTAGGTAGTTGGTATCGTCCAGGAAACCCTGAAGCTGAGAGGCGACCACCCTCTCCAGCACCTTACCCAAAAAGGGGAGGTTGGAGATCGGCCTGTAGTTATTCAGCACCGTGGAGTCAAGGGAAGCTTTTTTGATAAGTGGACGGACCACGGCCTGCTTCAAATTGGATGGAAAAATTCCTTGCTCCAGCGATGCGTTGACAATCAGTACAAACCAATCAAGCAACCCCCCTCTGGCTGATTTAATGAGCCAAGATGGGCATGGGTCTAGAGATGAGGTGGTCGCTCTCACAGCCCCAATAATCTCCTCCACGGTTTCAGGAAGAACAAGCCTAAAAGAATCCCACAAAATTGGACAAGCAGGTGCCTCCGTCACCTCTCCTGGCACTGCGATGGAATTGGAGTCGAGCTCGAGACGTATCTGGGCGACTTTATCTGCAAAATGGTGTGCGAAATCGCGACACCGAGCTGCGGGGTCGTCAGGGACCTCCTCCACCGCAGGTGGGTGGAGGAGTTCTCCCACGACCCGAAACAGCTCCGATGATCTATTTGCTGCAGATGCTATACGAGCGGTCGTGAATGACTTCCTGGCCGCCCGTATGGCCACGGAGTATGCCTTAAGAGAGGCTCTAGCCCGTGTTCGATCAGATACATCTCGAGATTTCCTCCATTTGCGCTCTAGCCCCCTTCTCGTGTGCTTCATCACAGCCAGCTCCTCGGTGAACCAAGGAGATGGCCTGTCACGACGCAACGAGATGGGGCGTTCGGGTGCGATCGTATCTAACGCCCTGGCCATCTCCCCGTTATAGAGAGTTACCAAGGCGTCGATAGAATCGCCAGGCTCCAAGGCAGGAAGAACCCTAAGATTCCTCAGGAATCCGTCCGGATCCATCAGTCTCCTAGGGCGGACCATCTTAATTTGTCCTCCACCCCTGCGGAGGTTTAGGGTCGCAGTAAGTCTAAATGTGATCAGATGATGGTCAGACCATGACACTGGAAGGATGTTTTGATCTTCCACTCTAATCAATTCATCGTCCGCCACAAAGACAAGGTCGAGAGTGTGCCCCGCTTGATGCGTGGGGCCGGATATTATCTGTGACAGTCCTATGGCCGTCATGGTGGCCATAAAGTCCTGAGCTGCGCCAGATAAAGTGGTCTCGGCGTGGATGTTAAAGTCTCCCAGCACCACCAGGCGCTGGGAGACCAAGGCCGAATTAGAGACCACTTCCGCTAGCTCAGACAGGGAAGCTGCCAGATCTCGGGGTGGGCGATACACCAGCAGGAACCCCACACTGTCACGGCTCCCCACCTTCAAGTGGACGCACTCGAACCCAGAAGCTTGCGGGACAACGCATCTGGTCACGGCGATGGATTGCCGGAAGACCACTGTGACCCCTCCTCCCCGCCCCCCTTGTCTGGCCTGTTGATGCACTCCAAAACCTGGAGGACACAGCTGGGAAAGGTTTACACCCCCCACCTCGTCCAACCAGGTCTCGGTAATGCATGCCAGATCCGCCCTCTCATCCAGGATCAAGTCCTGGATGGCCGCGGTCTTACCATTAACGGATCTGGCATTAATCAACAGGACCTTAAGACCAAGGGGGCTGCCAAGGAGCCTACCACTACCCACCTTTTCCAGGGTCGCAAAGACTCTGTTGCGCTTCTCCCTGGTATGTTTGTGATCCGCAAATCTCCTTCCCCACACGACTCGGATAGCACCCCCCTTCTCTGGAACCTTCCCCCCCCCCCCCGCCCGACCAGAATCTAGTCAGCTCTCAGGGGAGGAAGTTGGGCTGGGAAATAATCTCCCTTGGGCATTTGGTATGGATGACTCTGATGTTGAGGTGGACAGAGAGGTATCAAGGGAGCTAAGTGGGCTGAATAAAGGGAGTGTTCTCGAGCGGAGATGTGTGA
Source organism: Anolis sagrei (assembly GCF_037176765.1). Classification (NCBI taxonomy): domain Eukaryota; kingdom Metazoa; phylum Chordata; class Lepidosauria; order Squamata; family Anolidae; genus Anolis; species Anolis sagrei. The sequence goes on from NC_090022.1 coordinate 87,848,593, forward strand.
CTGGCTGAGTGGAGGCGACTGGGGCAGATGGGGTCTCAAAATTATACGAACCGGGGGGGGGGGGCGTAACTGGTGAGCTAGTTGTGGAGTTCGCCCGGGGGCCAGGTGGAGTATGGTGGGACAAAGCCCCAGGATCGAACAAGGGGCGAATGTGAGGATCTACAACTACCCTCCTAATAGTGATGCCCCATTTCTTTAGGCCAGGTTGTTTAGCCATTAGCTCACCAAGCCAAGTGCTGTCTTCTGATGAAATTTGAAGACGGGTGGAGTGGTCAGAGGATTGATAATCCCTCCACAACCACACTATGGCTTTTAGTCTTATATCCTGTGGTCTTTTACCTAGGATTTGGGCCAGGGAATTGCAGACTGCCCTCCTGGAGGTCCATCTGCCTCTGTTTATCATTAGATCGGCAATGTCCACTGCAAAACTGTCCGTGGAAAGATGTTGATTCCAATCATAAAGTGCAGTGGGCTGATCCATGTGGCCAGATGTTGTGTTATTGGCCGTTCTCTGAGTAGCCAACCCAAACCGCTGCCACTCCCAGATGTTTCCATTCCTATGTACGCCCGGAAGTTCTCCTTTTCCCTCAGATGTCTCATCTATAGTCCCTCCCTCCCTCCCTCCTTCCGCCTTAAGTTCCGAATGCTCTAAAGTGCTTTCCTCCCCCTTCCGGCACAAGTCCTTAGCAAAGTCTGCACAGAGAGAGTCTTCAGTCTTTGGAGGATTAGATTGCACAGTGATTCCTGAAAAGGAGGCAAAGCCTCTAAGGAGATGGTCCATTTTCTCGTTCAAAAACCTGAGCTGGAACAACACATGGTTGAACGAGTCCCTCAGGAGGTCGTAAAAGTGCAAAATGTCATTTTTCGGATAAGGGTCCGCTGTAGCCATTCCTATGTCAAAAAATTCACTCTCTCACCACTAGCACCAGACACTCTTATCACTACTCGCTCACTCCTACTTACAACACAATCAGTCAATCCACAAACATTCCACAACTCCCATACTCTTCACATCCTCCCACATTTCTCTCAGCACACTAAAACCAAACTTATACACTCTCTCACACACACCGCTATCATCCACACCTTCCTATAATTCGCTACTATCACGGACAACTCATACGCTCTCCTAGGGCTTCTTCACTCACACCATCTCATGCAATCCTGTCCTCTCCTATCGATACTCCTAATTACTCCTCACACCTCCTGTTATTATCAGCAATTAAAAACATATAACATATAGCTAACTAAATAAAAATAGTACATATAACATTCAGCTAACTATAACTATAATTTAGTAACTAAAATAACAACTAAGCAAAGGGAAAGTAGGAAAAATAAAATAAAAGACAGATGAGAGAAAGAGTCAGATGGCGGCGGCAAAATCCTGCTTTCAGGCAGCCTGAGGAGTTTGCAGCTCCTTTCCGATGCAGGGTCTGATGAACGGCTTCCTGGGCTTCACCCTCCCGGATGGCAAGGGAGGGGGACGGCAGCAACACCAACGCGGCCTGGTGCTTCTCCACCGCCCCTCTTGGTGGTCTGAGGGGCCCGGCAGCAGCTCCAGCGCGGCTTGGGGCTTCTCCGCGGCCCCTCCCGATGGACTGAGGGGCCGGGCAGCCGCGGATCGCCGGTCTTCCTCCCACCCGGATGGGGGGAGGGGGCGGCAGCTGCTCCGGAGCGGCTTGGGGCTTCTCCACGGCCCCTCCTGATGGACTGAGGGGCCGGGTAGTCTGCGGTTCGCCGGTCTCCTTCCCTCCCAGATGGATGGGAGGGGGCAACAGCAGCTCTGGGCAGCTTGGCACTTCTCCGGCCCCTGCAGGTGGTTTACGAGGCCGGATGGGCCGCGGCTTTTCTTTGCCCTCTCCCAGATGGCAATGGAGGGCGGCGCGGCCTAGTGCTCTTCCACAGGCCTTCCCGGTGGTCGGAGGCCTACTCCGCTAAACGGTGCCCACAGCAGAAATGGTAGGTTGGTCCGATGCCCTGCACAATCAGGGAGCTTTCTCATCAGAAATTGCAGCAGGAAAGAGGCTGGAGGCTGAGGATTCCAGCTGATTATGATTTGGAGCCGCAGATGTTACTCGGGTCGCTATTGCTTCGTCGCCATCTTGGAAAAAAAAAATCTACTGACGTAAGTCATGGCGGTAATGAAATCTTATGAGTTAGTAACTTGATGTATTAATTAATTAGTTGTTTTCGAGCTCTAATATGTAGGAACATTTAATCGCATGAGCCTCCATCTACTTTCTGAAGTGGTGTAGTGGGAGATAGGCTGTCATTTGGTTCTTGTCATTTTCAGGCCAGCATCTGCCTTCTGGTAGAATTCCTTGAGTCTTGTTGAATCTGCTTCTGAAAATTTGCTCCCACTGTTGAAATTACTGATGATATCTGTTCAGTATATTTTCCCACAAGACTTTTTGTTAACCTGCCATGCCCAGTATACCTGTGACAATCCTTCTTTGTGCTTGCAGCCTATGCTGACTTTACAAATCCAACAATCTGTCATTTGTAACAACAGGACTCCCTTTGGACAATAGCAGTGCCACCATATGCCTGGCAGGCATCAGCTGGGTTAAAACAGAATCCTTGATGCCAATGGTGATTAGGACAAAATGGTCTGTTTTGTAGAATCCAAACACAGCCACATTTGTACCTTTAGGACAGAACTAATTTAGCAGCCAAGAATGTGTTTTCTCTCTCTGGTTATGTTTACTTGTAGCATCCATGCTTACTGCAGCTAACCAGCTAAGAAAGAGCTGTAGTAGTTCAGTACAGGTAACACATTGTGTCTTAAGTCACCCGTCTTATCATAAACATGACCATCAACATGAAAATAGAACACCAGGCCTATTATTAATTGTATCCAGTAAAAAAAGTCTTTCTGTTCAAATGAATCCGCTAATGTAATGGGTCTTCCTATTCCTATTTCCAGTATTTTTTGTAAATAGCTATTTAGTTAGTGTCGTGATCATTCAAATAGCTGTTTCAAGTATTATTTCTGTTTATCAATTGTCTGTGGCTTTGCTCACTAACAATACATACCATCAATCGCCCCCTTCAAAATATTGTGAGATGCTATCGCTGATTTGGCACATGGGTTTCCTGTATAGGAAGATCTGGGTCAGTTTTCATAATATGTATTTATTTATTTATCATGTCAGAAGTGAATTGAGGGTACAATTGAAATGCATTTTAAAACACAAAGTTGAAAAAAAGCTTTGGCATTATGCTAAATGTCCTTTGACCAGAAGCTTTCCACTTGGAGTGCCTCGGATGTTGCTGTGTGAAGGTCCTCCATAGTGCATGTGGCAGGGCTCAGGTTGCATTGTAGCAGGTGGTCTGTGGTTTACTCTTCTCTGGACTTGCATGTCATGGACTCCACAACATATAATATGGAATTCCGAAAATCCCCCAAAATTCAAAATTATCCACATGAGAGGCTGAAATTGTGACACTTCTGCTTCTAATGGTTCAGTGTATACAAACTTTGTTTCTTGCACAAAATTTGTAATAATACTATGTATGCAATTACCCTCATGCTATGTTTATAAGAAATAAATGAATGAAAGGGTCCATCCCATTTCCGAGAATCCTGGTTTGTTTGTTTGTTTGTGTGCGTGCGTGCGTGCGTTTGCAAATACAGGTATTCCAAAATTCAAAATCTCAAATATTTTTCCACCCAGTCATTACAAATAATGGAAGCTCAACCTGTAATTAGTATGCATTACATATTTCACATTTGAAAGTGTTAATATTTTGTCTTTATACAGTAGTTTCAACAAAGCAATTCCCTGTTGGAGAAATGTCTAAGCAATAGCCAGAAATCTAATTGAGGAGGGCCTGTGACATAGTATTCGTGCACTGCCTTCTGAAATAAACATTAATCTGTCATCCTCTTTTCATGGACGAGTTTTTAAAATTAATGGATGTGTTTAAACAGATCTTGGTATTCATTGCTATTTGCAGTGCATTGATTTTTTTTCTTTTGCTAGCAAAGCTTACCTCAATTTTAAAATAAACTTTACACACCAGTCCTTAAGTTGTTCAATGCATTGGGATCTTATTAGCAGGCAATAATCCTTTCCAAGATGTAGATTCTTCTACTAAATATGGAATATGCATACCCACATGTATCTCCCCTTTCTGCCTCCTCTGAGAAGTTTTCCCTGACAAATACATTGAAACTGGGATTATGAAACGTGACAGCTCTCATCCTGCAGAGTGGTTTCCTTGCGGCTTCTTCCGCTGAAGCATTTTTCTACTGTAGGGTGACAATTACATGGGCTGAATGTATTTCTGACCTATTTAAAGTTTTGGACTATGAAATCGAAGAAATCTAATTTGCAATCTAAACAAAGATTTTTCTATTTCTACATTTCATGGCTCGTTTCCTTCCTGTGTCATCTGCACATATTTTACTCTTGCTTACAAAGCATCAAGTACTATCCATTATGATTTTGTAAAAAGTTACTTCCTAGCCTTAGGAACATTGAGATCAATGTGAATATGTGTTGGCCAAATAGATTAGCCTTGGTGATTCACAGGAAGTTGCACTCATAATTTCAAGTGGTCCCTTAGTACAAGTTTTGTTATGCTCTAATATGCAGATATTAACGGGAGTAAAACTTGGAATCTTTATGTACTGTTAGAATAATAGTGATGTCAAATCTAAATGTAACCATTTGGGAGAAGAGGGAGCCACTTCTCAGCACATAGCACATGGCTTTTTGTGTGCACATGTGCAGAAGAATTTGTAATTTAGATAGCTGAGTAAGTGAGATGACGACAGTTGTCATGAAAATAACATTTGATCCAAGGAGCAGATGCTGCTTGGGAGGTGGCGTGTGGATTCACTCTGAGCTTGATTCATACAGGGCATTAGCTGTATAATAGTAAAATACCTTTGGAACTCTGCCCATTATTGTTATATTTTAATATAATTTTAATTTGAGAAATGCCAACATAAATCTATAAAGGTTATAACTTCTGCCTATACACCCACCATCCTTGCATTTATGTCTCATGGGATGAGACATAATGGGATATGCTAAGGCTGGTGACCTTATGCCTGACAATGCATGAAAGAGAGCTGCTTAATCACTGATTTGGCACAGTTGAATGTAGAGTCCCTTATAAAAAAAACCAGTCGATACATAGTTGATGGAACCCCAGGAAATATACATGAGAACATTCTGAGCTGCAGTGAACCACATTGGAGACTGAGTTGAATTGAGGGGTTGAGACCAGGACTAGCCAAGCAGAATGAATTGCCTAAGCAGCTTTGAAAGGGTGGAAGAAGCAGAAAATATATCATAGCTGATTCCAAAGAATGGTTCTGGAAAGAGTGAGTATATCTATATTATACAACTATAGTACTTTGATCCCACTTTAACTGTCATGGTGCTTTCTTATGGAATCCCGGGATTTGTAGTTCCATGAGTTACTTAGTTTTCAGTGCCAGAGACCCCCAAAGCTGTATTTTAGGGGGTGGATTTAACTACCTCCCCCAACTGCATATCCCAGAACTCCACAGGATGGATCCAATGGCAGTGAGAGTGATATTGAATTGACTTAATATGAGATGACCATCCATCAGATTTCTTGTGGATAAAATCTGCCTGCTGCTCTCACCTGGAAGCTTTCATTGCCTCTTCTCGTGTTTGAAGTGTCCCTTGTGCTGGTGGAGAGAATGGCCCTCTGGCACTTGCTGTTATGCTTTGCACTGTAGATACAGGCAACTCAACAAAGCTGTTTTCTGGGCATGATATACCCTTTCTCCATGTAGGGTGCTAGAAGTAACCCTTGAAATGCTCACTGCCCAGATTCCATAATGCACACCCTCCAACATTTCACAGACGAAAATCAGAACATGTGGGCAATCAGTATTAGAGTGTTTAACACAGCAAAAGTTATGAATAAGGAAGAACAGAAATGCTAGAACAGGTTGTAGCGATTTGTTTTTGAATGAGATAACTAGGAAAAAGAAGATTCTGTTCTCTCCTGTATTCTCCCCCTTCCTCCATTGAGTTGAGTGCAAATTAGGCACTATGTTGTTTAGTTTATTGTTTAAATGTATTTATATGCTTTTACCTGTTTTTATTACTCTATATGTCTATTTGTTTATTTATATTGTAATACAGCATTGAATTTTGCCATATCTGTAAGGTGTTCTAAATACCCTTTGGGGTGAGAAGAGCGGAGTAAAAATATAGCAAATAAATAAATAAATAAAGTCAATAAATAAACAAACTATTTTAAGGATCAGAATGGCTCCTGGAATATGCCTTTGGACTGTGTAGTTTTTAAATAATTAGTTTGAAAATTATGTTAAAGCCCTATGTATATATATGTGGCATCAAATTGCACCTTTTTTGTGAGCCGCCCTGAGTCCCCTTCAGAGTGAGAAGGATGGGAAATAAAGGCAGTAAGTAAATAAATAAATTTTATACTTCAAACTCAGTTTTTAGCAATATACTTACACTGCGGACAAAGAAGGAAAGTGGATGTGTTAAAGAGAAAGTGGGACATTTCAAAAGGGGTTGACACAGGATTAATCAATCAGGACTGTTGCTGTTCAGTTGAGACAGTTGTTACAGTGTGCATAATGCAGCTGTATAGGGTCCAGGAAGACACCGCTGGACATTCTGTCATTTGCTGAGTTGTTAACTACAATGCCACTCTTTGGCCATTTTTGAATGATAAAAAGGTGGCACAAGAAGGAACCGGTCAAGAGCTTCTTTTCTCTGACACTCTGGTCCCATGGAGTAGAGATAGCAGCATCTTGGTTACTCTGCTAAGGTTCCACATTTTTCTATTTGTGACTCAGTAGCTAAAGGCATTCCATTAGTCATGTCTTACACAGCCACATAGATCCTTTGTTCATTCAGTTAACCATTTTTTCCAAAATGTTTAAAGATTGACCTTTCCTCTCGAAGTGCAAGAAATCAAGAACCATGTAGATAGGGCTTATTCTATTATGAGGGTTTTTAATGAGCAAGCTAATGTTGCTGCTGTAATTATGTAACAGAGTGCATTACTAAAGGAATTCACAGTATCTGCTAGGGTGCTTTGATGTTTTTGAGTACCACTGTGACATCGGAGGCAGCAGTGCTTGGTAGAGTTACTCCTTCGAAGCATAGCTTCCAAAATCCCCAAATCATTGACAAGGAAGTTCTGGTAGCAATTCTGGCCCAAAAAGCCATTTTAGAGCTCTATAATGGTCACATCTACATGCTTCCTTGCCACTAGGCATTTTTCTTAAAGTTGGAGATAAATGGACTTGAGTATTTAATGGAGCCTCACAGAGGCCATGCATTTGTATAACGGCCTGTCAAGCCAGATTTGCAATTTAATTTCCTAAGAGCTATTTCAATTTATCAGCTTTGAAATCAGGCACATTTGCAAACACCATTCAAGACTACGTCTGACAAATTCCAGTATGTTTCTGGTTGAGTTGCTCACAAAATAGGTACTAGATGCATTTCAGAGGTGGAAAGAATTCCTACAACATTTTATTTCTAGTAAAACTGGGAATGTTGTCTTCTAGTTGACTCCTTGCTACATATGCCATATGGTTCCTGTATCCTCAAAACACTGTTCTCCCTTTCCATCATTGCATGTCCTATGCAAGCAAGATCAGGAAGCAGGTCAACACAGATAGAAAAATATAGAAAAGGCAGGGCAACACAGATAAAAAATGTCTTGATTTCCCAGTAGAAACCTGCAAGTTAAACTTGAATAAGCTGCTGCCTGATTCAAAGCAGTGAACAGTGGTAAAAACAGTACAATATACAATTTAAAACTTAAAGACTATAAACATTAAAATAGACTTAAACCTAGTACTATTTAGAAATGAACAATTAAAACCATTAATTATTATTATTATTATTATTAATAATTCTTGTCCTAAAACATTCTTTAAAATACACATATTAAAACATATTTTCACAAAGTACATATTAAAATACACAAAACAAAGACTAAACATAAGATGCAAGTTTAAAATTTGTCATTAAAACTGTCCAGGTAGGCCTTCAGAAGAGATAGGTCTTCAATTGTGTCTTAAATTCCAGCATTCTAGATGTTGAAGCTCTTTCAGCAGGTCGTTCCACAGTCTTGGGGCAGCTGATGAAAAGGTCTTCTGGTTGATGGTTGCCAATTGGGTTCTGGCAGGCTGGAGCAGATGCCCCTCCCTTCCCCCAAGAGGACCTCGGTGTTCAGGGAAGATTGTATGGGAGAAGGCAATCTTGTAACCATGTAAAATTGAAAGTATTAAAGTCACCAGTGGCACAGTGGGTTATACCCTTGTGACAGAAGGACTGAAGACCGACAGTTTGGAGGTTCGAATTCGGGGAGAGTTCTCCATGCGGGGACATAAGCCTCCCACAAGGATGGTAAAACATCAAAACATCAGGGCATCCCCTGGACAAAGTCCTTTCAGACAGCAAATTCTCTCACACCAGAAGTGACTTGCAATTTCTCAAGTCGCTCCTGACATGAAAAAAATTAAAATACATAAAACACCACAGAACACCCTCTTGACTTGCCCTTTAAAATATTCTTCTTTAAAATCTTGCCTGAAAGAAAAATCTTAGCCTGCCCCCAGAAGGAAAGCATGGAAGGGCCCATTCTGTCTTCCCTGGGAAAAAAGAGAGTTCCAGAGTCAAGGGGTAGCCACTGAGAAGGAAAGTCTGCTCTCTCATTCCCACCAACTGGGCTTACACCAACTGGGCTTACAATGGAGACAGTACCAAGAGAAGAGCCTCTCCTGAAGACCTCAGGGCCCGGAAAGGTTCATATTCGGAGATGCAAACTACCAAATAAAGCCTGGACCTAAGCTGTATAATAGTTTTTAGATTTTAATCAGCACTTTGACTTGTGCCTGGGACCAGACTGACAGCCAGCTGTTGCCAAGATTGGTTAACAATCTGACAAGGACAAGGGATAGTTGAACCCCTATCCTTGTTGTATCGTTGAACAAAAATATATTCATGGAAATGTTAAGGTCAATTAAAATTAATGTTAAACATTCTAACAATTGTCAATAGATGTTTTGACCCTTAAAGGTTCTGTTTCAAATAGTTTTACATAAACTTTCTTATGCTGCTGGTGGAGGCTCCTTTTTTGGAGGCTTTTAAACAGAGGCTGGATGGCCATCTGTTGGGAGTGGCTTGAATATGTTTTCCCTACTTCTTGGCAGGGGGTTGGACTGAATGGCCCACAAGGTCTTTTCCAACTCAATGATTTCTATGCTGACTCCAACTGTTACTTGGTGTAGGGATGATGGTGCTGTCATTTGAGGATTGTTTCAGTGAAAATGCTTCTTATTGCTGCCCCACCAAGTAATAATGACACCTGACAAAAGAGTGGCCAGAAATGGAAGCAGTTTAATCAGTTCACTAGCTGCAAGTAGATGAATCATAGAGTTTTTAGTTGTGTGGTTTTCAAGTTTTAATTAAATAGTCTTAAAAGATGTGGGTCACATTGGGTCTCAGTCTTGAGAGTAAAGCGGGGTAATAATAGTAATAGTAGTAATAATAAAAGAATACAGTGTTCCCTCACTTATCGTGGGGGTTCCATTCCAGGACCACCCACCAAGTAGGGATGCCATATTACATGTAATATTTATACATTATTTTATATAGTTTATATATTATTTTCTTACCCACACTTCCTTACCTTCCTCCCAGCCCATCCCAAGGGCACCTACCTTCCTCCCTTGAGTTCTCAGGCATTTACAAAAATGCTCTCTGAGGTTCCACCCCTTTCAGTTGTAAAGATCACAACTTTAATCCATCACTAGGCTTGTAGGAGCATCAGAAGCATCACTATGAACTAATGTAGAAAGAGCTTCATCTTATTCACACTCTGTTGTCCCCATCTGTCTGCTTCAGGAATCATCTGTCTCCAGAAAACAATCTCTCAAATCCTTATTTGTGCAAAGTTATATTTAAGTTAAGCAGCAACCCAGTTGGGACTATCAATAAAATTAGCTGCTTTGTCATGGCCCATATTTTGTGAAATTGGAAGAAAACTGTGTTCCCTGTGGAGGATTTGGATGGCTAAGGGAAACAACGAGGGAAAAAAATTGGCTTCAGAATATTTTACTTATTCTTGTGACAGCGTTCTCGAAATGCCTCACTTTGAGCAAGAAGGCTGCCAATGACAAAAGACTTTGCTAATTTCATTTAGTAACACCTACACAGAGAACTGCTTTCAGCTAGTCATTCAACAGTTGGTGTCACTCAAAGCAAGTACATTCCTCCAGACTTTGTCTGATGATCTTCTTGTAATGCTGAAGCCTTTTATCACTGTTGGCAGCTTTGCACAGACTGCACATTGTGTTTCAGTATGACAACATCCTGCTATGAAAAGAGCCAAAATAATAAATTCAGGCATAATATGAGCAATAAATACAGTCCTATTACGCACCTCATATTCCAGATAGCCTTGCACTTCATAGATAATCGCCATGCATAAACATAGATAAACAGTGATCATGTATAAAGCAAAAACAAAGTTGTGGAGGATATGTGGAGCACATTTTTATTAGCCCATGTCATTACTTCTTGATAAGTTAACTTGGGTGTGATGTTTCATCCAGGACAAAAAAAAATAGGTTATATTTTTACAGTGAAATCACAAATACAAAATTCATTGACATCAGATCAGCAAAAAAACACAGCAGGCTGTGTTAGGGACTGACAGTTTTGTTTAGGGAACAGAGTGCAGGGCTCCATCACATTTACTGTAGGTTATGCATAACCCAGTTAATAACTTCAATCCATATTGATGAAAGTTTCAGGCTTTCTGAGCTGACATATTGAAAAGCCACATGATGCATTGCTAGAAATCTTCCCACTCTTTGGTCTCCTTTTTTACAGTGTCCATGACCAAATAATAATGATAGACTGCCAATAGTTACTAAAGGATTACTTCCTTTAGACCAATTTGCATACTGTGTGTGTGTGCCTCCTCTAATGGCATGACATATTAACATAAAATGCATACAATGCAATACATTTATGAAAGCATAAAAACATACACCAAAACACAGGGTGCAAAGATCAACATATAGAAGCACTAGAATGCAAATCAAAAACTCGTGTTTCAACATTGAGTAGTAGGCCCTCACTTCCTTATCATTTCTAATTTATCAATAAAGTTTTGGATTTATTTGCAGAAACCTAGAGAACATTGAATTTTACAAAAACATTTTGTATTAACTAAAGAATGCAAGGGGTAGCTTAGAACATATGCAGAGAGGGAAGCCATTTAGGAAGACGGAGACTGAGGGTGTAGTCTTGCATATTCATTGAACTCTTAAGATGAAGAAAGCCAGCCACTGGTGGAGATGGACTGCTGCTCTGTTCAATGGTTCAATAAGCTTCATGCAGCAATAAGTTTTGTTTAGTGAAGGCCTGAATACCTAAAAACACCAGATTATTATCTGAACATGGAGGCTAAACATGGTCAGCCCTGGTTAGTACATGGATGGGAGAACACCAACAAACACCAGAGGCTAGGGGTTGTATTACAGAGGAAGGAACTGGCAAAAGCACCTGTGGTTTAAACGAATTGCAGGAGAGCAGGATGTTATGTCTTGATTTTGATTCTTTGACAAATATGAGGCTCCTCCCACTTGGCTCTCAAGTTAAATAAATTCATCCTGATTATTCTATCAATTGTTCTGAACTCTTCTTGTCCAGAAGAACATAAGAAACCACCTTGTGCTGAGTCAAACCTTCAGTCCATCTATTTTAATATTGTCAGTGGCTCTCCAGAAACATAGTTAGGGATCTTAGCCCTATCTGGAAATTCTAGGGATTGTAGCTTTTCTATGTGAATGTAATGCTTTACTACAGCAATATGGCCTTTTCTTTGTACTTTGTCTGACTTGCTTGTAATAAGGTTACCCAGAAATTTCTTCAGGGTTGTCCTTTATTGTTTCTTTTACCTGGTGGGCTTCACATACACTCCTCACATTCCCCACAAGTAGTACATGAACTTCATCTCATGGCTTCTAGGCTTTGTTTCCATGCACTTCAAAAATTGAGCCCCTTGAAGGCCGTCACATGATGTAAGCGCATTTCTGATGGGGCTCTGTGGGGCTCCGTTTCTGCATCACATGAATGCAGAAGTTAGGTGTTACCTGACTCTTAAGTGGCAGAAAGCAGGAGAAAGTGAGGAATAGGTGTGGTAAGCACATGGGATGGCTAGCTATCCCAGAAGATGGGGAAAGATAGGAGGGAACGAGGTCAGATGGTTCCCACCACTTTCTACCATTTTCCTGCCACTCATGGGATGAGGTCTTGTGTGCTTGTTTGATTACAGTCCTATTCAAATCTCAATTATATGGTTAAACTTAAGAGCTAGGATAATAATTTGTTAACTACATCCAGTCCATTGCCGTTCTTCTCACCTAGAGAGCAATTGTCAGAATAAAGAGTCTCTGGTATACATTGAAACTCTTAATGTGATCCAGAAGGTTGAAAAATCGGTCTTATAAACTACTTGGATGTTCTCTTAGTCAGATTGTTACTCTCTACTCAACACATCAAGAGCAACAGCATTAGATGGGGCTAGAAGGCTCTTTCTCATCTTACATTCAGTTTAAGCATGCAGTTCATACCTCCAGAGGGCCATTATCTTCTTCTATTAAATAACAACAGTATTCACATTTACAGGCCTTTGCTGTTAAATTTATACTCTGTATTAAAAATAATTTATTATTTGTTATAATATCTTGTTTTACTTGGAAGTCTTTGCTAAATCCACTCACCCATCTGCCTACCCAACTACCTGTTCAATCATTTGCCCAACCACTCTCCCATTCACCTGCACATACCTCGCCTTCCCCAAGACCCACTCTCCTACCTGCTACTCACACACGCATGCACACATTCTCTCACTCGGTTGCCCATTCATTTGCTGACCATCCCCTTCCAAGAACAGTTTCAAGTGTCGTTCTTGGAAGGGGGCAGTCAGTGAATGGATGGGCAACAGTGAGTGCGTGAGAGTGTATGGGTGAGGGTGGGAGTGAGTGAGTGGGAGAGTGGGAAGGATTGGTAGGAGTGTTCACAAGTTGTTTTCAATATTTCATTTTTTTTTTTAAAAAAAAAATACTGTTTGGGGACAAGAGGTTTTTTTCCCCCTCACATAATATCTGCATCTCCCTTTAAAAAAAAGATGGGGAAAGTGAAACTATTATGCAATGAAATATGGTAGCTTGTTTCCATGTATTTCTCTCACTGCTGCTAAAGTAGCTCTAGATTAATCATCAGGTAGGCAGTCTACGAAGGTGCTGAACCAGAGATAGCAACACTCTGCAGTTCACAGTCTAATACACATTGCTCATGGTGAAACCTACTTAGGTAACTGCACTAATATTGGTATCCCTTTGGTCATTTTTGCTCTTTTTCATCCGTTCATAATTTCCAGGTAGGTCACTTCCACACTCCCTTTGTCATTTTCTGCTGATTAGCATGGCTTCCTGCTGATTTGTTAATGACAGCTGTATTTGAAACACAACCATGCATGCTAACTGAAGTCTTGGGACAATGTTACATAATAAACCATTTTATCAGCTGTGCTGGAGATATAGAAATGGCATATTGTGTTTATAGCAGTGAAGCATCACCACAAATTGTGTCAGGAATGATAAGAAGGGAGGCAGAAAAACACCATAGAGGGGAGAATTAGGTGGTTGGAAAATGAGGATGAAAATTTTACATCCGGGAATGTACACAAGTAGAAAGAAAGAAAATCTCATTACTATGTTTCTGAATTTCTGGGAGCAGGTCAATGGAGAGTCATCTTCAGGAAATTTTCAGACTTGGTTGCAGGGTTCTTATCATTGTTCATAAGCATTCCATACACAATTTTTTAAAATAACAGTTTTGTTGTAACAAAGCCATCTTCCCTCATAAAGCCTCATTAACTAGGATATTATTTTACAACAAAGCTAACTGGGTGTCTAGAAATTACTTAAATCCACTGTGAAGAGATTTCATTTGAATGTCAGTGTGTAGGCTCTTGTTTGTCAGGATAATGACATGCTCTCTAATGGAACTAATTATGTTCCTACTAAAATTCCTAAATGTTGTATCTTCCTCCACGGTATACATAGTTAGTTGGATGATTTGAAATAAACTGTCCTTATTGCCTTTATCACATCTGGTTTTGGTGCCTTGGGATCTAAAGGTTTATTTTATAAAGGAAATACAAAATAACATGGGTGCTAGGCCAGTTATGAATAATATGGAAACACTACTTCAGAGAATACAGTATGACTCCATTACCCACGGCACCAGTAACTGCAGTGCATTATAATGAAGCAGAAAGGTAGTAGTAAGAGTTTAAATTGATTTATCAGATGGGGAAATATAGAAAAATAATTCAACACTTCTCAGCCGAATTATAATGATACACCACCACTACAGACTAACTCACCAAAATATAGGGGGAGTATGGTTGCTGAACCAACTGTATATTCAAAAGATAGGAATTGGGAACCACTGGAACTGAGAGTCTTAAAATGATTCTTCAAAAGATTTCTGCTGCCACCATATTAATAATTATTGAATAGGCTGAGGTATTGTTGAGAGATTGTTCAGTAACACACCCTGTGCCACTATAGATTCTTAGAGGCTGTTAAAAGCTGACTTGATTAATGCTTTGACCACAAAGGTATTCACACTGAAGCTGGTATAAGTTGATAAAAATAACAAGAACATTTATTGAACAGGCTTGAATATTTCAGGTACAAATGCTTAATGGTTTCAGTAAAATACTGGCATAAACAGTTTGTGGTTGCATTTGTATAAACTTAAAAACTTCTGGGTTACAAGTCTTGTTTCAACACAGAAAATTACTTCAGGAAATGAATCTCTGAAAGTAATTCCCAAAAATCTCCCTTAAAGATCTAGCCAAAACCCCTGAACTAACCTTCCTTAGGAATTGAACAGACCACTAACGGGGTAGTGCTCCACAAAGTATTCCAGCTATTTACTCAATAACTGTTCTGAATACTACACAAAAGACTGACCCAAAATATGTCATTTCTAGGAGTGTGCTTGGTCCTCCAGGGTGACCCTATGGTAATTTCCAGTGAAAACCCTTCATTTCAGTGTGGTTCAGTTTTATCCACAGTTTTGTGTTTCCAATGTACACTCAGGTACGTATCCCTTGTGGATACATGGGTTGTTCTGTACATGCATCTTACATGACTCTGACTATGCCCTAGTGAGAGTGGAGGGAGTTCTGCTCTTTAAAAAGAGATCTTTGCAGCCATGGGGTATCTAATTTTCTAGCTCTGTTTTAAAATCTAATCTAGAGCAATATAGTGATCAAACTTGTTTTGTTTTCTAAAATTAATTTTTTGAATTTACATTTTTCTTAAACCATATCTTTTAAATATTGATTAGTTCACATAGCTATTCCCCATATACATTAATCTTATTTCTATAACACCAAATAGCTGGAGCTTTCTAAGCAGTTCACAGAACAGATTTAAAATCTCAAAAATAATAATTAAAATCCTAAAATAATACATTCAGCTCTCCACATTCACTGGAATTAGTCACACAGGACCCTAGTGAAAGTGAGGAAATGGGAATAAAGGATCGCTTTTTATCTGAGTGCATACCTCTGTAGGCATCTCTAGCGACCTCATCACATTTTCCTAAATCAATGTTCTAGTATGCTTCCATCCTGTCTTCTGGATGGAGTCCCACACCAGCCATCACACAACATGGTGTAACTTCCAGTGGAGGCCCTGCCCCTGCTTCTCCCACAACATGAAAGGCTTTCTCTACAGAAGGGCAATGCTTCCCACATGTGATGTGAGTAGCATCGCCAAGAGGTAGCTGCATGCGGTGCAACAGCTTCTCCCTTCTGCCCCTCTCTTTTCTCACTGAAGCCAATGATGAAGCCTTAGGTCCTCCAGCATTATGTAATAGTCACACGGGAAGGTTTAGAGATTCATAGAGAGAACATGGTAATCAAATCTACAAAACTGAAACCCACAAATGTAGGGTGCTGATTGTATATAAAGCAATTTAAAGTAGCCACAGAGGGAAAAAATCCAAGTAAAACCCCCCAAAAGGGGCGGGGGTGACAGTAATGTAAGCATCTTGAAAGCATCATATAAAAATAGCTATGGGATTAAACAGCCTTGAAGAACAAAAGTTGCCCAAAGAGCCAGAGTTCCACACAATTAATCTAAAAGACCACTAGATATGCCTCTTGGCAGAGGATGTTCCACAATTAGAGTACCTTAATTCTAGTAACCACATTATCTACTGTTTATGCCTAACACTTACTATGAAAGGTTTTTCAGTTTAGTGATAGAGCCAGGACCACATACTTGTATTGTTTCCTGGTTGGCCACTTCTCGGAAAGTCAACCTTTCACCCCAGGCTCATTTCTTCTAAATGAGAGTCAGATCCCCAGGTTTGTTTTGCAGGCATACTTCTTAACCTTCCAAGTCACATGACCTGTGGAGGCTGTTCCAGGGCCATATCCTATACCCCTATGGGTGCCAAGGTGATCATTGAACTCTTAACTTCTCCCCACATTACCATTTGACAACCTGTTTATAAACAGTGACAACCTCTTTATAGATGCCACTCTAATCAACTGCCAAAGTTCCCCAGATACAGTATGAGATAGGCAAAAAAAACCTTGTAAAGGGGGAGAAAATTCTTACACTCACATTGAACTGAGGGTGGAAGCGTGGGTCAGGTTTAGAATATGAAGAGGCAAATAAAGGATCAGTCAGGCATCACATCCAGCATTTTGGTGTTTGATCCCTATTGCAAAGCTTTCGGGTCTTTGACCCTGGGTGCCATCAAACAAACAAGTTCCCTTCCTACAGTGTTTTTGCCTTGATGTCTGGAAACTCAGAAGCCTTAGCTACTGGTGAAATGGAACATTAACGTGACCTTTGCTGCATTTTAGCTTCTTTTACAAAGAGTTCCATTTGCTAAAAGCAGCAAGAGGTTGGATAAAACATAAATTTAAAAAGAAGGATGTTGAGAGCATGCCAATCCCACTTTAAGGTTTTAAAAATATCACATTCCATTGTAAGTATTTTCATGTGAAAAGGTCTCATGCTGGGCCCTAGATGCAGAGAGGGAGGATAGAGGGTGAGGATGACAGGAATGCCCTCTCCTTATTGTTCCCTCCCAATGACCCCATGAATTTCATAGGGTTTTCTAAGGCAAGGAATACTCAGAGATAGTTTTGCCAACTCCTTCCTCTAAAATTTACATTATAGCATTTGTTGATATTCATTGATAGTTTCCCATCCAAGTACTTCTTCTTTGGAGGGTTTTAAACAGAGGCTGGATGGCCATCTGTCAGGGGTGCTTTGAATGTGATTTTCCTACTTCTTGGCAGGGGGTTAGACTGGATGGCCCACTAGGTTTCTTCCAACTCTATGATTCTATGATTCTATCCAATGATTCTACAAATCAGAATTGACCCTTTTTAGTTTCCAAGATCAGTCAGGATCTGGTGTCTTTGGGGTATCGCTGTATTTTTTTACTCTTTATTTTAATGTTTATTTTTAAGCAGAATGATAACAGCATAGCGGAAAAAAAAGAGTTCACAAATTGGGGGGGGGGGGGGAGAGAAAATGATATAAAATAAACAAACAAAATAAAATGAATTAATGTTCTGCCAGACCTCTAAACAACTGGTTTTCCAAGTTTCAATAAAGGTTAATTGACGAGGTCAGATTGGGTCTATAAATATGAACAGATAGAACAAGATGCAGGTATTCCACCTCCATTTGTATAAAAAAGAAACATCTCCAGGAATTTCCTTAGCTGGACTTGGCAACACCAAATGGGACTGAACTTGTACCTGGTGAGTAGCCTTGAGATTGGAATGGAGGGTTCCACACCTCTGTAGGCTGGATATATTGGTAGTATGCAAGTGTGAAAAGAATTGGAAGATGGCTTCTTCATAATTTCTCATTGTGTTCTAAAACAATAAAAATAAATTAAATTTATGCCCCAATTTCCTTGTAAAAGCTCAGGGTAGCTAACAATCTACATAAAAATAAGGAATGATAATGACAAATATATAAATCGACATACATTACAAGTGTCTTCTAGAATTCAACAGGAAAAAATGCATACAAGCAAGAGTAAAAGACAGATGAAGCAAATTTTGTATTTGGTCCAGATTGTGATTTTATATTAGTGCCAATTAAAGTTCGCAGTTGGAGAATCTTGTCCCACACATGTGCTGGCTTGAAATTCACATCGGAGCACTTAGTCTGGTTTCAAGTGTTTTAATGTGCTTTAATGTGCTCAGTAATCTCCCCACCCACAGTCCTCGGCTGTCTGTTAATGGCACCGTTCCCCTTTAATGGTGCTCCTAGGATTACACATCACATAAAAATTACATTTACTCTCTGTAGAGCGAACTGTGTTTTTGGAGGCAAAAACTATGTTTTCCTTCAACACTGCCTTTTGTGCTTAGGCAGTAGTGCTTGAGGCAAAGCATTTCATGAAAGATTTATGTAAAGCAGGGGCTGTTCTCTGAGGCAGCGAGGGAAAGCGGTGCTGTGGCATGCTAATGCTGAGAGGAGCTGGAGGGGCTTGCTCGACAGGCATCATATAACGCAGGGTGGCACAGCCCAAGATTTCCTTTTCGAGGAGAGAACTTTTGTCACCCCTCCAGGGGCATTTGTAACCTTAAATTCACTCACTTTCCCAATGTTTGGCATTATGATAAAAAATGCAGACAGAATATTGATAGTCTTCTATGGGGTACCTAGTAAGTATTGAAATACAAATGCCATGTGATAAAGCACTTCAAAGTACTGGTATACAAGCACACGGTTTGTCTAGTATATGTGTATAGATAGTGTGTTATAATTCTGAAATGTTTAAAAAGTAGACCGCACTTCATTTTTTCTCATCGTATTACTTTTTTATTTTGTTAGACAGTCTATCGGGTTGTAACAGCTTTTGGCTAAATTGCAACATTGGGTGCAAACACACAAAATGATCTATTCCTTTTCAAGGGAATACTAAATTCTTATGTTTTTGAGGGTCAAGCTATATGTAGCATCAAAAGTATCACTATATGTGTTATCACACATTTGATGAAGTATGCAAATCTTTTATATCAGTCCACAGTAGCTTATGCCTGGAGCCCCCAGTGGCACAATGGGTTAAGTCTGGCAGGACTGCTAACTGAAAGATTAGTGGTTCAGATCCGGAGAGCAGGGTGAGCTCCCATCTGTCAGTTGTAGCTTCTCATTTGGGGACATGAGAGAAGCCTCCCACAGGATGGTAAAACATTTGGGTGTCCCCTGGGCAATGTCCTTGCAGACGGCCAATTCTCTCACACCAGAAACAACTTGCAGTTTCTTAAGTTGCTCCTGTCACAAATATATCTTATGCCAAATGAAACTTGTTAACATTCATGGTGTCTTGATATGTGTTGATATGTGTTGCTGTGTGCCTTAAAATTTCTTCCAATATGTGTTAGTCCTGCAACAGACTAACTTTGCTGTACCCCTTCTCCCTGAAACATGAAGATGTGCCTTTGATATTTTTGGTTTTGTTTTGAATTAATTGTTGTGCCAACAGATGCAGTGTTGGTCTGTAACACTTTAAAAAAACTTTATTTAACATATATAGATAGGTTCAGATGGGAGGTGATGGTCCCCTGAATCCTAGGTTCTATAGCTCTTCTTTTGGATGAAATCCCTTGTGCTCAGAACAGTCTGGCATCCAATGAATGTGTTTAAGTGACAGTATCCTTTGTGGTTAGCAAAACCAACCATACATGTGGCACATGATGGTGAACTAAGCTGGATGTCACTAATGTGACACTAATGTGCTATCTAAAATGTGATCAAGTGAACATGCATGGTTTCTTCATACTTAATCCTCACAACAATCATTGCATTTATGACAACTGAGCTAGAAGATCCTGCCCTGGCATAGCTGCACTCTTTAACTCAGGGGAGATATGGCGCAGTATACATTTGGACTCAGATGTATTCCCAGACACATTTGCATAGGATTGCTGCCTAAGCATTAGCTAGAAGTAAGCCTCATCAAAATCAATTGGCTTATTTTTTGAGGAGACAGGATTTTACTATTAATGTCATACTTGTAGATCATTGAAAGCTATTATGACTTACAGAAAGTTTTGTTTATGTGTTAGAACTGTCCATGCTCAGTTCATCCTCATGAGAGCCCTCTAAGGTAGGCTGGTGTGAGGTACAATGTCTTATCAAAATATAGCTGGGCTGCTATATTGATTATATGGATCTTCTAACTGATTCTGTTCTAATAGAGGTTGCTTCATCTAATTTATTTACCTAGTTTATGTACTGTTATTATTGTTGTTATGTGGTTGCAATTTATTGTATATGTTATGTATTTTATGTATGGCATCTTTGTGTGTTATTTTGTGAGCTGCCCGAGTTCCTATGGGAGATGGTGGTGGAATATAAATAAAATGTTATCATCATCATCATTACCAATTGCTTTGTGGTGAAATAGGAATCTATAAACAATGAATGTTATTAATTTACAATGCCCCAAACTATTAATTGCAAACTAATGTCCAGTAACATTTTATCTATTAGTATTAACTCTTATTCTTGGTGGAGATCTTTTATGTAGCCTTCCAGAGTGGCTTCCCCTGATTTTTTTTAAAAAAATCTGCATCCTAATTTTCCATAAACAATCCTAACATTGGCGCTTACAGTACTACACTAATGGAAGGGAATTCATCCTGCTTTTGAACTTTTTGTTGCAATAATAATAATAATAATAATAATATTTCTGTGACTTCACACCAAAGAATTATAGCACTATAATTTCATTTATGTGGAATCCTGGGGTTTGTAGTTTAATGAGCCCCAACATTTCTCTGATTAAATTCTAAATGCTTCTCCCCTAAACAGCCTATCCTAGTATTTCAAGGAATAAAACCATGGCTGTTAAAATGGAATCATAGTGGTATAATTATTTAAATGAATAAGTTTAATGTTAACATGCATTCTTTGTATCTTTCTGTTCTACCCAATCTCTAAGCACCTTGCTTTGCTAGTGTAGGAAGCCACGAAACTGAGGTTTCATTGGGAATCTTGAACTCTTCCTAGCACAAAGGGCATCTTTCACACCATGAAATTATAATACTATGATTCCACTTTAACTGTCATAGTTTTGTCCCATGGACTCAGCCATAGAGCTCTAGTGTCTCCGCAAACCGAATGCCCCAATGCAGCCATAGGAGTTAAAGTGGAATGATAGTGCTATACTTGCCTACTGTGAAAGGACCCAAAGTCCTTTGAGCAGGAGTCTAATGGCTTTCCCACAAATACTTGTAAAAAAATAAGTAGCACATATTTTGTGATGCCCTTTATTTTCCCTATCAGACCCCCCCCCCCCCCCGGTGTATTTTTATGCTTTTCAATTTGATATGTTGCAGAAGCAGTTAATAATAATTACAGCAAATTGACTCATTCAGTGAAGCATCAGGAGAGCAGCCATTCAGTTTGTGAATGCCTTTTGGCAGAATATGCTATGGCATAAACCAAACCTAAAGTATGCCCTTGTAAGAGTTGGCAAGAGTTGTTTTGTGAGTTTTAGTCAGATTGTCAAAGACATCTGTATAGTATACCTGAATGAACCTGGGACTTTTTCCTTTGTGGATAATGAGTTGGCAAATAGGAATTGTATTGAGGCTTTGAAAGATGTCATGAAAAAACCTCCAAGGGATAGATAGTTTGTCCTTCCCTTGAAAGAAGAAAAGAACATGTATGATGCCACCAAACACTGTAATCACCCAGTTAAGAATGCCAATTTTATACAATCATAAAATACATCAATAATCTGTACCAGATACCATAATCTGTACCAATTTATTTTTTGTCGGGGATTCTAATCTTGTACAGAGAAATATTTCTCTTTTTCCCATTCACCAAATTTACTTAACCACAGGGACAATTCAGGTGAGGAATGCAACACTAAGGGGAGAGATGATCATTTCCCTTCACTCTTTCCCTACCTGTGCTTGGAGTGTTGTTATAACAGTGTTTCTGTTTCCAAGAAACCTGAGAAATGAAATATTCCCATGGTCCAAAATTACTGTCAGAGATCATGGGAAAGACACATTTCCCAGCATCCATAGTACCAGCAACACTCTTAAGCAATTAGAAATTGCCTCACCATTGCTTCATCTAGGCAAAGCAGTGTAGTGGAGACCACAGCGGTGTTTGAACTCACAGCCAATTGCAAAGAAAATATCTAGCTCCATTGGATTTCCAGTGATTCACTCAGGAGCACAACAGTATCCAAAATTGAGGCAGAACAAACACATGTATGTTTTACTCTTGGCAGTAAGATAAATTTAGAGAAAATAGTGTGTGGTCTATAGACAGGAATTCTCCTATGTGGACTTTTGCCATTTACTCTGTGGAAAGGAATCAGTCTAGTCAGAAATTTGTCAGAAAAAATATAAAAGATGTCATTTATCTCCACACAAAGGAAGGATTCTACTTCAGGCTTTTGTCAGAATCAAATAATTGAGGAAGGATCAGAACTGGCACTGCTTTTTGAGTGATGAGTACAGGCTGCAATCACGGCTCATGGGGCTACGCTGTGAGTGAGTCATCTACTACATAGTAACTCTGTTAATAAACACACACAAAACAAAGCAGTGCCCAAGCTAATAATTCAGCCACGATAAGCTCATGCTACTAGCAACTTCAGAGGACAAGGAAAATTTGTGGAAAATATATTAGGCATAGATCCAAAAACAGCCTCAGCTACTAAGTCTTGCTTTATGAAGTATATTTATGATACTATTCTGAGAAAATTAGACTGAGAAATATTGAGCATCTATTTTGCGCTTCAGTGTAAGTTAATTCTTCTGTCGCTTTCATGGATGCCTGGCTTCACATCAGGTTTGATTAATGCAAACAAATTAGGAATTGGCAAATGGGGGTCCCTAAAGAATAGCCTGTGCTTATTCATAGCCAACCCAAATTTAAGAGATTAAAAAAGACAATGAAAAAGATGGCAAAAGCACAAGATTTGGACCTGGGACATCTGTGCTGACTCCATTCACAAAGTGTCCTTCCAAGAAATGTAGTTGCCAGACAGTGACAAAAATCCTACAGCCTGAAAAACCTCACAAGATATAACTCTTTCACAAAGAAATACGGCTATTTTATCTCCCCTCATAGTCAATGTTTCACTGCCATGTAGGGTGGCCAAAAATCTAACCCCAAGCACTCATCTCCCTTTAATAGCAGTGTGGCTCAGAAAAGGAATAGCTGTGGATCCGAATATCTCTCTGAGAAAATGAACTCAACAAACTCATGTATACACATGTTTCTCTCAGTGTGTGGTATGACTTACCAAAATACAGGATTTTTTTCTGCACCAGCAAGTAGCAGATGTACACTGAATCCAGATTGTTCAAAGTCTGCTAACTTCAGAATACATATTCACGGCTGGCTGTGTTGTGCATACAACAAATACAACAAAACCCACCAAAGAGCGACACATGAGAGAAAGGGCAGTAAAATGACTCCATTAGCAGTAGTAAAGTGACTTATCTTAAGATCCAGGTTGTCTTTTGGAGAGAGAGCCTAAACTAAAAAATGCAGAATTCCATAGGATGGAAACTATTGTTTACTGAAATAAACAAGGCCCTTAAATTAAGGTTCACTGTTGAATTGTTTGAAAGAACAAGGTTAACAAAGGAAACATGTTTGGGGTGGATGTGTTGGCCATGCAGCAAAATACAGCACATCTACAAAACAATGTTATTTTTATTGGGTCAACTAAAATGCACAAACTACACCATGCAAACTTTTGAAGTTCTACTTGCTTCTTCAGCAGGAGGGGAAAAGTGACAATGTTAAATTCACAGGTCTACATTTTGTATCAGAAGTTGTTTCTTTGTGCAGTTCAGGTGTTCTGGGTCCTCTCAATGCAGGCAGAGGCCACTTCCCTTCTTGGTCATGTGAGGACCCAGTAAAAAAAAAAACAGTGGCATTTAAACTCAAATTTGCAATCCAAATGCACAAATTCCATGTAAGTGTTTTCCTCGGCACTTTTTTTTTCTGAATTTAAAAGTGGCCAGCTCCACAAGGCTTTGCTGGACAGCTCCCTGTGTCTGATCTCAGACCTTTAAAATAGGTTACTGGTGCCTAACAAGTTTTCCCTGGTCCCTTTTCACTTCTGTCTCCTCTTTCCCACCTGTCAACATGAGTCAAGAGTTCTTTGTATTTCTAGCCTAGAAGCACCCCAAATGGCACAGTGCCTTGCTGCCTCCCTGATGTGCTGTTCCATGGTCAGGCTGACTCCAATAGCAAGATCTAACATTTCAGTTGGAGGGCCAGCACCAGGTAAGCAGGAGATCAATCCAGACAAACAAAGTAACAGCAGAATCAGTGATTAAACCAAGGTCAAATTCCAATAGTGTTACCAGAGAATATATCACTCCAACTGAGGCAAGGTTGTAGGGTCTAAAATCAAGGCATGATGAGGGGGGGAGGGGGACAGAGACACAGCAAGATTAGTTCCACAATGAAAATAAAACTCAGTTCAAGGTCAGACTACAAGGTAACTAGTCACAGAATCACAGGTTGCAAAGAATAGCTGACAAGATCTGCATAAGGCATGGCTCACAAGCTTTTTATACTCCAAAACATATAGATTGAATTTGGGGGATATCAGTACCACTTGCAAACAGAATGCTATTTCTTGGCTGTAGTGCAGGAATGGGCAATGTTATTTTTTGGACTACAACTTCTGGAATCACCTGACTAATATGATCACTGGAGGTTTGAGGAACATTTCTAAATTATGGCACTGTTTCATTTTTAAGATTATAATGTCTTCCCCTGAAAATGGAGCACGCATCTTATATCAGGGGTGGAGATCACATGAGTCTCCAGATGGTGTTGGATTGAAACTCTCACCAGCCCTAGCCAACATGACGCTTGACACATATAGCTCCAGTCCATTAATGGTCCCCCTACTCACCATGGCCATCAGGAGGAAAACAGTAAGGCTGCTTGCTGCCATAGAAACAGGACAAGAATACTACTGCTTGCCATAGATGCAGGTGAAATGTCAGGAGAGGATGCCTCTAGGACATGGCCATATAGCCCGAAAAAACAACCCAGTGATTCCAGCCATGAAAGCCTTTGACAATACATTAAATCCTAAGAAGATTTAGCAGATTGATCAGGGGTTAAATTTAAAGCTCAACTGTCAGTGTCAAGTAAGATATATTTGTTTTGTTTGTGATGACTGTGTATCCTGCACTAGATCTCTTCTTTCAGGAAACACAAAGGCACACAGTTGGAGGGGGTTTACATCCAGAAGCCCTCTCCTTGGCACTTCCCCTTTCTAGGAAAGGGCAAGTCACCTCCACCTTTGTATTAGTAGACATGGATCCAAAAGGATAAACCATTTTCTTTTAAACTATAAAGGGTAATTGATGAAGGCACGAAAAGGAGGAAAGAACCACAATAAATGCTTTTCACAATAACACTCCTTCCTTGCCTTGTACCCTTAAGTGCATCTGAGAGGAAAACATTGAACTTCATGGAATCTTGCTGTTCTCTTCCAGAATCTCTCCCCACCCCCCCACCCCCGCCCCCCACACCTCTCACTATTAGTAAGGCCTGCCAGGTTTTCAAAGGCAAAAATCCTACAAGACAAGAATCATTTGGAGGGAAAGTTCTGTGGACGTTCAGGCTGGAGGCAGGCTCATCGCTGGCCTTTTGATCCACTCCGACTCAATAATTCTATAATTCTACAACAAACAGTGAAAGATGAAAAGAGCAGCTAGCACTTGGACTTGGCAGGCTCTCCAGTGAGCAGCAACTTGCAAGTGATAAGGCAACAAAGCTATTTAAAATTCATCTGCTCTTTTAAAGTTTCAGCTTCAGTGATTTGAAATGAGTATAGCTGTAGGCTTACCATACCATTTTTTTCTGAAGCTCTCTTTTAAAATTTAAATTTAAAAGTCATGCTGCATTTATGTCAGGTTTGTATGAAGTTGCCACTGTTTTTATTTGTGTATCCACTTTGATCTGTCTGTAATCCAGGGGTTTGTGAGTCCTTCAAAATTTGTGTGGAGTGCTTAAAATAACAATTTGGTTAAAATGGCAGCTGTCGTTAAAGATGGTGACTCTTCTGCTTTACTTACACTTTTGGATGGAGTAGGATGTGGTGTCATCTAATTTTCAGCTTTCTTCTGAGATCATGGGACTTAGTTGGCGTGATATAAAATGTGTAATTTATGTTTTGATCTCTTGTTCTTTACTTTGGCTTAAATAAAGCTTGGAAATCGCAATGTTTTGTAATAATAATAATAATAATAATCTTGATTTATATCCCACTTTTCTCCCTCACGAGACCCAAAGCAGCTTGCAACTATTAAAATTATGTAAACAACAATACAAATACATCAGTAATAAGTGTAAAACATCATAAAATAAACAGTTGAAAAACAACAATAATATACATTCACATTATTGTGCCATCATGTCAGATCATACTGACCTTTGTTCCAGTCTGTAAACATGGTGTTTCTCATCATTTCAGCTTAGTTTCCTTCACTAAAGGCCTGTCTAAACAGGAAAGTTTTTAATGTTTTGGGACTGAAATTCTCAGAATTCCTCATTATTGGCAATTCTGGCTAGGCCCTCTGGGATTTGCAATTCAACAGTTAGAGATTTGCATGAATCTATATCCAATTGCTAGTGTCATGTAGGGGAAACCCATTGAACTATTGGGATTTACTTACATTCTAACTTACTGTTTAGCATTTGATTCAGAGATTCTGCTGTGATTAAGACCAGCAATTGGAATTAGACCTATTCAGAAGGAATTACCATTATATTCAATGGAGAATGTATATAGAATGTAAATTTAGGTTTGTGACGGCGCAAGTGGCGCCACCTATGTATAGAATTGTTAGTTGTAAGACTTAAACTGTTGTATCATGCTTAATCCTGCCCCTTTTTACACTGCTTATGTATAGTTGTATGGATTGGTTGCTTGTAGCTGTCAATCAGTATTGTTTGGCTCCACCTCTTCCTGCAAGAGGGGAAAACTTCCTTTTTCTTTTCATTCTGCCTTCAGAGGTCCTGCCAGATGGACGTGAGTAAGAGACTTGACTCTAAAGGACCCTGATTTAAGTTACCTCTTAGCACCAGTTCTGAGGTTTTTTACCCCTGGGACTCATGCTTTATGTCCAGATCGTCCTGGACAATTATTGAGGAGACCCAGGCGCCTTCAAGCCGGTTCTTTTGGCACCAAAGGAAGATCCCGAATCTTCAAAACATAGGCCATCTGAACTGGGGTTGTGGTTTGCTCCGGCATTCACAGCCATTGAGGAAAAAGGAAACTTGGTGAGGCTTCTCAGCTTCAAACCCCTTGGACCTAGGACTAATTGAGACTGTAATGTATGTTTTCCTTCACCCCTCTAAAGTTTTCCAGCTCATTGCTTTGAAGAAATGACTTTGTGATAAATAAAACTTATTTTGAGCTATTTACAGCGTTTTGGGTTTTTGGGAGTTCCAGTTTCCTATAGGAAGGAAAGAAGCAATCACCTGGGGGAAAGATGCCACGTCCATCCCTCCTTTATTGAGAATAATAGCCCCCAGGCGCGATGGCACAAGGTTTGCAGCTCCAGATTTACCACCATTATTCTACTTTGTATCAGTACACTCACTATAGCAATATATTTAATGTGGGTTAGCAACTAATAGTTGAGGTTCCTCCCAAAGTTCCAAATCCTCATTGATTTTCACCTTACAAAGTTATTGAACTAATGTAGAGATGGAGAAAGCTCTTCTGGCTACCTTTAGATTAAAATAACAGAGTGCATTGCCCATTTCCTGCTGTAGGAAATAGAAATTAACCTGGAGGAAGGGGTGACCATTCAGAGAAATATTTGTTTCTTTTCTCCTGGTTGCTGATCAGGGAGGATGGAAGACTCTTAAGGCTTTCCATTTCTTTCCACTACCTTCCTCCTTTCAGGGGGCAAGATTGGTGAATAAGTGCTTTGGATCAATCTCACATTGGTTTCTCCAGACTCTACCTACTGCTCATCTACTAAGAGTACCTTCCATCCCTTAGAATAGTACTCAAACTGAAAAACCTTCTGTCAGAAATCATGAAAGAATAATACCAAAGGGTACACTTTAGCATGATCCTTCAGTCACGCATCAATAGTTATGATGTTGAATGAATGAAAGGAGATTTCTCCATTAATTCATTAATTCATGCAGTCATGCTGCTTTGCAAGTTTTGTCCTTCAAAACTAGCTGTTCCCACCTTCATCAGCAGTTTCCTGAAGGTGAAAGAAAAAAATGTGGAAATCTCCCTAGTCAAATATAGCTATTCTGTTAATTTTTTTTTACATTTCTGAGTTCCATCAAATAAACAAACATAAAAGGAATTTAAAAAAAAAAACACCACTACCCACTACTGAAGATTAGGACAAGCCAGTTGTTAGCTGAACAGTAAAGTACTTTAAAAAATGTTATTATCAAGGTTGAAAATAATGTAAAGAGTAATTCTATATAATTATAATATTTTGGAGAAGGGAATACAGGGCTGCTAGGCTAGAAGTATAGCCACTGCTTCAAAGAAGACAGTGAAAATGCCAGTGGTGGATGGTGGCTGCCATGTTTTTTGGTGGTAAATTCATTTCTTTGTCTGAATTTTAAAGTAATTATCTAAGGTGATGAATCTATAGAATCAAAATGATGGCCCTGAAAACTAGGAGGCTAGTATAGCCTCCTAGCAGGCTATACTGGCAATTGCCCTTTGGAAACAAAAGCTGTGCAACCCGTGAAATACATGCCAATTATTGAGGAACAACTCTGGAATAAAAAATCCAGATGCATGAAGTTGGATGGAATAAGGGCCAGTTTAGTTAATATATTCACTATTTAAGATTAAAACCTGGAAAATATGCTAGAGAGGGGGAGCAACTTTGTTGAGGCCTTAGTTGGGGCAGGTATCTACCACTGACAAACTTCCCCTTGGGCTGAAACATCTGATCCTGAGGGCAATCCAATCTTTTGGTATGGTTCCCCCTGGACTGTCATGTTTTGAAAGGCATACTTAGAGAATTTGCCCCACAAGCCCAGAACTCAAAAAGGGAGAGCAAACACCCATGTCATCTCTAAAGGGAAGCTCCTTCCCAGTTCCCAGAACCCTGAGGGGTCACTTCAAAGCCCCACACTTCATAAAAATGATGCCAAGGTGTATATTGACTTCTATTTTCTCTCCAAACCTGCCATTGAAAGGGACAGGTGTCTATCTCACCCCTTTCCCCAACAGACCATCCAAAATAGCTTTCACACATCCTGCAAGTCTTCCAGGAAAAGACCATTAGTATTTCCAGCATGTAGGAAATATAAAGAGATAGGCAGCAATCATGTCGACAGCCAAGGGTACCCTTTGGCACAGTGTGTTGAAGCAGTACTAAACACACTTGAGAGCTCCCAATCTCCAGAAAATGGAGGAAGAAATAATGGCATTGACTGTCCTAGACCCAATGCTTGTGACAAAAGAAGCAAGTCATTGTTAAGATGAAAGTCAATAGACAGTAGCTTTCTGAAGAACTCAAATTTAAAAGGGACATACATAGGAATGAGTGGCAACTATCAAGCATAAGACAATTGTGGGGAGAATGTCAGGAGAGCAGAAGTCCAAAATAAACTTCAAACTATAACAGATTTTAACAACCCAGAAGAGCTCCACAGTTGGACTCCTTAGAAGAACAAGGAAATAGAAACATCTGTAGTTAAGAAAAGATGAAGGTTTATGACCAAATAAGAAAGGAAAGGCAGAATGTTACTTTACTTCTATCTTACCCTGCAAAGAAAACTCTCTTTTTTTAATATGAATTTTTATTGAGACCTGCAAAGAAAACTCTTGACCTAACAAAAAATTGATCAAATGATGAAGGGAAGAATTTTTTGTTCAAGACAGGTAAAGGGTGGTTTTGGAGAATGTAGCCATTATAAATGAATGCAGATCTTTAGGGAAGATCAGTGGTTGCCATCCCTTTTCATCATCCTAGAGAGAAGCAAAAATTGGGGCCAATGGATTCTGACATTCCCCCAGTGTTATTAAACATCAAGCCAGGAGAGATAAATAATATTTTAGAAGCTATGAACAGCATTCAAGATGATGTTGGCTGGATGAAGATAAAATGTCTGGTAGAGATAAATATAAAGATAAGCATTAAATGGGGAAATGAATACAGAGTGTCTTGCATCAAATTTGTCAGCAGTTGCATGGGAAAAGATCTTGGACGTTTAGTAGACTACAAGGTTCAAGGTCTAAACAGCCTCCTTGGTGACAGGTTGGAAGGAGTGACAGATTTGGATGTCATCTGCATACAGATAACACCTTACTCCGAAACTCTTTTTCCATGCAACTGCTGACAAATTTGATTCTACTCCACAACAAAGGTTGTGGAGTCGAACAGGTGTCACCCAGTAACACCTTCTGAGACCGACCCTCCAGGAAGGACTGGAGCCACTGCAGAGCAGTACCTCCAAGTCCCATTTCTGCGAGGCGTCCCAGAAGGATACTGTGGTCAACAGTATCGAAGGCCACTGAGAGATCCAGCAGAACTAACAGGGACACACTTCCCCTGTCCAGCTCTCAGCGTAGATCATCTACTAAGGTGACCAAGGCAGTTTCAGTGCCAGTTATTATGTACTGTCTTATTATGATGTATGCTTAATTGTCATTTTATTATTGTGGTTGTTATGGATTGGCATTGCGTCGGTGTCCAATGTATGGCATTGAAGTTTTGCCAGTTATGGGTAAACCGCTTTGAGTCCCCTTAGGGGTGAGAAAAGAGGTATAGAAATACTGTAAATAAAAATAAATAAATAAAAAAGAGAAATGACTGTAGATTTAGGCTTCAAATTCTTGTGACTATTTCTCTCAACTTGCTTTACTGTAAATCCCATTGTACTTAGTAGTGATTAGCTCTTGGTAACGAGCCAGTGCAGTATAGTAGCTTGAGTATTGGACTACAGTTCTGGAGACCAGGGCTCAAATTCCCACTTGGCCATTAAAGTGGGATGACTATGGGCAAGTCACACATTCTCAGTACCAGAAAACTCTGTGGTAGATTCATTGTATGATCACCATGAATTGGAAATGACAGGAAATAACACAAAAACAACAAAGACATGTCTAGGATTAGATTTCTCCTTTAAATTTGTGTATGCCAGGCTCAGTGCTACTTGGATTAGCTTTCAGGTAAAAAAAAAAGGGGGGGGGACAGAACACCTCTGCTCCCATATTTTAATAAGTAGCTCTTCCTGAGAGCTTTTGCTCATGAATTTCTTTATTAACAATGTAATGCATGAATTCATTTTCAGGTGCTACAGTTATTAGAAGCATGTTCTGCCTACCTTATGCCTTTCTGTTTCTTTGTTTACCATTTCTGTATTATTATCCCATACTCATACATTCAGTATAGAAATTAATCAAGTTCATAGAATGTTCCCACCACAGTCATACAATGTTCATTGAATGATCTGGAGATAATTGGTATTATTAATTGCAGTGTGGTTTTAATTAAACATAGTGGCAAGTTGTCTGGTTGCCTTTGGCTCTACTTGTGTTGCTGTTGATTAGTTATAAATATTTATGGATGATAAAATATCCCCTTTCTCCCTTCACCTGTACATTTATACATTAACTGAAACGTCTTTGAAATGTTCACAATGTGCTATGTCAAATCAGAAAAAAAATACTTTAGCACTTCCCCCTTCCCTCCTTCTCCCTTTCTCCATGCATATGCATGGACAACTGTGCATACACAGTTCTCCCTGGCATTGTGTGCATGGGCATGAATTCCAGATTGGAATAGGATGTATGTATAGAGACAAAGTGAAGAGACAATTTATTATTTCGCAAGTCTCCCTGACAGTCACCATGAATTCCATTTTCAGAAGCATATTCTTATGCTTTTGATGTGTTGCTTATGTATGAAGAAATTGTGACATGCCGTTTTCTGCACAAACTACAGAGCTGTGGCAGTACCATGAAGTGGTGTGAGAAGTAATCACTAGGGACCGAAACATACAAAACTTGCACATATGAATTTTTTGAATACATATCAGCTATATGTGTATATGTGTGTATATATATACACACATATACACATATATACATATATACACACACACACATATATATATACATATACACATATACATACACATTATTCATAGTTGTGATTCCAAAATCATTGTGTTGACCTAATGGTGAGGATGATGATGATCATCATAAATGCATTTGTAACCCATCTCTCTTAACATGTTGAGGCAGGGTCCAACAGAGTCAAAACATATAGACACTGAGTTGTTAAGAAAGCTGTTCTGATGTCTCCACATTATTTTGATGCCATTGGGATTCCACTTCTCTCAGCCAATTTACTTCTCACTTGTACTGGCCAATTAAAACATTCTCACAAATAGCCATTTCTCAGAAGGTTGGAATCAAAAGAGGTTCTTCACTGCCTTCCCATCTTCTGTTAGTCTTCTTGAATATTGCAATAGAGCGGCAATGTTACAAAATAAAATCAAGAAATCCTTATTTAGATGTAATCCCCAATAACATCAGCAGAACTAATACCTGAGAAGGCTTAGCTAGGATCTGTCAGAAATGGAAGTCTTGATGGGCCTTCAGAATGAAATCAATCGAAGACATTAATTCCCAGTGGACGTGCATAGGTTTTTGTTGTAAACCGATCAGTTATCTTACGCTTTTCATTCAGAAGAAATGCAACGAGCTATTGATGATATGTATTTGAACTTTAAAGGATAAACAATTTGCCTGAATATTCAGCATGGGAGTTCCTCTGTCATCTATAAAAGAGCCAAGAGCAGAGAACTGTGTTATGGTAATCCTTCTTTCCCAGTGTGGTGATCTCCAATTCTCACCACCAACTGCCACTGACCATGTTGATTTGGGGTGATGGACGTGAGAGACATCTCATCTGTAGGAAGGCCTTCTAACATTTCATAGATGAAAATTAGGACATGTGGCTAAGTAACATCAGAATGAAGTCTAGATGGTGAAAATATTAATAAGGAAAAGCACCCAAGATCCGAGAGACTGCAGCAGTTTGATTTTGTCTGAGGTATGACTATATTGGTGACAGTCTAGACAAGAGGCAGGGACCACTTCTGTTTAGTTCAGCATTGCAGTCATTGCCTTCTTCCACACATCTTAATCCTAATAAGTGATCAAATAATTTAGATGCTCTTTTTCATACTGAAGATGTTCTTTTTATTGCTGCCGTTAGCATAAGAAAGAAAGTTATATTTGAATGTGAGGATAAAGGATTAAAGACCCAAAGGAACTGTTATCTGGATATAATGTTGATTAGTGTTTAATTTAATTGACTATAAATCTTCCCATTCCTGATTTATATTCTAAGTGGGACTGTTTCCAAAGTTCATGCTAATCAGTAAGTCATTTTTCTCTATCAAACCAAATTTACAGACATGAGCATAAACAAAAGCATTCTGCTAAGAAGGTGACCTAGCTCTCTTACAAGTGGCATATTGGCAGTTAGCAGTTCAGTTTAATATAATGCTGTTGCTTATGCATAAATGCCTTTCAAAGGCATAAAGATGCAGGGAAGTTGCACAATGCCTATAATTGAGATAAATAATTGAGAATTGCTGGGAAAATGTTTTGATTGTTAAATATTTAGGAAACGGTTGAATAACTGCAATATTGTAAACATGCCCCAAAGATTTCACTGAAGACACAATGAAATGAGACCAAAAATACTTAATAATCTGAATCACTTCACCTGTATTTGATTCAGAAGTGAACCTGTTCTCCCAACATGTGTATTTTCTAAGCTTTCCACAACATTTTGATGCAAGAGGGCTTCTGTAACATCAGTAGCTGTATAGAAGAAGACGTTTTGGGGAACTGTGGCTCCTTGTGGCATAGTATTACGCACATCAGCTGCCAAAGTCCTTCTTTTGCACCATGGACTTGAAACATGTGTCCCTCCAAACATTATTGGGCTGCAACTCCCATCATCTCCCCTCATTGAATAAACTGTTGGAACTGGTGGGACTTGGAAGCCCAGCAACACAAGGAAAACAACACAGATTTTGTACCAGCTAATATTGACAGCTCCTGACTAGGCCTGGGTAACAACGGAAAAATTTGTTTCTAAAATCGATTTGTATTTGGGGTTTTTTTTTGTTTCGATATTTAAAATAATTACAAAATTTTCCTTTTAAAAAGTTCGATATTTACGAAATTTCGTAAATGGTAAAAAATTAACGAATCGATTTCCGAAACAATAACGAATCGATTCGTTAATGGCGGACGCGACCGCGAAATACGCTAAAAAACCTCCAAAACCTTCTGAAGCTTCCCTCTCCCTCTGTTGTTGACTGTTGGTGTGATATTATAATTTTTTTTCACTAATTAAACCATAAAACTGGCCCAGACATGCGGAAATAATAACGAAACGACCTCAAAACAATAACGAAACGAATACAGTATCGAAATACGAAGCATTTACAAAACGTTTTTGAAAATTCGTTTTTTTAATAATTGCTCCAGAATGGTTCGTTATCGTTTTGTAATTGAAAAAATTAACGAATTATTAACGAATTACGAATTAACGAAACGAAACCGCCCAGCCCTACTCCTGACAGATAGAATCCTAGTATCAGGGTCAGAGCCTTTTCAAATGATCAGGGCTTAGTAGATTCAAGTGAAAGCCCACAAATAAACAAAAAACATTATAGTGGTCTGAACAGAATAGTGGCTTCACATTGAAAACAATGGTTTTATCTGGATCACTGACTCTTGTATCCTATGGGGTTTGGTGCAGAACAATAGGATCCTATGGAAAGCAATGGTTTTAACCTGGATCACTCTCTTGTATCCTGTGGGCTTTCATGCATAGGTTCCCACGGAAAGAAATGGTTTTAAACTCGTGTCAATCTCCTTTGATGTAAGGGGCTTTGGGCAGGGCAAGGGATCTCTTGGTTTTCAGATATTGTTGTTTATCCTAATTTTTTTAAAGTACCGACTTTGTGATAAATGTAAAAGATGAATGTATTGTCTAAACAGGACTGCTGAGGATATAAAAGGGTCGAAGTGACGGTCACAGACACACCATTTTGAGAGATGTTTAGATGGGGAAATGTACATCTTAGAATCAAGGAAAAACAATAATGTCCCTTGGAAGAAGACTGGATAATCCAATGTCACTCACCTTATCTGATGGTACTGATGAAAATGGAAAAAAAAAAACCAGAATAGAAACTCAGCTGCTGGAATGAGCAGAAAAACCACCTATTACTGCCATGTATGATATTTTTCAAAACCATAATCTGTTCCTTTGTCATACACTTTTTATCTTCCTTTGCAAAGTGTGTGAGTGTTTTACAGTTTGATTATTCTGCTTGTTTGAGTCCTCTCGGGGTTTTTTATTATTATTATTATTCTGATTGACAGGATGATGTTTGTGCAATTTGACAACTTCTCAGGCTGCAAATTAAATGTTTTATGGCCTGTTGAAAAGGTGAAAAGAAAGCAACATCTGCCACAATCACATACATAAGAAATTTCTAAACCTGCTGGAAGGTGATTTATCAGACAGGCTCTGACAAGCAGGGTGAGTATAAATGACATGGATTATTTCTAAACCAACAGTGAATTTCCTACATTAGGATAAAGTAGGGGACATAAACAATGTTAAAAATATTTGGAAGGCTTCTTGCATGCAATGAAATTATTCTTTTGTCTTCCATTTGGCCTTCCCTCAAAAGTCCTGCTTTTGAGAAACATTAAACCCTCAGATTAATTTTGGCCCAATTCTACCATTGGTGGAATTCAGAATGCTATTTGATTATAGGTGAACTCTAAATCCCAGCAACTACAACTCCCAAATGACAACCAATCCCCTCCAACCCCACCAATATTCAAATCTGGGCATATTGTATATTTGTGCCAAATTTGATCCAGTGAATGAAAATGCATCCTGCATATCAGATATTTACAGTATGATTCATAACAATAGCAAAATTATAGTTATCACTATAGTCATTTTAAAAAAATATTTACTTTCCTATTTTTTAAAGGAGCTAAAGTGATTACTTTTAGCTACTTTTTAAAAAATCTGAGTCCTATCAGCTGCTGATCTATGGCCTCCATCCATCCACCTTGTGCCCTTTAGCAGTCATGACTATCAGGCAGCAGCATTAACCAGTATGCAAAATTATTCCTCTTCCATTTGTGGGGGGACTCCCTATAACTAGAAAAATAATTAAACATTACAATTACACCATGAGAAGGAGCCCATTATCCTCTCATTCAGTTACCATCCTAATGAGGTAAAATAATGATCTACATTATTAGGGAAATGACTGAATTTTAAGTAATGTATAAGCTTTGAGCAGGGGCTTATGAACCTGGCTTTTAGGTTATTTTGCTGACGGGTCTCCCCACAGCTATGTGGAATTTGACTATCATTCTCATTTCTCAGTAATAGATCCAGCAATCCCTGTTTTCTCACTCGCCTGGATGGACTAATTCTTCCTGGCAAGCACAGAGATTATGTGGCGTTTTAAAGATGAGGTCCCCCAACCATCACAGCTGGGTTTGCTTCAGCTTTTGCATTACAGATAATTTGACAGCAACTAATGGCTGCCTGTATTGGATATCTTACCTAGGCAACTTGTTAAAATGAGGGGAACATGCTTCATTTTCATGCTGTTCTCAACCACTCTACAAATTGATGCATGAGGCACCAATAACACAGTAACTGTGTAAATAAACAGAAGCAGCTGTTTGACTCTTAGTAATAATTCACTGGTGGTTTAGAGTAATAGAAAATGTTTTCTTGGGAGGTGGAACTGATGAAGGAAAGAAATGAAGGGACAGAAATAGCATGCCATTGAAAACTAACACTATGTCAGAACACATTAAGCTAAAAGGTAGAAGCCGGCAGTGGTGAAATGGGTTCTTCACATTTTCTGCCACTTTTATTATTGCGACAAAGATCACAACTCCATCACTGTGTAATTACTGGGCACAGTGCTTTAAAGAATGGCATAGCCTCCAGTATGCTGTCTCACCCTCTTCACCAATGGTCAGGAATGCTGGGAGTTAAAGTCCTGTAACATCTGGAGAGCCACCCCTGCATTCAAAGTTCATCCATCTTGTAAACAGTAAAAGCATTCTAATAGCTTTGACTCATGGTAGTTGGGGTGACTGCTTCAGGCAGTAGATATTGTGGGCGGCGGCAGCAGATCCCTGGCCATTTTCCTGAGCTGTCCCATCTCAGACATTTCCCTGTATAGGAGAATAGACTTGCATGGGACACTTGGCTTGTTCTTCATTCTTAAATTGGCCAGTTGCCCACAGATGTGCCAGAGGGGAATGCTAACCCATCATGAATGCAATTGTCCTGCTTATTTGCAGGGGGTTGGACTGGATGGCCCATGAGGTCTCTTCCAAAACTATGATTCTATGAATACAAATTAATCAGCAATTAATATTCCTCACTTCTTTATGTGGAATGAAGGCATCTCCTTGTCCTTTGTATTAGGTTGTTCTGGTGGGAGAGGTTCATATTGGTTCAGTTTAATTCAGGTTGAAGTCATGAAGGGACACTATACTTTCTATCAGGAAAAGTGGTGTATAAATTGAAACATTAGTTACTACTACAAAAAAGCTCTAGTAGCATCTGGCTCTCCCAGAGTCCTCATCCAACACTCAAATACTACACTGCAATGGCACTACTGTAGGATTTAGTATTGCAAGTGAGCTGTTATTTGTTGCAAATATCCTATCCTGATCATTGGATCATCATTACCCCAAAACTGTGTTCATGTTGTACAACTATGTTCATGTTGTACAACTGTGTTGAAGTGCACATGATTGTGAGACACTTCTCTTAATATTAACCTGCATGCTTAACCATGTATCTGCATGTAAGACTCATAGTCAGAGTTGTTTGTATATTGTCCCTCAAAGGTGACATTGGAACAAGTGGCCTACTAAACTTTGGGGTTTTGGAGATAGACTATCACACAGGTGTCATCTACACTGCTAGTGTGGAAGTGTGTCTGTGCCCACTTCAATTCAGCTTGCGAGCATTGGAGTAAGTCTGTACTCATGTATGTGAGTACCCCTACTCCAAGAAGAAAATATGACCATTCAGATATCCTTTAAGACTGCAACTCACATCCAACACCAAGGCCCAGACTCACATGATTCTCACCCCCTGCCTTTTTGAAAATTCTTGCAAACAGGTGTACATTCCACAAAGTGGTCTGCAGCAGAAAAACAGCTTTGGATGATTTTCAGATAATAGGTGCAGTTCAAGCATATGGCTGTCTTTTAATGATCAGTCGCTTTCTATGACAGATTCTACCCTTCTAAAGAAGGTGCATTTTACTCTTAAAGGGATACGGCTGCCTGGGAGACTATACTTCTTACTGACATCTGCTCCATAGAACGAAGTTATAAAACTTATCAAGAATTGGCTTTCTGCCAGGTATACCTGCTTTGAAACTGTGTCTTTTCATTTCTTAGCTCCTTTACACTGAAAATGTCACTCTTCCCGCCCTGAACCTTTCTTCTAAGTTAGATGGGCTTCCTGTCTTTTTGTGTCACAGAGCCAGTTCTGACATAATTTCTTCTACATTCTTTCAGCCTCAGAATTTTTGATAGGCAACAGCTGTATTTTTGTGTTGTCGAAGGCTTTCATGACCGGAATCACTGAATTGCTGTGAGTTTTCCGGGCTGCGTTGCCATGTTTCAGAAACATTCTCTCCTGATGTTTTGCCCTTATCTATGTCTGGCATCCTCAGAGGTTGTGAGGTATATTGGAAACTAAGCAAGAGAGGTTTGTATATCTATGAAATGTCCAGGGTCGGAGAAAGAACTCTTGTCTGCTTGTGTGGATGTTGTAATTGGCCACCTTGATTAGCATTGTATGATCTTGCAGCTTCAAAGCCTGGCTGATTCCTGACTGGAGGAATCCTTTATTGGGAGGTGTTAGCTGGCCCTGATTGTTTCATGTCAGGAATTCCCCTGTTTTTTTATTGTTGTTCTTTGTTTACTGTTCTGATTTTAGAGGTTTTTCATAATAGTGGTAGCCAGATTTTGTTCACTTTCATGGTTTCCTCCTTTCTGTTGAAATTGTCCACATGCTTGTGGATTTCAATGGCTTCTCTGTGTAGTCTGACATGGGGATTATTAGTGTGGTCCAGCATTTCTGTGTTCGCAAATAATATGCTATGTCCAGGTTGGTTTGTCAGGTGTTCTGTTATGACTGACTTCTCTGCTTGAATTCATCTGCAGTGCCTTTCATATTCCTTGATTCGTGTTTGGGCAATGCTGCATTTGGTGGTCCCTATGTAGACTTGTTCACAGCTGCATGGCATACGGTAGACTCCTGTAGCTGTATTTTTCGACACTAATATTGTTGGAGACAACATGGCTTTACACCAGAGAAGAGGAATGTGTCCGTTTGGGTGTTACTGTAATTTCCCCTCATCTGTCATCATTGACTGTCCTGATTAGGACTGATGAGCATTGGAAGTCAACAATATCTGGAAGATCACGGGTTCCTCAGCTAGTATGTACATGATTATTTCAAACCTTTGATTCTCAAATGTTTCCCATCTGGTATAGATAGTGGTCAGGGTTGTTCAGTAACAACTGATGGTCCAAAGTTGGGAATCATTGATCTTTGTTGTAGGGATATAGGAATCTGCCCTATACTAGATCAGACTATGGATTCATCTATCCCAGTATCATAAACTCTGATTAGCAACAGATGCTATCCAGGGTTTCAAGAGATATTTTCACCAGCTCAGTCTGAAGATCCCTAGCATTTCCTGGTGATCTTCTATTCAGGCATGAACTATGCTTGACCAAAGTAATGTGTTCGGAGTATGATAGTAATAGGCTATAGTGGTTCATTGGCAGTCGAGCCATGCATTGTTTTGGAAGAAAGGGAGAGGGGAGGACAAACACAGGTTGAGCATCCCTTGCCTCAAATTCTAAAATCCAAAATTGTCCACATAGGTAGATGAGCTAATGACCCATTTGCTTTCTGATGGTGTATGCAACCTTTTTTTCACAAAGAAACTTATGTAAAATATTGTGTCTAAAATTACCTTTAGGCTATAGGTATAAGATATCTATAAAAAATAATAGACTATAGGTAAATATAAGGTATATATCAAACATAAGTGAGCTTATTGTTTAGATTTGGGTCCCATCTCCAAGATATTTTATTATGTACATATATGCAAATACAGCTATTCTGAAATCTAAAATACTTCTAGTCCCAAGCATTTCTGATGAGAAATACTCAGCCTCAACCCATACCGCAAAACTGAAGTGGTGTCTTCATTATCAGTTTAGATATACATGATGCAGCAAAAGCATATCACAGCAAAGCTTAGTTCAGAGTTAATTTTGGTGACACTAGCAAAGCTGCAGCATAATTTAAATGAAAATGACAAACATAATGGATTCAAAGGAGGATAAACAGAAAATAAAAAGTGAAAATGCATTTAAAATTCCTTCATCTTGTTGTTTTGAATCCAAGCAAAACAAATTCAAAGATAACCCTAATCCGGTTCTATTTTCAGAAAGAGGAAAAGGCAGCATTTGGGGGTTTTATCTTCAAGGTGTGCAGTATAATCTGTGCTTCCAGTCAACCAGTTTTCTATTTTATGTATGTATTTCAATTCCATAGGATAAAGTTAAACACCTCACTGTTAACTCATTATTAGAGAAATAGGCACCCCACAACACAAAATGTTCAGATCCATGGTATGAAAGGCATTTTGCTATGATTAATAAATTAATGAATTAATAAAATTAATAAAAAATAATTTAAAAAATATTAACAAATGTGTTAGATATTAAGCCTTTAATTTTCAGTGTGAACTTTATAGGAAGTATCTTAAGATATAGGATGTAATTTGGAGATAGAGTTCGGCAGTTCGGATAGCTCCTACATATCTAAAGTGGATGGCTGTGGTTAAAATGAGATAGTTATGCTACCTGATTGCCTTTGTATAATTGAAGGTCGATGAATTACCAAGAAATATGAAGTCCAACCCATGTCTTGTACATTATTTGCAAATATTTACAACTAAGGGTTGTGTGTGTGTGTTTGTGTGTATGAATTCTTTTACAACAGATGAATGCAATGGAAGTGCATGTACTTTCTTATTTTCACAATCCCTGGTTTTTATTTATTTTCTTTTTTTCTAAATGAGAACCAGACTTTTCTCCTTCGAGTCTGCTACACATCTTGATCTTCATTTGAATATTTGCAAACTCTTCTTCCTTTTATCCTAGGCTTTTTCTCTTACCCCTGTATTTCAGATAAGAAATTGAGTGAAAATGGTTTCCCAAGGCTTTCATGGAAAATTTCAGTTGCATTCATAGCTGGGATTTAAACGTAATAGGCTGGATGGTCATCTGTTAGGGGTATTTTGCTTGTGTATTCCTGCATTGCAGAGGGTTAGACTGGGAAGCCCTTATGGTCTCTTCCAGTTCTATAATTCTAGGTATGCTTCTAGGAATGTGTTATTTCTATCTGTTTTTCAAACAAAATATTAAAAGTCTGAAGTATATCAGTATGGACAATATTTAGGAGGTCTTTTCTTATTAAATATAAATTAAATTATATGGATTTTTAGTATATGATATTAAATGTTTTTAATTGATATGTATGTATGTATGTTTATGGCATCTAATTGTTGCTAATCTGTACGCTACCCTGAATTGCCTTCGGGCTGAAAAGAGTGGGATAAAAATGCTGCAAATAAATAAATAAATAAATAAATATTAGATTCTATTATATAATCAAGGGATTACTGCTATATAAACAAAACATCAAGGTGGTGGCGATTATTGAACATAAGAAATGAAATTGTGCTATGTTTATCAGTTTTAAATCCATTTGAGTCACCAAATTGAATACAAAAAGCTACAGTTATATACAATTGTAAAAATCCTTATGAATAAGGACACTCAAACTACTTACCACTTGTATCTTTGTTCAGTTCAGTTACCTTTAATAAGCATTATGTTCTTTGAAATTGATAGCCAGTCTACCGGTAGGCATGGCCAAACTTTGGCCCTTCAGGTGTTTTGGATTTCAACTCCCAGAAATCCCAGCCATCTCACCAGCTGTTAGGAATTGTGAGAGTTGAAGTCCAAAACATCTGGAGGGGTAAAGTTTGTCCATGCCTGCCAGTGTAGTCTATCTTGATTTTCAATCAACATAAAAACTGTTCCTTTTCGTTGTTTGTGTATGATGATTCACGAGGAAAGCAATGCTGGCAATATTTATTATTGTAGCTTTGCATTCTTTGCTTGCTTATTTGACTGTAGGGGGGTTGAAGGGGAGAATATTACAGACCAAACTGCATATATTTTCAGCAGTGCTTTTCTCATTGAGTAGTAAAGTAATAGGAATTTTCTTGGTGGAGTCTAAACTCTCACATTTTTTTGGGTTCAGAGCACTCAGAATGTCCTCAGACAAGCCCAAATGAGATAATCTTGCTCCTTAGAGCCACCCTTTGTTCGGGGTCTAAATAGTATGCTCTGACCCTGCAAAGTTAAGCCAAATCTAAGGAAATGCCAGACCAGTGCCTTTTTACTAAATGCTATCATTGTACTGCAGAACTGCAGTTCTGTTGCATAATCTGTTGCAAATGAATAATGTCTAGCAATCTGTTATGCAGCTACAATGTCATAAACTAGATTGACACAATCATAAATGTCCTCCAAAGCCACCACAAAATGAAAACCCACAGAGGATCAATGTTCTGTGATACTTATGAGTAGGGACACTGAAGGTTGACATGGGCAGCCCACTCCCATCAGTGGGTGGTGGTACTAAAGGACCCCATAGATGTCCCTATATCATTGCAGTGCTGCTTGTTAATGCGAGAGAAATGGATCCATCATTCTCTAGCACCCTACTCACCAGCACTGCAGAACTCCATCCTTTGGTGCAGCTGACTGGATATTGAGATAGGGGTCAGATCAGAGATGGATAGTATCATGGCTGATTCATGACCTCAACCATCATGTTGATTTTCAGTGCTTTGAAAAGTCCTTTTTTGGATTACAGCTCCTAGAATTCACCAGCCACATGGTCACCATGTCTGATGGGGGATTCTAGTAATTGTAGCATCAAAAAGTAATTTTTCCAAACTCTTGATTAGGAATTGCATGTCATTCCAATACATGTGTGCAAAGTGGGAAGAACTACATGGAAGGAATACATAAAAACAGATTTCCCTTTATACCCTATGATTAACGTCTCTGTTAGGGAAAGGGGAGCTAATACTGTACTTTTCTCAATGATAATTTATTTGTTGTCATTCTCCTAAGATCAAAAAACAGAGCAATGCCTCAGGTCTTGCCTGCACCAGCATTTTGTTCCCAGAGTGGGCTCACATTTGTTTCTCAGATGCAGGGACAAAGGAAATGGCATTTTTGTGCTTTGGTGCCTCAGCTTTTGGTACAGATCTTGAACAAGGAATATTGGAATATTTGGTTTGAAAAAACTGATAATGTTAGAAATTGAGATTTGAATCATTACCATAAATCAGGGGTCCTCAAACTAAGGCCTGGGCGCCGGATGCGGCCCTCCAAGGTCATTTTCCCGGCCCTCGTTCAGGGTCAACCTAAGTCTGAAACGACTTGAAAGCAAATAACAACAACAACAACAATCCTATCTCATCAGCCAAAAGCAGGCCCACATTTCCCATTGAAATACTAATAAGTTGTTATTTGTTAACATTGTTCCTCATTTTAATTATTGTATTGTTTTTAAGTGTTTTTTACGCTACAAATAACATATGTGCAACGTGCATAGGAGTTCATTCATATATATTTTTCAAATTATAATCCGGCCCTCCAACCGTTTGAGGGATTGCTTCCTGGCCCTCTGTTTAGAAGTTTGTGGACCCCTGCCATAAATGCTAATAAAACTATGTAACAAAATTTGAAAAGAAATATGTTACTGGTTTGAAAGTGTTATTCCTGTAACTTTCAATTACTTTGAAAGTAGTTGTTATACTCCAGAAACTTCATTTTTGTGGCTGCCACAAACTATGTTGATGTGGTTGAGACTTGTCTTATATTCACTGAAAAACTATAGCAAAATATGCTGCAGGATGTCCCGCAATAGCAAAGTTTTTGCAATTTAATAAACTTTTCCCATGTTTTTATGGTAGAACTAATTAGGCAGTGACATTTATAACTAAGGAAGAAAAATG
The DNA here is from genome assembly GCF_037176765.1 of Anolis sagrei. Lineage (NCBI taxonomy): Eukaryota > Metazoa > Chordata > Lepidosauria > Squamata > Anolidae > Anolis > Anolis sagrei. The sequence continues at coordinate 87,892,955 of NC_090022.1, forward strand.
TGTTACATACTGTAATTGAAGCATTTAATCTACTAAGTCATTGCCAATTAACCAACTGAAATGTTTGTGTTGGGCCAGGTCATGACCTATATAGAGAAAAACAAGTTGGCACTGTAGATCTTTGGGGAAAATATTTCATTATAAGTTCCTTCAGAAGGTCTGTTTCTGGCTTTTGAAAGTATTTGGTCTTCAAATATCAGTAGTAAAGCACAGGTTTTGCATGCAGGAGCCAGGGATCCCAAATGCAACTCTAATGATCAAATATCCAACATGCCCATTCCTCCCTGGATCCATCTTTACTTATCTATATAATCTGAGAGTTTGAGTAAGAAGGAGAAGGGAGGGATGACAAAAACAGAATGAAAAGGTATATATGTATAGAGAAAGGGAGTGGGGAGGGGGGAAAGAAATGTGGGGGAGAGAGAAATGGGGGATGGGTCTGAGGAAATCTTTTGCATTGTGTAACACAATAAATACAAAGAGATTCATTACAGCTCCGACTTACCATTTTTCCTGTTGTTGAATAATACATAATAGAAATTATTGCAGGATATAATCAGGAGAGGTGATAAGTTGCTGAAGTGATTGTACCTTCTCATAAGACTCTAAATAATTCCTTTTGTACAGGCCCATGGTAGTGGGAGGATCTGTTTTTTGGATTGCAAGGGCCCCAAAATAGTATTTAATAATTGCATGTTATTGTTCCACAAAATACAAAAGAAAGCAGGCAAGAACATAATCAATAGAGAAGGAGAAGTTACTGGCCAGATGCACAATGTACCCTCACCTGCAAACTCCATACACCAGGCCCGTAGCCAGGATTTCGTATCGGGGGGGGGGGGGCTGAATTTTTTTCTGGGGGGGTTTCAGGGGGGCTGAGTTTTTTGGGGGGGGGGGCTGAGTGAGTGAAAGAGGGTCTACCCTAGCAAACCTTTTGTATCATTACCCCAATACCCCCATGCATATGGGATATATTGAGTATGGTGATCAGATCATGATATGAATAAACATAACAGTTTAAGTAATGCACCAGTAAGGCCTTTTCGCGAACCACCATGAGAATTTCAGGGGGGGGAGGCTGAAGCCCCCCGAGCGCCCCCCCCCTCCCCGGCTACATGCCTGCCATACACCTTTGTGCTGGAATACTTTACCTGATACAATGTCTGCAGTTAGATCAGTAACACAAGAAGGAGTTGGGCTTTTAAAGTGGCCTTTTAAACAAATTATAAATTTTGAGGAAAGGCATAAGGAGGGAAAGGTGGACTACACTAGGGCCGTAGCCAGAAAAAAAATCGGGGGGGGGGGGTTTGAAAATGTCACGGGGGGGGGTTGAAACCTGCCTCCTAGCTCATGCTGAAGCAAAGAGCACAGCAGGGGGCAGAGTAGCCTTCAATAGCCTGCAACTCCACCCTGTCAACCACTTCCACCAAGTCTGGCCTCCTTAATAAAAGCATTCAACACTCCCCCCCCCCCCAACTTGGTTGCTTCACTACATCGGCTATTGCTGCAAGTAATGAGTGTGAATAAATTGTCAATATTTGCTTGAGATAGTGCTTGCAGTTCTGGGGGACTCTTAATTTTTTGCGTCTCATAGAGTTAGCATGGGGATTTGGTTAACCAGTTAAAATTCATGAGTAAACCAGTTTGTTTTTAACCTGAAAAAAATTTGGGGGGGGGGGGCTTGAACCCCTACCCCCCCCCCCTCCTGGCTACAGGCCTGAACTACACTACCTTTGATAAGCATCCCTTCCTAATGACCAAATCTGTGTTCTATGCTTAGGCAACAAATTCTCAGCAGATATGACAAAGGGCAGATGACTTCTAAATGCATCCTGGGAGGTTTTGCAGATACCATTTTTTCCTAAGCCTTGCTTGTTGTCAGCAGGCAAAGCTGCAGTTTCTGGCTGTCTCTCTGACTAATCTTGCCAACTCATATGAAGACCTTTCTCTGCCTTTTGCTACAGGAAGGCATGCCCCAAACGTTGAGCTCTGCCAGCATGTTTACTCCCTGTGGCTTCAGCCCTCATCATCTCCACCCATCCAAAGACGACGATAAAGGTGGGCTGATCTTTCAAGACGGAAACCTTACCTCGGCATCTCTGGATGCCTTAATTCAACATCTTATACCTACAGCAGACTACTACCCTGAGGTAACTATTTCATTTGATGAACTGGAACATTGCCTTTTGCAAACTATCTATATGTATGTGTGTATTAATTAAGAATGTTTCTTTTCAAACAGTGTGTAATTGGGTTGTTGTAGGTTTTTCGGCTATACAGCTGTGTTCTAGAAGCATTCTCTCCTGATGTTTCGCCAGAGGATGCTTGTCATAGATGCAGGTGAAATGTCAGGAGAGAATGCTTCCCGAACATTGCCGTATAGTCCAAAAAACCTACAACAACCCAGTGATTCCAGCCATGAAAGCCTTCAGCAACACAGTGTGTAATTGCAAGAGAATGTAATATTAAAGCTTTATTATTATTGTATTTATTTACAGTATTTATATACCACCTTTCTCACCCTTGGGGGGACTCAATAGCTTTGCTATTCATGGTAGCTGTAGGCCTCCTCCAGGATCAAGGGCACTGTGCCTGTGAATGCTAATTGCTCAGAAACAACAGTGCCTTCTGCTTTTGGCCAATACGAGAAAGGTTAAACCAAGCAATGCTCTTCTTGCCTTGATATAACATGTGCCCCATACATACTAATTATTATGTTGAAACTAGATGTCTTGTCTATATGACTCAATCCATTTCAGATGTAAGTAACAAAAGACTTTCTTCCTTGTACAGTCATGCTTTTGACATCCCTTGAAAAGTTATTTTCCTTCCCAGTTCTCACCAGATATGTTTGTCTCTCCTTTTCCTAGAAGGCTTATATCTTTACATTCCTACTGAGCTCCAGACTCTTCATTGAGCCTCATGAACTTCTGTCTCGAGTTTGTCACAAGTGCATTGAACAGCAACAACTAGATGACCCAGTGCTGGATAAGGTTAGTAGGTTAGATGGCAAGAATAGTTGTGAGAAAAGGGTATGGAAAGGTGGCAGACTGTTTGCAAAGAGAGGATGCTGTCAGAATAGACTGGAAAAATGTCTGATTCCTCCCTCTCTCTATTTTCCTTTTCGCTTTCCTGCTGTATGTGTGCATCCATCCCTGAGGGAGTTTGTTGACATGTCATGTGTGACACGCTTGCATTCCAGTAAAATGTCCGTGCCCAAGAGCAAAGCTTTAGGCATCCTATGTAGCAGTCACTTCAGATCCCCTTTTACCTTCCTTTTCCAGCCTGTCTCACTCTTCCCAGGTGGTTTCCTTTTCATTTCTTGCAGCCTTTGTTGAAGCCTTCAGGGTGCCAGGAGGTAAGATTTAAACTGTGCAATGTCAAGAGCAGATGTCACTGCAGTGCTGTCTTTCTCACTTTGACTCAATATGTCTACTTTTCCCCCTTAGGTAGAGTTTGTAACCGATCTTTTCAGAATAAGCTATCACTGACAGTTCTACATAGCAGAATGTAATGCTTATTAACCTTAAGGCAAATCTATCATGGGGTTTTCTGGGCAAGGTTTGTTCCATAGGATTGCCATTGCCTTTCTTTGAGGCTGAGAGAGTGTGACTTGCTCAAGGTCACCCAAGGGCTTCTTCCATGATTGAGTGAGGATTTGAACCCTGGGCTCCAGACTTGTAGTCTGACACTCAATCCACTATATTATCTCATCAACTTTAATATAGCTACTTTATATTGATATATGTAAACATTATTTGTCTAGCCCATTGTGCTCCTATGCAATGTGTGGGTGTATGGGTAAGCATAACTTTAGGAAAACAGGAATATGGGGAAAGGTTTAAACTTTCCCTGTCCATATAATGTAGTCCTATTCCAGACAGGTTTACATGGCTGCCTCCAGATAAAAACACATCTACCAACAGAAGCATGAAGAGAAACAATGATTTCTTGGCATACTACATACATTAATATTTAGGTCCTTGTTCCTGCTATTAATCAAAATGTTCTTAATCAAAGTCAACTTGATGGCTCATAACAATAGCTCTACTGCTCATGTACTAAATCACTTGCTGCAGAAGAATCAGCTTCTTAGAAGACTTTCCCAGGTTCAGGAAACTGGATTTTCTTAGTATTGTTTTCTCACTTTTCTTGGACATTATCTCAGGTATTGCTTAAGTAATTCTTAAATATCACATGAACACTGCTTCAGATATTTACTTTCTAAAGAACTGCATTGCTTTCACACCTCAAAGTGTGAACGAACAGTAAAACTTTATCATTTTACACAGCATCCCGAAATGTTATGACCTGGGCCACAATTTGCATCTTTCTGTATTCTATTAAGCTCTAAGCTGACTACTAACCACAAGCCGCCCCGAGCCCCAGGGGAGTGGTGGCATATACATTTGAATAAATAAATAGATAAATAAATAAATAAAAGTGTCGATCTGACATGGCTGTACTGTCAGCGTCATCAGTGCATCTGAAGAATTGGATTGATATCCATGAATGTTCATGCTAAAATACACTAGTTAGTCCCAAATATGCTGCCTGATTCCTTCTTCTTCCCTTCCTGTCAATTTCCCATTTTATGTAGGTTAAAAAAAAGGAAGAGAGGCACAACTGTATTTTAAATATATTTTATACTTACGTCTTGAAAGCTCTTGTTTAGTGTGTGATCAAGGGGCATCAGGCAAGCAGTTGTATGTCTCTACCAACTGCTATCTATTTACAGTAGATAACTATAGCAGTATGGTTCCACTTAATCCTCCATGGCAATATCCTATAAAATCCTGGGATTTGCACTTGAGGGAGAGGCATTTAGGATTCTGTGTGAGAGCTCTGTGGTATCTCACCAAACTGCAAATCCCAGGATACCATATAATGCAGTTAAACTGGAATCATGGCACCATAATTGGTGGTGTGATGGGGCTTTTGGACCTAATGTTAAGGAGAGGAGAAAGCAATGGTATTGCCGATCCTCCACATTTGCAGGTTTGGCTTTTATAGATTATTAATGTATTTTAATATATTATTTCTAATAATCCCTAGGTCCTCAGTCACGATTCTGTGATTACCATATACCATAGAGTATATGGTATCTGGTATCTGGGGACTCAACCTGTGAGTCCCCAGATTTTTTGGCGTTCAACTCCCAGAAATCCTATCAGCTGGTAAACTGGCTGGGATTTCTAGGAGTTGCAGGCCAAAACACCTGGGGACCCACAGGTTGAAAATCACTGAATTAGAGATTCCTAGAAAAAACACTTCTCTAGACATTTGTAGGTCCTTCAGCATTCCTCTGGCAGCGGTGACCACATAGTTGCACTGGAAGACCTATGACTTCATCACACAGACTTTCAGACCTGTCGTAGGACATTGAGTGTACAGTTCCTGGGCAGAGCACACGAGATCCCTTCACACAATGCACAGCTACTTCTGGCAGGGCTCCATCCCCAAACTGTGCTGTCAGCATCCTACAGAGCAGAGCAAGGAGAACACTGGAGACTTCCCGTGTTCTTGTTGCTAGCAGTAGGGACAGTTCATTGAGAAACCGGGCAGCAACACTTTCCCCCGTGTGATGGAGAAGACAGTGCTGCAGGTGATGCAGGTGCCGGTCAACAGATTCCCCCACTGTCGCCCATGGATTCATTGCAATGCCTGAAGAATCCCCCCACTGTCGCCCATGTTAGACATTTCTGGAGACATATTCTCTCAGGTGAAAAAAACTATGTTTATTTAATTCACTGTTTTGCCACTTCTGTGGTCATCCTGCACCCCTAACCCTGGGGAATGTGGAGAGCTGACCATACATAAGATGCACCCTCAGTGTCTCTCCCCACAAAGCAAGGACTTGCCTTTAGTGGCACTGAATGATCCTTTGTGTATGAGCACAGAAAAAAGTCTGGTATAAAGACTTATCTCCTTTTCACTGACCAAACAGAGGGTCCCAGCAGATTTTAAGGCAATGCTACTATATTATAGCTTTTTCTAAAATAGTTGCATTGCCTTGAAACCTGTTTGGAGCAAATGCTAAAATAACCATTTGTGGAAGAAAGCAGGAAGCTTCAGTACACACAATATAATTTTGCTTGATTAAAGGGTGACTTTCTTCTTTAGGCTAAAGCAAGGAAGCTCTCAGTTCTCATCCAGGGTTTCTATTAATATAATGAGTGTACGTGCTGTTTTAAAATAGCTTACATTACTCCAACATTTAGAAACTCACACATCCTGGAATAATGTATAGTGAAAGCAATCTGACCCACAAATATTAGAAGTGCAGAAAGGGCTGCAGGAGCGGGGGGAGTAAACAGTATGGCAGTTCTTAAGTTAGAAAATAAATATTTTCAGAACAAAATATAGCTGTAAAAATAGGGAAGTGCACATCTAAGCACCAGGAACGTTTGACATCAGGATGCTTCAAGGCATTAATATTTTAAAGTGCATCTTTTGAGGAAAAATATATTCCCAAATGTGTATTTTGAGAATGAATGTATCTTCAACTACAAACAATTTTGTGAATTTAGGCAAGTTTTAATTGAGTTGTCCCAACTTTAATTCTTTTTTTTTATTTCATGTCAAAAGCATTGCATAAATAAATTAATACAAAACTGATAAAAAGGCAACACAAGTGGCTAAATAATTTTAGACCAAAAATGGGCAACAGCAACCACATTGTCTTTAGCTTTAAACAGTTCTTCCTTTGTGCATGAGGCAGGGCATTGTGGGCAAGCATACAGGTGCTGATTTATTGGTCTTCTTGGTATTGTCATTCTGCCAGGTTGTCTTTTGATCTGTCAAACTTTAATCTTACCATATTACTATGTGGAAGAGAAGGGCATTCTCTAACTTGAGAGTTAAACTCTATTTTTGTGTGCTTTAGACCTGTTTGAATTTGTTGACATATTGAATAAAACTGCAAATTTTGTGACTACTTCTGCTCTGTCAGAATTGTTTAATCTGACTTACAGTGTTTCCCTATGGAACTTGTATCCCCATTTACATCAGTCTCAATTTACATTGTGAGTCCAGGAATGTATCGTAATCCCAGTATAAATTGTAAACAACATCCATTAGTGTTGAAAGTGTAAACATGGGTCTTGTCAGTGGGATGCAAGTGCAGCCACAGAACATTTTTGTCAATGTTAAACCCAATGAATCTTATTATCACTGTACTTCCTAATAGCCATTCATTAGTGTTTTATCTTTCAATTTTAGGCACGGATCAGGAAATTTGGGCCCAAAATTCTGCAGCTGTTGACAGAATGGACAGAAACATTTCCATATGATTTTCAGGAAGAAAAAATGATTGGGTGCTTGAAAGATATTATCCACCGGATAGCTCCATGTGATGAGGTGAGCATTTAGAGATATACTGGAAACAGAGCTTGAAAAGTTACTTTTTGTATTACAGCTCCAGAACCCCCTAAGTGGCAGGATCTGTGGCCACAGCTGTGGTATGCTGCAAGTTATAGTGCAAAACAGATTATTTTTTCTTGGCTGAGAACATATATCACCAGCAGTTGTTCAATCATTTCTTTGTCATTAACAATTACTTTCAGTTTAATGGGCCACAAATTCTTCTCCTATAAAAATGTAATATTTTTCTTTGGAAAAATGCCATTACTAACAGAAACAATGATAGAGATCAGACCTTTTCCATTTTTATCTCCACTGGAGGATTTTATCTCCACTAGAGGATGCGAAAGACTGCTCCAACTTCCGTACAGTGGCCCTTATTTCTCATGCCAGTAAGGTAATGAACAAGATCCTGCAAGGAAGACTCCAGCAATACATGGAACGAGAGTTGCCAGATGTTCAAGCTGGGTTTAGAAAAGGCAGAGGAATGAGAGACCAGATTGCCAATATCCGCTGGATAGTGGAGAAAGGCAGGGAGTTTCAGAAAAACATCTATTTCTGCTTCATTGACTATTCTAAAGCCTTTGACTGTGTGGACCATAATAAATTGTGGCAGGTTCTTGGTGGGATGGGCATACCAAGCCACCTTGTCTCTCTTCTGAGGAATCTGTACAAGGACCAAGTAGCAACAGTCAGAACTGACCACGGAACAACAGACTGGTTCAAGATTGGGAAAGGCGTACGGCAAGGCTGCATACTCACCCAACCTTTTTAACTTGTATGCAGAACACATCATACGATGTGCGGGGCTTGATGAATGCAAAGCTGGGGTGAAAATTGCTGGAAGAAACATTAACAACCTCAGATATGCAGATGACACCACTCTGATGGCCGAAAGCGAGGAGGAGCTAAGGAGCCTTCTAATCAAGGTGAAAGAAGAAAGCGCAAAAGCTGGGTTGCAGCTAAACATAAAAAAAACCAAGATTATGGCAACAAGAATGATTGACAACTGGGAAATAGAGGGAGAAAATGTGGAGGCCGTGACAGACTTTGTATTTCTAGGTGCAAAGATTACTGCAGATGCAGACTGTGGCCAGGAAATCAGAAGACGCTTACTTCTTGGGAGGAGAGCAATGTCCAATCTCAATAAAATAGTAAAGAGCAGAGACATCACACTGGCAACAAAGATCCGCCTAGTCAAAGCCATGGTATTCCCTGAAGTAACCTACGGATGTGAGAGCTGGACCTTAGGGAAGGCTGAGCGAAGGAAGATCGATGCTTTTGAACTGTGGTGTTGGAGGAAAGTTCTGAGAGTGCCTTGGACTGCGAGAAGATCCAACCAGTCCATCCTCCAAGAAATAAAGCCCGACTGCTCGCTGGAGGGAAGGATACTAGAGAAGTTGAAGTACTTTGGCCACATCATGAGGAGACAGCAAAGCCTAGAGAAGACAATTATGCTGGGGAAAGTGGAAGGCAAAAGGAAGAGGGGCCGACCAAGGGCAAGATGGATGGATGGCATCCTTGAAGTGACTGGCTTGACCTTGAAGGAGCTGGGGGTGGTGACAGCTGACAGGGAGCTCTGGCGTGGGCTGGTCCATGAGGTCACGAAGAGTCAGAGACGACTGAACGAATGAACAACAGAGGATTTTTTTTAAAAAAAACTGCACAATTTCTTTGCAAAAATGATTTACTGTGGAGTGCAAGAGACTGCTGTTCAAGAAACATGGGCCAATATGGCTGTGTGGAGCTATGTGGGCAACAGATCATATAATCATAATGATGGGTGGATTCTCTTGGCTGAGTTCAGAACTGGACTCCGATGACTGGACTGTTCCTCTTCAGACTTGGAAAACAGTTCGGAAGCTTTCCTGAACTCAAGAAGACCACATCACATACCTGATGATGTCACCAGGCTAGTGTGGAGTTTGATCCATCACCCAACCCTCTGAAAACACCTGCCTGCTCTTCTGCCTCCCTTCCTTGGTTCAACCCTTTCACCCACTTAATGCTTTTTTGCCAGCAGTGGCATTGAGACTGAAAGCACAGGCTGATTATGCAGATGGGTTACTCTTGGGGTCTGACATTCTTACGTGTTTGACATTGAAGTTAATTCAAAAAGAGAGCAGAATCAATAATGACATAGAACTCATAAAAAACAATGATGGAAAGGCTAAGTGTTGTATCGCCATTCTTTAATCACTCCGAGGTAACCATAGGAACAGAGAGAAATCCGTTTTCATTGACTGCAGGAAGGCTGTCTGGACTTTGGGCCACAGATGTGGTTGTAGGATGATGGGCACTTGTGAACTGGTTAGGTTAGTCCTTAATGAGGCCACCACAGAAGAGAGAGGCATAAGCTTCCCTTATTAATATAAGAACCCTTTAATAAGATGGGCTCTTATGAATCATTCATATAATGTTTTTTTAATTACTCAGCAAAGGTACTGTTTTCATTGAATGTGCTCCTATATCAGCTCTGCAAAGTCGGCAATTTTTATTTCTGTCTTGCAAGTGGGAACCAAAGACTGAACAAGAAGTGTTTGCTAGAGTCCCCCAGTGATTCCATAGCAGAGGTGGGGTTTAAATCCAGCTCAGTCTGTTTGCCTTAAACAGCCCCTTTCTCTGTCCTTTGCTTATTCACAGCCATTCATTCTGCGGAGTGGAAGAGAGAAACTGTCCCTCCTGTAAACACTTTTAGCTCTAAGTCTTTTTCTACCAGGTAAACTTTAGCAAGTATAGATCCTTATACATATATGTCACGTATGCCTTGGAGTAAAGATCTCTATACATCCTGTTTGAATAGTTAAATTAAAGACCATCTTTTCCATTTCCTTTCAGTGTAGTTCTGTTGCTTTTAAAAGCCCCATTGCATAATAATGTTTTGATTTGATGGTAGAAGAGCAAGGACAGGGCCATCCTGGACACCCATCCTAGAGAGTGAGTTCTAATGTCTGGGAGCATCCACAAAGAAGGTGTCTGCCTTGTTCCTTTCAAATGATCCTGAGAAGGCGGTGGGACAGAGATGAGAACAACTGCAGATGGTTGCAGAGCTCTACAGTCCTTCAAGCATCCTGGCCGCATACACATGGTCTTTCAAAATACAATCCAGGGATCCATGTGCATATCAGAGTCAGGGTTGTGCAGATATCAATGGATCATTTTTCATTTTAAATCTATGAAATAGTGAAAATATATAAATGGGAGGTGCTGGCATGTTTTGAATGTTTTAGACTTTAAAAAAAGGAGCTGCATAGAATGTTTTCATCACCACACCAAAAATCCTTTCTCATACACTCTCTATCCTTGCCTTTTGTACTTCCCCTTCACTACCCAAATTCAATCCAAACAAAAACCTCAGGATAAAGAGTTTCAGAATTTAGTTTCCTGGGACACACAAGGTACCTTTAGAACATTGTAAAGAAATCCATCTTTTCTTCCAAACGTCTGAACTTATTCTGCAGTTCTCATCAGTCCTGCCAGGATAGGCAATGGCAAGGAGTATTATTATTATTATTATTATTATTATTATTATCCTACCACCATCTCCCCCAAAGGGACTCGCTCGGGATGGCTTGCAAAGCACTTCAGGGTGCACATATAACATACAACCGGTAAAAACAGTACAAAAGTATAAAACAAGTCACATAAAATTGTAAAAACAACAACACCCCCCATCAACACATGTTAATATCAAAACAATACAATTTTAAAACAACAGTAGATAAAACTAACTGCCATCACTGTTATAGCCCAGTGATCTTTGGAGGGCTGCAAACCCTAGTCTAAAGTCTTTTATTTTTGGTGTTAACCAAGCCCTCATACTCAAACTATGAACTAAAACCAGTGGTTTAGGTCTTGTTTTAATATTTTTTAGTTTGTTTAAAATCCTTTCTCCAAATTTGATTTACAGCATGAATTAAAACAGAGTACAGCTGAAATCCATCCACCACTTACATGAAGAATGAAAAAAAGAAGTCAACACATTTCAAACAAATGCCAAATTTCAACAATTTAATGCATTCGAAATATAACAAAACCAGCAGGAGTGTGCCACTCACCATTAAAAGTCCATTCTGCATTAACCAAATTATGGCCAAAAGAACAATTTAAATAAAAATGTCTTTGCGAGCTAGAGTAATGACTGCAGGGAGGAGGAGATCTTCGGGTATAAATTTTCCAATTCCACAGTGATTTTGAAAAACAAATTCCAAGGTAAAGAACCAGATAGGTGATAGAAATGTTGTTGGCTCTTTAGTACTATTTCTTAATTAATTTAAGGATGCTGCAATTATAATTAATAATTAATTGTTGTTCATTCGTTCAGTCGTTTCTGACTCTTCATGACCTCATGGACGAGCCCACGCCAGAGCTCCCTGTCAGCCGTCACCTCCCCCAGCTCCTTCAGAGTCAAGCCAGTCACTTCAAGGATGCCATCCATCTATCTTGCCCTTGGTCGCCCCCTCTTCCTTTTTCCTTCCATGATATGTATAATTAATATGTATGCTAAAATTCTACCCTAAATCAATTGCTTGTGGACAATTTCAACAGAAAGGAGGAAACCATGAAAATGAACAAAATCTGGCTACCAGTATTAAAAACCCTAAAACCAGGACAGTAAATAAAGAGGAACACTCAAAAAGCAGGGGAATTCCATACAAGGATCAATCAGGGCCAGCTATCACCTCCCAATAAAGCAGTGGTTTTCAATCTGTGGGTCCCCATTTGTTTTGGCCTTGAACTCCCAGAAATCCTAACTGCTGATAAACTGGCTGGGATTTCTGGGAGTTATTGGCCAGAACACCTGGGGACCCATAGGTTGAGAACCACTGCAATAAAGGATTCCCCCCAGGCAAGAGGCAGCCAGGCTTTGAAGCTGCAAGGGTATTCAATGCTAATAAAGCTGGCTAATTGCAAGATTCACACTTGCCTCAAGTAGATAAGAGTTCTTTCTCCCACCCTGGACATTCCACAGATATATAAAGCTCACTTGCCAAGTTTCTAACAGACCTCACAACCTCTGAGGATGCCTAACATAGATGTGGGTGAAACATTAGGAGATAATGCTTCTGGAACATGGCCATAAAGCCTGGAAGACTTGCAGAAAGCCAGTGATTCCAGCCATGAAAGCTTTTGACAACATACAATTGGTTTAATTTGAAAAAAAGTCTCTTTTTGTTTGTCAGGATTTGATTTAATAATAACTTAATTGGTTTTAATTAGTTCCTATCAGAACTCTAAGGTTTCTGGAACAGGCCAAATACATGCAGTTTTATGAGTCTGAATATCTTAGAACAATAGCTTACTTTCATTTTGGATCCCGATAGCCAAGGCTTTTGACCATAAAACAGGTTTCCTCGAATATCTGGCATTGTGAACAAAGAATGGATAGAAGAGTAATTATGAGAGTTCAAATGGAGCAAAATATTAATGTTGCCAAAAATATATCATTTGGGAATAACCTGTGAAGAGATAAAGCCAGATTAAAAGAAATCAGAATGTATAATTAAAGCACTTATTTTATTTGCTACTGAAACCAGATGGAGGACCTATTTTTATATTTGTGTCCCGATAGAGAAGCGCGCGCACGCACACACACACACACACACACACACACACACATAAACAAGTACATCTCAATACACAGTCCTGCTTGTTGTTTTCAGAGAGTGTGATTCTGAGAATTTTTAACGACCATACTAGAGATGGAAAGAAAAATTTGCAGTTATAGTATTATTTTCCAGATTATTTTCCAAATGTTTATTGAAAACATTTGAATATGGGACATTTGAATATGAGAAGATTATTGTGGAGAAAAAAATTGTTTCTTCTCACAGTAGGTGGAAAAACAGCAGTTGTCTTTGCATGCAAGGGCAAAATAATCATGGTTTTACATATCTAGTTCATGTTCTGCTTCTGGTTTCCACTGTCAGAGTACACACTAGTTGTTGGTGGAGTGTGAGGTTTCCAAAAAGGTATTAAAAGTTAGTCATCTTTGTCAGAATTAGTATTTAATTAAAGGAGTAATTCATAAGGTCCCATTCATGTGCTTCTCTTTTGAAAGGAAAACTTGAAAGAGCCATGGTTTTACAGTGGAGTTGGTTCATGTTTGGACAATTGTCCAATTCTCAAATTGGACAATTGAGAATCCCTAGGGTCACTGAAGGTATTTGATACTTCATGAAATAAATACTTAAAGTAGACTGTATCAATTGCAATGTCATAAAACGTGATGGGATCTTTGTATAAGAAACTAAAAGCCATGCGATATCTAATATGGTTTTACATTGGTCACAGATATGTATTTTGGGAGACAAAATGAGAGACTTTTAATTCTGACATTACCATTAATCAGAACTGCCACTACGTAGTATGCCACTAATAAAAACCATAAGAATTTCTTGTTTGTTTATTTCTATATTGTTTAAGAATACATTTAACATATTTCTGAATTGCCTGTCTATTTGGAACTTTTTGAGAACTCAAGACAGTTTGCAGTGAAATCATCGAAACAATAAAATGTACCCATTCCAAACACAACTTACCTAGGACTCTAACAAAACAGTTAAATACATATATTGCAATAAAACAGGGGAATGTTTAAAAATCAATGGACATCATTAACTGCCAAAAACTGAGTGGAAAAATATAGTTTTTACCAACCATCTAAAGGTCAATATGGTTACTAATTCATCGTAGAGATGAATTTCAGAGAACAAATATCACAACAGTGGTATTGCTGGTATGTATGTTGGCTTTTACTATGAGTAGCATTGCACTTACTTTGGCATCATTTTCTTGTCTGTTTCTGGAATGAATGAACACCATGAGCAATATACAGTCAAACAGTACTTGTGAAATGAACATTGCACTGGCTTAACGTAGACTATTTATGTATTTATTTGTTAGTTTGACAGCCTGCCTTACTCGATCCTGGAATGCCAAGGCTCTTAGAAGTCATAATTGCCATCACAATTTATTTTGAATAAATACAGAATATTTCAATTAATTTAGGTTCTAGTTAAGAACAGTAATATTAAATTGGTGCAAGATTTTCTGCTCCTGTTTTGCTCTTGCAGTCCAAAGGAAGATTATACAAGAAAAAAAATCAAATCAAAAAACTGGAAGATGCCAATTCCTTTATCTCCTGCCTCTATGTTGACCAACATGGAGCTTGTATTGTGGCCTGTGGGTTAAACTGTGGTTTTGGCCCATTATATACATGCTTTGTTTGGTAGACAGTCTTGTGGAAGACAGCCATCGGATGGAGTTTAGGGTGGAGCTATAATTAAGCTGACTGCTTGTTTTAGAACAGTTTGGTTGAAAATAAGAGTTTTGTTTGTTTTCTAGCCTATAGTTCATAAAGATTTTTTTCTGTTCTTTTTCTGTGTTGCTTCCTCCTTATTTTCTTCACTTCAGGCTTATTGGAAAAAGATGAATCAACTTCTGCAAACCCTGAATCAAAAACTTGCCACTCTTAACCATGGGCAGGAAGGGATGGTCAAGATCAATGCAGCTGTCTCAGATAAGGTGGTGGCTTTTAAAAGTAAGCCTCCATCCATTCAAAGAGAAATGTTGAGTGTGTGCAGTGATCCTTACACCTTGGCTCAACAGCTAACACATGTGGAACTGGTAAGTGGAAAGCAGTACTTCCAACACTGACTTTTACAGCCTCATCACACTAGAGCATGGATCCACTTTAAAGCCAGTTTCTGCCTCCTTAAGTTTTCTGGGGTTTGTAATTTAGTGAGGCCCAAGACCTCTCTGGCAGCAATTTAAAGATCCCTCCCTAAACTACAAGCCCCAGAATTCTGCAGGAGGCAGAAATTGGATTTAAAGCGGATCCATGTTCTACTGTAATGAGGTCCTTAATTACATAGAAAGCCATTGTTCAGAGAAATTCCAGCCGCAACCAGGAAAACTTCACTACTGATATAAGAAGAATGTTGCATGTATTCATTCAGAATCTGATCTCACAATCATTGCAGAGTCTGGGAAAGTGTTCAGTGGTGTGTCTGGACAGGTTGCCTGGGGTCATGCCTGATGGTGTGGACAAGATACTTAAATCACTTTTTCCCATCACATGTAAGCATAGCCATATTGACTGGCAATATCTAGCAGAAGTGGATCAATGTGAACCAAGGGTAGCAACCTATTTTGAATGAAACCATAACACCCTCTTTCCTTAAAAAAGGACCTTCCAGAACCTGTTGTCTGCACAGAAAAGCTTAATGTGTATGCAAAAAAAAACCCTTGTATTTACTCATAAAATAATTACTCAAGACACTGTGAATATCTCCCGAGAACTACACAGAGATCTTCATTTCCTGCCACATCAGAGAGAATGAAAGATA
This sequence comes from Anolis sagrei, assembly GCF_037176765.1. Lineage (NCBI taxonomy): Eukaryota > Metazoa > Chordata > Lepidosauria > Squamata > Anolidae > Anolis > Anolis sagrei. The sequence continues at coordinate 87,908,668 of NC_090022.1, forward strand.
AATAATGTGAAGATGCATGTCCATATTTAAGCAATGTAAAGTGACATAAGTGATTTTTAAGCATGCTCTGTTACACTGATTCTCACTTTATCTCTTGCAAAAGGAGAGACTGAGCCACATTGGTCCCGAAGAATTTGTTCAAGCATTTGTCCATAAAGATCCTTTGGAAAGCACAAAGGTATGATGAGCAATATTATATCTCCTCTCCTTCCTTGCCCCCTTATATTATATCCTGTGGTTAAACAATTCAAAGTGTAGGCTACATGGTGATTGGGGCCACACAATGGGCAATGCACCCAAAAATATATTTCTCGTGAAGTCCATAGAATGTTTGTTTACAGTTGCATTAAATTGTGGGCTCCCAATTATTGTGTTGTGAATAAATGAATGTACAAAGCCTACTTTGGATGTATCTACCATTCATATTTTTAGCAATTTGATGCCATTTTAACTTTTGCAACTTCATTATATGGAATCTTGGGTTTGGCAAGACAAAGACATATTTAGACTTCTCTATTAGAGAACTGTAGTCTGCATCACCCAACTACAACACACCATTCTAAGCAGTCTTCACATTACAGATTACAACCATTTGTAGAATGTAGCCATGGCAGCTAAAATAGTATCAAATTGTTAAAACTGTATAGTGTAGAGACACTCTTTCTTGGGTTTCAAAACTATTATTAGATGTCTGAAGACAAGTTTATGTTAGAATAAAGTGGTTCTTTAAAAAAGAAAATAAAGTGCAGCAATCTGAGTAGAGAGAAATTTATCTTCTGCCTTTGCAAAATACCCACCAGTATCTGTGGAAATGCAAACAGGAGAATAAATTACTTCATGCAGTATTGATGCACAGATAAATCTTCAAAAGCCACCTTTGGCATGTGACCAATAAGAATAATCAAGATGCAGATGCTAAAAGAAGAGTGTTCCTCAAACAGATATGTCTAGAAACCTTGGCTTGTTTCTCTTTAAACACTTTGGCTAGAAAATTATGTTTAGCTTCAACTCATTTTAAAAGGGAAGTGAATTATATTATTCTGAATATTTGGAGCAATGGTTGGAGGGAATTCAGATCCTTTTCTTTCTACAGTAATACTTGGTAACTTTTCTGCCTCAGCAGAAATTACTTGAAGTTAGCAGGAGACTTGCAGCATCTGTCAACCAGTTTCCACTGGGATTTAAAAAGCAACATGGTGTGCATTTGCTCATTATGCAGCTAGAACTGAGTTAGGGTGCTTAGTTGCTGTATTATTTGTTATGACTATGAGAGAAAACTGTATTTTTCTTTCGTTGACTTCCAAATAATTTGGAGGTCTCTGTAGATTATTAAGGGCACCAGGCTGCAGCCCACAGATATATACTATGTCTTTAAATCCTTGATGCTTCCCATCCTCTCATAGGCCTGTCATCTTCCCCTCTCCCCAGTTGCTAGTGAAGCTCATGCTGAACCTGCTTCTCAGAAAAGAAAATGGGAATGGTATCAGGAAATTGGGGGGGGGGGGGGGGGGAGACAGAGTGTGAAATTCAAACCATATTCCTCATCACATGCTGAGTTAGGGAATCTTGATCTCTAGACTATAACTTAGAAAATCCACATATTACAGTTCAACACTCAATATATTATTTACCTTCTAAAGTGTTTTACATTTCAAGGGAATAACAGCTTTTAGACGCAACCCCTTACTGCAGACCGCAGCTTCCAAATCAGCTTGGCTTCCTTTCTGTGTTGCTGCTAATAGGTTCCCCATCTTTCCTTCTTTTGTTTTTTTTTTAACTTGGGTGCATTTTGAAATACGAATTCACATGCAAAGTTGAATTTTGTCAGGCAGGCAGAGGAGCACAGAGACATGTAGCTGGTCAGGTTTGAAGCGGTTTGTCAGTCCTATGCTCTCTGTGTTTCCTCTAGTGGGAGGGTCAGAGAAGAGAGAGGCAAGAGATCTTTGCAGGGAAAAGAGCCCATATGAATGACGGCAAGGGCAGACATGGGTGAATGGAAGCCAGCCATCAGAAACCAGGGAGACAAAGGCCACCTATTTTGGTAGTATCCCTTGTGGAATTTGGATCCAAACAACAGGAAAACGTTTTTTGGTGATACATGAGCAAAAACTTCTCCCTTTTAAAGATTCAGCATCCATAGGTTGTGCCATTATTAGAAACACTGCAAACCTTGTTTGGTCTCAACTAACTGTGAGGATCAGCCAATAAACTGCCAGGAGGTTTTGATGTGTGATGGCCAGACACTGAAAGTGTAAGGGCTACAGTGATCAATTTCTTCCAAACAGATTAAGGGGAATTTATGTATGTGTTTTAACTCCTTGGTGGCAGAGCAGGTTAAACCGCTGAGCTGCTGAACTTGCTGACCAAAAGGTCAGGGGTTTGAATCCAAGGACAGGGGTTAGCTACCACTGTTAGGCTCAGCTTCTGCCAACCTAGCAGTTTGAAAACATGCAAATATGAATAGGTCAATAGGTACCACTTCTGCAGGAAGGTAACAGCACTCCATGCAGTCATGCCAGCCACATGACCTTGGAGGTGGCTATGGACAATGCTGGCTCTTCGGCTTAAAAATGGAGATGAGCATGCCCCTCCGCCCCAAGTTGGACATGACTAGAGTTAATGTCAAGGGGAAACATTTACCTTTTTAAACCTTTTTATTGGTACATTTGAAACAACATGTTTACAGAACAATTGCACTTGAAACTCTGGTAGTGGTGATAGCGGAAGCACTGGTTGTGGGGGGGGGGGGGGGGAATTGCCACCATTGTTCTAAAATAGCTCACACCTTTTAATGTAAAAACAACAACAACCTGATTCATATTCCAATAGCTAATGAAATAAAGGAAAAGGTACACATAAATATGACTCTTTTTTCCATACAATTAGATGGATGCAACACTCCATACAAAGATGGCCTGAAGCTAAACTGGGTTGATTTTGATAATTTAACAGACTCTCGAACTGGTAACCTTACTGGTTATTAGTTTCTGGATTGGACTAGTATCATAATGCTAATAGCTAATATTGGCTCTCTTAGTCTTTTATCTCTTCAGCATGTTATAGACTGGTGGAATCAAATTATCCAGGTCATTTAAGCGCAGGTTCAAACAGGTATACCTAACAGGGGCACAGTAATAAAGTTGTTTCAAATGTTTTGGCTCAACTAAAATACTGCAAAATAGGATAAATTGTCTCCTTTAGCATTCTCATTTTTTGTAGTTTTGTTATTGTTATGAGTGATTGTGTGTGTGTGTTTGTAAAACAAAAACTAATATAAATGAAGCATTAACCCATATATTAGAATTGTAGTTTTCATAGTCTCACTACCCAGTGACATATATCTGTATATATACATATATCAAAGACATAAAAAGTATAAGAAAAGCCTATCCTGAGTTAATTTTCAGCTGCATCAGACCATGTTAAGATGTCTGGGAGTGCCTTTAATGGAAAATAGCTGTTGATCATAATTTATTTCATTTGTACATGCCAGAATTAATAATTTCAATTTTGTTCCCTGTTGGATAAAATTGTAAGAGCTTTCATGCATTTTAATTATTACATTATGTGTGAAAATTTTATTTGTTGAAAAAACTCTTTTTTTCTGCTCAAAACTATATTCCATTCAGTCTATTTCATTTTTATTTATTTATTGCAATTGAAGTCTTCACAATGCCAAAAAATGAGTTTTGTACTGGCTGACAAGATTATCAACAGTCTTGATATTGGAAGTAGCCCTTTCTCAGCAAGGATCAGAAAATTATGAAGCATTTTGTATATCCCTATTGAAAATATCATTTTTAAAACATATGTTTCAGATGATTTACACCATCACGCTGAACTTCAGTCCAGTCTCAGGGAATATCAGTAGGTCCATATCATTGGCTCTGTAATGAGATGGATCAGCTGGAAGTCATTATGGCTTAGGTTTTTCTGCTGCTGTGCACTGAAGTAGTTGTGAAAGTGATATTTATTTAATTTGCGAGTGCTTGTTCTCCCGGCTGCTTACATTATAAAAATACTTACTTCTCCATGTGAATTCCTCCATCTCACAAATCCCCATGTCCCCCTTTAATCTTCTTTCGCCGTAGGATACATTTTCTGCTGTACAAATATATTTGCAAAACAGATCTCCCAAATGGTGCCTTTTCTGATATTAACCCATGCATGAGAGCCCCCTTTCCCCTACATAAAATCTTCCTCTCCATTCACCCATCTTATCCTAGGGCCATAAATTGTAAATTCATTTTAATGAAAGAAAAAATAAATATTTCTTGATACCTCCTGGTAGCTGGAAACAGGTCTTTAAGATACACACAGAGAGAAACATTAAATCAATCCTTTCAGGGGGGAAAACATATCCAGGGAATGTGTTCCACTATCATCCATCAAGAATTTAGGCTACAGTCTTGAACACAGTGACCTAGGAGTAAATCCCATTGATTCCAAGGGGGCTTGTTTCCAAGTAGACATATATAGGACTTTTCTGTGGGTCTGCAAACTAAAATTAATTTCCAAGGAGAGTTCTTAGTCCCATGTAATTGCCTAGTAACTGCTATCTAAAGACCACATGTCACAAGAAGGACATTTTTTCTGATGAATTTTGCCATCTGAGTGACTTGTTTCACAGCAGCCAATGAAACAGAAATAGGTCAGAGATAAAGAGATTAGTAGTGAAGGTATCATTCTTTCAAAGACAAGAGAATGCAAAATAATGTTCTTTAAGGCAAACAATATTATGTACTGTAACTGCCTCACCTTTTTCTTTTCTTGTTCCCTCTCTTCCTCTACAACTTAATCAGATATTTTGCTTCATACAAGACAACATCACAGACAATTGCATTTGCTGAACTATAGATACTCTTGGAGTCAAAGGCATAAACTAAATACATATTACAAGGAAAGGCGTGCTTGTCTGATTTTATTTTCTCCAGAGCTTTGTTGCTCTTTGCAGATTGCAGTATCCTAGCTGTTAATATCCTAGTGAGTGCAGATTGGAATAAATTGTCTTGTGACCAATTGCTGCAAGGCAAAATACAACTGTCCTGTCCATGTGCACTGATTTGATTTACGGAAAAGGTTGAGTGTTTGTGTGTGTCTTTGTGTACAGTATGTGTTGTCACCTGTTAATATATGGCAACCCCATTAATTTCATAGGGCTTTCTTGGACAAGGAATACTTAGAGTTGGTTTTTCCAGCCTTTCCACTATGCTAAGCTCAAGTCTGCCCACATATATTTAAAGTTGAACCCCACACATCCTGTCCCTGTGCATGAGTGCACATGATCTCACATAAATATATATTATATTGATGATTAAACAACACTCTGTACTTAATATCACTTTTTAAAAGCTAATCAGAATCTAGTTTATATGTCACTTTAGTCCTTTGTTTTCCAGCCTTGTTTCAGTGAACAGAAGAAGACTAGTAACCTTGAAGCCTATGTAAAATGGTTCAATAGGCTCTGCTATCTTGTAGCAACAGAAATTTGTATGGTAAGTCAAATAAATGCAGCCATGCTACATCACATGCCTGAACCATTCTGTTTATACAGGTTGACCTTTCCTTCTCCAGAATTCAAATATCCAAAATACTCCAAAGTCCTAAATTATCCACCTGGGTGGCTTTGATAGTGACACCTTTGCTTTCTGATAGTTCAGTGTATATAAACTTTATTATATGCACAAAATTATTGAAAATATTCTGTATAAAATTACCATTAGATTATGTCTATAAGGTAAATACAATCATAAATTATTTTTTTCTCTTAAGACTTCTCATTATGCACATGCATGCAAATACAAATATTCCAAAATCTGGAAAGAAAATCCTAAGCAGTTCTGGTTCCAAACATTTCAGATTAGGGATACTCAACCTGGATTAACTTTTAAGTCAGTAGCATGAAGTTTTAAGTTTATATACTCTACAGAAAAGTACAGCAATAAATAACAAATGATAGAAAAAACGGAGGCAATGAAAGAATTAATTCATTGACATTGAGGTTTGGACAAGTGTGTCTTATAATGGTAGAAGTCACATACCAACAAGAAAGAAAGTATAGTTGTTGCTGGCAAAACATAGGCAGAAACCTGTCTGCCTCAATCTTTAACAATTTTTATGCTCCCTTGACCCTTTCAAAATGATAGACAAGCACTGGATGCTAACTTCGTCTAATTAGGAAGACGAGATCCTCTTGCATTGTTCACTCGGCTAATGTAATGCTAAGCCATGTGACACACATAGGTCTTATTCTAGAAAACTTGCAAGGCTGGGCGGTTTTACATTCTTATTTTCATCTTTCAGTGACTTGGAATGTATGGTTTCCTCCTGGCCCCACAACCCACCTTCCCCTCGCTGCAGCTCTTACACCATGCTTCTTGAAGTAAAACTGAAATTCAACATTTCCTCTTTCCTTCAATTGCCTCTTCTTGCCAGTCCTACCTTGTGTACCTAGTTCATCTCTTACTAATGTGACAATACTTGGGTCAAAAAAACTTTCATAAAGGGCAAAACTCTCACAATTTACACTTTTTCAAGAAAGATGTCCTTTCTGTTCAGAAGATGAAGCCTGGTCATAGTTGCAGAAATTGGCTTCAAGCCCATGAAAAGTTACAATGATTATCATTTTATTGACAGCTACTTATACAAAGTGTCCCTAGAATTAATAGACTTTATTCTACAGGTTTATGAGTCCGTATTGGGTCATTGCTTTGGGGAAATTGTTAAGGTATAATTAGTTTGGGTCACACACTCTATTGGAAATGTTGATTCTGCAACCTGCCAGCAATGAACCTCATTAATCAAACTACTTGAATGGAATTTTGTATCTTTCTGCAATCAATAGATTGAGATACAGCATTGAGTATCTCCCTCATAAAGTATCTCTGTTATTGCTTGTCGTGTTTATACCTGCCTTCCATGACGGTTGCTTTGTCTATTTGCAGCCTGCCAAAAAGAAGCAGAGGGCACAAGTCATTGAGTTCTTCATTGATGTTGCTCGCGAGTGTTTTAACATAGGAAATTTTAATTCACTGATGGCAATCATATGTAAGTATTAGTGTTCTTTATCTATGTGGTCCCTGATAGGTAAAGGGCTTTCTGTTTTGGAATCTTTCCTCCTTTCATCATCTACTTTTCTTTTCCTTCCAGCTGGTATGAACATGAGCCCAGTATCCAGGTTAAAGAAGACCTGGTCAAAAGTGAAAACAGCCAAATTTTTTATTCTTGAGGTAAAACACTGGGAACTGTACATTTGCTGCTAAGTGAATATTCAAGGACTAATTAGAAAAAAACTGATTTTGCATGCTGTCACATTTTGGATGGGCACAAGATGTAAAGCGGAAAGGATCTGACCCATAAAAGAGCCACACACAGTCATATCAGAAGTATAAAAAATGTAATATAGTAGAAAGATTGACCGCAGAGTTGTCAGCTTTGAATGATTTCAGGAACTAAGTACATGCCATGGATTAAAGGGACTATTTCCAATGCCATATTTTGCTCTAATTTGGGGAAGTAGGGTGGAGGTTAGGAGACCCAAACTCCTACACTGAATGTGCAGCTAGCCCTTGGTGTCTGGCTGGAGTTTAGTTTTAGTTCCAGGATCTCTCATGGATATCCAAATCCATGGATCTCAAGTCTGTTTATATACAATAGCATAATAAAATGCTGACACTTATCTAAAATGACCTTGAATTCCTATATCAGGTAGGATAAAATGGGTCTAGTCCTACTAAGATTAGAATTATTTATTTGTTTGTTTATTTATGGCATTTGTAGCCTGTCTTTCTCAGCCTTATGTCGACTCAAGGCAGCTTGACAGCTCAAGACAGAAATTGGCAGAATTTGATGCCATACATTCATATTAGTTTAGCTAATCAGGCCTATACATTTCTATGAGCTTACTCTAAGTATTACTAGTATGGGATTTAAACTGTAGCATGCCTTTTAAGTGATTGTTCATCCCAAAATAAGAAATATACCACCTTGATCTGAAGTGTCTTGGCTCCACTAGAGTGTTGCCTTTTAATCAAGCTATAAACTTTACGAGGTAAAGCTGTTCCAGACACTTTTTGATCTGATAACGGATATTGGGGATATTTTTTTCTATCTCCAGCATCAAATGGATCCTACTGGTAATTTTTACAACTACAGAACTGCTCTGCGGGGAGCTGCTCATCGGTCCCTAACAGCACACAGCAACAGAGAAAAGGTAAAGTTCAAGATTACTGCTGGCTATATAGTCTGTCTCTGAAATATAGCTTTGCAAGCCTGTGGATTTGATCTCATTTCCTGCGTGAAGCAGAGGCATATCTCCTTAAGACCAAGGGCCACAAAAGCTTAATAATGTGAAGTATTGTTATTTTTGAAGATGTATGGATGACTTTTATACTTTATCGGAATGTAGCCCAGAATCTAATAACAGGTGTTTTCAAACCTACAACCTATGTTCAATATCCAAGTATATATTTTATAAATAATTTATGCGTAGCGGGTAAAAATCAATAAGAGGGGATTACTACTCATTTAAAAGTGCAGTATTATTCACTCCTCATCCTATATCAAAGCAAGCTTTACGATCTTTTGAACGATAGTTTTAATATGGGTGTTGGATATTTCTTGGTCTTCCAATACCCTGACTAAAAAACAAAGGGGTTGAATTTTCTATATTAATTCAATGAACAATGATGAAACATTTTTCTTTAAAAGTTAAAAATCCCACTTTTGGGGCGTTGAATTGTAGATTGCTTCAGGAAGCTCTCTCTGTGTGTGTGCACATGAACATCCATACTGCTATTTAAGGGAAGTGCATTATTACATCACGAAGTTTATTTTTTTCAGGGAACTGGAAGAGATGAATATCTGCAAACCTTAATTGACTATCTGATTTGACTTGCAAATCTCAACATATTCAAGAAACTACAGTAAATGCTGCTCACAGTAGACTACACATTCAATGTGTAATGCATTCCAGTGGACTGTTGTCAGGGAGTAACTGTGTGGAGAATTTAATTTAGAGCAGTGCAGAAGAAGAGACGCTGAACTGGAAAGTTAAAAAGGACGCTCTGTCAATGCATATTTGCAACCTTGACTCTTTGGAGTCCAGCAGATGCAGTGCTGTACAGTATTGTGTTGCCCTTGCTGTTATCCTTTACTATATTCCATTATGTGTTCATTCATGCATTAGACTATTTATTCCTTCCATTTCTGTTTATGTTTCCAGTCTAGCTAACAAAGAAGCAAGAAACCATAACAATTGAAAATGTAAATTCAATACAAAAGAAAATAACAAGGCAAAGCATTTGCAGATCTAAACCTGATCATTGCAATATTCATAAGTAACACTTACAAATTAATATTTTTCATCCAAGGAGATTTGCAAACACTTTGGTTGCCATTTGAAAAAGATAGATGTTAGGATTTGGAAATTACCTGACATTTTCTAATTGATAACAGAGTTAATACCTCTGGCCTAATCACCTGTAAAAGTGTCAAGCCACTATAATTAGGGTGTGGTGGTTAATGCAATGGGAGTTGTATATAGGTTGTAGTTATACTTAGAGATGGGAAGGCCTGGGAGGAAAAACTGGAAAAAATGGGGAAAAAACTGTTTTTTCCCCCAAAGCCATTTTTTTTCCAGAAAAATGGAAAAGTGTATGGAATATGTTCTTTTCCAGTGGTAAATAATATATCTATGACATGGTATTCAAACTACATAACATGAAGACTTTAATGAAAGATTTCCAAGCCTTTTTTTCTACACACTTTTTTTTTAAATTTTTCTGGGGGAAAAAACCTTGAAAAAAGCTGTTTTTTACCCCCTAGTTTTCCTAGGTTTTTTCCAGGCCTTCCCATCTCTACTAAAACTGAGGGACAGATACAGTTTGGAGAGTGTGTTGGAGAATTGCTGTTATGAGTAGTAAGGAAGAAGAAGCTGTAAAGTCTGTATATTTTGTATATACTTTGTATACTTCTGCAACACAAGAGAAAGAAAAGCTTTCATGCTTATTCGGGAAAGGATATGGGTGTTTTGCTGTTCAGGTAGAAGACCATTACAACTGTGTTTTTGGATACTTGGTTCCTTAACTGGAACTAATAGAGTCACTTCCACAAGAATAGGAGTTCTGTGCCAAAGAACAATATCATCTGTGTGAATTTCTTCAGAGGATCATCCATCAGACTGAAACTGTTGAAGAAAAATATTAAAAATTATTTCTCTGAATCAAGAGTAAACAACCTGTTGTCGCCTCATGAAACCCATTGGATTGAGTGACATGATGCAATTTTACATTTTGTTGAACTGTACAGTGTGGTGAAAACATTTGAAGAACTAAAAGAGAGTTCTCCATACAACAGTGAGACTTCTTCCCAAGTCAGACACTTTCTTTTAGCTGTTCTGAATGCTGAATTTCTAGTAACCATACACATCCTAAAGAAGCTTCTTTTATCATCCTTTCAGCTTAGCAAAATATTACAAAGAATAGATGTGGAGATTTTCTGTTGTGTGCAACATGTTGACAATCTCTTGGATAAAAGCCAGGAAGAATCTGTGATAGAATTTCAGGAGGTCTTTGACACAGTTAGGATTCCTTGTATCTGTTCTAGGCAGACTTGTAAAAGCAACATCCAGGCAACTTCACCAACAGTGATGAAATATTATTGGCTAAATGTGTACATCCCATTTCTGGACTTTGTCTGCAGTCAGCTTCAAGAAAGGTTTACAAGCACAAGGGAGTATTTCAGGAACTGCAAGTGTTCCTCCCTATTAATTGTGGCCATTTAAAATCCAACTTCAACAAGTACACAGAACTTTGCAACAAATGTCCTCAATATACTGACACATTGATGGAAGAGTTTGTTATGTGGTGTAAATGGAAAAAGATTACACCTGCAGAAAAAACCATCAATGCACTGGAAGCATATCTTGTCTGTGATCGACAGGTTTTTTTCCCAAATGTGTAGAAACTTCCTTAGTTTTTGGCAACATTACCAGTGTCAACAGCTACAAATAAAAGATTGTTTTCAAAACATACATAAGAAGCACAATGGGACAAGAAAGACTGACTGGACTTGCACTTTTGAGTGTCTACCAAAGTTTAGCAATGGAGCCTGATTTCCGCCTTAAGTGTATTGAGACAATTTTCAAGTGCTTCCAACAGGAATTGTGGTATTCTTTTATAACCCTTAAATTACCAATTAAGAATCATTTTCAGGGTTTTTTTTTTAAAAAAAAATTAAACTTTATAGCTAAAATAGAAATGTGATTTAATCAAATATATATATGATATAGAATGAGTCTTATACTTTAAATTGCTCTGTGTTATGGGTAGATTGACAGGAGAGAAGGTCTCTTTGTCCCCTTAACAACCTGCAGTGGCCTTCTCTGATCTGGGGCTTTCTAGATGGGCTACAATTCCCATAATCTTCTATCTAGCGATAATGATCTTAACACATCGCAAGAAACTCTGGAGACTTCGAAAAAAACCTTCAGTTTTATGGGTCTTCTCCAGGCAAGAGACAAGGATGCAATTTCCCCAGTTTTGAGGGGCTCGCTTCAGACAAAAATAAAGGGCTGTGTGCAGATCTCCAACTCAGTTAGTAGAGCAGCAGCTTGCTATAATTTACATGGCCTAATTGGTGTATTGCTGTACTTTGCCAAGATTCCAGTGGAGGGAAAGGTGTGTATTCTTTACGTTTCTTTTCAGTCACTATGATGCCAGAGATCACCCTTCTACAGTGCAGCCACTTAATGGCTAGAAGCAATTAGCCTAGATTAAATCTCCTTTATCTCATCTTCCTAAAGAGGTGGGCAGAAATAATCCCCTCATTTCACCTTAACTAAGATTCTCTCTTGATGAAACTGTATTCTTACTCTCTGAACCATTGTGGTTGGTCTTTAATGCATAACTCTTAATGATCAACAGGAATTTCCTTAGGACTCTGGTTTCCATACAGAAATCCCAGGGCCTGAGTTGATACCTAAAATGGCAACCCTAGTCTCACTGGATGGGTGGGTTATTGGGAGAGAAAGTCTATCAGCTATTTTATTATTTATTATTATTTATTTACAGCTTTTATATTCCGGCCTTCTCACCCGGCAGGGGTGAGAAGTGTGGAGGAGCCATCTCTAACATGGTGTTCTCTATTTGGCATACTATTCTTACCTTATCCCAACTTACATACCCAAAGGCCATGATCTTAACCTACTGCTGAAAGTTCTGAAGTCAAGCACACAACCTATAGAAAAGGATTCCTGTTTTCATGTCTATTTTGTTATCCAGAGTTCAACAGAAAAAAGAAGAAAAGGAGCAGTAAAATTGCATTCCAGCAGAGGGGCTGGTGGCTTGGATGTGGAGCAACAAATTTGTTCTAGGCCTTAATCCAATTGGTAAAGAGCTGTCCAAGGTATTGACTCCATTTTGTGAAGAGACCTTGGATAGCACCATTAAACCCCCCCTGTTTCCATTGCCTTCCAATTGATAGAGGGTTCAGATTGGTCTCATTTTAAGGAGGAATCCCTAGCTGCACAAAAGGAATGTACAGTGTGATAAAACTTCCAGTCATGTCTCACTCACCAAGAGTGGTGAATAATTGTGGTATGTGGGGAAAATAATTTCTACAATATACTGGACCGAGATAGCAGCTTTTTACCAGTGCCTTAAGAGGGCTGGTAGTTTGTAAAGGCTTTTGTAAAAAGAAGATTCATGATGAGAGAGGCTTTGGCAACTGAAGTATTCCTGTAAGTGACATTTCTTACTAGCTGAAGATTCTTGAAGGAAAACCTCATGAAAAATCACATTGCAGTAGTCAATCTCTGGGATTACTGGGGAATGAATTGTAGTTTGTCATGTCTTTACTATCCAGACAGGCAAATGTAATTTATAGAAAACACACTAGATAGTATGTACAACCTAACGTAAGGTAAAATAGCCAGTCAAACAGCCTGACATGTTCCCCTTGTGCCTGTGAACATATTTCAGTGAATCTCATTCTATGTGACCAGTTTTCACGTCAGGGTTTTCATGTAGATCATTGCAAACCATGCTGCAATGTGGAATTGGAGAGGATTGTAGTTTCTCAGCAGCTCTATAAATTGTGGCACCACATTAATTTCATTTTTTGAAGTTAAAGTTGCTTTTTGTAATAGCAGGTGGAAATAAGGGAAAAGCGGGTACATCTTTTACTTGTTCTCTACTGTGTCCTGAATGCCTTAGCTTCAAAGATGGCACAGTCACTGCTAGGATTTTTGTGGGCTTTTTTTGCCTCCTCTTTTTGGATACTCAGCAGACTGCTCAGCATGCAAGTGCCATAAATAACTTGAGGACATTTCCTGCCAAACCAAATGACTACTCTTTCTCTCCTCCCCCCCCCCACCCTTTTTTAAACTCTGTCACTCTTTCCCAGAGCTTTCCTTTCCTTCAAGCATAGTACCTTAGTATGCACTTAACAAGTTGCAGTTCAGTTCATTTGCAGAAATACCTGAGGATATCCTTAAAGGTTATGCCCACCTTACATAATTCATTCTTCCTTTAATAAAAAAATGTAGCACCTGTTGAAGAATTCAAATGTGCTCTCCAGGTAAGCTTAAATCCTTGCAAGTGAACTTTGTACAGGGTTTTAAAACTGAAGAAGAGCTTGCTGCAAATGGCTCTTGTGACTTACTGTGCAGATGAAGCCATAGTGAATACATTGCTCTTGCCACTGGGCATAGCTTGTCAAAATTGCTTACTTGCCAGTATTCTTCCCTTACTAACCTCTGTATAGTTTTATGCTTTAAAAAAATCTGCAGGAAAAAAATCTGCTAAGGAAAATACATGAAGAGAGTCTAGTGTGAAGGCAGTGGCATAGTCTTCAGTATTGAGAAACACTGCTCTGGACAACCACTTTCAGCAGTTTCATGTATATGATAAACAGCTTTGGGAACAAGACAAAACCAAAGAATAAAGCAAGAGCTCCCTAGCTCCACTTTCTGGCTTTGCATCTCCATGCAGGAATAGAATCGCTGTAAAACAGTGCCTTCAAGTCCCACATCATCAAGGAGACCCAGAAGGATCCCATGGATGATGATGCCGGAACTGGCAGACTGGGCAGAACCATCAGGGATACACTCCTGCATCCAGGTCCCAGCAGAGGTCATCCACCAAAGTGACCAAAGCTGTTTCTGCTCCATAGCCTAGCATGAAATCAGATTGAAATGGATCTTTATCCTCTGAAGTTGGAAGGCCAACACATGCTCTAATACAAAGGTTCCCAACCTTTGATCTTCAAGTGTTTTGGACTTAACTCCCAGAAATCCTGACAATTGGTCAAGCTGGATAGGGTTTCTTAAAGTCCAAGACACCTAAAAAACCAAAGGTTGGGAAACACTACTATAAGACCTTGGCTAAAAATTAGATTTTTCGAAACTGGCCAGTAGTTGTCCAATATCATGGGATCCAGGTGGAAAAATTCCTGCAATGGACTTAAGTTAGTCTTGCTGGAACTCTGCCTTGCTTTTTCAAGACATCAATCATTCCTTCTACTCACTCTTAGAATTCCCTGGCCAGCTCAGCCAGTTGTAAGGTAAAAGTAAAGGTTTCCCCTTGACATTAAGTCTAGTTGTGTCCAAAGAGCTGAAGAGCTGGTGTTGTATGTAGACACCTCCAAGAACAGTACCTATTGATCTACTCACATTTGCATGTTTTCAAACTGCCAAGTTGTCAGAAGCTGGGCCTAACAGCAGAAGCTCACCCCACTCATCGGATTTGACCCACCAGCCTTTTGGTTGGCAAGTTCAGCAGCTCAGTGGTTTAACTCACTGCACCACCAGGGGGCCCTCAGCTAGTTAGAATAAAAAAAAGAGCCCCACATTAGGTTCAGCATTTGAGAGCATTTTGTTACCTGTATTGAATGTTTTTATTTATCATAATATGGGACCAGGTTAGTCCAAATTTTGTGAGTGGTTTGAAATGTAGAGCAGTTCCCAGTTTAAAAAAAGAAGCCCCCAAATTTATTTATGTATTAAATTTATATCCTGCCTTTCTCCCAGAATGGTATTTAAGGTGACTTGCAGTATTTTAAAATGCTGCTAAAACAATTAATTTACAAACACTAAAAGGAATAAAATATCTCTATCAACAAAAACATGGTTAAAATAGTTTTAAACACCTAACACATATTTAAAACATGTTTTAAATTAAAAGATAAAATATTAAACAATAACCAAGAGAACGTGATTTTCCTGCTTCTTGGCAGGAGGTTAGACTGGATGGCCTACGAAGTCTTTTCCCATTCTATGATTCTATCATTTACACACACACACATACAACCGCTCCATAGTTAAGAATTCAAATGGCTGTCTACATAAAAATGTTTTGCCTGCCAGTGAAAAGATATTTATGAGAAGATATCTGGGGCCTTTTCGTTAGGTGCATTGCCATGCTAAATCACAAGTGTCTATTATTCATTATGCTTCCTTATTCGAGTGCAATTGTTAACATTTTGTATCATTGGAAAACCTCATTATATTCTTTGGCTGTTTCCTATCCATTTGTCTATTGTTGGAAGTTAATCTGTTTATTTGTAGAAATGTTCCTGTTGCTGAAACAATCTTATCGTTACATAAAAATTGATGCTACTAAAATATTAATGGGATATAACAGTGTAACCTTGGAACACATTTAATCTCTATGGAATTGACTTGTCAGTGTACAGTATGCAGGGAAAATTTGTTCAGTGTTGCAGTTATTGTATGGACTGTTAAAGTCATCTTTTATACCCTGTCTCCTCTGGGCCTAACTAGTATTAGGGTTTCTTCATTACAGTATTGTTCTTTGAAAAGTTAATCTTTCTTTTCTTCTTGTGAATGAGCTGCCCTTTCAGGCATAAACAACCAGAAGTGCAAAAATAATAGTTATGTCATTCTCTTCACAGATTGTGATTCCATTCTTCAGCCTGCTGATCAAAGACATTTATTTTCTGAATGAGGGATGTGCTAACCGCCTTCCAAATGGGCATGTTAATTTTGAAGTAAGCAGAGAGAGAGAGAAAATTATCATATATGGAGCTGCCAAGTTCCTTGACACTTTTTGCTTATCTTTTAATGTGATATGACAAAGGTCATGAACCTACAGAAAATGGCAATTTTCCAGGATTTATCTGAAATTCAAACACTAGCAAATCTTCATATAAACCTCTTGATAGATGATGGTAAGATCCCTGTATCCATGAGGGATGCATTCCCAGCCAAATTGTGGTTATGTGAAACTGTGGATATGGTCATAGAGTTGCATTGGAAGTCCTAAAGACATTCCTAAAGAAGTATCTCCCTGGGGTCCTGAGATAAGTTCCTAGGGAAATATCCTTTAGGAATTTCCTTGGTCCTTCAACACAGCTCTATGGTAAGTTCAAAGGGAATCATACCATTGACTAATCTGGAGGACCTAGAAAATGCCTAGGAAGACCATTTTTCCCAAGTTCAGCAAAGTGAAACTACAGGTATGGGTGCAACAGTTATGGGGGTCTCAGTGTAGTTTATATGAAGAAGCTGTGCTGATGCTTCATATATTGTTTTCTTTCTTAAAGACACCTCTAAAGAACCATATGGCAAGCCCCGCATCTACCAGTAGCAACTGTCCATATCAATGGAGTAGTGAATTCACTCTGGGCTTTAATTGAGCTATCAAAAAAAGCCAAATTTCTTTTTAAAATGGTTCAGAGCCTTGGGTGGCTTCTTTAAAGCTTAGAGTAAAATCCAGAGTGGATTGTTCACCGACTTACAGGGAGATCCACCCTGCTACCACTGACATGATTATGACATTTTCCACAGCCCATTCTTATTGTTAACCTGGACCATTTGAAAAACCAAAAAAGATTGAGAAGTTAGAGTGTCCTCTTGAAAAAGTCATGGTGTAGTTCAAGGGGATGAAGTCAAAAACCTGTCCTCACATGCTGAAGGGCTTTGTGCTCATGTCAAGGATTTTATGGATCCCTCAGCAGAATCCTGCCATTACCACTTCTTTCTTAGTCACCTGCTTTCAATGCACTTGGCTACTTCAGGATGTAGCAGGGGCAGCTGGTAGCTTCCAAGTCAAATGACCAGGCGTTCTACTCTGAACATCTCCAAAATACTGCATTTATTTGAGGGACAGGGTTCAGCACCTTGGAGAGCTACTTTAACTCCTAGAGCAGATTCATTACTGACATGGGACCCACCAGACACCAAGTCTTATCCTAGAGCATACCCTAATGTCTCACTCTTCTTTAGGAGGTTTTTCAAATGGTCTGAGATCCAACAATAAAAAGAGGCACTTACATCCAAAACCAGACCCAGGATAAACTGGCAGGGAGTGGCCCAGTCAGTTGATCCCCGAGCAGCCAGCCCCAGCCAGTCGGGATGGGGCAGAACCCGCCAATGATTGGTCAGCTGGCCATGCAGCAAAAAACATTCCTGGCACAGGGGACTCCTGGGAAGAAGGAGCCCCCCAGGTGCAATGGCAGGTGGAAGAACGCCCGTCTCCGCAACATCCCCACCCAGTATATTGGTCAGGGCATTTCACATCTCACATTCTACTATCATTTGTATTAAGTGCATTAGAAATGAAGGCAGGGTGAGACCTGTGCTGAAAAGAAATGTCACTCACATATATCCACCCATAATACATCAGTGCAAGCTAGCACTTTTGGGGAATAGTGGAGCTGTAGTAATAATTTCAATTTCTTTTGACCTTGATGTTCCTTTTTGAAACTCTCTACAGAAATTCCTTGAACTGGCAAAGCAAGTAGGAGAATTTATAACATGGAAACAAGTGGAATGCCCATTTGAACGAGATGATAACATCATCCATTATTTACATACTGCACCCATCTTCACTGAAGACGGTAAGAAAGTTCTGTTCGATTAAAGCTATGGTGGCATGAGAATAACATCGCTCTGCAGCTCTAGCCTGAAAATGTAGTTTTCAAGAAATTTCCTCGCACCAACTCATATCATCTCCCATAAGCTATTATAAGAATAACCATCTGAGCCTTTCTGTTTCCCATAACTTTTCAACCAAGCAATATCCTTGCAGCAAATCATCTTTGCAATACCCACAGAATAGACATCCTGTGAGGGGCTGTCATGAATGTCAATCATGCTGCGGATGAAAGCATTTTGAGGGGGAAGCAATGAGTCTCTGCACATAAGGTTTATGATATCTGTAGGCAGGGAAAGCAGAGCCAAGGTCTCAGCAGAAAGTTATGCATACTATCTAAACTGTGCTTGACAGAAGGAATTGGGATGGAGGGGGTAAAATCCCTGTCAGCCCATTTGTAAATGAGTTTCTGACTGCCATTCACTTCCTATCCTTCCAGTGTATTGTGTTGCCTGTATCTTTTTTTGTAATGGGTTAATTCTGTCATATCTCATTTTCATCACGCCAGGGATCAGGGCCAAATTAGCTTTTTCTATAGATGCCCATAGGCTCGACTGACTCTGACACTGTTTTTGAATTTTGAATTTTTGAGGGGAAGCCTTTAAAACTCTTCCATGGTAATCACACCAGACAGCTAGAACTTCCACTGGCCACACACAAATTGAGGCTGTGGCCAAAATAATGGTCCTCAGCCTCTATCCCATAGTAGAAGTTGTCAAAGCAACAATAACAATCGCAGCAGTTACAATGAACTCTCATAAGAAACATTCAAGAACAAGTTACAGTAGCTCTCACAGTGCTACAACTCCCCTAGATCAGTGTATTTAGAAAGATGCCCAATTGGGAGCATCATTTAAGTAATTTAAACTACACTCGATATGCAGAGAAAAAGTCATCTAAATTACTTAAATTATGCTCCCATAATTGAGTCCAGGGTGGGTGGTGCCCACAACCCCACAAGGATGCATCCTTTGTACTAGGCTTTCAGGGTCTGACATTGAGTATGGGAACATAGGCAAAGTGAGTTAAATCTACAATCCCCAAGAGCTCTTGGCTGGAACCTCTGCATCTGGTAATGACCTGGCCCTTCTCCACCATGTCAGAATTCTTTGGCTGTTGCCAGAGACTGGGTTGCAACACCACATCCAGCCCTTTCACCCAAAATTGTGGACTTCCTACATTGTTGTCCAAAGGGGATACTGCTTCCATCATGAGGGGGTCAATTACCACCACCTCCAGTGGACCCTTGATATCTGCTGACGTTTAGTTCCAGGAACCCTGTGGATATCAAAATCTGTGCAGAACATATCCCATTACATCCAATGGTAAAGTAAAGAATGGTTATTAAATAAAATGGAAAATCCAACTTTGCCTTTGGATTAAAAAAAATTGAAGCTGTGGATGGTGGGAACCATGAAGTGTTGAATGTACTGAAGGAGAAATTCTGTATTAGGGATCCTGCAGTGCTAATAAATGGAATATGCAGAAGATTCATATTGTTTTTTATTGTTTATTTCTTTCAAATGCTAACCTCTGAGAAGCTGATGTAGCTTCACTAACCTATCTTGTCCCCCACACCCTTTCTTTTCTTTTTAGGTTTGTATCTGGCATCCTATGAAAGTGAAAGTCCAGAAAACCAAACTGAAAAAGAGAGGTGGAAAACTTTGAGGTATTATTACTTCATTTATGGTGTGCAAGTTTGAGAGTAGTAATTGGTTGAATCTGGGTGTAGAAAGAAATTGACAGTTTTGAAGAGCATTGCCTCATTCTGTTTGTCCCACCTAAAATTACATGGAACTACAAAGATCAGGCGATAGTTTATGTGAAAATGTCACATGGTGGCCCTTGTTGCCATGCTTGTTAGGGACACAGGCCTCTAAACATCTCTGGGAACCTCATCTTCATGTTCAGAGTGTTTATACTTCCAGAGCATAAATATACCTAAGGGAACCATTTCCCACCATGAATGTGCTTCTGTTCTCCTATGATACTGCCTGAAGTTGAAATGGCTCAGAAATTTGCATTTCAATCAAAACAGAAGGGAGAAAAACACCTAGTAGATTAATTTAGGATTATTTAGTCCACTGCTTAGTGCATCCATGTATAAGTAAATCTAAGCTTTTACTTCACTACTGGCAATTCTATGATTAATCTACTAGGTGTAGTAGTGAAGTAATTCTATGATTCTATAATAGTGGCTAGGCACTAGACTTTGATATAATTAATAATTTATAGTAGCACTTAGTGCTATCTTATTGCACAGTGCTTAAAATGATTGATGTAGCAGGCAAGCATTTTTTTTCCCAACATGCCAGGGACCAAAACCATATTGTAATCATTGGCCACAAAAGTTTCTTTCTTTAGGGACTAAATGGCATGTGGACTTGCATCAGTCCTCAGGCCACCACTTTACATTGCCTTGCTTTAGCACAATAGCACAGTTATATTTAACAATTGATTTAATCCGTTGGCATTCATAAATCTTAGACTTACCTTATCCTTTTGAAGATTTATTTCTTGCTCATTAGGTTCTCTACCGCTTCCTCCTCCTTTCAAATCCAAGAAAAGTGTATCGAATTGTCTTTATTGGTTCATTTTCACTGCTTGTTTCTATTTTGCTCTCAAGATGGCACGGAATGCCTCTTTACCCAGCCATGGATGACTCTGCCACCAATCCTACCAATCTATTTCTTAACCAAACAAACTGTTTTACTTCACACAATCTCTCTCTTTTTCTTCACACAAATCCCACGTAATCTTCAGTACACATAGGCTGTATCTACACTGTAGAATTAATGCAGTTTGACACTACCTTAGACCTGGTTCAATGTTATGGAATTGTGGGAGTTGTAGTTTTACAAGATCCTCAGCCTTCCTGACCAAATAATCCTGACCAAAACTACAAATCTCACAATTCCATAGCACTGAGACACAGCAGTTAAAATTATATCAAACGGCATTAATTCTACAGTGTAGCTGTTCACACCTCCCATCGTGTCATCTTCAAAATCTCATTTCTGTTCCAGTATCAATCTCACCATATAATTCAACCAATACAATTTCCCCCTTCTTCAAGCAATCATAATCTATGTATAAATTCACTCTCCACCCAATATTTTATTTGTTGCTCAGTCTTTATACATACCCCTCATTTTACTTAGCATGGCCTTACAAAAAAGGACACAGACTATAATAGAGCTTCTGTAATATCACATCACAAATACATGATGAAGGATAAAATGTATAGAAGACTTTATTGTGAAGTCCCTTCCTGCTGCTATACTGGAAAGGATTTTGAGGCTGATGGAAAACACTGCCAGAGTGCATTTTTTTTGCTTTGTTTTTTGTCACTTCCTTATGATACATGGAGGGAAATGACTGAAAGATGCATTTTCTTGTGTCCTATAGGTATAGAATGTAGTAAAACAATGTAGATGATGAGGTAATTGAAATGGTTAAAAATTCCCCTACCTTGAATCAGTCACTGATCAGAATGTGGATTTCAGTCAAGAAATCACAAGAAGTCTATTAATGGGAAGGGCCATTATGAAAGAACTACACAAGATCTTCAAGTTCAAAGATATACAACTGAGCACTAAAATTAGGATTGTCCATGCCACCCTATTTCCCATCACTATGTATGGGTGCGAGAGCTGGATGGCATAGAAAGCTGACAGAGAAAAGACCATCCCTTTGATTTGATTTTTATGGAAGAGAGTTCTTTGGATAGACAAACAAATGGGTCCTGGAGCAGATCAAGCCTGAACTCTTCCTGATAAACATGATGACTAAATTAAGACTGTTGTACTTTATGTCATAAGAGAAGATATGACTTACTAGAAAAGACAATAATACTTGGTAAATTGGAGGGCATAAGAAAGAAAGGAGGACCACAAAGCAGATCAGTGGTTCTCAACCTGTGGGTCCCCAGATGTTTTGGCCTTCAACTCCCAGAAACCCTAGCAGCTAGTAAACTGGCTGGGATTTCTGGGAGTTGTAGGAGAGAACCACAGGTTGAGAACCACTGAGATAGATAAACTCAACCAAGGATGCCATGGACCTGAGTCTGCAAGACCTGAGCAGGGCTGTTGAGGATAGGATGTCTTGGATGTGTCTCATTCACGAGATTACCATAAGTGGAGGTTGACTTGAGGGCAGTTAACATACACAGCAAAACAGTTACATGAAAAGTGACAGATTTCTCTTAAGTTTTGATCTGCCAACCATTACACTTCATCTTGTGTCTTTATGGCGTAGTTACCCATATACTGCCTTCTCTTGAACCTGGAACTAACCCATTTTTTCTAGCTTGAGCTTCCCCTTGGCTTTTGTTTTCCCCTTTGGGTGTTTGGTATAGCCAGCCATCTGCTTGATGCAGACATATAGAGTATGACCCTTCTAATTCTGAATAATTATATGCCTCATTTGTTTTCACTCTTTCTAAAAAAAAATTGTTCTCATGTTTTTACTTTGCAGGTCAACTATCTTAGGAAAGACTTGAAGATGGAGATCTATATTTGCAATTGGATGAAATAAATTGGCAAAACTACTTTGCACTATTGATTCCAAAGATGCCTCTTGGGGATTTAGGAGATTTTATTCTTTATTTTTGTGTGCATTTTGGACTCTTCAATGTGGTTAACTGGATTTATCCACTGGACTCCAGAAAGGTGTCTTTTTACGGCACACACAGCAGTGTTTTCTAGCTACTCTTTACAGCAAAAGCTTGTTTGTGGCTGTAACAGAATCAAGTCCTTATTGCTGAAAAACCTTATTTCTCTAAAGGAAGAGCAAAAGGCAAGGAGAGCCACGGTGCTGCAAACACAAAACAGACTCCACTGGAAAAGGTACAGGGTGATCTCAAAAGCAGGGTGTATGGGACAGTAACAATGAGAGCTGACAAAAGTAAGTTCTGCCAAACACAGCAAATCTGGTTAAATGTCACACCAGAAAGAACTTTGTTTTCCTATCACAGTCTTCAATGAACAATAATGTGACAACAGAGATAAAGACCAACACAGAATCAAATCAGTATGGAAACACCAAGCAAAACGCAATCCTTTAAAAAAATCAAAACAGATGAATTTCAGTTGAAAATATTCCTTATTTTTCCTTCTGTTTGAGGATGGATCCTGATTTTTCTCCCTAGTAGCTTATCATATAGTCAACTCCTAAGCTGTTCTAGTGAAGTGAATGGCTTTCAGTCTGACTTACCTCTATATAAAGCATGTAGCATATTCTCTAGTTCCATTCACAGATGGTTGTGATAATCATCTTCTTGGGGCCTTACTTCATTGTAATAGAAGGCAGACCTGTTAAGGGCTCTAAAAATTAACTTCTCCTCCTTTATTCATTTTTTTCTTCACGACTGAAGCAGAGAATATTTGAGAAGAGCAATTCTTTGATAGTTGGGCTTTTATTGCCACTGCATTCAGGAGGACTATTCTCACTCTATAAAGTGTTGCACTATGGTAAAAGAATTGTCAACAAGATGAATGTCTTATTTCAAAATTCCTCTGCTTGTGGTCACTGCTTTCCTTTCCTGGGAACAGTAAACCTTCTATTATGTCTGTTGTGGTGTTTGATGCAGATCAGGGACTTGCTACATAATACAGATATTAAGTAATAATTGCTTATTTATTATACTTTCATGTGAAACAGGTGTAAAATTAAGTTTTTTTAAATATATATTCTAAGCAGGATTAATAGATTGAAAGCCAAATCCATAGCTCATTTGGCTCACCCATACAGAAGAACTGTGAAAAGGTGTACAAACTTTGTTTCTCCTAATTAAGGCTTTGTATTACAAGAGAGGTTTCAAAATGACATGTTTCTACCACAATGTGCAAAAAGATATGTGACGCTCATACCTATGTACATATAGACAATTGGTTTCAAGAAAATTCTGTGATTCTTCCATTTTCAAAAAAGGGGTGTGTTGAAAGAAAAACAGAACTTTAATCGTATGAACCGTGTGTGCCACAAGTGACTTCTTGTGTGCAAAAAATTGACAAAACAAAGCAAAAAATACAAGACAAAGCAAAAAAAAACCTCCAAACAAACGATTTTCTATTATAAGATTGTACCACAGTGATCAAGATTTGAACTGGTACTTCACTGAATATTAAATCAGTTGTTAGACACTAGGAAATTTTCGTGATTTAAGTCAACCATTGACTTCTACTTTTGAGTGTATACAGGGGGTGCTTAGATGGTGACTATGGTGCTTTCTTTAAATGAGGCCATCTTAGCCTCTGGGACGCAACTAAGCAATTGTATCTACGAGGATTTGAAGTTTCGTTGCTTGGAATGCTATGTTGATACTATTATTTATGCTCTTTCCATTCTATAATGGCACCATGGCAGCTAGTGAAGGTGTGAAAACACTTCATGCCTGATTTACAAATAAATTTACAATAGTGAAATCTTATGCTCACTTGCTCACCTGCATTATCTTAATGTGTGTTAATTCTTTGAAGGTAAAGGAAAGAGGTGGGGAGGGGGCGCGGTGTAATTGTTAAGTGTTCATTCTTGGTGTCCTGGTTCATGCCTGGTTTCCTTCCTGGTCTTCTGCTTCTATTTGTTATGGTAATGATATGCAAGCCTTCACGCAATCAATCCCAGCCTTGTGGTAACTTGTTGGTGAACTTTGCAGTTTCTGCACTGAATGCCACAGACAGAACTAACCCTAATATATATTGTGTGAGAACTCCAGTGATTAAACCAATTTAACCTTCAGCAAGAAGAGAGCATCCCATAATAATCAGTTTTGACACTGGAGCAAGACACCATTTTATTAGCATTGTATTCTGTAGCATTCTCTCAGTGAATAATCCTGGAGAATGGGTGAGATGCTAGAAAACCAGGAATTACCAAATGTGTCCCAGTTTCCGGTTGTTGTTTTTTTTTAAGAAAGAGGGGACCCAACAGCTTGATTTAAGTATAAGCCTAACTTCCATTCTAGAACAGCTGATAAAACTTTTCAAACTATATGCATCTCGGTGATAGTTCATTGAATAGTATGCACTATTGCAACTCCCAGATTAATCTTAATTCTCTTTATGATTGGGTTACTAGCTTAATGGATTATGAAAATGCTATGGAAGTACTTCATCTTTGTTCGGTAAGGCATGTGAAAAAAGTTTTACATGACGTTTTGATTAGCAAGCCAGCTAATCATAACATCATGAAGTGCAAACCCAGCTGATTGGAAAACTGTACTTGAAGAAGTGTTCATCACTGGTTTTTCATCAAACCAAAGTGAAATTCTGAATGGTACCTGTGCCTGATTCTTGTCAACGTTTTGGGGTTTTTACGTCAACATTTTTATCTGTGGCTTAGATGAAGGGATGAGGGAATCCTTATCAACTTGACAGGTGAGACAAAACTAGATGGAATATTTTATCACTCAAAAGATAATAACATAAGGCCAATAGTATAAAACGGTAACCAAAATAGTAGGGAAATAAAAATCTGGAGACAAACAAAATGGAATGAAAATGAAAAATACAAATGCAAAATTTAGTTATAATAATATCGACTAAACACACAGCTATGGAAAGGAGAATATGTGCTTTGGCTGCAGTATGTGCCTAGAATTTGACACAGAAATCTAGATGAATTCTGATGCATGCAGAATGAAATTGAACTATTTGTTGTGAGGATTCACAAGCAATGATTCTGTTGATATGTGTCTGTTCTGCTAGACCTAAAACTTGTGGACAGTCACAAGTCAAAAATGAATCAGTGATGTGGCTACAAGATGGCTAGCAGAACAGACACATATCAATGCTTGTGAATCATAACAACAAATAGTCCCATTTTATTATGCACATGTCAAAATTAATCTAGATTCTTGTGTTAAATTCTGGGCATCATACTTTGAAAGGGGCGTTGACGGGTTCATAGGTAGGCAGTGAAGAGGGACAGAGGTATGGAAATGTAAGTCCGATAAAGAATGCTTGAAATAACTGGGCATTGTATTGTCGAAGGCTT